>NW_026606098.1:4560000-5903750 GCF_029834395.1 Sorex fumeus | reverse complement strand
TTCTGTGCAGTGTCCATGGACTGTCTGAGTCCTATCTGAGCAGTGTCCATGGACTGTCCGTGGACTTTCCATGTCCTGCCTGAGCAGTGTACGCTTGAAGAAGTGCCTTCCCACAGCAGCTGACGGTCATCAGCACGGCACATGGACCTCATCACCCTGTCAGTGAGAGGGACCCTAAGGCCCTGAGAGCTGCCACAGGAATTTCTCAGGGCCCCTCCTAGAGGACATAAACCACAGACACCCCTGCCCCCCAGATCCCTCCCTCCCCACCCCTGCCCTCCAGCTCCCCTCCCTCCTCACCCCTGCCCTCCAGCCTTCCTCCTTGCCCTCCCTCCCCACCTCTGCCCTCCAAATCCCCTCCCTCCCCACCTCGGCCCTCCAGATTCCCCTCCCTCCCCATCCCTGTCCCTCCAGACATCCCCAGCTTAAGCCAGCACAGAGGGACCATGACCCTGGGTCTTGTTCCCAGTGCCCTCTCAGAGTAGCTCCAAGCCCACTCCCTGACCCACCACCATCCCACACTGTGACAGAGCAGGGGCACATCCCCTGAACACCCCCAGCAGCAGCCCCAGAGCACAAAGGAGCAACCACTCGGCCCCACCCTGAAGCTGGGTATCAGCCCATCCCCCAAGGACATGACCCCACCTGTCCTGTCCCTCTGTCCCCAAGGACATGACCCCACCCACCTCATTCCTCTTATCCCCAAGGTCACGATCCCATCTGTCCCCTTATCCCTCCTGTCCCCAAGGTTTTGACCACCCAGACCATCCCCTCAGCCCTCCTGTCCCAAGGGCACGACCCCACTGGTCCCCAGGATGTGCCCCACCCGTCCCCGTCTTCCCTGTGTCCCTAGGACACGCCCCACCCATCCATCTGCACCCTGGGAGTTCGCACCGCCCACCAGCAGCAGATGAGCTCAGAGGCCGCTGGGGCCTGGTCCCCATGAGGCCTGTCCTGTCCACTCCCCAGTGCCCAGACCCAGGAAGTGAGAGGTGCTCCCCCAACCCCTGTCGCCTCACAGTCCACTGCGGAGTCTCGTCACAGAGGCCCTCTGCTGTGGGCACTTGGGCTGCCCCGGGCTGTGTCCCCCCACCACCACCACCACTGGGCTGCACACGCCGGGACACCGCCAGCCCCTGCTCCAGCACCCACTGCACAGCTGGGCTCTGAGCGTCCATCTACAGAGTGACTCCTCTGAGCTGGCCAGAAGCGGCCAACCTGGCCGGCTTCAGCGCGCCCCACACAGGCGGCCGCAGACACTGAGCTCCACCACGTTCCTCTCCCTCCAGACCCCAGGACGGAACTTCCAGCCGGGTGAGTCAGCCCCGGCCCTGGCCTGGCCCCGAGGAGAGCAGGCTGCTACAGGCTCAGGCTCGGCTCCCCCGCCGCCGATGACCTCACGGCCACCTCCCGCAGCTGGGCCACCTTCCCACCATCTCTGCAATGGGCCTCCCCTGCTCCCGCAGCCCTCCCAGGACCCTGTTCATCCCCCCCACACACACCTGCCCTCCTCCTCCCCCTCCCCCAGCTCGGGTGGGGGGCTCTTCTGGGCTTTCCCACACACATCACACCTCCCGCGCGGGCCTGCAGGGAAAGGGGTCTCTGTGCCCAAGTCTACACGAATCAAATGCTTCATCACCCCCTCTCCGCCTGCTCTAGGCACCCCGACCGCGGGAAGATGCGCTGGGCCTGGGGTCCCCTATACTGGCACTGAAGCCCAGAACGCGGGCGCCGGGCGGTTCCCGGCTTGGCTGGCCACAACCACACCAGCTTCCCGCCGGCTGTCAGCCGCCCGCCCAGCGGCTTCGCAGAGGTAAGGTGCCAGCAAGGAGAGCGAACCTCATCAGAACAGACCCCCAAATTGGCCACGTTTCCGTCACAGCCCATCTTACACCTTCCTAGCCCGTCCTCCCGGCCGTTCCCGCACGCTGACGTGAGCCGGGCGTCCCGATGCTGGGGCGCCCTGGTAACTTCCACGCGGTCGGCGCCTCGGGCGGGACGCGGCGCATCCGCGCTCCATCCCCGGGCGCAGCTCGGCTCCAGCCCGAAACGTATCCCAGGTCCTGCCGGGACGCAGCCCCGCTCCGTCCCGGACGCAGCCCCGCTCCGTCCCGGACGCAGTCCCGCTCCATCCCGGGCGCAGCCCCGCTCCATCCCGGGCGCAGTCCCGCTCCATCCCGGGCGCAGCCCCGCTCCATCCCGGACGCATCCCCGCTCCATCCCGGACGCATCCCCGCTCCATCCCGGACGCATCCCCGCTCCATCCCGGGCGCAGCCTCGCTCCATCCCGGACGTATACCCGGTCCATCCCAGGCGAACCTCTCTCTAGCCCGGGCGCAGCCTCGCTCCATCCCGGCACTGCCTCGCTCCAGCCCGGGCGCAGCCTCAGCCGGACGCACGCTCCGCTCCTCTCCCCTCCCCGCGGCGCAGCGCGCCCCGCGCGGACACCGTGCCCTCCCCGGGGGCGCAGCGCGCCCGGACCACGACAAGGGCTGTCCCCGGCGCCGAGCCCCCCGGAGCGCAGTTTCGCCCCGGGGCGCGGTACCCCCTCCGCTCCAGGGCGCAGTCCCGGTCCCGGCGGCCCGGGCACCGGGTGGGCACGGACGGGAGCCGCCCGCCACCTGCCCGGCGCTTACATAAACGCCGCAGCCCCGCGGTCCGAGCCTCGCGCCCCAGCCCGAGCCTCACCGCGTCCGTCCGCGCTCCGCCGGCTCCGCCCGCCGCTCCGGCTCCGCCCGGTCCCCGTCCGCCGTCCGCCCGCTCCGCCCGCTCCGCCCGCTCCGCCCGGGGCTGCAGCGCGGGGGCCGAGGGCTGGCGCGGCCCCGAGCGCGGCCCCGAGCGAGCGCGGCCCGACCTGCCCGCCCGCCCGGCCGCAGCCTCCGCCCCGCCCCGCGCGGCGCGCACGCACGGCGCCGTGACGCAACGGGCACGCCGCCTCCAGCTGTCCCGGATCGCGGGTCGCGGGCGCACCCTGGGCATGCCGTCTCACCTGGGCACGGGCGCCGGGACCCACGGGGCGCGGGCGCACCCTGGGCACCGGGCGCCCGCGACCGGCGGGACGCGACGCGGGCAGCACCCTGGGCACGGCGCCTCACCTGGGCACCGGGCTCCCCGACCTGGCGGGACACGGGGCGGCACGCCTGGACACGGGCGGCACGCCTGGACACGGGCGCCTCACCTGGGCACCGGGCGCCCTGGGCACGCGGGGCACGGGGCGGCACCCTGGCACGGGCGCTTCACCTGGGTTCCGGGCGCCGGAACCCTCGGGGCGCGGCGGCACCCTGGGCACCGGGCGTCTCACCTAGGCATCGGGCGCCTGGACCCGACACGGCACAGGGCACGGGACCTCTGGACACGCGGCGCCCGGATCTGGCGGGGCGCGGGCGGCACACCTGCGCACGGGCTCGCTGGGGGACCCGCACCACCCGGGGCCAGAGGCGCTGGGAGGCAGGAGAGATTGTCTGGGACCCCGAGAAGCGATAGCCACAGGGTGCTGGGCGCGGGAACTCCAAGCTGCCCGCGGGCCCGAGTCCAGGAGGACCACCGCCTGCCCACCTTCTCCCGGGGCTTCAGGCAGAGACTCTCTGTAGCCCGGAGTAGGGAAGGGCTGGAGGGGATATGAGTCTCTGCCCCATGCCCAGGTGGCTGCCCCCTCGCGTCTGGAGCTCTGAAGGAGACATGGGGTGCTGAGCCTACGGCAGAAGCGCCCCCCTCCGTGCCCACTCCTCATGTCATTGGACCTTGTCCAGTCCCAAGGGGTGGGCACTTTCCCAGAGGGCAGAGGTCACATCTCAGAAAAGGGGAGTAGACCCCAAAATGTGGCCCCTCAGGAACTGCCCCTCCCCCATGTGCCACAGGGTCTGTTTATGTGTGTGCGTGTGTATGTATGAGTATATATGTGAGTGGGTATAGATTTGATTGTGGGTGTGGGTACAAATGGGTGAGTGTATGTGTAAGCGTGTATATGAGTGTAGGTGAATGGGTGTGAGTGAACATGAGTATACGAGAGTATGTACTAAAGTGTGAGTGTGTATTAAAGTGTATGTGAGTGTACATGTGTGTATTAAAGTGTATGATTATGAGTATATATGTTAGAGTGTGTTTTGTGGATGTATATGTGTACATATTAGAGTTATGATTGTGAGTGTATACATGTGTGTAATAGTGTGTGTGAGTGTACATATATATGTATTGGTGTGTATAATTGTGTGTGTATACGTGTGCATGATTGGGAGTATATGTGTGTTAGGGTATGATTGTGAGTGTGTGTTAGTCTGTATGATTGTGCGTGTGAGTATGTATAAAGTATGATTGTGTGTGTTAGTGTGAGTACACCTATGTGTGTGTGCTGTGTGCTGGTGCCTTCTGGAGGACCCCCTGGGTTCCTGTCCTGCTGGGCTTGTGTGCTTGGTGCCCCGTCTCTGGCCTGGTCACCCTCCCCTGGACTGTCAACTGTGTCAGGGCCCTGGCTCAGGGTTCGGCAAATCAGTTTGAGACGTGGGGTGAGAGGTACGGAGGTCCCTGGGCCGCCACAACCAGGCATGCAGAGCCCCTTTCCCACCCCTTTCCTGAAGCCCACCAGGGCCCGAGGACAGGGACAGCAGGGACACGAGTCTCATGAGCCTCAGCAGTGGACACGTCCGCTAGCCTGGGGTCCTGCTGCCTCGGAACCCGCCCTCGGTGAGAGTCAAGTCCGTGGGCAGCCAGGCTTGTGATGGTCTTCATCCCTTGTGATGGTCTTCAGGCACGGACCCTCCACCCGTCCCTGACCTCCCAGCTCACTCACCCTGCTGGGTAGCTCACTGCCCTGTGCAAGCTTCATGGAGTAGGGGGATGGGGGCAGCCCCAGGGGGCCTGCAGGCAGGGGTCTGTCCATGCACCAGTGAGCACTTGTGCGGGGAGCCCCTTGCACCCATGAGCACCCATGAGGGCAGCCCCTTGCACCTGTGGGTGCTGGACTCTGACACAGTACCCCACGCCTGCGGCTTGGTCGGCACAGGCAGCACTACTGGAGAGGCCGGACCCCATGCGTTGCCACCACCTGCCCCTCTGGACTCCCTGGTGGGGCCAGTGCCCAGTGTCTGATCTCCTGGGGACTTCACGTGGGGCTCCCTGCAGGGGTAGATGCAGAGTCCATGCCCAGCCCATGTGGGCCCACCTGTGGAGACAGTGACAGGGACACTGAGCTGCTCACAGCCCCGGGTCAGAGGGGTCCTCACTGTGTCCTCAGGGCGGCTGGCTTAGGAGCCAACAAGCACCCCCAGAATGCCCATAGCCTCTTCTCAAGGAGGGGGAACAGATGGACCCACCAAACCTGAAGGACCCTCCTGCTTGGGGGTTCTGTGAGGCGAGGCCGAGTGGGCTCAGAGACCCCCGCCGGGCTGCTGAGTAGTGGGACCAGGCAGGCAGGCATTAGTCGGCAGTTGGGGTGACGGGGAGCTGCCCGCTCCTGGGAACGAGCCTCTGACGGACATTTACTGAGCAGGGACAATGGTGGTCTCGAGCCACAGGGAAGTGGCTGTGAGGCAGGAATCAAAAAAAAAAAAGTAGAAAGAGAAACAGTTCCTAAGATTCACGTGTGAACCAGTATCAATGTCTCTGAACACTACTCTGAGGTGTGCCAACATGGACGGCAGGACTGGACTGTGTGGACAGGGTCCCCGGGCCTGCACGTGGCTCACTTCCCGGGGACACGGGGCTACCCGGTGATGTGACGGCTGTGGCCGCGCCAGGCCCCCAACAACCTGTTTGTCTGAGGGCCCTGCTGGCAGTGCTCACTCCCGACTCTGTGCTCAGGGGTCATTCCTGGGGGGGCTCGGCCCTGGGCCAGTGCCCTACCTGCTGTGCTATCTCCTGGCGCCAGAACCAGAACTCTTCCCTGGTCCATGATCCATGAGCCCAGCAAGGGGATTGAAAATGATGCCGCTCTCAGCCGCTTCCCTCCCCACCAGACGCGCCCAGGGTCAAGGCACAGGCCAGGCACCCCCACAGCTGCCCACGGAGCCGCAGACCTCCAGCTGCACACACGGTGCAGAGGAAGCTTGTCCGACCGGTCAGCCTCGAGAGCGACCACTGGTCAAGAGCCAAGCTGGCACACGCCCTCCTGGCCGCCAGGACCCTGCCTGAGGCCCATGGGGGCAGGTGCAGTTGGGCAGTTCCAGAGTGACCACACTGTGGGGGGGCAGAGCGAGCCCCTTCCCCGACAACCCCACATGGAGCCACGGCGCAGGGCAGGTGCTGGCACCAGCGCCCAGAGGAGAGCCAGGGCACTGAGAGGGCACCATGGAGCAGCCATGATCAAGCTCCGCACCAAACAGGCACAGCCCCATCTGCACGCAGGCACCTCTGGTTAGATGTCCACTCGCGTGTGTGTGACGTGTCAGGCATGTCCCCGCGTGCCATGTGCATGCACACATGTGTGGCACGGTGCTGCCTGCTGACTGGGCACAGAGTGGGGCGCGGCCCGAATGTGCGTCCAGCCTGGCTGTGACCTGATGAAACCGAAACCTGTCAAGGACTCTTTGGGGCAGGAAACGTGGCCAGCGGTGGAACACATGACACGCCTGCACATGTGAGAGCCGGGACCACCCAGCACCAACCCAAAAATACAGAAAAACCTCAGGGCGGACAGTCCTGGAGACCAAGAGCTGCCCCCAGCATGGACGTCGCCCCAAACCTCGTAGCGGTGCAGAGGTGAGGGGGAGCAGCAGGGACAGCCGAGAGACCAGCAAGAGCTGATCCAGGGTATGTTGGCACCTCCTGTGGGAGGGGGGGGCGTTGTGAGCAGCGAGGTCAGAGGTCAGCCCTGCACCCCCATACTGCTTTCTGAGCACTCACAAAGCCAGCAGAACACGCAGCCCTCCTCCCCCACCGGGATGTTGTGGGCGTCTAAATCAGCTCCCGGGTCCGGCACACAGGCAGTGCCAGCCCCCTCCTGCTGCCCCCTCTAAGGATGGTGCTGGCGGTCCCTGTGGTGGCCGTGGGCGGTGGCCCTGGCTCCCTGCCAGCCGCGGCCCCTTCAGAGAGGGCGGGCAGCGTGGGTGCAGGTGGTTATTTAAAGCCTCTCCCGGGACCTCAGCATGTCCCCAGGTTTCCAGGGGAGAGTAGGGCACTGGGCAGCGAGCAGTCAGACTGCCTCTCTCTCCTTCCCAGCACAGTGGGGCACTTGGCACCTGCTCACTCCAGCAGGTGAAGCTGCCCCTGCTGGGGACAGAGCTGGCGGCCACACAGCCTCCGGCCAGCCACCTGTGCCAGGACAGTGCGGGGGAGGGGGCTCGGGGACTGCCCTCCCCTCCGGTCCCCGTGGCACTTGGTACACCCTGCCAGACCCCCGCTGGGGAGAGCAGCAAGCTCAGAGTTGCAGAAGGACTCTTCGGGGAGGGGTCAACCCCAGCTCTGTGGGGAGGGGATGGGAGGGGTCAGCCCCCAGCTCTGCAGGGAGGGTCAGCCCAAGCTCTGCAGGGAGGGGTCAGCCCCAGCTCTGTGGAGTGGGGGTCAGCCCCAGCACTGTGAGGGGTCAGCCCTAGGTCTGCGGGGAGGAGTCAGCCCTGAGTGGGCCCCTGTCCTTGGGCTAGCCTGCTGGACGCTTGGTGGGCACCTGGCCCCCTACCTGGACCGAAGGACTCGGGCTTGTTCAGAGGCATCTCGGGGCACTTCTAGACACTGTCCATCTTTACTGCCCACCTCTGCCCAGAGCCTGTGTCCAGCAGCGCCAGCCGCCTCCCAGAGTCTGCGGGCCCTCACCCTGCAGCATCTGGGAGAAGGCTGACCGCTCCACCCTCTCTAGGCAGGGGCGCGTCGCCACCATCCTCCATAGGACCCTCAGGGACCCTGTGATGACAAGGCTCCCGAGGGACTGAGGTGTCCCCCTGCCCTAGTCAGCTATTCAGCGAACCTCCTGCTCGGCGGTGGTGGGCCGGCTACAGAGAGGGCAGCGTGCCGCAGCCGGAGCGGCCCCCCTGTCAGGGCCTTTTCCCAGGTCCAGGAGGAGACGCAGGCGCATTCCAGAGCGCTGAGGCAGCCTCGGTGTGGCCACGAGTCACAGACAGGCTAAGCCCACCTATTTTTGCTTTCTAGAATTCCATTTCTATTTTTGGTGGATATAAAAGCTTTGACTATTTCCCAAATTGGAAAAAAAAAACACATTTTTCCCCCCCCGGGCTGCCTTAGAGTTTCTTGGTGGCTCCTTAAATGTGCACGTTCCGGGGGCCGGGGAGCCCAGATGACTTCCCCGGCCGCCCGCGCCTCTCGTGGCCGCTGCTGTCTGGCACACGGACCAGACGGAGGGGCAGCCAGCTTGCCGCCACTCGGCGGAAGGGGAGGGGGGAGGTGGCAGAGGGGGCTGGGCCAAGGGGCCCCCTTACCCCCACTGCTCACAAGTGCCTGTGGCAGGCCCAGGTGCTGGTCTGAGGCAGAAGCTGGGCGGGTCTGACCGGTCTCAGCCTGGGCCCGGGAACGTGCCCCTGGACACCACTTCAGCAGACCTTACCCGAGAGGCTGCCTCACCCTCAGCACCTGGAAAGGCTCAGCCTGGAGACCGGGGCAGCCCCTCTCCCGCCTTCCTTGACCTTGGGGTCTGCATCTCCCCTGACCCTCACGCTGGGAGTCTGTGGGCCCTTCAGAAGTGACTTCCTAATGTGAGTCCGAGCCACAGGGTCCCTCCTGCGCCCCACTTCATGGGCCCCAGCCCCGCCCTCCCGCCTCCATGCTCCCCACCCAGGGACCGCGGGACGGGGGGAGGCCAGGACCCAGCAGTGCTGTGAGTTAGTGTCCCATGGTGGACACTCAGAAATTTCTCATCTGTGTCTCCTGAAGATGAACACTGGATGAAGGATTTTTATCTCCTCTGGGATGGCCGGAGACCCCCAGGCAGCACTGCCCCTTGACCTGTATGCTCACCCCCTGGCTGGATGGGGCCTCTGCAGCTGCATGGCCAAGGCTTAGCTGTGAGGCGTTGTGACTTCTCTTTCTTCTGCATCTTCTCCCTGGCACAGACCAGGCCTTGCAGCTCGCAGGGGCCAGCCAGCAGGGAGAGGAGCTCTGGAGTCCCCAGACCCGGCGTCCATCCCAGCAGCTCCCCCAGTCAGCAGTGATCACCAGGGACTCACAGCAGCTTGGGGCTGCTTCTGTGCCTGCCCTTGCAGTTTGTCCCCACCCGGAGCCTCCCCTGCTCCCGTTCAGGCTCCCGTGGTGGAGCACATGCAGGGCAGGGATGGACACTGGGGGCTCCTGACAATCACCTTCCCGCCCCACCGAGGGAAACTGGGGTCTCTGTCCAGAGTGCCCCCAGGATCCGGCCACCTGGGGTTAGCCGAACACTCCTTCGTTAGCAGGTGGCAGGAGCCCTCCTGTGGGGACAGTGGCGTCCCTGCTGGAGAGCAGAGCAGACACTGATGGAAGGACAGGCAGCAGGCTCTGAGCTGGACGAGGGCAACAGCCCAAGGCTGTGCTCAAGGCCAGGACCCCACCCCGAGATGGTGCCTGCATCCTGTGACCCCCCATAAGCACGTGAGTCTGGGACAGTTAGCGGGTCCCCGGGCAGTGAGAGGTTCCCCGGGGGATAGTGGGTGGACCCCCTCTCTAGGGGACAGTGAGCGAGTCCCCAGGGGAGACAGTGGGTAGACCCTCTCCCCAGGGGACAGAGAGTGGGTGTCCAGGCTCCTCTGACCCTCTGTGCCCGACCCTCAGGCGCTCAGCCTGGCATGGCCATGGCAGTGTGGCCTCGAGTGGCTTCTGTTTCCTGACCGACTCTCCTCCCAGCGTTTTCCTTTCTGGGCCTCAGGCGTGGCCTCTGCACAGCCTCCCTGACCACACTTATTTTGCTGAATTCTTTTGTATCATGTATTTTGTTTGTGCCAGGACTGTGCCAAATAGTCGAGACATCCAGGGGCTAATGTGTAGCAGCTGACGCCCCGGCCAGCGGGCGGGGGGCCCAAACAACCCCGTGGCCCCCAGAAAGGCACCATGCCCGGCTGCACTCTCCTCCCTGAGCGCGAGGGCACCCGAGGGTAGCCCGGCGTCCGTTGACAAGACTACCTGATTGGTGGACAGTCTCCAAGCAGCGTCTGAGTGTGGAATGCATGCAACAAAGGCTAAGCTGCAGCGCTTGAAGATGGAATTTTCCTCGCCAGTGTTCCCCCGAGGGCCGTGTCCGGCCCGGGAAGCGTTTGGCTTCTCTGCGCCTTCGCATTGGAATGCCTGGACCGGCCCGCGGGTCAACAAGCCACATCATGGGTTCAGCAGCCACGGGCCAACTCCCTGGCGGGGCCTGGAGCTATGACATGCATCCCACAGGGTGATCCTGCCGCGGCCACACTCCCGCCCCCCCACCCCCTAGACCACGCTCTGCCTCCCCCAACGCCCCCCATGCTCTGCCTCCCCTGCATCTCTGGGCACCCCTCAGCCACTGCTTCCTAGAGGAGCGCTTGAGGCCATGGAAGGTTCCGGACATCCACAGCTCCACGGACCCTCCCAACAGCCATGGCAGAGCTGTGGGGAGCTCTGGCCCATGGCACCCAATCTCAGCCCCAGCTGAAGGGGCTGTGGTAGCAGGCAGGGAGGGGGCCTCTTGCCAGGTCTTCGGGACTGACCCCTGTCCCCTTGCACCTCCCCTTCCTCACAGGGCCAGCGGGAGGAACTAAGGAGCGGCCGGCGCCTTCAATGCGGCTTCTAAGGCTTCCTGCACAGCAGCTCGTTTGACCGAGACAGTAAACAGAGACACGCGTGGCCCCGAGCCCTACCAGGAGGGCCCTGAACACCGTCAGGTGTGGCCTAAAAACAGAAAAAAAGAAAAAAAGAAGAAATAAAACCCAGATCAAGGGACCCGCACAAAGGAGCGTGCGAGCATCACATGCGCCAGGACCCTGAGTCCAGCCCCGCCCCTGTCTGGCCAGGCCCTGGGTGCATCCACGGGCCCACCGTGTCCTCGCCCGCCTGGCCCAGGGTCCCCAGGGGCCCTGGGGCTCGTGTCTGCCTGTGAGGGTGCAGACCCGCGGACCCTGAGTCCCGGCTGCTCCCACTGGAGTCCTGCGGCTTTCCCCAGCCCCCGGGGCACAGGGCAGGAGGCAGAAAGCATCCCGTGTCCCCCAGCAGACATGTCCCCTAGAGCCAGCTGTCACCTCTGCTCTGCCTCATTGTGAATTCATGGACCTCCAGGAGCACAGGACGGCGAGGACCACGATCACTCAGCTCAGAGCGTTCCAGCCAGGCCTCCGCTGATGGCGCCCGCGTCCTTTTTTAACCCAAAGGATTTAATTTTAGAGATGTTCAGATTTATGGAGGAGCAGCAGAGACAGGGAAGTCAGACCTGCTCCCCCCCAGGGCCCCGTCACCAATGCACCAGGAGCACCTTTCATCCCCATCACGCCACACGCGGGGGCCTACCCCTGTGTTGGGGAGCTGGCGGGTCTGCGGGGCCCAGCTCTGTCCTCCACAGCCACAGAGCCCCCCTGCGCCCTGCGGTCAGCGCTGGGCCCCACCCAAGGGAACGCCCACAGTCTCCCTGCCCCTAAAAGTGAGGGTCGGCGGCTCTCCACAGAGCTGAGGGCGGGCGCTGACGCCCCGACACCCAAGCCCGTGACGGCAGGGCGGTGCCCGAGTCCTCCCATGGAGCCGAGGCACAGGTGCGGCCCCTCCAGGGGGAACAGACACGCTGTGAGCCGTGTGCAAGGAAGCTCAGAAGGGATCAGGCGGAGGGAGCCGCCCAAGCACCGCAGGTCCTGCCCTCCTGCCCATCCAGCACATCTGCAGGTGGACTGGGAGTGCACCTACTGGGCACAGACGGGAAGCGGGAGACCTGACCCGCCCAGAGTCTATGGACAGGTCAGCGCGCCACCCTGAGACAGCACAGTCCCCACCCGCACCCACACCCAGCCCCCACTGCATGCACACCCAGCCCCCACCCGCACCCAGCACCGCTGCAGCTGACCCAGTTCTGCTCTGTCCCCTTCGCTTCCCAGAACCACGAGGACTCTGGGGTGACCCGCAGAGGAGAAGTCTGGCCTCCGAGCTGGGCTGCCTGGGGTTTGCCTGTGAGCAAGACCCTGAAGCCTTTGAAGGCGCTTTGAAAGTGGCAAGAAAGGAATTCATCACCTTATGTGAATCCAGAAATGAGTGACAGTAATTCAGCTAAACTGTAAAATGTGAATTCAGACAGAAATCTCGGACCGAAAATAAACATTTGTAGAGTCTTAAAATAACAAGCCGCACAGCCTGAGTGCTGCCTTAATCACCCCTTTCCCGTCCCGAGTCTCAAAGGGGGAGCAGCGGGGACGGGGACGGCTACCGCAGGCTGGCCTCCCACCCCTCACACTCCCCCAGATAAAACCCTCCCTGCTGAGAAACCAGGGAAGTGTCCCCACATGCACCGCGAGGGACCAGGCCCTCTGGGATGGACATGGGAGCAGCAGCCTCAGCGTGGCCCCAGCTGGTCACCCCCAAGGGACCCCCAAGGGCTGGGGCTGCTTTCACAAGCAAGGCCCACAGGCACCCCCAGGCCCTGCTCAGCCTGACCCTGAGCGCCCAGGGCGAAGAAGGGCGAGGTTCCCTGTACAGGGTTCCCCTGGCCCAGCTTGTCCTTCCCTCAGCTCCTACAGAGCTTTCTGGAATTTTCTCTAGAAGAGTGAGAGGCACCCAGGCTAGAGATGAGACATTCCATCTGACCCCTGACCCCCTCCCGGAGGGCTGGTTCTAAGTCAGCAGCACCCACACCTGACCTGCTGCCCCTGCCTCCCCCTGCCTCCCCTTTCCTCCCCCCTCACTCCTATTCTCCTTCCCCCTTCCTCCTCCTCTCCCTCCTCCCTTCCTCCCTCTCTCCTTCTCTCTCTGCCTTTCCCCTCTTCCCCCTTCTCTCCCTCCCCTCTGGCCATCCCTCCTCAATCTGGCCTGTCCTGGGGGATGTGAAAACGCTCAGGGACCCCCTGCTATGCTCCTGAAGGAAGAGCAGACAGGATTGACGGGGGTCTGGGGTGAGTGTGGTGAGGGTGAGCCCTGCCCCATACAGGACACACTGCTGCCACAACCCCAGGAGTAGCAGAACCAGGGAAGCACACAGCCTCCACCCTCCGCCTTCCGGAGGCGGGGCCCGATCTGGGGTCCCCCCACAGGGGCTCCTGTCTCAGCCCCCCACAGGGGCTCCTTCTTAGCCCCCTATAGGGGCTTCTGTCTCAGCCACCCCAGGGGTTGGATGCAGGCCCTGGGGCTCATGCCAGGTTCCTAGGGTTGCCATCACCTCAGCACATGTGGGGACCATCAGCCACACCAATCCCCGGCCCGTCACTGCTGATGTCCTGTTTCCTGATGGCAGAAACATGGCCCCCAGCTGCCCCCACCCCACTGCCGAGGGGTCCTGACTTGTGTGGTCCTGCCCCACCTTGTCCCCAGCCAGACTCTGCTGCCCCCCGGGCTCTGGGAAAGAGGTGACCCTCTGTCACCTCTCACCAAGCTTCTAGAAGCTTCTCTGCACCTCGGGCACTGAGTAGGGCCATGGGTCAGCTAAAGACAAAGACCTGAGTCTCACGGTGTCCCCGAGATCCTTCCCAGGAAGGGACCCAAGTTGCCAAGTAGGGATGGGGCAGTGGCCAGGCAGAGGGACGGGCAGCCACAGCCCAGGTGAGGCCTCTCGGCTGGGCGCTGCCCTGCCAGCCCCACACAGCCACTTCTCCTGGACCCCACGGCAGCTTGCGCCATGATGGCTCGGACACGTTCCTCAGCCTGTCAGAAGCACCCTTAGCCCTTCAAGTGGCACATTCCTGGGGCTAAAAATAAGGCGCCACCAACGAGCCCAAGATGCCTGTCCTGCCTGAGCCATCCGGGGCGCGCGCCGGCCAGGGGACTGACAGAGCTCGGGTAGCCCTCAACCTCCCAAGCAGGCTGACCCCCCCCACACACACTTTGTCGACCCTGGGGCTCAGCTGAGCAGGACCCTGTGGGCAGGGTGATCCTGCCATGGGCTGCACACCAGCACCCCCGCCCACCCCCACCCCAAGGACTCATGGGTGGAGGGGGAAACTGGCCACTCGGATCTCACTACAGTTGGGGCAGGGGGCAGGAGGACCCCAGCCTTGGCGGGTGGACAAGGAGGCAGTGAAGGGCTCCAGCGGTCTGGCCCCTCCCTCCACCCGGGGGCCTCCAGGGGCTGACAGGAGCCATCTGGACCTCTGGACAGAGCAGAACCCACCCTGGCTCAGCCCCATGACAGGGGGGACACAGGGAAAGGGCAGAGGGCACAGGACCCATGGGAGCACGGTACAAGGTCCCAGCCGCACAGACTTAAACAGGAGTGGCACCCAGAGAAGAGTAGCGGGTGTCAGAGGGCAGGGATGGCCACAGAGGGAAAGCAGAGATCTGGGGCACAGAGATGCAGACATGGGGACACAGAGGTACAGGGACACAGGGACATGGGGACACAGGGACACAGGGACACAGTGATATGGGGACTCAGGGACACAGGCCAGACCCTTGAGAGCAGGCTCCAGGCTGCTCAGAAGTGGTTCCTGTCCTTTCTCATTAGGCTGGTTCTGGTTCTGGTCCCTGGAATCAGACCCAGTTCTGGTTCTGGTTCATTTCACCAGGCCCAGATCTGGTCCCAGTGCTAACCTTGGTCCTTTGGGCTTCAGACGTCCTTGCTCACAGGTTCTAGTCAGTGGCGGCCCCCGGGGACGCCCCACCCGGCTCAGGGTCCTCAGGCCATAGTGAGCCCCCAGGACAGCTGCTGGCCCACGCGGGGTGTGAGGGAGTGTGGGGAATTGGGCGTCCCAGCACACTCGGACCTGGGAGCTGTTTCAGGGTGCCCGGTGGGTCTGCCTTCCCCGCTGAGCCTCCAGAGCCCCGACAGCAGCTGGGGGTTCACCAGGGACGCTGCTTCCTGGACGAGAGACCAAGAGGCGAGTGCCCCTGAGGTGGGCTTGACAGGGTGGGCAGGGACTGGGGGTGGTGTGGGGGAATAGGGTGGAGGATGAAGCGAGGGTCAGAACGGAGTCAGTACCGAACTGGGCCTAAGCGGAGACCAACAGGCCTGGCGTGGATACGGGGCTAGGGTCAAGGGGGTCCAGGGGCGCTGAAGTTCGGGGCTGCTACCGCCCATCCGGCACCGCTGGGCTCCGCCTTTGCGGGTCCCAGAGGCTGCCCCTTCGACCCCCTACCTGGGCTTCCAGGGGAGAGCCAGAAACAGGCTCATTGGCTGGGCCTGAGTCACGCGCCCGTTCTCAGCCAATCGCGCAGGCGGCCCGAGACCGGCGTGCGGTGATTGGCCAGGCTGCGGGAGCGGCGCCGCGGTGAAGGGCCGCACAGGTGAGGCTCGGGAACTGCAGGAGGATGCGCGTGCGGCTCGGTGGCCGTCCCGGGACCGTTGACCCAGGACCGCTGACCGCTGAGCTCCGGGGCCCTGCGTGCAGACACCGGACAGGGTGGTGCGGGTGTCTCCTTTACTCTGCTTTGGGCTCTTTTTCTCGGTTTTGGGGCCACACCTGGCGGTCCCCCCGGACTGCTCCGGCTCCAGGTGGGGCCCGAGGACCCCGCGGGCGGGTCTGTCGCAGCTCACGCACAGACCGTGTGTCGCGTCTGGCCTCGCGGGCCCTTGGCCCCCTCTTCCCGCCGGCGCCAGGGTCCCCATGGCCACGCGACGCAGAAGGGGCACTAGGCAGCCCCCGGCCGAGAGCACCCCGGGGTGGGTGCCGTCTTCCCCAGCAGGCCCCGGCGGGGTCCCAGCCACGTGGGAACGCTGCCCCTGGGTCGGATACACAGCACGACCCCCGGCGGCGTGGGAGCCGAGCAGTTCCCAGAACCCCGCCAGGGTGCCAGCAGCGGGGGCAAAGAATGTCTGGGAACAGGAGACAGGCTTGGCCGGGAGTTCCCAGCCGGCAGGAGCCGAGAGGAAAACAGTGCAGATAAGGCGGCGCCCCTCTATCCCCACAGCTCCGGGCCTGGACGGGGCCAGGTGGAGACTCCGGCTGGACCGAGGAACCACGTCTGCACCCCGAACCTGGCCTCTCCTCCACCGGATGGTCACAGGGTCGGGCGGGCACAGCTGGACGCCCGGGCCACCCCGGGGCTGCTACAGGCAGGAGGGCCCTGGGCTGAGGGACCACTCGCGGTGGGGGACCCTGCTGCCTTGACCTGCTCAACCATCAAAGCCAACTCCCGTTCTGCCAACAGGGTGTGGCCTGAGTCGTAGGCCCAGGGACCCAGTGCTGATATCTCAGTATCTAGCCTATTCCCACCTGCAGCCACGCCCAAGTCTGAGCCAGGCCCCGCCCCAACCCATTGAGACTCCGCCCCATCCCATCCAGGCTCCACCCCGTCTCGTTTAGGCTCCGCCCCACCTCTCCAGGCCCCACCCCATCCCGTTCAGGACCTGCTCACCCCACCCCAAGTCCTTGTTCATTCCATTCAAGCCCCGCCCACCCCAGGCCCCACCCCATTCCACTGCTTATCCAGCCCTTGTTCCACAGCAGGTCCCACCACTGTCTCCCAGCCCTAACCCCCCTCTGTTGAGAAGGGTGTTATCACAGGTATCTCCACTGAAGAGGCCAGAGGCCACTCCCCAGTCCCCAAGGAGGCTCCCCACCTACCATACCTCCTTACCCTTCTAGAAGGTGAGTACCAGCCGCCCAGGGCTGAAGCCAGAGGGACCCAGGGTGAGCCAGGCTCAGCACCGCACCCACCACCTGTGGACTGACTCTGCCCCTGACGGGTGTGGGGCATGATCCCCACACTGCCAGGCCAGGCGTGTCGGTCTCACACGACCACTGGCACGATGGTCCCCACTGCCTGCCAGGAGCCACCCTAGGTCTGTGCCTGCCTCTGCGCCCCTCACCCCAGCACAGCACACCCTGTCTGTGGGCTCAGCTGGTCCTGCTCCAGGTGGTAGCACACCAGCTGCACTGCTGCCCTGAGGCGACTGAACCAAAAAGGGAGCTGGCCAGCGAGGGGGGGGGGGGGTATCCTTCACCCACACACACAGGGCCCCAGCGGACAGGGTGGTGCGGGTGTCTCCTTTACTCTGCTTTGGGCTCTTTTTCTCGGTTTTGGGGCAGGGGGCACCCAGCTGGTCCAGTGGTGGGCACCCAGCTGTGGTAGCCTCCCTGCCCCTGCCCCTTCCAGGGGGCAGGGGGCACCTGCAGCCGTGTGCTGGGAAGAGACCGGAAGTGGATCGCACACTTGCCCACTTACCCTAAGCACAGGGCCTAAGCGGGTGGGGGAGGAGAGCCCTTCCGAGGCCCACCCAGGAGCCCTGCTTCCCACACTGGTCACCCCCAGGGGTGCTGCCCAGAGGCCTTGGCTTGCCACAACCCTGGAAGCAGCTAAAACCTCCCCCTTGCTTTGGGGTGTCGGCCCCTGACAGATCTGAGGCAGGAGCTGGTGCCAAGGGGTGACCAGCAAGTCCCCACACAGGCCCAAGAACTGGGCCAGGACAGTGTCAGAGGCAGAGTACCCCTGGGAGGCGGCCAGGGGTAGACAGCCTTCCCCGGGCCCCACCAGCCTACCTTACCTGAGCCTGGCTGGCAAGTCAGGAGCCACTGAGGATAGGCCAACCCAGATGCATTTGTACACAAGGAAAGAAGCCTGAGATCCAGGGGGCACCCAGCTGTGGTAGCCTCCCTGCCCCTGCCCCTTCCAGGGCAGGAACACAGACCCCCAGGCCAAGATCCCTGCAGCTCCCAGCAAGGGCTGGGAGCCCTGGCAGCAGGCCACAACAGTGGCGCAGGGGGCAGGCGCTGGGGGCCTGCAGGCGGGACACTGCTGGGCCGGGGGCCAGCGGGACAAGAAAATAGGAAACTATTCAGAACAGCAAACAGAGGCCGTGCCAGCGGGTTATCAGTGATTGTCAAGTTTTCTCCCTGAAGTTCCTGGCAGCCCGCAGAGCATGTGCTACCTCCCAGGGCAAGAAGAAAGCATGTTTATCTCCCTCCCAGCCAAGGAGTCTCGGCTGCGGACCGGCTGCTGGCTGCAGGGTGGCTGAGACAGGGCAGGGCCACGCCGCAGTGCCGAGCAGCGAGGAGAGGCCTAGCCCAGGGTGGACACGTCACACCCCAGCTCGGCCTTCCCACGGACTGAGCATGAAGGAAGTGCCTTTCCGTGGGCAGCAGAGTAGTCCCAGGGAATGGGGACTGGTCAGGATGCTCCCACCTGACCCCACACCTCATCAACAGCAGCACGAACGGGGCACGCTTTCCAGAGAGAACGCAGGCTTCTCCAGAGCGAGGAAAGCCCAGAGTGGAAGAACAGGGTGGCTCACCCCTTTCCTCCCGGATGTGGGAGCACCCCGTTTGCCTCTGCCAAGTTTGCCTCTCCTCTTCCTATGGAGAGGAGAGTCCACTATCGAGGGGGAAAGCTTGGAACTGTGGGTGTCCACTTTCTTATCTGCCCAAAAGCCTTTCTCCAGCTGGAGCTTCTGCCTGCGGCGCCCCGCCATCTGTGGGCTGGCAGCAGGGCCTCCTGGAACAGATTTCCTGGTTCTGCAAAGGGCCTGACCTTCACGCTTTCCTGCTATTTTAGGGCTGCTTTAGGGCTGTGACAGAGCAACTGCTTTGATCACACCTTGCTTTCATTTTTTTCCAGCGAACTCACCGCCAGCCCCCATCTGTCCTGCCCCAATATGCCACCAGGAAAAGGCACACGTGGCCCCAAGCAGCAAGATGCAGTCGGCTCGGTAAGGCTGCAACCGCTGCACAAGGAACTCATGCTCAGAATCCTCGACCCCTGAAAACTCAGCCCACAGCTCTGAACAGATTCACCAAAGCTGCAGGCCACTAGGCATGCAGGCCGTGCCCCATCATCAGCCCAGGGGCGTGAGCTCAGGGCCTGCTGCTGGTGCGGACCGGCGGGCGGTCACTACAGAGCCTGGAACCCTCCCCCACATGGCAGACTGCAGGGTGCAGCCCTGACCAATGCGTTTGTCCCCAGCACACGCTCTGTGCAGAGACACGGGATGGATCCCATGGTCACTGCGGAATGTCGGGGCAGCGGAGATGAGGGCAGGCCCGGGGCTCAGCGGCTGTCACCTCTGGAGAGTCCCCATAGCCTTGGCTACACTCCTGAGCAGTGGTGAGGAGGCTCCCGCACAAGCGTGACCTGCCAGCCCCACCCCACTCCGCAGGGCCCCCAGGCCACCTGCAAGTAGAGCCGGATGGGCCTGTGGCTGGCTGCGCTCCTGGGATGGGGCTGTGAAGGCAGGTCCCTGCATCCTCCGGGACCCACACAGAACCTCCACGGATCTGGAGGTGCTGGCATCTGCCTGGGGCGGGAGTCAGGTGTGGCCAGGAGGGGACAGGCAGGTGAGCACCTTCATGAGGCTGGAGGACGGGCGGATGTAGGCACTTTCCCGGAAGGAGCAGAGAGGGGCAGCTGGCAGGGGTCCCAGAGTCAGGCCTGTGGCCCCTTGGTCACCCGCCCAGCAGGGAGGGGGCAGGGTGCCAACAGGCCTGTGGTGAGAAGACAGGCTTGCAGAGAATATCCTGGGAAAATCGCAGCAAAGATCAGCTCGGCAGATCAGCTCGGCAGTTTGCAAATATCACAGAAGCTTGGAACCAGCCTGGAGACATTCCACAGAGGCCAGCTGCCAAGAGCCAGGGAATGGGGGCAGGGGTGAGGAGTAGGGGACAGGGGCGAGTGGGACAGGAGTGTGGGGATGAAGGCAGAAGTGCGGGGCAGGGGTGTGGTGATAGGGCAGGACTGTGGGGGCAGGGGTGTGAAGACAGAGTTTGTGATGGGGGAGGGGACTGGGGGATGGGGACAGGACAGGGGTAGGGGTGGGGGTGGGGATGCTGGCAGGGGGGGTGGGGAGTCGGAGCTGCAGGTGGGAGGCCCTGCTGTACTTCACCTTGGAAAGCATAGGTCTCCCACCCCATCATATCAGGGTAAATGCTCCCTTTCAGCCTCCTGCAGTCCCAAGGGACAGGACCTCACCCCCATTCTGCGCCTGGCCCTGGACTGAGGCCACTCCAAGACCTGGAAGCCAGCCAAGAGGCCCTGGAACAGCAGACACACACCTGCCCCCACACCCCTGCCCAAAGTAGACCCCCACAACAGGGGCAGAAAGTGGGGAGCAAACTGCCAGCTGGAAGAGCATAAGCTGCCCCTACTGCCCAGACCCCGATCCACCACCCCACACCCACACGCCCCTGCACCTCTACCACGCTTGGGAGGTTCCTCACCCACCCTGCCCCCCCCCCAAAAAAAAAAGGCACTCAAGCCAGTTAAGGAAGCTTCCAGAGGACAGAGCAGCACGGGCTGCCAGCAGGCCCTCTCCTGTGTTGGATGCCAGGCTCCTGGGACAGCTGGCTCTGTGGCTGCCCTTTCGTCTTAGGAAGGAGCTGCCTGCAGGTCCCTGCCCAACCCTGAGTCCCAGTTGTGTCTCTCGGAGCTGGACCCATCCACCATCCTGCACTTGCTTGGGCCAGCTCGGCTCCCAGCAGACCAGACAGCTGCAGCCCGAGTAGCCAGCAGGAGACTGCTGTCCGTGCGCTCAGGAACAGCTCTGCACACCCTCCTCCTGCCCACAGGAGACTGAAAATAAAGCCACTCTGACCCCTCAGAGCCCTGGGCAGATGGGGGCCCAGGGGAGCTGGGCACAGAGGTCCCCCCACCCCCGTGCCCTACTCCTGCCCTGAGTCGTCATATGGGGCAGGAGTAGGGGCCCCAGGCTCCCTACAAGGCCTGGTGCAGATACCCCAGCCCAGAGACCGGAACCTCAGGGGACTCCATGCTGCTTGGGGGATGGGGAAGCAGCTTGAAACCATCTCTGAGGGGCAGACCTCACGGCCTGGCGTGACTGTGGCCAGTTCCCCAGTGCTCCCCATCCCACGGGGGTCTCCATCCCTGCTGTCCTGGGCCACTGCTGGGGCCAAACAGCTCCCTGCCCTGGGCCAGGTCCCAGAATGGCTCTGAGTGTGGGTGGGGCTCCACCATTCCTCCTGCCTGTGCTGACCCTGGCCAGTGCCCCCCCACCCCCGGCCTGTGCCCCACCCCCGTGTCTTTACCGACTCCAGCCAGCGCCCCCCTGCCTGTGCTGACCTGGCCAGCGCCCCCCACCTGTACCCTTCCCGTGCCTGTGCTGACCCTGGCCAGCGCCTCCCTGCCTGTGCCCTCCACATGTCTGTGCTGCGCAGGCCCGGCTGGCCGCCTGCATCTGGCCAGGGTGTGGTCAGCCTTGGTTTCCTTCCCTCCCAGGACACAGGCTGTTCCTGCAGCTTCCGGAAGCCTGTTTGTTCCTTGGCCTCTGGAAACACCATCAGTTGGGCAACTCTGCCCAGTGTGGTCAGGGGCAGCGGGGCCCTGCACCCACTCAGCAGGGCATGCTGGTAGCACGCAGGAGCCTGCTGGGACCCGCAGAAAGAACCTTCGTGTCTCAACAGCACGGTCTGACCCCGAGTGCCCTGTGGACCCTTGAGCCATTGAATGCACATGATCAGCGGGGGAGGGGGAGGGAATCCAGGAGGTGGGCACTCCACTCAGGGGCAGCTGTGGTGGGGCAAGGGGGCCCAGGAGGGAAGGACTTGGGCGTCCCAAGATCACACAGGGAGGTGAAGACCGGTATCCCACCCTGGCCTCGTGGGGAGCAGCCCTGCCCCCAGGACACTCCCTGGGGCCTGCTGTCCACTCACTGGGTGGTCTCCGCTACCCCCCAGGACCTGTCCCGCAATGTCTATTCCAGAGGTCAGCATCCCTTGTACGTGCCCCTGAGGTACAGGTGTGGTCAAGAAGTCAGGTCCCCACACCTGCCCCTAAAATGTGAGGTTTCACTAGAGCTGGGGCTGCTCTGCAGAGCCCCAGGACCCAAGGATGTCCCCCCGAGCTACGGACATCAAAGGCTTGACAAGGCTGTAGGGAGCACACAGCCCTTCCCGGGACACGGGGAGTTCGTCTGCCCCAAACACATGTGCGAGCACAGCACACAGCTCACCCACACGCCCACATACACTACACGCACACGGGCCGGAGCCGGGAAACTGTGACACTTCATCAGTAGACCCCTAGCACTGGGACCCCATGGGCTGTGGCCAGCGGCTCCTATTTGGGTGGGCAGCGGGGCCCAGTTAGGAAGGCTGAGTGTCTTTATTAAAGGTGCTATACTGCGGCTGCCGAGGTAAAGAGGGGGGCCCTGGGTACCCTGTCCCACAGGTGTTCCCGGTCTCGGAGCCCTCGGCTACAGTTCACACACTTGGCTCCGCACACGCCAGCCAGTCCTCAGGAGTCAGGGAGATGCCAGCCAGCAGGCACAGACTCTCTGGGCCCCTGGCCCCCATGGCGTCACGGCGGTGGCGGGTTTGTAGTGGCATCACAGGGTGTCACAGTGCCTGGCTGTGTAGCTGCTCCCGGATGGCCAGCAGGGGGCAGGCCCTGTAGGTGGGACTTGCCAGCAGCTCACGGAAGCGCGTCCTTTCCTCCTCGCTGTGGGGATGGGGGTGGAGGGTGGAGACAGGGAGTGGGGGAACAGGGTCAGTAACCACCCCACATGGCCCTTAAGGGAGGGCAGGGCCAGTGCAGAGGACCCCGGGGCTGGTCTAGAAGCTCCCAGTGGGAGTGATGCCCTGGGGGGCACCGTGTCCAACAGGGGTTCCCAGGCAGGGCGGGACAGGCCGCAGCCCAGACTTCAGGGGCAGGGAGACCATCGGGAGAGGCTCGGCCTCCTTACACCCCCGCGCAGGGGCCCATCCCAGGGCGGCCTGGTACTCACAGCAGCTGCTGCCTCTGTGTGGTACTCATGCGGCTCAGCTCAGTGGCCTGTGGCCTGCTGCTCGGTCGGCTGTGGACACGGGGGTGGACATGGTGATGGATGTTGGGTAGATGAGGAAGGGACACGTGAGTGGACAGGGCGAGGGATGGTGGGTGGGCAGGAGAGTGCATACAGGGATGGGCGGAGTAAGGGGCCGACGAGGGGCGGACACGGGCACACATGTGCCTGCAGGGGGTATGCCAAGCTGCACTGCATGGGGGCCACAGAGCGGGGAGGCGGGGAGCCCAAGGCAGAAGCGCAGAACAGTAAGTCCCCCCCACCCCCGCCTCACCTGCGGCTGCGGGGGGCCCTGGCCACCGCTTCCAGCTGCAGCAGGTCGGGGAGCGCGTCCCGCAGGGGCTGCAGGTCCCCCACCACCACTGCAGCCCGGCGCCTGCGTGCTGCCTGCTGCTCCCGCGCCGTCTGCTTGATGGCCTCAATCTCTGC
Organism: Sorex fumeus; assembly: GCF_029834395.1. Lineage (NCBI taxonomy): Eukaryota > Metazoa > Chordata > Mammalia > Eulipotyphla > Soricidae > Sorex > Sorex fumeus. The sequence goes on along the minus strand of NW_026606098.1, from coordinate 5,880,589 downwards.
AGTAACACAGCGTGAGCCAGGACCCCGGGAACCGGACCGCATCCATAGCAGCAGGGTGAGAGTACCGCCTACCCTCTGACCCCACACGTGGCCGTCAAGGGCAGGATGCAGGGACAGCTGCTCTCGGGCTGGTTCTCACCCAGAATGAGGGACCCCGTGACGGGCCCTGGGGTGAGGGAGCAGCCAGAGTGGGATGGGCTGGGTCCTGCCCTACAGCCACACAAGGGGGAGTTCAGAGAACACCCCCGACTCACCTCTGCCTCTTATCCTGGCCCCCATGGGCTGCCCATGTGGCTTCAGGGGTCAGGGGAAGGACCAGGATCACTTCCACATGCCCAACAGGCCCAGAAGGAAGGAAGGTCTGTGGGGTAGTGGGCGGGTCTCTGGGACACACCCCTTCCCTGTACCCCTTCAGGTGCATCCCATGTCCTCAGTTCCCAGGAGGGTCCCGAGACACCCGCCTGCAGGAACACCCTTACTCTGCACCCCTCCCCCTTGCAGGGATCCCCTCACTCTATACCCCTCATCCCTGCAGGGATCTCCTCATTCTGCACCCCTCCCCCTTGCAGGGGTCCCCTCACTCTGCACCCCTCACCCTTGCAGAGATGTACTCACTCTGCAGCCACCGCTCCCGTCTCAACCGCAGCTTCTCCTTCTTGGGCAAAATGGCCTTGTGCTCCACACCTGGGAACAGAGAATAGGAGTCCTGGGGTGGGCCCTTCTGGCCTTAGGCAGCAGCACAGGGCACCCAAGGTCCCTCGAAGAACAGGGCAGAGATGAGGTGTCACAGACTGCAGCCAGCACCCTGGGTCCCTCCCCAGCCACTCATGCACCGCTGAAGTCCTGCTTCCTGTATGTTGGGGGCTGGCCATGCCAGGCTGCACCCACAACCAAGGCCCCTGGAGCAAAGGCAGTGGCCTAGGGAAGAGAGCAAAGACCTGGGAGTCCCAGGCAGCAAGCAAGGGACCCAGCTCAAGTTTAGCCCCCAGGAGCTGAGCAGATGCTGACCTGCCTGGCATGTGGGTATGGGCCCTGATCCACAGGTGGGAGCCGAGGGGCGCTGGGTCCCAGAAAGCAGCCTGTGTGGCTCTGTTGCCCTCTGCTGGGCAGACCCTGCACCGCAGCCACTCACAGCCCAGGTAGGAGGGGACACGCCCCACCACAACCAGAGCCAGACTGACCAGGGTCAGGTCCCCACTCTCAGGGCTGTGGACAGCTTCCCGTTGCCTGCAGGCCGCAGGCTGGTAGGGGTGTGGACATGACCAAGGAGAGCGGCGGGAGGAGCTTTGTGACCAGCAGGGGGTGGTGGCACAGCACTCTGGTCTCACCCTGGAGGTAGACACCCTGGCCACCCACGTCAGTCACAGATATTGCCCACAAGCTAGTCCCTTCCAGAGGCAGCCAGCCCTGCACGGGTGGCCAAGGAGGCATGGGAGGTGCGCAGCCAATACAGACACTCCTCACAGATGCCACAGGAGGAGGGCACACTGTTCCGCTCCTCTCACAGATGCCACAGGAGGTGGGCACCCAGTCCTGCCCTTCTAACAGATGCCACGGGAGGTGGGCGCTTCTCTCACAGATGGCACGTGAGGTGGGCTCCCTGTCCCGCCCCTCTCACAGATGCCACAGGAGGAGGGCACCCCATCCTGCTCGTCTCACAGATGCCACGGGAGGACGGCACCCCATTCTGCCCCTCTCACAGACGCCACGGGAGGTGGGCGCCCAGTCCTGCCCCTCTAACAGATGCCACGGGAGGTGGGAGCCTCTTTCACGGATGGCACGTGAGGTGGGCTCCCTGTCCCGCCCCTCTCACAGATGCCACGGGAGGAGGGCACCCCATCCTGCTCGTCTCACAGATGCCACGGGATGAGGGCGCCTCTCTCACAGATGCCACGGGAGGAGGGCACCCCATTCCGCCCCTCTCACAGATGCCACGGGAGGAGGGCATCCAATCCAGACCCTCCTCACGGATGCCGACGTTTGCCGAGACGCTCCCACCCCCCCGCCCCTCCCGCTGCCCCACGGTGCCCGTGCAGGACCCCCGGGTTCGCACAGGACCACGGGGTTCCAGGCTCGGGAAGACTCCCAGGCCCCAAGCCGGGGCTCTGGGGTCCCAGCCGGGGCCGAGGGCGCCTGTCCGGAGCCGCGGGGGGTTCGGGACGCCCACCCACCTGGCCCGGCGGAGGCCACGCTGCGCGTGTCCGGCTCCAGCGTCTGCACCAGGACGCCGGGCTCGATCCGCGTGCCCGAGAAGACGCCGGCGCCCCCCGAGGCCTGGCTGAGGGGAGGCGCGGGCGGCGCGCGCGCGCAGGCGGTGAGGTCCTCCGGGCGCGCAGGCCCGCCCGCCGCCTCCCCCGCCGGCCTCACGGCCGCGCGGTGCACGCGACTCCGCAGCGCCCTCACTTTCCCCATCGCGGGGCGGCCGCGCCGGAAGCCGCGGGCACGCGTGCGGAGCCTGCAGGAAGCGGGCCGGAAGCTGCCCGCGCCGCGGGCCGGGCGGAAGCACAGCCGCGGAAAGTGTTTCCTCCGTGCCCCGCGCAGGCGCAGGGCGGGGCCTGCTGGGTGGGCGGGACTTCCCAGTGGCCCTGACCCGCCCTAATGGGCGGGGCCTTTTTCCAGGGTGGGCGTGTCTTTCTTAGTGAGGGGGGGCCTTTCCGAGTGGGCGTGGCCGCACCCGAGTGGGCGTTTCTTTCCTACTGGGCGGGGCTGCTCTGGAGAGCGGGGCGTGGTGGACGTGGTCGCGGGCGGGGCTTATCCCGGGCCCCCTCCACGCCGGAACCTCGCGGGTCACCCCGGCGGCCCAGTCCTGCCCCTCTAACGGGCGCCTCGTCTTCGGACGTTTCTGGTCCCGGGATGTCGGTGAAAGCGATAGATTTGGGGCTGAAGGCGCTCCTGTCCTCTGAGCGTCTCCCAATCGCAGCGCAGAGGGCTCCGCCCCCGGCCCCTTCCTCGCCCCGGGGCCCCTGCAGCCGCCTCCGCCCTTCCCTGGCTGCCTGGGGCCCAGGGTGTGAAGCTCACCGGAAACCGTGGGGCTGGTTGAGCCTCCCCCCACCCCAGGAGGAAGTGGGTAAACGGGGAGATGCAGTTACCCCAGAGAGGTATCACAGGTATCACCCTGTGTCCTATCCTGCCGAGAGAGAGAGAGAGAGAGAGAGAGAGAGAGAGAGAGAGACAGAGACAGAGAGAGACAGAGAGAGAGACAGGGTGAAGGGGGCAGGGCGAAGGGGCCTGGGGGAGAGGGGTCACGGGGAGGGGAGGAGGTGGCCAGGGGGAGGGAGGGCAGGGTGAAGGGGCCAGGGGGAGAGGGGTCACGGGGGAGGGGGACAAGGGAGGGGGCTGGGTGAAGGGTGCCTGGCAGCACATTGGAGCAGGCCCCCCTTCTGCCTTGATTTCTTCCCCATCTCCCCTCCCCTCCCGCTCCTGGTATCCAGTGGGAGAAGCCTCCTGCCAGTGCTGGGTGCTGCGAGGAGCAGACAACCCTACCAGGCCTGCAGAGACCTAGTTCTCATGGGCCTTGCACCCCTGTCCACCGCAGGCTGCCTGCTCTCACCAGCGCCCTCCAGACCCTTCCAGGGTCGCCTGGCCTCTAGCCCTGGGAAGCCTTGCCTCAGCCCCAGGCCTCCCTCTCCGCTCCAGCCCTACCCAAATTCTCTCTCAAGTTCTAATCTCCCCTGGCCACTCCCTCTCTCTCAGTCCTCTCTCCTCTCCCTCCTCCCTCTTCCTCTTTTCTCTCCCTTCTCTCCGTTTCCTTCCTCCCTCTCCCTTCTCCCTCCTCCCCCCTCCTCTCTTTCCCCTCCCCTTCCTCCCTCCTCTGCTCCTCCTCTGTCTGTCCCTGAGGAGAGAATGATTGAATGAAAGGTTGTTTCCTCCTTGCTCCCATGTGCCCGTGCCCCCTCCCCTGCTTCCCTCCAATGTATGGTTTGGGGTTTTGTGTTTGGATCACAACCGCAGTGCTCAGGGCTGACTCCTGGCATCCTGTGCCTCCCTGCGGTCTGTGTCTCAGGTGGGCCCTTCGGGATTTTCAGAGTTGTGTCTGACGGACAGCTGGCACCCTGCAGTGAGAGTGAGGGCACAGGGCCCTTCCTGCCGGGTCTAGACAGGCCCTTCCAGGGCTTGGTCAGCACCCTTACCGCCCTCCTCTACTTCCTTCTCTGTGTGAATTTGTGGCTTCTCAGGGCCAGGCTCCCCTGCCCTTGCAGTGCACTCACTTCCTGCTTCTGACCTCCAGAAGTTTCAGCCGGAAGTGGGGGGAGGGGTGGGAGGTGTTTTTTGAGTTTTCAAGTTTGTCAAAACTCAGGGTCAGGGGGCTGGAGTGATGGAACAGCAGGTAGGGCATTTGCCTTGCACATGGCTGACCCGGGTTCGATTCCCAGCATCCCATATGGTCCCCTGAGCGCCGCCAGGAGTAATTCCTGAGTGCATGAGCCAGGAGTAACCGCTGTGCATCGCCAGGTGTGACCCAAAAGCCAGAGCTGCTCTGCCCCTACATGCTACTGTTGCGACAGTGGACAGCCGCCATGTCAGTCATGGTGTCCTTTCCCCAGAGCAGCTCCGCCCCTCGGGTCCTTGGCCTCTCCAACTGCCCAGGGTCCCCTGCACACTGTCATTCGGTGGCCCTTGTCCTCTGTTAAGGCGCGGATCGTGATCTCCATTTAACGACAAAGAAACTCCAGAGACTGCAAACAGCAAGCAAGGTTTATTGTAAGACTGGCTAGCCAGGGTCAAGCCGCCTACACAGACACGCAGGTCAGTTAGGTGAGGCAAGACCCCGAACTTCTTCAAAGGGGGTCTTATATAGGCCTTCACTGGCCGTTACAGCAAAGCCCGCACATTTCATAGCCAATAGATTTGTAACAACATATGCTTTCTTAACCAATCCAATTAAGGGTACATCACTTCTTAGCCTATAGTTTAAAGATCAGCATTTTGCGTCAGTGCTTAGGAACTGACAGGTTTTTAAGGCAGTCCTGGGTCTTGCAACGTGGGTCTTGTGAGAGACATCCGGTTATCTGGTCTGACCCCCACCCTTCGAGTACCTGTATCTGAATTCCTTGGTCAGGGGCAGAAAAACCAGTTATTTTGCAGTGCAGGCTCCTATAAAGCGGATCTGAAAAAGCTTATCTAGACCTGTTCCTTGAAAAACAAGTTATTTTGCAATGCAGTTTCCTATTAAGCTAAGCTAAATTAATTCTGGTGGTAGTCCATTTTGGGCCTGTCCCTTACATCCTCCACGCGAGGCCGTCACTCAGGCTTTGAGTGACCTGGTCTGATAGGTTGGCGGGGATCAGCTCATGCTCAGAGAGCCATCTCAGAGACTTTGCACGGCTCCCTGGAGCACAGCCCCACAGGCCGGAGGTGGGGGGGGGGGGGGCGGGGGAGATTCACTTCTCCTGGCCAGGCCCCCTGAAGCCACTCCAGGGTGAGATGGGCACTAAGAGGCTGGGCGTGCCATCCTGCCGCAGGGTGCAGGCACTCCCGTGGGCAGTGCATAATCGTGATGGACAGAAGCTGCCCATGGGTGGCTGATTTGACACCCCCTTTGTCCCTCAGCCACTTCCCCAAAGGACATGCACAAACCTCCACCCACCGCCTCACGGTGATGTCAAAGGCCTCCACTACCCACACTGGTGCAATCACCAGAGATCCCGAGTTCCAGACACTCACACCCATGACAACTCACACCCACGAACACCAAGCAGTCCCCCACCCCCGGCCCACCCTCTGCCTGATGACTCGGAGCGTTTTCCTTCTTTTCCTTAATAGATAGAACCGAAGATGCTGGAGGCTAGCCAGCACCACACACGGGTCCCTGAGACCATGGGTGTAGCCCCCAAACAAAGAAAATAGATTTAATAGACAGTGAAGGCCCCTGCTAGCCTCCCACACACTGACCCCATGCCAGACCCGTGGCCGTGGGGGCACAGATCCTGCTCGGCGTGGGGGCAGATCCTGCTCGGCGACAGATGCCGCATGTCCACAGTCCCCGGTGTCCCCTCTCTGCCATGTGGCATGACTGGGTCCTCTGGGAGACTGTGACCCCGCTCCCGCTCACTTCCTCGGCCTCTCGCTCAGGCGGGACTGAGGCAGGCCCGCATCTTGTTTGCTTGCTTTGTGTGACCTTGGTTTGTGGTACCCCAGAGCGTGTCTCTCTTTTCCGCAGGTTGCTGCCCTTGGCGGATGCCCCCTGCCTCTGCGCCCCACGGCCTTTCCGCAGTCTGTCTGGGCTCAGGAGTCCGGACACTTTAAAACTTGTGGTAAATATCTCCTGGGAATATATCTCAGAGAGGCAAAAAAAAAAGTATAGTCGAAGTGACATCTGCACTTGTTTGTTCATTGCAGCACTGTTTACAATAGCCAGAATCTGGAAAAAACCTGAGTGCCCGAGAACAGATGACCGGTTAAAGAAACTTTGGTACATCTACACAATGAAGTACTATGTAGCTGTTAGAAAAGATGAAGTCATGAAATGTACATACAAGTGGTACTACATGGAAAGTATCATGCTAAGTGAAATGAGTCAGAAAGAGAGGGACAGACATAGAAAGATTGCATTCATCTAGGGAACATAAAGTAACCAAATAGGAGACTAACACCCAAGAATAGCCGAGATTTATCCTGAGATAAGTACCAGGAGGTTTACTCCATGACTTGGAGGCCAGCCACACATGCTGGGGGAAAAGGCAGCTCAAATAGAGAAGGGAGCACCAAATAAAGGGTGTTGGGAGGATGGAAGATGCATGCTGCATGCTGAAAGTAGGCTATAGACTGAACATGATTGCTACTCAGTGCCTCTTTTGCAAACCACAGCACCCAGAAGGAGAGAAAGAACAAAAGGGAATGCCCAGCCACAGAGGCGGGGGGGGGGGGGGGGGGGGGGGGCGGGGAGGGATAGGGGGTGGGAGGGATACTGAGATCATTGGTGGTGGAGAATGGGCACTGGTGGGTGGAGGGATGGGTACTCGATCATTGTATAACTGAAACTCAAGCACAAAAATTTATGGGTCTACAACTGTACCTCATGGTGTTTCACTAATAAAAATTTTTTAAAAAAACTTGTGGTAAATATACCTAATATGCAGAGATTTTTTCCTTTTGGTTTGGGGCCCTTGCAGTGCTGAGGGGTCCCTCCTGGAGCAGCGGGAATTGTACCCCGAGCCGCAGTGTCCCCTCACACCCGCTTCCTAGCTTTGCTGTGAGTGGGGGTGGCGCCCTAAAGCTTCTTCTCCCATGCAGCTGTTCGGTCTGGGCTCCTGTGGCTGGAGCCTCACGCACCCTCACACATGCACACACGAACACACATACATACACCCACACATGTATGCACACTCCCACAACATGCTCACACATACACTCACAACGTGCTCACAATGGTCACACAGCGTGTTCACACACAGCATGCTCTCACACACAGCGTGTTCGCTTGCACACACAGCATGTTTACACACACAGTATGCTCACACATACACATACCGTGCTCGCACACAACATGCACACACACACACACACAGCATGCTCACACACAGTGTGCTCACACACACACATACACACTCACACAGCCTCTTTTCCCAAGAAGCAACCTTTACAGAACAGGCTGGTCATTCTGGTTCTGTGACTTTATTTTATTTATTTATTCTTGGTTTTTGACCACACCTGGCAGTGCCCAGGGCTTCCTCCTGGTTCTGTGCTCAGAGCTCTCTTGTGGGGCTCCGGGACTCTATGGGGTGCTGTGATGGAGCCCGGGCCAGCCGCGCGCAAGGCCAGCTGCCCACTGTGCTGGAGCTCCCGCTCCTGGTCCCGGGATTTTATTCCCCAGAAGCCATCTGGGACCTATCCAGACTGCGCCCGAAGAGACAGCACCTCCCGTATGGGGCGTGTATGTGAGCAGCTGTGTGAGTGCACATGTGTGATCATGTGTGAGTGTACTTGTATGCCTGGGTACGTGTGTGAGGGTGCTGAGTGTATGTGTGTTGTGTGTGGATGTGAGTGTATCTGTGTTTATTGTGTTGTGTATATGAGAGGAGTGTATATGCGTGTGCATGTGTGAATGTATGTGTTGTATGTGCATGAGAGTATGCATGTAAGAGCGCATGTGTGTATTGTGGGTGTGCACATGTCCCTGTACATGTGTGTATGTGTGCGTGTGTGTGGTGTTGGTTGTGGGCAGTGTCTGTCTCACTAGTGGACAGCAGTGGGCAGACCCTGGGCCCGTCCTCCTCTGAGTTGGGTCCTGGAGCCTCTGGACAGAGGCTGCACACCACCCAAGTCCTTCCTGTCCTTTCCCATCTGGCCTTTGTGGCTGGGCCGAGGGCGATGCCCACCCCAGCTGCTGTCCCCCACCTTCCCTTTGCTGGTGGGGCAGGTGGGGCCCATGTACCCCTCCCTCCTGCCCACTGCCCCGTCCTTCTGCCCACGTGCCCATGCCTCCTTCCCAATGCCTGCGCTTCCCAGTGCCCTCCTGCCCGCACGCCTGTCCCTCCTGCCCGCTGCCCAGGTGCCAGTCCTTTCGGAGCAGATGTGTGTTTGGGTCCCCACACCTGCTCTCGTGGCCGCAGCTGACTCAGCTGCCCCTCCAGGGAAGTCCCCATATGAGTCTGACTCCCCCAGACATGGCCCCCCATCCTCTCCTCGCCCTCCCCGCCCCTGCTGGTCCCCCTTGCCTCTGCACTCTAGCATCACCAGGCAGTTGGGGGCCTCATCACTGAGCCTGGTCGAGCCCTTCCTTCTCTCCCCTCTTTAGGGGATGTGGAGCTGGGCACTGCCCTGCCCCCCCCAACACACAGCTCTGGGGGCAGGGGAGCCCCGCGGGGGCGAGGCCACAGGGTGTGAAGCAAATCGACAACTTCCTCCCAGCCAGGATGAGGAAGCCCCAGAGGAGGCCTCTCGGCACTGTTGGCCGCCAGCTCCCGCGCTCTGAGGTGAGTGGGCTCCCAGCACAGGCCTGTGTGCTGAGTGACTGGAGTGTGGTGTGTGAGCGGGTAGTGGATGGTTGTGTGAGTGTGTATGAGTGTGTGGAACTAAACTATCTTCTGAGAGGTGTATGGGCCACTTCTCTTAGAAGGGATAGTTTTAGGGAACAGGCATGAGGTGTGACTGAAGTTCCCACAAGCACTCCTGCGAGTGGGAAGTCAAAGTCACACCCTGGAGTCTGAGCCCAACCCAGTTCCGAAGTATTGAGGATAACGGGACTCCCAATACTGAGGATCACGGGCCCCCCAATACTGAGGCCCACTGGGATCCCTGATACTGCCTCCACTCTTGTCATCATCCTTGGCTTCACCCTTCCTGAGAGGGTTGGTGACCCCATGCTGAGCCTCAGTGGGTCTCTGTACCCTGCTCTCCCCACTGGAGTGCTCTGGCTGAAGAGGAGAGGAGGGCAGGAGGCACAGGGAGGGCAGGAGAGGGCAGCTGTGGCGAGGGCCAGGGGCATAGACCAGGGGCGAGGGTGCCTGGGCCGAGCTGAGAGACTTTGGAGCGTGGGTCAAAACTATGCGCCCTGTCAGCCCTCCTGTGGCGGGCATGTTAGTTTATTTATGTATTGGAGGAGGGTGGGCCACACCCAGTGGTAGTCAGGGATCACTCTTGGAGGGACTTGTGAAGCCCTATGTAGTCAAGGGACGCATCTTCCCCCCGTGCTATAGCTCTAGTTCCCCATGGTACCACGGAAGGAGCCCCCAGCCCCCAGCCTGCTCAGAGGAGGGACAGACCACAGGATTTTCTGTCAAAGTCCCCAGGCCCAGCCTAGGACCCCCAAATAACAAGGAGGCTCTGAGGGGGGGGCAGGGAGGGCCGGGGCAGGTGACCTCGGTGAGCCCCGAGAAGGGCTGCACCCGCATCGTGGGGCAGGAGCTAGAACTGACGACTGCAGGGGACCGGAAAGCAGCACAAGGGATCGGGGTGGTCAGCACCCCTGAGGCAGCAGGTATTGGGGTGGCTCTGTTGTGCCCCGTCACAGGGCTCATGCCATGTCACAGAGCCACTCTGCCCAGTGCGAACCCTGGAGGTGGCATCCAAGATTCCCCTCCTCCAGGACCAGCCCACACAGAGCCAGCGCAGCGAGACCCCCATTCCATACTGTGAACCCTGAGTCCATGCGGAGACCTCACTGCACACTCTCCACCTACGCACAAAGCAAGTTCCTGCCCATCACACACACACACACGGGACCAGGCAGGCGTGGTGCCCCTCCCCACGGGCTCCCTAGACTTGGGGTGAGGCACCTCAAAACTCGTGGAATGGAAGCTCAGGAGGTGCTGTGCCCAGCAGCCCGGCCCTGCTCCTGCCCAGTGTTATGGCCCCTCATGTCATGGGACCCACAGGTTGGGCTGGCAGAGGGTATTCACTGCCGACATCCGGATACTGGCAGAGGAGAGGCGGGACTGTATGTGTGGAAGGAGACGCCCCTTGGGGCCCTGCAATCACCCCAACTGAGGGCCTAGAGGGTGGCGTGGCGTGGCGTGGCCTTCCGCCTGCCCCCACAGTGGTCCAGAAGTTCTGGAGTCAGGCCTCCAGCAGAGGGCAACTTGGTGGTGAAAGACTTGGTGGTGGGGAGAGGGAGTGGAGACCAGGATGAGAAGCCAAGCCGATGTGCCTCATTGTCCCTGGACCCGGCCTGCCCACGCCCCAGCTCCCACGCCAAGAAAGCACCTCAGAGCGTCTGCTGTCTGGGGCCAAGAGATAGCGCAGCGAGGAGTTCGTCTGCCTTGCACATGGCCGACCTGGGTTCAATCCTCGGCATTCCGTAGGGTCCCCTGAGCACCGTCAGGAGTGATTCCTGAGTGCAGGGCCAAGAGGAACCCCTGAGCACCACAGGTATGGGCCAAAAAAATAAAAGCTTATGTTGGACACTTACGCAGGGCTCAGCGTAGTAGGGCAGAGAAGCTGCTTAATAGAAAGTGTGTGCATGCACACGTGTGTATATGCATGTGTGTGCTCCTGTACAATCATGTATATGTCCCTGTGTGAATGCATATTACCGTGATTGTGTATGAGAGTGCATTGTGTCCATGTATGTCTATGTATGTGTGCACGCATGTATGCGTTTGAGTATCCCTGTGTCTACATGTACTCCATGTCTCTGTCTTTGTGTGTGCACTCATTTGTGCCTGTGTCCATGTATACAAACCTGTGTACGTATATATGTGCAGAAATGTATCCCTGTTGCATGTATGTGCTTGTGTGTCTGTGAATGTATCATGTATGTTCATGTGTCAGTGTGCACGTGTCCATGTGCATACATACATGTCCACATGTGTGTATGTGTTCCTGTGTGCTTCCCTGTGCTTGTGATTGTGCATGTGTGTGTGTGCATGCACGTTCATGTGTCTATGTACATGGGTGTCCATGTGTCGCATGTGTATATCTGTGCATGTTATGTGCACAGGTGTCCATGTGTGCATTGTGTACCTGTGTGTATCTGCACATGTCATGCATGTGTCTTGTGTCTCTTGTGCATGTGTGTACACTTGCATGTCTTGTGCATGTGCAAACATGTGTCTGCACATGTTCTGTGTGGTGCACTTCATGTCCCTATGTGTGCACATGCGTGTGTACATCCTGTGCATGTGTGTGCATTTTCTACACACATATGCTTTGTGTATATGTATGGTTTGTGCCTTGTTCATGGGTGTGGGTATGTGAACCATATCATGTATGTGCATCATAAGTCTGCATGTGTGTTATGTACCCTGTGTGATGTGCCTCACAGATTCCTTGTAAGGAATTACTCATGTGCCCTGGCGGGCGGTACACCCTGAGTCCTGATGGGGGGCTTCACTGTGGGGTGGGATCTCACTGTGAGGATGAGGGTTTCACTGTGGGGCGGGGTCTCACTGTGGGGTGGGGTCTCACTGTGGGGATGAGGGTCTCACTGTGAGAATAAGGGTCTCACTGTGGGATGAGGTTCTCATTGTGGGGACGGAGTCTCAGTGTGGGGATGAGGGTGTCACTGTGGGGATGAAGGTGTCACTGTGGGGTGGGGTCTCACTGTGAGGATGAGGGTCTCACTGTGGGGATGAGGGTCTCACTCTGGGGTGGGCTCTCACTGTGGGGGTGAGGGTCTCACTGTGGGGATGGGGTCAGTCAGAGCTAGAGTCAGCCTAGAGCAGGTACCAGGGAAGCCATCCTGGCCCAGCGGAATATCTCAGGTGCTGAGGGCGGGCAGAGGACCATCCCAAGTCAGGCCTGGTCCTGCTGAGAGGATTCCTGGGGAGCGCGTCCCATGGGCCCACCTCGACCAGGACCCTGTTCTCTCTGGACTGCTGCCGGGGACGCCCCTCCCCCATGCTCTGTGGTCCTGAAACACAGCCCAGGGCCCTCACAAAGCTGGCGACAGAAGTGCTGGTCCCCAACTCAAGTGCTTCCTGGGGCTTCCTGTAGCTGCCTTGGCGCTGGGGACTCACGTCTCCTCCCATGGGGGCTGCCTGGGGCCACGCAGGAGGGGCGAGGATCTCAGCCCTGCATCCCGACCCTGTACCCCATATCTTGGGAGACAGTGGGCCGCTGCCACAGGGGCCACACCTCGGGGGGCAGGAAGGACACCCAGGGCACACAGGAAGCTGAGGCATAGCGGGTGGAGGCTGCTGTGGGCAGGTGCCCTGCCTGGTGGCGCGGGGGCCCAGGCTGGGGACATGCGGGCACAGAGCTCTGGGTGAGACATGTTCTGTCCAGTGGTACTGCCCCAGGGAGGACATGGAGACCCAGGGGCAGTTCTGCTCTTTGTAAGAAGGGCTGGCCTCAGTTTCGCCAGGTGCCAACAGCCAGTTTGTCAACCCTGTTGACAAGAATTGTTTGGGGCACACAGCGGAAGGCAGAGAGCTGAGCTCACTGGGCCCCTTGGAATCCTGGGCTGCCTCCCGAGGGGCCCGGCCTCAGTGAGCACCCTCAGACAGGAACGGGATCCGGCCACGAGCCTCAGCTAAGCCCCAGCCCCATAGTGGGGAAGCTCAGGGCACCCTTGCTGGGCACTGGGATGGTCTGCCTGAGACAGGGGTCCAGGAGAAGGCCCTGCCTGATGCCTGCTGGCCAGTGAGGGGATTAGTGTGGTCTTGGGCCCAGCTTCCCATGGGGAGGAAGCCCCCTGCTCTGTCCTGGGGATCCTCATGAGTAACTGCCACCCCAAGCTCTGCCTAGTCTCTGGAGATGGAATCAGGGCTGGCTCCTGCTCTGGGCACAGCAGGTGACCTGAGGGCCTCCATCCCTCTGTTGTCCAGCTGCCGCCAGCACCTGCGTCCACCCTGTTCATCACCCAGCACCCCCCCTTCTGCAGGACATCATGTGCCGGCCCCTGCTGCTCACCCTGCTTGCCCTGCTGGCCTTGAGCCCTGGTGAGTTCTGGGGACAACTCCTCTCCTTCTGCAGGCCCAGGTGGGGTGGAGGCCCCTCTCAGCCTCCAGCCCTGCCCCTCACAGAATCTCTCTCCCCGAAGCCCTGCCCCAGGAATGCGCCAAGTACAAGGTCAGCACCTGTCGGGACTGCGTGGAGTCTGGGCCCAGCTGCGCCTGGTGCCAGATGCTGGTGAGCGCCACGGGCTGCTGCCTGTTGCACCCTCCCCCGTACCCACCCTCCCCCCTGCTGCTCACTGCACCCCTCCCACTGCACCCGCCCTGCCCCCCACTGCCCACTGCCACCACCGCTGACCTTTGCACCCTACCCTCCCTCCTGCACCCACCTCTCATCTCCCACTGCCCGTTACACCCCACCCCTCAACCCCTGCTGCACCCTACCCTGCACCCCCCACCAAACCCTCTTCCTTGCCCCTGAAGCTGCTGCTGCACAGGAAGTTCACAGCTGTGTGGAGAGGGCTTCTGAGGACACAAGTACACACACACGTGCACATACACGCATCATCTACACACATACATGCATACATCCATACACAGCCATCTACACACACGCACATATGGACACCTCTATCTACACACAAATATGCAGACACACACATACACACGTGCATGCTTACACATATGTGACACAGGTACATATACATACATGCAAACATGATATATGTGTGCGCATGTATGAGTATATATGCATTCACACAGGCACACATACATAGGCACCACATCCATGTAGCACACATCAGCCCACAGAGGAACTGCAGGAGGAGCCAGGCACACGGTGGGAGGAGCCAGGCACACAGTGGGAGGAGCCACGTACATTGTGGGAGGAGCCAGCCAGTGCCTGGTGGCACAGGATGAGCCCTGATCACGTCCCTCCCAGGGAGCCCTACACCTCTCCCCCTTCCCCCTTCTCTGTCAGGATCCAGGGGACTCTCCAGGTGCAAAGTGACGGCCTGGATTGTTCCCCTCCGAGTTGCAAGGCCGGAGTCTGGCTGGGGCCCTCGTTTCCTCAGGCCCGCTGTGTCGGGCACACGCATTTCCACAGGGGACCGTTTCAGGCCCGTCGTGGTTCTGCTGACGACCTGAAACCTGGGCAGGTGCCAGGGACTCTGCCCCAGCTCTGCTGTGACTCACCCCCCCCCCAAGCCTCTGTCCTGAATCCTGGCTATGAGGAAGCAGGTGCCACCTGTCTTCATGCGTCCCCCAGAACTTCACAGGGCCTGGGGAGCCTGACTCTGCCCGCTGTGACACCCGGGAGCAGCTGCAGCTGAAGGGCTGCCCTGCCGATGACATCATGGATCCCACCAGCCTGGCCAAGCCCCAGAATGACCAGCAGCAGGGCCGGCAACAGCTGTCCCCACCCAGGGTGACGCTGTACCTGAGGCCAGGTGAGATGTAGGGGAGGGCGGCGGGGCTCAACTCTGAGACACTTCTGGGTCCAGACCAGCTGGACAGGAAGGGCCAAGGATCATGGGTACTTGTCCTGTCCCCCAGGGCACCCCCTCACAGTCTCTGAAGCTGGGTCCTGTCACTTCTGTGACCGGAGCTCAAACATCTGGGAGCACTATTCACTCCAACACACTTACACCCCCCTCTCTCACACACCCTATCACACTCTTACACACTCGCCTCACACACCTCCTCACACACACCCCCTCTACTCACACGCACCCTCGCACACACCCCTCACACTCTCACACCCCTCACTCTCACACTCCTCACACTCTCACACCCACTCTCACATCCCTCGCACTCCCTCACACTCACACACTCTCACACACATACCCCATCACATTCACACACCCTCACAGTCACACACCCCTCAGTCATACACCCCCTAACACTCACACCCAGACCCCCACAGTCACACACACCATCAGTCACACATACTCTCACACTCATACCCCCTCACACTCAAACTCTCACACACACTTACACTTTCACACCCCTCAAACTCACATACTCCTCACACACACACCCTCACACTCTCACACCCTATCACACTCTCACACCCTTCATATCACGTACCTCCTCACATTCACACAACCCTCATACACACACCCTCATGCTCACACCCCTCACAGTCACATACACCATCACACACATACCCTGAGTCATACACCCCCCTCACTCTCACACACCCCCTCACAGTCACACACACTGTCAGTCACACATACCCTCACACTCACACACCCCATGAAGCAACTCTTACACACCCTAACAGTCATACTCACACAGTCCTTCACACTCATGTGTAACTAGCATTTGGTACACACCCCTTAGCAACCCAGGCAGGCATTAACCAGCAGTTTGGGTGACGGGGAGATGCCCACTCCTGGGAGTGAGCCTCAGACAGACGTTTACGGAGCGGGGACAAAGGTGGTCTTGGGCCACGGGGAAGGGACTGTGTGGTGGGAGTCAGAAAAACAGCAGAAAGAGAAACAGTTCCTAAGATTCACATGTGAACCAGTATCAGTGTCTCTGAACCCCACTCTGGGGTGTGCGAGCATGGTCGGCAGGGCTGGATGCGTGGATAGGGGCCCTGGGTCTGCACGTGGCTCGCTTCCTGGGGACACGGGACTGCCTGGTGACGTGACGCCTGTGGCTGCACCAGGCCCCCAACACTCACACACACACGCACACACATACACCATCATACTCACAAACACACACACTCTCATGCTCACATATGCCCACACTCATACACATACACACATACACTTTCGGATACATACACATACTCACATCTCACACAGTCACACACAGACATAACACACTCACATAGAGTCACACCTCCACATACTTTCATACACATACACTGTCCTATACACACACACCCTCTCACAGACATCACACTCACATACACCCACACATTCACACAGTCCACAGAACACCCTCTTTCGCACCCACTTTGTCCCCTGCTGGTCTCCCCCACTTTGCTCTTGTTCTGAGCACCTGCAGGGGCAGTGCAGGCCTTGGGGTCACAGAGCAGAAACCAGGGCCAGGGAGGGTGGAGCCACGGCCCCAGGTGGGCATCCAGGTGGACCCTGCAGCCCCTCACGCCCCATGTGTGCCAGGCCAGGCAGCAGCCTTCAACGTGACGTTCCGGCGCGCGAAGGGCTACCCCATCGACCTGTACTACCTCATGGACCTGTCCTACTCCATGAAGGATGACCTCGACAAAGTCAAGAAGCTGGGGGGTGACCTGCTGCAGGCGCTCAATGGCATCACAGAGTCGGGCCGCATTGGTGAGTGGCCGTGGGTATCCCAACCCACCCAGGTGACCCCCCCAGCCACCTTGCTCACTGCCTGCCTCTTCCAGGCTTTGGCTCCTTCGTGGACAAGACGGTGCTCCCTTTTGTTAACACACACCCTGAGAAGCTGCGGAACCCATGCCCCAAAAAGGAGGAGAACTGCCAGGCCCCTTTTGCCTTCAGGCACGTGCTGAAGCTCACCAACAACTCGCAGCAGTTCCAGACCGAGGTGGGCAAGCAGAAAATCTCTGGGAACCTCGACGCCCCCGAGGGCGGGCTGGACGCCATGATGCAAGTAGCCGCTTGCCCG
Source organism: Sorex fumeus (assembly GCF_029834395.1). Lineage (NCBI taxonomy): Eukaryota > Metazoa > Chordata > Mammalia > Eulipotyphla > Soricidae > Sorex > Sorex fumeus. Next base: position 5,863,688 of record NW_026606098.1, on the reverse strand, counting down.
GTAAGTTGCCTGTTCCCCAGACCTGGGGCCTCCTACCAGCTTCTCAGAGCACCCATGTCAGGGACATGGGCCAACCCAGGAGGGGGAGGTGGAATGCCCATCACCGATTTCACCATTGGTTGGGACCTTGAGCAAACCAGGCAGCACAGATGGTAAAAAGGAGCATGTCTCAGGGCGGGAACTATCATGCTGAAGGGAGGGTGCTGGCCTTGCATGCGGCTAACCCACGTTCAGTCTCCACCAACCCATATGTTCCCCTGAGCCCTACGGAGCCCTGAGCACAGAGTCAGGAGTTAGCCCTGAGCACTGTCAGGTATGGCCCCATCCCACAAAAGGAGCACATCCCTGTGCACTCCAGGAAGGGGGTGCCCTGGTGTGGGGGCAGGATCTTGGGGCCGAAGGCCAAAGAGGCCCACCCTATTAAGTTGACCCCACCCCACTGTGTTGGTCCCGCCCTGCCCGTCCTTGTCCCACACACTGGGTTGTTCAACGGTCCATATAGGCTTGTGTCCGGTCGCCAAGTGTCCTTTCCTGTCCTTTTCGCTTCTCCCCCACACCCCTTCCCTCTCCTGTGTGCTTCCCTAACCGAGCCTGACCCAGGGCTTCCTTCCTCTGCTGGGATACTTCCCTGCGGCTCAAGCCCAGGCCTCACACATCCAGGCCACAGTTCCACACGGGTCTGTCTGCCCAAGCCCTGCTCAGGGGCCCACTGTGCCTAGTGGGTCAGTGAGGTCTCCAGTCCTGCAGGCCCTCCACGAGCCCGATCCCTGCCAGGGCCCTTCTGGACCCCTGGCTCACTGGGGCAGGGGCAAGTCACCACGTCTCTGCAGGAGGAGATTGGCTGGCGCAACGTAACGCGGCTGCTGGTGTTCGCCACGGACGATGGCTTCCACTTTGCGGGAGATGGGAAGCTGGGGGCCATCCTGACCCCCAACGACGGCCTTTGTCACCTGGAGGACAACCTGTACAAGAGGACCAACGAGTTTGTGAGTTCCCCCATGCCCCCACCCATCTGCAGCAGGAGCCTCCCACAGGGCCCCGGCTAGGGGAGCAGGCCTGTGGGCTCGGGGTACAACCTGGGGCCTGCAGCCCCTTCTTTCCCCATTTGCCCAGGCCCTCTGCCAAATGATGCTTTGGATCCGGAAGTGTCCAGCTCGGAGGTCCCCCCTGGAGCTGGACTCAGAGGGCAGTGGGGCACAGAGGGTTGGGGAGTGGAAGACCTCTGGGGTGTTGAGACCTGGAGCTTTCGGTGGGCATGAGTCGGGAAGTCCAGCCCCAGTGGTCAGGGTCTCTGCCCTGCTCCCACACCAGCAATGGCTGCAGCGTCCACCTTTCCGCTTTCTGGTCTGCACATGCTGGGGTGGCAGGGAAGGCTGGGGGCAAAGGGAGAGTCCGTGCGGGTGTCTGAGCTGAGACCCTCCAGGACTATCCGTCGGTCGGCCAGCTGGCACACAAGTTGGCAGAGAGCAACATCCAGCCCATCTTCGCTGTGACCCAGAGGATGGTGAAGACCTATGAGGTAGGTGAAGACCTATGAGGTAGGTGAGGGCATCTGGGAGTTGCCACCTGCCAGGACTACCTGTCTGGGGCCAACCTCCTTGTGCAGCCTGTCACCTGCCCCTAAAGCAGAAGCAGGACCCAGAACTTTACATTAGGGACAAGTCACAGAGGGGACAGGCTCTGACCTAGACCCCACCTCAGGCCTGCAGGTGGACAGCACTGGGCTATCTCTGTCACGGGGTCTTCAGGACTGCTTCCTAGCAGTGGTGTGCGGCTGGGGTAGAGGTCTCAGCTGAGGCATATTGGGGGGGAGGTGCAGAAAAAGTCCACAACACAGTGGTGGAATGTTCTGGAAGGCAGGGGTGGTGATCATTCATGTTGTCTGGGGAGCGGGAGACCCCAGGCTTGAGTAGTATATGACCCATCGCACCCTGAAACCTGTAGGGATTCAGGTGGCTCTGGGATGTTCCCAAGTTAAAGTGGCCCTGACCATACCCTCCTGCCTGACAGAAACTCACGGAGATCATCCCCAAGTCTGCAGTTGGGGAGCTGTCACAGGACTCCAGCAACGTGGTTCAGCTTATCAAGAAAGCCTACAACGTGAGGGACCAGCAGCAGGGGCTGCGACAGGGAACCGGGAGTGGGGGACCATCAAGGGCACCTATAGGGGCCCGAAAAATTGTATAGCAGAGGGCGTTTGCCTTGCACATGGCCAACCGTGTCAGGGCTAGGGATGCGAGGCCAACAGTGGGGGCTGGCAGTGGGGGCCCATCAGAATGTCCACAACGTGAGGGGTTAGGAGTAATAGCCGGTTGGGGACCAGTAGTGGGGGCCAGGAGGGGACCCACCAGGAACGCCTACATGTGGACAGCCTGGTTTCTCTTCACAGAAACTGTCTTCCCGGGTTTTCCTGGAACACAGCAACTTGCCCAGCACACTGAAGGTCACCTACGACTCCTTCTGCAGCAAAGGGGAACCCAATGTGAACCAGCCCCGGGGGGACTGCGATGGGGTACAGATCAACATCCCGGTGAGCTGCCAACCCACCTCTGGAAGGTTCTGTGGGAGGGCCCAGTCCTGGGGGAAGGCTCACGCCTACAGAAGAATCTCTGTGTGCTGTGAGAGTTTGGTCCACACTGGCTTCTGGTCTGACTGACGTTCCTGAGGCGCAGCAGGCCACAGTCTAACTGGTACTTTGTCCCTCCCACTGTCTCAGGAACTCATTCTGCATCCCATATCCTGTCTCAGGAGGGCATGCCTGGCTGCAGTCACGTGTGCGCAGTTTCTGCCCGAGCCTTGCACTTGGGCCCACACAGGCCTCACACAGCCAGAGTCAGTCGGGGATCATGGTTCTGGTCCAGTGCTGTCTCCTGTGCAGAAGCACCATGGTGCAGACTCCAAAAGCCCACACAGAAATAAAAGTCCCAGGAAGGGGGTCTTTGCATATTATTCAGCACCTGTGTTTGAGAGGCCCTTGGAGCCCTGGGTTGTGTTGGCTACATCTCCCACTTACTCTGGGCTGAGGCCGCACAGATGCCCAGAGAGGTGAGCTGGTTTGCCCGGGTTCACCACGACTCCCCTTTACTCTGCTGCTACAGATGGGCAGGATCCCCCAGGAGGCTGAGCATCCAGACCCAGACACAACAGAGGCACCGGCTGCCCTCTCCTTCATTTATTTATTTTTTTTTGTTTTGTTTTTGGATCACACCCGGTGTTGCTCAGGGGTTACTCCTGACGGTGCTCAGGGAACCATATAGGATGCCAGGGACCAAACCCAGGTCAGCTGCGTGCAAGGCAAACACCCCACTCTTTGCACTGCCACTCTGGCCCCAGTGCCCTGTCCCTTATGTGGTTCTGGATAATTCCAGACCTGGCCAGAGGCAGCTCAATGCACTGAGTGCAGGCTTGGCATGGAGGCACTCTGGGTTTGAGTGGGCACCAATGGCAGCACCCTGAGCACAGAGCTAGAGTAGCTCCTGAGCACTAAAAATAGGGTGACTGGAGAGATAGCAGAGCATGTATCTTGCCTTTACATGGCCAATCTGGATTTGATCCCCGGCACCCGATATGGTCCCTTGAGTCCTAACGGGAATGATCCCTGAGCACAGAACCAAGAGTAAACCCTGAGCACTGCTGGGTGTGGCCCCAAAAATAAACAAAAGAATTGAATGTATAGTTGCTAAAAAGGTCTCTCCTGAGGGCCAGAGAGATAGTGCCGTGGTCAAGATGTTTGCCTTGCGGTGGCTGACCCTGGTTTGATCCCGAGCATCTTATAGGATTCCCTGAGCCCCACTCAGCACCACTGGGCTTTGATGCCCCAGCCTCAGCCTGCCTGGCTCTTACTGTACGCTCCTCTTATGTTGCCTCAGTGCCGGGGCACCGGGATAGAAGGGACCCTGGAGTGGGGTGAACCGCACTGTGAGGACAAGCCCTTACTGCCGGTCACCCGGAGTCTGTGCTCCCCAGATCACCTTCCAGGTGAAGGTTACGGCCTCCGAGTGTGTGTCAGAGCAGTCGTTCGTCATCCGGGCGCTGGGCTTCTCGGATACGGTGACAGTGCGCGTCCTGCCGCAGTGTGAATGCAGCTGCCCGGACCGCAGCCGTGACCGCCACCTCTGCAGCAACAAGGGCTCCCTGGAGTGCGGCGTTTGCAGGTGCGGTGCTGGCCGACCTGAGAGGCGTCCCGCGGCTGCCAGCGGGGCCCCGGCTGCCACCCGTGTCCTTGCGCAGGTGTGACGAGGGCTACATTGGTCAGAGCTGCGAGTGCAGCACGCAGGGCAGGAGCAGCCAGGAACTGGAGGGCCGCTGCCGCAAGGACAACAGTTCCGTGGTGTGCTCGGGCCTGGGCGACTGCGTGTGTGGGCAGTGCGTGTGCCATGCCAGCGACATCCCAGATCGCCAGGTCTACGGGCAGTTTTGCGAGTGCGACAACTTCAACTGCGAGCGCTTCAAGGGACAAGTGTGCGGTGGCGAAGGTGCTGCGGGGAGGGGCGTGAGCGTGGGCGTGGCAAGGGCGCGGGGCGGGGAAGTGGGCGTGGTAAGGACAGGGGGGCGGAGTGTGGACGGGGCAGTGGGGTTGGTAAGGGCGAGGGGCGGCGTTTGGGCGGGGAGTGGGCGTGGTAAGTGAGCGGGGCTGGTGGTGGGCGTGGGCCGGTAGTGGGCGTGGTAAGGGCGGGGCGTGGGCAAAGAGGCGTGGCACGGAGCATGGGCGTAGCAAAGGGTTCGGGGCGTGCTACGGGTGTGGCAAAGGGCGCGGGGTGGGTCATGGACGTGACTAGGGGTGGGCGGGGCAAGGGCACGAGGCAGGGCATAGACGTGGGGCGGGGTAAGGAGCTTGGGGCCGAGTATGGGGCGGGGGTAGGGGGCTTGAGCGGGAAAGAACAGCGCTGGGGCTGGTCTTGGGCAGGGCGGGGAGCGGTCCTGGGTCACCGGCGGAGCGGGGCCAGGGGCCAGGTCCGGAGCCCGGGACTAACCGCTCCCACTGTCCAGGACGCGGACGCTGCTTCTGCGGCCAGTGCAAGTGTGAGCCGGGCTTCGAGGGCTCGGCCTGTCAGTGCTTCACGTCCACCGTTGGCTGCGTGGACGTGGGTGGCAGCGGCGCGGTGTGCAGCGGTCGCGGCCGGTGCGAATGCAACAGGTGCCAGTGCGATGCTGGCTACCAGCCGCGACTGTGCAAGGACTGTCCAGGCTGCCCCTCGCCCTGCCCGCTTTACGTGTGAGTGTCCACCCGCCCTGCGCACGCCCCGCTCTCTCCGCGCGTCGCCGGCGCCCGGACCCAGGACCCCTAAGCCCAGCAGGTCCGCGCCAGCCCGCACCCTGTGCTCGGCGGGGGCGGGCCCCTCATCCCCGCGCCGGTCCCCAACTGGTCGACCGTCCGTCCCTCCCGCGTCCTGCGCCCGTCCCCCGTCCCGCGCCCGTCCTCGCCTGGTTGCCAGGCCGTCCCCCGTCCTCAGCCCGTCCCCATCCCCCGCAGCTCGTGTGCCGAGTGCCTGCGCTTCGGCCAGGGCCCGCTGGCCAAGAACTGCAGTCGTGCATGTGGGGGGTTGCAGCTGCGGAACCTCACGGCCCCGGGCCGCCGCTGCAAGGAGCAGGACTCGGAGGGCTGCTGGCTGTCCTATACCATGCTGCAGCGCGACGGCCACGAGCAGTATGATCTGCAGGTGGAGGAGACCCGAGGTGAGCTGAGCCCCCAGCAGCGGGTCTGGGCGCCCCCAGGCCTGACGCAGAAGCTGAGTGCTCGTGGGGTGCGTGGGGACAACAGCCATCAGTCAGGGTCAGTGTCGCTGAGTATTTGCAGCCCTATGCCCCACCCTAGGATGGGGACAGGCTTGTGTTGCATAGTTCCTAAGGGCCCAGAGGAAATTCTGGTGATGGGACCCGAAGGCTGATTTGGGCTGTGCAGGAGACATCCTCGCATTCCCATAAGGGTGCCCCACCTTGGTCAGGGTCGTGGGGTGCCACCACTCTTCCAGAAGTGGAGTCACAGGGTGGTGGGACACAGGAAAAGGGCGTGGGAGGGGGACATGAGAGATAGGTAGGGAGCTCGTGGTGGGCACAAGAGCGGGTGCTGAGTGGGTGGGACGCTCATCCACAGCCTGGCCTGGGCCAAGGGCTCAGGAGCAGCCCAGGGACCAGGTGAGGTTGGGGTCCATAGGAGATTGGGGTGGGCTGGGGGCCCTGGGAGCCACAGGCAGTGCACTCTGTCAGGTTCCAGAAGGTTTGCTGTGGAGCTTTTTGTTAGAGAGAGGATGATGAGTCTTTTTGTTAGAGAGAGGATGATGAGTCTAGAGGATGATGGGGATGATGAGGGGGGGTTGGGGGTGGTGCCAACTCAATGCCCACAACTCCACCCCTCTCTGAGGGTTGCAGGACCCTGAGCTTCACCTTGGGCAGCGCTCACCCACGTGGCATCTGTCCATCAGGGTATCCAGGTCTCACACTTTCTCAGCAAGGGGGCGGGGTCTGGGACAGGTGCACCCTTTTTCTCATTGGGAACCTGGCCAGGCATACCTGATGCTGGGCTTCCCTGCAGAGTGCCCGCAGGGCCCCAACGTCGCAGCCATCGTTGGGGGCACCTTGGCGGGGGTGGTGCTCATCGGTGTCCTCCTGCTGGTCATCTGGAAGGCGCTAACGCACCTGAGTGACCTGCGCGAGTACAGGCGCTTCGAGAAGGAAAAGCTCAAGTCCCAGTGGAACAATGTATGCTGCCAACCTGCACCCCTGGCCCCTGCCCCATGCTGCCTGCCCGCAGGGCCCCCCACCTCCTACATGCCCTGAGCTGGGCCCCTCCTTCCTGCACCCCCTGTGCTGAGCCCTCCCTCCTACACCCCTGAGCTAAGCCCTTCCCTCCCGTACCCCCTGTGCTGAGTTCTCTCCTCCTATACCCCTGAGCTGAGCCCCTGCCTCCTGCACCCCTGTGCTGAGTCCTCCCTTCCCACACCCTTGAGCCGGGCCCTCCCTCCTGCATCCCTGAGCCAGGCCCTCCCCCCCGCACCCCTGAGCTGAGCCCCTCCTTCCTGCACCCCTGAGCTGGGCTCTCCCTCCTGCACCCATGTGCTGGGCCCCTCCCTCCCGCACTCCTGAGCTGAGCCCCTCCCTCCTGCACCCCCTGAGCTGAGGACCCCGGCTTCGGGACCTCTTCAGCTGAGGTCTGTCTGCTTTTCTTTCCAGGATAATCCTCTTTTCAGGAGTGCCACCACAACAGTTGTGAACCCCAAGTTTGCTGACAGTTAGGGGCCTGATGGAGACCCCCCACATGTGACCACCCAAACCTCACCCATCAGGCTAACTGGGGACACCACATGACTCCAGAGATGCACGGTTTCTCACTGAAGTGACCCATGTGCACCATGAAGACAGTTCTGGGACAGTGACACAGAGCCTGGAGAGTGGGGGTGCTCAGGGCTGGGGCTGTAGGGAGCACTAGCCGCTGGTGCTGTCCTTCCGGCAAGAATAAACCCGTTCAGTGCGCCTGCCCACCATGGGGATCTGTGATTTCTCTCCCCATTGGAGCCCCCTGCAACACTTCATGGCAGCGGGGTCCCAAGTGTAGATTGCTGCCCTGCAGCAATTGGGACATCTGGGTGTCCTTCCCCCCACCAAGCCCCATCCCACAAGAGCCACCTGACCACAGAGTTGAGGTTGCCCACACCTTTAAAAATTTTGTCTTCCTTTTCCTTTTAAGCACCACACCCAGGGGTGCTCAGGGCTTCCTCCTGACTCTGTGCTCAGAGATCACTCCTGGCAGGGCTTATGGGACGATATGTGATGCTGGGGACCAAATCTGGGTGGGCCACACGCAAGGCCAGTGCCCTTCCAGCTGTCCTACAGCTCTGAGCTGCCTGCCCCCTGCCCCTGCGGGAAGGCCGGGCCTGACTCGTAGTTTCCTTGAAGAGCCCAGAAATTCAGCTCTGAGAAAGGGGGACAGGGGAGGCAGGGTGGGCACACTGGTGCAGATCAGGTGGGTGGGGTGCAGACTGCAGATCCCCCACAGGTACCTGGGACAGTGACATGGACCCCGGAGTCCGCGCCCCTGCCACAGCTACTCTCCCAGACAGGCACCTCCGGTGGGACAGCTGAGTCCCCAGAGATGACCTTGCCCCCGGGAGGCCCCCTCAGCCACCAGAGTGGAGGGATCCCTGTGGCTTTCTCCAGGGCAGCCCTGGAGGAGTCAGTATGAGCAGCAGAAATGGGGCAGGGCTTCTTGTCACTATCCCAGGCACCAGAAGGGTGGGTTTGGGTGGGCCTGGGGCTCTGAGACGGGGTCTCCCAGAGGCTGATCCTCCAGCTCCCAAGTCCTGGGGTATGGCCAGGTCACCTCTGAGGCCCAGTCACATGGTCTTCTGACTGCGGGTACCCTGGCAGCCCTCCCCTCCACCCCGGCCACCTGCATAGCCAGCTGCTGACCCCTGTCTGAACCCACAGAGCTTTCCAGATCCCTCTGAGACCATCCAGAGTCCACTGGGGCAGTGCCGCTGCCTGCAGGGTTAATGTATGACTAGCTAGAGCAGCTTCATGCTCCAGAGACCTTCCTGAGGGCTCTTCCTGGCCCCCAGGAATGGGCCCTCAAGCTCAGGTGTGTGTTCCGCACAGCTGACATTCCAGAACTTCAGGGGGCCATATGCCCTCAGAGCACAACAGGGATGCCCTGCAGCCAACCCCTCTGAGAGTCACTACAAGGACACGGGCGTGGACACGACTAGCATGGGAACAGCCTGGGGCCCTGCATTCCTGGGGTGGGGTTGGGGGCCCCAGGGTCTCCGTAGTCTAGCCTCCTGGGGGTATGTGGAGCATGTGACTGGGATGGAGCCCTGTCTGTGCAGAGACCTGGCTCCAGAAGTCCCTGATACCCCACACACTCTGCCCTCCTACAGCCAGGAGCAGGAAGGGGCGTTGTGGGTTGTGGCCAGGAAGGGGCTCAGCTGGAAATGTGAGGGGGCAACCCCACTGGGCAGATTTCATCTGGACCCAAGAGCTTGCCCATGGCTTCTCAGGCTGCACCCACAGCTGTCCCTGAGCATCCACCCCTTTTCTAGGTCTACAGCAGCCACACTGAGAGGGTCTGTTGGGGGAAGTGAGGAAATCAAGATGGTCAGAGTAGGAAGGATGCAGGAGTATTAAAAGCTCAAGAGAAAGAAAACCGCCTGCAGGGGAGGGGCTAATTGGAGCCTGACCCCTCTCTCAGTGGGACAGCTGGGCCTCTCAGAAGGCTTCCCACTGCCCCAGAGAAGTCTTGTTCATTTAGGGGCCATTCGTATTGCCAAGATGAACATCTTTCATTCTCATTTAGGTTGGTGGGGACTGTTTATTTGTGATCTTTTAGGTTCTATATTTTTACATATGACCAGATTTTGTCCCATTATTTTTATTATTTTTAGTCACACCTGGCGATACACAGGGGTTACTCCTGACTCATGCACTCAAGAATTACTCCTGGAGGTGCTTGGGGGATCATATGGGATGCTGGGAATCGAACCCGGGTTGGCCGCGTAACTATCGCTCCAGCCCCTGTCTCATTATTTCTTAGTCTCCCATGAGCACAAGTGACTTAGGTAGATTAGGGGAGGCCCCTCTCCTCCCCCGCCATGGCAAGGAAACTTCTGGGAAGTAAATTCACTAGTCCTAAGGCTGACCCACCTGCGGACACAGAAAGCAAGACCCGCTAAGACCTTCCCCAGCAGCTGACCCTGGAGATGGGACCCCACCCCACAGAAAGGGCCTGAGGGAAATTACTGAGAACCCTCAATTCCTTCCTTTAATCTGATAAACTTTAGAGGCTCAACTAAAAGGCCAGAGAAGGCCAGACCGACCCTCGGAGAGAAGATCCAACAGGAACAAAGGTCAAGAAAAGGAGTTTTCAAAGAGGGTCATGGACCACTCCCAGCTCTACCCCCTTGGCAACCACCTAGCAATGGACTCTTTCCTAGCTAGAAGCCCCCGGTGGGGCGGCTTGGAGAAATCCTGTAAAAGCCACTTCGAACAAAGGTAGTGTGTGCACATGCCCGAGCCCATGGGCTGCTTGTGCCCCTGACTGAGCCCATATGTGGCCCGCGTCTCCCCCTTGGGATGCGCACTTTCGTGCTTCCATCTCTAATGCTGGGCTGTGGGGGCTCTCTCCATCCCGGAGAAGCCCTGGCTCGCTCTTGGGTGTCTCGCTCTCACTTTCGCCCCCTCCTTCCCCTTCCTAAAAGTCTCCACATACAATTCTGTTTTACTTTCTCTGTGAGGGAAGACAAGCGCTGTAGCCTGGGGAAAGCCTAGGACTGACTTTCCTTTGCTGCAGAGAGCGTTTCCTCACCCCACCCTGAGTCGCGCCTCCCCCGGAAAACTGAGGTGAAGTGATACAGGGCCTTCAGGTGCGGCTTCCCGGGGGGCTGGTGGGGCCCCGCCCGTGCCCAGCGGGGGTTTAGCAGTCTCAGGCTTCCCAGGCGGCCGCGGGTGGCAGAGGCGGCCCTGGAGTGACCACCTCTGCTCTCGCCTCGCGTCAGCCACCCGTGGCGCCACCCGCCTCCCAAGGTCTGGGGCAGAATTCAGAATTCAATTCAGCGAGCCCGGGAAGCCGTAACGGAGCTTCACACGCGCAGCTGCTCGCAGACGCTGGCAGAGGGAAACTGAAGCGAGCGCCTTTCGCAAAAGGAGCGTCGGGCGGAGAGGCGCCGCCCCCGCCGCGCAGGCGCACTGAAGCTCCGCGGGCCGCCCCGCTGGCCGCCGCCTCACCGTCGCGCAGGCGCACTGAATAATCACAGCGGCGCGCAGCGGCGAGCCAGCGCGTCCCTATTACGCAGGCGCAGTCCCGCGGCGCCGGGAGGCGGGACGCTGAGCAGTCGGGGAGGGTCCGCGACTGCGCAGTCGCCCCGAGCACCGCCCCGCTCACTTCCGGGGCGGGCTCTTCCGGGCGGCTGAGGCTGCCTGTGAGGCGGGGCGACGACGCAACAGCGACCCTCCGGACCCGGGCGCCATCGCCATCGCCATGGCGCCGCCGCCGCGCTGGGGGCTCCTCCCGCTGCTGCCCCTGCTGATCCTCCAGGCGGCCGCGGCGCAGAAGCCGCCGGGAACGGGTGAGCGCGGCAGAGGGCGGGGCGGGAGCGCCGGGGCTGGGCGGGGGTCGGGGCCGAGGTCGGGCCGGGGTCGCCGGGGCTGGGGTCGGACGGAGGTCGCCGGGGTCGCGATGAGGGGCACCGGGGTCGGGGTGGGCGTCGCCGGGGTCGGGATGAAGGACTTCGGGGTCGGGGCGGGGTCGCCGGGGTCGGGGCGGGGGACTCCGGTGTCGGGGTAGGGGTCGTCGGTGTCGGCGCGGGGGTCGCCGGAGTCGGGGTGGGGGTTCCCGGGGTCGCGGTTGGGCACTCCGGGATCGGGATGGGGGACTCCCGGGGTCGGGGTGGGGGCGTGGCTTGTGTCCCTCGTCTGGGGAGGGGGACGGTCCCAGGCCTCAGACAGCGGAGCATGGCAGCAGCCAGTCCCGGTGGGCTGCAGGCAGTGCTCGCCGAGTGGTCCACTGGGATCTGGTTCCGGGTGGGCCCCGGAGAGGGGCCAGGTCACCGGGCCCAGGGAGGCCAGCGCTCCTTTCCTGCTCCCCACGCTGCTGGGCTGGAGGTGGCCCCGTCTCAGTCTCTGCTCTCTGGTTCTCACTCTCGTCTTCCTGTCCTCATCCTGCCTTTCATCCTATTATTCTCCCTCGGCCCTCTCCTCCTCTGTCCACTGCTGAGTCCCACCAGGACCCACTGACACCGTCCCACATGTGCTCCCTGGCACAATACAGGAGACCTGCCTTTTTGTTTCAGGGGTCCTGCCCCCCCCTCCACCATATGATGAGGCCTCTGATCCTCTGAGCACCTCCTGCATTCCTGGGGTGCTGACCCCCTGGGTTCATGCCCCGACCCCACCCCAGCTGGTGTGAACATCTGGGGATGAAGACCAGGAAGAACCACCCCTGTCTGTCCCCAAGTGCAGGGGTGGAAGGGCAGTGACATGGGCTCATGGGCGTGGGGCATTTACCCCATCTGCCCAGGGCCAGCTCCTTCCTCCTGTTCTCACAGTGAGTCAGGACCCACCCGAAACCCGAAGGCAGAACTGAACTCTGCTCCACAAAGGGCCTTTGTCTTCTCATTTCTTGGATAGAGATGAAGGTTATTGGTCCCAGGACTGGAAAATTGGGGAGTCCCAGCCCAGGGTTCTGGGCACGTGGTACTTGGTGCATGACAGTCAGGAGAGTGGACCCAGGGCCATGCCCAGGGTGTGTTGGAACCAGGGAGGGACTGAGACTGCTCTCAGCTTGGCTCGTTCTTGGCACAGCTGTTTAGCTTGGCAGTTCTAGGCCTACTGTCGGCAGAGGCCCCGGGCTGGGGCAACCCATGAGGCAGTTCCTATATCTCGTGCTCCTGCCCCTGAGGGGGCCTGTCTGAGGTTGACAAGGGCAGCCTGGCTTGGCGCCGGCCTGAGCGTTAACATTCTTTCCTCACGCCACTGCCCAGCTGCCCTCCAGGGTGAGCTGTCATGGGACCTTTGTCCCCCAGACCCTGCCAGATGAATCTACGCATGTGAGCAGAACCAACCAAGTCTGGCTTGCTCAGACCCCATGCTCTGCTTTCACCCTCCAAGGCTCTCACCCCCTGCCCTGTGGCTGCAGGCCTTTGATGACTCTTGGGTGTCTCGATTGCTTTCTTTGCAAGGGTGGTGAGGTTGGGACGGAATCCCTGTTCAGACTGCTCTGGCCTTACTCTGCATACCCGGAAGCTGCCAATTCTGTGGGGAACCAACTCCTTTCCCTGGGGTGCAGTGCCTCAGCCCTGCTGGGCTCCTAGCCCACCTCTCTCCTCTCCAGAGGCGTCAGGCTGTCTTGTGCCTGTAGGTGCTCCCTGCCTGAGCCTGTCCCTTTCCAAGCTTGCTCTACTGTCCTGTTCCCAGGGCGTCTTCTTTAAAGTTGTTGGAGGCGCCGGAGTGATAGTACAGTGGGGAGGGCATTTCCTTCGCAGCCTACCCAGGTTTGATCCCCAGCACTACCAGGTGTGGCCCCAGAACCAAAATGAATCAAGTTGCTGGGACATTCCCATGCTCATGCGCTGGTCTTTTGGGGTGGAGTCAGGAGGGGCTGAGTCTAGATGGTTGCGCCCCCATACTCAGGTGCTCTGTGGTCTGTGGCTGGCACCCTAGGTGTGGGCCCTTGGTTGGACTTGAGCTTTCTGGTGGGTATGCAGGGGGCTTGTGGTCTGCCCGGATTCCTGCTCATGAGATTTTGGGGTTCCCCATAGCAGTCCTATTTGTGGCCATGTGGGGTGTTTCCGTGAAGTTCCAGGATTCACAGGGAAGTGGTGGCTTGTGGTACAGTATCTTCTGGGTGGTAACCACCTCTGTGCCAGGGCAGGCCTGGGGCTCGGTGACACCTTTTCCCTTCCCTGCAGCCTGCTCCCAGTTCACCAACACGACCTGCCGTGAGTGCCTAAGCAATGTCTCGGTGAGTGCCCACATTTATGCAAGTGCTGGCCTTGGTGTATACCTGCTTCTGTGTGCGTGCCCGCCTCTGTGTGAGTGCCTGCCTCGGTGAGTGCCCAGCTTGAGCTCTGTTCTCGGGTGTGAGGGTGGGGGCGTCTGGACCAGGATTCAACAGGAACCTCAACAGTGCAGGGTCCCATGGAATGGGCCTGCCAAGCAAGTGATGCGACTCTGGAATGAGCGTTGAATTCCTGGAGAGGAGCTGGCCTGGGTTGGGACCTCTGGGAAGGAAATCTGTGTTGTCTTGGCCTGGGGCTCAGGCAGCTCCTCGCGCCCTACAGCTGGGTGTGTGAGGTGATTGAAGGGTCCTGGACTCTGGGAGTAGGGGAGTGAGTATCCCTGTTTGGGACCCCTGCTGCTGCGTGTGAGACGAGCAGGGTCTGGCGTGCACATTCCTTCCCAGCTGCACTGTCTGGAAGGGGGTAGGACTGGAGGGCTGCAGCCTCCCTCACTCATCTCTTCTCTGCAGTGTCTGTGGTGCAACACCAACAAGACTTGCTCTGACTACCCCGTCTCCAGGATCCTGCCCCCCGCGTCCCTCTGTGAGCTGAGCTCTGCACGCTGGGGTGTCTGCTGGGGTAAGTTTCCGGGACAGCAGCTGGGCATAGAGGGGAGTCTGAGTCTTTCTCGTATGTCTTGGCACGTTGTGTTTTGGGGTGTAGGTATGTGATCTGAGGTGGGAGCCACAGTGCCCCTCCCAACCATGCTTGGCTGCCTGGGATCACACAGAGCTGCCTTCTGGGAACCCATAAGCTGCTGTTTGTTTTCTAGGGGGCATGGGGTGGCTGCTGCTAAAGCTATAGTCGGAGGGTCCTGGGACCCCTCCTGTGTCCTCACCAAGCAGGCTGGTCAGTCATTGTAAGGCCCAAGGAGCTGCTGTTGGGCCCTGCAGTGCCAGGAGTGCCGTGGTTGACTCCATGCCAGCCCTGGGGCCTTCCCTCTCGCAGAGCTCTCTGGGGTTTTTTTGTTTTTGTCTTTGTTTTTTCTTTTTTTTTTCTTTTTGGGTCACACCCAGCGATGCACAGGGGTTACTCCTGGCTCTGCACTCAGGAATTACTCCTGGCAGTGCTCGGGGGACCATATGGGTTGCTGGGAATTGAACCTAGGTCGACTGTGTGCAAGGCAAACACACCTGCCTGCTGTACTATCGCTCCAGCCCCTTCAAGAGCTCTCTGAACCCCCTTGATCTGGTTCCTATGTTTGCCTCTGTAAAATGGTTTTCCTGGTTATTGTTGGTGTCCATCAGCCTTTACCTGAAATTGCTCAGTTAGTGTCAGGGCAGGAGTGTGTGTGTGTTTGTACACGTGTGTGCCACCTGCAGCTGATCATGAGTGTGTTGTGAGTTGCTGAGTTTCTTTCCCATGGGGAGGGTTCTGTTCTGGGGATTATCTGAGCTCCCTGCTGCTGTCAGTGGGTGGGGTTCAGGGTGGATTGCTGGGGCTCTGTTCCTCCTGGCTTGGCCTTCCTGGCTCTGCAGCGACTTTGGCATGTGACCTCCCAGTGCACTCCTGCTCTCAGGCATCCTGGCTTGGGTCCGCCTGGGGGTGACGGGGCCCCGGTTGGGGTTAGAAATGAACGACACTGGCTTTTTCCAGTGTGCTTGTTCGGAGAAGGCTCTCACGCACTGGATCCCACGGCGAGGCCATGGGGTTGCTCCTGTCCTGGACGTATGGGACCCCTGCAGCCAGACTTTGGGCTAATTAGTGTGGGAGATAGCACGGGGAGGGAGACCTGTGTGCCTCCTCTGGGGACGTATGTGTGACAGGTGTGGCAGGAAGAAGGGCAGCTGAGTCGTGCGTGCTGCTCGTTGGGAGGAAGGTGAGGTCTTGGCTCATGCTTCAAGCCCTACCCAGCCCAGCTGCTAGTAGGAGCCCCAGGAGGTCAGGGCTCAGTCACTGTGTGAGGGGTCAGCTGGTACTGAGGGTTGAGCACCGGAACCCCGCTGGCCAGGCCTGGTCCCTCTTGAAGTGTCTCCCAGGACGCTCGAAAGGCAAGGCTGAACGCACATGTGTCTGCATAAGCTTAGCCAGCCCTTAAGGGGCACTGGCTTGAGCTAAAGAGGCGGGTCAGATGTTCCGGGGGCCTTGAGAATGCTGGTGAGGCTTGGTCGTGGTGGAGAATTAACTGTGCCATGTTAGTGAGGGCATTAGAGCCCATGTGCCCCATGTTTTCGCAGGTGCCTGTTGGCAGTAACTGCTGGGACAGGAACAACCCCCCCCCCCCCCCCCCGAGGTTTTGGGAGAGGCTGATGTAGTGGAGGGCACTGTTGGGAGTGTCAGCTCTGCCCAGGCTAGGATAGGTGCCCCTGCAGCTCCTGGGGTACACTTTGTTGCCAGTGAACTTCGAGGCCTTGATCATCGCCATGTCGGTGGTGGGAGGGAGCATCATCCTGGGAATCTGTTACTGCTGCTGCTGCTGGCGCCGGCGGAGGCGGCGGAGTCGTGAGCCTGACAAGCAGGAAGAAAAGGCCATCCGGGAGCGGGAAGAGCGGCGCGTGCGGCAGGAGGAGAGGTGAGGCGGCCCTGGGCGGCTTGGGAGGGTCGGGGTGGTATATAGGCTCTGCCCTGGCCTCTGTCGTCTAGGGCACACCCCCCACACACACACTCCACCCCCTGCTCCAGCTTGTCCAGCTTACTGTCCCACCACACTGGGCCACACCTGGCCCATGTTCCATGTAGTGTGGTAGCAGCCAGTGACATAGGCCACCTCTCCAGGTATCCGTACATGATACTCCGGTGATAGGACCAGCTGGGTGAGGCTGGGGTACGGGTTTCCATGCTGTCCTCTAGAACAGATACATTCATATGTCCCTGCCGTCACAAATCCCAGTGCGAGTGTAACTAGTCAGCACCTTTCCTTGATGTGCGAAGAGGCTTTTTGGATCGCTGAGTCTAAGCATGAGGACTGCTGCTCTTTAGACCTGGTGGCGTGGCCCTGGCACAGCCTTGGGTCCTTCCTGTGACACACCCAGGACATATTTGGTTTCGGTTGACAAAAGTGCACTGTCTTAGCTATGTCTGGTGTGACTGTGGGGCTTTGCTTTGTAGGCGAGCAGAGATGAAGTCCCGGCACGATGAAATCAGGAAGAAATACGGTAAGAGCCCCTCAAACGTGGTGAGAGCCCCCCATACACGGTGTAAACCCCCATACACAGTAAGAGCCCCCATATGCGGTAAGAGCCCCCCTATATGGTGAGAGCCTTCTCATCTATGGTGAGAGCTCCCATACATGGTGAGAGCCCCCCCATACGCGGTGAGAGCCCTCATATGCGATGAGAGCTCCCATACATGATGAGTGCCCCCTATATTTGGTGAGAGCTCCCCTATACATGGTGAGAGCTCCCATTTGTGGTGAGAGCCCCCGTACATGGTGAAAACCCCCATTTGTGGTGAGAGTCCCCATGCATGGTGAGCGCTGTCATACGCGGTGAGCGCTCCCATACGTGGTGAGAACCTGCCCCTGCTCACTCTCATTTTTGCTGTCCTGCCCTGTGCAAACTTCATGACTGAGCATAGGGGGAGCAAGTTGACAGCCTGGTATGATGGGCTCATAGTGACAGGTGTTACTGTGTTGTGGTCAGCTCCCGGGATGGGTGTGCGTTCCGGTGTGTTGGTAATCACAGCTGTCTGTTTGCAGGTCTGTTTAAGGAGGAGAACCCCTATGCGAGATTCGAGAACCACTGAGTGTCCTACCCTGGACACCAGTACAACCCCGTCCTCCAGCCTGCTGGCCACAGAGCCTTTTTTCTGTCACTCTTTCTGGATCAGCTGTTCAAGACCTCAAGCCTGTCATGCTCCTGCTGTTGGGGTCTGGGGGTGCACAGCCTGCAGCTCTGGCTGCCAGCTCGCCGCACTGCCCCCAGTTGGAGAGAGCCCTGGGCACAGCTCAAATCACCAGCGCCTTATCTTTTTAGGGACACTTGGTTGCAGCAGACCCTTGGATGAGGTTTAGAATTTTGCACCTTTGCCAGGAGAGAGGGACTCTGTCCTGTATAGCTGAGGTTCTGGAGGCTGCGTCAGCCCCCTAAGGGCCGTCGCTGTGTGGGCGTGCGTGGGGCCTGCTGTGCCTTCTTCTGCCTTTTCTAGCCCCCCACACAGGGGTCAGCTGTGGCCACTGATCCCAGGAGGAAAGAGGGCTGGCCAGGTGTCCTGCCAGGTCTGCACATGGCTGCATGCCTTCACCTTAGGGCCTGGGCAGTCTGCGTCCCTCGGTGCAGCTGTGGGTTCCACTGTGAATGGACAGGTTGTGGGAGCCAGAGCTCAGGGACAGTGCGTCACAGGTGTCCCCCAACCCCTGTTGTGCTGGGACTCAGCTCGGATCCCAGCTATGTGCCAGCACAGCAGACTGGGAAGTGAGCCCTTCTAGCCTTGCACGCAGCTCCAAGGTGCCGTGTGGGCCTGTTGGGGCAGTCTGTCCTGCCTCTCATGGGCACTGAGTTTGGCACAAGTCTTGGGTCTACTCATGGACTCCTAGGGCATTTGATAGCAATTCCAAGGTCTGAACATTCCTGAGGATTTCTGCTGTGTACCCAGAAGACCACGCACACATGCACGCACGCACGCACTCCCTGATCACCCTTGTATTAATCAGCAGTGTGTATGTACTCACACTTCACTGCCCAGCTGAATGCCTTAATAACTTAAGAATGTTTAACCTGCTCACACAGGCCACACGGCTGTCCCGGCGCGGCTTTTGGCTGCACTGGTCAGCAGCTGGCCTAGAGCCTGGACATTACCCCTGAAGTGCCTTCACCTCACTAAACGTTCCCACGGGCCCTGTGCTGCCTCTGCCTGGCTGTTTCTTACTGATTCCTGCAGCTTCCCTGGGACAGTGGCTGCTGGCTTTTGTGGGTGAGCCCAACTCGGTGCCCTCATACCACCATGGTTCTCAGAATGCCCCTTCCTGAGTGCCTGTCCTGAAGATAAAGACAGGCTCCCCACCATCCTGGGCTTTTCTGAGACATAGGGGCACCCAGTGTGGAATATGTTCATCCTCACTCCCTGAGTGGGCACGACTGACCTTCTGCCCAGGAAGCAAATGGACACTCGGGCAGTGTGCCTCGGGGGCTCTTGAAACATGGGGGTCATTGAGGGGGAGAGTGGTGGGCAGCTGGGAGCTGCACAGACTGGTTGAGACTGGAAGGCCAGTGCACTGCTGAGGGATTGTGCTGTGCTGGGCTCCCCAGGTGTGACCTTAGGGCCAGAAGGTCAAAGGTCAGGGTTGAGCAGTGCTGCACAGGTGGGGTATTTGCCTTGCATGTGAAACACATGGTTTTGAGTCCCAGCACCACATAGGGACCCTAAGCCCACCAGGCCTGATCCTGAGAGCAGAGCCAGGAGTAAGCCTTGAGCAGTTGGGTGCGGCCCACCCCCTAAGTTGATAGGTCCTGATTGGGTGGGGTGGGATGGGGGTGAGGACAGGTGCCCTGCCAGGGCCTGAGTCATGAGAAGACCCCAGAGGACATTGGGCATTGTGCCCCACAGCCACTGAGGCCACCTGAGCTGTACATTACACCTGGACCTGTGTCTGCACACTCCACTACCTGCTGATGGTATGGCCCCTCGTGTCCTCAAGCTACCTGTGCCTCCTGGTGGACCTCTGTCCTGGTGCCCCTCTTGACTGTCCCTCCCAGTGTGTCTCAGGTCACGCTGTCTGTCTACAGGTGATACCTGTGTGGTGTCTTAACCTTCCTTCTGGCTCCCTCCTATCACACTTCACCCTGTCCTCTGTTTTGGTGCCTCAGCTTTACTCCTTTTGTACATGGGTGTGTGTGTGACCCCTTTGGACTTCAGGTCATTCTGTCCATCCTGCTGTACCGTAGGCCATCCATAGAATAGGTCTGGTGGATCTGCATGATGATCTTCATTTGTACCCCTGAACTGCATTTCCCATAGTTTTGGCACCTGCCATGAAACCAGCTGCAGAGAGGTGATCCACGTGAAGATCCAACTGGCCATGCACAGGACAGCTTGCTTGTCTAGGTTAGAATGGCTGGACAGAGGTCTGGACTGGACCTCTAGCAGCTCCCTGTGTGCAGAACAGCTGGCAGACAACCATGGAGCGCAAAGGTGGGCCTGAGCAACCAACTTAGTAGGAGAACAGGAACCCGGTACAGGAGCATCAGAGGACCAGCTGGTGAGGATTCAGGGGCAGCAGCTATCAGCTTTGTGTCCAGCTGGCACCAGGAAAATGACCCAGCCTCACCTGGGCCCAGGAGCAGCCTTGATACCCAGGTCAGGGTCATGGAGGCTGCTGAGGACTGCATGGTGCTCATGCACCTTCCCATCCCCAACAACCCCCTTAGATGTGAGGACCCCCATGCTGTTCGCCTCAAGCACACTTCTGGACCCCTGTCATGGGTGGGGCTTTCCTGATGTTGCACCGGCCAGCACTCTGGAACAGTGGCACTCCCTGCTTCTGGCCCCTATAATGGCACTGGCCTTGCCCTGGGCCCTTCCCAGCAGGCCAGAGTGACTGTTCCCTGTGGTGTGGATGTGGGGGTCTTAGACTAGGTTGCGAAGGGTCTCCCACAACTGTCTCAAGGACTAAGGGGTACCTCTGCTGTCGCCACCGGTGGGAATGGGGAACGCAGAACCCAGAAAGCTTCCTCCCCTACTCTGTGGCCAGACTTCTTCAGGCCTTGCTGATCCCCAGCCTCAAGGCTCCTCATAGCTCTGGCTCACCCTCCAGCAGGGAGTCCCACCACCATCTTTCTTTGCTCAGAATCTCCCAGTACCTGCCTGCTACCCACCCACAAATACCTGGCAGAGTTCTGGGGAGTCTCCACCCATTTCTGACTCACGCAAAGGGCATCTGTCCCCTTGGCCAGGATATCCCACTGTTAATTACCTGCACCCAGCTCAGGAAATAGTGGAGTGGGTGGGTGATGGAAATGTGGATGGATACATGGGTGGGAGGATGGACTCTGATAGTGGAAGAAGTGCCGGCAGCCCTGTAATCTTTCCCAGCTGCCTGGTGGTGTGAGGGTGGTGACAGGTGGGCTTCTCCCCATGTTCACTTCTAGTTGGGGTGACTGCCATCCAGATCCTGTCTGTGGAGCCCCTTGGTGCCCAGGAACGCTGACGTGTCTCCCCGCTTGGTTCCATCACTCTGCTGTGCACCTCCATCCTGTGTGTGATGCTCAGGCTCTTGCATTTGATGGGGAGCAGCTGGTGCTTTGGGGGTTCACTGTAGGAGGGGCAGGGAGGCTTGTGGTGCCAGGGCCTGAGCCACCCAGCATTGTTGCCCCTTGCTCAAACCTGGCAGGTCTGTGGTTTGCGCCCAGACAGCTGTTCCAGTGGCTTCTCTGCCCAGGCGACCCTGCCCCCTGCTTTGTCTCTGGAATCAATGGGCTGAGGCCCCTCCTGTGAACAGACCCAAGGGCTGGGTGAGGGCCAGCTGTGGGCTTGGCTTTGTGTCCCCAATGCACTTTCTCCCCACCCCAGTTGCTCCGGTGGTTCAGGAGCTACTGACGTTTCAGATGCTCTTAGCTTGGACAGGACACTTCCTCCTTTCCCGGCCCAGCAACTCCAGGCCTGGCTCCTTACAGGGTGGCTCCCCGGAAAATGGACCTCACTGGCTGAATCCCCTCCCCAGGCAGGCTTTTCAGCTGTGTCCCGCAAGCTCCAAGTGCTCTTTTTTTTTTTTCATGTTTATAGTGGGAGGGAGGGTGGTCTGGGCCACACCTGGCAGCGCTCACTCTTGGTAGGGCTATGCAGACCATATGTGGTGCTGAATCTGAACCTGGGTTGGGCGTGAGCAAGTCCAATGCCTTTCCCCTGTACCGTCTCTTACCTCCCAAATGTTCTTTGAGAAAAGTAATTGGAGTGCCTTCCAGGTGAGAGGTACACACTTGCCCAAAGCTGGGTCCACCCCACCAATACTCATCATGGCTGAGTGCCATGGCCAGAGAAGGTGCACTAGGGCTTCCACCCGAGCCCTTCACCTCTGGGAGCTGCATGTCCTGGGTCTGTGGGGGCAGAGGGAGGAGAGCCCAGCTTTCCCAGCTTCCTCCCCTGTGCCCATGTTCTGGGCTGGGTGCTGCTGGCTACATCTTGCCTGTTGGACACTGTCCTTGTGCTGAGCACTTCCACCCCAGCATCATTAGGAGTGTCTGTTAAGGTGATGGGGAGTTTGAGTCTGTCTCACAGTGAACAGTTTAATCCCCTCTCCCTCATAAGATGTATTTGCTCTCTAGCATAGTAGTTTCTAGTGTTTTTGTTTTACTTTGTGCTATGCGGGTATCTTGGACAGAAACACTGCCATCTCTGCTTACTCAATAGGGACCACCACAGCTGTGGGTGTGGGGCTTGGTGCTGAGCTTGGTTTTGGACGTGCCAGACCTGGGTGTCACCTCAGTCCTGTCCTCCTGTCCCTTCTCTTTCTGCTTCTATCCCAGGATTTTCTTCTCACCCATCTTCCAGTTTATGGATCATCTCTTCCGCTGTGTCTATCCATGGAACACATCATTTCATGACTTTTTAAGTTTACACTTGATTTCCCTTTGAGATTCCACTTTTTTTCATCTCATATCTCAGTAAATACACCACTCCCCTCCCCCCTTTTTTTTCTTGTGACTGTGCTTATTACTCCTGGCTCTGGTACTATATGGGATGGGAATCATATGGGATGCCAGGGTTCCAACTTAGGTCAGTCAAATGCAAGACAAACACTATAACCTGTACTGGCCCCTGTCCCCACTTAGTTTTATGGTTATTTCCCCCTTCTGATGTGATGATTGGGACTCCATGGCCACACCTGCCACTGAGCTTCTTGGCCCCAGCATCCCTCTTTGGAGTCCGTGTCTCCGCCACTGAGCCACATCCCTGGCCCAAACATTTTTTGGGGGGTGGGGTGGGGCACTGACCTTATCCTTGGCTTTGGACTTAGGGGACTATGTGGTGCCAGGAATGGAACCTGGGTAGACCATGCCCTCCCATGTGCTCTCTGGTCCTCTGCTTTTAGGTTTAATGACAGTGTTCTTGGAAATTGACTTTATGGCAGCTGTTGGCTAGTGCCAAGGGCTGGGCCACGTGCTGAGCAGTGGTGGGGGCTGGGTGTTGATCCCCTTAGCACAGGGTCTCCTGACAGCTCTGGTAGGATCCCTGAGCACTGCTACGTGTGGCCCCCAACAGCAGTTTGCTTCCAAGAGGTCTCATGGTGGAAGGAAGGGCTGAACCACTCACAGCCCAGCAAGCTCCTCTTCCGGTGCTCCGTATTTCCCACCATGCCTAGTGTTGTCTCCTTCCCCCTAGACATACCGTGCTGAGGCCCGTGATCATCCTGGCTCAGGCGGGGCCAGGCACAGGTGAGCAGGAAGAGGCCCTGCCAGGAATGAGCCAGCTGAGCCTTGAGTTCAGACCCTGCCTTCCATGGCAGGGACTGTGGCTGCTCATGGTGAACGCTGCCCCAGCCTACAGGCACATCCCACTGTCGCACATGCACTGAAGGGACCTTTCGGCAAGCTCATGGCAGTGCAGTTTCTTTTCTATGCATGTATGTCTCTTCAAATCATGATTTTTTTGGGCAGGATGCTAGTGCCAAGGGCTGGAGCACGAGCTGAGCAGTGGGGAGACTGGGTGTTGATCCCCTTAGCACAGGGTCTCCTGACAGCTCTGGGAGAATCCCGGAGCACGGCTACACGTGGCCCCCAAACCAAATACAGAACCAAAAAAAAAAGTCACAACAGTTGCATAAGTGGGTTTGAAAACACGATCAGGCGCTGGAGAGATTAGGTGGAGTAAGCAGCTTACCTTGCATGCTGCCCACCTGGATTCGATCCCTACTCCCCCAAGCCCTAGTCACCCAGAGTAAGCTTAAGAGCATAGGGTCACCTTTTTCACCTTTTCTTTTGTACCCATTCCCTTTGTCCGTTTGGGCCATACCCCGCTGTGCTGGGGACTGAACTGGGGTTGGCTGCCTGCAGAGCAAGCGCCCTGCCTGCTGTGCTGTGTTCCTGTTCTTAGAGGTTTTCTACCCTGGCGCCGTGCACTTCCACCCGTGCGCGTGGACCGTATTTTGATGCTTGGTTGCTAAGGTTTGCAAGTGGGTCTCAAGTCTCAGTGAGAGCTGGAGGTCCAGGTGCCGCCCCCAGGCTTTATCACTAATGGTGTCTGAATGGGGGTGACTGGTCGGTCCGACGCCGCGCCCAGCCCGTATCACTCCGCAGGTTCTGCTCAAGGAAGGGCTCAGTGCTCTGGGGCATGACACCCGTCTAGAGTCGCCTGTAGCCAAGACCGTCAACTGGGCAGGGACGGCCCAGGACGCTGCACGCAGAGCTGCGCCCCGCCTTGGCCCTATCACCCCCGCCCCACTTGGGTAGGGGGATATGGTCTGGAAGGAGGGAGGGGGCACCAGGGACCTGGGTGGTCAGGTCTGGGGCCAGTTGGGGCTGGGGCGGGCTTGCGGCGGGGGTTCGTTCGGGAGGAGCCGCCGGCGTCCAGGCGAGGGGCGCGGGGTCTCCCGAGGGGTCGGCGAGGTCCTCGGTGGCCAGCGTACTCCCGCCCGCGGTGTCCGACAGGACCGGGGCCCTGAGTCGGCCGCCCCGTCCCCGGAGTTCTCGGTGGCTCGAGGGTCGCCCCCGGGCCCTCGGGATCCAAACCCGGCCCGCAGGGTGCGCGCAGGGCCCGCCCCGTGACGCATTTCCAACCGACAGGAACCGCGGCCCGGGCGGGCGCGCCCCCGACGCCGCGGTGCGCGCGCATCGTGCACGCGCGCTGCCACGTGACCCCGCGCGGGCCAACCGGCGTGCCGGGTTCGGGGATAAAGCGCGGCCCCGCGAGCAGTTGCGGCGGGAGACGGCGGGGCCGAGAGCGTGACGCGCCCGCTCTGCGCTGCTGCCTTCGCCTTCGCCCTCGCCGCCGCCGCGCGCAGCCATGTCCGAGGAGAAGCCCAAGGTAAGCGCTGCGCGCCGCCCCCGGCCCGCCGCCGCGCCGCCGCGCCGCCGCGCCACCGCCCCCGGCCCGGCGCGCCCACCCCGCGCACGGGAGCGCTCCGGGGCGCACGGCGCACAAGGGGCGCGGGGCCCGGGGACGCGGGGCCGGCAGCGGCGTCCGCGGCCTCCCACCCCTCCCCCCGGGCCCGCGGCGCGCCACCCGCCGCTCCCCTCCCCCCGCGCCCTGCCCTCACCGGCCCCGCCCCGATCCGCTGGCCCCGCCCCGGGCCCGTCCCGTCCAGGCGCCGCCCCGCGCCCCGCCCCGCACAGACCCCGCCCTCCACCCAAGAGGCCCCGCCCTCCACAAGCCACGCCCAATTCAGCCCCGCCCCCAGGCTCCGCCCCGCCAGGCTCCGCCCCCGAATCCCCGTCCCGCCCCATCGCGGCCACGGCTCGGGAAGCCGGTGGCTGCTCTGCTCCAGGGCCCGCGCCAGCCCCATTGCTCCGGGCCTCTTACGCCGCGGTGACACTTTCCCGGGTCTCCTTAGGAGAAACCTTCCCAGCTGCATCTTGGCTTACCGGTCTTCTCTCGGCTTGGACTGGATGGCGGGAGGACAGAATCCCCTGGCACCACTGTCCCCCGCAAGCCTCGCCGCTCGCCCGCGGGCTTTGGGGGAGCCAGAATGCGGCTTGTCCTCCCAAAAGCCAGTTTCCAGCGCTGCGGGGCCGTCCTCGGTGCACCGCCCCGTTGCACGATGCCATCCCGCCAGGGGCCGGTGGAGACCCTTCC
This sequence comes from Sorex fumeus, assembly GCF_029834395.1. Classification (NCBI taxonomy): domain Eukaryota; kingdom Metazoa; phylum Chordata; class Mammalia; order Eulipotyphla; family Soricidae; genus Sorex; species Sorex fumeus. The sequence continues at coordinate 5,838,537 of NW_026606098.1, read as the reverse complement.
TCTCCTCGCGTCCAGTTCCGACCCGGCTTTGCAGGGAACGCATGCCCCTCTCCCCACTTTCCCACCTGCTCCACCTCTGTTAAATCTTTACCAAGTGACGGGAGGGGGGGGCGGGGCGTGCCTCACGAACACCCGTTCTCGGCTGTCCCTTTGTTCTGAGACGCCTCTGGGGGGCGAGGGGACCTGGGCAGCGCCTCCTGGCCCACAGGGTTTCTCTGCTGTTTGAGGTTCTTGGGGGCCCTGTGTCAGAGGAGGATGTCGGGACCTGTCGCGCCCCTCCCATAGCCGGGCTCCCTTCTCCTGCCCCTACTGCTGCCTCTGCAGCCTGCACCCCTGCCCCATAGCACCTCCTCGGGACAGACTGCCTCCCAGGAGCCAGGGTGGGCTCTTCTCGACCTTAAACAAAAAGCAGCTCCAGAGGGCTGCAGTGACTCGTGTGTGCGTGCATTGATGCTCCTAGGATGGCCCTGTTGGTGCATAGGCAGTGAAGGAACAGACAAGTCCGACTTCAGGAGAAAGACACTGCATTGTTACCAAAGACACTATCCACTAAGTAAAAACACAGCACACAGGGGGACGAAGCCAGTCCTAGATCTGACAAGTCCTAACTGGGATCGGAGGGAGCTACATCTGGCAGTGTCAGGCCAGGGCTAGTGCAGTGGCAGCCGCTGTGGCCCTGAGGGAGGGCCACTGTCTTATCAGTCGGGGCAGGAGGGAGGCCCTAGACACTGCTGTGTGTACCAGGCTCCCACTGAGGGTCAGGCGCTGAGGAACAGAGGCTGAGGGATGGCTCCATCACACGGGGCCCGGCTCAGGGTAAGCTCTGCTACCCAGGGACAGATGTGGAGGGTCAGGACTGGGCCTGCAGCTGCCTGGTGCTGCTCACTTCTCATCCAGCCAAGGCCCTGGGCTGAACTGCTCAGGTTATAGAAATTCCTTGCCCCCCACAGCCACAGGCATTGGTGGTGGGATGCCAGGGAGGGGGCTTGGGGGTGGGGACTGCACCTTAGAGTGTGGTGGTCCCATAAAGCTGTGGAGCAGGGGACCCTCTGTGTGTGTGTGTGTGTGTGTGTGCGCCCTATCACCTGTGTCTTTGGGCATGGCCTGCCCTACCTGAGACGCTTCTGGGCTCATCCTGGGTTCCCCTGCTGCAGCCGCCACTCTGACATGCTCACATGGGTCTCTGGCCCCTGGTGAGGACAACAGCTGGCAAGCCCATGGAGCCCTGTGGCAGCGAGGCCCCGCCCTGCCCAGCAGGCGAGGCTCGGGCTTGGAGGCCGTGCGGTGTCTTTGCAGGAGGGGGTGAAGACCGAGAACGACCACATCAACCTGAAGGTGGCTGGGCAGGACGGCTCCGTGGTGCAGTTCAAGATCAAGAGACACACCCCGCTGAGCAAGCTGATGAAGGCCTACTGCGAGCGGCAGGTGTGTGCATGCGCTCATGTGTCTTGTGAACTTTTCCACTTGTGTTCTCACGCACATGTGCAATCATGTGCATCCATGTGTGCATGTGCTTATAGGTACACACATATGTGCGCTCATGCATGCAGTCATGCATGCATGCACCTACACGTCTACTCATGTGCCGTTGTATGTTCATGCATATGTGCTTATGCATGTGTGTGTGCACGCTTATATGTGTGTTCATGTGCATGTGTGCGTGTACTATGCCTGTGTGCTCATGTTTGTCTTCTTATGCTGATGCATATGTGCACTCGTGCATGTACCTATGTGTACCTGCACTTGTATGCTTGGTCGAGTGTACATGAACCTGTGCATGTAAGTGTGCATATGAGCCTCTGTGTACGTGTTCATGCATGAGTGTGCTTATGTGTGCCTGTGCCCATGTGTGTGTACATCCATGCATTTGTGTGCTCGTGTATGTGTGCCCTATATGAGTGTGCTCATATATGTGGATGCCCTATACGTGTGTACACATGTTTCCATCCCTGTGTGCCTGTGCTTGTGTGTATGCATTTGTGTATACCCGTGCATATGTATGCTACTGTGCGTGTGCCTGCTTGCACCTACTCTATGTGCATGCATATGTGCCCGTGTGTGTGCATGAATGTTCTTGCATGTGTGCCTTGCATGTATGCATTTGTGCACTGTGTGTGCCTATGTATGCATGTGCCCAGAATGTGTGCTTGTGTGTTCATGTGCCTTCATGCCTGTGTGCTCTTGTGTGTTCATGTGTGTGTGCCCTCTTCAGTGACCCTGCACTTGGCTGCGTGTTCCCTTATTGTGGGGGCTATGTTCTTTGCTGCTGCTCCTGCCTCCTGTGGGGGTGAGTGCACTGCCTTTCCACAGGTGGTGTCTGCCCCGACACACCCCATCCACTCTGCACTTAACTTGCTGCAGATGTCTGGGGCCACCAGCTGGAAACTGCTGGGCTTGTAGGAGGCTGTGTGGGAGGCTCCCTGGGAATGGAAGGTGCTGGAAGGGAGGGATCTGACGTGTGGGCGTGGTGTTTCGGAAAGCAGGTGGTGGGGAGGGAGGGGGTCCCATCTTGGATGGTCCAGTAAGTGTGCGGGGCTCTGATTACCTTCTGCCCAAACACGGGACAGACTGCAAACAGGGACCAGGGTTTTTATTCTTTTAGGGCTTGTCAATGAGGCAGATTAGATTCCGGTTCGACGGGCAGCCCATTAATGAAACAGACACCCCAGCCCAGGTAGGAGAGGGGGATGGCTGGGCCCTGTGGTTCTCTTGGTGGGGCTCCTGGAGGGGCTAAGTGGGCTCGGGAACCTTCATCAGCTTTATGATGGCTGCTGGTCATCCCCGGACAGGCATAGCTTCATGGAATCTGTAGTCACATGTGAAAACCCTGGCTGACAGCAAGGCAGGAAAGAGGATACCAGAACATGCATGCATGCAGACAGGAACACAGTGCAGACACATGCCCACAACACATGAACAGACACACAAATGAGTGAACACATGCACACATACAATATTACTAATACATGCATGCACAAGCACCCATGTGCAGACAAAGGCTCACAAGATAGAGATGCCCACACAAACGTGAATACGTATGTACACACACCATACACATGAACAAATGCACACGCAAACACCCATATGCCTATACTAGCCCACAACACACAGATATGTACTCTGATGAATACATGTGCGCACATACAATATACACATGAATACACATAAGCACCTGTGGAAGCACAAATGTGAACACACCTACAGTATACCATGACGACTTGCACACATGCTTGTGATGCATACCCATGAACACACGTGCATGCATGTGTGCGTAAACAACCTGTGAACAGACACATGAGTACACATAAGCATGCATGAATACATGGGCACACATGCACACCTGCCCATAATACACTCAAACATGTGTGCACGGACACAGGCATATGAACGTGAGCACACATGTGAGAGCACATATGTCGCTGCCAGCCCTGCTCTGGGGTAGGCCCTTGCTCCCTTGGCTCCGTGAGGGTGCCCTGAACCCGGGAGGCTGGGGCCTTGCTCTGGTGGCTGCTGTGCTGCCAGTCTCCGGGAGCGTGGGCACGCCCTGTTCTTCTGTCAGCTCTCGAGCTTCTGGTATCTTTTCTGTCTACACATTCTGTCTTGGGGCTGGCCACTGCTGCTGTGTCAGGTCATCCCGGCTCAGGCTGGGGACCCGGGCCTCTGAGCATCGCCCTGGCGCTCTTTCATGATTTGTTAGGGATAAGCCAGGGCAGAGCCACTTCCCTCTCCGCTCTTTCCTGTCTGGGCCAGGCCCCACTCCCTGTGGGAGGAGGCGGGGTGGGGTGGGGCTGTTGGAGTAAGGGGCACTGACACCCCCACCCACCGTCCTGCCCGCAGCTGGAGATGGAGGACGAAGACACCATCGACGTGTTCCAGCAGCAGACAGGAGGCCGGCACGCACCCTGCTCGCCCGTGGGGTGCCGCCTGTAGGGACCTGCCCCCTTGTCTCTGTTCTCACCTTTGCTGCTCAGTAGTGACCCGTGCCCAGCCTTTCCCGGAGTGCGCAGGACCAGGACTCACCGCCACCCGTGCCCCCTCCCTGTTGTCAGAGCTCTGCCCGGGGCCGCGGTGTGGGGGCTCGCTCCTGTTCCCTTTGTGGCCTGGACACCCCCTTCTCTGGTGGGCCGGGCCAGCTCTGCCTGCGCCTGCCCTGCTTCTCCATGTGGACAGCCAACAGCTGTGCCCCAGCACTGTGTCGTGCGGGCAGGGGGTGGGCGCAGTCTGCAGTGCCGAGTATGGGAATGATGGCTGTGAGTGGGGGTCCCATGGCCCCCTCTGCAGAGGCTGGCACAGCCAACTGCCTTTGCCCTTTTCTAAGCCCCAAGGAAGTGGGTGGCTGTGCTTGGCTCTGGAGCCACTGTGATGGGGAGCCTGGCCTCCCATCAGTGGCGGAATGTTGGGCAGAGGGTGGGCTCTGCTCCTGCCGGTGCCCCAGACCCCGGCCCCTGCCCGCAGACCCCCTGCCACCCTGTTCCGACCTTCCAGGATGGTGGCTCAGCCTGCTTGACCGGGCGTGGCCACATGGCCTCTGGGCGGCCGCTCTGTTCTCCCCACTGGAAACAGTAAATATAGTTTGGTATTCTGTCTCCGGGCTCCCTCACTGCATCGGGGTAGTGCCCACTGCACGGGAGACGTGGGCCAGACAGCAGGTGCTCGCCAACAGGTAAGGTTCTGGCAGAGCTGGGTGACAGGAGTCCATGCTGAGCCATGCCACGTGCGTGCATGCCCCGTGTCCCATAGAGGGCGCCTTGCCCTCTGACTCCCTGTGTCGGCGGGATGGACAGCTGATTAGGACAGGGTGGGTCTGCGAAGCCTGCTGTAGGCCTGTTTGCTGGTGCTGCCTCGTACGTGGATACGTGCCCACAACCGGAGCTATGCAGAACCACGCTGGGGCACCCGCACCCTGCACTAACTTCTAGAGCGCCATTGAGCAGGGGAGGCGTTGGAGCAAGTGCTGGGGAGCAAGTGCTGGGGAGCACGCCTTGCAGTGCTGGGGCCTTGGACAGGGCAGCTAAGATCGGGAAGCTTCCAGGACCCTGCGGGGCACGCGTGGCCCACAGCCCCAGAACGGAAGGGCCCCCTCCCCAGAATCCTCACGCTGGAGGGTCTCAGGGTGGGGGTCTGGGCCCCGGGGCAGCCCTTCCAGACTCCAGTGTGCAGACCCCTGCCACGCGGTCTGCGCTGCGGCGGGTGAGCGTGATTCCCAGCAATGATGGGGGCCCAAGGGCCACCCGCTCCCTTACCGACCGTGCAGGGGTCCAAGCCGGTGGCGTGCTCTTGGGCCCAGCTATTCCAGTCCCTCTGCCGCCCACACCGCAGCACCACCTCCCCGCTCCTAGTCTGTCCCCTTACCCTCCCACCTAGCTCACTTTCTCCCCAGCGCGGCAAAGCCCGCCGGGGCGTCCCCGGGAAGCAGCCAAGCGCCGTAACTCCGCCGTCGCGCGGCCCCTCCCTGCGCACGCGCACGCCTCGCTTCGCCGCCCCGCGCCACCTAAGCGCAGGCTCCGCCCCCCGACCGTCCTACGCACGCGCGCTGCTCGCCTGCAGGCCCCGCCCCGGCCGGAAGGACGCGGCATCCCGGCGGCCGCCCGGAAACTGTACGGCGTGGGGTGGGCGCGACCGGCGCTGAGGAGCGAGCCTGGCGCCGCTGTCGCCCGAGCATGGCGGGGACGGCGCTCAAGAGGCTCATGGCCGAGTACAAACGTGAGTCCGCCGGCCGGCCGCCCCGGCGCGGGTGGGGCCCAGGGCGTGGCGCGCGGAGGCGCGGGTCGCGAGGCCCGGTCAGGCCCGGTGAGACCCGACGTTCCCTCGCACCCGACGTGCCCGCTCGCGCGCACGCCCACAGGGGTCGCGCCGAGACACGTGCACACCACATGCACACACGCAGCACACGCGACCCGAGGCCGTGCACGCAGCACTGTCCGTGTGTGCAGGTAGCCGGTGCATGGTACGGCCCGTGTGTGCACGCGTGACTTGAGGCCAAACTTGTAGCCAGGTGTGGGCGAATCATGTACACGTGGGGCCGCACGAGGCCAGCTGTCCGAAGGTGCGGGCATCACACACGTGCACACGCGTCCTCGTGCGAGGGGACGTGGGAGCGGCCTGGGCCTGGATCGAGGCGCCCGCGCCCTGTTCGTTTTCTAGGTTGAAAGCTGGGTCCTCCCGCGGCCAAGAGGCCGTGCAGCTGCCCCCAGACCGTGCTGGCCCCCGTGTGGTGGCCGGCCCTCACCCCCAGCCTGGCGCTGTGACTCCTGGGCGTCACCTCTAAGTGTCTGGCAAGTGTGGCCCTGGACTCTGCTTACAGAGGGACAGGTTGGGCCAAACTGACGCCCCCCTGTCCGGCAGCCCCTGAATGACCACCCACGCCCAGCACCAGGACTGAGTTCTGCCAGTGGTAGGAGACCAGGGCGTGGCTCTGTGGGATACAGGGCAGGATGAAGCTGCTGGCTGGGCAGGGACAGGGATGGTGAGGACAGGAGGGCAGGGGATGGCATTGGCGGGGATAGGACAGGGAGGGGGATGGCAGGAGCAGGGGGGACAGCAGTGGCCGGTGCGGAAGCCCGGAGGATGGGCACCTTTGTGATGTCAGTGACAGGTAATGCTAGGCACAGGTATGTGTTCTCTCTGAGCATCTTCATAATCCTTTCTGTGCTCGGGGATCATAGCACAGACTCAGGACGCCAGAGGTGGGGCTGGACTGGGTCGGGACACTGTCCTAGAAGCGGCTCCAGCCCGAATGCTGTCGGAGGTTGAGGTGCAGACCCACATCTTGTGTCTCTGTCACTTTGCATGTGTCACCCCACTCCTGGAGGGTCAGAGACGCGTTCTCTGGCCCTGGGGGCAGGGGTGGAGGAGCGGGTAGGACCAGGCTGTTTCCTGGGCCTGCAGCTCCACCTTCAGTGCCCCCGAGGCCCAGGGCACAGCCCCAGCCAGCCTGGTCCCACGACCACTCTCTTCTCCCAAGGGGTGGCCTCCACACGAGCACTGCCAGCCCAGCAGGACCCGTGCACCCCTTCCAGTTAAGGGCTCACTGGGCGCAGGGAGGTGCTGGGCGCAGCCTGAGGCTTGGCGGTGCCTCCCCTCTTCCCCTGTGTATTGCCTCAACCTTGTGCATGCGCCACCGGGTCAGCCTGCTGATTCCTGAAGGGGGCCTGGGGAGCCCCGTGGAAGCTGAAAAGTCAAAGCACAAGGCCCTCTCCAAGACCAGGAGCCAGGAGTGGACGGGCAGCTGGGCCCAGAGCAGCTGCTGCCCATCAGCACAGAGTTTCCTCAGTCCGGCCCACTTACCCCCTGCCCCCCGCTTTCCTCGAGGGCCTGCAAGCCTCACCGCGGGGGTCCTATGCACACCTACCACCTGTGATAAGGGTGCAGTGCTCGAAAAGGAACCAAGACCAGTTGAGGGGGAAGAAAGGCCTGTGGCAGCTTTGGCCGTCTTGGTGCCTCCCTCCTGCCCCTCCACCCCCCAAACACACTTTCCTGATGCACGAAGGACAAATATGGGAGCAGGACCTCATGCTCCCTCCAGGCAACAGGAACGGGTGCTGAGGGTCAGTGGGGGGCTGGGCCAAGCTTTTGTGCACCAGCGGAGGAGAGACACCGGGCCGGCAGACTGTACCCTAAAGGGGCCCCAGGTGCCTCCTATAGGTGCAGACAGCCCTGATGAGCACAGCCACCCCCGACAGCGGGGCCAAGCAGTGCAGGCACCTGTGGAGCAGCCCCGTGCAGTGCTTCTGGGGGTGCAGAGAACTGGGGGTCAGGGCCAGAGAGATGGGCCAGCAGGGAGGGCACTTGCGCTGCCCCTGGTTCAGTCTCCTGCACTGCCTGTCACCCGAGCTCGACCAGGGGTGATCCCTGAACACAGAGCTGGGAATAAGCCCTGAGCGTTGTTGGTGTGGCCTCAAAGGCTCCCCCCTCAAATAAAAAGTAAAAGAATGGACTGTTTAATTTTTAAATTAAAATTTATTTTGCTTGGTTTATAACTTTAAATTTAAATTTTAAATTTCCATTAACAATTTTTGGTTTGAGGGGCCAGAGAGATAGTATAGTAGGTAAGGTGCCGCCCTTGCATTCTAAGTACTGCTGGGTGTGCCCCCCCCCAAAAAAAACCCAACCCAAGAGCCCCTTTAGTGTCACTCACCCACTGGCCTTGCCCTGTCCATTCTCTGCTAAATCTCCGAGGAGATTCACGTTAAGCGGCTAAAATCCACAGAAACTCTTGGGAGGCCGGCCAAGTGCCCCACTCACTGTCCCCGTGGCCATAGCCAGCACAGCTGCGGCAGTGCCACCGCTTCACTGCACACCAGACTGAGTCACGTCAGGTCCCAGGCCGAGAGCTTGGGGGGGGGGGGAGGCTTCTCGGAGTCGGGGTGCAGCCTCCTCCCCATGCCCACCTCCCCAGTGGCCTCGGTGGCCTCTATTGACCATAGACCCTGAGGTCTCTGGGACATGTGGACCCGCTCCCTAGCTCCTCAACGCTGACCTCCCAGGTGGGGCATGGTTACATTATTATGGGCTGGAGCGATAGCACAGCGGGTAGGGCGTTTGCCTTGCACGCAGCCAGTATGGCCGACACGAGTTTGATTTTTTAAATTTGCTCGAGCGGGCCCAGTAACGTCTCCATTGGAGACTTTGTGGTTACTGTGTTTGGCATATCAAATGCGTCACGGGGAGCTTGCCAGGCTCTGCCGTGCGGGCGATATACTCTCAGTAGCTTGCCGGGCTCTCCAAGAGGGGCAGAGGAATCGAACTCGGGTTGGCCATGTTGGGTGCGTGCAAGGCAAACACCCTACTGCTGTGCTATCACTCCAGCCCATACCACCCTGAATGCGCCTGATCTCGTCTGATCTCAGAAGCTAAGCAGGGTCGGGCCCGGTTAGATTTTTTAAATACTTAAAAAAGCATGGTGTGATTTTAGCTCCCAGCAGTCTGCTTTTAAGCTCTGGGGAAACTGGCTTTTTTGTTGTTGTTGTTGTGCTGCCCGATCTTTCTCCTGGGCTAGAGACATTTTGGATGGTTCCACCTCTTCTTCACTTCTCTCGTGGGGTTATCTCCTAGACAGGACTGGCTGTGTAGTCACATGAGCTGCTTCTACACATCCTCCATCACATCCAGGTTGGGCTGTTCCTTATGTACCGAGAAAACTGTTTCTTGTTGGCATCTTCATCCTCCATGAGGTAATTCAGATAGTCTGCGGCGTTCTGCCCCGAAGTGTACCTCCATTGTACGTCAGCGTTAAATTCCTCACTTTCTGAGTCACACCTGGGAATCGTTGAGTCCTGTAAGGAATAGACAAGCCTCCATCTGTGGTTCCTTTTGGGCCCCCAAAACGTAGTTTCCAGTAATAGTTCTGGGAAGTGCAGGGGAAGGCACCAGGATGGCCATCAGCGCCTCCCCAGCTTATTCCTCTTCGGTGCCCTCCATTCAGCCGTGGTGAGTCTGTCCATGCCAGACCCCTGGAGAAGCCTGCAGGCTAGCAGCAGGCCAGTACCAGAAGCTGCGGTATGGCTAGTCATGCCAACTCCGTACCGTGCTTTGGGAGCTTGCGAGTGTGTGCTCGTGGACTGTTGTGCCTCATGTTCGGCAGGGCCCAATGATGGTGCTGGCTGCCTTGGCCCTCAGACCGTCCTCCTGCATTTCCGCGGGTGGTATTTGTCTTTCTTTACCCAAGATCACCAGATGTCTCTGAGCACAGTGACCACTACTGCCTTCTTGCCGTCTTCTAAACTTTACTTGGTATCTCTTGAAGTATGCCTTATTCTTTTCTTTTATTTTGCTTTTTGGGTCACACCTGGCGTTGCTCAGGGGTTACTCCTGGCTCTTCACTCAGGAATTACTCCTGGCGGTGCTTGGAGGACCATATGGGATGCTGGGAATTGAACCCTGATAGTCCTTGTGCAAGGCAAACAAACACCCTACCTGCTGTGCTATTGCTCTAAGCCCCTGCCTTATTCTTTTAAATTTATTTCCTGGGCTTTGGGGCCACACGTGCTGGTCCTCAGGGCTTACTCCTGACTCTGCTCTCATGACTCACTCCTTGAGATGCTTGGGGACCATCTTTTTTTTTTATTTTTTATTTTTTTGGCTTTTGGGTCACACCTGGCGATGCAAAGGGCTTACTCCTGGCAGTGCTCAGGGGACCATATGGGATGTTGGGGATGGAACCTGGGTCGGCTGCAGGCAAGGCAAATGTCCTCCCCGCTGTGCTATCACTTTGGCCCTGGCACGCCGTATTTTTGACAACTTTTAACTAACAACCCCCATCCTGTGGTACTGACCAACGTCTGCAGCTTGACACTCCTGCAGCAGAAGGGGTTGCTAGAGCTCTGTGACACTGCAGCTACCAAGCAAAGGAGCAGGACAGTTCATGGGCACAGTCTCATCTGAGCATGTTTAACGGGCCTGGTGTCCATGTCTGTGTATCACAGCCCTCGGCTTTGGATAAAGGCAGTTTCAAAGCTGGGGACCAGTGACAACAGGCGGGGGATGGTGAAACCTGGTGGCAGGGCAGATGTGGGAGGGAGACGGGAAGGAGGGCTAAGCCTGAAGGTCACTGCCAGGTCCTCTGCCCTGTGACTGTCACTCCCCACGGATGGCTTGTTTTCTGTTTGCACTGAGGCAGCTGTTGTCCTTCCTGTTGTGGGGGGCCTGACTTGTCCCATCATTCAGCTGGGGATGGGGTTGGCCACAGATCGCCCAGGGGACCGGTGCTTGCCTTCTCAGTAGATTGATCCCAGGACCACTGGGTCATTTTCGTGAGGACTCGCCGGGGCCATGTACCCTCGCTGCGTAGACCTGGGTGTGTCCTGGGTTCAGAACACAGTCAGGCATCTGTTTGGCAAGGTGTCTTCCACTTGCTGTCTGCTAACCACATTCGTGGGCTTCTGGTGTTGGGGCCTTTCAAGCTGCACCGGGAGCCCAGGGCCCTCTGACAGCTCTTGGCCAGCTGGGCCAGCGGTCAGTGTGGGGCCAGCGGTCAGTGTGGGGCCGGGGGGTCCCTGGGCCACCCTGGAGGCACTCATGTTTGGGTGGCCCAGGGGTGCCACTGGTGTTGTGCTTTGCCCCACGGTTCTGACTGAGCTGTGAGAGTCTGGTTCTCTGGTGGCTCTTGTCTCCTCCTGTGGCCAGCTGTGGTGGTGACACAGGCCAGCAGTGGCCCCCCATCTGCCCACCACTGCCTCACAGGGCTCCCGGCCCATTCCTCAGCACACCCTGCTTTCTTTCAGGGATGTTGTCTTGGTGACTTCCTTTTGGTTTGGGGCCACACCCAGCAGAGTCCAGGACTGACTCCTGGTGGGGCCCAGGAGATGCCGTGGGGTGTTGGGGAATGAATCTGGGTCTCCATGTGCCAGGCCAGCGCTGCCCCTCAGCTCTCTCCTGGCACCTCTGCCCCAGCGCTTGGGCTTTGCCTGGGCCTGCCACCATGATTTCGTGGCCAGGCCCTCAGCTGCGCTTGCACTTTGCGCCCTCAGCGCCTGTGACCTTGAGTCCCTGCAGCACCTGCCCGGGCCCTGGGCATCTGTCACCTCCTGCCTGCTGGGTGCCTGCTTCCTGCCCTGCCAGCTGTCCCGCTGCTGAATCTTAGCAAGAGACGCTTGGTCTTGGCCTCTGCCCACTGCTTGGGGTCCAGCTTTGCTTCTGTCCACCGTGGCCCTGGGCCCACTCTCCCTCAGCGAGGAGAGCACTGGACTTTGGGATGCACCGTCCCTCCTCCCCCCCCCCGCTCAGGCTGGTCCCTGCCCCCACACCCTGCGCCTGTACCCCCACTGCCCTGGGCTGCCCTCCACCTGGCCCCGGCATGTCACAGCCCCAGATGTGGCCCACTGCCGAAGGGTGTCAGGCATGTCCGCTCTATCCCCACCACAGCTCTTGTCTCGTCCATCTGCGACCACCTGAAGGTGACTTTGCCGCCCCACCCCTGGGAGTGCTCCCCGTTGTAGCCCCTCCCCCGTGCCTGGGTCTCAGCAGCAGTACCCAGTTTCTGCCTCTGGCCTGTCTTTGGGTCTCTGGAGTCTCCTGTTTCTCTGTGCCCCGAGCTGCTCCCCTCAGCCTGCACTGCCCTCCTACTTCCATGATCTCAGACTCCACCCTGTGGTCCGTGTCCTCTCCAGCCTTGACTCTTACCCCACTGGGCTCCTGTCCAGTCCCCACTGACTGCCTCCAGGCCTGTTTCTTGCCTCAGTGCAAAGTCCTGGCGTCCCTGTCTGGGCGAGGGTCATGGGCTTACCCAGCCCTTTGCCGCTTCCCGCCTCCCCCGTCTGCTCTGTCGGGGAGCATGTCCGGGGGGATGGAGGAGGGGAGGATGGCCACCCTGTCGGGGAGCACATTCAGGGGGATGGAGGAGAGGGATAACTACCCTATCGGGGAGCACATCACTGGGATGGGTGGGGATGGAGGAAGGAGAGGATGGCTTCCCTGTTGGGGAGCATGTCCCTGGGATGGGGGGGGATGGAGGTGGGAGAGGATGGCCATCCTGTTGGGGGGCACGTCCTGAGGATGGAGGAGGGAGAGGATGGTCCCCTGTTGGGGGGCACGTTCCTAGGCACTGGGCACTGCCCCTTGGCCACCCTGGCCCCCAGACTGACCTGCTGCAGCCCTGCTCCACTCCCAGGCGGCCCTCGTGGCCCTCGCAGCCCTCACAGTGCTCATCAGTCCCTGATCTGTGCCCTCCCTCCTACGTGCCTCTGGAAGCTGCAGGGACCTTGTCTAGACCCCCAGGGGCCGGGACAGGGACTGTGACTGGACCAGAGCAAACACTTGGTCACTTAGCCATGGGGTGCATGGCACCTTGGGGCTGCCTGAGTACAGGTGGTGCCTGCCATATGACTCCTCTCAGCCCCAGGGATACGGTGGATCCCGATGCCTCTGCCCGGGTTGTGGCCCAAAAGTCAAAACAAAGGGAAACAAGCAGATGGCACTGGGTGGTCACGGTCCAGGACATTCCACCCCTCGTGGGGGCTTTTCTCCTTGACCTCCTCTTCACCCTGGCCTTTAGTGCTAGACACCTTATGTGTTTGCATCTGGCTACTCAGACTGGTTCTGCTATTTCTAGAACTTCCTCTGAACAGAGCCGGGCAGCAGGTGGCCTGTCCACTGGACTCTTTCTTGTGGCCTAGTGCTCTGGGGAGCGTGTCCAGGCCTGTTCCCTTGGGTTGCTGGGCAGTGCTGCCTCTTATGGAGGTGACATCCAGTTGCATTTCCTTGTCCTGGACACTGGGCCTTTCCATTGCGTTCTTTGGAGTCAAGTGGTTTGAACATCACCCTTTGCGTTTGTGGACACTGAAGTTTCCCTTTTCTCCTAGGTCTAGTCTTGTGACTTTGTGTTGTGTGTGTGTGTGTGTGTGTTTATGTGTGTGTGTGTGTGTGTTGGGGCAGGGGTGGTCGTGGTGGTCTTCCAAGAGGGGCCTGGGCATTCCATTTATACAGACTGAATCTCAGCTCCCTGGGCTGCCTTATTGTAGTTGTCTTGTTACAGTGTCACTAAACATTCTGCTCTTTGATCTTGTAGAATTGACACTGAATCCTCCAGAAGGAATTGTGGCAGGTAAGATGCTGACAGGAGCCTCACTTCGTGGTCTCTGCCCGGGTCACCGTCACCTTCGGATTTACAGTGTGGAACTGCTTCTTCCTTGCAGGCCCCATGAATGAAGAGAATTTCTTTGAGTGGGAGGCGCTGATCATGTAAGTGAGGGGATAGCATTTCCATTTCCTGTGGTGTGTGTGTGTGTGTGTGTGTGTGTGTGTGTGTGTGTGTGTGGGGTGGGGAGGGGTAATGGGACTGCAGCACTTCTAGCTCCTCCCTGATTCACTGACCCCAGTGGATAGAGGCTTAGCCTGGTCCCTGGCATCATGTGGTCCACGGCCACTGATAGTGCCGCAGGGAAGGCCCTTGCATGTGGCCAGCGCAACTTCAGTCCTGGCACTGCCAGGGATCACTCCTGAGGACATGGGTATGGCCCAACTCCCCCTCCCCTCAGGCCTCCCAAGAAAACAAATCAAAGAAAATGTTTTATTTGAAGCTAATAAAGTTGAGTCACATGTCCGTGGGGCTGCTCCCGGCTTTCAGGTCCTATGGCCGTCCGCGGGCTCTATGCGGGGCACCCAGTGGACGCCTCCATCCGTGTTGGAGTTCTAAAGCTATTGGTTGAGTACCATCAGGGGTGGCCCCAAAACCAAGATCAGCAGTCACAACATATTCATGTACACACACATAATTGCAGAACTCACACTCTTGCACTGACGCAGTCACACAGTTCTAAAACACATTCACGTTTACACAGAAAACACATTCACACATACTTACACTGACACACACTTTGCCACTCATACACAAACCGACACAAAAACCACAGAACACTCACAGAAAACTCGCTTACACTCTCACATTCACACACACTAATACACTCACAAAACACTTACACTCACGTACTTTCACACTCGTACATTGACAATAACCACACACAAAATACTTTCACACTCACACACGCTATACAGTCACACTCGCAAAGCACTTTCGCATTCATGCGCATTCACACGCACTCTCTCCCACTTCACACCGACACACTTGCACACGTGTTTGGCGTCTTGGCCTGCATGACTGCTTCAGGACATTGCAGATCCTAAGAGCCTAGCCTGGGCAGTGGGAGCTGCCCCTGGTGGTGGGCTGCCCTCCCTTGCTGTGGGCACGTGCCTGCCCCACTGGAGAGCATGTGAGGGCTTGTGTGGGTCACAGTCGGCCTCTGGGAAGAGCCGCAGGTGAGTGCAGCTGGGTCCCGCCCGAGTCCACCCCCCTCGCAGACGTGCAGTGCTGGGTCGTTCTGTCCCTGTGCTCTGGGGTGGCCAGGGCGCCTCTCAGGTGGGACAGGTTGTGCTCTACGCTGCAGGGGAGGGGTGGGATGTGGGCAGGGTCAGGCTCAGCCCTGGGCGGATCGGGGTGCAGGGAGGTTGGTGGGTGCCGAGTGTTCCTGAGTGAGCCACCTGCTTCTCTCGCGGCTGGGTGCAGGGGGGCTGTGCTTGCTTGGTCCCTGTGCCCCGTCTGTCTAGCTTCTGGATCCAGGGAGCAGACTGGAGGCCACCCGGCTGGGCGTGGACATGGAACAGGGCGTGTTCACCCACACTGGGCTGGTGCCCTTTGTTCTAAGGAAACGGGGTTCGCTCCCATCTGTCACTGCCTTGTTTCTTCACGGGTTCATGGGGGAGACAGGCCTTGGGGATACCTTGGATGGCACGCGAGCCTCCAGCCGGCTTTCCGAGTGTTTGTTATTCCACAGCTGGGAGCACGTTCCTGGCTCTCGGTAAACAGAGAGTTAAACCCGTGTGGAGGCCGTCTCGCGGGGCCGGGCCTGTCTCCAGGCCGAGTGCTCATGTTTGAAGAAGGCTTTGCCTCACTGCGGAATTCCCCGGCCCCCGAGCCGCTGCCTTTGTGGGTTTTGGTTCTGTTCCAGGCCCTTTCACGAGCAAGCGGCCGTTCACAGATGGACCAAGCGCCGCACATCTATTAAGGAATTAAGTGTCCTCCCGGGTCTGCCTCGCCCTCTGTTCCGGCACACAGCTGGGGGGTCTCCCTCCTTCCTGCCGGCTCCCTTCCTCCCCCGCTTTGTGCCTGGGGAACCCAGGGGGGCCTAGAGTGAGTGTGGTGGAGGGAGGGAGGCGGGGAGGGTGCAGCTGCCTGCTCACAGTGTCAGAGGCCGCTTCCATGCTCCTGCAGGGTCACTGCGTACACATCTGCCCTCAGAACCTCTGCCCTCAGAGCTGATGCCTCAGAGCCTCTGCCCTCAGTGTGCCTCTGCCCTCAGAGTCTCTGCCCTCAGAGTGTATCTGCCCTCGAGTGCCTCTACCCTTGGAGTCTCTGCACTCAGTTCTCTTAGGCTCATGGATTCCCAGCACCTCCCCATCAGAGCAAGGACACGTGTGTCCCTCGGGAGCTCACGTCACTGCTCATTGCCAGCCCCAGGGGGCCTGTGTGCTACAGGGCACTGTCCTTTCAGCCGGGGTGAGGGTCTGGGCCTGTAGTGCCTGGAGAAGGGTGGACAGCGTCGTGCAGCCGAGATGGTGGAGCCCAGATGCTTCCTTCCCGCGTCAGAATCCCCTTAACCCACCCAAGCAACCCCAGGGCCCCCAACAACTCCAGCCTCTGTGGGGGGCTGCCCTGTGCTTCCGCTTTCCTTACCTGCCTGCCAACTCTGCTCTGGAGCACGCCTCGGGCTCGCCAACACCCTCACACCAGTTTCCCACCCACTATGCCAGAGCATATATGGGAAATAGCCATATCTGTGTGTACGCGCACGCGCGCGCGCACATACACACACAGAGCAGAAGTGGCCACATCTGTGCACCTACAGCCACATTTGTGCACACATAGAGGCAGTAGTCACATTTGCGCTCATGCATACACACATGGGCGCGCGCGCATACACACACACACACACGCTGCCAGGATTTGGCTTTCCAAAGGGTTGTTTTCTTTCCGATTTTGCTTTGCTTAATCCCTTGGGTTCCTTTTAATTTTCTGCGGATGCAGCATTTCCATCGTTCTCTCTCCTTGGAGGCCTCCCAGTGGGCCATGTGCAGTGGGGATCACAGCAGGCCTTTTATCCAGGCCCATTGCCTGGCCTTTCCCTGAGCTCTGGGCCGCAGGAAGCTGTTGGAGCTCACTTCCCTGAGGCCACTTCTGCTCTCCCTCTCCCCAGCTACTCCGCTGCGTCCACACTGGGCTCAGTTGCCCTCACAGGCCGGGGTGCTCCTGCGCCCCGTCTCGTGTCCTGCCAGGAGTGGGGCCTTTGTCTTGGAGCTGCCTTCCTGGACACCTGTTAACGCGCTGGGCCTGGGCCATGGACAGTTGGCAGAGGCTGGGAAAACCCTTTCCTCTGATCTGCCCAGTGTCCTCCGAGCCCTGGGGCTCCTTGGGGCTTCCTGCCAGCTGCAGCTGAGGAGAGGCAGCGGGTGGGAGATGTCCACACTGGCAATGTTGGGCGGCCACGGCAACAGAGGGGCCCTGTCTGCTGGGACGCTCCTGTGTCCGTGCAGGCAGCCCTGAGGCTGCACGCGGGTGAGTGTCCAGTCTACTCTGCTTCTGTTGCCCAGGAAGGCGTGAACCCACGCATGTGCCACACCCTGGGCGGGGTGTGCCCAGCACTTCCTGCATAGCCCCCGTGCCCATCACCCCTAGGTTGGGTCATCTGCTTGTGTGGCAGCACAGGCCGCGGTTTCCGTGTCTGCCCTCGTGTGTCCTGAGCCCTGCGGACAGAGCCCTTGGTGTCGCCATGTTCTCTCGGGTCTGCTGCCGCCCTGGTGTTGACCCTGCTGATTGCCTGGTCCACCTGTGCCAGCTGTGCTGCGTCCCGGGAGCCAGTGGAGTCCCTGGCCTGTGCCCTCCCGATGTCTGAGCCCGCCCCCCACTCTGTTCTCTCCCAGGGGCCCCGAGGACACCTGCTTTGAGTTCGGGGTGTTTCCTGCCATCCTCAGCTTCCCTCTGGATTACCCACTCAGCCCGCCCAAGATGAGGTTCACCTGTGAGATGTTCCACCCCAACAGTAAGTGCCTCTATGGTGGGGCCGGGGAGGGCGGCCAGTGTCGCAGTTGCTGGCTTCCCCTCGGCTTCCTGCTTCTCTGGCTGAAAACGAGAACCACCTAGGTCCCCACCACAGAACCAGGAGGCATGAACCCAGGCCTGAATCCACGCGTGAGCACTGCGTGCCTGGGGACCTTTCATGCTGGGCCGCCCTTTCCTTTCTGGAAGTTTCTTCTGAAGTGACTGTTCTGCAGTGGTGACGGCGAGGCTGGGCTTCAGATCTGTGGTCTGAGTTGTGAGCTGGGGTGCTCAGAGCGATCGGGGAAGCAGGGTTCCAGTCCGAGTGGGCTGCTGGCCGTGTAGAGAGCGGCAGGGACAGGGGCGGGGCAGTGGGGTTGCTGCCCGCTGCCCGCAGGCAGGCAGGCAGAGGGACGCATCTCATCCTATTGGTCTTTGCCATTCACACTTGCTGTTCCAGGGTGTATCCGGAGTGGGGCACAGGCATGGGGCGCCTGGGCTGGGCAGAGGGAGGGGCCTGCCCCTTGTGTGGGGGTGCCCACAGCCCACAGACTGCCCGTCCTGATTCCCCTGTCCCTTCAGCCAGGCATCGGGTCCCTCTGGGCCCCTCCATCCACTCTGGGTCTTCCCTTCGGACGCAGTGGCCTTGCCTGTACCCGGAGGAGCCCTGGTAGCTCCTGGGACCCAGGTGCAACTGGCCCTCCCGTGACAGACTTTGTGGACGTTTGTTCTCGTCGCGTTAGTGCCAGAGTAATATGGAGTTGGGGCGCGATTCCCTGCACCCCCAGATGCCCCTTCTCTGCTCATTGTGTGCCCCAGGGAGCTTCGACAGCTGAGTGCTGGTCCTGTCACCTGGTTCACGTGTCCGTGTCCTCCACTTGCAGTTCCGTCTGTGTCACAGCAAGTAGCAGCAGGATTGCCTCCTCAGAGCTGCAGGGCTGCGATGTGTCGGTGTGTCCAGGTGTGCCCCGAGTTGGGGCTGTCCCAGCTCCTTCTGAATGAATGAATGAATGGATGTTCGTGTTTGGGGTGTAGGTGCCAAGGAGTGGGGTTGCTGGGTCCTTTGGAAGCTCTGTTCTTACTCTGATGAGAAGTCCCCTTGCTCCTTCCCACAGAGGCTGGACAGTGACATCCCTACTAGGTTAGGGCGGCTCCTTCCCACTCACACTGGCTGTTTCTGGTCCTATTGGCCTTTGCCATTCGTACTGGCTCGAGGTGGCAGCTCTTTGTCATTGTGACTTGTGTTTCCTGATAATCTGTGATAGTGACCGCTTTCCTGACAGATGTCTGTCTTCTTGTTCATTCTCTCCATGGGGGACTGTGGCGGGTGCTGGGGATCTGACCCAGGCCAGCCGTGTGCGGGGAGGACACCTTCCCTGCTGTCCTGTCTCTGACCGCCCCCTGTTTCCTGGAGGGTGCCCGGTTCTGCTGTCCTGAAGGTGTTGCAGTGCTCTGCGCCCCTCCCGTCTGTTGGGGGTCTGCCTGTTCTCACGGGCCAGGACTCCTGTTTCTGGTTTCATTTTCCCTCTGGGCTCAGGTCAGAGATGACAACTGTGATGGGGATGCAGAGTCTGTGTATGAGGTCACACCTGGCGGTACTCCGGGGTTATTCCTGGCTCTGCACTCAGGAATCACTCCTGGTGGTGCTCTGGAACTATAAGGGATGCCGGGGATGGAACTGGGTTGGCTGCGTGAGGTGTGTGGGAGTTCTGCCCTCGTTCTCAGTGCACTGAGGGTTTTGGTTCTGTCTGTGGGCCTTGGGCCCACCTGGTGACAAGGACACTCAGTGTCGCAGTGTGACTTTCCCTGATTGTGTGGTTTGTGCGAGACTCACTGGGCCGGACATGGTGGGGACAGAGGCCCATTGGCTTGCCCACCCATGCCCGGGGCTGTCACTGGTCCTGCCCCTCGACTCATGTGGACATAGTGCTGCCCGCCGCACATCATGACCCTGTGTGACAGCCCTGGGGCCCCGCTGCCTTCCGCCTAGTGGAACTTTCCAGAAAGCTGCCCCAGCTGTGTACTCTGACCCCTTAGTCTACCCGGACGGCCGTGTGTGCATCTCCATCCTGCACGCACCCGGCGACGACCCCATGGGCTACGAGAGCAGCGCCGAGAGGTGGAGCCCGGTGCAGAGCGTGGAGAAGATCCTGCTGTCGGTGGTGAGCATGCTGGCAGGTGAGTGCGGTAGGGAGCTGGCCTGCATCCGTGCTGGCCTCCCCGGCCCCGCCTTGCCTGCTTTTCCCAGTCCCACCCGTGCAGGCTGCAGCACCCGGGATCCACGGTGCCCCTTCCCGATTCCCTGGCTCCTGAGCCCTGTGGGGAATAACTGGGCTGGGCCAACCCCTGGGGCGGGGCTGTGCAGGTGCAGGTGCCCCCTGGACACTTGGACCCTGGAGAGGCCTGCTCAGCTTTTTTTATTTTTTATTTTTTTTGCTTTTTGGGTCATGCCCGGCGATGCACAGGGGCTACTCCTGGCTCTGTGCTCAGGAATTACCCCTGGCGGTGCTCAGGGCACTATATGGGATGCTGGGAATTGAACCTGGGTTGGCCGCGTGCAAGGCCAATGCCCTACCCACTGTGCTATTGCTCCAGCCCCCCTGCCCAGCTTATTGGCAGCAACACCTGCAGGCAGTTGGCCATAACATCCGAAGGGCTGTGCGGGACCCCCTGCCTTCATGGAGAGGTGGCCCTTTTACCCACTCAGGCTCCTCCTGCTCTGCCCGCAGCTGCCCCCTCCCACCTCACCCCTCCCTGTCTGCCTCCTAACTCACCCAAGTGGCTCTGCCCCCTCCTGCCTCACCCCCGATTGGCTTTTGCCCCTCCCACCTTCTCCCCAGGTAGCCTGTGCCCCCTCCTGCCTCACCCCTGCATGCCCTGTGCCTACACCGCCCCCTCCCCACCCCCCCGGCTGCTTCAGGGGATGAGCCCGTGGACCTGTGAGCTCTGGGCTGTGTGGGGTGGAGTGCACAGCTGTGTACAGACCATCCTGTGCCTGCGACGGGAGCAACGAGGGACCCCGGGTGATGGGGACCCTGAATGACAGGGGCCCTCAGTGACTGGGGTGCCCTGAGTGACGGGGCCCTGGGTGACAGGGGGACCCTTGGGTGACGGGGGCTGGGTGCTGGGTGCCCTGAGTGGCAGTGTGACGCTGGCTCTGGTGACCCCCTGAGCCGTGCCAGCACAGGGCCACTGTGGGGTGTAAGGACAGGCTGAGGAGTGGAGGCACAGATGTGGGTCGGGTGGGGCCATAGGGTACATGGCCTCTCCTTCCTGTCCCCTCAGTGTGCGCCCTTGTGCCCTGCTCCCCCAAGGCCCCAGCCTGTGCCTCTGTCCTGGCAGCTTGCCTGCTGCCCTGGGCCACAGCCTGCCTCCTTTATCTGGGGGCTCGAAGGCAGTGTGGCGGGTGGGTGACCGCTTGGCTATGTCCTATGGCCTGTGACCCTGGCGGGTGGGCGGGCCGTGTCCAGTGTCCTGTGTCCCAGGTGGTGGGCCAGGCCTTGGTGCTGGCTCCCTAGCGTTCCTCTCTCCTTTCAGAGCCCAATGACGAGAGTGGCGCCAACGTGGACGCGTCCAAGATGTGGCGTGACGACCGTGAACAGTTCCACCGCGTGGCCCGGCAGCTGGTGCAGAAGTCTTTGGGATTGTAGGCGGCGCCCAGCGCGGGGTCTGCGGCGCCCAGTGGCTGCCCCCGCCCCCCTGAAGGGGCCTTGCCCGCGCGGGCGCGGTGTCCCGCGGCCCTCCCGGCCTGGGGCCTCACAGGACGAGACTTGTCCCCGCTCCTGGGGTTTCCAAGCAGGTGCTCTGCCACCTGGGGCCCGGGCGTCGGTTCCAGCTGTCACAGGCAGTGCGGGAATAAATGCTTGGTGCCCTGTGCACGCCCGAGACGGGCCAGAGGTGTTCCAGGTCGTGTTGTGGCCCAGGACCTCTGCGTTTGGGGGAGGCCTGTGGGCTGCGCGGAGGTGGCCCTGCCTGGCTAAACAGCCTCTGGGCTGCATACATGGCCACACGCAGGCTGTCCAGAGGAGAAAGGACAGTGGCTCCCTCCAGGCCCTCCTGCCAGATGGTGTTGGCGGGGGACCCATGGGTACAGCAGCCCTGGGGAGGGGCTGAGGTGGGTAGGGCAGCTCAGGGGTCCTTTCGGGTGGGTGGGTAGTCACCCTTGGTCTGCATGTCCCACCCAGCTTGTGTCTGATGTCAGGGAGGGTTGAAGTGGTGGCCTGACCCACGAGACCCTCGCCCAGGAGACCCAAGGGAGGTACCATCCACCTGCCAGTTGTGAGGGGTGTGTGCCAGCCACGTGCCTCCTGCCCAGGGTAGGTGCAGACAGTCACCAGCCTCTGACCTGCGCCCTCAGGAGTCCCACAGTGCTTGCACCGTGTGTCCTCCTGTGCTCTGCTCAGGAGATGCTGCCGCCCTGCCTGCCTCAGCCCCTTGGAGCTGCCCCTCCCACCCCTGCTGCAGGGGCTGCCTGGGACGGTTCCCCCAGGTGGTGGCTGCCCAGGGACCCGGCACCCGCCCCCTGCTCCACGTGACTCTGGTCTGGGCTCTGCTGGGATGTGGGTGCTGCCACCCCAGGGCAGGTGCCTGGGCTGGTGTGGGAAGGGCAGGTGCAGGGCAGTGCCCCACGTCCATCCCAGCCTGTCCCCCACTGGGGCAGGAGTTTGCAGGGATCCTTCATACCCTCACACCCATGTCCACTCTCGTGTCCCCCAAAGCCAGCCAGCTGCGTCCACACCTGTGTCCACACCTGTGTCCCAAGTCCATCCACCGTGTTCACACCTATGTCCACACCCTGTCCTGAGTCTGTCCAGCTACGTCCACTCCTTTTATTTTGCTTTTTGGGTCACACCTGGAGATGCACAGGGGTTCCTCCTGACTCTGCACTCAGGAATTACTCCTGGCGGTGCTCGGGGGACCACATAGGATGCCAGGGATCGAACCCAGGTCGGCCGTGTGCAAGGCAAATGCCTCCCCGCTGTGCTGTCGCTCTGGCCGCCCACGTTCAAACCTGTGTCCCCTGAGCCCACCCCCCATCCTGCCCACGCCCGTGTCCTTAGTCTGTCCACCCTGCCTACACCCGCGTCCCAAGTCTGTCTACCCATGCCCACGCCCGTGCCCACACTCCCCGGCGTTCCGGCACCCACGCCCATGCCCACACTCCCCGGCATTCTGGCACCCACTCTCCTCCCCGTGTGTCCCAGGCTGGGCCTCCGTGGCATGTGTGCAGCTGGGTCCTGAGGGCAGCCCTGTGTTTCCCAAAGGGTCTGGTCACCACAAGGTGGCTGTCTGGGTGACTGGCCAGTGGACAAGAAGTGGAGGCCCCCGCCAGTCTCTCCCCCCAGAGGCCTGGAGCCCCATGTCTGTTGCTTTCTCTCTGCGCCGCCCTGACTGCCATTATGGGAGACGCCTGCTCACAGTGACACGGTGGGTCAGTGGGCAGTGGCATGGACAAGCAGGCAGCCATGGTACCGGGTGCCAGGGACCCCCAGATCCATGAGGGGCTTCGGCTGCACAGTGTTCCTGCCCTCAGTGTCTCCAAGGTCGCTGAAGATGCCACGCTGGTGTGTGCAAGGGCCTGGGGCGTGTGCCTGGTGGGTGGGGTGTCCAGCGTGGAACCTCGGGTCCACAGCCTCACCAGGACCATGCGGCCCCCCGGCTCCTAGTGTGTCCTGTGTTGCTGTAGGGGTCCACGGTGACTGGCCTCCCACCTTGGCAGCCGGAGCCATTCCTCCCCGGCCCCCCAGGGGACCCCCACTTTGTGTTGGAGGCCTCCAGGAAGGCAGTTTTTGGGGAGTATGGCAGGCGGCCTGGTGGATAGGAGTGTGGCCTGCCAGGTCTCTGGGGACTCCTTTTCTGGAACCTTCTGGGGAGGTGCCTGGGGGAGTGAAGCTGGACCCTGAGGCCCTCTAGCTATGCCCAGACCGCTGGTGATGCATGTCCCACACGCTGGGCTCCTCGGAACCTTTCTGCAGACTTTGGGCTACTGTGGGGACATGGGCACCACCCGTTTCTGGGGGTCAGCCGAGGAGAGGTCCTCTCACAGCCCCGGGGATGGCCACACCCACGTCCCTGGCAACCTGGGTCTGTCAGATGCACACCCTGGCACTCCGGCCCCGAATCTGTCAGACAACCACTTCCTGGCAGCTCTGAAAGTGATGAGCCTGATTCAGTGCTGCTGTCAGCAGCAGTGGGCTGTCACTGCCTGCATGGTTGCCTGCACATGTGCACCTCAGGGAGCCCACATAAGTGCAGACCTTGTCCCTTGGGCACACGCGGGGACACGCCGCGTCCCGCCCAGCTCTCTGCACCTGGGCCCTCGATTCCGCGTAGCTGCATGCCTCAGGTCTGGGGAATGTGGTCCAGTGTGGGTCGTGGGTGCGCCCCACATGACCCCTTGGTGAGCTATGTGAGGGCAGCTCAGAGGGGACATGTGCTGTGGCCTCCGGCCCTGTACCACCCTCTGCATTTGACCCATGGCAGCAGTGTTCTCACTTGATGCGGCCCATCCCTGCACAGAGCACCCGTACCCCCTGTGGTCGAACTTGAGCCCTTCCCATGGAACAGGTCGGTAAAGGTGGAAATTGGACACTCATCGGTCAGCTCTCAGGAAGGCATTTGCCTTAGAGACAGTCAAGGGAACATACTGAAACGCAAATCCTGAGTCATTTGCAACTCAGCTTGCAATTCATACAAGCTATAAGTCAAGTCGTGACAGTTCAGGTTGGAGATGGGCTTTGAATTCTCTCTCACTTTGGGTGGCCACACCCAGTGGTGCTTGGGGATCACTCCTGGCCATGCACTCAGACCGCTTCTGGTAGGGTGCCGGGTGGGGGGAGGGGTTGTTGACCCCAGGTGAGCCACTTGCAAGGCCAGTGTCTCTTGCTGCACTATTACTTTGGCCCCAGAGTAGAGTTTTCTTCTTTTCCTCTTGTGTTCTTTTATTACTTTTTTTTTCTTTTTGGGTCACACCCGGCGATGCACAGGGGTTACTCCTGGTTCTTGCACTCAGGAATTACACCTGGTGGTGCTCAGGGGACCATATGGGATACTGGCAATCAAACCTGGTTGGCCATGTGCAAAGCAAATGCCCTACCCGCTGTTCGATTGCTCCAGCTCCTATTCTGTGCTTTTTTGTTTGTTTTTCGTTTGTTTTAAATCTCACGGCACTGTGAGTTTCAGTGTTGGTAGTGGTCAGGCTCCCCCTTGCTCCCCGCTTCCCCCAGCCCCACAGTGATTTGCTTCTGCCCTGAGACCAGCCCCCCGCCCTGTCTGTGGCTTTGGGGGCGTTAGTCACTGCCCCACCTTTGTACCACACATGAGCGGGATTATCCTGCGCCCCACTTAGTGGCTTTCTCTCCATGTGCATGCCTCTGTGTGGTCAGTGCTGGACAGTGCCAAGACACACCCCTCCCATCTGCTCATTGCCGGGCAGTGCAGAGACGCGCCCCTCCATGTGGTCAGTGTTGGGCAGTGCACCCTCCCCATTCAGTGCCAGGCAGTACTGAGTTGCACCCCATGTCTGCTCAGAGCTGGCAGTGCTGAGTCAGTCCTCCCTTGTCTGCTGAGTGCAGGGCAGTGATGAGGTGGGCATGGCCAAGCTGGGCAGTGCTGAGCTTGGGCCCCTGGCTGCACTCAGGAGGCCCCACTAGGTGCCAGGATGCACCGGGCTCAGCTGTGGTGAGCCCTGGGAGGCTGCCATCAGGGGTGTCCCAGGACAGGCCTGTGCAGTGATGTTGCCAACCTGAGGGGGCTCCAGGGAGGCTGAGGGGTACAGTGATGCAGGACAGCCAGGAGGGGGCAGACCCCAGTGCTGCAGGGCCTCTCAGCTGTGAGCAGGGGGCGGGTGGCCCTCCCAGAGGGGCCACTTGGGACCCCACAGGAGGCAGTGGCTGCTCCGGGGGCCTCCGGGCTGGCCTGGCCAAGCTGAGGGCCAACGTGGTTTCCCCAGCACAGGATCCCACTGCCATGCACATGCCTGGCCCCTTGTGCCCAGGGAGCTCCCCACGGTCGCCTGAGGGCAGTCAGCTGTGCACATGACTCACTCCTGCAGGCCCGAGATGGTCCACAGGGGATGAACACATCACAGCTGCTCACACTGCACATGTGCACACCCACTGTACTGAGACACACATTGTGTCCCTCACACACACACACACCTTACTCAGAAACTGTCCCTCATGCTCAAACCCACCATACTCAGACACACACTGTGTCCCTCACGCACACACCCACCCACCTTACTCAGACATGCACTGTGCCCCTTACGTGCACACCCACCGTACTCAGACATGCATTGTGTCCCTCACATGCACACCCACCATATTCAGATACTGTGTCCCTCACACGCAAACCCACCTTACTAAGACACACACTGTGTCCCTCATGCACACAACCACCGTATTCAGACATGCACTGTTCCCCTCATGTGCACACCCACCATACCCAGACACATAATGTGTCTTTCACCTGCACACCCACCTTACTCAGACACACATTGTGCCCCTCACGTGCACCCCCACCATACTCAGACATGCACTCTAACACCCACTTGTATTCACTCTACACCAAAAGTGCATGCTTTCCTGTCCTCACAGGCGTGTGCTGTGCCATACACACACGCACACCCACTTGTACTCAGGCATATGCTATACTGCATGTAGCACTCGCCTGTACTCTGACACACTATACCATACGTGTGCTATGCCACACATGTGTACACCCACCTGTCCTCACACATATACATATAGTATATCATATGTACACACCTGCACTCACGTATTATACTACATGTGTTTGCATCCACCTGTACTCGTGCACAGGCACACAGGTATATATACACATGCTTTACCACATGTGCACATACACCTGTATTCACACATGAATACACATAACACATGCACATTCACCTATACGCAACACTACACACGTGCATACACCTCTGCACAAGTTTGCGGCACATGCCACACCAGTATGTATGCACGTGTGTAGCAAATACACAACTGCATACCACCCCCTGACTGCACGCATGAAATATGCATGCGTAAACACAGGTATGGTGCACATACTTATGTACACACATGGGGAACACAACTTTTTGGTGCACGCATGTGGCCCACATGCACAACTTGGCACGCATGCACACACATCTGCATGAACACATGTAGCAGTACGCACAAATCTGTCATGCACAGTGGTACACACATGCACACACCTCTTTGTGCACGCATGTGGCATACGTACACACATCTGTTCATGCAAACATGGCACATGCACATACCTTTTCTTGAACGCATGTAGCATGTGCACACATATGCACCCACCCTTACATACACATACACATGCACACACGTGGCACACATCTTCATGCACACACGTAGCACACGCATACTTCTGTGCACACACATGCACCTTGTGGCACATGCACACACCTTTCTATGCACACACACATGCACACAGGACTGAGGTCAGACTCCCATGGCTTCCCTGGCCTGTAGGCCAGTGAGCAGTGTGTGGAGTGGGACTGGGACTGTGAGGCTGAAGGTCCCGTGTATGGTGTGTCTGAGGGGCTGAGGAGTTCATGTTAGGAGGAGTCTTCTAGCAGTTTCTCCATTGGGCCAGGGTGGCACTGAACAGGTGTGTTCAGAGGGCAGTGTGTGTCCCCCCCACCCCGGCTCTCTGTGCTGGCCTCACCCCAAGGGCTGAGCCTCTGAGATCCAAGCCCCAGGCCCAGGCATCTGGGGGTAGATGGCTCAGGCCCAGGGGAGGCTGCAGTGTGTGCACCTGTGAAGCATGTGAGCATGTGTGTGGGTGTCTCTGTGCAGGCATATGAACATGAACTGTGTGAGTTTGAGTGCATGTGTGTCTCTGTGTGAATGTGTGTTGGTATATGATGAGAGTGTGAGTGTGAGCGTATATGTGAATGTATGTATGTGTGAGTGTGTATATATCTGTGAAAGTGGGTATGAGTGTGAGTGTGTATGGGTGTGTGTATGTATGTGGTGTGTGAGTGTGGTTAGGAGTGAGTATGGGTGTGTGTGGGGTATGGATGTGAGTGTGTGAGAATTTGTGTGTGTGAGTATGAGTGTGAGTGTGTGTGTGTGTGTGTGTGTGTGTGTGAATGTACAGCCGTTGCACACGTTTTCAGCACCATGAAGGGCAGGTGAGGATGCCCATATGGGAACCACCAAGTGCTGTTGGGGTCGGGCTGCATCTCCTGGGAGTTCTGTGGCAGTGGCATGAGCTCTGCCTCTTGCACCCGCACCCTCACCCCTGCACGTCCCCCTCTGCTGCTGCTCTGCACTCTCACCCTTGCCCAGGCCCTACGCGTCCCTGTCTGCGCATGGCTGGCCAGGGCTGTGAGTATGGCAGGCAGAAGGGTGCTGGGCTGAACTGTCTCGAGTGTCCATGGTGGGGCCCCTGCCTGACTGCTTTGGGGGTCCCCAAGTGCAGTGGCTTTCCGGGAAGAAGCGTGAAGCCCAGCAGCAGAGCCTGGGCTCAGAGGTGAGAAAGGTCCTTGTGGGCATCAGGGGTGACAGGACGTGGACAGTGTCTGCAACCAGCGTTTCCCAGGGGGGACAGTCAGGGTAGCAGCAGTTGGGGGCTGCCCATTTACTGGTTCAAATAATGCTATTTCCCAGGGACCCTGGCGGGATTAGGGGCCACACCCAGCAATGCTCAGGGCTCTCTTGGCAATGCCGGGGAGCGAACCTGAGTCAGCCACATGCAGAACCAGTGCCTGCCCCTGCACTGCCTCTCTGGCCCCACGAAGGTCTAAACTGACTCACAGGCCCCGTGTGTCCGCGTGGGCCCGTCTTTTGCTTGGAAAACAAGATTCTAGATCACAGTGGATAGGCCCCGAGGTTCTGGGATTCTGGGTCTGTCCGAGCCCCCTGCCAGGGGCTGCTCTTGGGAACCAGAACGGCCTAGGGCCCTCTCCGCGGTCCAGCCGTGTAGGGTCAGGTCGCACCAAGTCTGCAGGGGTGCGGGTGGGAGGGCGGCCCTGGGGGTCCCTGGTGCAGGGTGGGGCACACCTCCCCCTGGCGCCCGTGACTCACATCAAACAGTGACGCTTTGTTCCTGCCGGCCCTGTGCCCGCACGCCACGCGGGCTTTCTCCCCGCTCGCTCGGGGCGCGAGGCGTGAGCACGCCCGTGGTCGCCCGCCCGCCGCTAATTACAGCCCTGCCCGTGCCCGCCCCCCACCCAGGCCTTTGAAGTGGGCGCCGTGGCCCCTGCATCCGTGCAGCCCATAATTGCAGCTTCCCCCAGGCCGGCTGCCGGTTGCTAAGTTTCCTGGGTCTTTTCAGCAGGTTGTTGGGGAAATTACAATGTAGCTGGAGAAGAAGGTAAAGCCTCCGCTTTATTGGGTTTAGATTAATGTGGGTTAATCTGTAAAGAATTTTAAGAACAGCCTTTGTGTGGGGAGGGTGGCTTTGCCCGGTGCTGGGAGCTGGTGCCCGGTGCCCCGGCCAAGCTCAAAACTGACAGTCCTGGAGCCGCAGCAGGAAGTGACCGCTCGCCACGGTGCTGGGTCTTGGGACTGCCTCTGCACCCGCTGCCTGCCCACTGCACCTTTCTTGCGGCCAGCGGACGAGGAGGGCAGGAGGGATGTCCCGTGCTGCTCTGGCAGGAAGGCGGTAGGCGCCCGGCAGTGCTCTAGGACAGGCTCAAGGGCCCCTGTCGGGGGAGGCCCGTTTCACCATGCACACGCCCTGGACTTGTGTGAGCAGGCCTGTGCCGGCCCCAGGCCGCATCCCGGGGACCCCACTGGACTGCTCCCTGCTCCCTGGGTACCCGCCTGTTGGGGTTACTGCTGACCCCTGCGGCAGTGACAACCCAGCGCTGCTGGCCCCTCAGCGTCGAGCCTGGTGCTCATGGGGACAGGGACTGTCTTGGGCATGAGCAGGAAGCACCGCCAGATCAGGGCCATGTGCGTCCACCTCGGGCTCTGGGTGGCCACGGCCTGGGCGTCCAGCGAGGTGGCTCAGCACGCAGCATTTCCTTGCACCAGCATTGGCCAGCGGAGGCAGCGAGACCTGGGGTCAGGGGTCATGGCGGGTGGGGTCAGCGGGATGGTGATCTGCAACTGAAGAACCTGCCCATGCTGGAGCCAGGTGTTGACAGGGCCTGAGGCCCAGAGCTCCAGCCACGGTGGGCGTGTCCGGGCCCCATGTCTGTCCAGTCCCTGGCCCTGGGTTCCCACCCTCCGCTGCCCCACATCCCTGAAGCTGTTCTCACCACCTGGTCACGAGAGCAGGAGGTAGCGGGACCTGCAGGCCACTTGCCCACCAGACCGCCTCTCCGTTCATCTGGCCTCAGCATTTGACTGTCCGTCCACCCGCCCGTGTGTCTGTCCACCTGTCCATCTGTCCTCACCGTCTGCCTGTCATGTTGCCTTTCAGTTCTGCCCCCTGCTCAGAGCCAGCCGCGGTGGAGGCCAGGCCCTGTCTGGGCTTCCCGGGGGCTCCGCATCTGTCTCTGCAGCCCCCCGCCCCGACCCTCCCCCCCCATCAGGCCAGCCCTGTGCGGCCTCTGCAGGAGAGGGGGCCCTGCAGGGTCACGCGGGACACCCCTGTGCGCTGGGGGAGGGACCCCAGGGACCGTGCAGCGCGGTCACGCCCGTGGGAGCGGCCCCCAGCCCGGGGAGCTGGCCCCTGTGCCTGCGCCCCCTCCCCACTCCCGCTCTCATTAGCTGTTCCCTTGAAGCGCCGACTTCCCTCCGGAGGGAAATTCCTGAAAGCCAGCAGTTGGCAAACCACACGCCCTCGGAGGGCCGGGCACCGGATAAAAGCCCTGCCGGAGCCGCCCGCCGGCCGCAGCCACACGGAGCGCAGGGACCCGCGGCTGCTTGAGCCCCCCGCAGCGCCCCCTCCTCCCAGCGCGGCCGACGTGCGCCACGAGAACAGGTTCTCTGGGTTGCTCTGGCCCGCGCCCAGCGGCCCCTGGACGGTCTATTTCTGTCTCTCCTTTGGGAAAAGCCGCTGCAGTGAGTAATCAGAGCTGAGATTTTATCACCTGTCACCTGCGCTCCGCGCGGGGAGCAGACGCTGGCGGCGGCCCCACCTGCCCCCGCCCCAGCCCCGGGATGGGGGCCCCAGTGAGCGCCCCGGGGAGCAGGGGCGCAGGGCCGTGAGCAGCCCTGGATGGAGCCCTGGACCCGGACCCCCCCATGTCTGTCCTGCTGACCCTTTGGGCGCTGCTGCTGCTGGGGGCCCCCGGCCGAGGCGCCCGGCCCTGGGAGCCCTGCACAGGTAAGGGGTTCCCGAGCCGTGGGCCGGGGGCAGCGGGGAGACCTGGGGAGACGCGGGTGCCCGTGGAGCAGCCACAGCCCCATGGCCCTGGCCTGTGCATGCACCTGCTCTCCCGTGGCCCACAGCAGCCTCAGGCATGCGGGTGGAGCGGGGGGCCCGGATCAGTCCCCACACCTCACGCTGGCCAGAGCTGCCAGCTGACTCTCCACGTGGGACCCCCGGGCTGGCTCACCAGGGGCACATCTGGAGGACGGGGCCCCCCTTCTGGACCCTCGGGGACCTTAGGGACCTGTCCCCGGGAGAGCCACTGAGCCTCCCAGCCCTGCGGTGTGGGTGTGGGGGGGCCACAGATGTGAGATGCCGCTTCCTGCCATGTCTCCTCTGTGTTCCCGGGTCCTGGGGTCCCGGGTGACCCAGTGTGGGGGCTGAGCCCAGATGCATGGGGTCTGGGCGGCGGCGGTGCCAAGGCGCAGAGCCCCGAGGTGCTCTGTGTGGGCCGGGGGTGCTGGGCTTCCGCCAGGCCCACCCCGGAGTGTGGCTCCAGGTGGACGGGCATGTGCCCCGCGGCCACGGCCCTGCAGCCAGCTGTCGCCTGGCTCCGCTGGTTCCTGGGTGACTCACAGCAGGGCAGGCAGCTTCATGCTCCCGCGGCAGGGAGAGCAGCGCACAGAAAGAGGCTATTTGTGCAGCCGCCCCCTCTCCCTGGAGCGACGTGCGGCAGAGGTGACCCAGTTCTGCGGCCGCCTCGCGGGACGCCCCCCCGCCCAGCGGTGCTCCCGGAGCCAGCACTGCGGTGGGCGGCTTTGTTTGACGCTGGACCCCTGCGAGGGGCCTGTGAGTGCCCGTGTCCTGTCTGGCTGCCTCCTGCAGGGGGCTTCCAGACCGGACCACCATGCGCACAGCCAGCCCTCCCTGGGGCTGCTCTGGGCTCCTGGCCTCTGCCCTCTTTGTCATGACCTTTGCAGGACGACTCGCCCCTGGCAGTGTCCTGAGCCCTGAGCCCTCTGACCTGTCCCCAGCAGAGGCTGTGGACAGTCTTATGCAGGCGCCCCCTGCTGGCCGTATGTTGACATGACACTGACCCCCTAGCATGATTATGTGTGTGCATGTACCTACACATGTGCCCATGTGTGAGTGCCTGAGTGTGTACACGTGTGTGTCATTATGGTTGTACATGTGTGTACACATATGTTTATGTGGAAAATGTTTCACTATGATTATGTGCATGCACATGTGAATGCTTGTATGATGGTTTGTGTACATGTGTGAGTGCCTCTACGATGAACATGTATGACTGCATGTGTCCCTGAGTGGCCAAGCACATGTATGTGCATGCATGTGTCCTGGTGTGACTGAGCACATGTATCTGTATGCATGGAGCCTTTGATCATGTATATGAGTGTATGTGTACATGTAGGGCTAGACATGGGCACTTGTATGTCTGTGTGTACCTGTGTTTCAGGAGTATGTGCATTATGTACATGTGTGCCTGTGTGTTTCTGTCCCGTGGGGCATGTATATTATGTACACGTGTTTCTGTGTGCACCCGTTGGTTAGTCATACATGCATGCATGCATGCATGCATGTGAATGCCTATATGTGCATGTGTGGTTTGGTGTATGCATGCATGTTTGCATGATGCATTCAGGAGTGTCTCCGTGCTCGGGGATGCATGCGTGTGTGTGCGTGTGGGGGTGCTGGGATGGCTCACGTTGCCCCAGGTTGTCAGTATCCCGTTGTTCTGCCTGGCTGGGCTGGGCTGTGGCTGGCATGCTGAGACGTGGGGCTCCTTTATATCCAGGCTGCTGAGACAGGGACAGCTTGGACTGAATGGGGTGCAGGCGGGGTGTTTGGGGACTCGTCACTTGACCTGTGGCACATGGAGGCTTGGGGCTCGGCTTGGAGAGTCTGAGGAAGTTCCCCATCGGGTGGCCAGCCTATGGTGGCCTTGTGGCACAGGGTAAGGTGTGCAGTAGATGTGTTGCCCATCCTGCAAGCTTGCCCTCATGAGTGGGGTGAGAGTGTTGGGGTGGGGGTCTCAGTGCTGCTCTTGCACCTGTCTCTGAGCCACTCAGCTCTGGGCTCAGACAAGGCTCCTGATGGTGGGGCTGGCGAGCTCAGAGGGGGCCCTGAGGGGAGTATGAGAAGGGGTCCTGCTGGGGGCCGGGGAGGGGTCCCGCTGGGGGTAGGGCAAGGGTCCTGCTAGGGGTTCAAGGTGGGGGTCCTGCTGGGAGTACAGGGAGGGGTCCTTCTGGGGGTACGGGGAGGGGTCCTGCTGGGGGTACGGGGAGGGGTCATGTGGGGATACGCAGAGGCATCCTGCTGGGGGTACAGGGAGGGGTCCTGCTAGGGGTACGAGGTGGGGGTCCTGCAGGGGACCAGGAGGGGTCCTGCGAGGTTCCCAGGAGCTCCCCAGGACAGCAGTGCATAGCCCTGTGGTTTGGGCAGGACTTGGTTAGGGGAGGGGCAGATGTGGGAGCTGCTGTCCTTGGTGTCCAGCTCCCACAGTGGCACCCGCAGACGCTGGTCAGTGAGTGTGTGGACGGACCCACCCCACAGCCGAGCTTCCTCTGGGGCGGGAACCCGGCTGGCTCATGCCCACCCGGTGCTGCAGGGGCTGTTCTGACCCTGGTCAGGTGGGTGGACAGTACCACCCTCTGCCCAGCCACCCTCATCCCCCCGGTCTCTCGTCCACGACCCTCGCCAGCAGGCCAGTCACCCAATGAGGACTGTGCCCCGGCCTGGTGACTGCCCACAGCCCCCTCCTAGGGGAACGGACACAGGCG
Organism: Sorex fumeus; assembly: GCF_029834395.1. Taxonomy (NCBI): domain Eukaryota; kingdom Metazoa; phylum Chordata; class Mammalia; order Eulipotyphla; family Soricidae; genus Sorex; species Sorex fumeus. The sequence goes on along the minus strand of NW_026606098.1, from coordinate 5,804,976 downwards.
TTTGCAAGACGCCTGCTGAGTGCTGTCTGCCCATGTGGCCTCTTCTGAGCTGACCAAGACCAGCTCGTCAGTCTTGGCCTCTTGCTGCGTCCTGACAGCTCTGTGCCCACGCTGCAGCTTCTGCTCTGAGGCCTGTTCGAGCTCTGGCCTGGCTGGCCTGTGCCTGCTTCATTTCTGCATGAGGATGATTTATTCCCTTCTTTTTGTCCCTCTTGCCACGTGACCTGGGGCCCCACTCACACATGCTGCCGGGTCTGCTGGGCTCCAGGGTTGGGGGATGGGCTGGCTGCAGTGTGTTGGGCGCAGGGCTGTGGGGAGCAGCTGCTCCTCATCCTATGCGCCTGTTTCCAGATCTCACACTAGGCCCGAGTGGAGTACAATGGAGAGGGAGCTTGCCTTGCATGCAGCCGACCCGACTTCAATCCCGGCACCACTTATGCCCGGAACAAAACCCAAACCCAGACTGGTTCTGTCAGGGCTCTGGCGGGACCTCTGCAGGGACCTGACTGTTTTTGTTACTGGCGCTTGGATCTGTTTTGGATCAGGAAGTTGGACCCTCAAACTATTTTGGGTTTCAGTTGTGCAGTCTGGCTTCCTGGAGAGACTTGTGTTTCAGGAGGGTCGATCTGAGGTGTCCCTGAGCGATGCCAGCTCCTCCTATCCTGAACACACGCTGCCTTCCCACTGCTTAAGCCTCATTCTCTCAGAGGCTTTATAGACTATACAGTTCCCTCACTCGATGATTCTGTTTATTCCTGCGCATATTGTTCTTTTGGTTGTGGACGTAAGTGAAATGGTTTTCCTAATTTCTGTTTGGGCCATTTATCGCCTGTTTCTAGAGTCACTCCTGATTCGTGTGTTGATTCTTCCCCCAGAAACTTTTCTCAACTCAGTTTATCAGGCATGGTGACTTCCCGGGGGCCCGGGGTCCTTCCATATAGATCGCACTATGCTCAAGTGGGAATTGTGCTTTTTCCAGATTTTGACATTTTGAATTTCTCTTTCTTGTGAAACTCCAGAGCATTGATGAGACCAGTGCACCTTGTTGGTTCTTTTTGTTCGCTTGTTTCTGTTGTATTTTTTCTCCGTTTTGGGGTCACACCCAGCGATGCTCAGGAGTTACTCCTGGAGAATTCACCATGAGTTACTCCTGCTGAACTACCTGGGATGCTGGACACTGAACCTGGGCTGACGGTGTGCCAGGTGGGCACCCTCCCTGCTGTGTTCTTTGGCCCCTGTGTTTATTCTTTTTTTTTTTTGATTTTTGGGTCACACCCAGTGATGCAAAGGGGTTACTCCTGGCTCTGCACTCAGGAATTACCCCTGGCGGTGCTCAGGGGACCATATGGGATGCTGGGAATTGAACCCGGGTCACCCGGGTGCAAGGCAAACGCCCTATCCACTGTGCTATTGCTCCAGTCTGCCCTGTGTTTATTCTTGATCTGAGGAGAAACTCGTCTGAGCTGTGGGCATCTCGTAAATACCTTAGATAATGTTGAGTTTCCCTTCACTACTAGTTTCTGAGTGTTTTTATTTTTGTATTTTGTGTTGTGTTTGTGTATGTTTCTGTCTCTTGTTTGAGTGTGTCTGTGTCTGTATTGTTTGTGTGTGTTTGTATATGTGTGTTGTTTGTGTGTTTGTATGCACATATGTGTTTGTGTATATGTATGTGTGTGTTTTTGTGTATATTTGTGTGTTTGTGTGCTTGTACATGTGTGTGTATTTGTGTTTATGTGTGTTTGTGTGTACGCATGTTGTTTGTGGGTGTTTGCCTATACATGTGTGTTTGTGTGTATATTTGTGTGCCTCTGTGTTTGTGTGTCTTTGTATTTGTGTGTTGTTTGTGGGTGTTTATGTGTTTGTACATGTGTGTTTGTGTATATTTGTGTGTTTGTGTCTGTGACTGTGTGTTGTTTGTGTGTTTCGCCGGGGAGGAGACCACACAGTTCACCATGCAGGCAGGGCCTCACCGCAGAGCTGCAGCCTGGCCCTTGGGGTTTCTCTTTGATGGTTGGAAACCCTTTCTGCATTCATGGAGGTCGTGTGACTCCTAGATCCCCACCAACTCCTGCTCCACTGGTTAGTCCCCAAGGAGGAGCTGGGGACAGCACTGGGCCTTGGCAACAGGTTAGAGTCCCTGGGCCGACAAAGGGCCTTCTAGCAAGTGGCTCAGAGAGAAAAGCTTAGGAGGCCCAGGTGGGTTGGGGGGGGGGACCCAGCGGTGAGAGGAGCCTCAGGATCCGGTTTGCAGGCCAGGGTGGGGCCGGACACTGGGCATGGGCCCAAGGACTGGCAGGAGGCAGCATGACCATCCTGGCTGGCAGCTCACGGGCATGCAGCGGGAGGAGCAGCTGGCTTGGCTCTCGGTGGCGAGGGGCTGGGGGGGCCGGGAGAGTCAGCAGCCGTGTGGCCACAGCACAATGGGAAGGCTGGGGCACTCGGCCCATGGCCACATGCACAGAGGGCTACTTGGGGTGTTTCTTTCTTTTTTGACATTTTCTTTTCGGCACCGTGGTTTGCAGCCCTACTAAGGACTGGGGTTTGTGCAGGACACAATCGCCCGTCACACGCCTCCCCAGAGTGTCCCCCTGCTCCCGCTCCCGCGGCTGCTTCCTACAGCAGACAGGGCCTCGGTTTCTGCTGCCGTGGAGGAGTCATTGTCCCCTCCTTGGTTCCTTCCGTCCCGCACAGGACAGCGGTCGTTCTGTGTCTGTCCTGAGACCACTGGCTCGGCTCGGCATGATCCACCGAGAGTCAGCAAATTTCAGGGGCTCGTCTTTTCTTCTGGCCATGTAGTATTCCACTGTGCACACGGACACATGTCTTCTTGGCCAGCACTTGTTCTTGGGACCCAACTCCGTTCCAGATTCTGGTTACTGTGGATAGTGCTGCAGTGACAGAGGCGTGCAGGTGGCTTTTCTCAACAGAGTTTTTGGGCTCTTGGGGTAGATTCCAAGAAGTGGAATTGCGAATCCTACTATTTTGAGAAGTGTCCATATTGTTTTCTAAAAAAACAGCTGGACCAGCCAACGATGAGAGAAACTGGGCGAGGGAAACCTCACATCCATACTGGCATTGCTTGATTCTGCTCTCTGGGATGCAAATCTCATTGTTGTTTTGGTTAGCCTTCCCCTGGTGAGATGTGGAGTGTTTTTGATACACTTTTTGTTCATCTGTTTGTCTTCTGAGAGGAAGTTTCTTTTCTTCTCTCCTCCTCACCATTTTTTGATGAGCTTTTTTTTCTTCATCAAGTTCCAGTGCTTTGTGTGTATATATATATATATATATATTTTTTTCTTTTTTGGCTCACACCCGGCAATGCACAGGAGTTACTCCTGGTTCATGCACTCAGGAATTACTCCTGGTGGTGCTCGGGGGACCATATGGGTTGCTGGGAATTGAACCTAGGTCGGTTGCGTGCAAGGCAAATGCCCTACCTGCTGTGCTACTGCTCCAGCCCCCTGCTTTGTATATCTTGAATATTATTTTAACCCTTTATCTGATGAGCGGTGGACAAAAATCCTCCCCCGACCTATGGGGTATCTTTTTATTCTGGTCAGCATTTCTTTTGTGATGCTTCTTAGTTTGATGTAGTCCCATTTTTCATTGTTACTTGGCCAATGGAGTTTCATTGTTGCTTGGCCAATGGAGTCATTAAAAATGTCCTTAGAGTTAGTATCATGAAGAAGAGCTCTGCCTATGTTTTCTTTGATATAATTTGTGAATTCAGATCTGATAATCAAAGTCTTCAATCCATTAAATTTTTTTTTATTATAACAGTGATTTCCCAAGTTGTTCATAATACAGTTGTTTCAGGCATTCAATATCCCAACACCAATCCCACCCCCATGTGCCCTTCCCTCCACCACGGTCTCCCCTGTCCCACCCACAACCCCAGTGCAGGCACAACTTTACTTCATATTATTTGTCACAATTGAAAGGCAAATGAAACTGTCAAAACTTAGCAGCAGTCGTCAATTTGAGGTCGTTGTGCATCTCACAGTGATATGACTGAAGTCCCTGAGAGGAACTGCCATGTTGGCTGGTGCTGGCTGAGCCTCCTGTGTTCCTGTCCAGACTCCTGGAGGTGGGGGGCTTCTGGGTGACTTCCCCTCAGTGATGCTGTGGCCCTTCTGACAGGGCTGTGAGCTGTAGAGCTGGAGCCTCTGGTGACTTGGCAGCTCGGTGAGGTTCAGTTGTGTCTGGGCTGTTTCTGTGTCCAGGTGCAGGCATGGCTGGGGGCTGCTGTGCCTTCAGACATGAAGGGGAACCCATCCGACCCCTTTCTGAGAATGCCCTGGAGTTTAGCTCCTTTTTTTCTTTTCTTTTTGGGTCACACCTGTCGATGCACAGGGGTTACTCCTGGCTCTGCACTCAGGAATTACTTTTGGCGGTGCTCAGGGGACCATATGGGGTGCCGGGAATTGAACCCAAGTCGGCCGCGTGCAAGGCAAACGCCCTACCCACTGTGCTATCTCTCCAGCCCCACTTTAACTCCATTTTTATTTGACTTACATGCATGGTGTTAGGTAAGGGTCTGCATTTGTTTTTGTTTTGGGGGCCACACTCAGGGGTGTTCAGGGCTGACTCCTGGCTCTGTGCTCAGGGATCACTCCTGCTGGGCTTGGGGGCCCATATGGGGAGCTGGGGAATGAATGTGGGATAGCTGTGTGCGAGGCGAGCGCCAGCCCCTGGAGTATCTGTCTCTGAACTCTGGGTAGGGCCAGTCCTTATTCCAGCCCACGCTGCTTAGGTAACTGCAGCTTCATAGTCCTGCTGAAGCTGGAGAAAGAGAAGCCCCCCTAGGGTGGATCTAGCTGGGGGTGGTTATTTGTTTATTTATTTTTGCTTTTTGCATTTAGAAGGCAAATGCCCCCCCTGCTGTGCTATCGCTCTGGCCCCTGGGGGTGGTTATTATTCCATACACATGTCTGTAAGCTGTCGTGAATGTCCATATGAACTCACGCCTGTGCACAGTCTCTGGAGTGTCTTGTCTCCAGCCGGCGATGTCCATCTTTCCCACCCTTCAGCAGGGGACGTTTCCATTTCCTGGTGTCCTCTCTTATTTCTTTTAGCATTGTCTTATTGTTTTCTTTGTATGTTTTTCACCTCTTTTGTTAGATCTAATTCCCCAATGCTTGATTTTCTGAGGCACAACTGTAAATGGGATTTGTAAAACATTTCTCTCTTCCATTTCATTTATTGCATATAAAGGAGCCAAGATTTCTGCATAATGATTTTGTAGCCTGCCACTTTACTATACAAGCTTATTCTTTTTAAGGACTTTTTTTGGTAGAGTCTTCAGAGTTTTCTAAGTATAGTATCATGTCATCTGCAAAGAGTTGGGAGCTTATTTCTTCTTTTCTTCTCTATTTTTTTTTTAGGAATGTTTATTGAGACACCATAATTTACAAAGTTGTACATAATACAGTTGTTTTTAGGCACACAGTGTACCGGCACCAATCCCACCACCAGTGTCTCCTTCTCTCCACCTATATCCCCAGGTTCCCTCCCACTCTCCTTGGCAGGCATATAGAACATTTATTTTATCTCATTCCCCTGATCCTGAAAGAGCCTACAATCATTGTGAAAGACAAGTAAGGAGAGACTGCTAAAATCTCAGGGCTGGGATGAATAGAGACGTTACTGGTGCCCGTTCGAGTAAATCGACAAACAACGGGATGACAGTGATACAGTGACAGTGATTACTTGGTCCAATAAAATTTAAAGAAATGACAAAGAAGGTAAAGGTAAAGGTAAAGGCCCTCCCGTTGATCGTCGATTTGCTCGAGCGGGCCCAGTAACGTCTCCATTGGAGACTTTGTTGTTACTGTGTCTGGCATATCCAATACTCTCAGTAGCTTGCCGGGCTCTCCGAGAGGGGCGGAGGAATCGAACTCGGGTCGGCCATGTTGGCCACTTGTAAGGCGAACGCCCTACCCGCTGTGCTATCGCTCCAGAGTGATAGCACAGCGGGTAGGGCATCTGCCTTGCACGCAGCCAACATGGCCGACAAAGAAAATTATCAGAAAATAAATGAATATGTGCTGGAGCGATAGCACAGCGGGTAGGGCGTTCGCCTTACAAGCGGCCAACATGGCCGACCCGAGTTCGATTCCTCCGCCCCTCTCGGAGAGCCCGGCAAGCTACCGAGAGTATTCGATATGCCAGACACAGTAACAACAAAGTCTCCAATGGAGACGTTACTGGGCCCGCTCGAGCAAATCGACGATCAACGGGAGGGCCTTTACCTTTACCTTTACCAGTTTGTGATGATGAATGTGATCTTTTTCACCTTAAGCAGAGTGGGTAAGGCGTTTGCATGGCTGACCTGGGTTTGATCCTCTGCCCCTCTTGGAGAGCCCGACAAGCTACTGAGAGTATCTCGCCTGCACAGCAAAGCCTGGCAGGCTCCCTGTGACATATTCAATATGCCAAAAACAGTAACAACAAGTCTCACAATTTGTTGTGAGACATTACTGGTGCCTGCTTGAGCAAATTGATGAACAATGGGAGGACAGTGCTACAATGCTAATCTAGAAAAGCACAATCATATGCATCATTAGTGAGTGCTACACTGAGTGCCACATGACTGAATCTCCTTTCCTTTAAAGGAGCTCTTTTAATGCTTCTTGCAAAACTGGTTTCAAGGCTATGAGTTCCAGCATTAAGCTGTTTGCCCATGAAGCTCTGTCTAGTTCCTTCAGATATGAATGATAATCTAGCTGGATAGTGTATTCTTGGTGGTGTTCATTTCATTGAATTTTTGTACTGTGTCCTTCCATATTCTTCTGGCTCCTAGATTTCATAGATGCCCTACATCTAATGGGCTTTTCTTTGCATATAAGTTCCCTTTTAAATCTTGTTGTAATTTAGTATTCTGTCTCTATCTTTGGATTTTGTTATTTTTATTATAATGTGTCTTGGAGTTTTTCTGGTTGTGTCTATTTGCACTGGAATCCTTTGGGCCTCTAGGATCTGTGTCTGTGATCCTTGGGAAGTTCTGCTCCACGATTTTCTAATATTTTCTAAATTATTGTTTCTTCATCACATTTGCCTTCTTGTAAGGGACTCTGATTATTCTTATATTGTTCCTCTTGAACTCAACCCATAGTTCTCTGGTATGCTGTTCATTTCTTTTCAGGCTGTTTCCACATTTCCACATTGTTTCCTAGTGGTTTCTTTCTTTTCATCTTGGAACTCCTTGATCTTTTGCATAGCTTCCGTTATTCTGCTGTTCAGAGCTTGTATTGACTCTTTTTTTTTTTATCACCTACCATTGTTCTTCCATTTCTGACTGTAGTCGTTTTTTCATTTAGACTCAAACTTTGTTCTTGTTGTGCTGGGGGTGAGTCTTTGTAGTTACCCCTTCTCCCCGACCCCCAGCCAGAGGATGCTGATGAACTAAGCTGGAGATTGTGCCCTGTCTTCTCTGCTCGTCTTCACAGAATGACAGGAAGAATAACTGTGTGCAGCACGTCATTTGTTGAGTAGATTTTTTGCTTCAAGATCTGTGGCGTGTGCCCTTAATGTGGCAAAGGTCAGTTATGGAAATGGTTGGGACCCACTTGTTAGGGAGAGGTTCTGCCTCCCATTCAGGAATCAGCCCAGTGATAGAAGCGGGAGGTGTTCCTCTCCTGGGCAGTGCGCTGCAGGCAGAGGCCAGGGGCTTCTTTTCTGATCAGACACTCTTCCTATCTCTTCTTTGTCTAGTGCTTTGGCAAACGCTTCCAGCACTGTACTGGGTAGAGGTATTGAGAGTGGGCAACTTTGTCTTGGGAAAACTTTCTGGTTTTGTTTTGAGGCTACACCAAACTATGCTAAAGGTTTTCTCCCAGCTCTGTGCTCAGGGATCACTCCTGCTGGTGCTTGGGGACCATTTGGGGTGTGGGATTGAACACAGGTCAGCCTGTGCAAGTCTAGTGCCCTGTCTACTATGCTAATGTGCCAGCCCAGCCTTTTTTTTTTTTTAAACCATTGAGCACAACATCTGCCATTCGCTTCTGGTCAATGGTTTTTGGTTTTGTTTCTTTGGTTTTTTTTTTCTTTTTGGGTCACACCCAGCAATGTTCAGGGGTTACTTCTGATTCCGCGTTCAGGAATTACACCTCGCAGTGCTCGGGGGACCATATGGGATGCCGGGGATTGAATCCAGGTCAGCCATGTGCAAAGCAAATGCCTTCTCCGCTGTACTATCGCACCGGCTCCCTGGCAATGATTTTAACTGTGCTGAGGAAAGTCTTTCAATTGTGATTTTATTGAGAGTTGTTTCTTTTTTTTAATCATGCCTGGGTGTTGGATCTTGTCTGATGCTTTCTCTGCATCTTCTGATATGATCATGTGACTTTTATTTTCCTTGATTGTTAAGGTGTACCACGCTGAGTTGTATATATTAACCCACCCTTTCAGGCCAGTACTTGGGTGGACGCTCTTTTACTGTGCATTGGCATTGGTTGTCTGGTGTTTCGTTGAGGACCTTGACACCTGTGTTCATCAGGGATATAAAATCTGTAACTTTTATTTTTGAGGACATTTGTACTTTTGGTATCAAGGTGATGTTTACTCATAGAAATAGGGAGGATCATGTTTCTTTTTTTTCCTTTTTAAAAAGTTGTTCATGATGGTTTATTACATTCAGTTTCCCAACACCAATTCCACCACCATTGCAACTTCCCATTTACCCTTATTTCCAATTTTCCCAGCCAACCCTCAAGTCTGCCCCTATTGCAGGCCTAGAATAATTTATTTTATATGCTTGTTATAAATAATTTGCTAAAAAGTGATCCAAAAATATTTCCTTAGAAGAAAGTGTGTGTGAATTTTGTATCTCACCATGGTGCCATTAAGCCCTTGTATAAGAGATTACTAACATGTTGTTACAGGTTAAGCCTTGCATGTTTATATTTTCTTAATCTAGATTGGTTGCTTCTACTTTACATCTATCCAATGTGTTGTGCTACTCCTGGTGTACCAGTGGTAGAGAGTATGAGATGTTGCATGGCCATAAGATGTCTTATGGTCGTGAATGTGGCCGCCCACTCCAGAAATTCTAAAATATTGAATGAGGTTGTTGTGCCCGAATTTCAGGTCCCCAGCTGTGGAGAGACCAAGTCCATGTACAATAATGCAAAAGCTAAGGAAATTTATTGCTAGCTCAAAATAGGGTCCAAGTTCATCCAACACAGAGGAGTCTTGACAAGGACCCTGACTACAAACCACAAGAGGTTTATATAGGTTTCAGTGTTTCAAAGTTAAGCAAGCACTATTGTAACAGTGGTCAGGCAACATTTAAACAATAGTTCCCAGTAATAGTAACAGTTTATGGTTACAGAAGATACTCATTCTTTACAGTTAACAAAAGACTATTTCTGGGGCATTGTGATTGATTGAGCCCACTTGCTGGGCCCAGGAGCTTTCCAGGTAGGTTCAGATTGGCTAGTTACACATTGTTTGATTCTGGGAAACTGAAACTGTTTCAGTTTCAGGAACTGAATCCAAAAAAATGAGGCCTAGCTGATTTTTCTCATTTCTGCTGCCTATCATCACATCAGTTTTGCCCTTACAAGGTGATACAGTTGGAGTTAAATTTTTCACCAAATGCCCCAGACTACAGACTTCAGGTGCCCCAGACTACAGGCCAATGTGGGGTCCAGAAGCATCTCTGTAGCTTGTTGATCTCTTCCAAGATTCATTTGTGAGTCTGCATCATGACCAGATCCTGAGATTATTTGGCACCAGAGGCAATTTGTGGGAGTGACTGCCAGGTTTTGAAGAACGGGGAGATGTGAGGAGGTCGCCCATCCCAGACCCTGTGAGAGCCTGGAGATTTTTGGTCACAAAACCTGCATTCCTGAGTCATTCAACAGAGCAATTTCTGAATGAGGCTTATCCTGAGCAGTGGAGCCTGGTGGAGCATGGCTGAGATGGTGTGTGTGAAGGTCCCTGTTTCTCCCACTTTCTGAGAGTCTGATAGGATTGCGGGTAGGTCGTGCAGGGTTTGAAGAGGCCACTAGTAACCTGCCTGGGCCTGGGCTGTGGTCTTTGGGAGGAGTTTGATTCTGTTTTGATTTTCTTTAGAGTAATTGGTCTTTTTAGGTACTCCAGTTCTTCTTGGTTCAGCCTTGGGTGGTTATAAGAACCCCAAAATGTGTCCATTTCTTCTACGTTTTATCATTTCACGATATCAGGATTTTCAAAGTAACCTCTGATGATCCTATGAATTTCTGTGGCATCTGTTATGACATTTCCCCTAAAATTTGTGACTCAGTTCAATAGGGTTTTCTCCCTTTCTTTGTGATTCTTGCTAATGGTTTATAAATCTTTTAGTTTAGTCTTTTAGTTTAATCTTTTAAAGAACCAGCTCTTGTTTTCATTGGTCTTTAAATATTTTTTAGCTTCAATTTTATTTTTTATTTTTTTGCTTTTTTTTGTGGGGGTGTCACACCCGGCAATGCTCAGGGGTTACTCCTGACTCTGTACTCAGAAATTACTCCTGGCAGTGCTTAGGGGACCGTATGGGATGCTGGGAATTGAACCAGGGTTGGCCACATGCAAGGCAAACGTCCTCCCCACTGTGCTATTGCTCCAGCCCCGCTTCAATTTTGTTACATTCTGCGTTAAGTTTCCTGCCTTCTGCTTGCATTGGGGTCCTTTGTGGGTCTGCTCCTGAGTTTGGTCCCTTATGGGGGGAGGGGACCCTCTCCTGCTTCCTGAGGAATGTTCATTCCTATGAACTTCCCTAACTCCGCTTCGTCTTCCTTCTCCTTAGTTTCCAGAAATCTTTGGATTTTCTCTGAGGACGATCAGTAGTGACTTAATTCACAGGTGTTTGATTTCTCCCTGCCCCTTTTCAGTGTGTCTTGCTCTGAGAAGACACTTGGTCTACGTTTGTCTTCTGGCCTTTGTGCGGGTGGTTTTGTGGCCCAGCATGTGGCCAGCCTTGGGGACTGTCCCCGTGCCAGGGAGAGGATGTGTATTCTACTTTGGGGCATGGAGAACCCTGTCCTGGTCTGCAAAGCTCCCTTTGCCCGCGTCTGCCTTTAAGGCCAGAGTCTTGTCTCCTTGTTGGGTCTTAGTCTGGCTGATCTTTCTGGGGCCGGCGAAGCCCCAAGCAGTGTCTCCCTTCAGGTCTGTGGGTTGTTTTAAATATTTTCCTGATCTCTCATTAGTTGCATCTATGTTTAGGAGTGTAAGTCCTTCCTGTTGGTTAATCCCTTGATCACTAAGAAACGACTGTCCCTGTCCCTTATAACTCGCTTAACCTGAAGCCTGCTCTGTGTGGTCTGGGTGGCCACGTGCCCCTTACGGGGCCTTCTTTGTGCAAGAGACTGGTTTCCAGCTGTTCCTCTGGAGTCCTTTGTGCTGACTGTTCTGTGTGTCTCTTGTAGGCAGTGTAAACCCCGTCCTGCTGTACTATCTCTGGCTTGGTGGCTTCCGGCCATCGATACTGGGTTATTGGCGGGTTCTTGTTGCTCTTTCTGTGGAAGTTGAGCGTGTTTGTAGATGTTGTCTTGTCTGAAGTCACCCCTTTGTGCTTCAGTAAAGTTGGGTCAGTCAGTGAAATTTGGGAGGTAGCCCCTGGCTACAAGCCCTGTGGCCCCTTCTGAGTGGGCATCCCAGGGCGACGCTTACACAGAGTTTAGTTATCTCCTGTCTTCCCCCTGACCCATCAGCCTCCCTGGACAGATCCACCTTGGTCAGAAGGATGCCCCTTTGAGTGGAATTTCCTTTCTTCATCTCACTGTTTTAAATATTTGAGCTTTGCCATTAGCTTTGTCATTCTGGTTAGTTTGCTCACTTCTGAACTTGTCCTGTACAGTACCACTGTGACACTTTCTCAGCACTGCCCTGTCTACACCCACTGACCCCTAACCCACACTGCCCTGTCTACAACCACTGACCCCTAACCCACACTGCCTGTCTACACTCACTGACACCTAGCCCACACTGCCTGTCTACACCCACTGACCCCTAAACCAGCACGGCCCATCTATGCGCATCTATGCGCTGGGAGACCCGGGAGTGGGCTGTCCCCCTCAGGCTGTTGACAGTGGCTCGGGCAACTCTGCCCCTGCCCCCGATGGCCAGCTTGTGTCCTGGGAAATATCACAGCCCCATCACAAGTGGGCACGAGTCTTCTCAAAGACTGAGACAGGACCAAAGGCAGTGCCGCGTCTAGCAGGCAGCCAGCACAGTGGAGTCTGGAGAAACCCACCGGGCCACAGGAGCTCAAACCAGAACTTCCAGTTTGCAGGGGAGATGGACCTGCAGCCAGGCTTGTTTGTGGGCACAGACCTGGGGACGCATGGCCCGGGGGGAGTTGGGGAAGTGCAGGGCCAGCCAGGAGGAAGTCCAGGGGGAGCTTCCGTGTTGCCGGACGCCCACGGCTGCACGGCTGGGTATAAAGGCTGCTGGGAAAGGGAGCACAGACATCCACTCTCCGCCAGCACCCACACACAAGCTTGCACGCCCTCAGCACCTATCATGTGCCACACCAGCTGCTCCTCAGGCTGCTCCCCCAGCTGCCCACCCCCCTGCTGTGCGCCCTCCAGCTGCCAGCCCATGATGGTCATGATGCCCTCCTGCCAGCCCTCCTCATGCAGCCCACCCTGTGGCCCCACCCTGCTGTGCAAGCCTGTGTCCTGTGGGCCCCCTCCCTGCAGCCCACCCATGATGGTCATGGTGGCCTCCTGCCAGTCATCCTCCCCATGCAGCCCGCCCTGCGGCCCCACCCTGCTCTGCAAGCCCATGTCCTGTGGGCCTGCTCCCTGCTGCCCACCACCCATGAGCTGCCAGCCCATGATGGTCATGATGCCCTCCTGCCAGTCGTCCTCTCCATGCTGCCCACCCAGTGAACCCACCCTGCTCTGCAAGCCCATGTCCTGTGGGCCCCCTCCCTGCTGCTGCTGACCTCCACACTCCAGCCCAGCTGCTCCACTGCAGACCATGCTACCCCCTCCTCCGGGGAGAACACCAGGGTGGCCTCTAGGGTCTGCATGATGCACTCAAAAAATTGCTCGGGACCCCTAGGCCTGCAATGAGAACACGGCAGGATGGGGCTGGTCCCTCAGAGCCCCTGGACACCCCCTGGGGATCCCTGGCCCAGGATCCTGCTCTGTCTCCAGCAGGGAGCCACCCTCTGGGTGACCAAATAAATGATGCTCAATGTGACACTCTCGTTCTCTGTCCTTCCTTCCGTGGCCTTGTGGTCTCATGTCCTATGGTGTCCTGGCCGCGTCCCTATCTCCCCGCAGTGTGGCTTCGGCTTCTGCCCACTTCTGAGTCACGGTTGTTCCCAGCTCCCGGCTGGGCTGCCGCTGGCCCGCAAGCAGGGATGGGCCTTCTTAATCTCGAGACCACCATAGCCCCGACTCACATGGCACTCGGATTCCCTGGGGTTGCTGAACGGGTCGTGATGGGGTCAGTGTTGGGGCGTGGCCAGGCTGGGCCCATTGTTCTTTCTGTCCCGTGGGCTCAGGGCTTGGGGACAGTGTCCCTCCTGTGGATCCAGCGTGGCCACCACCTGCTCTGTCTCACACAGCCGGCTCTGTGGCTCTCCCAGCTGACCGGCACCTCTGCGCCTAGGACCTCACCTCTTGCACTGACCCCGAGTGTTCCCTCCAGCCCCCAGCCCCTCTTGGGAATCTGCTGTTGGATCCGCATCCCCCTGCCCATCACCCCGAGGCCCTGTGTCCCCCTGCCCGTCACCCTGGGGCCTAGCGTCCCCCTGCCTGTCATTCCTGGCAGTTGTTTCTGATGCCTGAGAAGTTCCATCCCGTGGCTCGTGTGCACACTTGTCTCTGCTCTCCAGATGTGGCCACACAGTCTTGCACTGTTCATCCCCTACCAAGTCTGCTTAGGTCTGTGAGGGCCTCAGGGGCCGAGGGGTCTCTGAGGGGCCTAGAGGCCGACAGTTTGAGGGGTATGGGCTGGGGCAGGGATTAATCCCATCAATGTCCAAGACCCAGAGACTATAAAATCCAGCTCCCTGAAGCACGCGGCCGCATTTGTGGCTGCACAACATCTTATTATCTCATTCTTACTTTGGACAAAATGGCAGGCTACCAAATGTAACCTGCCCACATGGCAGAGTCTGGCAAACTCCCTGTGGTGTACCCAATATGCCAAATACCAGTAACAATGATGGGTCTCATCCTCCTAACCCTGGAAGAGCCTTGAATATGGCACATTTTAAAAAATTTCAGGGCTAGGACGAAGGAGACGTGACTGGGGCCTGCTCAAGGCAATCGACGAACAACAGGGTGGTCCTGATCGTGATCGTGATCGGACTGGGGCAGGCTGGGCACTGTCCTGTGGCCTATTGGGCTGAGAATCACCTGGAGAAGCTCCTAGTCCCCTGAGCACTGCTTGTAGTCCCCCACCCCTGCCAAATAAACAGAAGAATGATTGCATCTGTTGGGAAAAATGTTTTTCAGATTGGGGGATTTGGGATGGAAGAGAACCAGAAATGGGAGATGACTACTTTGAGCTATGCACTCTGCATGAACAGACACACACCCAACACAACATGCACACACAGCTCATGTGCATTCTGTGTATACATATGCACATATCCAGCATATACAGACATCACACACATGTACACACAGCTCATACACTGACCCAGTGTATACACTCATGTACACATGTCTCATACAACCCAGCATATGCACTCATTCACACATACTCACATATACAGCCCAGTATATACACTCCTGCATACATGTCACATGCAACCCAGTATATACACTCATACACACATGTCACATACAATCCAGTACATATACTCATGCACACATACTCACATACAACCCAGTGTATACTCTCATGCACACATATCACATACAACCCAGTGTATACTCTCATGCACACATATCACATACAACCCAGTGTATGCACTCATCACACGTGTCACATACAACTCAGTGTATACATTCATACACATGTGTCACATACAATACCCGTGTATACATTCATGTACATAGAAATTGTTCGATTCACCCAGCACATACACAGTTATGACAAGCGCATACAAGTTTATGCACACAGTACTGCATGAAACACACATGCACACAAAGGTGCTCACAGCCTCATACATGTACATGCAGGTACGCAACACAATGGCAACTCCACACTCCAACCCGCACCCATCACACCCACATGAGCTCACAGACCTGGTATAGAGACTCAGGTCCAAGAACACACACATGCAGGCCTTTTGGCCTCCCAGACGGGGCGGCATCAGTGGTGCTCAGAGCAGTCTGGAGGCTGAGACCTTGCCAGCCCCTCCCTGCATTCCACATCACAGGGGAAGCAGGTCCTAGAGCATGAGAGAACGAAGAAGAGGGTGGAGATATCACAATTTTATTTATGTAGGAGAAGGCCCCTGTGGCAAAGGAAAGATGATGTGCCAGTCAGATGGAAGAGGTTCTCAGTCACATATCTGTGTGCACAGGTCAGATGGAGGAGGCTCTCAGCTACCTGTTTGTGAGCCCA
This sequence comes from Sorex fumeus, assembly GCF_029834395.1. Lineage (NCBI taxonomy): Eukaryota > Metazoa > Chordata > Mammalia > Eulipotyphla > Soricidae > Sorex > Sorex fumeus. The sequence continues at coordinate 5,789,481 of NW_026606098.1, read as the reverse complement.
GGGAGGGGGTCGGGATCCCCTGGCCATGCTGGTCTCACCAATAGGAGCCACTCCCTCAGGGTTTGGGGGGGTCACACATGTCAGCAGCATCAGGAAGGGGGCCTGCAGGACATGGGCTTGCAGAGCAGGGTGGGGCCACAGGGCGGGCTGCATGGGGAGGGCTGGCAGGAGGGTACCATGACTATCATAGGCTGGCAGCTCATGGGCGGCGGGCAGCAGGGAGGGGGTCAGGGACTGGACACGCAGCAGACCAGGACACAGGCCTGTCCGCAGCCTGAAGGGCAACGGGGGGACTGGCAGATACAGATTGGCGGGCAGGAGGGGGCCGCTCTGCACGCGGGCTGGCACAGCATGGTGCCCGAGGAGCTGCCACAGTCTGAGCTGGCTGGCTGGCAGCTGGTGTGGCACATGGCGGGTGAGGCTGGCAGAGGGTGAGCTGGTGTGTGGGTCAGCTCCCCAGGCAGCCTTAATACCAGGGGGCATCCAGCAGGCGTAAAGCTTGTATGCGAGGCTGACTTACTTCCCTCTTCCTGTTTGGGGTGTCTGATGAAGCCAGTTCAACAAGGACGTCCCCAGACAGAGCGAGTTCCATACAGAACCAGCACCGGGCCGGGTCACGCTGGCCCCAGGTGGACCATCCTGAGGGTGGTCCCTCACCACTGCGGTCACAGCCTGCTCCCCGGTGTCCATGGCCAGCGCTGGCAGGCACTCTGCACATGGTGCATAAAGCTCTTGGTTTCAGTCCAAACTGTCTTTTTTCTATGACCTGTAGTGATTCTATGACCTGTAGTGATTCTATGACCTGTAGTGATGTCTTCTTTTCATCTCTTATATTCATCTTTCATGTTTTTCCTTTTCTTTGGGCCACACCCAACAATCTTCAGGGGTTACTTCTGGTTCTATGCTCAGGAATCACTCCTGTCGGTGTTTGGGTACCATAGGGGATGTTGGGGATCAACCTGGGTCAGCTGCCTGCAAGGCAAGTGCCCTACCCACTGCGTTAATGCTCCAGCCCAAACATGTTTTTCCTTTCCTTTTGTTTTCCTGGTTTAAGATTTACCGATTTTGTTGCTCTTCCTCAAAAACATTTTCATTTGATTTGCCCCGTATTTTTTTTATTTTCTATTTGATTTGTTAACTGACATTTATAATTCTCTGCCTTGTTTCATTTTGAGCTTTTTTGCCCCAATTTTCAAGATTAATTTAAGATAATTCACTTAAGAATTTTTTTCTTTTACTTTTTTCTTTTTGGGTCACACCCAGCAATGCTCAGGGGTTACCGCTGGCTCTGCACTCAGGAATCATTCTTGACGGTGCTTGGGGGACCATATGGGATACCGAGGATCAAACCCGGGTCGGCCGCGTGCAGGGCAAACACCCTATCTGTTGTACTATCGCTCCGGCCCCTAATTTAAGAATTTTAAAGATAAGATAATAAGATAATTAACTTAAGAATTTTCTTTGTGAAAATAAGCATTAATTGATCTGAATTATAAGATCCTACAAGGAGTGTTTTAGCTATGTCCTACCTATTTTAAAATGCCCTTTCATTTGTGTTCAATTTAAAGTGATTTGCTATGGTTTATGGCCATACCCAGCAGTACACAGGGTTTACTCCTGTCTCTGTGCTCAGGATCACTCTCTGCAGGGCTCAGGAGCCCATTTGGGGTGCGGAGATCAAACTCAGGTAGATTGTGTGCAGGTAAATGCCTTCCCTGCTCTTTGTCCTGTTCCTTAAATGCCTTTGAGTTTCGCCTGCAGTTAATTGTACTATAGAATCTTGGAAACATAATTTCGAGGTTTGGTGGATTTCTAGCTTTCTTCCTTTAATAAGACCCCTCTAATTTCATTTTTAGCGGGCCAAATATATGGTTATGTTTCAGTTCCTTCCATTGGTTGAGTTTTGTTTTGTGGTGTGAGTCTGGGTCCTTTGGCCTTATTTTACGGAATATTCATTGAAGAATTTCTGCACATTGTGGGTGTGAGCCTGGGGCTCCGTGGCTGGGTGGTGCTGGCGACTTGGTGCATATTGTTAATGGGACTGAAATCAGCTGTCACTGCAGGGCCTAGACAGGCAATGCTGCTCAGGGCCAGGCGTGCCGACGGCCCCTGTCCCACGCCCAGGACCTGAGGGACAGAGGTCCCTTAAGCTCAGTGTGTGGGGGCAGGTTGGACTCCTCCTGGCCGGGCTCTACCTGCTGGCTGCTGACCCTCGAAGGGCAAAGGCGTCGAGGAACACGGGCCGGCCTGTCTCTCCTGCAGGGCTGCAGCATCCAGCCGACTCTCTGCCAATGGGGCTTGCTGGAAGGTTCTGTATGGTGACTCCAACTGTTGGAGTTCTAGGGCTGCTTTGGTTCACTGCTTGTCTCTGCCGAGGCCTGACTGGCTTTACCACGTGCAAGTTTTAATACTTTTAGATTAGTATTTATTGCACATCATTTCAGACTAAGAACAAATCCTGCTGGCTGTGGGTCTCTCCTCTCCCAGCCGTTAGCTGGGGCATCTGTGTGTGAGTGTGAGTGTTTGAGTATGTGACAGTGTATGTGAGAGTGTGTGTGAGTGAGTGTGTGTGAGTGTGTGAGCATGTGTGTGTATGAGTGGCTTGTATGACTGTGAGAGTATGTGAATGTGTGTGAGAGTGTGCATGTATGAGTGACTATGTGTGAGTGTGTGAGTGTGTATGAATGAGTGTGTGTGAGTTTGTGTGTGTCAGTGTGTGAGTATGTATGAAAATGTGTGTGAGTGTGTAGTGTGGCTGAGTGTGTGTATGTGTGAGTTTGTAGGAGTTTGTATGAGTATGTGTGTGTGAGTGGCTGTGTGTGAGAGTGTGTGTGAATGTGTGAGTGTGAGTGTGTGAGTGTGTATGGAGTGTTTGAGTGTGTGAGTGTGTTGTGTTAGAGTGTATGTGGGTGTGTGAATGTGTGAGAGTGTGCATGAGTGTGTGTGAGTTTGTGTGAGTGTATGTGAGAGTGTGAGTGGTTGTGTGTGTATGTGAATGTGTGAGTGTGTGAGTGTGAGTGGCTGTGTGAGTATCTATGTGTGATGGTGTGTGTAAATGTGTGAGTGTGTGTGAGTGTGAGTGTGTGTGGGTGTGTGAGTGTGTGAGAGTGTATGAGTGTGAGTTTGTGTGAGTGAGTATATGTGTGAGTGTATATGAGAGTGTGTGAGTGTGTGACTGTGTGAATGGTTGTGTGTATGCGAGAGTGTGAGCATGTGTTAGTGTGAGTGTCTGTGTGTGAGCATCTATGTGTGATGGTGTGTATGAATGTGTGTGTGAGTGAAAGTGTGTTTATGAGAGTGTGTATGTGGGTGTGTGAGTGTGTGTCAGAGTGTGTATGAGTAAGTGAGTTGTGTTTGTGTGAGTTTGTAAGTATGTGTGAGTGTGAGTCAGTGTGTGTATGTGTGAGAATGTGACTGAGTTTGTGTAGTGTGTGTGAGTGTGTGAGTATGTGTAAGTGAGTTTGTATGAGTGAGTGTATATGCATATGTGTGAGTTTGTTTGAGTATGTGTGAGTATATGTGTGTGAGAGGTTGTGAGTGAACGTGTGTGTGAATGTGTATGTGAGTATGTGAGTGAGTGTGTGAGTGGCTGTGTGAGTGTGAGAGTGTGTGTTAATATGTGAGTGAGTGTCTGAGTGTGTGAGTGTGTGTCAGTGTGTGAGTATGTGTGAGAATGTGTGTCTGTGTTTGTGTGAGTTTATATGAGTCAGTGTGTGTGAGTACATGTGAGTTTGCATGAGTATGTGTAAGTGTGTATGTGACTGTGTGTGAGTGGCTGCGTGTGTGTCAGGGTGCTAAGATTCAGGATCCTATGTGGGGGCTGTAGGGGCTTGTGCTTGGAGTGTGAGTGTGTATGAGTGTGTGAGTGTGTGATAGTGTGACTGAGTGTGTGTGGGTGTGAGCATGTGTGTGAATGTGTGAATATGTGAGTGTGTATGAGTGAGTGTGTGAGTGTGTGAATGTGTCAGTGGTTGTGTGTGTGAGTGTATGAGTGTATGAGTGTGTGTGTGGGTGTGTGAGTCTGTGAGAGCATGGAGTGTGAGTGTGTGCATATGTGTGGATGTGTAAGTGTGTGAGTGTGTGAGTGTAAATGTGAGTGTGTGTGAGTTTGTGTGAGTGACTGTGAATCTGAATATGTGTGTGAGTGTGTGTAAGTGTGAGTTTGTGTGAGTTCGTGTGAGTGAATGTCTGTGAGTGTGTGATTGAGTGTGTATGTGAGATTGTGTGAATGTATGTGTGTGTTTGTGAATGAGCGTGTGAGTATGTGAGTGTGCGAGTGTGTGTGAGTGTGTGAGTGTGTGTGAGTGTGTGAGACTGTGAGAGAGTGTGTGTGAGTGAGTGGGTGTGTGTGAGTGTGTGAGTGAGTGTGTGAATATGTGTGAGAGAGAGTGTGTGTATGTGTGTGTTGGGGATTTGACTTAGTGGCTCAGGTGTGACAATGTTGTTTGTTGTGACAATGTCAGGGTGAAAAGATTCAGGCCCCTATGTGGGGGTAGCAGGGGCTTGTGCTTGGAGAGGGCTGGGGGGGTTCCCTTCTTGCTGTACCCTAAGTTCTCAGCTGCTGAATTGGACTCAGATTCCACATGTCTCCCTCCCCTTGGGTCCTGGGCTGTTCCTGGGCTGGGCGGGGTGTTGAGAGGGTCCCCGGTTCACCCGCCAGGCCCGTGTCTGAGACCCTCCATGCAGGGGTACTGGGGACTGGTGGGGGTCACTGAGGCCTTAGCCCAGATTCTTGTCCACTGTCTGTGTTCAGGGATTGGGGGTGAGGCTCTGTGACTTCCTGGTCCTCCCTGGGTACCACAAGCTCCACTCTGAGATTAGGGGCTGGTGGGACAGTTCCTGCCCTCCCTGGGGACGGGCCTGAGACAGGGGGTCTCAGAGCCCTTTGGTCCCCGCACTGCCCCCATGGTGCCCACCCCTTCTGTTCTGCCTCAGGAAGCAGCGCCTTGGACTGCTGTGCTGCGGCCTCTTGTGTCCCCCCGAACTCGAGAAAGTCAGAGAGTGAGCCAGAGGGAAGCTGCACAGAACATGTTTATTTGGTCACATGGGGGGTGACTCCCTGCCTGAGACAGAGCAGGATCCTGGGCCAGGGATCCCCAGGGGGTGTCCAGGAGCTCTGAGGGACCAGCCCCATTCTGCCATGTTCTCATTGCAGGCCTAGGGGTCCCGAGCAGTTTTTTGAGCGCATCATGCAGACCCTAGAGGCCACCCTGGTGTTCTCCCCGGAGGAGGGGATAGCGTGGTCTGCAGTGGAGCAGCTGGGCTGGAGTGTGGAGGTCAGCAGCAGCAGGGAGGGGGCCCGCAGGACATGGGCTTGCAGAGCAGGGTGGGTTCACTGGGTGGGCAGCACGGGGAGGATGACTGGCAGGAGGGCATCATGACCATCATGGGCTGGCAGCTCATGGGCGGTGGGCAGCAGGGAGGGGGCCCGCAGGACATAGGCTTGCAGAGCAGGGTGGGGCCGCAGGGTGGGCTGCATGGGGAGGACGACTGGCAGGAGGCCACCATGACCATCATGGGCGGGCTGCAGGGAGGGGGCCCACAGGACACGGGCTTGCACAGCAGGGTGGGACCACAGGGTGGGCTGCATGGGGACGGCTGGCAGGAGGGCACCATGACCATCATGGGCTGGCAGCTGGCAGGCGCACAGCAGGGGGGTGGGCAGCTGGGGGAGCAGCCCGAGGAGCAGCTGGTCTGGCACATGGCGGGTGCTGAGGGCGTGCGGGCTGGTGTGTATATGCTGGTGGAAGGTGGATGTCTGGGCTCCCTTCCCCGGCAGCCTTTATACCCGGCCGTGAGCGTCCGGCAACACGGAAGCTCCCTCTGGACTTCCTCCTGGCCGGCCCTGCACTTCCCTGCCTTCCCCCCGGGCCACGTGTCCTGGGTATGTGCCCACAAGAAGCCTGTCTGCAGGTCCGTCTCCCCTGCAAACTGGAAGTTCCGGTTTGAGCTCCTGTGGCCCAGGTGGGTTTCAGGCCCTGCTGTGCTGGCCGTGGCTGGCCTCAGCACTGCTATTGGTCCTGTCTCTTCCTGAGGGAGACGGGCGGCTGTCCAGGTGTTCTACGTTCCCTTGTCCTGGTGTGTGTGTGTGTGTGTGTGTGTGTGTGTGTGTGTGTCTCCCAAAGATTCCGGGGTCCTGTGTGCACCTGGCCAAGCTCATCCAGCTTTGAGTCGTCAATTTGAGACCTGAGGATTGGGTTCAATGACCACAGGGGCCTCACCACTGTGTCTTTGGTCTCCGAAGTCTGCCATCAGCTCTTAGGTTGTATAGGACTGACCAGCCCCTCAGATGCTCCCCTGTCTTGTTTTTATACTTTATGTGCAAATTCCAATTTTCCCATTGACCGTGCAGTGACTATTTTTCTGAGTGGATGTTTCAGTCAAGCCTCTCAAGAATATGACTGGTTCCCGGGGCTGGAGCGATAGCACAGCGGGTAGGGTGTTTGCCTTGCACGCAGCCAACATGGCCAACACAGGTTCGATTTCCAGCATCCCATATGGTCCCCCGAGCACTGCCAGGAGTGATTCCTGAGTGCATGAGCCAGGAGTATCCCCTGAGCATCGCTGAGTGTGACCCAAAAATAAAGAAAAAAGAAAAAAAAAAGAATATGACTGGTTCCCATGTCCTATCTCACACACTGCATGAAACTCTCGGTTTCAGCCCATATTGTAGCTTCCGAACTCTTTGACCTGTAGTGATGTCTCTTTTCTCTTTTTCACTGCTGATATTTTGTGGTTTTATTTTTCTGTTATTTTCCTTCTCTGGTGTAAATTTATCAGTTTTATTCTTCAGATTCAACATTTTAAAAAAATTTCTTCACTACATTTATACTTTCTGTTTTTGTTTTCTGGTGTCTTTTTTTTCTTCCTTTTTTCACTATTAAAATTATCTGCCTTGTCTCAATATTGAGTTTTGTATTTCTTGTCCAGATTAGGTACAAACTTAGAAAATAATCTTCAACGGCTGGAGTGCTAATACAGCAGAGAGGGCTTTTACCTTCCTCTTAATGTACTAAGTTTGAAATCCTCTGGGGGGTATGGTGCCGCCAGCAGGTCAGTCTGTACCTGTGCGGTGAATGCATCAGCAGACTGATGGGAACGTCAGACTTTCAGATACCCCAAAATTGCTGCTGTGCCTTTGGCCAGACCCCAAAAACTTGGGGAAAAGTTTACCAAGAAAGTAAACGGCCAAAAGTTAGGTATGCGGGAGACACACCCACAAACCACCTCCGGCTCAGCTATATAATTGGAGGCATGGCCTCTCTGGTTCCTGACCGAACTGTTTAATGGCCATGATCCCAGAGTCTCAGAAATAAATCTTGGAACCCAAAGGCTTTTGGCAGAAATGCGTCCTGTTCCTGCAGTAGGTTACTGGCGCTGGGTCACTCCAGGTGGGAATAGGTTTCGTGCCTTGGTCTGTTCCCCCTGGGGCCTGGTGACCGCCATCCTTAAGAAGCCACTGGAAGGTCAGGTTTGGGCCTGCAGTGACGAGACACATGGGGCCTCACTACATGGGGGTGGAGCAGACTCTTTCTCCCCATCCCAACGAGACCTTGAGTTGCTGCCTACAAATGGCCTCTCTGGCTCCTGATCAAGCTGATTAATAGCCCTGATACCGGAGACTCAGAAACAAATCTTGAAACCCAGCAGCTTTTGGCAGAAATGCATCTGGACTGCATACAAGGTGGCCGCGGGCTCAAGCTTATTGGAAAGCCAGATATGAGCCAGTGCTGACGGGGCAACTGCAGTCTCATGGGAAGGGGGGCGGTACCGGCTTGTCCTTTACGCCCTACTGAGGTCACGAGTTGCCCCCCACAAGCGGCTCTCTGGCACGGCCATAGCTCCAGAGGCAAAAGGATTTAATCCAAAACCTGGCAGCTTGCGGCAGAAAAGTGAATGGACCATGCGTTAAACTACAGGGCCATACCTCCCTGGGAGGGAAAGGGTGTTGCTCCCTTCCGCCTTTTTCCCCCCTGGCAGCAAGGTGGCTGCCACCTCAGAGCTTATTGGAAAGCCAGGTATGAGCCGGCAGTGACAGGGCAACTGCAGTCTCATGGGAAGAAGGGTGGTACCAGCTCGTCCTTCACCCCCTACCAAGGTCACGAGTTGCCCCCCACAAGTGGCTCTCTGGCATGGCCATGGCTCCCGAGGCAAAAGGACTTAATCCAGAACCCGGCAGCTTGCAGCAGAAAAGTGAATGGATCGTGTGTTAAACTACAGCGCCATGCCTTCCCAGGAGGGAAAGGGTGTTGCTCCCTTCCACCATTTCCCCCCTCGCAGCAAGGTAGCCGCCACCTCAGAGCTTATTGGAGAGCCAATGGTGACGGGGCAACTGCAGTCTCATGGGAAGGGGGGCGGTACCGGCACGTCCTTCATGCCCTACTGAGGTCACAAGTTACCCCCCCACGAGCGGCTCTCCGGCACAGCCATAACACCAGACACACAGAAACCAATCTCATAATTATCTGGCTCTTTGCAGAAATTCAAAATCGTGGCCGTGTGACATTATATGATTCTCATAACCAGCTATAGAAAACAAAATATTTCGCAATGCCTTTTCAGCAATTCTGATTGTTTGGGGCGAAATTCTAAACAATAATGGTGCATCTTTTGTCGAAATAATGAATGTAATCAATGTAGAGGAGAGTTAAGTAGAAATCATCTGCCTCACAGGCATTTGGAGGGATGGGAGGGGGGATATACTGGGGTTCTTGGTGGTGAAAAATGAGTACTGCTGAAGGGAAAGGTGTTTGATCATTGTATGACCGAGACTTAAACCCGAAAGCTTAGTAACTTTTCCCACAGTGATTCAATAAATAAATACAAAAATTTAAAAAATTAAGGTGGAGTCCATGCCCAATTCAATCAGTTAATCAGTGGCTGAATAAATAGCAGTACTCCTACAAAAAAAAAAAAAGAAAAAAAGAAATCCTCATCCTCAGGGACACCAGTAAGCCCTGAGCACCACTGGGTAAGGTTCAAAATGGAAAAGAATAAGCTTCAAAAGAGAAAGACAAAGAGCTAGAAAGAAAATGTTGACCATAGAGGGAAGCTGGTGAGTGGGGCCCTCCCGTAAAGTAAAGGCCCTCCCGTTGATCGTCGATTCGCTCGAGCGGGCCCAGTAACGTCTCCATTGGAGACTTTGTTGTTACTGTGTCCGGCATATCGAATACTCTCAGTAGCTTGCCGGGCTCTCCAAGAGGGGCGGAGGAATCGAACTCCGGTCGGCCATGTTGGCCGCGTGTAAGGCGAACGCCCTACCCGCTGTGCTATTGGGATGGAAATAGGGGACAAGGTGCTGGGAAATGTACAATGTGGAGGGACGGCTGTTGGAGCACAGTATGACTGAAACCTAATTATGTAGCTCTGTAAACATCTCTCTCATAGTGATTCAATAATAAAATCTTAAAACAAAAACAAAATAAAAACAAAAACAGAAAATAAGCTTCAGAACTTCCTCTGAGTATAAGCATTAATTTATGTAATTATCACCTCATAGGTAGCTTTATCTTCCCTATTTTGAAATGACTTTTCATTTGTGTTCAATCAAAAAAATATTTTTTCAGCCACACTGTGGTACTCAGGCTTCCTCCTGGCTCTGTGATCTGGAATTATCCAGGCAGGGGTCGGCCGACTGTCTCTAAAGCCTATAATCAAACCTCGGTTAGTCACTTCTCAGGAAAATGCTTTTCTGATATTGCCTCTCCCCAATACCATTTCATTTCTCCATCATTGAAGTAGGATAGAATATTGAGAGCCTCCTGGACAATTTCCAGATTCGAGGAAACTTCCTGCTGTTTTATTATTAAAGTCTTCGCTTTGTTGTCAAACACTGTATTGGTTTCAATTCCTTCCATTGGTTGAGTTTTATTTTATCCTGTGGAGTTGGATCCTTGGCCTTGATTTCACTGCGTAAATGTGGAGACTTTCTGCCAATGTCTTTCCCAAAGTGTCAGTGACTATCTGTTCCAACTAGAAGTTTCCTGTCAAGCCTTTCCAGGACCCTGATGTGAAACTTAGAGACTTGGGTGCCGTGCTGGTTAGCTGTGAGGAGATTAGTGACCTGAGGTGCCTGTACATCCATGGACCTGAGGAACAGAGGTCTGTCGGGCTCAGTGTGTGGGGGCAGGTCGGGTTCCCCCTGGTAGGGCTCTGCCTGCTGGCTGCTGACCCTTGGAGGACAAAGGCCTTGAGGAATAGGGGCCAGCCTGTCTCTCCTGCAGGGCTGCAGCATCTGGCCAACTCTCTGCCGATGGGGCTTGCTGGAAGGTTCCGGATGGCGGCTCCAACACTGGGGCTACTTTGGTTCACAGCTTGTTTCTGACAAGGCCTGACTGACTTCCCCATGTGCAAGTTTTAATACTTTTAAATTGTCTGCATTGCACATCATTTCAGACTAAGAACACATCCTGCTGGCTGTGGGTCTCTCAGTAGGGGTGTGTGTGTGTGTGTGTGTGTGTGTGTCTGAGTGTTTGTGTGTGAGTGTGTGTAAGTGTGTCTTTAAATGTGTGAGTGAATGTGTGTGAGAGTGTGTGTGAGTTTTTGGGACTGTGTGAGTGTGAGTGTGTGTGAGTGAATGTGTATGTGTGAGTGTGAGTGTGTGTTGTGTGAGAGTGTGAGCATGCGTGTGACTGTGTGTAAGTTTGTGTGTGTATGCATGTCTGCGTGTGTGTGAGTGTGAGCGTATGTGAATGAATATGTCTATGAATGTGTGTGAGTGTGTATAGTAAGTATGAATGTGTGAGTGTGAGTGAATGTGTGTGATTGTGAGTGTGTGAGTTTCTGTGAGTGTCAGTGTGTGTGAGTGTGAGTGAGTGAGTGTGTGGGTGAGAGTGTGTGAATATGTGTGTGTGAGTGTGTGAGTATGTGGATGTTGGGGATTTAAATCAGTGGCTCAGGTGTGACCTTGTTTGTTGTGACAATGTCAGAGTGCAGAGATTCAGGATCCTATGTGGGGGTTTCAAGGGCTAAGTTTTGGAGAAGGCTGGGGGGTTCCCTTCTTGCTGCACCCTAAGTTCTCAGCTGCTCTCACAGTTGGACCCAAGTTGCTCCACACGTCTCCCTCCCCTGGGGCCTGGGCTGCTCCTGGGCTGAGTGGGGCGGTTAGGGGGTCCCAGAGTCCTGGAAAAGATTCACCTGCATGGCCCGATTGCTGGGACCCTCCATGCAGGGGTGCTGGGGGCTGGAGGGGGTCACTGAGGCCCTAGACAAGACTCTTGTCCAATGTCTGTGTTCGGGAGTTGGGGGTGAGGCTCTGAGACTTCCTGGTTCTCCCCGGGAACCACAAGCTTCACTCTGAGATTGGGGGCTGGTGGGGTGGTTCCTGCCCTTCCTGGGGAGGGGCCTGAGACAGGGGGTCTCAGAGCCCTTTGGTCCCCCATTGCCCCCATGGTGCCCACCCCTTCTGCCTCAGGAAGCAGCAGCTTGGGCTGCTGTGCTGTGGCTGCTTGTGCCCCCAGAACTCCAGAAGATCAGACAGTGAGGCAGAGAGAAGCTGCACAGAACATGTTTATTTGGTCACACGGGGGGTGACTCCCTGCCTGAGACAGAGCAGGATCCTGGGCCAGGGATCCCCAGGGGGTGTCCAGGGGCTCTGAGGGACCAGCCCCATCCTGCCGTGTTCTCATTGCAGGCCTAGGGGTCCCGAGCAATTTTTTGAGTGCGTCATGCAGACCCTAGAGGCCACCCTGGTGTTCTCCCCGGAGGAGGGGGTAGCGTGGTCTGTAGTGGAGCAGCTGGGCTGGAGTGTGGAGGTCAGCAGCAGCAGGGAGGGGGCCCGCAGGACATGGGCTTGCAGAGCAGGGTGGGTTCACTGGGTGGGCAGCACGAAGAGGACGACTGGCAGGAGGGCATCATAACCATCATGGGCTGGCAGCTCATGGGTGGCGGGCAGCAGGGAGGGGGCCCGCAGGACATGGGCTTGCAGAGCAGGGTGGGGCCACAGGGCGGGCTGCATGGGGAAGGCTGGCAGGAGGCCACCATGACCATCATGGGCGGGCTGCAGGGAGGGGGCCCGCAGGACATGGGCTTGCACAGCAGGGTGGGGCCACAGGGCGGGCTGCACGGGGACGGCTGGCAGGACGGCATCATGACCATCATGGGCTGGCAGCTGGAGGGCGCACAGCAGGGGGGTGGGCAGCTGGGGGAGCAGCCTGAGGAGCAGCTGGTCTGGCACATGGCGGGTGCTGAGGGTACAGGTGGTGTGTGTGTGCTGGCGGAGGGTGGATGTCTGGGCTTCTTTGCCCGGCAGCCTTTATACCCGGCCGTGGGCGTCCGGCAACACGGAAACTCCCCCTGGACTTCCTCCTGGCTGGCCCCACACTTCCCCGCCTACCCCCGGGCCGCATCCCTGGGTCTATGCCCACAAACAAGTCTGTCTGCAGGTCCGTCTCCCCTGCAAACTGGAAGTTCGGGTTTGAGCTCCCATGATCGGGTGGATTTCTCCAGGCCCCGCTGTGCTGGCTGTGGCTGGCCTCAGCACTGCTGTTGGTCCTGTCTCTTCCTGAGGGAGACTTAGGAAGGCTGTCCTGGAGTCCTGAGTTTCCTTGTCCTCTGTGTGTGTGTATGTTTGTGTGTGTGTTTGTGTGTGGTTGGGCCTCCCATACATTCCAGGGTGCCTTTGTGCACCTGGCTAAGCTCATCCAAACTTTGACGGTTAATTTTGGCCTTGAGGATTTGGTCAGCAACCTCCACGGCCTCACTGAGCTTTGTCCCAACGTACTCCAGAGTCAGCTGCCACTGTCAGTTTGGGGATTGATTCAATCCCTCAAATGGTCTCCCCTACCCTTGTAATACTTTAAACATCGAAGTCTAATTCTCTTGTATGTATAGCATGATGTAGGTCATCATCATCATCATCATCTTGTTCTTGTTCTTGTTCTTCTTGTTCTTGTTCTTCTTGTTCTTGTTCTTCTTCTTCTTCTTCTTCTTCTTCTCCTTCTCCTCCTCCTCCTCCTCCTCCTTCTTCTTTCTTCTTTCTTCTTCTGTCTCCATCTTTGTCTTCATCTTCGTCTTCTCCATTCCACCAGTTCACATACATTTCCCACCACTGATATCCCCAGTTTCCTCTAGGCAGATGCTTCTCTGTCCCTCTCTTCTTTGTTTTGGCCATTATCACTGTCACTGTCCTCCCGTTGTTCATCGATTTGCTCAAGCAGGCCCAGTAACATCTCCATTTTGAGACTTGTTACTGTGTTTGGCATATCGAATACATCACAGGTAACTTGCCAGGCTTTGCCGTGTGCGCAAGATACTCTCGGTAGCTTGCTGGGCTCTCCGAGAGGGGTGGAGGAATCGAACCCGGCCGGCCGGGCTGGTCGCACGCAAGGCAAACGCCCTACTGCTGTGCTATCGCTCCAGCTCTTTTTTGCGGTATTGGCACTGACAGGTTATTATGTTATCCCTTCACCTACTCTCAGCACTCAATTCTTGTCCAGAGTGATCATTTCCAATGGTCATTGTCATAGGGGTCTCTTCTCTACCCCTATTGCCCTCTCTCTCTTCCTCCCACTGTGACAAGTTTCCAACCGATACTGCTGTGCTGGCCTGGTCTCAGCGCTGCTGTTGGTCCTGTCTCAGCCTGAGGGAGACTTGGGAGGCTTTCCTTGGGTCCTGTGTTTCCTTCTCCTGTGTGTGTGTGTGTGTGTGTGTGTGTGTATGGTTAGGCCTCCCAGGGATTCCAGGAGCCTGTGTGCACCTGGCCAAGCTCATCCACACTTCAGTGGTTAATTCTGGGCTTAAGGATTTGGTTCAGCGACCTCCGGGGCCTCACCCAGAGAAACTTTGGGTCCCCAGAGTCATCTGCCCATGGCTCTGTGGGTGGGATGGACTCTTTCCTGCCCTTGTAATGTTTTAACAGCAGATTCTTTTTCTCTCATAGCTATAGAACCTTGTACGTGATAGTTCTTTCTGAGTGGACATTTCTAGTCAAGCCTTTGTAGTCTGCGGCCAGTCTCCGTGTTATCTCACATCTGCATGAAGCCCCTGGTCTCTGCCCACATGTTGCTTCCTGACTCTCTGGTCTGTCGTGGTGCCTCCTTTTCATCCCTGGTGACCATCTCGTGATTTCTGCTCTGTGAGATTCACCAACAATGTCTTTGCTCAGTTCGCTTTTTCTCCACTCTTTCTTTCTTTCTTTCTTTCTTTCTTTCTTTCTTTCTTTCTTTCTTTCTCTCTCTTTCTTTCTTTTGTTCTCTCTTTCTCTCCCTCCCTCCCTTCCTTCCTTCCTTCCTTCCTTCCTTCCTTCCTTCCTTCCTTCCTTCCTCCCTCCCTCCCTCCCTCCCTCCCTCCCTTCCTTCCTTTTTTTAAACATTGAATCACTGTGAGATACACAGTACAAAGCTTCTCACGGTCGTGTTTCAGTCCTACAAAGATCCAACACCATCCCTCCAATAGTGTCCATTTCCCACCACCAGTGTCCCCAGTTTTCCTCCCACCATCCTCCTATCCCCAGCTTCCCCCAGTTGCCTCTATGGCAGGCCTCTTTCTCATTCTCTCTCTCTCTCCCTCTCTCCCTCTCTCTCTCTCTCTCTCTCTCTTTCTCCTTTTGTACAGTATTATTTGTGATACAGGCACTAAAAGTTTATCATGTTTGTTCTGGGTGTTCAGTATTTGTATTCACAAGGCAGAGCTGGAGTAACTTATTTATTTATTTTTAACTGGGTGGCAGCTTTGGAGTGTGCTGGGGTTTTAGAGGTAGAAGGAAGTGGGGGAGGGAAGGCTTTCCTGGCCTTGAAAAAGCCTGGAGATTTCAGTCACAAAACCCGCACACCCGCTTTTTTTTTTTTTTTTTGCTTTTTGGGTCACACCTGCAATGCACAGGGGTTACTCCTGGCTCTGCACTCAGGAATTACTCCTGGCTGTGCTCAGGGGACCATATGGGATGCTGGGAATTGAACTTGGGTTAGCCGCATGCAAGGCAAATACCCTACCCGTTGTGCTATTGCTCCAGCCCCCTACACACACCCAACTTTTGGCAGATTATATCTCAGTGAGGTTTGTTACAAGACTTGGGCTGGGCTGGGGAGTCTAGCTGGGGGCAGCAGTTTTGGATTTTGGGAACAAGCTGTGGCTGGGGGCTCTGCTTGGGCAGGTACCAGGCTGACTGCTCAGTTTACCCTGGTCTTTTCAGCCTTGTTGGGTCTGAACTTAACTGTGACTTTTGATCTCTTTTGAGATTTACTTATGGGTCTCTGGAGCAAGGCTGGTAGAAGAGCTTACAGGGTGGCACTGGAGTTGGTTTGTGGGGGTGACTGCCAGTGCTTCCAGGAGTATTGGGAAGTGCGGGGAGGTAGCCCATCCCAACTCTGTGAAAACCTGGAGATTTCAGTCACAAAACCCGCATGCCCGAATTTTCAGCAGATTGTGTCTTGGTGAGGTCTGTCCCAAGACGGTGGAGTCTGGCCGGGGACATGGCGGGGATTTTGGATTGTGGGAGCAAGCGGCTGCCAGGGCATTGTCTGGGCGGGCACCAGGCAGACCCTCCCTTTTGATCTACTCCAGTCTGTTCAGCCTTGCGCGGGTCTGAGATTAACTGTGGCTTTGATCTGTTTGGAGGTTTATTTGGGGGTCTCTGAAGTGAGGCCGATGAATGCATGTGTGTGGCTAAGTGGAGGGGATTTGTGGGCATTTGTGGGCGTGGCTCCACAGACCTGATTCTTGACACTTCAGTTTCTCGGGAAACTTGGTCCTGAGTTATGGGGTCTGGCCAGAGGAACAGTGGTGGATTTGGGGTACCAGGAAGCCTGAAGACACCTCAGGCCGCTGATGTGCTTGCCCTGTGGGTCCAGGTTGACCTGCTGGCAGAGCGTGCCCCCTGGCCAGGCGGCAATGGCAGCAGTGACCCAGCAGGAACCAGGCCCAGGGCCAGGGCTGCTGTGGTTCGCAGGCTGGGCACTCAGGCGGGCTGCAGCCACACAGAGCCTGACAGGGCACATGCTCATCCCGGGGCTCCAGACGGTTGGCACTCAGAGAGGTTTTCCTTCACGGTATCTCTGTCCTTCCCAGGCCTTGTGTCTGTGCTGCCACCATCTTCCTTGCCTCCGCCATATTTCTTTTTTTTGGGGGGGGTCACTCCCAACGATGCTCAGGGGTTACTCCTGGCTCTGCACTCAGGAATCACTCCTGGCGGTGCTCAGGGGACCATGTGGGATGCTGGGAATTGAACCCAGGTCGCCTGCGTGCAAGGCAAATGCCCCACCCCTTGTGCTATCACTCCAGCCCCTATTTCTTTTTTTAATTAAAAGTTTTTTTAATTGAATCACTGTGGGATAGATTCTTACAAAGCTGTTTATGATTAGGTTTCAGTCATCCCTCCACTAGGGCACTTTTCCCAGCACCAGTGTCCCCAGGTTCCCTCCCATCTCTCCCATCCTCACAGCCTGCCTCTATGGAAGGTGCTTTCCCTCTCTCTCTCTCTCTCTCTCTCTCTCTCTCTCTCTCTCTCTCTCTCTCTCTCTTCCTTTTGGGGCATTGTGGTCTGCAATACAGATGTAAAAGGTTATCAGGATTTTCCCTTTACCTACTTAGAATACCCAGTTCTGTCCAGTGTGATCATCCCAGCTCTTATTGTCACACTGGTCCTGTCTCTATCCAACCTACCCTCGGCCCCCCACACCCTTGTGGTTGATTCCAACCATTGACCAGTCCTCCTAGCCCCTGTTTCCCACATACGCAGTTTCTTTCTACTGTATTTTATTGGTATGTTTAAATACTGATATTTAGAATTCTCTGCCGTCTCTCATTTTGAGCTGTTGTCACTCCTGTCTGGATCAGGTGCTGCCTTAGAAGATAAACTTTTCTTTTTTTTTTCTTTTCTTTTTTTTTAATAACTTTAAAAAAATTTTTTTTATTAGTGAAACACCATGAGGTACAGTTGTAGATTTACAATTTTTTATGCTTGGGTTTCGATTATACAATGATCAGATACCCATCCCTCCACCAGTGCCCATTTCCCACCACCATGGATAATATCCCCCCACCCCCATCCCTCCATCCCCCCCTGCCTCTGTGGCAGGGCAATCCCCTGTGTTCTCTCTCTCCTTTTGGGTGTTGTGGTCTGCAAAAGAGGCATTGAGTGGCAAACATGTTCAGTCCATAGTCTACTTTCGACATGCATCTCCCCTCCTGAGAGGATCCTCCAAACACCCTTTATTTGGTGCTCCCTTCTCTATCTGAACTGCCCTTTCCTCTAGGATACCCAGCTGGCCTCTAAGTTCTGGAGTAATCCTCCTGGTGCTGATCTCAGCTATTCTTGGGTATTAATCTCATATTTTGTTTCTTTATATCCCCCAGATGAATGCAATCTTTCTATGTCTATCCCTCTCTTTCATGATACTTTCCATATTGTACCACTTGTATGTAAATTTCATGACTTCATCTTTTCTAACAGCTACATAGTACTCCATTGTGTAGATGTACCAAAGTTTCTTTAACCAGTCAAGAAGATAAACTTTTCTTAGAAGTAGACTTTTCTTGCCTGTTAACATAAGCATTGGTTGCTCTGACTGGGCCCCTGAGGAGTGCTCCGGCTGTGCCCTGCTATCCCGAGCGTCTTTACGTTGATGTCCGTGTAAACTGCTCTGTGTTTGGTTTGGGCCACACTGTGTGGTCCTCGGGGTTGTTCCCTGTCTGTACTCCGGAGGCCCGAGGTAGGGTGGGAGTGGAGGTGTGTCGGGATGCGAGCTGGGTGGTGGGTTGGGGGAGAGAGCTTGCTGGGGGCCTCATCTCCCTCCCCTTTGGGTTCCATATCTCCTGCTATGGGGCTGTAGTATAGAACATTGCAAGTGTGCTCTCCAATTTCCAAATGTGAGGGTATTTCCTGTGTCTTATCATTGATGTCTTAATTTCTGCTCAATAATATAGTTATGTTTCCATCCCTTCCATTGGTTGAGCTCTGTTTGTCATGTGTAGCGGGTCCTTGGGCTTGTTTCACTGTGCAGTATTGGAGACTTTCTGCCACAGCTGCTTCCAACTCTGTGGGGGTGACCCTGATATGGAGCTTGGAGACTTGGGCTGCCGCGCTGGTCAGCTGTGAGGAGATTAGTGATCTGCAGTGCCTGTACATGCATGGACCAGAGGGAGCCGGCCTGTCTCTCCTGCAGGGTTGCAGTGTCCAGCTGACTCTCTGCCGATAGGGCTTGCTGGAAGGTTCTGGATGGTGGCTCCAACACTGGGGCTGCTTTGGTTCACTGCTTGTCTCTTCCGAGACCTGACTGGCTTCACCACCTGCGAGAATATACTTTTAGAATAGTCTGCATTGTGCTTCATTTCAGTTTAACAATAACTCACATCCTTCGGACCAACTTGCACATCATTTCAGACTAAGAACACATCCTTCTGGCTGTGGGTCTCTCCTCCTGCCAGCCGTCAGCAGGGGCGAGTATGTGTATATGTGTGTATGAGAGAGAGAGAGAGTGAGTGTGTGAATGAGTGTAAGTGTCTAAGAGTATGTGTGAGTGAGTGTGTATGAGTATGTGAGTGTGAGTATGTGTGTGTGTGAGTGAGTGTGTCTGACTGTGTGTATGAGTATGTGTGTGTGTTGGGGTTTGACTCAGTGGCTCAGGTATGACCTTTGTTGTTGTGAAAACATCAGGGTGCAGAGATTCAGGCGCTGCAGAAGCTTGTGCTTGGAGAGGGCTGGGGGTTCCCTTCTTGCTGCACCCTAAGTTCTCAGCTGCTGAGTTGGACCCAGGACTCCACATATCTCCCTCCCCTTGGGTCCTGGGCTGTTCCTGGGATGGGTGGGGCGGTCAGGGGTTCCCCGAGTCCTGGACAAGAATCACCTACTCAGCATTGTCTGGGACCCTCCATGCAGGGGTGCTGGGGGCTTGTGGGGATCACTGAGACCCTAGACCAGATTCTTGTCCACAGTCTGTGTTCAGGGGTTGGGGGTGAGGGTCTGTGACTTCCTGGTGCTCCCCCAGGACTACAAGCTCCACTCTGTGATTGGGGCTGGTGGCATGGTTCCTGCCCTCCCTGGGAAGGGGCCTGAGACAGGGGGTCTCAGAGCTCTTTGGTCCCCTAACTGCCCCGATGGTGCCTGCCCCTACTGTTCTGCCTCAGGAAGCAACACCTTGGGGTGCTGTGTTGTGGCTGTTTGTGCCCCCAGAATACCAGAAGGTCAGACAGTGAGGCAGAGGGAAGCTGCACAGAACATGTTTATTTGGTCACACACAGAGAGAGCAGAATCCTGGACCAGGGCTCCCCAGGGGGTGTCCAGGGGCTCGGAGGGACCAGCCCCATCCTGCCGTGTTCTCACTGCAGGCCCAGGGGTCCCAAGCAGGCTTTCGAGTACCACGTGCAGACCCTAGAGGCCACCCAGGTGTTCTCCATGGAGGAGGGAGCAGTGTCCTCTGCAGTAGAGCAGCTGGACTGGAGCGTGGAGGTCAACAGCAGCAGGGAGGGGGCCCGCAGGACATGGGTTTGCAGAGCAGGGTGGGTCCACTAGGTGGGCAGCATGGGGAGGATGACTGGCAGGAGGGCATCATGACCATCATGGGCTGGCAGCTCATGGGCGGCGGGCAGCAGGGAGGGGGCCCACAGGACATGGGCTTGCAGAGCAGGGTGGGGCCACAGGGCGGGCTGCATGGGGAAGGCTGGCAGGAGGCCACCATGACCATCATGGGTGGGCTGCAGGGAGGGGGCCCGCAGGACACGGGCTTGCACAGCAGGGTGGGGCCACAGGGTGGGCTGCACGGGGATGGCTGGCAGGAGGGCACCATGACCATCATGGGCTGGCAGCTGGCGGGTGCACAGCAGGGGGGTGGGCAGCTGGGGGAGCAGCCTGAGGAGCAGCTGGTCTGGCACATGGCAGGCGCTGAGGGTGTGTAGGCTGGTGTCTGGGTGCTGGCAGAGGGTGGATGTCTGGGCTCCCTTCCCCGGCAGCCTTTATACCCAGCCTTGGGCGTCCGGACAACACGGAAGCTCCCCCTGGACTTCCTCCTGGCCAGCCCCGCACTTCCCCACCTCCCCCCAGGCCATGCGTCCCTGGGTCTGTGCTCAAAAATGAGCCTGACTGCAGGGCTGTCTCCCCTGCAAACTGGAAGTTCGGGTTTGAGCTCCCTTAGCCCAGGTGGGTTCTCAGGCTCCATTGGTGTCCTGGTGTCCTGCGTTCCCTTGTCTTGTTTTGTGTGTGTGTGTGTGTGTGTGTGTGTGTGTGTGTGTGTGTGTGTGTTTGGGCCTCCCAAAGATTCCAGGAGCCTTTGTACACCTGGCCAAATTCATCCACCTTTCAGTGGTCAATTTGGGACTTGAGGATTGGGTTCAATGACCACAGGGGCCTCACCACTTTGTTTTGGGTCTCTGGAGTCTGCCGTCAGGTCCTAGGTTGTATGTGACTGACCTGCTCCCTCAGATGCTTCCCCGTCTTGTTTTTATAATTTATGTGAGAATTCCAATTTTCTCGTTGACCATGCAGTGACTATTTTTCTGAGTGGACATTTCAGTCAAGCCTCTCAAGGATATGACCGGTTCCCACAATTTCTCACACACTGCATGAAACTTCGGTCTCAGCCCAAATTGTAGCTCCCAAGCCCTTTGACATGTAGTGATTTCTCTTTTCTCTTTTTCATTCCTAATACTTTGTGGTTTTATTTTTCTGTTATTTTCCTTCTATGATGTAATCAGTTTTATTCTTCAGGTTCAATATATTTTTTTTAATTTCTTCACCACATTTATACTTTCTGTTTTTGTGTGTTTTTCTTTCCTTCTTTTTTTTACTATTAAAATTATCTGCCTTGTCCCAAAATTGAGCTTTGTATTTCTTGTCCAGATTAGGTGCAAATTTAGAAAATAATCTTTTGTGGCTGAAGTGCTAATACAGCAGAGAGGGCTTTTACCTTCCTCTTAATGTACTAAGTTTGAAATCCTCACCCTCAGGGACATCAGTAACCCTGAGCACCACTAGGTAAGGTTCAAAATTGAAAAGAATAAGCTTCAAAAGAGAAAGGGAAAGAGCTAGAAGAAAAATGTCGAACATAAAGGGAAGCTGGTGGGTGGGCATGGGAGGGAAATAGGGGACAAGGTCCTGGGAAATGTACAATGTGGAGGGATGGCTGTTGGAGCACAGTATGACTGAAGCCTAATTATGCAGCTCTGTAAAGATCCATCTCATAGTGATTCAATAATAAAATCTTAAAACAAAAACAAAATAAAAATAAAAACAAAAAATAAGCTTCAGTACTTCCTCTTGAATGTAAACATTAATTAATACAATTATCCCCTCTAAAGATAGCTCTATCTTCCCTATTTTGAAATGACTTTTCATTTTTTTCTTTTTGGGTCACACGCAGTGGTGCTCTGGGGTTAGTCCTGGCTCTGCACTCAGGAATTACTCCTGGCGGTGCTCAGGGGACCATATGGGAAGCTGGAAATTGAACCTGGGTTGCCTCCTGCAAGTAAAACACCCTACCTTCTGTGTTATTGCTCCAGCCCCAAAATGACTTTTCATTTGTGTTCATTATATCACTGTATCACTGTCATCCCGTTGTTCATCGATTTACTCGAGCAGCGCCAGTAGTGTTTCCATTTGTTCCAGCCCTGAGATTTTAGCAGCCTCTCCTTACTCGTCTTTCCCAAAGCTGCCATATTGGAGGCTCCTTCAGGGTCAGGGGAATGAGACCTGTTAGTGTTACTGTAGTTTTTGGCATATTGAATACGCCATGGGTAGCTTGCCAGGCTCTGCTGTGTAGCTTGCCGGGCTCTCCAAGAGGCATATATATATTTCCCTCTATGATTCATTGCCTGCTGTCTGAACCCCATCAAACATGCTGTGGTAATTATGGAGAATAGGTAGGGAGTTTCTTTCGTGGCCACACCATTCAGGAATATGTTCACTTATATGTGAGGCTCGGCCCAAGCATGTGGAAAGTGTTCAGGAGCATGGTGGC
Source organism: Sorex fumeus (assembly GCF_029834395.1). NCBI lineage: Eukaryota > Metazoa > Chordata > Mammalia > Eulipotyphla > Soricidae > Sorex > Sorex fumeus. Next base: position 5,767,594 of record NW_026606098.1, on the reverse strand, counting down.
GGTTGGGTAGTGGAAGTCACCTGTCGGGGCTGGGTACCTTGGGGCAGGGAGGGCTCTCATCCACCCCGCTCTGGACACCTCGATTGAAAACAGCCTGGTATGGAGTCCGGTGGCATGGTTATGGGGGCCTCGTTTTATGCTCCCTTCTGGGTGAAGCAGCCTTGAGTTCTGGAGGGTAGAATCATAAAATGAGTGTGTATGAGTATGTGAGTCTGTGTGAGTGTGTGCGAGTGAGAGTGTGTATATAGAGTATATGAGTGAAAGTGTATGAGAGTGTGTGAGTGTTTGAGTGTGTGTGAGTGAGTGTGTGTAAATGTGTGTGTGAGTTTGTGTGAATGTGTGGGAGAGTTTGAGTGTGTGAGTGTGTGTATGAGTGAGTTTGTACCTCCACTACCCAGCCGTCGCCACACTCCAGGACGCTTTCCAGACCCTAAATACCAGACCCTAAATATGTCCTAAATCATAGGATACTAAATACCCATCTTCCGGAATTGTCGTACCATATTTGATAGGGTTCAAATATGGTAACACCTACAAGGGTGATTAGAGGTCGCCCCAAAAGCCTCTATCCCTCTCGGAAAGACTGGCAAGCTACCAAGAGTATTCCGCCCGCACGGAAGAGCCTGGCAAGCTATCTGTTGTGTATTCGATTTGCCAAAACCAGTAACTACAACTGGTCTCATTCACCTGACCCTGAAGGCTTCACCGACATGGCAGCACTGAGAAGGATGAGAAAGGAGAGACTGACAAAATCTCAAGGCTGAACTAGGCTGCCACAACGAAGGAAGACAAAAATGATTGTCTGTACTTTCAATGCACGTATGCTAGCATCAGATACATCCATCGAGGACCTGATGGTACAAGCGCGAATGATCAAGTACGACATCATTGGTCTGACCGAGACAAGAAGGCACGAATCTCACCATGCCGTTTTCGACACTCGAGAAGAATTATTCCTTGGAACATGCGATAAAAGAGGTGTCGGAGGTGTCGGTGTCCTTGTCAACACAAACTTGGCCAAGAGCATTGATTCATTCGAATGCCTAACAACCCGAATCTGACGTTTTCATTTGAATAGATGTGGCTCACTGCCTGCAGTTTCTATCTTCGTTGTCTACGCACCAACATCTCATTATGATGAAAGAGAAATCGAGAAGTTCTACATGGAGCTAGAGAAGTTCTATAAAGAAGACCACACCTTCTACAAGATCATTGTGGGTGATTTTAATGCCAAGATAGGACCGAGAAGATCAGCTGAAGAACTTCACATTGGGACCCATGGCCTAGAATGGAACGAACAGGGTGAGAGACTGTCTGAGTTCATCATGTCGACCAAGACCATCCATGAATCTAAACGTTGGACATGGGAGTCTCCCGGTGGACGATTCCACAACGAAATAGACCACATCATATTCAATCGACGGTTTTGCCTGACCAATGTCGCTGTTGTCCCAAAATTTCGAACGGGATCGGACCACCGTCTCCTTTGTGCAAAATTCTACTTCACAGAGCGGGGAGAAAGGGCTGCAAAGTTCAAAAAGAGAACTCCCAGAATGACCACCAACTGGGAACTCTTTGGCACTATTGCGGCAACATGGGAAGATGCCATTGTTGACAACATTGACGAGGAATACGATCGACTGGTTCAGCACCAACATGAATGTGCGAGGAACGCCAAGAGAGAGATAGCCACAAAAAAACGCCTGTCTTTGAAAACTCTTGAGCTAATTTGCCAGCGTGGTTTGGCGCATGCCTTAGGCAACCGCAAGCTAACGTCTGAGCTTGCAAAGCAGTGCAGAGATGCCATCAAGGAAGACCTCAAAGAGAAAAGAGCAGAAGTACTGGTAGATGTGGCAGAAGCTGGGAAAAGTATTCGTTACGCCCGCCTGTCCTTCGCCAACTACAAGACCAAGATGACTGCCCTCCGACGTCCTGATGGATCCATCACATCCTCCAGAACGGCAATGGAGAAGATTATCCATGACTTCTACTCAAATCTCTTCGATAGCCATGTCCACTTGCCGACATACCAAATTCCACAGGATGGATATGTCGTTCCCAACGTTCTCCCTTCCAAAATCCGACACGCCATTTCATTGGTAAAGAAACAAACAGCACCTGGCCCAGACAAGGTCAGACCTGAACACCTGAAGAACCTGCCATCAGTACTCATCAATACACTGGCTCGGCTCTTCACTCGCTACCTGTCTGAATGCAAGGTTCTGTCCCAGTGGAAAACCAGCAGGACCGTACTACTGTTCAAGAAGGGAGACATCCATGACATTGGCAACTATTGCCCGATCTGCCTATTGTCTGTCATCTACAAGTTGTTCACTCGAGTCATTCTAAATAGGATTGGCAGAACACTAGATGAAGGACAACCATGCGAGCAAGCCGGGTTCCGCAAAGGATTCAGCACTATCGACCATATCCACACAATAACCAAACTCATTGAAGTTTCTCAAGAGTTCAAGATGCCGCTCTGTTTAACGTTCATTGATTTAAAGAAGGCCTTTGATTCTGTTGAGATGGAAGCGGTCATTGAAGCCCTAGCCAATGAGGGCATTCAAGCCCAATACATCAAGATCCTCCGTGAGCTGTATTGCGGATTCACTACCAGGATCTCACTATTCTACAAAGAAGTGATCGTTGATGTCAAGAGAGGGGTTCGGCACAGTGATACCATTTCACCGAAACTCTTCAGTGCCACCCTCGAGAACATCATGCGACGACTGGAATGGGAAGGAATGGGAGTGAAGATAGATGGTCAGCAATTACACCACCTCCGCTTTGCTGATGACATTGTTTTAATAACACCAAACATCAGCCAAGCGGCACAAATGCTGGCCGACTTTGACTGTGAGTGTGGAAAGGTAGGACTACAGCCGAATCTTACGAAGACAATGTTTATGAGAAACAGCCTCGTTCCTGATGCCCCATTCGCTCTCAACGGAACGACCGTATCCGAATGCAATGGCTATGTGTACCTAGGTCGAGAAGTCAACATGACTAATGACTTGGCACCCAAGCTGCGCAGGAGGAAGAGAGCGGCTTGGAATGCCTTCAAGAACGTCGAAGAAATAGCTAAGAGGACGAAGAACCTCTGGCTCCGGGCACATCTCTTTGATTCCACTGTTCTTCCTGCATTAACATATGCCTCAGAGACCTGGGCCCTACGCAAACAAGATGAGAACGCTATTCAGGTCTCCCAAAGAAGAATAGAAAGAGCTATGCTTGGAATATCACGTTTCACTCAAATGAGAGAAAAAATCCGGAGTTCCGACATCCGTCGACGATCAAGAATCAGGGACGCTGTCTCATTTGCCAAGGTGTCGAAAATCAGATGGGTTGGTCACGTAATGAGATTTAAAGACGACCGCTGGACTAGAGCTGTTACCGACTGGATTCCACGGGATGTCAAAAGATCGCGTGGCCGCCAACCTACCAGATGGTCAGACTTCTTCGTCAAGATCATGAATGATCGGTTGGAGGCCCTTCATGTTCCCGGAGTGAACAGATGCCATTGGGCTACACTGGCACGCGACAGGGACAAATGGAGACGTTACTGGCGCCCGCTCGAGCAAATCGATGACTAACGGGAAGTTAAGTGATTAAGTGATTAAGTTACTGTGTGTGAGAGTGTGTGAATGAGAACCTATGAGTGTGCGTTAGTACATAAGTGTGTGTGAGAGTTGTGAGATTGAATGAGTGTGTGTGAATGAGTGTGTGAATGTGTGAATGTGTGAGTGTGTATAAGTGTGTGAGTATGAATATGTGAGAGTGTGAGTGTCTGTGAGTGTGTTAGTGTGTAAGTTTCTGTATGTGTGACTGAGTATGTATGAGTGTGTGAGTGTGTGTGAGTGCATATGAGAGTGCGTGAGTGTGTTGAGTGTGTGTGAATGTGTGAGAGTGTGTGTTAGTGTGTGAATGAGTGGGTGAGTGTGTGTGAGTGTGTGTGTGTATGTGTGTGTGTTGAGGATTTGATTCAGTGGCTCAGATGTGACCTTGTTGTGTTTGTTGTGACAATGTCAGGGTGCAAAGACTCAGATTCCTTTGAGGGGGCTGCAGGGGGCTTGTGCTTGGAGAGGGCTGGGGGTTCCCTTATTGCTGCACCCTGAGTTCTCAGCTGCTGAGTTGGACCCAAGTTGCACCACATGTCACCCTCCCCTTGGGGCCTGTGCTGCTCCTGTGCTGGGTGGGGTGGCAAGGGGGTCCCTGAGTCCTAGACCAGATTCACCCACACAATCCGTGTGCAGGGACCATCTCTATCCAGGGGTGCTGGGGGTCAGGACCATCTCTATCCAGGTCAGGGGGTCCCCAAGACCTGGACAGATTCGCCTGCAGAGCCCGTGTCTGGGACCCTCAATGCAGGGTACTCAGAGGGCTGGTGAGGGTCACTGAGGTGCTAGACCAGACTCTTGTCCACTGTCTGTGTTCAGGGGTTGGGGGTGAGGCTCTGTGACTGGTCCTCCATGGAGACCACAAGCTCCACACTGTGATTGGGGGCTGGTGGGATGATTCCTGCATGCCTGTAGAGGGGCCTGAGACAGGGGATCTCAGAGCCCTTTAGTCCCCTCACTGCCCCATGATGCCCGCCCCTTCTGTTCTGCCTCAGGAAGCAGCAGCTTGGGCTGCTGTGCTGTGGCCTCTTGTGCACCCCCAAATTCGAGAAGGTCAGACAGCGAGGCAGAGGGAAGCTACACAGAACATGTTTATTTGGTCACCTGGGGTGGGGGCTCCCTGCTGGAGACAGCAGGATCCTGAGCCAAAGCTCCCCAGGGGGTGTCCAGGGGCTCTGAGGGACCAGCCCCATCCTGCCGTGTTCTCACAGCAGGCCCAGGGGTCCCGAGCAGGCTTTCGAGTGTGTCATGCAGACCCTAGAAGCCACCCAGGTGTTCTCTCTGGAGGAGGGAGCAGCGTGGTCTGCAGTGAAACAGCTGGGCTAGAACGTGGAGGTCAGCAGCAGCAGGGAGGGGGCCCGCAGGACATGGGCTTGCAGAGCAGGGTAGGTTCACTGGGTGGGCAGCATGGAGAGGACGACTGGCAGGAGGGCATCATGACCATCATGGGCTGGCAGCTCATGGGAGGCGGGCAGCAGGGAGGGGGCCCACAGGACATGGGCTTGCAGAGCAGGGTGGGGCCGCAGGGTGGGCTGCACGAGGAGGACGGCTGGCAGGAGGCCACCATGACCATCATGGGCGGGCTGCAGGGAGGGGGCCCACAGGACACAGGCTTGCACAGCAGGGTGGGGCCACAGGGCGGGCTACACGGGGATGGCTGGCAGGAGGGCATCATGACCATCATGGGCTGGCAGCTGGAAGGCGCACAGCAGGGGGGTGGGCAGCTGGGGGAGCAGCCTGAGGAGCAGCTGGTCTGGCACATGGCGGGTGCTGAGGGTGAGGGCTGGTGTGTGTGTGCTGGCGAGGGTGGATGTCTGGGCTCCCTTCCCTGGCAGCCTTTATACCTGGCCGTGGGCGTCCGGCAACACGGAAGCTCCCTCTGGACTTCCTTCTGGCCGGCCCTGCACTTCCCTGCCTTCCCCTGGGCCATGCGTTCTCAGGTCTGTGCCCACAACAAGCCTGGTTGCAGGGCTGTCTCCCCTGCAAACTGGAATTTCCGATTTTTGCTCCCGTGGCCCAGGTGGATTCTCAGACCCCACTGTTCTGGCCATGGCTGGCCTCAGCACTGCTGTTGGTCCTGTCTCTTTAAGAGGGAGACTTGGGCGGCTATCCTGCTATCCTGTGTTCCCTTGTCCTGGTGTGTGTGTGTGTGTGTGTGTGTGTGTGTGTGTGTGTGTGTGTGTTTGGACCTCCCAAAAATTCTGGATGCCTGTGTGCAGCTGGTCAAGCTCATCCACCTTTCAGTGGTCAATTTGGGACTTGAGGATTGGGTTCAGTGACCACAGGGGACTTACCACTGTGTCTTGGGTCTCCAGAGTCGGCCATCAGGTCCTAGGTTGTATGGGACTGACCTGCTCCCTCAGATGCTCCCCCGTCTTGTTTTTATACTTTATGTGAAAATTCCAATTTTCTTGTTGATCATGCAGTGACTATTTTTCTGAATGAACGTTTCAGTCAAGCCTCTCAAAAATATGACCGGTTCCGACAATTTCTCACACATTGCATGAAACTCTCAGTCTCAGCCTATATTGTAGCTCTCGAACTCTTTGACCTGTAGTGATGTCTCTTTTCTCTTTTTCATTCCTAATATTTTGTGGTTTTATTTTTCTGTTCAAGGGGATGTCCACGGAGTACCTTGTGGGCATGAGGTGATTCTTCTCTGGTGTAAATTTATCATTTTTATTCTTCAGATTGAACATTTTTTATAAATTTCTTCACCACATTTATACTTTCTGTTTTTGTTTTTTGGTGTTTTCTTCTTCTTTTTTTTTAACTATTAAAATTATCTGCCTTGTCCCAAAATTGAGTTTTGTATTTCTTGTCCAGATTAGGTGCAAATTTAGAAGATAATCTTTAGTGGCTGGAGTGCTAATACAGCAGAGAGGGCTTTTACCTTCCTCTTAGTGTACTAAGTTTGAAATCGTCACCCTCAGGGACATCAGTAAGCCCTGAGCACCACTGGGTACGGTTCAAAATTGAAAAGAATAAGCTTCGGGGCTGGAGTGATAGCACATCGGGTAGGGCGTTTGTCTTGCATGCAGCCAACATGGCCGACCCAGGTTCGATTCCCAGCATCCCATGTGGTCCCCTGAGCACCGCCAGGAGTAATTCCTGAGTGCATGAGCCAGGAGTAACCCCTGAGCATCGCCGGGTGTGACCCCAAAAAGCAAAAAAAAAAAGAAAAGAAAAGAATAAGCTTCAAAAGAGAAAGAGCTAGAAAAAAAAGTTGGTCATAGAAGGAAGCTGGTGGGTGGGCATGGGAGGGAAATAGGGGACAAGGTCTTGGGAAATGTACAATGTGGAGGGACGGCTGTTGGAGCACAGTATGACTGAAGCCTAATTATGCAGCTCTGTAAAGATCCATCTCATAGTGATTCAATAATAAAATCTTAAAAACAAAATAAAAATAAAAATAAAAACAAAAAATAAGCTTCAGTACTTCCTCTTGAATGTAAACATTAATTGATACAATTACCCCCTCTAAAGATAGCTCTATCTTCCCTATTTTGAAATGACTTTTCTTTTTTTTTTCTTTTTGAGTCACACGCAGCAGTGCTCAGGGGTTTCTCTTGGCTCTGCACTCAGGAATTACTCAGTGCTCAGGGCACCATATAGGATGTTGAGAATTGAACCTGGGTCACCTCGTGCGAGTAAAACGCCCTGCCTTCTGTGCTATTGCTTCAGCCCCAAAATGACTTTTTATTTGTGTTCACTATTTGTTTATCACTGTATCACTGTCATCCCGTTGTTCATCGATTTACTTGAGCAGTGCCAATAACGTCTCTATTTGTCCCAGCTCTGATATTTTAGCAGCCTCTCCTTACTCGTCTTTCCCAAAGCTGCCATATTGGAGGCTCTTTCAGGGTCAGGGGAATGAGACCTGTTAGTTATTGTTTTTTGGCATATTGAATATGCCACAGGTAGCTTGCCAGGCTCTGCCATGTGGGCAGGATACTCTCGGTAGCTTGCCGGGCTCTCCGAGAGGCATATATATATTTCCCTCTATGATTCATTGCCTGCTGTCTAAACCCCATCAAACATGTTGTGGTATTTATGGAGAATGGGTAGGAGTTTCTTTCGTGGCCGCACCATCCAGGAATATGTTCACTTATATGTGAGGCTCGGCCCAAGCATGTGGAAAGCATTCAGGAGCATGGTGGCGGTTGGTTAGTGGAAGTCGCCTGTCAGGGCTGGGTACCTTGGGGCGGGGAAGGCTCTCACCCAACCCATTCTGGGGCGCCTCGATTGAAAACAGCCTGGTGTAGAGTCCAGTGCATGCTTATGGGGGCCTCGTTTCCAGTTGAAGCAGCGTGATTTCTGGAGGTAGGCTCATAAAATGAGTGTGTATGAGTGTGTGAGTCTGTGTAAGTGTGTGAGTGAGAGTGTGTGAGTGTGTTAGTATGTGTATGAGAGTATGTGAGTGTATGAGAGTGTGTGAGAGTGTTTGTGTGAGTGTGTGTGAGTGTGTGTAAATATGTGTATGTGTGAGTTTGTGTGAATGTGTGTGAGAGTTTGAGTGTGTGAGTGTGTGTATGAGTGAGTTTGTGTGAGTGTGTGACTGTGTGAGAGTGAGAGTCTATGAGTGTGTGTTAGTGCATGAGTGTGTGAGTTGTGAGTGAGAATGAATGAGTGTGTGAGTGTGTGTGAATGTGTGTGTATGAGTGTGTGAGTATGAGTATGTAAGAGAGTTAGTGTCTGTGTGAGCGTGTAAATTTCTGTGTGTGTAATTTTGAGTATGTATGAGTGTGTGAATGTGTGCATAATTATGTGAGTGAGTATGAGAGTGTGTGTGAGTGTGTGTGAATGTGTGTGTTAGTGTGTGAGTGAGTGTGTGTATGAGTGAGTGTGTGTGTATTTGTGTGTGTTGAGGATTTGATTTAGTTGCTCAGATGTGACCTTGTTGTGTTTGTTGCGACAATGTCAGGGTACAAAGATTCAGATTCTTTTGTGGGGGCTGCAGGGGGCTTGTGCTTGGAGAGGGCTGGGGGTTCCCTTCTTGCTGCACCCTGAGTTCTCAGCTGCTGAGTTGGACCCAAGTTGCACCACACATCACCCTCCCCTTGGGGCCTGTGCTGCTCCTGGGCTGGGTGGGGTGGCCAAGGGGTCCCTGAGTCCTGGACCGGATTCATCCACACAATCCGTGTGCTGGGACTATCCATCCAGGGGTGTTGGGGGCCAGTCAGGGGGTCCCGAAGTCCTGGACAGATTCGCCTGCAGAGCCTGTGTTCTGGGAACCTCCGTGTGGGGGTGCTGGGGGCTGGTAGGGGTCACTGAGGCCCTAGACTCTTGTCCAATGTCTGTGTTCAGAAGTTGGGGGTGAGGCTCTGAGACTTCCTGGTCCTCCCCGGGAACCACAAGCTTCACTCTGAGATTGGGAGCTGGTGGGGTGGTTCCTGCCCTCCCTGGGGAAGGACCTATGACTGGGGTCTCAGGGCCCTTTGGTTCCCCATTGCCCCCATGGTGCCTGCCCCTTCTGTTCTGCCTCAGGAAGCAGCAGCTTGTGCTGCTGTGCTGTGGCTGCTTGTGCCCCCAGAACTCCAGAAGGTCAGACAGTGAGGCAGAGGGAAGCTGCACAGAACATGTTTATTTGGTCACACAGAGAAAGAGCAGGATCCTGGGCTAGGGCTTCCCAGGGAGTGTCCAGGAGCTCTGAGGGACCAGCCCCATCCTGCTGTGTTCTCACTGCAGGCCCAGGGGTCCCGAGCAGGCTTCCGAGCACCATGTGCAGACCCTAGAGGCCACCCAGGTGTTCTCCCTGGAGGAGGGGGGCAGCGTGGTCTGCAGTGGAGCAGCTGGGCTGAAGCGTGGAGGTCAGCAGCAGCAGGGAGGGGGCCCACAGGACATGGGCTTGCAGAGCAGGGAGGGTCCACTGGGTGGGCTGCACGGAGAGGACGACTGGCAGGAGGGCATCATGACCATCATGGGCTGGCAGCTCATGGGCGGTGGGCAGCAGGGAGGGGGCCCGCAGGACATGGGCTTGCAGAGCAGGGTGGGGCCGCAGGGCGGGCTGCATGGGGAGGACGACTGGCAGGAGGCCACCATGACCATCATGGGCGGGCTGCAGGGAGGGGGCCCGCAGGACACAGGCTTACAGAGCAGGGTGGGGCCACAGGGTGGGCTGCACGGGGATGGCTGGCAGGAGGGCATCATGACCATCATGGGCTGGCAGCTGGAGGGCGCACAGCAGGGGGGTGGGCAGCTGGGGGAGCAGCCTGAGGAGCAGCTGGTCTGGCACATGGCGAGTGCTGAGGGCGTGTGGATTGGTGTGTGTGTGCTGGCGGAGGATGGATGTCTGGGCCCACTTCCCCGGCAGCATTTATACCCGGCCGTGGGCGTCTGGCAACACGGAAGCTCCCTCTGGACTTCCTCCTGGCCAGCCCCGCACTTCCCTGCCTCCCCTCCGGGCCACGCATCCCGGGTCTGTGCCCACAAGAGGCTTGACTGCAGGTACATCTCCCCTGCAAACTGGGAGTTGTGGTTTGAGCTCTTGTGGCCCAGGTGGGTTCTCAGGCCCTGCTGTGCTGTGGCTGTCCTCAGTGCTGCTGTTGGTCCTGTCTCTTCCTGGGGGAGACTTGGGCGGCTGTCCAGGTTTCCTGTGTTCCCTTGTCCTGCGGTGTCTGTGTGTGTGCGTGCGCGCGCGTGCGTGCGTGCGTGCGTGTGTGTGTGTGTGTGTGTGTGTGTGTGTGTGTGTTTGGACTTCCCAAAGTTTTCGGGAGCCTGTGTGCACTTGGCCAAGAAAATCCAGCTTTGAGTGGTCAATTTGAGACCTGAGGATTGGGTTCAATGACCACAGGGGCCTCACCACTGTGTCTTTGGTCTCCGAAGTCTGCCATCAGGTTCTAGGTTGTATGGGACTGACCTGTTCCCTCAGATGCTCCCCTGTCTTGTTTTTATACTTCATGTGCAAATTCCAATTTTTCCATTGACCATGCAGTGACTATTTTTCTGAGTGGATGTTTCAGTCAAGCCTCTCAAGAATATTACCGGTTCCCATGTCATATCTCACACACTGCATGAAACTCTCGGTCTCAGCCCATATTGTAGCTTCCAAACTCTTTGACCTGTAGTGATGTCTCTTTTCTCATTTTCATTCCTAATATTTTGTGGTTTTATTTTTCTGTTATTTTCCTTCTCTGGTGTAAATTTATCACTTTTATTCTTCAGATTCAACTTTTTTTAAAAGTTTCCTCACCACATTTATACTTTCTGTTTATTATTTTTTTTATGTTTTTTCACTGTAAAAATTATCTGCCTTGTCCCAATATTGAGCTTTGTATTTCTTGTCCATTTCTTGTCTAGGTGCAAGTTTAGAAAATAATATTCAGTGGCTGGAGTGCTAATACAACAGAGAGGGCTTTTACCTTCCTCCTAATGTACTAGATTTGATATCTTCACCCTCAGGGACATCAGTAACCCTGAGCACCACTAGGTAAGGTTCAAAATTGAAAAGAATAAGCTTCAAGAGAGAAAGGGAAAGAGCTAGAAGAAAAATGTCGACCATAAAGGGAAGCTGGTGGGTGGGGATGGGAGGGAAATAGGGGACAAGGTCCTGGGAAATGTACAATGTGGAGGGACGGCTGTTGGAGCACAGTATGACTGAAGCCTAATTATGCAGCTCTGTAAAGATCCATCTCATAGTGATTCAATAATAAAATCTTAAAACAAAAACAAAATGAAAATAAAAACAAAAAATAAGCTTTAGTACTTCCTCTTGAATGTAAACATTAATTGATACAATTATCCCCTCTAAAGATAGCTCTATCTTCCCTATTTTGAAATGACTTTTCATTTTTTTCTTTTTGGGTCACACGCAGTGGTGCTCTGGGGTTAGTCCTGGCTCTGCACTCAGGAATTACTCCTGGCGGTGCTCAGAGGACCATACGGGAAGCTGAGAATTGAACCTGGGTCACCTCGTGCAAGTAAAACGCCCTACCTGCTGTGCTATTGCTCCAGCCTCAAAATGACTTTTCATTTGTGTTCACTATATTATTGTATCACTGTCATCCTGTTTTTCATCGATTTACTCTTGCAGCACCAGTAACATCTCCATTCATCCCAGCCCTGAGATTTTAGATTTTAGCAGCCTCTCCTTAATCTTCTTTCCCAATGCTGCCATATTGGAAGCTCCATCAGGGTCAGGGGAATGAGACCTGTTAGTGTTACTGCGGTTTTTTTTTTTTTTTTTTTTTGCTTTTTGGGTCACACCCAGCGAGGCTCAGGAGTTACTCCTGACTTTGCACTCAGGAATCACCCCTGGCAGTGCTCGGGGGACTATATGGGATGCTGGGAATTGAGCTCGGGTTGGCCACGTGTAAGGCAAATGTCCTACCTGCTGTGCTATTACTCCAGCCCCAGTGTTACTGTTTTCGTCATATCGAATACGCCACGGGTAGCTTGCCAGGCTCTGCTGTGTAGCTTGCCGGGCTCTCCGAGATATATATATATATATATATATATATATATATATATATGTTTCCCTCTATGATTCATTGCCTGCTGTCTGAACCTCATCAAACATGCTGCAGTAATTACGGAGAATGGGTATGGAGTTTCTTTTGTGGCCACACCATCCAGGAATATGTTCACTTATATGTGAGGCTCAGCCCAAGCGTGTGGAAAGTGTTCAGGAGCATGGTGGCGGTTGGGTAGTGGAAGTCACCTGTCGGGGCTGGGTTCCTTGGGATGGGTAGGGCTCTCACCCACCCCCTCTGGGTGCCTCAATTGAAAACAGCCTGGCATGGAGTCTGGTGGCATGCTTATGGGGGTCTCATTTCCGGATGAAGCAGCTGTGATTTCTGGAGGTGGAATCATAACATGAGTGTGTATGAGTGTGTGTCAGTGTGAGTGTGTGTGAGTGAGAGTGTGTGAGTGTGTTAGTGTGTGTATGAGAGTATGTGAACGAGAGTGTGTGAGTGTGAGTGTTTTGTGAGTGTGTGTGAGTGTGTACGTGTGAGTTTGTGTGAATATGTGTGAAAGTTTGAGTGTGTGAGTTTGTGTGTATGAGTGAGTTTGTGTGAATATGTGTGAAAGTTTGAGTGTGTGAGTTTGTGTGTATGAGTGAGTTTGTGTGAGTGTGTGTGACTGTGAGAGTGTGTGTGAGATTCTATGAGTGTGTGTTAGTGCATGAGTGTGTGAGTTGTGAGAATGAATGAGTGTGTGTTAATGAGTGTGTGAATGTGTGAGTGTAAGTGTGTATGAGTGTGTGAGTGAGTGTGAGTGTGAGTGTGAATGTGTGTCTGTGTATGTGTAAGGTCCTCTGTGTATGACTGTCTGTGAGTATGTATGACTGTGTGCGTGGTTGTGTGTTGAGTGTGTGTGAATGTGTGTGTAGTGTGTGAGAGTGTGTGTGTGTGAGTGAATGAATGAGTGTGTGAGTGTGTGTGTGAGTATGTGTGTGTGAAGTGGCTCAGATGTGACCTTGTGTTTGTTATGACAATGTCAGGGTGCAAAGATTCAGATTCCTTTGTGAGGGCTGCAGGGGGCTTGTGCTTGGAGAGGGCTGGGGGTTCCCTTCTTGCTGCACCCTGAGTTCTCAGCTGCTGAGCTGGACCCAAGTCGCACCACACATCTCCCTCCCCTTGGGGCCTGAGCTGCTCCTGGGCTGGGTGGGGCGGCCAGGAGGTCCCCGAGTCCTGGACCAGATTCACCCGCACAATCCGTGTGCTGGGACCATCCATCCAGGGGTGCTGGTGGCCAGTCAGGGGGTTCCCAAGTCCTGGACTAGATTCGCCTGCAGAGCCCGTGTGCTGAGAAACTCCATGCAGAGATGCTGGGGGCCAGAGGGGGTCACTGAGGTCCTAGACAAGACTCTTGTCCAATGTCTGTGTTCGGTGATTGGGGATGAGGCTCTGTGACTTCCTGGTCCTCCCCGGGAACCACAAACTTCACTCTGAGATTGGGGGCTGGTGGGGTGGTTCCTGCGCTTCCTGGGGAGGGGCCTGAGACAGGGGTCTCAGAGCCCTTTGGTTCCCCATTGCCCCCATGGTGCCCGCCCCTTCTGTTCTGCCTCAGGAAGCAGCAGCTTGGGCTGCTGTGCTGTGGTTGCTTGTGCCCCCAGAACTCCAGAAGGTGAGACAGTGAGGCAGAGAGAAGCTGCACAGAACATGTTTATTTGGTCACACGGGGAGTGGCTCCCAGATGGAGACAGAGCAGGATCCTGGGCCAAAGCTCTCCAGGGGGTGTCCAGGGGCTCTGAGGGATCAGCCCGATCCTGCCGTGTTCTCACAGCAGGCCCAGGGGTACTGAGCAGGCTTTTGAGCAGGTCATGCATACCCTAGAGGCCATCCAGGTGTTCTCCCCGGAGGAGGGAGCAGCGTGGTCTGCAGTGGAGCAGCTGGGCTGAAGCGTGGAGGTCAGCAGCAGCAGGGAGGGGGCCCACAGGACATGGGCTTACAGAGCAGGGTGGGTCCACTGGGTGGGCAGCACGGGGAGGACGACTGGCAGGAGGGCATCATGACCATCATGGGCTGGCAGCTCATGGGTGGTGGGCAGCAGGGAGGGGGCCCGCAGGACAGGGGCTTGCAGAGCAGGGTGGGGCCGCAGGGTGGGCTGCATGGGGAGGACGACTGGCAGGAGGCCACCATGACCATCATGGGCGGGCTGCAGGGAGGGGGCCCGCAGGACACGGGCTTGCACAGCAGGGTGGGGCCACAGGGTGGGCTGCACGGGGACGGCTGGCAGGAGGGCATCATGACCATCATGGGCTGGCAGCTGGAGGGCGCACAGCAGGGGGGTGGGCAGCTGGGGGAGCAGCCTGAGGAGCAGCTGGTCTGGCACATGGCGGGTGCTGAGGGCGTGCGGGCTGGTGTGTGTATGCTGGCGGAAGGTGGATGTCTTCCCCGGCAGCCTTTATACCCAGCCGTGAGCGTCCGGCAACACGGAAGCTCCCTCTGGACTTCCTCCTGGCCGGCCCTGCACTTCCCTGCCTTCCCCCCGGGCCACGTGTCCTGAGTATGTGCCCACAAGAAGCCTGTCTGCAGGTCCGTCTCCCCTGCAAACTGGAAGTTCCGGTTATAGCTCCTGTGACCCAGGTGGGTTTCAGGCCCTGCTGTGCTGGCCGTGGCTGCCCTCAGCACTGCTGTTGGTCTGGTCTCTTCCTGAGGGAGACTTGGGCGGCTGTCCTGGTGTTCTGCGTTCCCTTGTCCTGGTGTGTGTGTGTGTATGTGTGTGTGTGTGTGTGTGTGTGTGTGTGTGTGTGTGTGTGTATCTCCCAAAGATTTCGGGAGCCTGCGTGCACCTGGCCAAGCTCATCCAGCTTTAAGTCTTCAATTTGAGACTTGAGGATTGGGTTCAATGACCAAAGGGGCCTCACCACTGTGTCTTTGGTCTCCGAAGTCTGCCATCAGGTTCTAGGTTGTATGGGACTGACCTGTCCTCTCAGATGCTCCCCTGTCTTGTTTTCATACTTTTTGTGTAAATTCCAATTTTCCTATTGACCATGCAGCGACTATTTTTCTGAGTGGATGTTTCAGTCAAGCCTCTAAAGAATATTACCGGTTCCGATGTCCTATCTCATACACTGCATGAAACTCTTGGTCTCAGCCCATATTGTAGCTTCCGAACTCTTTGACCTGTAGTGATGTCTCTTTTCTCTTTTTCATTCCTAATATTTTGTGGTTTTATTTTTCTGTTATTTTCCTTCTCTGGTGTAAATTTATCACTTTTATTCTTCAGATTCAACATTTTAAAAAAATTTCTTCACCACATTTATACTTTCTGTTTTTGATTTTTGTGTTTTTTTTTCTCCTCCGTTTTTCACTATTAAAATTATCTGCCTTGTCCCAACTTGAGCTTTGTATTTCTTGTCCAGATTAGGTGGAAACTAAGAAAATAATCTTCAGTGGCTGGAGTGCTAATACAGCAGAGAGGGCTTTTACCATTCTCTTAATGTACTAAGTTTGGTATCCTCACCCTCAGGGACATCAGTAAGCCCTGAGCACCACTGGGTAAGGTTCAAAATGGAAAAAAAAGCTTCAAGAAAAAGAGAAAGAGCTAGAAAAAAATGTTGGCCATAGAGGGAAGCTGGTGGGTGGGCATGGGAGGGAAATAGGGGACAAGGTGCTGGGAAATGTACATGGTGGAGGGATGGCTGTTGGAGCACAGTTTCAGGATGACTGAAACCTAATTATGCTGCTCTGTAAACATCTCTCTCATAGTGATTCAATAATAAAATCTTAAAACAAAAACAAAATAAAAACAAAAACAGAAAATAAGCTTCAGAACTTCCTCTGAGTATAAGCATTAATTTATGTAATTATCACCTCATAGGTAGCTTTATCTTCCCTATTTTGAAATGACTTTTCATTTGTGTTCAATCAAAAAATATTTTTTCAGCCACACAGTGGTACTCAGGCTTCCTCCTGGTTCTGTGTTCTGAAGTCATCCAGGCAGGGGTCGGCCGACTATCTCTAGAGCCTAAAATTAAACCTCGGTCAGTCACTTCTCAGGAAAATGCTTTTCTGATATTGCCTCTCCCCAAAACCATTTCATTTCTCCATCATTGAAGTAGGATAGAATATCGAGAGCCTCCTGGACAATTTCCAGATTCGAGGAAACTTCCTGCTGTTTTATTATTAAAGTCTTCGCTTTGTTGTCAAACACTGTATTGGTTTCAATTCCTTCCATTGGTTGAGTTTTATTTTATCCTGTGGAGTTGGATCCTTGGCCTTGATTTCACTGCGTAAATGTGGAGACTTTCTGCCAATGTCTTTCCCAAAGTGTCAGTGACTATCTGTTCCAACTAGAAGTTTCCTGTCAAGCCTTTCCAGGACCCTGATGTGAAACTTGGGTGCCGTGCTGGTCAGCTGTGAGGAGATTAGTGACCTGAGGTGCCTGTACATCCATGGACCTGAGGAACAGAGGTCTGTCGGGCTCAGTGTGTGGGGGCAGGTCGGGCTCCCCCTGGTTGGGCTCTGCCTGCTGGCTTCTGACCCTTGGAGGACAAAGGCCTCGAGGAACAGGGGCCAGCCTGTCTCTCCTGCAGGGCTGCAGCATCCGGCCAACTCTCTGCCGATGGGGCTTGCTGGAAGGTTCCGGATGGCGGCTCCAACACTGGGGCTACTTTGGTTCACAGCTTGTCTCTGACAAGGCCTGACTGACTTAGCCATGGGCGAGTTTTAATACTTTTAAATTGTCTGCATTGCACATCATTTCAGACTAAAAACACATCCTACTGGCTGAGGGTCTCTCCTCCTGCCAGCCATCAGTAGGTGTGTGTGTGTGTGTGTGTGTGTGTGTGTGTGTGTGTGTGTCTGAGTGTTTTTGTTTGAGTGTGTTAAGTGTGTCTTTAAATGTGTGAGTGAATGTGTGTGAGAGTGTGTGTGAGTTTTTGGGACTGTGTGAGTGTGAGTGTGTGTGAGTGAATGTGTATGTGTGAGAGTGTGAGTGTGTGTTGTGTGAGAGTGTGAGCATGCGTGTGACTGTGTGTAAGTTTGTGTGTGTATGCATATCTGCGTGTGTGTGAGTGTGAGCGTATGTGAATGAATATGTCTATGAATGTGTGTGAGTGTGTATAGTAAGTATGAATGTGTGAGTGTGAGTGAATGTGTGTGATTGTGAGTGTGTGAGTTTCTGTGAGTGTCAGTGTGTGTGAGTGTGAGTGAGTGAGTGTGTGGGTGAGAGTGTGTGAATATGTGTGTGTGAGTGTGTGAGTATGTGGATGTTGGGGATTTAAATCAGTGGCTCAGGTGTGACCTTGTTTGTTGTGACAATGTCAGAGTGCAGAGATTCAGGATCCTATGTGGGGGTTTCAAGGGCTAAGGTTTGGAGAAGGCTGGGGGGTTCCCTTCTTGCTGCACCCTAAGTTCTCAGCTGCTCTCACAGTTGGACCCAAGTTGCTCCACACGTCGCCCTCCCCTGGGGCCTGGTCTGCTCCTGGGCTGAGTGGGGCGGTTAGGGGGTCCCAGAGTCCTGGAAAAGATTCACCTGCATGGCCCGATTGCTGGGACCCTCCATGCAGGGGTGCTGGGGGCTGGAGGGGGTCACTGAGACCCTAGACAAGACTCTTGTCCAATGTCTGTGTTCGGGAGTTGGGGGTGAGGCTCTGAGACTTCCTGGTCCTCCCCGGGAACCACAAGCTTCACTCTGAGATTGGGGGCTGGTGGGGTGGTTCCTGCCCTTCCTGGGGAGGGGCCTGAGACAGGGGTCTCAGAGCCCTTTGGTTCCCCATTGCCCCCATGGTGCCCACCCCTTCTGTTCTGCCTCAGGAAGCAGCAGCTTGGGCTGCTGTGCTGTGGCTGCTTGTGCCCCTAGGCTCCAGAAGATCAGACAGTGAGGCAGAGAGAAGCTGCACAGAACATGTTTATTTGGTCACACGGGGGGTGGCTCCCTGCCTGAGACAGAGCAGGATCCTGGGCCAGGGATCCCCAGGGGGTGTCCAGGGGCTCGGAGGGACCAGCCCCATCCTGCCGTGTTCTCATTGCAGGCCTAGGGGTCCCGAGCAATTTTTTGAGTGCGTCATGCAGACCCTAGAGGCCACCCTGGTGTTCTCCCCGGAGGAGGGGGTAGCGTGGTCTGTAGTGGAGCAGCTGGGCTGGAGTATGGAGGTCAGCAGCAGCAGGGAGGGGGCCCGCAGGACATGGGCTTGCAGAGCAGGGTGGGTTCACTGGGTGGGCAGCACGGAGAGGACGACTGGCAGGAGGGCATCATGACCATCATGGGCTGGCAGCTCATGGGTGGCGGGCAGCAGGGAGGCGGCCCACAGGACATGGGCTTGCAGAGCAGGGTGGGGCCGCAGGGTGGGCTGCATGGGGAGGACGACTGGCAGGAGGCCACCATGACCATCATGGGTGGGCTGCAGGGAGGGGGCCCGCAGGACATGGGCTTGCACAGCAGGGTGGGGCCACAGGGCGGGCTACACGGGGATGGCTGGCAGGAGGGCACCATGACCATCATGGGCTGGCAGCTGGCAGGCGCACAGCAGGGGGGTGGGCAGCTGGGGGAGCAGCCTGAGGAGCAGCTGGTCTGGCACATGGCTGGTGCTGAGGGTACAGGCTGGTGTGTGTGTGTGCTGGCGGAGGGTGGATGTCTGGGCTCCCTTCCCTGGCAGCCTTTATACCCAGCTGTGGGCGTCCGGCAACACGGAAGCTCCCCCTGGACTTCCTCCTGGCCGGCCCCACACTTCCCCGCCTACCCCCGTGCCGCGTCCCTGGGTCTATGCCCACAAACAAGTCTGTCTGCAGGTCGGTCTCCCCTTCAAACTGGAAATTCGAGTTTGAACTCCCATGATTGGGTGGGTTTCTCCAGGCCCCGCTGTGCTGGCTGTGGCTGGCCTCAGCACTGCTGTTGGTCCTGTCTCTTCCTGAGGGAGACTTAGGAAGGCTGTCCTGGAGTCCTGAGTTTCCTTGTCCTCTGTGTGTGTGTTTGTGTTTGTGTGTGTGTTTGTGTGTGGTTGGTCCTCCCATACATTCCAGGGAGCCTTTGTGTACCTGGCCAAGCTCATCCAAACCTTGACGGTTAATTTTGGCCTTGAGGATTTGGTCAGCAACCTCCAGGGCCTCACTGAGCATTGTCCCAACGTACTCCAGAGTCGGCTGTCATTGGTTGTCAGTTTGGGGTTTGATTCAATCCCTCTAGTGGTCTCCCCCTGCCCTTGTAATACTTTAAACATCAAAGTCCATTTCTCTTGTATGTATACCATGACGTAGGTAATCGTCATCTTCGTTATCATTTCCTTCTTCTCTTTCTTTCTTCTTTCTTCTTTCTTTTTCTTCTGTCTCCACCTTTGTCTTCATCTTCGTCTTCTCCATTCCAACTCCCTTTCCTTCACCAGTGCACATTTTCCACTACCAATATCCCCAGTTTCCTCTAAGCAGATGCTTCTCTGTCTCTCTCCCTCTCTCCTTTGTTTCGGTCATTATGTTTTGCGGTATTGGCACTGACAGGTTATTATGTATATCCCTTCACCTACTCTCAGCACTCAATTCTTGTTCAGAGTGATCATTTCCAATGGTCATTGTCATAGCGGTCTCTTCTCTGCTCTTACTGCCCTCTCCCCCTTCCTCCCACTGTGACAAATTTCCAACCAATACAGATATTGCACTTACTTGTTGGATAAAAAACAGTGTCACTGGAGGTACTTGCCACAGCAATTATGCAAGATAAAGATATCAAAGGCATCCAGATAAGAAGAGGAAGAAACCATGACTCACCATTTTCAGATGACGTGTTACTATACTTAGGGAATCCCAAAGTCTCCATGAGAAAGATCCTAGGAACAATTGATTTGTATAGTAGAGTGACAGGTTACAACTCAATATGCAGGAGTTCATGGCTTTCCTATATACAAACAATGAAAGAGAAGACAGAGCTGTTAGAAAAGTAATCCCATTCACAATCATGCTTTAGAAAACCAAGTACCTCAAAATCAGCTTTACTGAAGATTGGCGTAGCTATACAAAGAAAATTACAAAAACGCTACTTCAAAAGATAAAAGAGGATTCAAGGGAATGGCAACACATCCCCTGCTCATGGATTGGGAGGATTAACATTGTCAAAATGGCAATACTTCCCAAAGCATTATACAGATTTATTATGAAGTCCCTATGAAGATACGAATGACATTTAAAAAAAATGATCCAACACCAGGGGTATGGTGCCACGAGCAGGTCAGTCTGTTCCTGTGAGGTGAGTGCATCAGCAGCCTGATGTTGCCTTCAGACTTCTAGATACCCCAAAATTGCTGCTGTGCATTTGGCCAGACCCCAACAACTTGGGGCCAAGTTTACCAAGAAAGTAAATGTCCCAAAGTTAGGTATGTGGGAGATACACTCACAAACCACCTTCAGCTCATCTATATAATTGGAGGCAACGCCTCTCTGGTTCCTGATCAAACTGCTTAACAGCCATGATCCCAGAGACTCAGAAACAAATCTTGGAACCCAGCAACTTTTGGCAGAAATGTGTCCGGTCCCAACAGTAGGTTACCAGCACTGGGCCACCCCAGGTGGGAATAGGTTTCACACCTTGGCTTGTTCCCCCTGGCGGTTTGGTGGCTGCCACCCTCCAGAGGTCATTGGACAGTCAGGTTTTGGTCCTCATTGATGTGGGGTTTCACGGGATGGGAGTGCAGCCAGCCCTTTCCTCCCCACCCCAATGAGACCCCGAGTTGCCACCCACGAACGGCCTCTCTGGCTCCTCATCAAGTTGCTTAACGGCCATGATCTCAGAAGCTCAGGAACAAATCTCAGAACCCAGCAGGTTTTGGCAGAAATCCCTCCAGATTTGATTGTTAAAATTTTGGAATTCCAAAATCACCTGGCCACTACTGCAGCCGCATGACATCATATTATAACCATTATGACACATAATATAACCAGCATAGAAAACAAATTGTCTACAGTTGCCTTTTTGGCAGATCTGAGTGTTGGTGTAAAATTCCAAACAATAATGGTGAGTCTGGGGTCAAAATATCGAATGAAATCAAAGAGAGAGAGAGTGATGTGGAAATCATCTGCCCCACAGGTAAGGGGAGGGGGAGGGATGGGGGGTATACTGGGTTTTTGGTGGTGGAAAATGGGCACTGGTGAAGCTGACAGGTGTTTCATCATTGTATGACTGAGACTTAAATCGAAAGCTTTGTAACTGCTCTCACGGTGATTCAATAAATGTAGAACTGTAGCACTGTCTTCCTGTTGTTCATCAATTTGCTTGAGCGGGCCCAGTAACATCTCCATTGTGAGACTTGTTGTTACTGTGTTTGGCATACTCTTGGTAGCTTGCTGGGCTCTCTGAGAGGGGTGGAGGAATTGAACCCGGGTTGGCCGAGTTTGCCGCATGCAGGCAAATGCCCTACTGCTGTGCTAAAACAGAAAGAAAGAAAAAAAGTTCCTCAAGTGTAGTAAAAAAAAAAAACGATCAAACACTCATGAAATTTACATGTAACAACAAACCCCCACGAATAGCTAAAGCTTGGGAATAAGAAGATGGGAGGCATCACCTTCCCCAACTTCAAACTACTACAAAGCAGTAGTACTTAAAACAGCATGGGACTGGAATAAAGACAGACTTGCAGATCAGTGGAACAGAGTCGAATATCCTGATACCAACCCTCAAATATATGATCACTTAATATTTGATAAAGATGCAAGAAATATGAAGTGGAGCAAGGAAAGCCAATTCAACAAGTGGTGCTAGGGAAACTAGGGAAACGCAAAAAAAAAAAATGAAGTAAGAACTCTTTCTAGTGCTAGGCCCAAAAGTCAGACCAAAATGGATAAAAGACATCTATATCAGACCTGAGTCCATAAGATAGATGGAGGAGAATGTGGAAAAACCCTCCAGGATTTTGAAGCTAAAGGCATCTTCAAAGGTGAAACACCACTGACCAAGCAAGTGGAAGCAAAAATAAACAAATGGGACTACATTGAACTAAGAAGTTCTGCACCACAAGAGAAACAGTGACCAAGATACAAAGACGGCCCATATACTGGGAAAAAATATTTCACCAATACATATTTGATAGGGGGTTAATATCTAAGATATATAAGACACTGGTAGAACTTTACAAGAAATAAAACCCTCCAACCCCTTCCAAAAAATGGAAAGAAGAAATGAACAGAAACTTTCTCAAAGAAGAAATACAAATGGCCAAAAGACACATGAAAACTTGTTCTATATTACAAATCATTAGGGACATGCAAATCAAAACAATGAGATATCATCTTACACCACAGAGACTGGCACACATCCAAAAGAACAAGAGCGACCAGTGCTGGTGCAGATGTGGGAGAAAAGGACTCTTCTTCATTGTTGGTGGGAATGAAAAAACTATGGGCATTCCTCAAAAACCTAGAAATGGAGCTTCCATAAGACCCAGCAATACCACTTCTGGGAATATACCCAGGGACCCAAAAACACACAGCAGAAACAACACCTGCACTCCTATGCTCATCGCAGCATTATTCACCATAACCAGAATATGGAAATAGCCAGAGTGCCCGAGAACAGATGACTGGTTAAAGAAACTATAGTACATCTACACAATGGAGTACTATGCAGCTGTTAGGAAAAATGAAGTTATGAAATTTGCTTATACATGGATGAACATAGACAATATCTTGGTGAATGAAATGAGTCAAAAGGAGAGAGATAGACATAGAATGATTGAACTCATTTTTGGGATATAAGAAACAACAAAATATGGGACCAGTGCCCCAGGAGAGTAGAAACAAGGTGCAGGAGGATCGGACCATGGTTGGAAGCCTACCTCAAGTGCTGGGGGAGAAGGCAGTTGGGATAGAGAAGGGACCACCATGACAAAGATATTTGGAAATGATCACTTTGGATAAGAACTGTGTGCTGGGGCTGGAGAGATAGCACAGTGGGTAGGGCGTTTGCCTTACACGCAGCCGACCCAGGTTCGATTCCCAGCATCCCATATGGTCCCCTGGGCACTGCCAGGAGTGATTTCTGAGTGCAGAGCCAGGAGTAACCCCTGTGCATCGCCGGGTGTGACCCAAAAAGAAAAAAAAAAAAGAACTGTGTGCTGAAAACAAGGAACAAGCATGATAACCTCTCAGTATATGTATCTGTATTGCAAACCATAATGCCCAAAAGAAGAGCGAGAGAGACAGAGAGACAGAGACAAATCAAGAGACAGAGAGACAGAGAGAGAAACAGAGAAACATAGACAGAGAGACAGACAGAGAGAGAAAGAAGGAAAGTGCCTGCCATAGTGATAGGCTGGGGCAAGGGTGCCAGGAGGGAAACTGGGGACACTGATGGTGGTAAATATGTACTGGTGGAGGGATGGGTGTTGGAACATTGTATGACTGAAACCTGACCATGATCAGCTTTGCAACTGTGTATCTAACTGTAACTCAATCACTGTATCACCTCATTCCATTGCTCATCGATTTGCTCGAGCAGGCACCAGTAACGTCTCCATTTGTCTCTGTCGCGTGCTAGTGTAGCCTGATGGCATATTGGGGGCTCTTTCAGGGTCAGGGGAATGAGGACTGTCATTGTTACTGTTTTTGGCATATCGAGTACAATATGGGTAGCTTGCCAGGCTCTGCCGTGTGGGTGGGATACTCTCGGTAGCTTGCCAGGCTTTCAGAGAGGAAGTAATGTGTCACTCTCTTCTGGGAGCTTTATTTTATAGTCTCTGGATCTTGGCCATTGATGAGATCACATGGCACCGTGGGAGTTTGTGGGTGTGGCTGCCAAGCTACTGGAAAATGGGGGATCTGGGTAGAGGAGGCCCAGTCCCGATCCGGGCAGACTTGGAGATCTCAGCCCCGGGTCCCGTATACCTGGGTTCCTCTGTCAGTTCCTTTATGCGTGAGGCTCATCTGAACATGTGGAGAGTGGCCTTGAGCATGGATGTGGTTGGGTTCTGGAGGTTTTCAGCTGCCAGGGTTCTGCTTGGGGCGGGGAGGGAAACTCAACCCACCCCTCCTCTGAGGTACCCTGGTGAAGACAGCCCGGCGTGGGGGCAGGAGATTCTGCGTCGCTGTCTTCCAGGAGCTTTGTTTTATAGTCTTTGAATCTTGGCTGTTGATGAGATTACATGGCACTGGGGGCGGTTTGTGGGTGTGGCTGCCAAGCTACTGGAAAATGGGGGACCCGGGTGGAGGAGGCCCAGTCCTGATCCAAGCAGACTTGGAGATCTCAGCCACAGGTCCTGCATACCTGGGTTCCTCTGTCGGTCCCTTCATGGGTGAGGCTCGTTCGAGCATGTGGAGAGTGGCCTTGAGCATGACTCAATACAAAATTTAAAATAAATAAATTAAATAAATGGGGTAAAAATCACGGTATGAGACTATTACCAAATGACAGTAGAAATGAGGGCAGGAGGACAGACCCATGGTTGGAAGCTTGTCAAGGCTGACTATTTCTGAGTGGACATTTTCTAGTCCAGTCTCTCTAGGCTGTGGTTACCCCCGCGTTATCTCACATGCTGCATGAAGCCCCTGGTCTCCACCCACATGTTGCTTCCTGACTGTCTGGCCTGTAGTGGTGTCTCCTTTTCATCCCTGGTGACCGTCTCATGTTTTCCGCTCTGGTGTGAGATTAGCCAACAATGTCCATGGCTCAGCTTGGTTTTTCTTTGCCATATTTCTTTCTGTGTCATTGGTGTTCTTTTAAGATCTAATATTTAGAATTCTCTGGCTTATCTCATTCTGAGCTGTTGTCACTCCTGTCTGGATCAGGTGCTACCTTAGATGGTAAACTTCAGACTTTTCTTGCCTGTTAACATAAGCGTTGGTTGCTCTGACTGGCCCCCTGAGGAATGCTCCGGCTGTGCCCTGCTGTCCCGAGCATCTTTACGTGGATGTCCGTGTAAACTGCTCTGTGTTTGGTTTGGGCCACAGCGTGTGGTCCTTGGGGCTGACCCCTGTCTGTGCTCTGGAGCCCTGAGGTAGGGCGAGAGTGGAGGTGTGTTTGGATGCGAGCTGGGTGGTGGGTTGGGGGAGAGAGCTTGCTGGGGGCCTCATCTCCCTCCCCCTTGGGTTCCATTTCTCCTGCCATGAAACTGTAGTATAGAACACTGCAAGTGTGCTGTCCAATTTCCAAATGTGAGAGTATTTCCTGTGTTTTATCATTGATGCCTTTCTTCATTTTTAAAAAAAGATTTAAAAAATTTTTATTTTCATAAAGTTGCTCACAATAATTGATTACATTCAATATTTCAACCTCCATTCCACCACCATTGCACCTTCCCACAGCTATTATTTCAAATTTTCCCACCACCACCCAAGTCTGCTCCACAGGCAGATACGAAATAGTTTGTTTTGTATTGCTTGTTATGAACAGTGTGAGATGTCATGTGGCTGCTTTCATGGCTGCATGCTCCTGGAATTCTAAAATTTTAAAATATTTGGGGTCCAGAGGCATATCTGTGGTGTGCTGCTCTCTTCCGAGATTCACTGTGAGTCTCTGGATCATGGCCATTAATGTGCTTAAATGGCGCCCAGAGGCAGTCCTGGGCATGACTGCCAGGGACCAGAAGGGCAGGTTGCCCATCCCAACTCCATGAGACCTGGAATCACTTGTCCCGCATACGTGGGAGTTTCAGCGGATCATTCTCATGGGTGGGGGGCTCACACTTGAGCCCGTAAAGGTCGGCGTGAATGTGGTGACGATTGGGTTCTGGAGGCTTGTGGCTGCTAGTGTTCATTTGGTGCAGGCAGAGGGACACGCCTGCCCCCTCAGAGGTGCCCCAGTCACATCAGCCTGGCATGGGTGTGGGGAGTCAGCTCTGTGGCGTGCTGCTCCTCTGAGATTCATTTGTGAGTCTAACTTCATTTTCTGGTCAATAATATGTTATGTTTCAATTCCTTCCATTGGTTGAGCTCTGTTTGTCATGTGTAGCGGGGTTCTTGGGCTCGTTTCACTGTGCAATATTGAAGACTTTCTGCCACAGCTGCTTTCAACTCTATGGGGGTGACCCTGATGTGGAACTTAGAGACCTGGGCTGCCGTGCTGGTCAGCTGTGAGGAGATTAGTGACCTGCAGTGCCTGTACGTGCATGGACCTGAGGGACAGAGGTCCACAGGGCTCAGCGAGTGGGGGCAGGTTGGGCTCCTCCCTGGCAGGGCTCTGCCTGCTGGCTGCTGACCCTTGGAGGGCAAAGGCCTTGAGGAACAGGGACCGGCCTGTGTCTCCTGCAGGGCTGCAGCGTCTGGCTGAGTCTACAGGCAGGCTGGGCTGCTTTCCCCTAGACTGCTCTGTTGGCTTGGTGAAGAGCCTTCCCTGGGCACTTTCCCACCTTACCGCTGGCACTTGGTCATGCTGTCATACTCTCCCATTCTCGATTCATCTGTGTCTAGTACTTGTTTTTTGTTGTCCTCTGAATTTTAAGTTGTCCTTACTTGGTCTTTCCTTCCTAAAGCTTCCATAACCCTCAGGTCTATATCCCTTTATTTCAGTAGATGATATTTTTCTTATTTACAATTCTCTTTTTTATATCGTTCAGTACATTAGTGGGACTGGAGCAATAGCACAGTGGTAGGGCATTTGCCTTGCACTGGCCGGCCTGGCTGACCCAGGTTCGATTCCTTCGCTCCTCTCGGAGAGCCTGGCAAACTACCGAGAGTATCTTGCCTGCACGGCAAAGCCTGGCAAGCTCCCCATGTTGTATTTAATATGCCAAAACACAGTAACAAGTCTCACAATGGTGATGTTACTGGGCCCGCTCAAGCAAATCAACGAACAACGGGAGGACAGTGCTACAGACAGCGCAGTGCTATAGTACATTAGAACTTTACCTCCCTTGCATATAGTCACCATGCTGCATGGATTAGCCTCAGAGTTTCTGATCCTGTAGCTTCAAACATTTCATCATCTTTACCCGTTTTCTTCATTTCACCCAACCCTGGCAACCATCTTCTGTTCTGTGTGTCAGTCTGGGGTTTCTGAGATCCACATAGAAGTGAAATTATACAGCAATTGTTTTCTGTGTCTAACATTTATCACTAGTCCTTGCTGGTTGAGTCCCAAAGATCCACATGGGGTCATGTATGTGTGAAATTTTATTCATTGCTTTGTCTCTTGATGGATTGATTTACCTTTGTGTATCTTCTAATACCTTTATTGCATATATAGTCACACCTGCTGTATACTTTCACCCCAGCCCCTATATGTTATATATTGTTTATTAATTGAAATAGACTAAGCACATCCTGCTGGCGGTGGGTCTCTCCTCCTGCCAGCCATCAGCACGTGTGTGTATGTGTATGTGAGTGTGTGTCTGTGTATGTGTGTGTGAGTGTATGTTGTGAATGTGTGAGTGTGTGTTGGGGGATTGACTCAGTGGTTCAGGTGTGACCTCTTGTTTGTTGTGACAATGTCAGAGTGCATAGATTCAGGCTCCAGTGGGGGGCTACTGGGGACTTGTGCTTGGAGAGGGCTGGGGATTCCATTCTTGCTGCACCCTAATTTCTCAGTTGCTCTCTCAGTTAGACCCAGGACTCCAGAGGTATCCCTCCCCAAGGGGCCTGGGCTGCTCTGAGCTAGGTGGGGCAGCTAGGGGGTCCTCGAGTCCTGGACCAGATTCACCCGCAAGGCCCGTGTCTGGGACCTTCCATGCAGGGTACTCAGAGGGCTGGTGGGGGGGGGGTCACTGAGGCCCTAGACCAGATTCTTGTCCAAAATCTGTGTTCAGGGGGTGAGGCTCTGTGACTTCCTGGTCCTCCTCCAGGACCACAAGCTCCACTCTGAGATTGGGGGCCGGTGGGGCAGTTCCTGTCCTCCCTAGGGAGGGGCCTGAGACAGGGCGTCTCAGAGCCCTTTGGTCCCCTCACTGCCCCCATGATGCCCGCCCCTACTGTTCTGCCTCAGGAAGCAGCACCTTGGGGTGCTGTGCTGTGGCTGCTTGTGCCCCCCCAAACTCGAGAAGGTCAGACAGTGAGCCAGAAGGAAGCTACACAGAACATGTTTATTTGGTCACACGGGGGGGTGGCTCCCTGCTGGAGACAGAGCAGGATCCTGGGCCAAAGCTCCCCAGGGGGTATCCAGTGGCTCTGAGGGATCAGCTCCATCCTGCTGTGTTCTCACAGCAGGCCCAGGGGTCCCAAGCGGCTTTTGAGCATGTCCTGCAGACCCTAGAGGTCACCCAGGTGTTCTCCCTGGAGGAGGGGGCAGCGTGGTCTGCAGTGGAGCAGCTGGGCTGGAGCGTGGAGGTCAGCAGCAGCAGGGAGGGGGCCCACAGGACATGGGCTTACAGAGCAGGGTGGGTCCACTGGGTGGGCTGCACGGAGAGGACGACTGGCAGGAGGACATCATGACCATCATGGGCTGGCAGCTCATGGGTGGTGGGCAGCAGGGAGGGGGCCCACAGGACATGGGCTTGCAGAGCAGGGTGGGGCCGCAGGGCGGGCTGCATGGGGAGGACGACTGGCAGGAGGCCACCATGACCATCATGGGCGGGCTGCAGGGAGGGGGCCCGCAGGACATGGGCTTGCACAGCAGGGTGGGGCCACAGGGTGGGCTGCACGGGGACGGCTGGCAGGAGGGCATCATGACCATCATGGGCTGGCAGCTGGAGGGCGCACAGCAGGGGGGTGGGCAGCTGGGGGAGCAGCCTGAGGAGCAGCTGGTCTGGCACATGGCGGGTGCTGAGGGTACAGGCTGGTGTGTGGGTGCTGGCGGAGGGTGGATATCTGCTCCCTTCCCCGGCAGCCTTTATACCCGGCCGTGGGCGTCCAGCAACATGGAAGCTCCCTCTGGACTTCCTCCTGGCCAGCCCCGCACTTCCCTGCCTTCCCCCGGGCCACGCGTCCCCGGGTCTGTGCCCACAAACAAGCCTGGCTGCAGGGCCGTCTCTTCTGCAAACTGGAAGTTCCAGTTTGAGCTCCTGTGGCCTGGTGGGTTTCTCCAGGCCCCGCTGTGCTGGCCGCCTCCTGGACGCGGTGCTGCCTTTGGTCCTGTCTCAGCCTTTGAGAAGACTCAGGCCTGCTTGTGATGGGGCCGTGATGTTTCCCAAGACACGAGCTGGCCACTGGGGCCAGGGACAGAGCTGCCCAAGCCACTGTCAACAGCCTGAGGGGGTCAGCCCACCTCCAGGTCCCCCAGCGTGCTGGGCAGCTGTTCAGGACTGTGTTGGTTAGGGGTCAGTGGTTATAGACAGGGCTGTGTGGGTTAAGGTTTTCAGTGGGTGTAGACAGGGCAGTGCTGGGTTAGGGGTCAGTGGGTATAGACAAGCAGTGTGGGTTAGGGGTCAGTGGGTATAGACGGACAGTGTGGGTTACGGGTCAGTGGGTGTAGATAGGGAAGTGCTGTATTAGGGGTCAGTAGGTGTAGACAGGGCAGTGCTGGATTAGGGGTCAGTGTGTATAGACAGGGCAGTGTGAGTTAGGGGTCAGTGGGTATAGACAGGCAGTGTGGGTTAAGGGTCAGTGCGTGTAGATGGGCAGTGTGGGTTATGGAAGTCAGTGGGCCCCTTGGCCTGTCCTCTCTGTTTGCTGACCCTTTGGGCACCCCTGTGAGTGCATAACACGTCTCATAACACGTCTGGGCGGGCCGTGGCGACGTTGCTCCTGTCCACCCCCTTTGCAGACTGATGGGGACAAGGAGTCTCTGGTGGATGCAGTTCCAGAGCAGGGGGCCCTGCGGAACCAGGGTCAGAGCCGAACCAGTGTGGGGTCGGGGCCCCTAAGGTGAGGGGCTCTGGGAGTGGTGGTGGTCCCTGAGTCTCTGGGTCACCACTGAGCCTGTGCGGAAACAGAGGCTGGTGTCCCCACAGTCTCTCTGCAGTCAGTGTAGGCCAGCGCTGGCCTCAGGTCTGGGACCCGCAGTGCCTGAGTCACCATGAGCGTCCCCTGTAGCCGAGGCTGCCGCTGAGTCACAGCCCGGAAGGTCCAGGGCAGCCGCTGTGGCTGGCGGAGGCGGAAGCACCAGCTTGTCCAGGAAGGACGTGCTGGCTGGGACGCCGGGCCGGGTATAAAGGCTGCTCGGGGGACAGAACCCACAGATCCACTCGTCCGGCACCCCGACCTCACCAGCCCACGCCACCATGAGCCAAGACAGCTGCTCCTCCTGCTGCGTGCCCATGAGCTGCCAGCCCATGATGGTCATGCTGCCCTCTTGCCCGTCCCCCGGGTCCTGCCAGCCCTGCAACCCCACCATGGTCTGCGAACCTAGATCCTGTGGGCCCCCTCCCTGCTCTGTGTCCATGAGCTGCAAGCCCGTGATGGTCATGGTGCCCTCCTGCCAGTCCTCTGTGTCCTGCCAGCCCTGCGGCCCCATCATGGTCTGCAAACCTGGGTCCTGTGGGCCCCCTCCCTGCTCTGCGTCCATGAGCTGCAAGCCCGTGATGGTCATGGTGCCCTCCTGCCAGTCCTCTGGGTCCTGCCAGCCCTGTGGCCCCATCATGGTCTGCAAACCCGGGTCCTGTGGGCCCCCTCCCTGCTCTTCGTCCACCAGCTGCAAGCCCGTGATGGTCATGGTGCCCTCCTGCCCGTCCCCCGGGTCCTGCCAGCCCTGTGGCCCCACCATGGTCTGCAAACCCGGGTCCTGTGGGCCCCCTCCCTGCTCTTCGTCCACCAGCTGCAAGCCTGTGGTGGTCTCGGGGCCCTCCTGCTCATCCTCCGGCGCCTCCGGGTCCTGCAAACCCGGGCCCTGTGACTCCTCTCCCTGCAACTGAGCTTGTGGGCCTCAGGACTCCTCCCAGCCCTGGGAGCGGCTCCTCGAGTGGCTCCTGCAAACACCCTGGATCTGACTCACCCACCTTGCAGCTGTGTCACAGCTCCCATCCCGAGGGGCTCACCTGCCAGTGCTCCCCCAGCCCCAAGTGTGGCGCACCCTTGTGGTGCAGACTGGGGGCTTCTGGGGCCAGGCTGTGTGTGCCCAGCTTGAGGGTCCAATAAAGTCCGAGCATGAACCTCCTGCGTGTCCTCTCTCCTGCGTCGCAACCACTGCGCCACCCAGGGAGCCGAGGTGGGGGGCAGTGCCCATGCCCCGGGGGACCAGGTGGGGGGGGCAGCCGCCCTGGGCACGCTCCTGGCTCAGCTCGCTGAGACCCCAGGCTTCCATCGCCCTGGGGCTAGAGTGGATCACAGCTGCTGTCTCTGCTTTGGATGGGCCTGAGGGCATGCTGTGGCCACTCCAGCCCAGCCCCCAGTCCTGTCCCTCAGGTGTCAGGAGTCTCTGGTGACAGTGTCCCCAGCCCTGCCCTCAGCCCTCCCGGGCCCCTGACCTGAGGCTTTGCACATGGAGCTGGCCGGGGCCTAAGAGCCGCCTGGAGCCGCCGTGAGAGGAGACGCGGGCAGCAGGGTGGTGCTGTGGGAGCTTGGGAACCGACCTCCACCAGCCCCTGGATTGCCTTCAGACACGGGTCGTTTCTGGACCTTCTATGTGGCTGTTCAGTCCTTGTGGCCCTGGTCACTCACACCTGCTCGTTCTAGCCACTACCCTCAGGATCGCTTGTGGCAGTGTCAATGGGTAGGCCCCACAGCTCATAGGGAGCGTAGCCCACCACTGCGTGGGTGCTGGGCGGGGCCAGTGACCAGGAGTGTTGCAGGGGAGGAAAGAGGCGTGGCCTGAGCCGCATGGAGGCGGGGTGAGGCTTCTTGGGGGCGGGGTCTGAGCCACGTGGGGGTATAGTGAGGCTGATTGGGGGCGTGGCCATGGCTTGCCTGTGGAGAGGTGGGGCCTAGTCTGCTTGGGGTGTGGCCTGAGCCGCTCGGGGGCGTGGTGAGGCTGCTTGGGGGCGTGGCGGGAAATTGCCTGTGGAGAGGTGGGGCCTAGTCTACTTGGGGCGTGACCTGAGCCGCTCAGGGGCGTGGTGAGGCTGTTGGGGTGTGGCCAGGGCTTGCCTGTGGAGAGGTGGAGCCTAGTCTGCTTGGGGTGTGGCCTGAGCTGCTAGAGGCGTGGTGAAGCTGTCTGGGGACGTTGCAAGAACTTGCCGGTGGAGAGGTGGAGTCTAGTTTGTCAGGGCGTGGCCTGAGCCACTGGGGGAGTGTTGAGGCTGTTTGGGGGCGTGGCCGGAACTTGCTTGTGGAGAGGTGGAGCCTAGTCTGCTCGGGGCGTGGCCTGAGCTGTTCAGGGGCGTGGTGAGACTGCTTGGGGCGTGTGCGGGCTTGCCTGGGGAGGGGTAGGATCAGGGCTGCTTGGGGGCGTGGCTGGGACCTGGGGGCTCAGGGGCAAGGGCAGGCCACAAGCTGCATGACTTTCACGACATCTCCCCTCTGGGGTTCTCCTTGCCTGGCCCTCGGACCCCATCCAGGGCCTCTTCCTGAGTGCTTACAGCACGTGGTGCCCTTGCCGAGGCTGCCCTGCTCCCGATGGCCCCTCTGGTCTGACTCCGTCCTCTCCAGGTGCCTGGGCTGTGGACACGGCATCCAGTGCCTCTCTGCCACCCAGAGCACCCAGTGGTGGTGCTCTTAGGGTCCCCTGGCTTTCGAGGAGGTGACCCGTGCTCCATCCCCCGAGGAGTAGGGCCCTGGCGCCGCCTCTGGCTGACCTGGGGATGGCGTGATCCCAGGGCTGCTGCCCCAGGTGGGAACACTCCCTCTGCTCTGGAGGCAGAACTCCAAATGCAGGGCCACAGGACTGTAGGGGTGGGTCTTTCTGGGTCCACTCAGTCTCGGGGTCCCAACCTAATCCTTCTCCACAAGGGCAGCTACTGGTTGCTGGGAGTGGGCTACAGAAAGCACCTTCCTGGCGGTCCTGTGAGAGACAGTCTAGAAGCTTCCATTCCTGTGAAGCATGTGCCCTGAGGCTGGGAACCAGGAAGGATCTGAGACCTGAGCACTCTCAGTTCCATAAGCCTGAGTTCCATAAGCCACAGGCCCCACCAGTGTCCTACCACCTGCACGCTAGTGTCTCTGCGGGACACTGACCCACATGGGACAATGTCCCTGTGGATCAGTGTCCCTGTGGATCAGTGTCCCCTGTGGTTAGTGTCTCTATGGGTCAGTGTCCCCTGTGAGTCATGTCCCTGTGGATCTGTGTCCCCTGTGAGTCAGTGTCCCTGTGGGTCAAGTGTCCCTGTGGGTGAATGTTTCTTTTGGGTCAGTGTCCCTGTGGGTCAGTGTCCCCTGTGGCTCAGTGACCCTTGAAATCAGTGTCCCCTGTGGGTCAGTATTCCCTGTTGTCAGTGTCCCTGTGGGTCAGTATCACCTGTAGTTAGTGTCTCTGTGGGTGTCTCTGTGGGTCAGTGTCCCCTGTGGGTCAGTGTCCCTATGGGTCAGTGTCCCCTGTGGTTAGTGTCCCTGTGAGTCGGTGTCCCTGTGGTTAGTATCCCTGTGGGTCAGTGTCTCTGCGAGTCAGTGTCCCTGTGGGTCAGTGTTTGGTTTCCAGAGACTTCTTCCCAGGCCAACTATCCCTTCCGGCACACCAAGTGCCCTCCTGCCAGCCCTGGTGCCCCGTGGTCTTCTGTAGTCCCGTGATTCTGGGGCATTGCTCTTCAGCTGCTGTCACTCTGCCATCACTGCCCTCTCAGTGGTGCGGGCTCAGGCCCCCTGCACACGTAGTGCCTTCCACTGTGGTCACAACTGTCCTGTACAAACCTCCAAAACATCCTGGTTGCTGTGGGCCCCGAGGCCCTAGGGGTAGGCGTGGGGGTGACTCGTCCCTGTCAGTGTTGCTTTGGCATCACTGTGAGACGTGCTTGCTGCGCCCCATCCCAGCATCCCTGTGTGAACGAAGGAGTTCAAACCTTCATTCACATTTAGTAAACTCCTAGACTCTGGACACCTGACCCCAACCCAGTGGGCAGCAGCATCAGGCACCTCTGTCCAAGGACCAGCACCCTGGTGCTTCACCCTGGGCTCCCGACACCTGCCAGGTGGGGACTCGGCCCCCAGTCCACCTGTCTGTGTGTGGTTAAGGTGGGCTGCATTCCTCCTGCCCCACCCAACCCAGGCTAGCCTGAGGCACTCACTGTGGAGGGGGCTGCTGGGTGCCAAGGGGACTGGGCACTGCCAGCTCAACTTTCAAATCTGGTCACAGCCATCTCCAGATGGGATGTGGGAATGTGACTGCTGATCTTCAAGGTCACATTCTGGAAGCTTCTACCAGGCAGAGAACGCTGGTCCAGGTCTGGGTGTGCACAGGAAGAGAAGCATTCACAGTATAAATGGCTCAGCATGATGGTTTATTGTTACAGCAATGGATATGGGCTCATCAAAGGCCAGTGCCAGCCTGCAGGGACCCTTGGCCTCTGCCCGCCCCCTCGAAGCATTGTCATCGGGTCATTTCTTCTCAGAGAGGGACAAGTTCAAGTCCCCCCAGTTCTACTGAGAGTCGCCTGCCCAGCAGGGAAGGTTCCGGCTCAGCAGGGGGTTGGGGTGGCTGGGAGGGCAGCCCAGAGGGCCAGTGCTCAGCAGGTCTTCTGGGCTGAGGCAGGAGCACAGCAAGCAGGCTTACAGGCCGGCCGGCACAGCAGGGACACGCTGGACCCGCGGCAGCAGCTGGGTGGGCAGCCGGATGAAGAGGCACAGCAGGGGGGCGAGCAGGGGGCTGGGCAGGCAGGCCGGCAGATGAGAGAGATGCTGGAGGAGGGTTTGCAGCAGGGCGAGCATGAGGGGGCCTGGCACGGGGAGCCCCCACAGCACACGGGAGTGCAAGAGAGGGACACACAGCAGGGCGGCTGGCAGGGGGAGCAGGAGGACTGGCAGGGGTCGGAGCAGGGGGAGCCCCCACAGCAGACGGGGGTGCAGCACATGGGCTTACAGCAGACAGGGGTGCAGCACATGGGGGTACAGCACATGGGCTTACAGCAGACAGGGGTGCAGCACACGGGGGTGCAGCACACAGGCTTACAGCACATGGGGGTGCAGCAGGCTGGCTGGCAGGGGGAGCAGGAGCAGCAGGAGGGGGAGCAGGACCCACAGCTCATGGGGCTGCAGACGAGGGTCATGCTGGGGGCTGGGGCGCAGCAGCTGGGGGCGCAGCAGCAGCTGGGGGCGCAGCAGGGGGGCGCACAGCAATTCTCGGGACAGTCGTCCTCCTGCCAGGAGGATTCCGTGAAGGAGTCACAGGCAGCGGGCAGGCAGGCCCGGGTGTTGTAGCTGAGGTCGCTGGAGCAGACGGACAGGGCAGAGGCGGCCATGGCAGGTAGAGGAGGGTGTGGGGGTGAGTGTGCAGGGGTGAGTGTGCAGGGGTGAGTGAGTGTGAGGAGTGTCAGGGATCCCCTGCTTATATACCCCTGTCTCACCGAGGTCTTCCGACCTCTTCCTTGTTGGCCTCGGCCCTGAAGCCTCATTAGTGATGAGTCACTGGCAGGTGTCGCTCCCCGGGAAGTGGTGTCAGGGCTGTGTGGGGCCGCAGTGTACCTGTCTTGCCGCGGGGCCGTCTCCAGGATGGGGGATATTCCTGGGTGGCTCCACCACTGTCGTCCCAGAGGACCTCCCCTCTTGAGGCACCCCTCAGTCTGAGATCTGCTACAGGGCAGCAGGGGGCCCCTGGTGGTCTGTTCTGGCCTGCTCTGGTCTGTTTCGTTCTTTTCCTGTCTTTCAGCCTGTGCTGGTCTGTGCTGGTCTGTTCTGGTCTGTTCTGGTCTGTTCTGGTCTGTACCAGTCTGTTCTGGTCTCTTTAGTCTGATTTGGTCTTTTCTGGCCCGTTCCAGGCTGTTTTTGTCTGTTCCAGTTTGTTCCATTTGTTCCAGTCTGTTCCAGCTTATGCTGGTCTGTTCCAGCCTATTCCAGTCTGTTCCAACATATGCTGGAACTGTTCTACCTGTTCCAGTTTGTTCCAGCCTATTCTGGTCTGTTCTGATCTGTACCAGTCTGTTCTGGTCTGTACCAGTCTGTTCTGGTCTCTTTCAGTCTGATTTTATCTGTTCCGGTCTGGTCCCACCTGCTCTGTTCTATTCCAGCCTGTTCTGGTCCGTTCCAGCCTATGCTGGTCTGTTCCGGCCTGTGCTGGTCTGTTTTTGGCCAGTCTCTGAAATCCTGCCCTGCCCTGTCCCTCCCCTGGGGCAGACACATGTGGGGGTCCCTGTTACAGCTCGGGCCCGCTGGAAAGGGATGAGGCCACAGCCCAGAGGGGACAGTCCACAGGGGTGAGGGGCCTGTGGTGGGGAATCGGCCAGGAGAGATGTGTGACAGGAGACCTCGTCCCGGGGTCCTGAGGAGCCAGCACGTCCCTGTGCCCTTGGAGACATGGGGGCAGCCCAGAGGCCTCTCCCTGCTTTCCACGGGGACCTGTCTCTAGCCCGGCCTCTGGTGGCACGTCCTGTTTCCCTCTTGCTCCCCTGACCGGCTACTCCTCCCTGCCCTGTGCCCTCATCGTGGCTCTGGGTGCAGCCGCATCTCCTTTGACCCCCACTCCTCACTCATGTGAAACCAGCCCTGACCTCCTGGGCTGCCCAGCCCTGACTCTGGGAGTCTTGGTCCTGCACCCCAACACTCTGATCCTTCAGTCCTGTGCCCCAACCCTGGGGTCCCTGCACCCCAGTCTGTGATCCCTAACCCCACACTGTAACCCTTGAACCCCACACTGTGACCCCTGACCCCAACCCTGGGACTTCTGCACCCCCATACTGTGACCCCTACACCCCAATCTGTGATTCCTGACCACCACACTGTGACCCCTGCACCCCACACTGTGACTCCTGCACTCCCACACTGTGACCCCTGCACCTACAGTCTGTGAACCCTGTACCCCACACTCTGGGCCCCTCAGGTTCTCTCAGTGCCTGTCGGAGCTCCGTTTCTCTGAGTCCAGGTGCTGTGTGGGACCCTCCCTGGGACCTAGGCCTTGTGCCTCCTAGAGGCTGCATGGGCTCTGCCCACCATCCAGAGAGGCAGAGGACAGAGCCTGGTTCTTACCCGACCTGACCCACTGGACAGACAGAGATCTGAGTGACATGTGAGCACATGTGCAGCCCTTATGTGAGGTACACGTGAGCACATGTGCTGTCCCATATCCATGAGGACATGTGTGCGTTTCATATGTGAGGTACACGTGAGCCCGTATGCTGTCCCATATACACATGAGCACATGTGCAGCCCCATATGTGAGCTACACCTGAGCATATGTGCTGTTCCACATACATGAGGGCACATGTGCTATCTCACAAACATGAGGGCATGTATGAGCACCCGTGAAGTCACGTGCATAGCCCTAGCTCCCCATCGTGCCCCTCCCCAGCAACCCTCCTAGGGACCCCAGACCGCCGCCATTACTGCTCTAGTGGCCCCTGTGTCCCTGCACTGGGCTGGCTGGCTACTCAAGGGGGCCTGTGTCTCTTGGGCAGCTGCACCTTCCGCTCCACCTCAGCCAGTATCCGGGGCCCTCATGCTGCCTCGCCAGAGCCGCCATCAGCTGTGGCTCTGGTGACAGGAGCCTGTCACAGTTGAGATGTCCTGACAGTGGCAGGCAGTGGGTGTGAAGAGTGACAGGCGGTGGGGTGTGAACTGTGACAGGTGGTGGGGTCTGGAATGTTGACAGGTGATGGAGTGTGAGGAAAGGTGACAGAATAGCGACAGGCAGGGGGGTCTCTGGAACATTCTAGCGGGGGTTGTGTGGAACAGTCAGGTATAGGGTGTGTGACTGCTCCACCCAGTGCTCCGCCCCGTGCCTCCTGCACTTGGGGAGAGGAAACCCTGGGCCAGATGTATGGATGGGGTCAGGGTGGGAGGCCCTGGAGAAGAGGGGCCCAGTGGAAGCTCATGTGGCCTCAGAT
Organism: Sorex fumeus; assembly: GCF_029834395.1. Taxonomy (NCBI): domain Eukaryota; kingdom Metazoa; phylum Chordata; class Mammalia; order Eulipotyphla; family Soricidae; genus Sorex; species Sorex fumeus. The sequence continues at coordinate 5,729,902 of NW_026606098.1, read as the reverse complement.
ACGGGGGCACTTCAGGGCTCTCGGCCTCCAGTTGGGCAGCAGTGACTCTGCCGTGTAAACCCTGGGCCTGGGCACGTAACCCCCACCCCCATCCCCAAGCATGGTCTGGGTCAAACTCTCATATCACACCACACACAGACGGAGGCTTCTTGGGGATGCTCGGACGCAGGCTCTGCTGTACCCCCTCACCAACCCTCGCCTCTGGCCTACTCCTTGGAGGGATGCCCCCGCACTCGTGCCCAGGAGGCTGGCTGGACAGATGGCCCTAACGGGACACATGCCTCATGGTGTGGTGCCCTCTGCCCCCAGCCCCAGGCCCTGATGAGTGAGGTCCAAGCTCCATCGCCATCAGACTCTCGGCCGCAGTGCTCCCAAGGCTGATATGAGGAGGGCAGGCTGGCCTTGTGCCAGTGTAGCCCAAGTAGAGCTCAGACCAGATGTGGACAGCTCCCAGGTCAGGGCAGAGCTGGGCAGTGGCTGCAAAGATCCACACTCAGAGCCGGTCATAGGGACGATAGCAACTTTATTGTTAATGCCCATGTCAGTCACTCAGGACTTGCAAGGCACCACCCCAACTCACAGGGAAAGGGGACACCACATGACCTGTGGGCACCTGTGTGGAGCAGACGGGACTGCAGCATGTGGGGGTAGCTCATGGGCTGCACAGAGGGGGCACAGAGGACAGGTGGGGCCACATGCAGGGAGGGCGTGTACCAGCCTGAGGGGTAGTGTCTCTGGGGAAGGAGACCCCACTAGACTCATGGTCTCCAGGTTGTCAGGCAGGAGGCAGACTTGGCCTTAGAGGCCCAACAGGCAGCATCAGCAGCAGCATGAGGGCTTGCAGGCAGGCTGGCACAGCAGGGACATGCTGGACCCCTGGCAGCAGCTGGGCGAGCAGGCGGGCGGGCACGCGGGCTGGCAGATGAGGGAGACACTGGACGAGGGTTTGCAGCAGGGGGAGCATGAGGGGGCCTGGCATGGGGAGCCCCCACAGCACATGGGGCTGCAGCACATGGGGGTGCAGCACATGGGCTTACAGCAGACGGGGGTGCAGCACATGGGCTTACAGCAGACGGGGGTGCAGCACATGGGCTTACAGCAGACGGGGGTGCAGCAGACGGGGGTGCAGCACACGGGCTTACAGCACATGGGGGTGCAGCAGGCCGGCTGGCAGGGGGAGCAGGAGCAGCAGGAGGGGGAGCAGGACCCACAGCTCATGGGGCTGCAGACGAGGGTCATACTGGGGGCTGGGGCGCAGCAGCTGGGGGCACAGCAGCTGGGGGCACAGCAGGGGGGCGCACAGCAGTTCTCGGGGCAGTCATCCCCCTGCCAGGAGGATTCCGTAAAGGAGTCACAGGCAGCGGGCAGGCAGGCCCGGGTGTTGTAGCTGAGGTCGCTGGAGCAGACAGACAGGGAAGAGGCGGCCATGGCGGGTGGAGGGGAAGTGTGAGGGTGTGTGGATGACCGGTGTGAGTGTGGGAGTGTGTGTGAGTGAAGCTGTCCCCTGGCTGCAGCCTTTATACCCCCACGGGGATGTTTTCTTCCTGGTCTGTGCTGTCTCTGCCCCGCTTCCCTTCCTGGTTGGGGCTCGGCACACGTGGCTCCCTGCTGCCAGCTCGGGCCCCTGCTGCTGGCACCTAATTGTGCCTGTGTCCAAAGCAAACTCCTGATGTCTGTGCTGTGGTTCCTGGTGCCCGCTCTGGGCCAGGTAGGAGCTCCTGGAAAGCCAGTGCTTGCCATGGGGAGGGACGAACCAGCCCCACTCTAGCTCTGTCCCCACTTCTGTGGTCATCTGACCTGGACACATGTGGGCAGACTTTGGGGTCAGGTAGCTGTCCCTGGGGCTGGGACAGAGAGCCTGGGATGTGCACAGGCTGTGTTAGAGGACGGGGTTTAGACACAGGAAGCATCAGGACAGTCCAGGGGAAGGACAGGATCAGTTCAGGACAGCGTAAGGCAGTGCAGGGAAAAGGGCAAGACAGTGTAGAGAGCAGGGAAAGGGCGGGGTTAGGCTGGCAGTGCTTTGCTACATGTTGGCATTTGGAAGATGGAACTTTTGACCAGTCTTTTCTCTGGTGGCTCTTGAGGGTCTGGTGTGTGCTTCTGTTTCTCATATAAATCCCTTACACTAATGTAAATGAACACATGCTGAGTTCTGTCAATGATCTTTTTCCAAAACAGGATAATCTGTACTTGGACCTTTTGGTATTATAACTTTGGGGATTTTAGGCGTTCAGAAAATGACCTGTCAGCGAGTCAGCATTCAGGACAATGCTATTGAGAGATTCTGTTCAGAACCCCCGTGAAGGCCTCAGGAGCCTGGACTTGGGTGATAGCTTGGCAAATATACGCTGTGACTTGAGGCTCAAGCACCACCACAGTGACACTGCCCCCGAGTATATGAAACCCACTGCGAAGGTGAGAGTGCCTGAGTGTCTGATGGCCAAGTCCAGCAAGCCATCCAGACTCTCTGTGAGCAACAGTTTAGGTGCAAAGAGAGGACTGTGCATAGGGCACTTGCCCTACAGGTGACTGACCCAGATTACACCCCCCACCCACAGAGCCCTGAGCTCCACCAGGAGTGACCCCTGAGCACAGAGTCAGAAGTAAGCCCTGAGCAACACTGGGTCTGGCCCTTCCTCTACAAATAGAATGAATGAAGCCAAAGGTTGGTCTGAAAGAGCAATCAAGAATATTGACAAAACTTTATTTGAACCAACAAGAAGATAAATAAGACTCAAATTACTAAAATCAGAAGAGCTCGGCAAAATATATGGCTCAGTGGAAGAGCAAATGCCTCGTGAGAGTGAGATCCCAGTCTCAATTCTTGGTACCTTCCTCCCCATATGGGACACTGTTAGTCATCTTACACAGTCAAGAGGGTTCTCTGAATACTAGGATCCTCGCTGGGCCACAGTGAAGGAACCCCTGTCAGTACAGACTGCCAAACCCATGCCTAGCTGGTGCCTCTCTTTTCTAAGGCTCATGCTGTCGTCTTAAGCTATCATTTCTCTTGAGCATGTCTGCTGGAAATAAACTCTTGACACTTAATTTGTCTGCAGATATCTTAACTTCTGCATCATTTTGGAAGAATATTTTTGCTGGTTATCAAATTCTTGGTTGAACAGGGTTATTTTTTTAGCACATTAATAAGAGATTCATTTCTTGGATGCTCCCAAGATGTGTTCACAAGACATTCCCAGTGATGCTTGGCCAGAGCTGTTCAGTCACCAAGGGGCTACACCCAGTGGGGCTTTGAGACCACATGGGCCATGCCTTTGTGTGCTCTGGGCACCATGCAGAGCCAGGAGCCTCATGCGTGCAGCCTGAAGCCCTTTGAGCCATCTCCCTGGCACCCTCTAACACTTCCAGTACCTCTCACTGCCTTAGGAGGTCAGAGCTTTTCCTAGAAGTTGCTGTTGGCCTCTCTTGCTACTTTTAAGATTCTCTCTTTGACTCTGGATATCTTTGTTTTGATGGATCTCAACATGTCTGTCTCTGTAGTAAGGCTTGCATTTCAGGCTCTTCAACCCTGCAATTTCTGTTGTGTTCCTTCATATAAATTCTCCCTCAGTGTTAATTCTCTCTTGTCAGATATAATTACTGGAGTTTCTCTCACTACTTTGGCTATGCCTTATTTTTTAAATCTCAGAACATATTAAGACTAGAGATTCAAAGGCTTTTTCTAGCAAATTCCATTTGTGGGATTCTTCGACATCCTCTGCTAATTTTATTTTTCCTAGAAATAGGATAACCTTTGTTCTTATTCCTCTGTCTTGTCATTTTTCTCCAAGATTAACGTTTTATATAGTAAAATATGACAGTTCTGGATGTCAGGTTCTCCTTCCTCAGTTTCTTGTTTGTTATTGTCAATTGCTGTGGCCTCTGGGTTTCTGTTGTTGTTCAGTGAATCTAAAATATTTTTCCCAGTGACTGTTCTGAGCTGAATGTGGTCACTGTCCCATTAGCGATGGGACAAAGCAAGCCAAAAATCTGGTGACAGAAGCACCTTCTGACCGCCTTCATGGAGGGTGTGCTGTGGCAGCTTTGCGTGGTGGGACCCTCAGAGTAAACTTTGTTCCCTGCCTTCTTTATCCTCCCTGTGGCTCCAATCTTGAAGGCCAACCCCAGATGAGCACTAAGGACTCCCAGGTGTCATCTGAGCTCGTGCCCCTCCTCTCATCCGCCCAAATATTTCCCTCACCACACACGATGTCCTTCACCACTGGCTCATCTCATGCCCAGCCCCAGGGAGGCCTGCCTGCTCCGAGAGAGCCCGAGTTAGGGAGACAAAGCAGCCTTGGGAGCAACTCCTTCTAGAAGCTATCAGAAAAGCCAGAGTACATCAGAGCCAGGTGGGAGGCCCTGAGCCCCCCAGAGTTACCAAGGAGGGTGCCCCCACCCCAGATGCCAGAGATGAGAGCAGAGGTTTGTGGAAGCTCAGCGGAGGAACGTGGTCTGGAGAGACAAGCTCATTTCATCTCAGCTTGGGGAGATGGAGGTGCTGACCTTTCTCCAGGGGAGCTAGGAATTATCAGTGATTTCCAGGGGCTGCAGAGGTGGGAGCCCTGGACCGCCACTGCCCTGGAGTCATGCTGATCACGAGTAATGGGCGCAAAAGGAACAGGGTAAGGACAGACTGGGCGAGATGAAGAGCATGGGGGATTTGAGTGGGCCTGGCAGGGGGAACCCACAAGAGATGTACAGTACCTGGTCTGGGATGCAGCACATGAGGTTAAATCATACTGGGATGCAGCTCATGGGGGTACAGCACATGGGGGTGCATCACACGTGCTTACAGCAGACGGGGGTGCAGCACACTAGAGTATAGCACATGGGCTTATAGCACATGGGGGAGCAGCAGGCCGGCTGGGAGGGGGAGCAGGAGCAGCAGGATGGGGATCAGGACCCACACGCAGCTCATGGGGCTGCAGATGAGGGTCATACTGGGGGCCGGGGCGCAGCAGCTGGGGGCGCAACAGCTGGGGGCACACAGCAGTTCTCGGGTAAGTCTTCCCCCTGCCAGGAGTATTCATAAAGGAGTCGCAGGCAGCAGGCAGGCAGGCCCGGGTGTTGTAGCTGAGGTTGCTAGGGCAGATGGACAGGGCGGAGGCGGCCATGGCAGGTGGAGGAGGACGTGGGGGTGAGTGTGTAGGAGTGAGTGTGTGCAGGGGTAAGGGGCAAGGATTGCGGGCATAAGGGTGTACAGAGGTGTGTGCAGGGATGAAGATGCGTAGAGTGAGTATGTGTAGGGGTAAGGGTGTGTGGGGATGAGGACGGAGAAGCTCCTGTTGGGGGGATTCTGTTCCTTGGGGGTGCTTCATCTCACCAGTCCCAACAGGATATCCCTGCACGGAGAGCCTCAGCCACGTGCTGGACGCTGCTGCCCACTTGCTTCGACTCGTCCATGGACACGGGTGCCCTGCCCTGTCCCTTGACCCACTCATCCCGGGACTGCCACTCTGCAGGGTCCTGGTCCCGGCCAGCTGCAGCCCCAGCTCTCTGCTCTGCCGGGCCGTGCTCACTCTTGTCTGCAGGCTCATTTCTGCTGGGACCAGCCTGCGAGGGGCAATGGCTCCCTCCCATCTCCGCTGGCTCCAGACGCTTCCCTTCACTGGCTATGCCCGTGTCTGTCTCAGTTCCCCAGGGCAGAATGCACAGTTGATTCTTGGCTCACTTCATCCAGTCATCCCCAAGCCCCTGATTGTCTCATCCCCGATCTTTGCTTGAGATCCTCCCAATTGGGTCATCGGTGAGCAACTTTATGTTGGGAAACAACCCCCACCTCTTCCCTGCAGCCCTTCCTTCTGGGGCTGGTCTCGGCTGCCCCTCCCCAAGCTGAGCACTGCCCCCTGCATGTCCCTCCTCTCCTCCCGGCCTCTACTCTCCTTCTCAAGAACATCCGCCCCTTTCTCTCTGGGTCGGGGTGCTGCCTGCGTCTGCAGGCCCCTCCAGCATCTTTCTGGAAATGGGTCGCAGAAATCACTTTTTTTCCCCTGAATTGCTGATCAAAACACTCATTTCTGCACTTATGTTTGATTGACAGTTTAGTTGGATATAGCCTTCTGGGTAGGAAAGGCTTCCCCGGAGGCATTTTGTTGATGATGTAGAATTTTCCAGAATTCTCATTCTCCCTGTTCTGTTTCTCAGCTCTCCCATCTCATCCTGGAGGATCCACCCCATATTCTCCCCTATCCATGAGATTTAGCAACCCTGTTTGGTTTTTTGGCTTTTTGGGTCACACCCAACGATGCCCAGTGGTTACTCCTGGATCTGCACTCAGGAATTACTGCTGGTAGTGCTCAGGGGACCATATGGGATGCCGGAAATCAAACCTGGGTTGGCTGCATGCAAGGCAAACGCCTTACCTGATGTGCTATCGCTCTAGCCCTGAGATTCGGTAACTTTTGCTCCACCTGCTCTGTGAGCACAGTGGCTTGTGATGCTTTCGTTACGCTGTAAATCTCTGCATTTATCCTGACTCCGCATCATCTGTTCTCTTGCTCAATGTGAAGATTTGAATTATTTCAAATTGTGGAAATCACATGCTTGCTTTATTAATAGCATTATTTACCTTCCTCATTAATTTATGTAAATGTATCGCTTATTCTAAATGTGAGTTCTTAGCTGCACATATGCAGTTGGTGTGTGATTAATGGTTATTCATCTCTTTGGAAAACAAAAACAAGCCCTGATTTGTTTGCTTTGTCCATTTGCTTGGGGTCAGCAGACTCTCCGAGGTAAGCCATTGCTGGCACCTGGGGATCAAGGCCGTGTGAGCTCTCATGAGCTGGTGTGAGAAGTCGTTGGTCATGGGATTCATGCAAGTCCTCTGGAGGGCATGTTGGGGGAAAAGACGGCTTCATCGAGGCGTGACTGACACACTCAGATGGACCCTTCACAGACATCTACTTGATGAATTTGGAACACATACTTCCATGTCACTGGGCTTCCAAGCAAGAGAAAGAAGCCCCATATCTAAGCTGGAGAGGGTGTGCAGCAGGTACAAGCCTGCCTTGCCCATGACACACCCAGTTCAATCCTCAGCACCCAGTCCAGTCTCCCGAGCCCCCAGGAGATCCCCTAGTGCAGAAGCCGGAGTAAGCCCCAAGCACTGCCTGGTGTAGCCCACCAAACAAAGCAAAACAGATCATAGTTTCTCAAACTCCTTACACAGCCAGCCCCCTACCTTCTGCCTGGTGCCCCTAATATTCTCCAACTCTAGATTGGATTGGTTTCCAGAGTGCCATAGGGTGAGTTGGGCAGCCCAAGACGCCCCTTTGCCGAGTTCGTGTGTCTGTGAGTGTCCTCGGGCCCATCAGACTGTCGGCCAGGGGTTTGGGTCTGTGTCTAGACCATTCCCGTCTCCTTTTTTTTTTCTTTTTGGGTCACACCCGGCAATGCTCAGGGGTTACTCCTGGCTTTGCACTCATGAATCACTCCTGGTGGTGCCTGGGGACCATATGGGATGCTGGGAATCGAACCCGGGTCGGCCGCATGCAAGGCAAATGCCCTACCCGCTGTGCTATTGCTCTAGCCCCAACCATGCCCGTCTCTTTGACTCTGCTCCGTCTTTACAGCACGGCTCTTTCTTTGCCTTTTTTGTCTTTTTAAAAGATTTTATTTTTTATTGAACCACCATGAAATACATTCACAAAGTTGTTCATGATCAGGTTTCAGTCATGTGATGTTCCAACACCCGTCCATTCACCAGTGTACATTTCCCACGACCCATGTCCCCAGTCTCCCTGCTGCCACCCGCATCCCCAGCCTACCCTTGCGGCAGGCACTTTTCTTCTTTCTCTTCACTCTCCTTGGGTTTGTGGATTTTATGGTTTGCAATACTGTTACAGAGAGATTATCAGGTATGTCACTTTACCTCAGTTCAGTGCAGTTCTTGTCTAGAGTGATCATTTCCAGCTGTCATTGTCACAGTGGTCCCTTCTCTGTCCTAACTGCCTCCTCCCCCAGCACTTGAGTAGGCTTCCAACCCATCCTCCTGGCCCTGATTTCTATGTCCTTGGGTGTTTGTCTCATGCTACCCCTGTGCCTTATACTGTGTCCACATGCATCCCAGCGGTTTCTTTTCCTGCTGAGTTGTACTCCACTGTGGGGATACAACACAGCTTGTTTGTGCTTTCAACTGTCTGTACACATCCAAGGCTGTAAAACCAGCTCCTCTGGGCATCAGCGAGAGCAGGCCCGTGCAGTCACTCCTCTGCGTCTCCTAGGAAATAGCCAGAAGGGATGGTTGGGTCACAGGGTTCCTGCGTGCCTGCTGTGATGAGCGTGAGCTTCAGGGCTGCTGGAGGCCACTCCTCTGCTCCTCATCTGCTGTCCTCTTACCTCGTTCGCTGCCTTGTGGGAGCTTCTCTTAGTTCCCAGGTCCAGGGTCCCTGTGGATCCTCGAGCTCTGCCACATGTTTCTCTTGTCAACAGCTCTGGGTTCCTGCTGGGATTTTCTGTCCCCACAGCCTGGCACATGGGGAAGGATATGTCCTTCTGGGTGGACAGGCCACCTGCTGAGTCCGGCCCCGAGGGCCCTGTGGTCATCCCACATTCCCATGCTGGGTCCTGTGGGGGCCCTGGGACTTGGCTGTGTGTGACCCCCAGGCCAGCAATTAGTTAGGTTTTCTGTGGCCTGCTGTGGACACGAGGTCACCAGCTGGGGACACCTTCTCCTTTGCTTATACAGTAGGGCAGGGGTTCTGTGAGGTCTGGGTGGAAGTGGTCAGCACTATGTCCATAGCACTCTGTGGGCAGCTCTGCCACAGCTGTCCATGCCACACCAGTGGTGCCCTGAGCCCCCCACTGCCTGAAACACCCCGCAACTGTGGTCTCCGAGGGGCCAGAGGCGCATTCCCGAAGGACGGTGGGCAGCAAGAAGAGTCTAAGTCGAGCTCTGCAGTGCTCTGAGTCGGAGGCCCTGGGGGGCCTAGGGAACTCTGGGTGTGTTCCTGGAATGGGCCATGAGTTGGGGGTCCTGGGTGTGAGGGTGAGGGTCCTGGTGTGTGGGGCCTGGATGTGGGGTCCCAACTCCCTCCGGCTCTGGCCTTTCCTCCGTCCAGGGTGTACCTTACTAGGCAGCTGTGACCTTTTTTCCTAGGGGTGCCACAGCCCCCCAGATTTGCTGCCTCAGGGCCCTGTACTCAGCACAGGAGGAGCAGGTGGCAGGCTCAGGGAAGGGCAGAATGAGGTTGCAGGTGTCCCCAAGTGAGAAGGCTGGACAGGGCTTGGGGGCGTCACCAGCCCTCCTTGAGGTCAGCACCCAGGGCCTGTGGGGCTCTCAGGTCTCCAGCTGATGGCAGGATCATAAGGAAGACGGCTCGGGGGGGCGACAAGGAACACACCTTAGTGCACATGGTTTAGTCCGGGGAGGCCATCAGGGAGAGGGACAGAGATCCCGGCCTGCTACAGATCCTCATCTGGAGCCTGGTGGGGCCCTGCCTCGGAGACTTTCCACCAGCCCCCTCACCCCCAGCTGACCCTACCAGCATCCCACCATATGCGGCCATAGCCCTAGGGACCCTCCAGGGGTGGGGCACTGCAGGTAGGGAGGGTCTTCCCCCACAAGGAGACGCCATATAGCTTAGATTAGAAAAGGTTTATTGGGGGTACAGCCAGGGCAGGGATGGCGGTGGCTCCTTCTTGTCCTCACGCTTCTGTCTGAGGGCACCGAGGCTGCCTGCTGGCCTCATGGGGTCACTGCCAGCCGGGGCAGGCAGGGCATGTTGATTGGGGGAGGAGCCTTGAAACTGCATAGTGCCCAAGTTGGGGTGGGCAGCGGCACAGGAGCAGATGTGGCCCCGGGACTTGGTAGTCTCAGCTCTGAGGGAAGGAGTACTGGCAGCTCAGAGAGGACATCCGTCACAAGCTGCAGGACTTCTGGGCCGAGTGGGCACAGCAGGCAGATGAGGGAGACTCTGGAGGAGCATTTGCATCAGGGGGAGTCCCCCAGCAGATGGGCCTTCAACACATGGAGGTACAGCACATGGGCTTACAGCACATGGGGGTGCAGCACATGGGGGTGCAGCACATGGGCTTACAGCAGACGGGGGTGCAGCACATGGGGGTGCAGCACATGGGCTTACAGCAGACAGGGGTGCAGCACATGGGGGTGCAGCACACGGGCTTACAGCACATGGGGGTGCAGCAGGCCGGCTGGCAGGGGGAGCAGGAGCAGCAGGAGGGGGAGCAGGACCCGCAGCTCATGGGGCTGCAGACGAGGGTTATGCTGGGGGCCGGGGCGCAGCAGCTGGGGGCACAGCAGCAGCTGGGGGCGCAGCAGCAGCTGGGGGCGCAGCAGCAGCTGGGGGCGCAGCAGGGGGGCGCACAGCAGTTCTCGGGACAGTCGTCCTCCTGACAGGAGGATTCCGTGAAGGAGTCGTAGGATCTTGGCAGGCAGGCCCGGTTGTTGTAGCTGAGGTTGCTGGAGCAGATGGACAGAGCGGAGGCGGCCATGGTGGGCGGAGGAGAGCACGGGGGTGAGTGTGCAGGGGTGAGTGTGAAGGGGTGAGTGTGTGTGTGAGTGTGGCAGTGAGTGTGGGCTGCCCCCTTTATACTCCTGCTGGGCTGTTGCTGCCGCAGCGTTCGTTTCCTTGTGGGCTGCATGGCTAGCCCCATCATTACTGCTTGTTTATGGACAGGCCGGGCCCTGCCCACGCTCTCATGTGAGCACCGTCACAACAAACTCAGGAGAACCACAGATCAGACTAACAATCAATAGTCCAGAGCCACAGTGCAGCAATGAGGGTTGCCTCGCATACAGGTGCTCTGCTTTGGATTCCGGCATCCCATACGGTCCCCAGAGCACTGTCAAACAAACACTGTCCTCCCGTTGTTCATCGATTCGCTCAAGCGGGCCCAGTAATGTCTCCATCTTTTGATACTGTGTTTGGCATATTGAATACGTCATGGGTAGCTTGCCAGGCGAGATACTCTTGGTAGCTTGCCGGGCTCTCCAAGGGGGGCAGAGGAATTGAACCTGGCTTGGCCGGGCTGGCTGCCTGCAAGACAAACACCCTACCACTGTGCTATCGCTCCAGCCGAATATCACAGAGTGTGGTCCAAAGCCAGCCAACAAAAGACTAACATGGAGGGCTGCAGATGTGACCCAGGTTCCATCCCCAGTGCCATATAGCCCCCCAGGCACCAAGCTGGGTGCTGGGTGCAGCTCTCAATCTAAACCAAAGCAAAACAAAAGAACTCACAGTGGTGTGATCAGCAGCAACAGAATACAAATGTCCAAGTTGCAGGGGTCAACTGGGAAGCAGATGGCATGGAGGGGATGTGGCAGGAAGGCACAGGGAGTGAGGGGGGTGATGGCAAGGCTGAGTTCAGAGCTCTGTGGTCCTGCAGTTCTGGCCAGCGAGACACCCTCCCAGGTGCCCAAGCCCTAGTTTTGCAGGTGTGGTATGTGTCGGCTATGGGGGTTTCCCCTCAGCACGACTGGGAGATTGAGGTGCTTTTGACAGCACGAGCTAGGGAAGACGAGTGCCACCTGCCTGCACCACATCACAACATCCCAGAGCGGGGTGCCCTTTGCGCCTTGCAAGGGGAGAGGGGGTTCCTGACTCTAAGTAATTTAGAGATGTGTAGGACCCCATTGGCAGTGTACAGGGAGGGCGTGCTCGGCTCCAGGATGCCCGCTGGTAGTTTCTGGAACACGCAGACGCAGGGGGAAACTGGATTGACACAAAATAGGTAGGAAGCAAACTTCAGGACACAGAGAGCCCATCAGCTAGCACAGTAAGCCCATTACCCACAACTGGGTGAGGCTGGAGCACACACTGCTCTCTGCAAAGAAACATTAGCCTGGATGAAAAACTAGAAAGCATGTGCCGCACCCAGAACTTTGAGGCACAAGGATAGGAGGAAAGGCAGCTTCTGCAGCAGGAACTCAAGACTGGTGGGGCTCCTGCACCATATCAGAAGGTCCTTCTGAAGTACATTCCAGATGGAGCACAGTTTAGAACCTGCGCCTCAGTGCAGAAAGAAGAGAAACAACACTAGAGGTGTGGCTTTGCCTCTCTACAGTGGGCATAATATCATCTTAAATTGGGAGAGTCCTGCCTGAGATACAGCCAGGAGTCAGCAATGGGATGTGAGTATTCAGGGTCAGGACTGAGGAACTTGCACTCAGCAAAGTGACAGAGTAATTCAAGGCAGCACCCTGCCAAGCACCACTGAGTGTCATCAGGAACAGCAGCACTCAGAACATCAGGAACTGCATCCTCCGCCCTCAGCACGTCAAGGACCACATCCTCAGGCCCTCAGAATGTCAGGAACTGCATCCTCAGGCCCCCAGAATGTCAGGGACCACATCCTCAGACCCTTAGAGTGACTGGGACTGCATCCTCAGGCCCTCAGAATGACAGGGACAGCATCTCCAAGTCCCTAGAACCACCTCAGAGCAAGATACTGTGGCCCACAGCAAAGGGGGCCCAGAAGGCAGAGATCAAGCAAGAATAATCACTTCTAGCCAGAAGTTGGGAGACAGCTGGTGGGGAGGCATGAAGTTGGTGTCCCCTAAAACATGCATAGTAAATATGCCAGTTTGCATTCCCACCTTGCACACACCAGGCTTTGTCCACATGCCAGAAAACATTCTCCCTGATTACATGACAGCCCACACCTTCCAACCCATGTGTTCTCCCAATTTGCAATCTCCATGTGTGTGCCCCAGTCAGTGGTACCCCTTCCACAGAGCACCTGATTCTTATCCAGGGACACAATGCTATATGACATGAGCACAGCCAACTGTGAGCCTGTGGTAACAATCCATAGGACCATGACAGGCTGACCTCATGGTTGTGGATGTGGGAAGATGTGGTTGAGGTGACAGTGGATGAGGGCAGGTGTAGCTGAGGTGACTAGACGTAGGAAGGTGTGGCTGAGGTGACTGTGGTATTGGGCAGTTGTGACTAAGGTGAATGTGGATGTGGGTAGGTGTAACTCAGGTGACAGTGGATGTGGAAGGTTTGGCAGAGCTGACAGTGGTTGAGGGCAGGTTTGGCTGAGATGACTCTAGATGTGAGCTGGTGTTGCTGAGGTGATTTTCACATGGCAGTTGCATCTGAGGTTACTTGGATGTGAGGAGTTTTGGCTGAGATGCCAGCGGATATGGGCAGGTGTAGTAGAGGTGACTGTGGATGTGGGCTGTGTGTGGCTGAGGTCACTGTGGATTAGGGCAGGTATGGCTGAGAGGGTTCTAGATGTGGATATATTATGCTGAGGTGAAGTGGATGAGAGCAGGTGTGGCTGAGGGAACCATAGATGTGGGCAGGTGAGGCTGAAGTGACACTGGATGAAGCTAGGTGTGGCTGAAATAACAGTGGATAAGGGCAGGTGTGGCTGAGGGGACTGGGGATGTAGTCAGGTGTGACTGAGGTGATTGTGGATATGGGTAGATGTGGCTGAGATGATTTGAAATAGGCAAGTGAGGCTTAGAAGACATGAATACGGGGAAGTGTGACAGGTCTTGAGGAGTTGTGATGAAGATGACTGTAGATGTGGGAAGGTGTGACTGAGGTGACAATGGATGAGGGCAGGTATGGCTTAGGTGATTGTGGATGTGGACAGGTGTGACTGAGGTGACAGTAGATGATAGCAGGTGTGGTTGAGGTGATTTGGGATGTGGAAAGGTATGGCTGAGATGACTGTGGATGTGGGCAGGTTAGGCTGAGGTGATTTGGGAAGTGGGAAGGAGTGGTTATGGATGTCAACAGGTGCGACTGAGGTGATTTTGTGTGTGGGAAAGTGGCTGAGGTAACTGTGGATATGAGCAAGTGTGACTAAGGTGGGAGTGGTTGAAGGCCGATGTGGCTGAGGTGATTTGGGATGTGGGAAGGTGAGGCTGAGATAATTATGGATGTATACAGATGTGGCTGAGGTGACTTGTCTGTGGGCTTGTGTGGCTGAGGTCACTGTGGTTGTGGGCAGGTATAGGTGAGGTAAATGTGGATGTGGGAAAGTGTGCTGAGGTGACTGTGGCTGTGAGCAAGTGAGACTGAGGTGACATTGAATGAGAGCAGGTGTGGCAGAGGTGATTTTGGATGTGGGAAGATGTGTCTGAGGTGACTGTGAATGATGGGAAAATTTGGCTGAGGTGATTTTGGGTGTGGGAAGTTGTGGCTGAGGTAACTGTGGATGTACACAGGTGCAGCTGATGTGGGCTTGTGACTGGATGTGGGCTTGTGTGGCTGAGATCAAGATGATTGAGGAGAGGTGTATCTAGGTGACTGTGGATGGAGGAAGGTGTGCTGAGGTGATTGCAGATGTAACTTAGGTAACTGCTGGTGTATACAGGTGTGGCTGAGGTGACTTGGATGTGGGCTTGTGTGACTGAGGTGAATTTGGATGTGGGAAGGTATGACTGAAGTGACTGGGTGTGAGCAAGTTTGGCTGAGGTGATTTGGGGTGTGGGAAAGTATGGCTGAAGTGACTGTGGGTGTGAGCAGGTATGGCTGAGGTGGTTTTGGATACTGGTAGGTGTGGCTGAGATGACAGTGAATGAGATCAGGTGTGACTAAGGTAATTTTGGATGTGGAAAGTTATGGCTAGGTGACTGTGGATGTAGCAGGTATGTCTAAGGTAGTCTTGGTTGTGGGAAAGTATGACTGTGGATGTGGGCAACTTTGGCTGAGTTGATTTTGGATATGGGAAAGTGTAACTAAGTTACCTGTAGATATGGGCTTGTGTTACTGAGGTCACTATCAATAAGGATTGGTGTATGTGAGTTGACTGTGGATGTGGAAAGGTGTGGCTAAGGTGACTATGGTATTGGGCAAGTGTAGCTGAGCTAATTGTGCTATTAGGCACGTGTGCCTGAGATAAAAGTGGTCTTTGACAGGAGTTGCTGAGGTGATTGTGATGTGGGCAGGTGTGGCTGAGGTGATTTGTGATGTGGAAAGTTGTGGCTGAGGTAAATTTGGATATGGATAGGTGTGGCTGAGATGACTGTGGATGTGAGCAGCTGTGGCTGAGGTGACAGGTGACAGTAGTTGAGAACTGGTGAAGCTGAGGTGATTTGAAATATGGGAAGGTGAGGCTGAGGTAATTGTGGGTGTTTACAGGTGTGATTGAGGTGAGCTGTATGTGGGCTTGTGTGACTGAGGTCAGTGTAGTTGTGGGCAGGTGTAAATGAGGTAAATGTGGATGTGGGAAAGTGTGCTGAGGTGACTGTGGATGTGAGCAGGTGAGGATGAAGTGACAGTGACTGAGGGCAGGTATGGCAGAGGTGATTTTGGATGTGGGGTGTGGCTGAGGTGACTGTGGATGTAGGCAAGTTTGGCTGAGGTGATTTTAGATGTTGAAAGTTGTGACTGAGGTAACTGTGAATGTATACAGATGTGGCTGAATTGACTTGCATGAGGGCTTGTTTGGATGAGATGAATTTGGATGTGGGAAGGTGTGGCTGAGTGTCTGTGGATATGAGCAGGTGTGGCTGAGGTTACAATGGTTGAGGGCAGATATGGCAGAGGTGATTTTGGATGTGGGGCGTGGCTATGGTGACTGTGGATGTGGGCAAGTTTAGCTGAGGTGATTTTGGATGTTGGAAGTTGTGGCTGAGGTAACTGTGAATGTATACAGATGTGGCTGAATTGACTTGCATAAGGGCTTGTTTGACTGAGATGAATCTGGATGTGGGAAGATGTGGCTGAGTGTCTGTGGATATGAGCAGGTGTGGCTGAGGTGATAATGGCTGAGGGCTGGAGTGACTGAGGTAATTTGGGATGTGAGAAGGTAAGGCTGAGGTAATTGTGGATGTATACAGGTATGGCTGAGGTGACTTGGCTGTGGGTTTGTGTGGTTGAGGTGACTGTGGTTGGGAGCAGGTGTAGCTGAGGTGAATGTGGATGTGGGAAGATAGGCTGAGGTGAATGTGGATGTGACCAGGTGAGACTGAGGTGTCAGTGAATGAGGGCAGGTGTGGCAGAGGTGATTTTAGATGTGAGAAGATGTGGCTAGGTGACTGTGGATGTAGACCGGTGTGATTAAGGTGATTTGGGATGAAGGAAGTTGTGGCTGAGGTGACTGTGTTAATGGGAAAGTGTGGCTGAGGTAACTGTGTTCAACAGGTATTGCTAAGTTGATTGTTATGTGGGCAGATATGACTGAGTACGCATATGTGTGAGTATGCATATGTGTGGCCATACATGCTTGAGTACATGTGTATGTGCATCTCCATGTGTGTGAGTGTACATGTTTATGCATGTATAAGCATTTCCCTCTCTATGTGTGTGTGTGCACTCATGAATGTGCAATGAGTGAGGGGGTGGGAGGACTTGCAGAAAGGCATTGCCTCCTGAGAGATGTGAGGGCGAGACAGGCGGCTGTCAGCTATGGCCCTGAGTGATTAGGAGCCGGAGTGAAGCTGGGTGTTGAGGGGGTCTACTCTGGACTACACGGAACTCAGCCCCTTATCCTGGTCCTGGGGAATGGAGACACATGCCTCCGCCTGGACACAACCCTGGGCCTGTCACACACAGTTGGGCTCCAACTCATCCATCACAAGATTCTCATGGGCAGGGCCCACGTTTAAATCAGGGGACTCCTTGCAGGACACAGGGAGCAACAAGGCAGCCTGATGGGGCATCAGGGAGACTGCTAGAGGCCCCTAGTGAGCTCTGAGACATGCCTAGGACACGCCCTGAGGAAGCAGGTTTACGAGCTGGGCACACACAGACTCAGCACAAACAGCCCAGTGCCCCCAGCAGGAAGAAGCATCTTGGCAGGGAAAACAGGAGCAGCAGGGGTATAAAAGTCACAGCACCCAGGTTCACACACACAAACACACGAACCCTCACCTCCACACTCACACACACTCACCCCCATTCCCTCCTCCGCCCGTCATGGCCGCCTCTGCCATCTGCTCCAGCGACCTCAGCTATAACACCCGGGCCTGCCTGCCCGCTGCCTGTGACTCCTTTACGGAATCCTCCTGGCAGGGGGATGACTGTCCCGAGAACTGCTGTGCGCCCCCCTGCTGTGCCCCCAGCTGCTGTGCCCCCAGCTGCTGCGCCCCGGCCCCCAGCATGACCCTCGTCTGCAGCCCCATGAGCTGCGGGTCCTGCTCCCCCTCCTGCTGCTCCTGCTCCCCCTGCCAGCCGGCCTGCTGCACCCCCATGTGCTGTAAGCCCGTGTGCTGCACCCCCATGTGCTGCACCCCTGTCTGCTGTAAGCCCATGTGCTGCACCCCCATGTGCTGCACCCCCGTCTGCTGTAAGCCCATGTGCTGCACCCCCATGTGCTGCACCCCCATGTGCTGTGGGGGCTCCCCGTGCCAGGCCCCCTCATGCTCCCCCTGCTGCAAACCCTCGTCCAGCATCTCCCTCATCTGCCAGCCCGCGTGCCCGCCCGCCTGCCCGCCTGGTTGCTGCCAGGGGTCCAGCATGTCCCTGCTGTGCCAGCCTGCCTGCAAGCCCTCGTGCTGCTGCTGATGCCGCCTGTTGGGCCTCGCTGTGCCCTGCCCTGCCAGCTGTGTGCCTGCCTGCCTACTGTGTCTGCTTTCGCCCACATTTTGCTGCCAACGAGGCATGGCCCTGGAGCAGCGGGCCCTGCTAGTGATCCCAGGCCAGAGGTGACCCCACAGTGGCTGCCCCCGCAGATGGGCACCCTGCGCCTGCCCCGTGTTGACCTGGCCTCCTGCTCCCGGCACCTCAACCTTGTGCTCCCCGGCCCCTGCATCCTGGCAGCTGGACCTCCTCGGGGCCCCTGTCCTGGCTGCAACTCTCTCTGCCAGGGTCGCTGGGCTCTACTCCATCCTGCCAGCCCCCCTTCAGACCCCCAATAAACTCTCTGAGCCTGATACTATGTGTCTGATTGTGCTGAGGTGTGGTCTGTCCCCACAGCTGGCAAGTCCTGGGGAGGGAGAACGGACACACTGGCCGCTGCGTGTCTGACCATGCTGGGGTGTGGGCTGAACTGCCCAGCTGGTGCATCCTGGGGTTGGGGAGCCCCAGAGCATGTGGCCAGACTCTTGAGTAGGACTGAGTGGTCAGGCATCATGGATAGGGGGTGCAGGATTGCCCAGCCCGCCCCTTGTAGGTGAGTGATGGTCAGGGCCCAGGAGCTCCTCGGTGCCACCTGGGCACACCGACCCGGACCCCCCTCCAGAGGGTAGTGGAGGGGGGGCAGCACGGGCTCTGGGCCAGGACCCCAGACCCCCCCACCGCGATTCTTCCTGAAGCACCTTGGCTTCTGGGAAAGGAGCTTGTACTGGGGTGTGACACCAGCACCTTGCCCCTCCTCGGGGCCTGTGCTGTCCATAAGACCCACCCCAGAGTCAGGTCTGTGTACTCCAAGGGGAGGACAACCCTATACTCCAACACGGGGACAACTCTGGTTTCCAATGACACGCATGTGACATGGGCAGAAGGCTCTAGAAGGCTGCCCGCATGGGGTAGGCGGAGCTACTGCAACCTGTGGTCACTATACCTGTCTATCTTTCAAGGGGCTGAGTGCCATCCCTAAGGCAGCCTCGCACCCAGAGCCGGCCACAGGGCTCTGTCCTACCCACGCCCTCAGTCTGGCTTTCTCTCGAACCCCCCTGCCCCACACAGCTTCGTGGGTTCAGCCAATGAGCTCCCCTAGTTGCCATCTCGTGTGTCTGGAAAGGTCGGCTTTCCACCCCCATTGTGCTGTGCCGGGGGGTCACCGATAGGCAGCCTCCATGGTCTGTTTTTCTTCCGTGTGGCCAGAGCCCACTAATGTACCTGTGTTCCCTGGAACATCCCGCCATCCCCTCTCTGCCCTCTCACTCACTTTCCAGGGCCACACCTTCTGGGCCGGGCCTGAGTCGGTCCTGGCACAGGGCAGGGTAGGGCAGGGTGGAGCGGGAGGGATCTCAGGATGCTGGGGACGAACATGGGGCCATGTAATGCCAGGCAGGGGTTGCATGCTGAGCCACCACCCCCAGCTTCTCAGTTTAACCAGCTGACATCTTTCCTTCGGGTTAAATCCCATTAGCCAGATTTTCCTCGATGGCTCTATCTGGAAACTTTTGAGATCTGGTCTAGGGCCTTTGCCTGCCCCAGGGCACTGACCACCAGCTTCGGCCTCAGGATCACAGCTGAGTATTCAGGGCTGCTTTGAATTTTGCTATTTTATTTTGTGGGGAGTGTGGTTTGGGGGACACACCCAGTGGTGTTCAGGGCTTACTTCTGCCCTGTGCCCAGGAGTCTCTTCTGGTGGGACTCAGAGGACCATACCTGATGCCTGGGATCAAACCCAAGTTGGTCATGTGCAAGGTAAACGCCCTTCATGCTGCCTGAGAAACTGCGTAAGTGATATTGCAGTGGACCGGACTGGCCTGTTGCACCCCCAACTCAGCCCATACATCCTGATGCTAAGCAGACTCAGCCCCCAGGACTGGGGCTTCAAGGCACCCCCACTGATTCTCACAGCCATCACTCAGGCCAAATGTGACCTGTGGAGTGGCCGACCCTACTCAGTAGGGTCAGGCCTGCCATAACGTGTTTGGCTGTGCCCCACTAGCATCCCTACTCAGAAGACCGGAGTCATGGCTTCCCGGCCCCGCTCCACCCAGCAGCGTCTGTTCTGAATCCACTCCTGTCTCTCCGCTGTTGTGCATCAAGGTCTCTCCCTAGGCACAGCCCTGCCAGCCTGTGTGCAGGTGGGCTCTGCCCTCTGTGTGCAGGTGGGCTCGGCCCTTGGACGCCTTGCGCACACCCCCCTGCTCCGTACAGCACTCAGGAGCCCACTTGCATGGCCACGGGCTCCTGCAGGGACATTAGAGGACTGCTTCCACTCACCGGGAACTTGGGGCTCTGGGCTGGGCCGGACCAAGACCCGTGATGCTCCTGGGTGTTGAGAGCTCTTGAGCCTTTTGTCTGTCAGACAGGCTTCGCGGGCACCTGTGGAAGGGCCCCTCTGGAGGAGTTCGGTGGTCCAGGTTGGGGTGCTGCAGGGCTGGGGACTGTGTGGGACATCAGGATGCTGCTGCAGCTGCATATACAATGGGAAGGGGGAGAAGGGACAGCAGATGGGGTGCAGGGTTTTTTTCTGAATAAAGCTATCGGGTGTCCGATTGGACAGCCGGGTACTTCCCATGTATCTGATTGGCCAGTGCTCTCAGGCCACGGCACCTCCCAGGCGTTCCATTGGCCAGCGCTCTCAGGCAGGACTGTGTTGGAGCCGAGAACCTGGCAGGTGCAGTGCTCGGGGCTCCCTAGTCGCTGCCCCACGTGCTTTTTCCCTGCCTGCACATGTGGGCACCCTCCCTTCCCCAAGGAACATCAGCTGTGATGCCCCCCAGAGCCCCTCGAAGCTGTGAAGATCCCCTGTGCAGCAGGGTCACCGCCGGAGACCAGGCCTGGGACAGCAGGGACGGTGCTGGGCCCTCTCGGGGGTGGCTCAAGATGGGCTGCACCCCGGTCCCCTGCCCGCCTGACACTGTCAGTAACTGTCAGCCGCACCCGGCAATGACCCGCCTCTCACGCTCCTCCTTGGCTGGGGCTTGGGTGGGTGTGGGTGGTGATGCTCCCCCTGTCTGCGGAGAGTCCCACAGAAGCCGTGGGGGGTGGCAAGTTGTGGTGAAGCGGACGCGTTACCTCGATACCAGATGGAGCAGAGGATGTGTGGGGTGGGCTGGTAGCATAGGGGCCAAGGGGAGACCTGCACCCCTTCCTGCCTGTGAAGTGAGGGGGCTAGGGAAGGGTGCCCCCAGCCTGGCTGGCAGCTGGCCACTCTCCACTGGGGCCCAGGAGACCCCTGTAGCTGCCTGCTGCTGCACTCATCCCAGCACTGGGGGATGGAGGGGCTCACGGCACCCCTTCCCCTCTGGCTCTGGTCCTGGCTCCTCCAGAATCCCCATGAGCCACAAGACCCTCAGCAGGTGGGAAGCAGGTTCAGCAGGCACTTTTCCTTGCATCCTCTCTCTTGTGGGTCTGCGTGTGCCCCCACACCCTGATTTTCGGGCTGTTCTGCCCTCACCCCCAAGGGCTGAAGTGGAGATAGCTTCTAGTTTCTCAGGCGCTGCCTCCATCAGCCCCACCCTTTCCTGCCTCCCCAGTGGAGCTCCTGGCTTTTGGGTTTCTTTGAACCTCCAAATGCGGCCAATTAAGTTAATTGATTGTCTGAGCCTCTCATTCCGAAACAATTACTGAGTGGCAGGAAATGGCAAAGGGGGTGCCGGAGGCCCTGGTCCTGCTCATGGAGGCCTGTGCGCACCCCTTTCCTGGCGCTGGGCTGAGGGTCCTAGGTCTGGGTGGGGAGCAGGTGGGTCAGTAGTTGGGTGAGTGAGAGGGACGCCCCGCTGAGGGGGGGCAGGAAGTCCCAGCTCCCCAGTTGGGGAGACCTGCCATGGCTGTGCTGGTCCAGCGCAGCTGGGTGCCAGGGCTGCCCAACTCTGTGCATAGACCCCAGGGTACCCCCTCCCCAGCCCCATGAACTTGGAAGACAGGATCATGGCACCTCCCAGCCTCCAGGTCAGATGCCGCCTCTGGGCCTTGGTTTCCACACTGGATGGGGGAGGTGTTGCCAGGCAAGGTGCAACCTTGTGAACCCCACACTTGGCGGGTGAGGGCAGGAAGGGCCGCTTTAATTAAATGGGCGGGGATTACACTAGATTAGCAGTGTTGGGGAACCCCAGCTGGTAATGGACCCTAATTGCCGTGCCTGGGGCTTGGCCAGGCTGAGACTCGTTCTGGAAGATCCCATCACCGAGCCTCGGGTGCCCACGGCTTCCTGGCGCTCCGGGGAGGCTGTGCCCCAGGAAAGGGTCCGGGCATGGAGGGATTCCTGCCGGGTGGAGGGGTCTCTGTCCCCCAGAACCCCCAGAAGTGCCCCGCTATGCCCTTTCCCCACCCTGGCCAGGGCTTGGGGTCGACTCTGGAAGGTCAGGAGGGCCCCACTGCCCAGCACCACCCCTACCCACTGACGCACGTTTTATGGCTGATTGTTCTGGAATGACCCCTGTGTGCTCCCTAACACAGACCTGCGCCCCCTGGACATCCTGGCAGAGGCGGTCTCCACGCACAGCGCCACTGATGCCGTCAGGACACTGCAGGCCCAGGGAGTCCGGGGACTCCAGCTGGCCTCCAACGCCCCCCACGCCCTGAGCTTCCCGGCATCAAGGATTTTCTCCAGGTGCGATTTCTTTCCAGAGGAGTTCTCCATCGTCATCACCTTGAAGGTCCCCAGCCTGCTGCCCAAGGTCAGTGGCATTTTGTTCACACATTGATTCATTGATCCATGTAGCCAGCAATGCTCACAGGGGCCTGCACACCGCCCAGGCTCTGCACCCACATGATCTGAGATGGGTACACAGGGTGGGCAGACTGGACACCCATGTTGCTAGGGGCCCCTCCCCTGGTAAGTGCCATCACTGAGCTTACAGGGCTGGGCAGTGCTGAGAGAGTGGTGCTTGGTACCCCTGGAGGGAGCACACCCTAAGGTCCAGGACCTGCTTCTTGGGGTGCTGCCCGTGCCCCAGTGACAATGCCTCCTCTCAGAGGGAGGACACGGGGGAGTCTGTCACCCTTCCCCAGGGGCTTAGCAGAGGAGACGAAATCCAAGCGTGCTGGGTGGAGTACACCACTCCTGCCTAGAGCAGCATGTGTTTGGGGTACCCAGGCCCTGCCCGGTTAGACGTGGACTCTCCCCCACCGGGTGTGGGGGAACTCCTAAGCTGTGCTTTGGAGGTAACTTCTGGTCATACCCAGACAGCAGGTAGGGGTTCATTGTGATACCAGGGATCTGGGGGGGTCACACCAGGAGTGCAGGGGACTCAGGCATGCAGAGCCCTCACTCCCTCCATGCCTCTGCCAGTGCCATTTGGCACTGAATCCTGTCAGGTGGATGCGGCACTGTGACTCTCTTCAGGTGCATGTCAGTGCAGCCGGTCTGTCTAGGCTGTCTGCCCTTCCAAAAGCCTGGAGCCACAGCCTGGATGCAAGCATATAGCCCGGGACTTGTGGACGGTTGTGATGGTCTCGGGTGCTTGGTTGTGGGCCACAGAATACGGTGGTGGGGGGGGGTACCACTTCCCTTGGGCCCAGGGTTCCTGTCACTCCAGCCCTGCCGTGACCTTGCACTCAGGTGGAGTCAGCCTACTCGAAGGGGGCTTATTCTGGCGTCAGTGTGTCCCTCAGATCTCTTGGGGCTGGGCAGCCCTACCCCGCCCTCCTACACTGTCTGGCCCACTGTACTTGGTGCTGAGTTTTGAACTTGCGAAGTGGGAGTCCTCAAACAATTTTCTTTTTAAGGTGTGACTGTCCTGGGTCCCTGACCATTCACTGTGCATTTCCAGATCCTCTCGCACTGTTATTCAGAAGGCCATGTGGGCACAGAGGTGGCATGAATATGCTGTCTTACCTTCTCATCCTCGACCCCAGATGTCCCTTTGAATGACACATGTTTTCAGTTTTCAGGGCTGCCCACTGTTCCTCCGCCCCTAAGGCTGTGAGGGGCTGGGCATGTCTGCGTCTTTGGACACTGTGCCACTGTGCTCCCCTAAGCCCTTTCCTGGGGCCTTCCTCTCGTTGAGGGGCACTGAAGAAAGCTGTCCTGGCCTCGTGTTCTTTGTCACGACTCAGTTGTTCCTGAGCATCTTTATTCTTCCAGCCCTGTTTCTCAGCGCAGTTTTGTTCTGCCTAGTAGCGTGTTGGTCTTCATTCCTCTCTGGAATTTGTGTTTTCGCCTCAGGTTTAGCAGTGGGTGCTGCATGGCGGTCCATGCCCTGCTCCCCGTGGCCACGTGGGTGGCAGTTGGTCCCCTCCCCAGGCTAGAGAGCCACGTAGTACACCATTTTCTACTCTGTCCTCTCCCAGTTCCCAGCCACTGGCCAGCACACAGTTCTGGGTTAGGTGGGGTACGTGGATGTCTCCTGGTCACGGTTGAGCCATCTGCTGCCCCTCCTTATGTTCACTGCTGAATGGGGGTGAAGGAGGTGAGAGCACGGGCACACGGCACCTCATGGACCTTGGCTGTCACTGCATTCATAATTGTAGTGTCCCTGGTAGGCTGCCCTGTCAGTGCTGGGAATGGGTCCTCCAGGCCTCTGGCAAGCACCTGCCCTTAACAGGACTTCCCGCTGATGAACACATTCTCTGTTGCTTTTCAGGGGTCCTATGGGTACCTTTCTACCCTTATTTCCATCTGTTTCTCCTTTAGAATATGTTTGGGTTTTTTGGTTTGGGGTCAGTCCCAGTGGTGCTCAGGGCTTATTCTGACTGTGCTCAGGGGTCATTTCTGGTGGAGTTCAGGGCTCTGTGGGTAGAGGATGTAATCTGGGTCAGTCACTGTGCCCTACACACAGTCCTCTCTTTGCATCTAAACTGTTGCTCACAGAGAGTCTGGATGGCTTGCTGGACTCAGCCATCAGATATCAGGCACTCTAACCTTTGCAGTGGGTTTCATACACTCAGGGGCAGTGTCAACTGTGGTGGTGCTCGAGCCTCTAGCCACAGCGTGTGTTTGCCAAACTATCACCCAAGTCCAGGCTCCTGAGGCCTTCACGGGGGTTCTGGACAGAATCCCTCCATGGCATTGTCCTGAAAGCTAACTCCCTGGCAGGTCAGATCCAGAACGCCTGAAATCCCCAAAGTCATAATACCAAAAGGTCCAAGTACAAATGATCCCGTTTTGGAAAAAGATCATTGACAGAACTCTTAGCATGAGTTCATTTACATTTGTGTAAGGGATTTATTTGAGAAACAGAAGCACACACCAGACCCTTCAGAGCCACTAGACCCACCAGAGGAAGGACTGGTCAAAAGCACGATCTTCCAAATGCCAACGTGTAGCAAAGCACTGCCCATCTGACCCTGCCCCTTCCCCTGCCCTGACCCCACCCCTTCTCTTGCACTGCCTGTCCTCACCCCGCACATTTCCCTGCTCTCTACACTGTCTTGCTCCTTTCCCTGCACTGTCTTATACTGTCCTGAACTGATCCTGCCCTTCCCCTGGACTGTCCTGACGCTTCCTGTGTCAGGAACACTTCCCCTAACACTGCCTGTGCACATCCCAGGCTCTCTGTCCTAGCCCCAGGGACAGTTCCTACCTGCCCCCACAGACTCTGCCCACCTGTGTCCAGGTTAGCTGACCTCAGAAGTGGGGACAGAGCTAGAGTGGGGCTGGTTCGTCCCTCCCCATGGCAAGCACTGGCTTTCCAGGAGCTCCTACCTGGCCCAGAGCGGGCACCAGGAACCATAGCACAGACATCAGGAGTTTGCCTCTCAGAACAGGCACAATCAGGTGCCAGCAGCAGGGGCCCGAGCTGGCAGCAGGGAGCCACGTGTGCCGAGCCCCAACCAGGAAGGGAAGCGGGGCAGAGACAGCACAGACCAGGAAGAAAACATCCCCGTGGGGGTATAAAGGCTGCAGCCAGGGACAGCTTCACTCACACACACTCCCACACTCACACCGGTCATCCACACACCCTCACACTCTCCCTCCACCCGCCATGGCCGCCTCTTCCCTGTCTGTCTGCTCCAGCGACCTCAGCTACAACACCCGGGCCTGCCTGCCCACTGCCTGTGACTCCTTTACGGAATCCTCCTGGCAGGGGGATGACTGCCCCGAGAACTGCTGTGCCCCCAGCTGCTGTGCCCCCAGCTGCTGCGCCCCCAGTTGCTGCGCCCCCAGCTGCTGCGCCCCGGCCCCCAGCATGACCCTCGTCTGCAGCCCCATGAGCTGCGGGTCCTGCTCCCCTTCCTGCTGCTCCTGCTCCCCCTGCCAGTCGGCCTGCTGCACCCCCATGTGCTGTAAGCCCGTGTGCTGCACCCCCATGTGCTGCACCCCTGTCTGCTGTAAGCCCATGTGCTGCACCCCCATGTGCTGCACCCCCGTCTGCTGTAAGCCCATGTGCTGCACCCCCGTCTGCTGTAAGCCCATGTGCTGCACCCCCATGTGCTGCAGCCCCATGTGCTGTGGGGGCTCCCCGTGCCAGGCCCCCTCATGCTCCCCCTGCTGCAAACCCTCGTCCAGCGTCTCCCTCATCTGCCAGCCTGCGTGCCCGCCCGCCTGCCCGCCTAGCTGCTGCCAGGGGTCCAGCATGTCCCTGCTGTGCCAGCCCGCCTGCAAGCCCTCATGCTGCTGCTGATGCCGCCTGTCGGGCCTCCAAGGCCAAGTCTGCCTCCTGCCTGACATCCCGGGGACTCTGAGTTTAGTGGGGTCTCCTTCCCCAGAGACACCGCCCCCTCAGGCTGGTTCAGCCCTCCCTGCATTTGGCCCCTGGCAACCTGGTACTCCCCATGTCTGCTGCACCCCTGTCTGCTGCATATAGGTGCCCACAGGTCAAAAAGCGTCCTCCTGTCCCTGTGAGTGTGGGCGGTGACTTGCAAGTCCTGAGTGACTGACATGGGCATTAACCAATAAAGCTGCTGTCATCCCTGTGACTGGTTCTGAGTGTGGATCTTTGTAGCCACTTCCCAGCTCTCCTGGCCTAGAAGCCTCATCCACATCTGGTCTGAGCTGTCCCTGGGCTAGAAGCCTCATCCACATATGGTCTGAGCTGTCCCTGACACAAGGCCAGCTGGCCAGCCTTGCTCTGCGGGTTCAGGGGGCACTGTCCTCGTGGCCTCCATGGAACTAGTGGGGCACATTGCTTGGACCTTGCCCGTGGGAGTTTTGAGTCTTGGCTAGGCACCCTGCTTATGGAATGAGCATCCCTTTGGGGCCAGCTGTCCAGCGGGCACCCTGGCACTAGACAGAGACACAGAGAACTACGTCAGCATGCCCGCCAGGCGGAGTGGCCCCTCATCTGTGTGTGGAGGGAGAGGCGTACACCAGATAGGGCGTCTGGGGGCACTGGACATCGGGACACTGTGGGCAGCTGCCAACCCTCCCACTGCATCAAATCCACTGATTGACATGCACCGCGTCCAGCAAGGCCAGGAGCAGCCATCTCTGGGCACCAACGACCGTGGCTGCACAGAACCCCACGGCCCAAAGCAGGTCCAAAGGCAGATCCTCTGCAGTCAGAGCTCCAAGGGGCCTCAGGACTCACTTGCTAGTGCAGAGGCTGGATACCCTGTCAGGCCCCGCCCCTTTTGCCCCACACCTCAGGCCCTGCCCTTCCTGCCTCCAGCCCGCCCCTCCCTCCCTGCCCACCCTCTGTCCCTGCAGTCCAACCCCACCCAAGACAGACCCCCCCAGCAGCACCAAGGACCCTGTTCGCTGCGCCCTGGTTTCCATGCTGCCTGAAGGCCCGCGGGCTGAGACGAGGCACAGCCTCTCTCTTGCCTCCAGCTACTCACTCGGTGCTGGACCTGGGAGTGGACGCTTGTGGACCTTCTTTCTGTAGTGCCTGAGCCTTGTCTGGACAGAAACAGGACCCTGGGAAGTGACACCCCAGGGTGTGGAGGGTTAGTTTGGACACAGAGCGGGAAGGGGCAGACACTGGTCTCCCAGAGCCGGGAAGTGGGCTCTGCTGTCCCCACAATCCGCCACAGCATGCAGAGCAACATAGACATGTGTGTGTTCCTCCGGGCCACCACGGGGCACCTCTGGGAAAGGAAAGACCTTCACCTTCAGCTGTGCCAGCAGGAACCTGACCATTACAGGCCCACCTCCACCCCATCGTCCCTGGACATATGGCCTCTGGGTCTCTTTGGCTTTTCCTGCTCTTCATCTGAGAGCCCCTGGCAGTCTGACCCAGCATGGGCCAAGCCCCAACACCCACCAGCCGGGACTTCTCAACCCTCTGATCAGTTCTCAGGGACCCCTCACTCCCATGTAGTCTTCATCGACTCAGCTGGAAGGTGGGTCTGGCTCATTGCAGCCCCAAGTGGCCAGTGAGGCCAGGTGCCAGGTACACAGTTTTTGAGAAAAGGGAGGACCTTGTTGCCGATGGAGCTGGGTCTGTCTCCTGAGTGCTGGGCTGAGGCCATGGTCTGATGAGGTCAGGGCATATGGGACACTAAGAGAAGGTAACTTGGATCAGGACGATGAGCAGGTTCCAAACCTTCCAAACCTTCCAAACCTTCCTCTGTAAGGCAGATCTTCAGAGCAGGCTCTGACTCGCGTGGTTCTACCAGTGCCTGGGTCTGAGGCACTCAAGGGAGTGGGCACTTGGTTCTGGTGTTCACTCATGGGGGAAAACTCACTTGGTCAGTGCTGGAGAGAAGGGAAGGGACAGATAGAGGGAAGGAACATGGCTGGCCCAGGTTCAGTAGGGCTGCCTGAGCGCATGGGGCTTGTCCCCCTCCCACCTGGCCTGTGGAAGAGAAGCTCCTCTCTCATCCGACTTGAGATACATTTGGCTGGTTGTGGGCCCTGGTGTCAGATGTAGAACCCCATGTGGCAGCATCCTGGTTCTCCTGGGAGCCATTAGACATTCCAGATCATGTCCTGGTTTGCCATAGTCCCACATTCTCACATGCATGCGCCTCTAATCTGCCAGCCTCTCCCTGCGAGTCCATGGAGACCCTGGGGGAATCCTGAACCTCAACAGAAAGACAGGATCCTGGACACATCAAGCCCCTATCCCACGGCTCGCTCCATGTTCAGAGTGGACATGGCTCTCATGCCCTCCCTCCTGACCAGGCGTCGCTGCCCACTGTCTGGGGCACTGCCCCTTTGGCTGGGGACTTGATTCAGGGCACTTGGATTCTCTTTCCACATGATTGTACCTTTGAGCCAAGATTTAAACCTCAGATTCCACAGACACCTGTGTCCCATCTGTGGGTGTCCAGTGCAGGGAGGGGTTCCTAGGGAGGACCAGGGGCCACACCTGAATGCACACAGATGGCAGGGTGTACACTGCAGAGCTCGGGTACAGGCAGCTGGGGAGCACAGAGCCCATGTACATATGCCTGGGGGGCATAGAGCCCATGTGCAGATGGGTGGGGGAGCACAGAGCCTGTGTGTATGTGCTGGGGGAGCACAGAACCCGTGTACATGTGCCTGGGGGGCACATGCCCATGTGCATGTGCCTGGGGGGTACGGCCCATGTGCAGGCAGTGGAGCGTGCAGACACTGCCCCATACACACGGTATGCACATCCTGCATGTCCACGCTGGCTGAGGGCCCAGACTCAGATCCTGTGTAGGGACAAGGACCCTCTGATCCGCATCCTCCCGCCTCTGCCGTGCAGCCCCGGGGGGGTTCTGCGGCCCTCTGGGCTGCAATCCTGTGTTTCCAGGTCACTTGTGCATTGCTGAGCCCCGGGTGGCAGGGCAGGGGCATGGGAGGGGAGTTGGCTGAGCACACAGACGCGCCCACCTGCTCGGTCTCAGGAGCCTCCACTGAGTCCCTTGGGTTCACGCCAGGCGGCCAGTTTCAGGACAGGCATCCCGGGTCCAGGGCCCATGTGTGGGCTGAGAAAAAAGCAGACGAGGTCAAGGCACCAGGCAGATGCTGGGTCTGGCCGGCCTCCCCATCTACTGTGTCCAGTCCCAGATGTGTGCATTGCCCCTGCGGGTTGGTTCCTTCTTCCTCCTCCCCAGGCACCACTCAGAGCCTTTGGGCTGTGCCGGAGCTGGACACGCTCGTAGGGACTTGTGATGTGATAGGTGAGGAGGGCTGTGGCCGGGGGAGTCTTGTATGCGGCCCCTCAGTGCTGTGACACAGGCTGCGACTGTGATTGCGTCCTATGACCATGGTCCACAGCCATACTTGCAGCATGCACAGGCCCACACATTCCATTCAAACCCTCTGGGGGAGCAGCCAGGGACCCTCAGCCAGGGCGGCTGCGGCTGCACAACCCTGCACAGAGCCACAAGCACATGCCACTCAAGAGTTCTCTGGGCACAGGTAGGAGGGCAGGAACCTCCCCCCCAGCACCACCCACATACATGAGGCATGATTTGAGAGACCGCATAAAGTTGGGTGCTTGCCCGGCATGCATCCGTGAACCTGGATTCTGTCCCTGCCTATGTTTGGCCAACAGGCCATGACCAGGGCTCCCTCCTGAGCAGACCCACGAACAGCCCCTAAGCACCACCAGGTGTGACCCCACCCCCCACCCCCCAACCAAACAACAACATGACGGTCACGAGTCACATGTCACAGACAACAGCACTAATGAGGGCCTGAAGCGGCCCCCACGCAGCAGGAAGGAGCACGTGAGTCTAGGGAAAACAGCCAGAGGAAGATAAAAGTCGGGGATCCCCGACTTCCCACATACTCTACCACCCCACCACACTCACTCACCCCTGCACAGCTCACCCCCACACCCTCAGCTGTCCACCATGGCCACCTCCGCCCTGTCCATCTGCTCCAGCGACCTCAGCTACAACACCCGGGCCTGCCTGCCCGCTGCCTGTGACTCCTTCACGGAATCCTCCTGGCAGGGGGATGACTGCCCCGAGAACTGCTGTGCGCCCCCCTGCTGCGCCCCCAGCTGCTGCTGCGCCCCCAGCTGCTGCGCCCCCAGCTGCTGTGCCCCAGCCCCCAGCATGACCCTCGTCTGCAGCCCCATGAGCTGCGGGTCCTGCTCCCCCTCCTGCTGCTCCTGCTCCCCCTGCCAGCCGGCCTGCTGCACCCCCATGTGCTGTAAGCCCGTGTGCTGCACCCCCATGTGCTGCACCCCTGTCTGCTGTAAGCCCATGTGCTGTACCCCCATGTGCTGCACCCCCGTCTGTTGTAAGCCCATGTGCTGCACCCCCATCTGCTGTAAGCCCATGTGCTGCACCCCCATGTGCTGCAGCCCCATGTGCTGTGGGGGCTCCCCGTGCCAGGCCCCTTCATGCTCCCCCTGCTGCAAACCCTCGTCCAGCGTCTCCCTCATCTGCCAGCCTGCGTGCCCGCCCGCCTGCCCGCCCAGCTGCTGCCAGGGGTCCAGCATGTCCCTGTTGTGCCAGCCCACCTGCAAGCCCTCCTGCTGCTGCTGATGCGAACCTGTCGGGCCTCCAAGGCTAAGTCTGCCTCCTGCCTGATATCCTGGGGACCCTGAGTCTAGTGGGGTCTCCTGCCGCAGAGACACCGCCCCTCAGTCTGGCACACGCCTTCCCTGCATGTGGCCCCACCTGTCCTCTGTGCCCCTCTCTGTGCAGCCCTTGAGCTGTCCCCACATGCCGCAGTCCCGTCTGCTACATACAGGTGCCCACAGGTCATGCGGCATCCCTCTTCCCTGTGAGTTGGGGTGGTGCCTTGCAAGTCCTGAGTGACTGACATGGGCATTAACCAATAAAGTTGCCGTTGACCCTGTGACCGACTCTGACTGTGGATCTTTGCAGCCACTGCCCAGCTCTGCCCTGGCCTGGGGAGCCTCGTCCACATCTGGTTTGAGCTGTCCCTGGGCTGCACCAACACAAAGCCAGCCGGCCCTACTCATGCTGGCCCTGGGGGCACTGTGGCTGTGGAGTCCGAGAGTCCAAGGGCAGCGGAGCTTGGGCCTCACCCATTGGGGCCTGAGGACACAGGGCACTCACTGTGAGGTGTGTGTCCCATTGGGGCCAGCTTTCTAGCTGACCTCCTGGGCACCGGGGTGAGGACATCCCTCCAAGGGGGAGCCGGAGGTGAGGGCTGGTGAGTGGGTAGAGCAAAGCCTGCATCCAAGCATCCCTGAGAAGCCTCCATCTGTGCGTGGCGTGAGAGTTAGACCCAGACCATGCTCGGGTAACAGGGAGTCACGTGCCCAGGCCCAGGGTTCACACGGCAGAGTTGCTGCTGCCACTGGAGGCCGAGAACCCTGAGGTGCCCCCATGTCTGAGGCCTCATGAGTTGTCCACTGGGCCCCTCTTCTCCAGGGCCTCCTGCCCTGACCCCATCTATACAGCTGGCCCGGGGTTTCCTCTCCCCAAGTGTGTGAGGCACGAGGTGGGGCGCTGGGTAGAGCAGTCACACATCCTACACCTGACTGTTCCACACAACCCCTGCTAGAATGTTCCAGATATCCCCCTGCCTGTCACCATTCTGTCACCTTTCCTCACACTCCACTGCCTGTCAACATTCTAGACCCCACCACCTGTCACAGTTCACATTCCACCACCTGTCACCATTCCAGATCCCACCACCTCTCACCATTGCAGACCCCACCACCTGTCACAGTCCACACCCACTGCCTGTCACTGTTCACACCCACTGCCTGCCACTGTCAGGACATCTCAACTGTGACAGGCTCCTGTCACCAGAGCCACAGCTGATGACAGCTCTGGCGAGGCAGCATGAGGGCCCTGGAGACTGGCTGAGGCTGAGGGGAAGGCACAGTTGCCCGAGGGACTCAGGCCCTCTGAAGTAGCCGGCCAGCCCAGTGCAGGGACGCAGGGGCCACTAGAGCAGTAATGGCAGCGGTCCGGGGCCCCTAGGAGGGCTGCTGGGGAGGGGCATGATGGGGAGCTAGGACTGCGCACATGATGCCACGGGTGTTCTATACATGACCTTATGTATGTGAGATAGCATATGTGCTCTCATGTATGTGGAACAGCACACATGCTCAGGTGTAGCTCATATATGAGACTGCACACGTGCCCTCATACATCGGACAGCACACGGGCTCACGTGTACCTCACATACGGGGCTGCACATGTGCCATGATGTATAGGGGACAGCACACATGCTCAAATGTACCTCACATGCAGCGCTGCACATGTGCTCACATATCACTCAGATCGCTGTCTGCGACCGGGCTGAGCGGGTTTGTGATCAGGTCAGGTTGGGAGAGAACCAGGCTCTGTTCTCTGCCTCTCCAGATGGTGGACAGAACCCCTGCCTCTGGGGGTGAGCTGGGGGGCATGAGGCCTGGATCCCGGAGAGGGTCCCACGCAGCGCCCAGACTCAGAGAGACGGAGCTTGGACAGGCCTGAGAGAACCTGAGGGGCCCCAAGTGTAGGGTAAAGGGTTACTGACTTTAGTGCAGGGGTCACAGTGTGGGGGGTGCAGGACTGAGAGGTCATGGTGTGGGGTGCAGGGGGTCATAGATTGGGGAGTGCAGGGGTTACAGGCTGGGATGCAGGGGTCACAGTGTGGGGGTACAGAGGTCCCAGGGTTCAGGTCGGGGGTCACAGTGTGGGGTGCAAGGGTTACAGTGTGGGGTCAGGGATCACAGACTGCTGTGCAGGGTTCCCAGGGTTGGGGCACAGGACTGAAGAATCAGAGTGTTGGGGTGCAGGACCAAGACCCCCAGAGTCAGGGCTGGGCAGGCCAGGAGGTCAGGGCTGGTCTCACGTGAGTGAGGAGTGGGGGTCAGAGGAGACGTGGCTGCACCCAGAGCCACGATGAGGGCACAGAGAAGGGAGGAGCAGCCAGTCAGGGGAGCAAGAGGGAAACAGGACGTGCCACCGGAGACCGGGCCAGAGACAGGTCCCTGTGGAAAGCAGGGAGAGGCCTCTGGGCTGCCCCCATGTCTCTGAGGGCACAGGGACATGCTGGCTACTCAGGACCCTGGAACAAGGTCTCCTGTCACACATCTCTCCTGGCCGATTCCCCACCACAGTCCCTCACCCCTGTGGACTGTCCCCTCTGTGCTGTGGCCTCATCCCTTTCCAGTGGGCCCCGAGCTGTAACAGGGACCCCAACGTGTGTCTGCCCCAGGGGAGGGACAGGGCAGGGCAGGATTTCAGACACTGGCCAAAAACAAACCAGCACAGGCTAGAACAGTTCAGAATAGGCTGGAACAGACCGGAACAGACTGGACCAGACCAGAACAGAACAAATGAAATTGGAAGAGACCAGAACAGACTGGTCCAGACCAGAACAACCCAGAACAGATCAGCATAGCTTGAAACAGACCGCAATAGGCTGGAACAGACCAATACAGGCTGTAACAGAGCAGAACAGGCAGAAAAAACTGGAACAGACCAAAAAAGTCTTGAAAGGGCCAAAAAAAAAACAAATCAGATAGAGACTAGAAAAGACTGGTACAGACCAGAACGAACCACCAGCACAGACCAGCACAGGCTGGACAGACAGGGAAAGACCAAAATAGATTGGAGCAGGCCAGAACAGACCACATGCGGCCCTCAGGCAGATCTCATACTGAGGGGTGCCCCAAGAGGGAAGACCCTCTGGGACGACAGTGGTGGAGCCACCCAGGAATCTCCCCGACCCTGAAGACAGCCCCGTGGCAAGGCAGGTACACTGAGGCCCCACACATCCCTGACACCACTTCCGGGGAACTATACCTGCCAGTGACTCATCACTAATGAGGCTTCAGGGTCGAGGCCAACAAGGAAGAGGAAGGAAGACCTCGGTGAGACCAGAGGGACAGGGGTATAAAAGCGGGGAATCCCTGACACCCCCCAACTCACTCACCCCTGCACACTCACTCCTGCACACTCACCCCCACACCCTCCTCTACCTGCCATGGCCGCCTCCGCCCTGTCTGTCTGCTCCAGCAACCTCAGCTACAACACCCGGGCCTGCCTGCCCGCTGCCTGTGACTCCTTCACGGAATCCTCCTGGCAGGGGGATGACTGCCCCGAGAACTGCTGCGCGCCCCCCTGCTGCGCCCCCAGCTGCTGCGCCCCCAGCTCCTGCGCCCCGGCCCCCAGCATGACCCTCGTCTGCAGCCCCATGAGCTGTGGGTCCTGCTCCCCTTCCTGCTGCTCCTGCTCCCCCTGCCAGTCGGCCTGCTGCACCCCCATGTGCTGTAAGCCCGTGTGCTGCACCCCCATGTGCTGCACCCCTGTCTGCTGTAAGCCCATGTGCTGCACCCCCGTCTGCTGTAAGCCCATGTGCTGCACCCCCGTCTGCTGTAAGCCCGTGTGCTGTACCCCCATGTGCTGCAGCCCCATGTGCTGTGGGGGCTCCCCGTGCCAGGCCCCCTCATGCTCCCTCTGCTGCAAACCCTCGTCCAGCGTCTCCCTCATCTGCCAGCCCGCGTGCCCGCCCGCCTGCCCGCCTAGCTGCTGCCAGGGGTCCAGCATGTCCCTGTTGTGCCAGCCCGCCTGCAAGCCCTCCTGCTGCTGCTGATGCTGCCTGTCGGGCCTCCAAGGCTAAGTCTGCCTCCTGCCTGATAACCTGGGCACCCTGAGTCTAGTGGGGTCTCCTGCCGCAGAGACACCACCCCTCAGTCTGGCACACGCCTTCCCTGCATGTGGCCCCACCTGTCCTCTGTGCCCCTCTCTGTGCAGCCCTTGAGCTGCCCCCATATGCCGCAGTCCCGTCTGCTACATACAGGTGCCCACAGGTCATGCAGCGTCCCTCTTCCCTGTGAGTTGGGGTGGTGCCTTGCAAGTCCTGAGTGACTGACATGGGCATTAACCAATAAAGTTGCCATTGACCCTGTGACTGGCTCTGAGTGTGGATCTTTGCAGCCACTGCCCAGCTCTGCCCTGGCCTGGGAGCCTCCTCCACATCTGGTTTGAGCTGTCCCTGGGCTGCGCCAACACAAAGCCAGCCGGCCCTACTCATGCTGGCCCTGGGGGCACTGTGGCTGTGGAGTCCGAGAGTCCAAGGGCAGCGGAGCTTGGGCCTCACCCATTGGGCCCTGAGGACACAGGGCACTCACTGTGAGGTGTGTGTCCCATTGGGGCCAGCTGTCTAGCTAGCCTTCAGGGCACCGAGGTGAGAGCATCCCTCCAAGGGGGAGCCGGAGGTGAGGGCTGTTGAGCCTGCATCCAAGCATCCCTGAGAAGCCTCCATCTGTGCGTGGTGTGAGAGTTAGACCCAGAACGTACTCGAGTAACAGGGAGTCACGTGCCCAGGCCCAGGGTTCACACGGCAGAGTTGCTGCTGCCCACTGAAGGCCGAGAACCCTGAGGTGCCCCCGTGTCTGAGGCCACATGAGTTGTCCACTGGGCCCCTCTTCTCCAGGGCCTCCTGCCCTGACCCCATCTATACAGCTGGCCCGGGGTTTCCTCTCCCCAAGTGTGTGAGGCACGAGGTGGGGCGCTGGGTAGAGCAGTCACACATCCTACACCTGACTGTTCCACACAACCCCTGCTAGAATGTTCCAGATATCCCCCTGTCTGTCACCATCCTGTCACCTTTCCTCACACTCCACTGCCTGTCAACATTCTAGACCCCACCACCTGTCACAGTTCACATTCCACCACCTGTCACCATTCCAGATCCCACTGTCTGTCACCATTCCAGACCCCACCACCTCTCAGCATTGCAGACCCCACCACCTGTCACAGTCCACACCCTACTGCCTGTCACTGTTCACACCCACTGCCTGCCACTGTCAGGACATCTCAACTGTGACAGGCTGCTGTCACCAGAGCCACAGCTGATGGCAGCTCTGGCGAGGCAGCATGAGGGCCCTGGAGACTGGCTGAGGCTGAGGGGAAGGCACAGTTGCCCTAGGGACTCAGGCCCCCTGAAGTAGCCGGCCAGCCTAGTGCAGGGACACAGGGGCCACTAGAGCAGTAATGGCAGTGGTCCGGGGCCCCTAGGAAGGCTGCTGGGGAGGGGCATGATGGGGAGCTAGGACTGCGCACATGACGCCACGGGTGTTCTATACGTGCCCTTATGTATGTGAGATAGCATATGTGCTCTCATGTATGTGGAACAGCACACATGCTCAGGTGTAGCTCATATATGAGACTGCACACGTGCCCTCATACATCGGACAGCACACGGGCTCACGTGTACCTCACATACGGGGCTGCACATGTGCCATGATGTATATGGGACAGCACACATGCTCAAATGTACTTCACATGCGGCGCTGCACATGTGCTCACATATCACTCAGACCTCTGCCTGTGACCGGGCTGAGCGGGTTTGTGATCAGGTCAGGTCGGGAGAGAACCAGGCTCTGTTCTCTGCCTCTCCGGATGGTGGGCAGAACCCCTGCCTCTGGGGGTGAGCTGGGGGGCATGAGGCCTGGTTCCCGGGGAGGGTCCCACGCAGCGCCCAGACTCAGAGAGACGGAGCTTGGACAGGCCTGAGAGAACCTGAGGGGCCCCAAGTGTAGGGTAAAGGGTTACTGACTTTAGTGCAGGGGTCACAGTGTGGGGGGTGCAGGACTGAGAGGTCATGGTGAGGGGTGCAGTGGGTCGTAGATTGGGGAGTGCAGGGGTTACAGGCTGGGATGCAGGGGTCACAGTGTGGGGGTACAGAGGTCCCAGGGTTCAGGTTGGGGGTCACAGTGTGGGGTGCAAGGGTTACAGTGTGGGGTCAGGAATCACAGACTGCTGTGCAGGGTTCCCAGGGTTGGGGCACAGGACTGAAGGATCAGAGTGTTGGGGTGCAGGACCAAGACCCCCAGAGTCAGGGCTGGGCAGCCCAGGAGGTCAGGGCTGGTCTCACGTGAGTGAGGAGTGAGGGTCAGAGGAGACGCGGCTGCACCCAGAGC
The DNA here is from genome assembly GCF_029834395.1 of Sorex fumeus. Taxonomy (NCBI): domain Eukaryota; kingdom Metazoa; phylum Chordata; class Mammalia; order Eulipotyphla; family Soricidae; genus Sorex; species Sorex fumeus. Next base: position 5,692,752 of record NW_026606098.1, on the reverse strand, counting down.
CACGATGAGGGCACAGGGAAGGGAGGAGCAGCCGGTCAGGGGTGCAAGAGGGAAACTGAACGTGCCACCGGAGACCGGGCCAGAGACAGGTCCCCGTGGAAAGCAGGGAGAGGCCTCTGGGCTGCCCCCATGTCTCCAAGGGCACAGGGACGTGCTGGCTCCTCAGGACCCCGGGACGAGGTCTCCTGTCACACATCTCTCCTGGCCTATTCCCCACCACAGGCCCCTCACCCCTGTGGACTGTCCCCTCTGGGCTGTGGCCTCATCCCTTTCCAGCGGGCCCCGAGCTGTAACAGGGACCCCAACGTGTGTCTGCCCCAGGGGAGGGACAGCGCAGGGCAGGATTTCAGAGACTGGCCAAAAACAAACCAGCACACGCTGGAACAGTACAGAACAGGCTGGAACAGACCGGAATAGACTGGACCAGACTGAAACAGGATGGAACAGACCAGAACAGAACAAATGAAATTGGAAGAGACCAGAACAGACTGGTCCAGACCAGAACAACCCAGAACAGATCAGCATAGCTTGAAACAGACCGCAATAGGCTGGAACAGACCAATACAGGCTGTAACAGAGCAGAACAGGCAGCAAAAACTGGAACAGACCAAAAAAGTCTTGAAAGGGCCAAATTACAATCACAAATTACAAACATCCTGTTATTCATCGATTGACTCGAGCAGGCCCCAGTAACATCTCTTCGTCCTAGCCCTGAGATTTTTTTTTTTTATAAAGTGCCATATTCAAGGCTCTTTCAGATTTAGGAGAATGAGACCCTTCATTGTTACTGGTATTTGGCATATTGGGTACGCCACGGGGAGTTTGCCAGACTCTGCCGTGTGGGTAGGTTACATTCTGTAGCCTGCCAGTTTGTCTAAAGTAGGAATGATATGATAACATGTCGTGTGGCTGCAAATGCGGCCGCGTGCTTCCAGGAGCTGGGTTTTATAGTCTCTGAATCTTAGCCGTTGATTGGATTACACGGCACCAGGGGGCCAGTTGGTGGGTGTGACCCCCGCCTACTGGAATTTGGAGGATCTGGGTGTAGGATGCTCAGCCCCAATCCGAGTAGGCTTGGAGATCTCGGCCCCAGAACCCGCGTGGCTTTGTCCCTCTGCTGGTACCTTCATGTGTGTGGAGAGTGGTTTCAGCATGGTGGTGTCTAGATCTGGAGGTCTTCAGCTGCCGGAACCCTGGAAAGGGCTAAAAAAAGACTAAATCAGATAGAGACTAGAACAGACTGGTACAGACCAGAACGAACCAGCACAGACCAGCACAGGCTGGACAGACAGGGAAAGACCAAAATAGATTGGAGCAGGCCAGAACAGACCACATGCGGCCCTCAGGCAGATCTCATACTGAGGGGTGCCCCAAGAGGGAAGACCCTCTGGGACGACAGTGGTGGAGCCACCCAGGAATCTCCCCTACCCTGAAGACAGCCCCGTGGCAAGGCAGGTACACTGAGGCCCCACACATCCCTGACACCACTTCCGGGGAGCTATACCTGCCAGTGACTCATCACTAATGAGGCTTCAGGGTCGAGGCCAACAAGGAAGAGGAAGGAAGACCTCGGTGAGACCAGAGGGACAGGGGTATAAAAGCGGGGAATCCCTGACACCCCCCAACTCACTCACCCCTGCACACTCACTCCTGCACACTCACCCCCACACCCTCCTCTCCCTGCCATGGCCGCCTCCGCCCTGTCTGTCTGCTCCAGCAACCTCAGCTACAACACCCGGGCCTGCCTGCCCGCTGCCTGTGACTCCTTCACGGAATCCTCCTGGCAGGGGGATGACTGCCCCGAGAACTGCTGTGCGCCCCCCTGCTGCGCCCCCAGCTGCTGCTGTGCCCCCAGTTGCTGTGCCCCCAGCTGCTGTGCCCCAGCCCCCAGCATGACCCTCGTCTGCAGCCCCATGAGCTGCGGGTCCTGCTCCCCCTCCTGCTGCTCCTGCTCCCCCTGCCAGTCGGCCTGCTGCACCCCCATGTGCTGTAAGCCCGTGTGCTGCACCCCCATGTGCTGCACCCCTGTCTGCTGTAAGCCCATGTGCTGCACCCCTGTCTGCTGTAAGCCCATGTGCTGCACCCCTGTCTGCTGTAAGCCCATGTGCTGTACCCCCATGTGCTGCAGCCCCATGTGCTGTGGGGGCTCCCCGTGCCAGGCCCCCTCATGCTCCCCCTGCTGCAAACCCTCGTCCAGCGTCTCCCTCATCTGCCAGCCCGCGTGCCCGCCCGCCTGCCCGCCTAGCTGCTGCCAGGGGTCCAGCATGTCCCTGCTGTGCCAGCCTGCCTGCAAGCCCTCGTGCTGCTGCTGATGCTTCCCGTCGGGCCTTGCTCTGCCCTGCCCTGCCAGCTATGTGCCTGCCTGCCCACTGTGCCCGCCTTGGCCCACACTCTGCTTCCAATCAGGCATGGCCCTGGAGCAGTGGGCACTGGGCTCTGCCAGTGATCCCAGGCCAGAGGTGACCCCAGGGTGGCCACCACCACAGATGGGTGCCCCGCGCCTGCCCCATGCTGACCTGTCCTCCTGCCCCTGGCACCCTGACCTCGTGTTCCCTGGGCCCTGCATCTCAGCAGCCAGACCTGCTCAGTACCCCTGTCCTTGATGCCACTCTCCCTGCCAGAGTCACTGGCCTCCGCTTCGTCCCGCTGGCCCCGTCTTGGATCCCTAATAAACTCCCTGAGCCTGATGCTGCATGTCTGAATGTGCTGAGGTGTGTACTGAGCCACCTGGTTTGTCCCTGCACCAGGGCGTCCTGGGGAGGGAGAAGGGACTCACTGGCCTCTGCATGTCTGACCGTGCTGAGGTGTGGGCTGAGCTGCCCAGTCGACGCGTCCTGGGGTTAGGGAGCCCCAGAGTGCATGGCCAGACTCTGGGTTAGGACTGAGTGGTCAGGCAGCATGGATAGGGGGTGCAGGACTGTCCAGCCTGCCCCTTTTTGGAAAGTGATGGTCAGGCCCCGGGTTCTCCTCAGTGCCACCTGGGCACACCTGGCCCCTTGCTTCCTGGGCAAACACTGGCTCAGAGCTGGGACCTGGTGCATGGGAGGGGACAGTGGGCCTTTGGACAGCTCTCTTAGTGGGTGTTAAGTGTCTGTGTCCACAGACCAACCTTGTGGGTACCTTGTTCAGTGTCCAGAGTGGATGGGCATCACCAAGCCCCCTGTGCTGCCCAGAAGGTCCCCCTGGCACCTGTCAAACCTCCAGTAAACTCCCACTCGATAAGCAGCCATGAGTTGAGTTTCCAGGGCATCGTGCTGGGGCTCGGGCACTTGCCTTGCGTGCACCTGGCCCAGGTCTATTCTGTTACCCCATGTGGTGCGCTGTTGTGCTCACAAGAACCAAATGAATAATTTTAAAGGTGGCCCAGCTTTGGGGCTGAAGCGATAGCACAGCAGGTAGGACATTTGCCTTGCATGCAGATGACCCAGGTTCGATTCCCAGTGTCCCATACCCTGAGCACCACCAAGGTAATTCATGAGTGCAGAGTAACCTCTGTGCATCGCTGGATGTGACCCAAAAAGGAAAAAAAAAAGTGGCCCAGCTTTCAAGGCGACCATCACGAGCCAGGTGAGGCCCGTGGAGGGCATGTCCCAGGGCTGGAACAAGCCCCCTGAATTCTGTCCTAGGCCACCTGCAGGTGCTCCAGACAGGCAGAAGAGCATCCCAGAACAGAGCTCAAGAATATACACAGGCATGCCAGGCCCGGCCCCGCGGTGGGGTTCGTAGCCCCTGATAGCCCTTTCCAGCCCAGCAATGGGGCCACACTGAGGGGCGTCGGGTGGTAGAGCCATCGGGGATGGGAGCCGTCAGAGCAGGGCTGAACTGAGCCTGTGCAGAAGTTAGAGCAAAGGCCAATGTATACATGCCTCGGGGCCATGGAGACACATGGCACGCAGAAGCCACTGGGGAGAGCAGGGACCCAGGGGAGAGCGAGGATGGACAGAAGGACAGCGGCAGGGCCAGTCCCCAGGCTGCCTGCCTGGGGAGAAATGGGCGAGGCTGGAGAGAGTAACTGGCCTTGTGCGGCACCAGCCTGGCTCCGTCCCTGAGACCGCCTAGTGCCCCCAGAGCCCCATCAGGAGTGACCCCTGGGTACAGAGCCAGGCCTCAGCCCTGAACACTACCAGGTGTGACCAAAAATTCCCCCTGCAAAAGGAAAAGAAATAAAAATGTGAACATTGAGCCCAAGAAAATGAGAACTGAGCCAGCATGTAGGCTGAAGGCAAAGCCGGGGTCACTGCAGCCGAGGGGGGTGTGGACAGTGAGTACATCCAGCGAGCAGTGCGGCCACACTTGTGCAGCTCTGCCCGGGGTCTGCACGGAGAAAAGCAGGTAACAGGGATGAGGAGCTGAGGGCCGTGGCAGCCTTCCCAAGGGGGCCTTCCACACACACCACCAATGCCTCTTCAGCCCTGAAGGACCCCAGTGTACTGAGCACCCACTCCTGGGGTCCCTGAGCCTCTCTACACCCACAGCCTGCATGTGACCCAGTACTTTCTCTGAGACGCCACCACTTCCCATGCGAGCCCTTTGCTGAGTGGCCCAGAGTGCTCCCCCTGCCCAGTGCCGCACCCCTGTCTCCCTCTGAGATGCCCCTGCAGTGCTGCCTACATGGCGCACCCCCACTGACCACCATGGTCTCGCCTTTGTGGGCACATCCAGGAGCACAGCCCTGCGGAGGCGTCTCTGGGGACTGCTCCCAGACCTCCCCTTTGCTTGTTTGATGGTTGGGCCACAGCAGCCCAGGGCTGACTCCTGGCTCTGTGCTCAGCGTCACACCTGGCCGTGCTCAGGGGACCGTGATGGCAGCATGTAATACTTTAACCCATGTTCTCTCTCTCCAGCTCAGGCTTCCAGCTGTGCATGGGCGCTGTAGAAGGGCTGGACTGGATGGCATATCTGTTCTATTTCATTATTTGGGCCACACCTGGTGGTGCTCAGGGGTTTCTCCTGGCTCTGCACTCAGGAATTACTCCTGGTGGTTCTCGGGGGACCATAGGGAATGCCAGGGGTGGAACGTGGGTCAGTTGCGTGCAAGGCAAACACCCTCCCCGCTGTGCCATGGCTCTGGTCCAGGGTGGTAGATCTGTTTGGATTTGGGGGGCGCTCCTTTGTCAGATTCCCCAGTGGCCTTTCCAGGCTCTGGCCACTAGCTTGTCTGCCCTGCTGGCTCTCCACACCGAGTGGCCCTCCTGGGGTGGAGGGAGGCTTGCAAACTAAGTGTGCTTGGTGACCACTCGATTCCTGTGGAAGACTATCTGCTCAGCACCTCGGCACCATTAGAGTGGGTCAGAGCCACACTCGAGACTGATCTCTTACTTACGGGGCAGGTGGTCCTCAGATTTGGTGCCCTGGTCTTTGCTTGCCTCTGCACATATTTGACTTATGCTGTGTGTGCCTCACATCCAGGAAATTCTCCAAACCCAATGTCCGGAAGCTTCTGTCTTAACTTTTCTTCCAAGAGTTTTGTGTTTCGGGACTGAGATAATACAGCAGGTTGGGTGCTTGCTTTGCATGTGGCCAACCCAGGTTCAATCCCGGACATCCCATCCGGAGTGATTCTTGAGTGCAGAGCCAGGAGGTACCCCTGAGCATTGCTGGGTGTGGCCCAAAAACAAAACAAAACAAAACAAAAATAAGAGTTTGTGTTTCACATTTAGTCCATCGATATGTTTTCAGACTGTGAGATTGGGGTGTAATTTGGCTCTTTGTTTTAGTTTGGTTTGCTTTGGGGGCCACACCAGACAGTAGTACTTAGGGCGTACCAGGGATCACTTTTGTCTCTGCACTCAGGATCCAATCTTGGTGATGCTTGAGGTATCATATGGGACTCTGGGGACCAAGCCCAGGTAGGTCATGTTCAAGGCCAGCTCCCTGCCTGCTGTCTTATCCCTCTGGCGCCAGTTTTGTCTTTCTCATGCAAAGATGTCCCCTGTTTGCTGAGAGGATCATCTCTTTTTTTTAATTTTTTTTTTAATTGAATCATCGTGAGAATAGTTACAAAGCTTTTAGGTTTGTCTTGGTCATACAATGATCAAACACCCATCCCTTCACCAGTGCACATTTTCCACCACCAAGAACCCCAGTATACCCCCCATCCCACCCCTTCCCCTGCCATTGTGGCAGATGATTTCCATTACTCTCTCTCTACTTTGATTACATTTAATATTTCGACAAAAGACCTACCATTATTATTTGGAGTTTCCCCCCAACAATCAGACCAGCCAAAAAGGCATCCTTAGATAATTTGTTTTCTATTGCTGATTATGAAGACCATATGATGTCACAGCGGTCACGTGATTTTGGAATTCAGATATTTTAGTAATTGAGTCTGGAGGGATTTCTGCCAAAAGCCACTGGGTTCCGAGATTGGTTTGTGTGCCTCTGGGATCATGGCTGTTAAAGAGCTCCATAAGTCACCGGAGGAGTCGTTCGTGGGTGGCAACTCGAGGTCTCATCAGGGAAGGGGAGAAGGGCCGGTTCCATCCCCCATCCTGTGAGGTCCTGGGTGTCTAGTCACTGCCGGCTCATACCTGACTGTCCAATAGGCTCTGAAAGATGATAGCCTCCATGCTACTGAGGGGAATGGGTGGAAGGGACAACACCTTTTCCCACCGTGGTGGCTCAGCACCATACCTTAAAGCAAAGTCTGGACACATTTCTGCCAAAAGTCGCTGGGTTCCGAGATTGGTTTGTGTGCCTCTGGGATCATGGCTGTTAAGGATCTCGATAAATCGCCAGAGAAGCCATTCGGGGGTGGCAACTCATGGTCTTGTCAGGGTGGGGGAGAAAGTGAGAAGATCATCTCTTCTCCCCTCAACAGAGCTGCTATACTCATCCCTGGGAGGGCATGATCCCAAGTCTGTGCATCCATCAGCTTTCGTCCATCTGTCCTGCACTGTACCATTTGATAACTTTTGCTCTAGGAAGCTGTGGGGTCAGGGAGCAGAAAGGGTGCTTATCTTGCAGGCAGCTGACCTGGGTTCCATCCCCAGCAACCCACATGGTCTCCCGAGCCCAAAGTGTTGCTGGGTGTGGCCCAAAACCCAAAGGGGAAAGGGAAAGGGAGATAATTGTCTTCCAGGCCAGTCACTAAAAGACCTGGGCCCTGGTGCTTGGAGGCCCCGCTTGGGATAGGAGATGCATGCTGAAAGTAGACTATAGACCAAATGTTGGCCATTCAATACCTCTATTACAAACCACAACACCCGTAAGGAGAGAGAGAGCAAAAAGGAATGCCCTGCCACAGAGGCGGGGGGGATGGGGGGTGGTGGGAGGGATACTGGGATCATTGGTGGTTGAGAATGGGCACTGGTAGAGGGATGGGTACTTGATCATTGTATGACTGAAACATAAGCACAAAAGTTTGTAACTGTACCTCATGGTGATTCATTTTTAAAAAAATTTTTTTAATTTGGGGCTGGAGCAATAGCACAGCAGGTAGGGCGTTTGTCTTGCATGCAGCCGACCCAGGTTCAATTCCCAGCATCCCATATGGTCCCCTGAGCACCGCAAGGGGTAATTCCTGAATGCAGAGCCAGGAGTAACCTCTATGCATCGCCAGGTGTGACCCAAAGAGAAAAAAAAATTTTTTAATTAAAAATATTTTTTTAAAAAGGGACCTGGGCCAGATCCTCACAACTCATGGACCCCTGAAGTACTAGCAGTGACCCCTGAGCTCTGAGCCTGGAGTAGTGCCCAGCATCTACTGGGTATGGCCCCAAACAAGCAAGGGCAGTTCTCCAATTCTCCGTGTCTATTTATGTTCGTCATTCAACAGCACTTCCTCTTCCTGGTTCAGGGGATGGCATGGGGGTCAGGTTCTCCCCCCCGTCCGTGCCCCTCTGTACTCACCACTCCCTCCCACAAGCCCCTGCGCTCCTGGCATCTTTCCCACCATCACCCCAGAACAGGTTCTGCCCAGAATCCAGAGGTGCAGGACTCTTAGAGGGCACATGTGGGTTTGGGCACTCCTGGTGGCAAAAGGGCACAGGGACTGTGGATGGGTCTCCCCAAGCACTGCTGTCTCCCGCCCACCTTCACTCCCATATGCACTCAGAGTTCAGCCCAAAAGTACTGATCTTCCCTGAGGACGCAGCCTCACGCCCACCTCATGCTCTGACTCCCTCCTGGGCTCTAACTGCCCCTGGGGTCTGGGGGGTGCTTCTCACTGCTGATAGCAACCTGCAACTTCAGTTTCTGGGCATCCTACTATGCTTTAGTGACTTGGTGGGGGCAGGGCACCAGGCCAAGCTGGGGTCCCAGACCAGTTCAGATGTTTGCTTAGACACCTGGACAAGGTCGGTGTTATGGTGCTCACATGAGATCGTTGGCAGGGCCCGGCCTGTCCGTAAACAAACAGTAATGATGGGGCTAGCCACGCAGCCCACAAGGAAACAGACGCTGCGGCAGTGACAGCCCAGCAGGAGTATAAAGGGGGCAGCCCACACTCACACACACACACACACACACACTCACTCACCCCTGCACACTCACCCCTACACCCTCCTCTACCTGCCATGGCTGCCTCCGCCCTGTCCATCTGCTCCAGCGACCTCAGCTACAACAGCCGGGCCTGCCTGCCAAGGTCCTGCGACTCCTTTACGGAATCCTCCTGGCAGGGGGACGACTGCCCCGAGAACTGCTGTGCGCCCCCCTGCTGCGCCCCCAGCTGCTGCGCCCCCAGTTGCTGCGCCCCCAGCTGCTGCGCGCCGGCCCCCAGCATGACCCTCGTCTGCAGCCCCATGAGCTGCGGGTCCTGCTCCCCCTCCTGCTGCTCCTGCTCCCCCTGCCAGCCGGCCTGCTGCACCCCCATGTGCTGTAAGCCCGTGTGCTGCACCCCCATGTGCTGCACCCCTGTCTGCTGTAAGCCCATGTGCTGTACCCCCATGTGCTGCACCCCCGTCTGCTGTAAGCCCATGTGCTGCACCCCCGTCTGCTGTAAGCCCATGTGCTGCACCCCAATGTGCTGCAGCCCCATGTGCTGTGGGGGCTCCCCGTGCCAGGCCCCCTCATGCTCCCCCTGCTGCAAACCCTCGTCCAGCGTCTCCCTCATCTGCCAGCCCGCGTGCCCACCCGCCTGCCCGCCTAGCTGCTGCCAGGGGTCCAGCATGTCCCTGCTGTGCCAGCCTGCCTGCAAGCCCTCATGCTGCTGCTGATGCCGCCTGTTGGGCCTCGCTGTGCCCTGCCCTGCCGGCTGTGTGCCCGCCTGCCCGCTGTGCCCGCCTTGGCCCACACTCTGCTGCCAACCAGGCATGACCCTGGAGCAGTGGGCACTGGGCCCTGCCAGTGATACCAGGCCAGAGGTGACCCCAGGATGGCCACCACCGCAGATGGGTGCCCTGCACCTGCCCTGTGTTGACCTGGCCTCCTGCCCTCGGCACCCCAACCTCATACTCCCTGGTCCTTGCATCCTGGCAACCAGACCTGCTCAGGGCCCCTGTCCTGGCTGCCACTCTCTCTGCTGTGGTCACTGACCTCCACTCCATCCCACTGGCCCTGCCTCGGACCCCCAATAAACTCCCTGAGCCTGATGCTGTGTGTCTGACCGTGCTCGGGTGTGGGTTGAGCTGCCCGGTCTGTCCCCACAGCCGGCATGTCCTGGGGAGGGAGAAAGAACACATTGGCCTCTCTGCCTGCTGGCCAGGGGAGGTTGGGAGCTCTGGGGTTGTGTACTCTGGAGATGTCCTGTCTGCTTGTTCCATGCACCCTCTGTTCAGCCAGCAATGCTCGTCCCTGCCTTCGTCTGCTCTCTCTGTGGGTTTAAATGCCTCCTGGCCGGGGCCTGCGGGCCTGCACCTCTGGTCCAGTGCTCTCAGTAATGTCCTGGGTCTCCCTCCCGGGCAGGGGGTGTCCTACTTTCCTAGTGACCCTCCCATGTGGAAATGTCGCATCTCCTCACATTGGCTGAGGGGCCACACAGTGACCTGGCAGGGCCACGAGGGCTCCCTTGTTACTCCCTCCCATAGTAGCATGCCATTTGTCACAGACAGTGGCGCTCCCAGAGCGGCCCGCAGCTGCCTGTGACCTGCATGCTTTGATGTCCCTCCACATCACCTCAGGGCTCGGCTCCACCTCTGCACTGACCCTTATCCTTTGGGGCTGTTCACAGTAGCCATCATCATGGGTGGGACCGACTTGGTGGGTTCAGTGAAGACTGTGGCCAGTGGCCTTAAGTCTGCTGTCAGCTGCCCTCTCATGCATGTCCATACCTGCCCTCTCATCTACCTGCTCACCAGTTCGTCCTCACCTGTCGTCCTCATCTGTCCGTCCTCACCTGTCCATTTTCACCTTCCTGTCTGTCCTCACCTGTCTGTCCTTTCACCTACCTGCTCACCTGTCCATCCTCACCTGTTCGTCCTCATCTGTCCATCCTCACCTGTCCGTCCTCACCTGTCCGTCCTCACCTGTCCATCCTCACCTGTCCATCCTCACCTGTCTGTCCTCACCTGACTGTCCTCTCACCTACCCACACACTTCTCCGTCTTCATCTGTCAATCCTCACCTGTCCATCCTTACCTGTCCATCCTTACCTCTCCACCCTCACCTGTCTGTCCTCACCTGTCCATCCTCACCTGTCTGACTTCATCTGTCCATCCTCATCTGTCCGTCCTCACCTCTCCATCCTCACCTGTCCATCCTCACCTGTCCGTCCTCACCTGTCCATCCTCACCTGTCTGTCCTCACCTGACTGTCCTCTCACCTACCCACACACTTCTCCGTCTTCATCTGTCAATCCTCACCTGTCAATCCTCACCTGTCCATCCTTACCTGTCCATCCTTACCTCTCCACCCTCACCTGTCTGTCCTCACCTGTCCATCCTCACCTGTCCATCCTCACCTGTCCATCCTCACCTGTTTGTCCTCACCTGTCTGTCCTCACCTGTCTGTCCTTTCACCTACCTGCTCACCTGTCCATCCTCACCTGTTAGTCCTCATCTGTCCATCCTCACCTGTCTGACCTTACCTGTCCATCCTCACCTGTCCATCCTCGCCTGTCCATCTTCACCTGTCTGACCTCACCTGTCCATCCTCACCTGTCCATCCTCACCTGTCCGTCCTTACCTGTCCGTCCTCACCTGTCTGTCCTCTCACCTACCCACTCACTTCTCTGTCTTCATTTGTCAATCCTCACCTGTCCATCCTCACCTGTCCGTCCTCACCTATATGACCTCACCTGTCCATCCTCACCTGTCCATCCTCACCTCTTTACCCTCACCTGTCCATCCTCACCTGTTCGTCCTCACCTGTCTGATCCCACCTGTCTGCCCTCACCTGTCTGTCCTCTCACCTACCTGCTCACCTGTCCATTCTCACCTGTCCGTCCTCACCTGTCTGACCTCACCTGTCCATCCTCACCTGTCCATCCTAACCTGTCTGACTTCACCTGTCCATCCTCACCTGTCCATCCTCACCTATATGACCTCACCTGTCCGTCCTCACCTGTTCATCCTCACCTGTCCGTCCTCACCTCTCCATCCTCACCTGTCTATCTTCACCTGTCCGTCCTCACCTGTCCATCCTCACCTGTCTGTCCTCTCACCTACCCACTTACTTCTTTGTCCTCATCTGTCAATCCTCACCTCTCCACCCTCACCTCTCTGTCCTCACCTGTCCGTCCTCACCTGTCTGACCTCACCTGCCCATCCTCACCTGTTCATCCTCACCTCGCCATCCTCACCTGTCTGTCCTCTGTCCTCACCTGTCTGTCCTTTCACCTACCTGCTCACCTGTCCATCCTCATCTGTCCATCCTCACCTTTCCATCCTCACCTGTCCATCCTCACCTGTCTTACCTCACCTGTCCATCCTCACCTGTCCATCCTCACCTCTCCACCCTCACCTTTCTGTCCTCAACTCTCCATCCTCACCTGTTCATCCTCACCTGTCCGTCCTCACCTCTCCATCCTCACCTGTCCATCCTCACCTGTCTGTCCTCACCTCTCCATCCTCACCTGTCTGTCCTCTGTCCTCACCTGTCTGTCCTCTCACCTACCCACTTACTTCTTTGTCCTCATCTGTCAATCCTCACCTCTCCACCCTCACCTCTCTGTCCTCACCTGTCTGACCTCACCTGTCTGACCTCACCTGCCCATCCTCAACTGTCTGTCCTCTGTCCTCGCCTGTCTGTCCTTTCACCTATCTGCTCACCTGTCCATCCTCATCTGTCCATCCTCACCTGTCCATCCTCACCTGTCTGACCTCACCTGTCCATCCTCACCTGTCCGTCCTCACCTCTCCACCCTCACCTTTCTGTCCTCACCTGTCTGACCTCACCTGTCCATCCTCACCTGTCCATCCTAACCTGTCTGACTTCACCTGTCCATCCTCACCTGTCCATCCTCACCTCTCCACCCTCACCTGTCCATCCTCACCTGTTCATCCTCACCTGTCCGTCCTCACCTCTCCATCCTCACCTGTCTATCTTCACCTGTCCGTCCTCACCTGTCCATCCTCACCTGTCTGTTCTCTGTCCTCACCTGTCTGTCCTCTCACCTACCCACTTCTTTGTCCTCATCTGTCAATCCTCACCTCTCCACCCTCACCTCTCTGTCCTCACCTGTCCGTCCTCACCTGTCTGACCTCACCTGTCCATCCTCACCTGTTAGTCCTCATCTGTCCATCCTCACCTGTCTGACCTTACCTGTCCATCCTCACCTGTCCATCCTCGCCTGTCCATCTTCACCTGTCTGACCTCACCTGTCCATCCTCACCTGTCCATCCTCACGTGTCCGTCCTTACCTGTCCGTCCTCACCTGTCTGTCCTCTCACCTACCCACTCACTTCTCTGTCTTCATTTGTCAATCCTCACCTGTCCATCCTCACCTGTCCGTCCTCACCTATATGACCTCACCTGTCCGTCCTCACCTGATCCTCACCTCTTTACCCTCACCTGTCCATCCTCACCTGTTCGTCCTCACCTGTCTGATCCCACCTGTCTGCCCTCACCTGTCTGTCCTCTCACCTACCTGCTCACCTGTCCATTCTCACCTGTCCGTCCTCACCTGTCTGACCTCACCTGTCCATCCTCACCTGTCCATCCTAACCTGTCTGACTTCACCTGTCCATCCTCACCTCTCCACCCTCACCTTTCTGTCCTCAACTCTCCATCCTCACCTGTTCATCCTCACCTGTCCGTCCTCACCTCTCCGTCCTCACCTGTCCATCCTCACCTGTCTGTCCTCACCTCTCCATTCTCACCTGTCTGTCCTCTGTCCTCACCTGTCTGTCCTCTCACCTACCCACTTACTTCTTTGTCCTCATCTGTCAATCCTCACCTCTCCACCCTCACCTGTCTGTCCTCACCTGTCTGACCTCACCTGTCTGACCTCACCTGCCCATCCTCACCTGTCTGTCCTCTGTCCTCGCCTGTCTGTCCTTTCACCTACCTGCTCACCTGTCCATCCTCACCTGTCCATCCTCACCTGTCTGGCCTCACCTGTCCATCCTCACCTGTCCGTCCTCACCTCTCCACCCTCACCTTTCTGTCCTCACCTGTCTGACCTCACCTGTCCATCCTCACCTGTTTGTCCTCACCTGTCTGTCCTCACCTGTTTGTTCTCACCTGCCAATCCTCACCTGTCTGTCCTCACCTGTCTGTCCTCTCACCTACCTGCTTACCTGTCCATCCTCACCTGTTTGTCCTCACCTGTCAATTCTCAACCTGTCCACCCTCACCTGTCCATTCTCACCTGTCCATTTTCACCTGTCCTCCTCACCTGTACATCTCGTCTATCTGTTCTTACCTGTCTGTCCTCGCCTGTCCTCTTAACCTCTTTCCCTGTCCATCCTCCCATGTCCATCCTTACCTGTTCATCCTTACCCGCTCATCCTTACCTGTCTGTTCTCACTGTGACACTAACCTACCCACCCTCATCTGTCCTCGCCTGTCCTCACCTGTCCTCTTCTGTCCATCCTCCCATCTGTCTTCCCCTGCCTCCTCCCCTGTCTTCCCCTGTCCTCACCCTGTGCCTGCCCTCTGTCTTCGCCTGTCCTTACCCGTGTCTCTCACTGTCTTGCAGAAGAACGAGTACCTGATGACGGTGTTGTCCGAGGAGCAGGACACGCTGCTTCTCGGCCTGCGCTACTCGCCCACACAGCTGCACTTCCTCTTTGTGAGCGAGGACTCGGCGGGCACCTGGCAGACACGCATATCCTTCCGCAGTGCTGCTCTCACCGACAGCCAGTGGCACACGCTGGTGCTGGCTGTGTCTGCAGGCTCCTTCTCCCTGGCCTCCGACTGTGGCCCGCCCCTCGACATGTAGGTATCTGCCCCAGTGGGGCCCCAGGCCAGCCTGTGTGGCCAAGAGTGCGCGGCCTCAGGCGGTGCACACAGCTCCTGAGGGCCAGCCCAGGGCTGGAGTTGGGCCAGGAGGGCAGCATTGGGGCTCAATAGGCCGTGGCTACCGGCACAGAGGGCAGAGGAGGGACCCAGCAGCTCCTCATGGGGGTTCTGCCTCAAGGCTGAACTCAGAGACCCCGTTAACCTGTCCTGAGTGTGCAGAAACCCACTTCCCAGTAAAGACACTGGGGCCGGGCTCCCTGGGCAGAGAACCTGGGCTGGAGGGGATGGTGGGGATGGGCGGGTGGGCCCCCCTTCTTGGCCACATAAATGGGGTGCCTGTCTGTCGTGGCTGTTAAGCTGCCTCTGATGTTCTCAGAGCAGCTGACGTGCCCTTCCCAGCCGCCCTCTCAGTGCGAGGTGCCCGCTTCTTCGTCGGAAGCCGCAAGAGAACCAAAGGTCTGTTCACGGTGAGTATGGGGGCTGTGTCTCCGGGTCCCCCATGACACTGCGCTCTCCCTGCTCGGGCACACCCATTTCTCTGAACCCCACAAACACCACAGACCCCCGCTCATCCCCCAGTACCACTTTAGCATGGAAGCCTCTCCCTGCTGTTCAAACGCTGACTCCACTTACCCCCTTTTGCCTTCTCCATGGCCCTCAGCGCCCTCTGACCTCTCTACCCTGGAGGGGGTGAGGCTGCTGTGCCCACTGTGCCAATATCTGGAACCATGGTTGGCACGTAGTAGGTGCTCCGAGACTGTCCAGACATGTGTGGATCATTGGCAGATGGGTGAATAGACAGACGGTGGATAGAACAGTCGATGAATAGATGCGCTGATGGATATGCTGATGGACAAATGGTGGGCGGATGGACAGCTGGATAATGGTGGGATGGAGGCACGAATGGACAATAGATGGACAAAGGAATGGTTAGACAGGTAGGGGAGGGGGAAAGGGTGCCAGACGGAGGCCGATGGGTGGCAGGATTAACAAGCTAAGTGGCACATCTTGTCTGGTGTAGAAAAGATCCCTCTGGTTTGATCGCCTTCAAGGGTGCTCAGTTTCTCCCAGCACCCTCTTGCTCCCCACAACCAATGTTTTGCCTCTCGTCTGCAAGCTTAAGGGAGGGCCTTGCAGGACAAGCCCTGAGGTGCCAGCCTGTCAGCGGGGCAGGGACTGAACATGCCCCTGTCCCTGTCTGTGGGGCGGGGAGTGGACGTGCCCCTCACTCTGCAGGGTAGTGACCAGATCTGCCCCTGTCCCTATGTGTGGGGTGGGGATCAGACACGTCCCTCTCTCTGTGGGGAGGGACCAGATGCACCCCTCTCTGCGGGGAGGGGCTAGATATGCCCTTCTCTCTGCAATGAGGGACCCAAAATGTCCCTCTCTTGTGGGGCAGGGAACGGATGTGTCCCTCTCTCTGATAGACGTGTCCCCCATCCCTGTGTGAGGAGCGGTGACTGACATGCCCCCGTCTCTGCAGGGTCTGCTGAGGCAGCTGGTCCTGCTGCCCGGCTCAGATGCCAGCTCCAGAGTATGCCCCTGCAGGGACGCCAAGCTTGCCGTGCTGTCCATCCCCCCCATCCTGCAGGGGCTGGCAGGGACCCCGGAAGACAACGAGGTGCTGAGGCCTCCCTACGGTCAGTGGCTGCAGGCCCCCAAATGCCTGACAGGACTGTGGTGTCACTTCATGCAGATGCCTGCTTTTCCCAGAGGGCTCCAGAGTACCCCACTCCTCAGCTTGAGGACCCAGGATGCGGGTACCCGTCTCTTCTCTAGAGCATGTCGTGCCCAGTGCATCCCAGGGGCCTCCCTGCTGCTCCTACACTTTCAGACCCCAGCCCCACCCAGAGGACCTGGACTGGGCCAGACTTGTTCCATGTCACCCTGAGTGTCCAACCTGAGGGTGTGGAGTCCCCTCCTCCATACCCCTTTGTCCTTACTCCCCGCCTCTTAGTCAGGAGCCCCCACAGCACATCCACCTGCACTAGGCTTGTGGATGAGGCAAGAGGGGGTGGCACCCCTGGAACTCCAGAGGCTGGACCCTGCTCAGGTGGGCAAGTGCTGGCAGCAGTCTGGGGCACCACAGGCCCCTCAGGGAGCGGGACGAGGCCGAGGAGAGGAGGCACAGTCCACAGCCACCCACCGAACTGTCACCACCCAAGGACTCGCCCAGCCGCTGGGCCTCCCCACACAACAGTGACCCACGGCTGTGACCCCACTGGCCCCCGGGCTCCGCGTCCAGCTGGAGACGGACTCCAGGTCATTTCCTGTGGGATCACTTCCCCTCCCGCCATCTACCTTGTCTCCCCAGAAACCCACATGAAGGTGACACTTGGCTCCCGGCCCCCCTGCACCAAAGCCGAGGATGCCCAGTTCTGGTTTGACGCCGGCCGGAAGGGGCTGTTCCTGTGCGTGGGCCGCCAGTGGGTCTCTGTGTTAGCAGGTGGGCTGGGGCCCTGTCGGCACTTCTCAGAGAGGGGCACCTGGGAGCAGACCCCCACTATCCTGGAGCCGGGCAGCCCCTCCTGAGGTCGGGAGCAGGACCGTGGCCCACAGGTGGTTGTGGGGGGTGGCAGGGAGGAGCCCGACTCCTCACACCCCAGCAGGAAGACCCTGGGGCTCAGGGAGTCAGGAGGGTCTGTGTCCCAGCAGTGCCTCCACCACCAAGGCCACTCGTCCCCACTGCAACATACTGGGACCTGGCTCTGTGCAGGACACAGACCAGTGGCAGGAGCAGAGAGGGGGCCCTTGGCAGCCTCTGGGCACCGGTATGGCAGATCCAGGTCCTGGGCAGTGCGTCCGACCCACAACCCCTGTCCCGGCAGCCAGGGAGCGGCTGGACTATGTGGAGGAGCACCAGAGCCTGCCCACCAACGCCGAGACCCTGGGCGTCGAGGTCTTCGCCATCCCCGGGGCTGGCCTCTTTGTGGCCACTGCCAATCGCAAGGCCACGTCGGCCATCTACAAGTGGACGGATGGAAAGTTCTCCTCTTACCAAGACATCCCCACGCACCAGGCGCAGTCCTGGCGGTACTTCACCATTGGGAAGCAGGCAAGTGTGTGTGGCCAGGCACCCAGTGGCCGCTGGCTCAGACAACTTGACAATTCTCTCCAGATGGCACCAACAGGGATGCCCAACTCCTGAGAACAAAAGATGAGCCGCATCTCGGGGGGGCCCAGACCTGGCCACGCCGCATGCGTCAGTGGCCTCACTCCCTGTTCTGCTCCTGCGTCTCTGCACAGACACAGCTGCTTGCTGGGGGCTGAGGCTGCCCAGGAGCGGGGGGCAAGGTGCCGGATGGCAGACCTAAGACCTGTGGGTGGGGTCCTGGGGGGCTGGCCCAGCAGGATGAATCTCCTCTTCCCAGTTAGGGGGAGATAACCTCGTGCTATCCCTGAGTTCAGGGACTGGGGATGGATGCATGAGCTCAGGGGCTCATGCTGGGGCAGGTGCCATGCCACAGCACCAACTGTCCACTGTCTTACAGACCTTCCTAGCTGTGGCCAACTTTGAGCCCAATGAGAAGGGCCAGGAGTTCTCGGTCATCTACAAGTGGAGCCGGACAAAGCTGCGGTTCAGGCCATATCAGCGGGTGGCCACCCACAGTGCCCGGGACTGGGAGGCCTTCCAGATGGCTGGGGAGCACTTCCTGGCCGTGGCCAACCACCGAGAAGGTGGGCTTCGCTTCTTGCACCCTGGGGGAAGCCCTCGGACTGTGCTGGGTTGTCCCACCTTTTTTCCAGGATCCCAGGCCCAACCTTGCCTATGTGGGGTCAGTACGCATTTCTGTGGGGCACCTGACCCCTGAGACATACCACAGTAGCCTGACTGCAGACTCCGGGCCTTTGGGAAACTAGCCACACAACTGACCCATCAGTAGTAGTCATCCAGCCAACCACCAATCACTCAACTGGCCAGCCAACTAATCAACCATCCAGATAACCAACTACCAACCACCCAATTAACCAGCTACCAACCAACCACCAAGCACCCAGCCACCACCCACATAACTGACCAGTCAACTACCCAACTAACCAATCAACTACTAACCACCCAACTAAGTGGCCACCACCATCCAATCAGCCAGTTACCCAGATAACCACCAACCAACCAACCGACCAATGACCAAACTAACCACCAACTACAACCACCCAACCAGCCAGCTAATGACCCAGCAAGCCACCAACCAACCATTGACCCAACCAACCACCAACCACCCCGAATAACACAACTAACCACCAAATACCCAACCAACCAGCTAATGACCCAGCCAACCTCCATCCAGCCAGCCATTGACCTGGCACCCCAAGTTCCTGGGAGCAGCTGTGATGGAGGAGGTGCAGTTGGCCTTGAGCTGTCTATAGGCAGGTAATGTGGACAGTCACCATGTGGCCCCAGCCAACTGCCCCGTCCACTCTAGACAGCAGTGCAGCCACATGGCAGGGCTATACTGGAGGCCAGGGAGCAGGGTCTCTAGGAGGGTTTCGCCCTCAAGGCCACAGTAACCTTGGGAACAGGGTCCTGGGACTAGAGGTAGCCATGGGGTTGAGGAATGTATAGCTTGTGTAGGCTCTCATGCGGGCCTCCCAGGTTCTGCAATCGATGCCTCCAAGTCCACCATGCACCCAGAGCTCTGTGGGCTGGGAGGGGACCCAGGAAAGCTCAGTGTCTGTGAAGTGAGTGTGATTTGGGGAGGGGGGGTGCAGAGAGGAAAGGGTTGGGCAGTGGGGGCTCTCCCCCATGTCACTGTGCCCTGTGGAGGGGCGGGGGTGGTCCCGGGCCCCTCTGTCAGCATGGCCGCTCCATCCAGGTGATAACCACAACATCGACAGTGTCATCTACAAGTGGAACCCACGGACGCGGCTCTTCGAAGCCAACCAGAGCATCGCCACATCAGGTGCCTACGACTGGGAGTTCTTCACCGTGGGGCCCTACTCCTTCCTGGCTGTGGCCAACGCCTTCAATGGCACCTCCACGCGGCTGCACTCGCACCTCTATGTGTGGCTGCTCGGCGCCTTCCGCCTCTTCCAGTCCTTCCTGGTAAGGCCCTGCACCCACACATGGCCAGCACCAGACACGCTCCCAGCCTGGCGCCCACACTGCCAGCACCACACTGATAACACACCCAGCCTGGCATGCACATGGCTGTCACTGGTCACACACCCAAATTGGCGTCCACACAGCATGAAATAATGTGTGCTTGTGTGTGCGGCAGAGGGCAACCAAGCAAGCAAGTCAGCATCAGACCCTGTCCTCCCCCATTCCTTCTCACGCTCACACTCTGCCAGCTCCAAGCCTAGAGGGGCAGAGGGTGACCAGACCCCACAGTCTGGCCCATGTGGGCATTGGATCTCCTACCTGGGCCAGGGTGTCTAGTCCCTGACCTGCTGGGTAGGGACCAGGGACCAGGGCCTGCTGCTCTTTCACTCTTGGTCCCTTGGCTGGTGTCGGTCCCTGTGGACTGGCCTGAAGAGCTTTTTCAGTGGAAGTAGCTAGTTGTACTGGGACGACAGCACTGGGCACCCTGGGAGCCAGGCGTGGCTAGCGTGGCCTCAGGCTAGCAGGACAGCTGACGTTAGGCATGGTGGGACCCAACACTCAACTCCTCTAGTTCCCTTAACCCAACACTCCTTCCTTGGCTAACTACTAACTTGTCTTGACCTGCCCACCTAGACTCCACCCACAACTCTGGCATAGCTCCGCCCATACGTCTGGCCTAGTTCCACCCACCTAGACTGTCACCTAGACTCCACCCACACCTCTGACATGGCTCTGCCCACCTAGACCCCGTCCCCTCCGTCCTGGCTCCACCCACCTAGACACTACCCACTCCTCTACCCTAGGCCCGCCCAGTCCTAGACCTAGTGCCGCCCACCTAGACCCCGCTTACTTCTCTGCCCTAGCTCCGCCCACTCCTCTGTCCTGGCTCCGCCCACCTAGACCCTGCCCGCTCTTTTGCCCTGGCTCCGCCCACCTAGACCCCACCCATTTCTCTACACTGCTGGACCCCGCCCACTCCTCTGCCCTAGTCCCGCCCACCTAGACCCCACTCACTCCTCTGCCCTAGCTCCGCCCACTCTGCCCTGGCTCCATCCACCTAGACCCCTCCCACTCCTTTGCCCTGGCTCCGCCCACCTAGACCCCACCCACTCTATCCTGGCTCCACCCATCTAGATACCACAATTCCTCTGCCCTGGCTCCTCCCACCTAGACCTCGCCCTCTCCTCTGCCCTGGCTCCTCTCACCTAGACCCCGTTTGTTCCTCTGCTCTGGCCCCGCCCACCTGTCCCCTCCCCATTGCCTTACAGGAGCTGGGAAACCCCTCTATCTGCTGAGATAATGCCTCTCCAGGATGATTCCTCACACATGAACAACCTTTCCTCCAGGTCCCCGGTTCCGCCCGCAGAGCAGACCCTCCTGCACCCCAGTCCTGCCCTGCAGGCTCCCCCATGGAGCTTCTCTGGAGAACCTCCAACAGGCTTGGGGGGGCTGCCTCCCAGGTGACATGTCCATCCTAGCTCCTGAGGGACCACCATACCCTCTCTTCCAGCACAGGGGGAGCTGGGGTACAGGTTCCAACACCCCCTGCCCCACAGGACTCTTCTCACTGGGCTGCCTGGGGAACAGAGGCGCCTTGGAAACGAGACTTGTCTCCAGGTTGACCAAGATGCGTCTCAGCCAGATGCAGGCCTTGCCTGGACAGAGCTGGGTGTGGCAGGACAGGGAACATTCTGGAATTCAGAACAGAAAGCCTGCGGGGACTGCACCAGGAGAATCCAGGCTAGTTTCCTAGGAAGTGAAGAGGAGACAGGAGGGAGGGAGTCAGCTCAGAACACCCAGCAGACCCCCCAGTCCCTTGAACTCCCTCCCTGCAGGGGTGGGCTTGGGCACAGGCGGGGTGAGCAGAACCTTCTAGAGCCGGAGTTCTGAGCCTTCTGGACAGGGCACACCCTGCCCAAGCCAACTACCCATTGTGAGGGCCAGCGCCCTGGACACACCTCTGTCTCCCAGCACCCCCATCCCACAGGTATGCCCAGCTCTCTGCCCCGCAGCTGGACAGGGTCCTCAGCCACAGCTGCTCTGTTGCCCCACCCGGGTGGGCTGTGCTCCAGGTCTGCTGTGGCTCCCAAAAACGCCTTCCCCACAGGGGCCCACCCTAGGGTCTGGGAGGGGCTGCTGGGCAAGACTCCAGGGGAACTCCGGGCTGGGCCTTTGATGTGGAAGGACCCGGGTGTGTGAGGCACCCAGAATGCTGATGCCCCATGGCGGGGTCCCGGGTGCAGGAAAGAGGCTCCGCCAGGGCTGGCCTGGCTCAGAGGCCCTTCCAGTGACCGCCACGCCCACCCAGAATCTTTCTCTGCAGTTCCACTGCACAGGCTCTAGGGCCCTGGAGTGAGGCTACCCTGTGAAGCACAGAGGATACAGACCATGGGTGGGATACAGACCATAGACAGGTGTGCAGGTGTGCATAGTCCCCGCTCTGGGACTCTGGGCTTGTGCTCACAAGGCCTGGCACCTCATCCTCCCTGTCCCCATCTGAGCCCTGAACTCAGGTCCTGGGGAGCAGCGAGGGTGCCCTCACCTCTGAGATGCAGCCAGGGCCCTGCCAGCACATCTTAGGCCCTGCCATGCAGGAAGTAGGGGTGCCGGGGCTCTGCACCTGCGAGCACATCTACATGTGTCTGCCTGGGTGTGCTTGTACTGTGATGCGCTGGTGTGTGCTCTGGACAGGTGTGCAGGTGTGCATGCAGGTGTGTGCTCACAGGCAGGTGTGTGTGTGTAGGTGTGCATGCAAGTGTGTGCAGTTGTGCATGCAGGTGTGTGTGTGTGTGCAGGTGTACAGCTGTACATGCAGGTGTATGTGCAGGGGTGTGTGTGCAGCTGTGCGTGCAGGAGTGTGCTTACAGGCAGGTGTGAGGCAGCTGTAGGTACATTTCCTGGATGAGTTCAAGGGGAGGGTCAGCACCGCCTGCTGCTGCTGAATCTGCCCTGGGCGGAGAAGGGCCCCCATTTGTGGGGGCTCAGCGGTCACTCTCAGACGT
Organism: Sorex fumeus; assembly: GCF_029834395.1. Taxonomy (NCBI): domain Eukaryota; kingdom Metazoa; phylum Chordata; class Mammalia; order Eulipotyphla; family Soricidae; genus Sorex; species Sorex fumeus. Next base: position 5,670,423 of record NW_026606098.1, on the reverse strand, counting down.
GCTGAAGATCCCACAGACCTGAGGGCCCAGAAGGGTGGTGGATGGTTCCAGTAGTCAGCTCGGCTACCCACCCTGGCATCCATGTCCTGGAAGACCTGCTCAGGCCTCACAGCTGTGGGGGCTTCTGGGCCCTCAGGTCGGCCTCAGGTCCGCACCAGGCTAATGTGAGGACGCCCTCTGCCGGCGGCGCTGGGAAGTGAGCGGGGGAGCCAGCCGGCCCCGCCCCCAAGCCCCCGCACCCCTGGAACATGCAGCCAGGGGGGCGCACCGCCCGACACAGCTCGCCCTGTTCCAGGGACAGCAGAGGGCATGGGGCTGGACCGCGGGCAGCTGCCCCACAGCTCAGCCAGCAAAGCTTGCTTGCCCAGGAGGCGCGACCCTCATTACCAGGGGCTGGGACCCCACAAGGCCCTTCAAGTTCCCACCGAACCCAGAGCACAGTTTGGACGCGATCCCCACCCTACCAAGCCCCCTCCATATCCCACTGAGGGCCAGTCACAGAGTCCCTCAGCTCACCCTCTTGGCCACCTCTCCTGGGAGGTGCTGTGACACACACAGGGCCCAGTCAGGGTCATCGCAGGGACTCAGGGACCCTCGGGTGTGGGAAGGATTGGTAGGGGGAGGTGACAAGCTGGCAGGGCCCCAGCACCTGGGGCCTCCCTCACGGCCCAACCTGTCCTAGACCTTCGGAGCCGCCGACTGGGAGGTGTTCCGCATCGGGGAGAGGGTCTTCCTGGCCGTGGCCAACAGCCACAGCTACACAGCAGAGACGCAGATGCAGAGTGACTCCTACGTCATCAACTCGGTCATCTATGAGCTGAACGTCACCGCCCAGACCTTTGTCACCTTCCAGGAGATTCCCACCTGCAGGTGCGGGCGGCAGGCTGACCACTTGCTGGGCCACAGACTGTCCTTGGGGCGGCCAGGCAGGGGGCAGAAGTGGGTGGGGAGTCAGCTGGGCAGAGGCCGGGCTCTGGGATGGGCAGAGGTGGACTCACCCTCAGGTGAAGTCCTCTCCCCAGAGGTGCTTTATGACAAGGAAGTGAAGAAATTAGTGACCTTTCCCTAGATGCAGAGAAAAGATGGGGAGCTTGGGGCTGGAGAGATAGCACAGCGGTTAGGGCATTTGCCTTGCACGCAGCCGACCCGGGTTCGATTCCCAGCATCCCATATGGTCCCCTGAGCACCTCCAGGAGTAGCTCCTAAGTGCAGAGCCAGGAGTAAGCCCTGTGCATCGCCGGGTGTGACCCAAAAGTGAACAAACCAAAAGATGGGGAGCTGCCCTGCCCTGGGTGCTGAGGCCTCCCTGTCCCCGCAGTGCCCTGGACTGGGAGTTCTTCTCCGTGGGCGAGGACTACTTCCTGGTAGTCGCCAACTCCTTCGACGGCCACACCTTCTTGGTAAACAGCATCATCTACAGGTGAGGGGGCGGGCACGGCCAGGGGCCAGCACCCTGGGCTATGGTGGCACTCGAATTTCGTCCCACTGCTGATCCCGGGGCCGGAGAGGCATCTATGTGCCCCTGCGTGGACACAGCCTCCAGCAACCTGGCCTGGGACCCTCAGTGTGGTGGCCCCGCTTCTCTGTTCCTGTGGCTGAGGGCGCTGACGTGTTCAGAAATGAACCGTCCTGTCCGTGGCAGCTGGCACGCTCCTGCCTGGTTTCTCAGCTCAACCGTGGCACTCTGAGGCGTGCCCGAGTGTGGGGTGATATCAGCACTCACCCTGTCCCTGTGAGGTGCAGTGTCCCAGCTACTGCCACCATCACTGCCTCCCCAAGGCCCTGGGGTGAAGGCCACCTCGTGGCCTCATGAGGTCAGGGTGCCCGGGGATGGAGCTGGCGTCAGTGCTTTGGGGTGTCACTGCAGGGACCAGCACCAGGGACCTGGGGACAGGCTGCGGCAGATGCTTTCAGGCACAGTCCTGCACCTCCATGAGGCCACTGGACATTTCTCTGTTTTCCTCGTGGTTCGGGGCTTAATCAGGATTTCCTTCTCCTCTGAGATGATCATCTATGTCTTATCAGAAAAGCCTTCAGTTTGGGGACCAGGGAGACAGCGCAAGGATTAGGGGTGTCTTCCAGGCTTGCTCCTGGCACTGCAGAGCCCCCAAGAATGACCCCATGTAACCCTGGCGGTCCCCACGCAGCGCCAGGTACAGCCACACCCTCGAACCCTCACCCCATCACCCACTTTCCTGTTGCCGTCTGCAACGTGGACAGTGCCCAGGGCCTCGCAGTCACCCTGGAAGCTCAGAATCCACAGCGGGGGCCAGGGGGGAGGGGGCAGCGCAGAGCTCGACCCAGCACGTGCCTCACTGTCAACGCCGTCTGCAGGCAGAGTCCCTGCGCCTCAGTTTCCCTCCCTGGGTGGACACTGCCCTCATGGTCCCTCTCCACCCCCCTAGGTGGCAGGGCTACGAGGGCTTCGTGGCCGCACACAGCCTGCCCACGTTCGGCTGCAGGGACTGGGAAACCTTCAGCACAGCCGCCGGCTCCTACCTCGTCTACTCCAGCGCCAAGGAGCCGCTCTCCCGGGTCCTTCGGCTCAGGACGCGCTGATGGGGCCGCCCGCCAGGGGGTCTGCCCACTGTTCCCGCCATGGCTATCCTGGGCAAGTGTGTGGCCACCGCAGTCTTACCTCACACCCGGCGGGTGGGGGGCGGCACAGCCCTGCTCACCCCAACCTTATTTATTGTCCCACGCCCAGAAATATATTTATGCCGCTCACAGGGCTGGCCTGCACTCCTTCCTCAGGGAAGAGGTGCCCTCAGCTCCTACCTACTGCCTCAGTTTGTCCTTCTGTGCCTGGGGTGGGGCTCCACTGGGACTCCTGGCCTACATCGCGCCCTCCCCAGGGCCCGCAGACCTGGGGCTGCCTTGGGCTGAGACCCCTGTGCCCACCACCTCATGCCCTCCTTAGCCCCGCCATGGCACATGGGTCACTGCATCCAAGCACAGACCTGGGTGCCAAGCACAGACCCCCAGACTCAGCGTCCTGGGGCACTGTCCACCCCAGGGCATCTCAGGCCTGCGTGTCCTGCTGCTCTGAGAACCCCTGGAGCTGCCCTCGACCTGGCATGGTTCTGGCCGCACCCCCTGGGCCCAGAAGCTCCACTCACACCACACTTTGTCCCGGACACATGTGTGCACATACAGCCACACGTGCACACTCACATGCATCATGTGTATTCCCACATGCACACACGCCTACACATGCAGGCATGCACTTGTACCACACATGTGCACACTCATAACATGGATGTAGATGTATGTACATGCATGCATACGTGCACCACACAAGCTGTACGCGTCCGTGTGTACAGCACATGCATGTACACATTCACCCCCATAGGGCACACGTGTGTACACTGTGCGTGTGCCCCTTTAGTGCATGGTGTGCCACATATACATGCACATATTCAGGCCCCCTCACCCCTGTCTGCTGGGAACTTAAGACTGACTTGGGGCTACACAGGCATGCTGAGAACATGAGACCCGGGTGCTGCTACACTTCAGCCTCCCACTAGCCCAGAGTCCCGAGCCTGCCTACAGCCCCACCCCTGCTGGACTCCCCCTCCAGTGCTCACCCCGGAGCTAGGCCCTCGCCAGGCAATCACCCCGAGAGAAGTGAGAATTCAGACACAAAGGAGCCTCACTACCGCTCCCGGTCACTTGTTTCTAGAACATTCTGTGAGCATGTGTGGATGAGTTCACCTGTGTCAGACTGTTCTCAACATGTTTGGGTTCCCCAGCACCAGGCAGGGGGGCATCCTCATCACCCACAGGGGACAGGACCGGTGTCATTGTGCGGGTGGGCACCAGGGGACGCTGTGGTAGGCCTGGGCATCTGTGCTGCACATGGTGGGAGGTACCCTTGGATCACGGCATCAAAGACCCACACACGCTCAAATTCACATCCCAGAGGTCACAGTACCACCCAGCACCAGCCGTGCAAAGGCCAGTAAAGCTGCTTTGCCGGAAGGAGGCTGGGGTCCCGAGTTGCACCTCCAAGAATGTGCAAGCAGTTCCCCAAGCAGTTCCCCAGCATCATCCCCCAGCACCACCATGTGACCCCAGATCCTGAGCCAGGCTGCCAGATGGGGGCCCAGGGATGCTCCACCTGTCCCCTCTGCTTCCCTGGATTACTTGGTCTCACTCTGGGTACTGCACTGAGGTCTCCTGGGGCAGGCCTCCCACCTCCCAGTGCCTCTCAGTGGAGCCTCTGAAATTGTGCCTAGCCTGGCAGTTGCCCAGCCCTCCATCCCGTGCCCAACCCCGCATCCTGCCTGTCCTCTCGTGCAGAGTGCTAGGCTGGCACAAGTTCACACGGCGGCAGCGCCTTGAGCTCACAGTGGCGGTGGGGGCGGCTGCAGAGCCCAGCGTGCTGGCCGAGGCCACGCTTGTTTGACAGCTCAAGCCTGTCTGTGCATGAAGACTTCCAGGCCAGTGGTCAGGAGGCCAACAGCGGCCAGCCTGCTCCCCCACGCAGCCTCTGTGTCTCTGAAATAGGGCCCTGCTGGGGGAGGGGCCGAGCACTGGACTGGACACTCACCCCCACCATGCTAGGAGGCCCTGCCTGCCTCGGCAGAACCACCCGCACTGCCTCTGACCTCCTGTCACCCCCACCCACCTCTGACCTTCTGCCACTCCCATGGCCTCTGACCTCCTGCCACCCACCAGCGTCTGGCCTGAGTCTCCCTCAGCTCAGCACCCTGGTCACCCCTGACTCGCTGCCGTTAGCCCCCCACCCAAAGCTACACACAGGCCCTCCTGGGGACAACCAGACCATCCCCCACATCACGGAGGAGACTGAGAGGGTCCAGGTTCCCTGACCGGAAAACCATGAGGAACCATGAGTCCATGTGTATAAGGAGTGTGCTGTGCACCTGTGGGAGTATGCACTGGGCAGCATTGCCGTGTGGGAGCATGTCCACGTATCCTGGTAGCCTGTGCACATGTGGGAGCATGTACAGGTGCAAGTGGGTACGGTGGATCAAAGCTTCCACGAGGCTGGGGGCCAGGGCGGGGGGACACACTCGAAAGCCCAGCCTGGGCCCCCAGGCAGTGCTAGCCAGTGGGGCAGGAGGCAGGGGCCCAGCCTGCGGGACGTCTCGGGGGAATGTGCCGGCTCGCCTGGGTTGCTTTCCCTGCCTGGACCAGCCCCCGGAGCCTCACATAGATGGTCAGGACAGGCCAGCAGTGCCTTGGCGCGTGTTTATTCGGGTTCACCGAGCAGCAGGGTGTCTTAATTCTGGACCCAAGGAAAGGCAGCTCTGAGCCATCTCTGCTGGGGCTGCTCCAAGTCCAAAACCTTCCAGAACCTTCCAGGCCTCTTCTGTGTCACAGGGCTGCTTCCCCAGCGAGTTCCGTGAGGCGGGTTGAGGGGCTGCTACTGGCTGGGCCCGCGTGAGGACAGGGCTGTGCCATGGGGTGCCCGAGCCCAGCACCAGCCCTCAGGATGCCCAGCTGCCGGAATGCACAGGGAGAGCTGAAGCCGACATGTCTGCCCAGGTGGCTCCGGTGGCTCTGAGGGACACCCAGTGTCCACTGGAAGGCAGCAGGGCAGACACCCCGAAACCTGAGCTCAGGGTGAGAAGAGTCACCCCGTGCACTGAGGAGGCCTCACCCCACCTCTTCCCAGCAGGCCAGAATGGGGTCCCCCACCCAGGCCCCTTCACACAGGCAGCCATGCTGGGGTCGAGCCCAGCTCTGGACCAGCTGGTGCAGGAGCAAATGAGGGGCTCCCTCATACAGTATGGGAGGCCCCCAAGGGCTGCCTGGTAACCCCTCAAATCACGAGGAGTGCACCCCAGGGTCGCAGGCAGCACTGGCAGTCCCCTGTGGCGGTCCCTCCACTCTGTGCACTGCAGGAGACAGCCCCCAGCAAGGCAGCATCCAGGCCGGACTCCTCCCTGTCCAGGGAACTGGCTTCACCAGGAGCGCTGGGCCACGGGAGCACTGGGCCATAGTAACACCAGGCCACAGCACTGGGCCATGGGAGCACCAGGTCATCGGAGCACTGGTCCAGGAGCATCAGGCCGTGAGAGCACTGGTCCAGGAGCATCAGACCGCAGGCACATAAGGCATGGGGCACGTGGAAGGAAGGTGAGCAGAGTGGACACTGCCTTGTGTCCTGGCAGGGCAGGGGACACAGACATGCCCTCCTGGCCCTGAACTGCAGAGCTCCTCCGTACAGGCTGCTGCCCCCACCCCACCCCCTTAGCAACCAGGAGGTGTGTCCATAGGTGACAGTGTGGGGCTGCCCCCCAGGAAATGAAACTCTGGTCCGCAGATGCAGGATCTGCCATGGCCCTGCGCACACCCCAGTCACACCCCAAGTCTCTCAGCTACTCACCTCTCTGCTCCTCCCACAGGCCATAGCTAGAGACAGTCAAACCCAGAGCACAAAAAAGAAAGCAGGGCAGGGCTGGAGGGATAGCACAGCAGGTAGGACATTTGCCTTGCACGCGGCCAATCTGGGTTCAATTCCCAGCAACCCATATGGTCCCCCAAGCACTACCAGGAGTATTTCTTGAGTGCATAAGCCAGGAATAACCCCTGTGCAATGCTGGGTGTGACCCAAAAGGCAAAAAAAAAAAAAAAAAAAGAAAAAGAAAAGAAAAAAAGCAGGCAGAGCAGGCATGAGGCAGGAGCAGGTCAGGAAAGAGAGGCTCCCCACAACCACAACATGGGGAGATGGGGGGAGGGGGCTGGGAGAGAGGACAAATGGAGGGGAAGAAGGGGGGAGGGAGGGAGGGGAAGTGAGAGGAGGGAAGAGGATGGAAGAGGGAGGGGAGATGAGAGGGGAGGAGGGAGCTGGCCCAAGGGGCATCTTGAGCAGAAAAGAAGGCACAGTGGGGCTCTGGGGCCACGTGCTGGGAACCCTGTGGGTGGGGCCTGGGGTTCACCCTGTTCCCTGGAGCCGGGTGGACTGGGGAGACCAGGGGGTAGGCCGGGGCCCTTCCAGGGCTGGAACCCCACACCCCCACCGAGGAACACTCTCAGGACAGTCCACCGGGACTCGGTGAGGGACACAGGGTCAGCCCCGCCTGACCCCGAGTGGCTGTGGGCCTCACGTGCTCCCCCTGAGCAGCCCCATCCGGGGTGAGCCTAGGGCCCGGGGTTGCTGGGCAGCGACTTCAGGTACTCCAGGTGCCTCCTGGCCTCCTCCTGGTTCTGGCGCACGTAGTATACCACGTAGGCGACCACCATGGTGAACCAGCCGAACATGGTGAGCAGCATGGCCACGTCGGTGGTCCTGGGGTGGGCACCACAGAAGCTGACGCCCGCGTCCAGTGCCTGAACCAGAGGCTTGCCCACAAACTCCTCCCGTTCCGCTGTGTGGCAGGCGATGTCGTGGGCAGAGCCGGGGTCCAGCCGCAGCTCCCACAGCGCCTCCTGCAGGGCACACTCGCAGTGCAGGGGGTTGTGTGCCAGGCGCACCTGGGCGCGGAGCTTGCCCAGCGCGGCTGTGGGGACCCGGCGGAGGCGGTTGTGCGAGAGGTCCAGCAGCCGCAGGCCCCCAGCCAGGCCTGAGAAGGCGGCAGGCGCCACACTCTCGATGGCGTTCCGAGATAGGTCCAGCTCCTGCAGCTGGTCCAGGTGCTGGAAGGCCCCGTCGGGGACACGGGCGATCCTGTTGGCATCCAGCTTCAGGAGCACGGCGTCGGTGGGGATGTCCCCGGGAATGCTCTCCAGGCCCCGCGCACTGCAGTGGACGGCCACGGCCCCCGCGTGCTCAGGACACTGGCAGCTCGGTGGGCAGCAGGTGCCCAGGCTCAGGCAGAAGAGGAGCAGGAGGCAGGAGCCCCCCGAAGGGCCCGGCAGGCCTGGGAGACTCTGCATGCGGGCGGACGGCAGGGTCAGGTGTCCACCCCTCCGGATCCGCGCTGCACTGGGCAGCCTCGCTCCGGCCAGCGGGCGCTCAGACCTCGCCGGACTCTGGTCCGCCCTAAAAGAATCCAACAGGCGATCAGGCTCAGCGCTACCCGGCCAGGAGCCCGAGCACCTGCTCTCTGCAGCGGAATGTCGTGGCCGGTGGGAGTGTCTGGCCACTGCGGGTGTCCCCCGCTTGCTCCCGGAGAGAAGGGCCGGCCAGCCCTGCCCCCACCCCCACACCTGGCCTGGTGGGGGCTACAGCGAGCCACGCTCCCCCAGGGCCAGCGCCGCCCTCCCGCGCCGGCTCCCGGGACTGTGTTTGCAAACAGCGGAGAGAGAACAGAGGAGAGAAAACCCGAGCCCCAGCCGGGCGCGCGGGGAGGGGGGGTCTGCGGCCGAAACCGGACCCGACCGAGGACGCCTGACCCTCTGGCACAGGGGCTGGGGGAGGTGGACAAGGGTGGGGTCCACTCTCCAGAGCGGGGCGGGGTTTTACCTGCAGCCGCGTCCTGAGGCTGCTCTGAGCGCGGCGCTGGAGACTGACCCGGTGCCACACCCAGCGCCGAGACCACCAGAGGCCACTCCTGTTCGGACAGGGACGGGTGGCGCGGCCAGCGCCCTGCGGGGCGGGGCCAGAGACCCGGGCGGAGCCTGGGCGGGGCCAAGACAGCGCGGCGCGCCCGCTGAAGGGCGGGGCCTTCTGGAGAGGGGCGGGGCTGTAGTTTGGGCATGTCGTGGGCGGGGCTAGAGTGACTGACGCACGGTGTGGGCGTGGCCTTCTGGAGAGGGGCGGGGTCCTGGTGGGGCTGAGGTACAGGCGAGGGGAGGGGCCTTCTGGGGAGGGGCGGGGCTCTGGTGGGGCCTGAACGGTATGAGCTAAGGTGAGAGGCGGGGCCTGCCGTTAGGGGCGTGCCCTGGGCCTGGCCAGGATGACGCGCTCTGTGGGCGGGGCCTTCCGGAGAGGGGCGGACCCTGGGCGGGCCAGGGGCTCGTGAGGGCTGGAAGAAAGGATGCAGCGGAGGACAAAGGTGGGACCTGGCTAGGGGCTGTGGCTTGCAGGGGTGGCACCTGGACAAGAGTAGTGGGGGGTGAGGGTCAGGCCTGGAAGAGACCGGACCCAAAGGACAAACCTGTCCACATCTGGGCCACCGCCTTGCCTGCCTGGTGATGGACGAGCTGCTGGCCTGTGGGCGGGAGGGTATCTGGAAGATGTCTGGGGGGCTGGGGGTCTCTGGGCATGAAGTCCATACCCACTGCCCGCAGCTCCCACAGTCAGTCGGGTTAGGACCCAGACCCCACATTCTAGGGTCCAGTCTGTGAAGGTGCAGAGAACGCAGCGATGTAGGCATTTAAACCAGATCCAGCCAGGGGCGGGAGCGAGAGCACAACAGGTAGGGCTTGCACGAGGCCCACTTGGATTCCATCCCCACCTGGGCTCTATTCCCGGCATCCAAAACAAAACAAGAAACTAACTAGACTCCGCCAGCCTTAGGGTTTGTGCTTGTTTTTGCTTGTTTGGGGGCCCAGCATGCTTGAGGGCTCCTGCTGGCTCTGTACTTGGTTGGACCATCTCTGTAGGGTTTCTCAAACCCCCTTTTCAGGGATGCAATTGATGTATGATAAATCACACATTTTGGACAGTTTGTTTTCTGTGACTTCTGTGAACGCAGACTAATCTGTCATGACTGCAGACGTGCAGAGTGGGGGTGGGAGGCAAAGGAGGCTTCCTGTGTTCAGCAGAGGGCTTCCCATTCAACCCTGAGCAGGGCACGTCACAACCACCCCCAGCCAGCTGTTCCCTGTAGGAATGGCATATGGCATGTGCCCAGGGACCCATTGGAACATATTTAGGCTTCTTCAGATGTTGCTTAGACCAAACAAAACCGCCATGAGTTTTGCGTATTGTCTTTGTTCGGACAAATGTCCTTTTACCTCCTGGGTAAATGTCGAAGTGAGAAATATCTGGACTTTCTGGTTTAAGGAACTTCAGGAGTGATTGTGCTGTTCCCATGCCCCCTGGAGTATAGCAGGGACAGCTCTCTGTCTCCACTTAGACATTCTGAAGGGGTGAGCTGTGGGGTCTCAGGATCTCCCTGAGACTAATGACCCAGGCCAGCAACCCCTGTGAGTCTGTCTACTTCTCAGCAAACCTTCCCAGTGGAATTGCTTGCTTCGTGCTGAGTTTGAGAGTCCTTCACTTACTCCAAATATATGTTTTTGGACAGGACCAATGCCTTTTTATTCTCTTACAAGTGGTTCAAAAGCTGAATTTTTTTTTCTGGTCAAGACCAAATTTTCAATGATGTGTTCTATGCATCATGCTTTTGGAGTATAGCAGGGTCTAACCCAGCCTCAGAATGAATGCTTAGGTTTGCAATGACTCCATCATCTATTTTGAGTTTGTTCGGGTGAATGACATGAGCTGTAGCTCAAAGGTGTGTGTGTGTGTGTGTGTGTGTGTGTGTGTGTGTGTATGTGTATGTGTGTGTGTGCAAGCGCGCACACGTGAGCGTGCTGGAAGCACACGCCTCCAGTTTTCCAGGACTGTTCATTGAAAAAAGAAAATCCTTTCTCTACTGAATTGCCTTAGTACTTCTGTTGAAAATCAGTAGTTGGTGTAAGTATGATTCTCTCTGCATTTTATGTTCAACTGGTTTATTTTAATGCATATATTCCCAGTAGGCAGCACAGATATTCCAGCTTTGGCTCCCATAGGATACTCTTGGTCATCCTGGAGACTTCTTAAATTTTAGTTTGCTGGTTCACCTCTACATCCACGCATACACCCCTTCCATAGCCTAATGAGGATTGTGGGGTGGGGGACAGCATTTCTTTGAAACTACAGTCCAATATGGAAAAAATTAACTACTTGACAGCATTTGATCTCACAGCCCATGAACATGTGATAGATGCTCATTACTTAGACCATTTGATTTTTTTTCACCTGTATTTACCAGGTTATGAATTTTTTTTTGTTATTTTTTGGGGAGGACCACACACAGCAGTGCTCTAGGCTTACCCCTGACTCTGCACTCAGGGATCATTTTTGGCAGGGCTTGGGGGACCACATGGGGTGCTGGGGATCAAACCTGGGTTGGCCACAGCCCCAGACCAATGTCTCAGTTTATTTTCACATTGACTAGCTCCTGCCAGTGCCTCTGGTTCATAGTGAACAGAAGTGAGAGCAAGCACCCTCACCCTCCACCCAGGTTTCACCTGGAGGAGCGTGTCACCCGCAGGTGTCTGGTCGCTGTGCCTGCTGGTGTGGGAGGAAGCTTTCTTCTGCACTGTTTGGTGGGTTTCTCTGAGGGACAGATGTATTTTCTACACTTACTGAAGATCCTTTTCATGTCTGTTCACATGGTCTTCGTAGCTATCAAGTGTTGAGTCACCTCTGGGGAAACTCCCCATGGTCCTGATAGGCTGTACTGTCTGTTAAGCTATTTCACAGACAGAGCTGCTGAGGCCATTCATTTTCACGGTCGTTGGTGACTTACAGTGCTCTAAGAGTTGTCCATTTGGGGGCTGGAGAGAGTACAGTAGAGAGGGCACTTGCCCATATGGTCCCCTGAGCACTGCCAGGGGTAATTAGTGAGTGCAGAGTCAGGAGGACCACTTGAACATTGCCAGATGTGACCCCAAAACCAAAAAGAAAGAAGAAAGAACTGCCCACCCGGGGGCTAGAGTGATAATACAGTGGTACGGCGCTTTCCTTGCTTATGACCAACCTGGGCTTGATCCCCGGTACTCCATAGGATCCCCCGAGCACCTCCAGGAGTAGAGCCAGGAGGAAACCCTCAGGTGTGACCTTAAAACAATAGGGGCCAGGTGATAGTACATCAGGCAGGGCTTTGCAGGGGTGAGCCCTGAACATCACCAGGTATAACCCAAAAAGCAAAAACCAGCAACAACAAGCACTGCCCTTTTCATTGAAGTCATTTTGAGCTTATCAGTGTGTTGAGTTTGTGTTTTTATCAGCATCTTGTTCACAGTCATCCCATGACCTTTGACACAGGATGAAGCGGTGCCACATTTGTCTCCTTTCCTGACCTGCCAGGAGAGATGTCCATGTGTTTTATTGATCTTGTCAAAGAACCAGACTTTGGTTTCATAGATTGCCTGTTACTCTCCTTTCTCTGCCAGCCTGCATGCTGGTCATCTGCTTACTGTGGTTTTAGTGTTCTGGTCACTGTCCAGATCTCTGATCGCAGATCTTCCCCTGCAGGACAGACATTCGGAGCTAAAACCCTTCAGGCCCCACTGAGGCATAGAGGCATGCAGCTTCATCCTCAGATACTTGGGTGTTTTCCTGGAAAACTTCTTTTTGGGGGTGATTAATTTTAAAAACCTTATTGGAGCTGGAGTGATGGTGCCACTGGTAGGGTGCTGGCCTTACACGTGGCAGACCCAGATTCCATCCCTGGCACCACATATGGTCCCCAAGCCCTGCCAGGGGAGACCCCTGAGCAAAGAGCAAGGAGTAAGCCCTGAGCACCCCCAGATGTAACCCAAACACATACACATTATATATATATATATATATATTAGATTTTATGTTGAGATTCATTTTATGACCCAGAATGTGTTGGGTGGACTATCGTTATTTTGTGTGTTCTTGCATTGCTCAGTGGAACATTCTAGAACATTGTCAGCCATGTCTGCTGTGTGTATCCTATCTGGAGATGGTCTCAGATCGTCACTACAAACTGGTTCTCCTCGTGCTTTTTATGGCTTGGGGCCACACCCGACAATGCTCAGGGGAATCACTCCTGGCAGCTTTCAGGGGACCATGTGGGACACTGGGAATTAACCCAGGTCGGGCATGTGTAAGGCAAACGCCTTCCTTGCGGTCTTATCCCTCTAGCCCCTCTCCTTGTGCCTTTGGGGGGGGCCCCACTGGTCCTCCTTGTGCTCTTCAGGCAGTGCTTAGGACCTGGGCTTGCGACTCAGTGTCAGGGCCTGATGGTGCTGCCCTCAGTGCCAGGGCTTACCTGGTCGCCCCAGCTGAGGTAAGGTAACACCTGGGAGTGCTTGGGGGACATGAAGGGGAACTGGGGTCAGCTGCAGGCGTGGCCTATACCGTAAGACCCTGCCTTGTGTGCTGTGACCTGGGACACACCCCTTAGAGCAGGGGTGACAGTCAGCTGGGCCCCTAATTCCTCTAGGCTGGGGCTCTTCCTCCTGGCTTCTCTGAGCTGCGTGGACTCAGGCTCCCGGGGGAGCAAAGCTGCCACACAGTGAGGAGGCAGTTCAGGTCAGTGTCCAGCCACCCCACACCCCTTCCTGCAGCAGCCTCGGTTTCCTGCCTTGGTTTGATCTTTCCTAATACCTGTCTTGGGCAGGATTGCTGGATGCTTCTTTCCTGGTCAGGGCCAGGCCTGCCCCCGGCATCTGGTCTGGGCCGTGACTGCGCCACACACTGTCTATGCACAGTGGCTCTTGGCATCCCTCCCCAGACTGCAGCCACAGTGGCCAGTGGATCTCAGGTGTCCCTGCTGGCATTCTGTCCATTGTCTGCGTGTCCCCTGCCCAGCTGCCCTCATGGGACTTCTGGGGAGTGGTGCTGGGGACGAATGTGCTGGGCAGTCATCAGTGCTTGAGACCCCACGCACAGACACTGCACATGTGTGTCACGTATGTGTTCCCATGGGGCGTGTTGCAGCACTCCCCTAGTACACATGTTCCCCAGACGCGCCCTGCATGCAAGCCCAGGAGTGCAGGCACAGTTCCCCTCCGGCCCGACACACTGGGAGGCGCTTCCCAGGGGTTCCTCCGGCACCTTATTTGGTGGCCCCGGGAGCAGCTCTGGGTACCCGCCAGGCCCCTCCAGGAGCGCCTTCCTTGGCTCATGTTTACAGGGCTGTCAGTGGCGCCCCTTCTCCTGGCCGAGTCCACCCCACCCCCTATTCCTGAGGGCCAGAGAGGCAGAGAGCAAGTGCAGAACTAGGGGACTGCTTTCACCCCACCTCCAGCTCATCCTGCCCCTTGGGAGTACCCACTCTGGGAGTATCAACCTGGGGTGAGTGATCCCCCCCACTCCCACGTGGTGGGCACCTCAGCTCCCACCATGGGTACCCCATTGCCCCTCCCATCCAGCTCCTCAGCTGACTCTCGGGGGCTGGGAGTTGGGGATTAGAGCCGGGGGACGGTCTTGGACAGAACCTGCAGAGGCCAGGAGTATGTCTGCGAGCGTCTGTGTCCATCTGTCCCCACGTCCCTGTGTCTGCCACCATGCTGGTGTCTGCCTGTCCGCACGCTCCTGTGTCTGCCTCTACGCATCCTTGCTGGTGTCAGTATGTCCCTGTGTCCCTGCATCTTGTGAGTCTGGTCTGCACTTGTCTGTGTGTGCATGTGCACAGGGTCCCACTAACCCTGCATCTCCACTCACAGTGCCTGTCTTGGGGAAGGCTGTAAGCAGGGGGTGGGTGCTGGGCTCTGAGGCCATGACACAGCATTTGTTAGGGACTGGGAGGAGAGGTCTCTCTGCCCAGCCTGGGGGTCCTGGGTTCCTGTGGAAAGACAAGGAGGAGGCCTGAGTGCTGGCCTGAGGAAACCCAGAGCCTTAGGCATGGAGGGCAGCAGGGTACTGTCCTAGCTGAGAAATGGGTGGGGAATAGGGGGTGGGCTGGAGCAGAGAAGCAATAGTGGGGTGGATCTGAGGGGTGCAAGAGCCAGAGAGGCTGAGCATAGCTGCCACCTCTGAGGCACCCAACTGTGAGAGTACCCTACTAGGAGAGTACCCCATTCTGGGAATACCCACCTCCAGGAGTACCCCACCCTGGAACTACCCCACTCTGGGAGTACCAACTCCAGGAGTACCCACTCTGGGAGTACTCACTCTGGGAGTACCCATCCTAGGAGTACCCACCTCCAGGAGTACCCCACCCTGGAAGTACCAACCTCCAGGAGTACCCACCCCAGGAACACCCACTGTGGGAGTACCCACCTCCAGGAGTACCCCACCCTGGAACTACCCCACTCTGGGAGTACCAACTCCAGGAGTACCCACTCTGGGAGTACTCACTCTGGGAGTACCCATCCTAGGAGTACCCACCTCCAGGAGTACCCCACCCTGGAAGTACCAACCTCCAGGAGTACCCACCCCAGGAACACCCACTGTGGGAGTACCCACATCCAGGAGTACCCCACCTTGGGAGTACCCACGCTGGGAGTACCAACCTCTGGGAGTACCCACTCTGGGAGTACCCACCCTGGGAACACCCACTCTGTGCTCCTCTGAATCTTTATTTGAGACACGCGGGCATTTGCCTGGGTCTGGGGCTATTTTCCCACTTTCTGGCCCAGGCCGTAAGGTGATCACCTCTCTGGTGCACCCCAGACCCCAGGCAGGGCTCCCACACTCTGGGATATCCTGCCCATGTGAGCCCAGCCCTGAGAGTTGTGGCCAGTGGGGGGTTCCCACAGTGTCCACCAAGCCTGGTGTAAGGCCAGTCACAGGACCCGGACTCTCAAGGCTAGTAGACTTGGGCTCCGCTGGTGAACGGGCATTCCCTGGACAGGGAGCAGCCAGGATCTGGCAACGCTGAGCTGCAGGCCCTGCCGTGGCTCCAGAGCCTCTGAGCTGCGGGCCCTGCCGTGGCCCCATGGCTCCAGTGACAGAGCTATTGTGGGCACCCCACACCTCAGCCCCATGTGGTCTCTGCATGTCCTGGCCTCGTGGAGGTCCATAAGGCAGACCGCGGGGCACAGGCCTCTCCCCGGGGTCCCCGGCGGTGCTCAGTAGTAGGCCCCAAAGAGCGTGGCCGCCTTCTGCAGCAGTGTCTTGTGGTCAGCGTAGAGCGGGAGGCGTCGGTCCAGCACCTGCCACTGGACGGCAGTGATCGTGGCACAGCTGGGCAGAGGCTGCGGGGCAGGACAGTGCTGAGGACCAGGTGGGAGACCAGAGCCCCACATGCATCTCAGCTCACCACTCCCCTCGGGCTGGAGGACGTCCTGCCCTGGCCCAGAGAGGTAGCACCCTCTGGGGGATGGGGCTGAGGGTGGTCTCCCCACAAGCAGACCTAATTCAGCCCTTCCCAAGCCTGGGGCCCATCCCGGTGACCCTCCAGTGCCCCCCAGCCAGACCCAGGCCCCACCAAGCTGAGCATCCGCAGCACCACATCATTCTGGTCAGGGAAGTGGACGTTCACAGCCACCGTCTCGATCCACGCATTGTCCGTGTTCCGAGGGTCGTCCATATAGCCTTTGTACAGCTGCAGGGTGGAGGGTGGAGGGGGAGCTGCCGAAACCCCGGCCTCACGGGCACCCACAGCAGCACCAGCGCTGCTGGCCCTCCTGCCCATGTCCACTAGCTCTGGCCCCCTGCACTCTTCCATCCATCCTGGAGGACAAGGCCCCAGAGGGACACCCTGGCCACTCACTCCCCAGCATCCCCCCAGGCTGCAGAAGGGTGCAGCTTCCCCACCGCAGGGCCGGCTCCCCCTTCGCAGGGTGGAATGTTCTGGAACTAACTGGAGGCGCCAGTTGCACCTCAGGGAGCAGGCACTCAGCGCTCCTGAACCAGCAAATGGCTGATTCTCACCGTTTGCATTCCACTCAACTCATGCCTTTTGCAGAGTAAATGGAGGTACCTCTTGGGACAAACTGGGGGACACCGTGGGGGCACAGAGATAAAACTGACAGCGGTCCTCAGCAGGTCATCTGAGCTGCGGGGGCATGGGAGCAGGTTCCCACACAGTCTCACCTCTGTGCCCTGCGCCAGCAGGCTCTCGAAGTTGGGCCAGAACTCAGGGCGCACCACAAGCCTCAGCTTCTGGGGCAGCGTCTCCCCTGGGTCCCGGGAGCCCTGGGGTGAGGGTGGCGGCAGTGAGCAAGGCCTTGGGGCCCCACCCACACTGGCCACCTGCAGCCGGCCTGGCCACCACGCCCCACACACACACACACAAGTGTCTGCAGCCTGGCTGTTTCGGGCCAGAGTGATACTACCCAGCAGGTGTGGGCACTACCCTCAGGCGACACCTTCCAGCCATGCTCAGAAGGGGAGCCCCAGCTGTGACCCTCCGGCCACTCCCATGCAACAGCCCGTGGCACAAAAGGACTCGGCGCCTGCACCCCATCCTCAGGACTCTGGCCTCCCAACGTCCATCCCGCCACATGCTGCCAGCCCTGCTAGCTGCATGCAGAGGGGGTGGGCAGCCACTCAACACCCCTCAGCCAGTGCAGATGCCGGGCAGGGAGTGAGGGGGCCTTGGGGTGTGGGTTCTGAGCCACTCAGAGTCCTGGATCCATGTTTGCACCTGAGCTGCCCCACCCATGTTCGGACCCCCAGCCCCAGCAGAGGGGGTCCCAAGGCTTCCGAGCCCCAGCAGAGGGGCATGTCTAAGACCACCCCCCAATTCCTGGTGCACTGGGGTTGGCCGTGGTCTTCCGCATGGCAGCAGGCCCCGAGGATCGACCCTTCCCCGCACGAAGTATGTCTCAGTGTTTGCTAAGGGTCACTCCCTGAGGGCAAAAGGCAGGCGCACCCCAGGGCGCAGAGCAGGGACAGCTGGTGTCCTGCAGGGGCTGTGTCTGCACTCACCCCAGGCAGGGCCCAGAGCTCCGACCCCGGGCGTCTCAGCACCAGCACTTCCAGCATCTTCTTGATGCTCCGCCTGCAGATGCCTCCATCCTGGTTCCGCCGCCACCTGTACAACAGCCAGGCCCAAGTCTATCTCCCAGGGCCCTGGAGAGCCAGGGACAGAACCATCTCTGTGGGTCAGTCCCAGGGCCAGGGCCCTGCCCACCAGGCCCCGCCCCTGCCCATCAGGCCTCGCCCTCTTGTCCACAGGCCCCGCCCCAGACCATTAGCCCCGCCCTCCTATCACCAGGCCCCACCCCTGCCCACCAGGTCCCGCCCCCTGTCCCATCTAGGTCCCCTCTGGGGCTATGATGGGTGGGGAGTTTGGCATCTGAAGCCTGGAGGTAGCTCTGCCCTGACTCCAGTTCTGGTTCCTGCAGCCTACTGGGCATCAGTCACTGCCTTCTAGGCGAGCAGCCCTGCAGGCTGACAGGCCTTGGCAGCGGGTGTGTCCTGCCCTCAAAGGAGACTCTGGGACCCTAGGAAGAGGGCGGAGGCATGCTCCCCCTGCAGGAGCTCTGGGCCTCTCTGGGCTCACTCCCTCCCCCCCCCAGCTTCTGGGGCGCAGTCTCCTCCCTGCTTCCAGGGCACGCTCTCTCCCCTACAGAAGCTCAGACACTCACCGGGTGATCACTGGCAGCAGAGTGTGGTTGGGGCCAAAGAATCTGAGAGTCCCACGTCCCCGTAGTCCCGTGCGACCCATGGGGTTCCTGTGGGAGTGGGGTCTGCCAAGTGACGCTGGGGACCAGGGGTTGCCCAGGGGGTGGGGATGGCCCCAGGATGCGGTCGGACATACAGGCTTGCCGGATTCCCTGCACAACCGCCCTGGGGCCGGGCCATTTCAGGCTGCTCCATTCACAGATGAGGAGACAGGGAATGCCCCACTTGGGCCCGCTGTCCCACAGCCCCCCACCCCACCTCATGCTCCCCACCCCTCCCACCTCCCGATGCCCCTCCCTCTCTATTCCAAGGGATCCTGCTCAGGCCCCCCCCCCAGTCCTCACCCCCAGAGATGGGGCCACAGCCCTCTGTATTCCAGAACAAACTCCACCAAAGGCCCACTCAGGCTCCATACCCCGCCTGCTCAGCCCCAAGAAGAGGGACTCCCATTCCCAGTAACCAGTCCCTTGTAACCCTAAACGCACCCAATACCCTTCCTAGGACTGAGGAGCGTGGTCCCCGCTGAACAGGGGCTGGGACACGCTAGGACGAGCGTGCCATGTTACAGGTACCTGTACTGCCACCCCTAAACCCAGGGCGACCCAGGTGCTTGTGGGCGTCAGCGATGAGGGTTTCTGAGAGTGGGTGTAGCAGCACTCACAGCGGAAGCCCGTCCTGCACTGCGTAGGTGCCGTGGAAGCTCCGTCGGTCCACAGCCCCCTCCACTACATTGTAGCTGATCCCCGCACGCAGCTCCGGGGCACTGGGGCAGAGCAGACCCCTGAGAGGGCGCTGGCGCTGATACCCAGCCTCTGAAGTCCCCACCGGCCTTCCCAGCCTCCACCTCCGCCATACCCCACCCGCCTCCGCCACCCCCCACCCTCCACCCACCTCCGCAATCCCCCACCCACGTCCGTCATCCCCCACTTGGCCAGCCTGTACATGGCATTTGGGGGCACAAAGGATGGAGGCTCCAGCATTGCATCCAGGAAGCAGGGCTGTTTGCTGGGGAGGGGGGCCTGGTCTGCACATCCCCATGTCCATGGGGAGGTGAGGGACAGCCCTGGAGACACACTCACCTTCCCACGGGGTCCTCCCGGCCCTTCTCCCTTCTCTCAGCCGAGTGAAAGGGCGGGTTGTAGATGAGGAACTCAGCCTGCAGCGGACAGCACCACAACTCCTAAACGCCTGCCCACACCCCTCCTGAAAGTCACATGGGAGGGACCCCGCTGGGACAGGGGGGCCCTCAGGACTCTGAAGATGAGGTCTCCCCATGGTATAAACTAGGGCTGAGGCCACAAGGAATGGCCTGGAATGTTCTAGAAAGGCCTGAAAGATCAAGGTGGCTGCTTCACCCCTGACCTAATGGGGCAGTTCCTGGAGGCACTGAGGTCAGGAGTGGCTGGGGGTGGTGGGCAGTGGACTCTCGGGGTCACTGAATGCCAGCCCCAACTCCCCCCTGCCAGTCCATGATGGCCGGGAAGCCAGGGCCCAGGGCACAACCACTGCCCCCACCAGTGCCCAGCCGGGCACCACTCACCTCCCAGGGCACCTTCTCATCAGGCACTGGGAAGCGCATGACAGAGGAGCTGGGGTACAGGAAGTGCCTGGCATTCACGTGGTGGAGGCCATCGCCAGCATCCTCCACCTTTGCCCTGCTGTCCAGCGTGGGGTCACACCCCTCAGGAGTCTTTGGGAGGTCTGGGAACGAAGCCATGTGCCAAGCACAGCCAGCATGGGTGCAGCCTGTGGGTGCTCTGGGTCCTTCTCTGGGACCAGGCTACCTACAGGGACACCCTGACAAAGGGTGACAGAGACGGGGTGGCACCCATCCCCTGCAGCGACCAGCCAAGCTGCGTCTAGACTTGGGTCTAGGGTCTGTCCTGTGCAAATGTGGCGCCGATGCCTACGCAGGGCCAGGCCTGGCGCAGAGCTGGTCACAGTGTCACCACCCTTCCCCTGAAATCTAAGTGGGGTGGGGGCCACTCACCCAGCAGGGGGACGGCCTCCTCCCCTCCCGCACTGGTTGCACTCAGGGTCTTGGCAATGCTGCGCAGTGCCCTGGCCATCTCTGCCACCTGCAAGGCAAGTCCCACACCAGCCAGTCACGGGCCATGCACTGCCCGCCACACTGTCCCCGCAGCAGGCCACGTCTGAGCTCTGTCCCACGGGGATACTGCACCAAGGCGGCAGGAAGCTGGAGAGACAGCAGAGGCAAGGCAGCATCTCTGCTCCATCTCCTGGGCAGAGCTGCTGCCCAGGGCTCCACAGCGGGCCATGGCAGCTGTTCCCCGAAATGTGCCCATTTCCAAGGTTGCACCTCGAATGCCTGCAAGCAGGGAGGCTAAGCAGACAGCTCAGGGGGACAGCTGGGGTGAGGAAGGGGGCACAGGGCAGTAGGCCTGAGGGAGCCAGAGCAGAGCTCTGGCCAGGGGTACCTGGTTCGACTGGCCCACCCCACCTTGTCCTGGAGGACAAAGACCACCCTGACATCCAGCTCACTCTGCTTGTCACCTGTCCAAAGGTCCCCACTGAGAGGCCTGCAGGGAGAGACAATGCCTGCTTGATCAAGGCCACCCCTGGAATGGCCAAGATGAGGCACACGGGAAATGGGGTGTTGGGTGGGCAGTGGATGGTGGGTAGATAGGTGAGTGGATGGGTCCATCCACCACCTATAGATGAGTGGGTGGGTGAGTGGTTGGATGGATGAGTGGATGAATGGGTAGTGGCTGGATGGAATGGGTGGTGGATGGACAGATGGGTGAGGGGATGGATGGCTGGATGGTCAGTGGGTGGATGGAGGGTGGATGAATGGATGGTGGCTGGATGAACAGGTGGATGAGTGGATGGATGCGTAGATGAACAGTGGTGGATGGAGGGTGGATGGATGGGTGAGTGGATGGATGGGTGGATGGATGGAAGATGGTTGGATGGGTGGATGGACACTGGGTGGATGGAGGATGGGTGGGTGGATGCAGGGTGGATGGATAGGTTCACATGCTGTGATACAAGATAACGACTCTCAGGTGCCGTAAGGGTTGCCCATCTCGGCTGAGGCTTGAAGCCCAGCCAGAATGGTGGGCTAGTGGTCAGGGCTGTCAGTGAACAGATGGCAAGAGGGACCAAGGTTCTTTCCCACTGCCACGGTGACTCTCCTTGACCCACATCTCATGGAGGGACAGACAGTGGGCACCGAAACTGCCAGCCTTCACTCCGGACTGCAGCGACAGGTGCTGTGTGCTCCTGAGGCGCTTCCCGCCAGGCTGCAATTCCACAGCCCTCCTGCGTTCTGGCAGGCAGAGGCCAAGCAGGGCAGGCAATCTGCTCCCCTGAACCAGCCATGGATGCTGCTCCAGCGCACGTGCTGGGGCTTGGCCAGGGAAGTTTCTGGAAGCGGAGCCTCTTCCTGCTGGAAGGTAGTCCTGGGTCCTGCTGCCTCCCATTTCCCAGTGTGCTTTTCTCTGCAAGACCCCAGGCAGGACCCACCTGCTCCTCCAGGAAGGCCAATCTCTGCTCCGCAGAGGCCGAGCGTTTCAGACGGTCCATTTCCAGCTGGTCCACCATAGCGTCCACCCTGCAGAGGACCCACCTGAGTCTGGCCAGCACAGGAGGTGAAGACTGCACGGGAACCCCAACAGCCCTGGGGGGCCGGGCAAGACTTGGGGGAGGGCACCGCAGGGGCCAGGCTCAGAGGCAGCAGAAACACAGGACCACCCACAGCTGTGTGGCCCAGGGCACCTGTCGCT
Source organism: Sorex fumeus (assembly GCF_029834395.1). Taxonomy (NCBI): domain Eukaryota; kingdom Metazoa; phylum Chordata; class Mammalia; order Eulipotyphla; family Soricidae; genus Sorex; species Sorex fumeus. The sequence goes on along the minus strand of NW_026606098.1, from coordinate 5,648,559 downwards.
GCGCCCAGGGCTCTGGCTGGAGGAAGAGGTCCTACCCAGGGGGCCCGAGGCTGACGCCTACTTCCCACTGATGTCCTGGATCTTGTGCTCTGGCCGCTGCCTCTGCAGGAGCTGCTGGCTCTGCAGGTAGCTCTCCTTCAGGTATAGCTCCCAGGACAGCAGCGCTGCCTCCTCGTTCTTCTCCAGCTTGTTCTCTGCAGGACACCAGCATGAGCCCAGCGCCCGCCCACTACCCACGCCAGCCTCCATCTGCACCCCTGAGGACCGGCTTACTGAGCTGCCGGTGTCTCCGGGCGGGGATCTTGAGGACCACCCTCTTGACAAACAGGTGCAGGTGACTGAGGAGGATGAGGGGGGGCGGTGCGGGTGGCCGGTCCTGGTACTCTTCGATCAGGTCGTGGCGCTGGAACTTCCAGATCTGGTCCGTATGCTCCTGCACCTGCTGGAATGTGTAGCTGGCGGGGAGGCAGGGCGTGGTCAGGCACCTGCGCGAAGGGCAGGGCCCAGCCGCCAGGCTCTGCACGGACAGGCCCACTGGGCTCTGTGGGTGGAGAGGACACAGGCCAGCACCTTGGTTTCAGGAGGGAAGGGGCAAGAGTGTGTGGTGGGTGGGGCCAGTGGTTTCATAAGGGGGGGCCAAGGAGTGGTGGGTGGGGCCAGTGCTTTCATGAGGGGGCGGGGCCAGAGTGTGGTGGGCGGGGTCAGTGCTTTCACTAGGGGCGGGGCCAGAGTGTGGTTGGCGAGGGCAGTGCTTTCGCTGGGGGCGGGACAAGAGAGGCTGTGGTGGACAGGGCAGTGCGTTCACGAGGGGGCAGTGCTCACTTGAACATGGCGATGAGAAGGTTGAGCAGCAGAATGTTGGTGAAGAGCAGGTAGAGACAGAGAAGGGTCACTGTCAGCCACTCAGGAAACGCGGGCGCCTGGCGCGCAGAGTCACTCTCCGGGCACTTGGGCTTGTATGGGTCTGTGCCATTGGGGCTGCAGTGGTCTGGGTTGAAGTTCACACCTAGGTAGGTGAAGGTGGGAGGCAACAGGCAGTCACCGGGGGTCTGGGCAGCCCCCAGCTGAGAATCTCAGCCCCCAGGAAGCCAGAGAGAGGCCTTGTCCACACTGGGAAGCACAGGCCCAGCCTTGCACAGCCCACCTGCTGTAGGCTAGCCCCTGACGCTCCAGGAGGCAAGGAGAATGCAAACCAGAACTAGGCACAACTCTGCGGGAGGGGAGGCAGCCAGGAGCCAGGCCACTAGCGCCCAACAGCATCTGGTGGCCACAAACCACATGGTGGATCACACAGGAGCAGAGGGCTGGCCAAGGTACACTGCAATTTTGTGCATTAGGAAGCCTTCATGCACATAGGGTGTCTCCAGTGGAAAAGCACCTTGATACATTCCTGGAACCCATGCCCCACCCGACCACGTGTGGCCAAGGTGCCCCTGAGCACTGCTGGGAGTGGCGCCCACAGCTACTGAAAAGATTGGAAAAAGGATTTTTCATTTCTAAGCAAATTACTGTCAGCTCTGAAAGGTGGGATTATACTTATCATTCTTCTCTACATTTAACTGAATTCTTTGCTTTCCAAGTATACATTATTTAGCAATCAAATGCAACCCTGTTTTTAACTTTAGGCACTAAATTCTTTTTCTCTTCTTTCAAATGTCATCTAAAAGACCTGGGGGGGGGGGGGGATGGAGTGATAGCACAGTGGGGAGGGCGGTACAACCCAGGCTCAATCCCCAGCATCCCGTATAGTCCTCCGAGCACTGTCAGGAGTAATTCCTGAGTACAGAGCCAGGAGTCACCCCTGAGCATCGCTGGGTATGACCCAAAAAGTAAAAATAAAATTCCTGAGGGGCAGGGTTTGAGGGTGCCGGTGGGGTGGGGGTCTGCAAGGGCCCGGCTCCCTACCGCGTCCTACCATCGATGTAGGCAGGGATCTGCCCAAAAATGGTGAGGTATGACTGGTAGACGACACCCCGGAAGATCCAGTCCACGCGACTCTCGTTGTGGATGAGGATGGCCTGCTTGGCCACGCCAAAGGACACCACCCACACGGCCAGCAGGAAGAGGAAGAAGAAGACATCCTTCATCTGCAGAGATGCACAGGACCCTCAGTGTGTGCCCTGCCTCACCCAGCCCCTGTGCCCCCACACTGGGAGGGTCCAGAGGGCCCCCAGAGGAGGCAACACCCCATCTGCCCCCTCTCTGAGCTGGGGAGCATCTGGAAATATAGTGGGGATAGAAAGGAGCCTTGGATATCCATGGAGGCTGCCTGGAAGAGGTGAGGCTGGGCCCAAGAACAGTCACGGACCATGGGGTGGGGCAGCTCAGGCAGGGCCCCTCTCACCATGCGCTTCACGATGATGATCTTGGGGCCCAGGGTCTTGCTGATGGTGAAAATGTGCATGAGCCGCAGGCAGAACATGATGAAGTCCAGGGCCAGGATGATGCGGCCAGGGTACAGCATGCCTGGAGTGAGCCTGAGCAGGCGAGAGGCCCCTCAGCACCCCGCGGGGCCCGACCCCAAGGTATGACAAGTGAGGTGTGGGTCCCCAGAACAGTGGTCTGGGAAGGCCCTGGAACGGTGCTGACCTGGCAAATAATAGGTCGTGAGGGCGGGATCAGGCCTGACCTGTTCCTCATGCAGGGTGGAGAAGGGGCTACAGCCATGCCATGTGCAGGTGGGGCATCTGAGAGCAGCGGAACCCTGGCCCCACGAGGCCTTCCCCCCATGCTCCTGTCTCAGCCCCATGTCCACGCCCCCCACCCAGGCTCCGACTTGCACCTCCTTGCTGAGCCCCAGCCATCACCTGCAGGTCAGCCCGGCAATGAAGAGGAGGATGGCCGCAATGTCCAGCTTGTTCCAGAAGTCGCTGAAGTACAGCACTGCCATCTTGGCCAGCCCACACCCATCGGGGTCATAGAAGAGCTGGGGAGTGGCCACATCTGACCCTCTGTCCCCAGGGGACATTGGGCTGGGGGTGAATGTCAGGCACCCATATCCCTCAGGGGTGGGGGTGGGGCCCTGCCTGTCCCACCAGCACCCCGTCCAGAAGCACAGGAGCTGGAGCCTTGCCAGCGACACGCGGGCATTCCCGAGCATCTCCCTGATACACTGGGGCTGTGGGGGGCTCTGCTCTGGGCCTCCCCGTGTCCTGAATGCCCCCACCTGTGTACTGAGGACCCCCACATCCTGACCTCCTCCCCACATCCTGAACATCCCCCTTCCTGACCTCCCCCCCACATCCTGGGCATCCCCCACATCCTGAGTGCCCACTGTGTCCTGAGCCTCCCCTGCATCTTAGCACCCCCAATGACTGTAGTGCCCCTGTCTGCATCCTAAGAACCCCCCCACACACCCAGAGCACCCACCATACCATCCTGAGCATCCCCATGTCCTGAGTGCCCCCACACCCGGAGCAACCCCCCACCCAGAGAGCCCCCGCACACCTGGCGCAGCTCCTCGCACACCAGGGAGAAGAGCCAGAGGTAGATGAGGCGCTCGCTCCAGGACGGCACCGGCTGGAAGTCCACCATGAGCACGTAGGCGAAGAGGCAGAGGAAGGCGAAGTAGGACAGGATGTTGAGGTGGAAGATGACCACGGGCGCATTGAAGAAGGCGCGCACACGGGCCAGCCCCTGCATGGCCTGCAGCTTGCGGTCCCTGCACGGCACAGGGGGTGAGCCCACAGCGCACACACACACGGGCCCCCACAGCTGCCCCCCGCAGGCACCAGCACTCTCTGCTGGAGTGCACTCCAGCAATCAGCACAGGTGGGTCAGCATGGCGGGGGGGTGGGGGGGGGCGGGGAGTGTTTAGTGCAGGTGGGTGAGCACAGGGGGTGTTAGAGTCGGTGGGTCAGTGTAGGGGGGGTTAGAAGAGGTGGGTGAGCGCAGGGGGGTTAGAGCAGGTGAACATCCTTTGCAGTGAGTGCTGGGTCTGAGTGATGGTCACTAGCAGGGTCCACACCCAATGAGCCCCTCTCCTGCCCTGTGCCCCTCTGTGCTCTACATCCTGCAGCACTGAGGACGCGTGATGTGTCCTGAGTCCTAGCCTGGCCTGCAGCTCTGCCTGCAGCCCCCACATACCTGCTCTCAGACCCTCCTGCCCTGCAGGCCCATGAAGCCCACTCACAACCTGCCTTCTCTGTGCACCCGCCCTCAGTCCCGCCCCCAATCCCACCCCTGAAGCCCCACCCACAGCCCTGCTCTCTGGAAGCCCCGCCCTCCGTGGCCTCTTATCTGCACCTGAAGGAGACCAGGCCAGTGCAGAGCAGCGGGAAGGCCAACATGCACAGGATGATCCGCCACAGCCCGTTGTCCACACTCAGCTGGCCCCACCACACCTTGGTCAGGAAGGCCTATGGGCAGAAGGCAGCCTCAGACGATGGGCACCCAGCTGCCCTGACTCAGGGCTCTACCCCACCCAAGGCAGTTGACTGTCCAGGTGATAACGGGGTTTTGCTTTGTTGCTGCCAGTGTTGGGGAGGCCCTGTGTGCGGACAAGGGCAGGGAAGGAGGGAGACGGGCAGAAGGCCTGGCACAGGGGACAGGAGCAGTCCGGGAAGGGGCGGGGCCTCGGCAGGGGCGGGGCCCGGGAGGAGGGGCGTGACCTGGATGGGTGTGGCCCCGGCAGAGGTTGGGCCAGGGTGGGCGGGGCCACGGTGGGGCGGGGCCTGGAGGGGCGGGGGCTCAGCAGGGAGGAGCCAGGAGGGGCGTGGCAGTGGCAGAGCCGGAGTCACCTGGATGCCCCCGTGGGACACGAACTTCATGGCTTTGGCCTCCAGGGCCAGCTGCAGGCACGTGGTCCGTCCCCAGGCTTCAGACACGCGAGTGAGCAGCTTCTGAGCCCGCTCCTCGTCCTTCCGGTAGCACTCGGTGAAGACCCCTGGGCAGGGACAGGGCCGGTGTTGGGTGTGCAAAGTGTGGCTGTGCCCCAAGGACCAGCGCGGCTGGGGGTGGGGGTGGGGGACAGAGGGGGCTCCGGGAACAGAAGGTTGAGGTGCCTGCTGGGATGGAGTGAGGGTCTAAGGCACCAGGTGGGGGTCTGAGGTGCCGGGGGCTGGGGTGGAGGGCGCAGTCTGAGGCGCCCGGTGAGAGTCTGAGGCACCGGGTGGGGGTGGGGGTCTGAGGTGCAGAGGTGCAGAGGTGCCGGGTGGGGGTGAGGATTTGAGGCGCCGGAACAGGAGAGGCTGAGGCACCGGGTGGGATGGAGTGAGGGTCCGAAGTGCCGAGTGAGGGTCTGAGGTGCCGGGTGGGGGTGAGGGTCTGAGGCGCTGGTGAGGGTGGGAATCCTAGGTGCTGGGTTTGCGGGTTTGGGTGGTGGGTCGGAGGTGCCAGGGAGGTGTGGGGTGAGGTTGGTGAAGTGCCCTGCGGGGAGTGTAGGGAGGGAGGGCTTCGGGGTGGGGTGGGCTGGGCTGTGGGGCATCCCCTCACCGATGGCTCTCTGCTCGTACTCGTCAGCCAGCGCAAGCATCCCCTCCATGCTGTCCGTGTCCCCCTCCTCCTTGGACAGCTCCTTCAGGATCTTGCTGCAGGCCAGCGCCGCCACAATGCAGTCCTGGCTCTACGGATCAGGCGAGACCCTTAGGGGTCCGGTCCAGCTCACCTCGTATGCCCCAAGGGGACCCCAGACCACGACACAGATGGGCGCGGCGACAGCCTGAAGCCACTGGGCAGCCGCAGCTGCATGGAGCCTGTTTGGGGGGGGGCTGCAGGGGACACAGCTCTTTGCCAGGGTCCCTGCAGTCCAGGGCACCAGGGCACCCCAGCAGGGTGGGGCAGTAGGAGATCCCAAGATGCTCTGAGGTGGCCACGGTGCCCCCTCTGGGGATGGGACTGCCCAGGGGTCACTGGTCTGACCCCCATGGAGCCCTAAGGCCACGGAGGGCCCCCCAAGACCATGGAGAGGGGCTACACTTAGGCTCATCCTAGAGCCAAGCTGCACACAGCACCATCTCGAGGCCTGCCCAGGCAAGCTCCTGGGACCCTGTGGGGGGAGCAGAGGCCAAGCAGTCAGTGGCCCTGCCGCTGGGCTGCCATGAAGGGGGTGCTGACATGGGGCTCGGCCACCTCCCCACCAGACAAGCACTGCATTCCAGCACCAGCACCCCAGTCCCGGTACCTGAGCCCAGATGATCTCAGCCAGCTCCCGGCGGTTCTGGACGATGGCCCAGATGAGCAGGTCGCGTATGGGGTCCGTGGTGAAGGTGCTGGGGCTGGTCGAGCGCTTGGAGAGTGAGCGGAGGCTGGGGCCCTGCACCTGGGGGACGGTGTTCAGAGAGCAGCTCCAGGAGCTCGCCTGCCCACGCCGCCCAGCCACCATGCACCCGGAGGCTCAGAGGCCATCGCTTGGGCCGTCTGGCACAGTCACGGCCTTCACGCCCTTTCGAGGGTTTCTGCACAAACACCAGGAAGTTTCTCTTCTGGAACCGAGACCCTCCACCACCAGGAGTTGAGCTATGGCCTCCAGGGGGCCACTGCCAGGGAACATAACACCCACAGGCAGCTTTCCAGGGTCCAAGCAGGCCCCGCCAGGCAAGCACCTAGCCCTGAGGAGAGTGGGGGCTTGGGGCAAACAGTAGGAGGAGGAAAGAAACTGGAAAGCTCTGGGATCCCTCCCCAAAAAGCAACAGACAGTCCCTGAAGGGCTCTTGGGGGAACCTCAGGGCTGAGGGGTCCCACACACACATCACAGACACTCTGGGGGGGGGCACTTCCTGGGATTCTCAGGGAGCAATGAGAAATTGGGGACAGTCTCCAAGTGCAATAGACCCAGGGCTCTCCATGGGACACGGAGGGACATGAACCACTGAAGTCACAGTTGGGACTGGCCCGTGGAGCCCGGGCTCCTGTGATCTCAGACATAGGCAAGACACCAGGTGCCAACTGCCCATCTTGGTGAAATGCTGTGATCACTCACAGGGCAGTTTCTCGGGAACATGGGGCAGAGGTGACATCTGGTGACAGACATGGAGGGGCCATGGGCTGAACCCTGCACACCTGGTCACACTACTGAGCCCCCAGGCCCAGTGCTCAGGAATCACTCCTGCTGGTGCTTGGGGGGCCGTGTGGGGTGCCAGGGATCAAACCTGGATGGGTCGCGTGCAAGGTAAAGCCTGCCTTGCTGTTCTATTGCTCTGGCCTTGGAGGGGACAGGAACTGGAATGGATACCCCAGATGGCCCTCCAGTTATCATCTCACAGACAGCACCCACCCTCACAGGACAAGAAGCCCCAGGGTAGCCGGCCTGTCGGGTGAGGGACAGTGATAGCTAACACTTCCCCGGGGCAGTTGCTGCTCCCTGCCCCCTGTGCCCTGCGCTGTGCCCACTCCCCTCAGGCGCTCTGCCCTGGAGCTCTCCCTGGCTGAGTTCTTCCCCTCAGGGAGGCCAAGCAACCATAGCCCTGCACCCCTTCTCCAGCACGCGCTGCCAGCTGTTAGCAGAGACAGGCCCTGCGACTGACAAGGAGAAGGCAGTGTTCAGCCCTGTGGCCTGGCCTGGGGGCACGGAGGGGGGGTGCAGAGGTGGGCGGGCACTCACACTGAGCCGGATGTGTGGCACTGGAAGTAGCAGGCGTTGGCGGTCGCTGTTCCGGGGCCGGGGGTACAGGGGCTGCGTGAAGTCACCCAGCAGCTCCCGCAGCACCTGGGCAACGTGGTACATGCGCAGGTGTGGCTCGGCGGGCGCGCAGGGCTCCTCAGCCAGCGCCTTCTGCAGCTTGTACTGGAACAGACACGGCTCCAGGTTCCCGTACAGCCACAGCAGCACGTCCCAGGTCACCATCTCCTTCAGCCGCACCCCATTCTCCAGAAACAGCCGCACGAACTCCGGCTTGTTGGAGATGAGGGCAGCCGTCATCATGGGGTGCAGATCTGAAGGCTAGAGGGGGAGTGCAGCCACTCAGCGCCCCCTGCAGGCAGCCCTGGGGGCAGGGGACGGGGAGTGGACAGCAGCCCCTCCCCCCCCGCCCCCCACCAGGCTGCCCCAGCGTCTCGCCTTCCACTGGCACTCATCAGTGAAGATCTCGCTGCGGGCGATGTCCACACGGTTCCAGGCCACGGCCAGCTTGAGCTGGTGGTCCCAGCTCTCATGGCCAAAGTGGTCGCGGCTTCGAGAGGCTGCAGGAGAAATCCATGGGCAGGGGCCGCCAAGAGGCACAAACCCTACCTGCTGCTGACCAGTCCCCCCACAATGTGGTCATGGGCACTTCCTGTGACTCAGTGCTTGCCTGTGAGGCAAACCTAGACCAGCACTTCCGGTTTAGCACTCGGGTAACCCGATTCCGCCACACTCCCCACTCCACGGCCCAACCCGAAGTTTGAGCTGACCCGAGTGGGACATGAAAACCATGTTTTCCAGCACCTCTGCCCACACACTTGCCCCAGCACCGCCTTCTCCAGGGCTGTGGTAGTCATGAACTTTGCGGGAGTGGTTGTGCCACACCCTGCAGTGCTCAGGGCTTACTCCTGGCTCTGCACTCAGGTGGGCTTTGGGGACCATATAGGTTGCCGGGGATAGAACCAGGTCAGTCATCTGTGAAGCAAGAACCCTACCTACTGTACTATCACTAGGCCCCCAAAGATAGAGACCTTGGCCCTCACCTCACCTCAGGCTCTGCTTTGAGCTGGACCACCATGTCCAGCCATAGGGGCTGCCCTGAGACTCCCCAGAGGAAAAGCGGGGGCCCCGACAGGAAGCTCCTCACCCCACACCCAGTCTCCTCACCTGCCAACAAGGGACATTGACCAAAGCACCAGGGCACAGGAAGCCAGTTAGCCCAGGGAAGGTGCTGGGTCCTCTGTGATGGGCAGACACCAGGCCACAAGGCCCAACACCTCAGCACCAGTGGCCAGGACACCTGCCGTGAGGCTTGCCACCACCTGGAACCCCCTACAGGGTGGCCAGGCCACCTGGTCTGGGAAACACCAGCAACCCCAAGAAGGTTCAGACACGCACTCCCTCGAGCCCAGTCACCTCATGGCCAGAGAAAGAGACCCATGACCAAATAGAGCCCGCCAGAGTAGCCCCACTCCATGTAGGCCCGGGAGGGGAGCGGGAAAGAGGACAGGGCTCCCGGGTCAGTGCAGCGATGTTTAGATGTTTACATCCCACCTGCCCTCAGAACCAGCCCTGAGGACTGCTCAGAGTACCCCCACCCTAAGTCTGAGTCTTCCTAGAGGATAGGGCCCTGGCAGGGACTGCGGCTGTGGGAGAGGCACCTCAGAATTCCACCCTGGGCTGGGGGGGGGGGGGCAGGAGACTCCACCCACCTTTGAGCAGAGCCTGAAGGATGGCCACGTCCACGTCCTGCTGGCCATCCTTGCCGTCCCGGAAGATGGTCAGCAGCTGCCGCCGCCGCACAATATCCTGGATCTGCAAGGACGCTGGTGAGAACCAGGGGATCAGCCCCTGACCCCAACCTGGGCCTCAAGCTGCTCCTCAGAGACCCCCACTCAGGTCAGCCCCCACATACTCCTGGGACCCCCCAACCTGCCCTCAGACAAAATAATTTCTCCTGGTGGGGCCCGCCCTGTGCCACAGAACACAGGTGTAGGGTGCCCTTGAGGGTGTCCATGCAGCCCTGTGCATGTGGCCCTGCCCTGGGGAAGACTCAGACTTCCCTCAGGCCCCCCCACCCCCCAACCACAGCGCCCGCAGTCACGCCTGTGGGTTCCGTGAGACCCCGTGAGCACCCATGGCTGTGGCCCCTGTAAGCAGCAGTGTCACAGCGTTGATGGGCCTGACTGTGGACAGCAGTGGGAAACCCTGCCAGCAGGAATGAATCCCCCCAGAAAGGCCTGGAGGGGTGCTGGAGAGACGGACAGTGGGGAAGGCTCTTGCCTTGAATGAAGCCCACTCACATAGGGTCCCCCATGCCCCACTGGGCATGACCTGAGCACTGCGCATGTGACCCCAAACAGAGAAAAGTTACCTGGCCCCCGGGGCATCTACCTGACTTGGGGTCCCTCCAGACCTCTGTTCCAGGGACAGAAGCCACTCTCCCTCCCACAAGCTGGAGGCAGTGTGGCCAAGCACTGACCCAGGAGCTGTCCCACACTCACAGCCAGAGACGGGGGACACCAAGGGCCAGGGGGCATTGCTGCCCAGCTCTGGGCCCACATTCCCCTCCTCCCACGCACCTTCTTGGTCCACTCGACAAGCCTGAGCTCCGTGAAGGTGTCGAAGGTGTCGTGGAAGAGGACCCCCAGCTTCTGCTGGATGAGCCCCACACGGATGTCCGGCACAGGCAGGCTGGCCACCTGTGCGATGACGTCGGCCACCCGGCCCGAGCCCTCCACCACCACGCAGGGTGTGCCGTTGGTGATGGCGTTGTAGATGGTCTGTGAGGGGATGCCGTGAGCAGGCCCCGACTGACCGCCCCCAGCGTCACTCCGCCCCAGGGCTCAGGGGGACCCCTGGCCCACACCCCACAACAGGAAGGACACCTCTAGGAAGCTGGCTTCAGGATCGCAGTGGAAGACTGTGCCTGAGGGGGGATGCAGGTCCAGGCACCCTGGGCCCCCACTCCACACCAGCACCCTGCGGTCACTACCTAGGATCCCTGGAGTCGGTGACCCGTTCCCTTTCCACTGTGCTTACCAACCCAACGGCCGGCCCCATTTCCCAGGGAGAAGAGATGCCCCCCTTCCCACCTCTCATCTGAGGGAGCAGGGGGAGAACTGACCCTGAGAGTCACAGAGACCCCAGCCACCTGCCTGCAGGACCCCAGCGAGGCCTGATGGGGGTACCTTGGCCAGAGCTACAAGCTGGACCCTCCCAAAGCGCCCGCCTGTCAGGGTGCTGGGCAACATGGGAGGGGGAGGAGAGCCCCTCTCCTGCCCGGCCTGGCCAGGGGCCACACACTGGGAACACAACCATGATCTTGGACCAGCGCGCTGCTGTGTCTACCATATCCCGTGAACAGCCCTGCTCCACCTGCCACAGACCATGGTCGTGGCCCCACAGCGTCCTTCTGTGGGACCAGTGGACACTACGGGGACTGCAGCACGGAGCCAAGGCCAGGGTGTCTGGAGCAGGGGTGCTGGGGGCCCCATGAGGACTCACATGCAGAGTGCCTGGTCCTCCCTCCAGCACCACACAGACGATGGGGATCTTGATGGCCACACCTAGGACAGGGCATGGAGCCATCAGTGGGGCACCAGCTCACGGGCGCAGTCTCTCCCCATGCTTTCTGCAACGACTCCCACAGTGCCCAACGTGGGGGCAGCATGGGCACACCACTGCGAGGGGGGGCAGGGGTGTGAACCCCACCCCTCCCCAGCAACCAGAGCTGTAAACAGTTATGCCTCCCCCCCATCCTGTCGTTCCAGGTACACATCTCAGAGGCCCTAGCACTGCCCCCAACACAGCCCACCCCTTCTCTGAAGAAAGCAGAAAGCAGGTTCTCGAAGCCTGTTCCCTGGTCAGCAGCAGGGGCTCCCCTGAGAACTCAGAGAAGGGAACCCTCACCCCAGTGCTCGGCATTGGGTGGGGCACACACAGCCATGAGGGTCCCAGTGGGCAGGAGCAGGGAACACCACCCTGAATGTGCCGTCAGCACAAACCTGCCACTCCCTTGGCTGCTTGGCCCCCGACCCCAATGTTCCCACCTGCCATCACTGCACCCCATCCTGCTCACTTTCAGGGCCAGGCCCAGCACCCCACATCCCCTCTCTGAGCTTAGACAGGGCTCTGAGGTGACCCAACTCTCCTCCCAGTGAGACAAGTATGCAAAGGGGGCCAGGCCCCAGTGAGCCCACCGCCCCGTTCCTTGGTCTGTTCCGAGATGAATTTCTCCAGCCTGGCCCGCAGCGGGATCTCCACACCGTAGCAGCCGTGTGTGCCATCATCCACGAGGATGAAGTGTGAGTGGTTGCTGTCCAGGCAGGTGAGGTGGCCCTGGCCCTCCTCATCCATCACGTACTCAGCAGGAAAGCTGCCCTGGGTACACACAGATGGATACTCTGTCCAGTGGTGCTCCTGAGCCCCAAGACCAGGTCCTGACCTGGGCCCGCACACGTCTCTGCACAGGGAGCAGCCCAATTGAGGGGCACTCCCCTGTGGGACTGTGCAGGAGGGTCTTTACAGGGAACACATAGGAGGGTCCCGGCTCAGAGTGGGAGACGGGTGATGTGGCCCAGCCAAGGAAAGGAGGCTGCCGCAGGAGCCGGAAGGGGAGCAGCTGGGCACTGACCTGAGCCCAGGATCTTGGGCAGAAGCAGTGGGTTCCTGGGTTCGGATTCAGGCAGGAAAATGGAAAGGGCCCAGCCCACCCACAGCCCTGGACACAGCACTGCCATCTCTGCCTGTCCCACCTCTGCACAAGCCCGACCCACCTCTGTACGTGACCACCCCATCACCCATCCCATCACTCATTCTCCCACACCCTCTCCCTGTACCCTGCTGAAACCCAGCACCCGTACCTGCCCATGCCCCCACAGGCAGCCCGCTCACCGTGGGGTGCACCAGGTCCTCGCGGTTGTGGATGGTGCCCCAGGTGGCCACTCCGATGGTCACCACGCCAGCCTCACTGCCGCGGCTGCTCAAGCTGGAGTCCCGCACGGCCTCCCCCACCTGCTTCATCACGCCTGTGTGGGACCCCCCAGTGATGATCCAGGCCCCTGTGGAGGGAGCAGAGCTGTACCCGCAGGTGTCCACACGCCTGGGGCTCGGCCCCACACACCTGTGCTCCAGCCCACCCTGCGTACCTGTGGTCTGGGCCACCTTGACCAGGCCCCTCCGGAAGACGCTCTTAAGCCGGGGCTTCATGTTGAAGTCCTTGGCACCCCCCGTCACAGAGATGAGGAGGTTGGGGACCTCCAGCCCCCAGTGCTCCGTCATGAGGTGGTAGATGACGCTGGACGGAGTGTCCTGGGAGACGCGGACGAACTGCCAGAAGTGGAGACAGATGGGGACTGTGTTAGAAGTGCCTAAGACACAGTCTCACCACGGAGACCCCACTGCCAGGCACCCCAGTTCCGGTCTTGCCCCAAGGACTGTGCTGCCAAGTGTGCTGGGGTAGTGGCCTGCTCTGTGCTGACAGGCCCGGGGCTGTGCCTGACTGTGCCTCAGCCCAGGAGGAGGTGTGGCCCCTTCCGGGAAAAGGCCAGGTGGACTCTGCCTCTGCGGGCCTCCAAGCTTGTCTCCATCCCACCCCTCCCCAGGACCCAAGTCCCCCACATTCTCCTGCTTGCCCCCAGCAGTCCCAGGCCCAGAGCAAGCTCACCTGCAGCCCCCTAGAACAAGGGTTCCGAGGTACCTACCTTTCCCACCTTCTGGCCCAGGCCTGTGAACACGATGTCCCCAAAGGCGTCTGTCGGCCGCTCCTTCACATGCTTCTTGGGGTCCCACTCCTTGTCCGGAAAGGGGTGCGGCCTGGTGGCCTCCTCCCCATGCTGCTGGTGCGTGTAGCCGCAGGCACATACCACTTTGCTGCGAGGAGGCCACCGTACTGTCACTGCACTGTCCACACAGTCACCCCACAGTCACCCACATGATGACCCACATGGTCACCCACATGTTCATCCCACAGTAACCCACACAGTCTCCCCAAGGTCACCTACCTGGTCACCGCATGTCACCACATGGTCACCCCCTGGTCACCCCACAGTCACCCACATGGTCACCCTATGGTCACCACACTGTCACCCCCATGGTCACCGCACTGTCACCCACATGGTCACCCCACGGCCACCCCATGGTCACCACACTGTCACCACCTGGTCACCCCACCCCATGATGACCCATGCCTCCCCCCATGCAATCTCCCTGCCCTCAGCCACACCATCCCCTGCATCCCCACAGTGGCCAGTGGCAGCCAGGTGGAGCCAGATCCTGAGGCTGGCAGTGCTTCCGGAAGCCGGAGAGCACAAGGAGGAGCGGGAGGAGGCCGTGTGGCCTGCTTCCACTGGCTCCCGGGTGGAGGGCGCAGAGTCCATGGCCAAAGCCACACCATCTGTCGCCCGTGTGGACTTGCACCCCTGGGGCGGGTTCTGGCTGGGGGGGGGGGGGAGCAGGTGCCTGTCCCCTTGGGGTGGACCAGGAGATCTCCTGCAGGGAGGGAGGAACAAATCAGGGCAAAGCTGAGGGGTCCGGGGTTGCGGCACCAGCAGAAGCCTGCAGGGTCCAGCCAAGTGCGGGGGCACCAGTCTCCCAGGACCAGGTCACGGGCCGCCAGAGCAGCGCCCACAGGAACACCCTGACTCCCGGCTCCACAGCCTCCGCTTCCCTCCCCCCGGGCCCCTCCCCCAGAACTGAGCTGGATCCCCAGACTGATGGGCTCAGCTCTGCCGACGCTGACCCAGAAACCAGACTCAGCCGGGGCCCTCGGCCTGGATGAGCCCGGCCGGATGTCCCCAGGTGGGATGAGAGCTGGGTCCTCAATCTGCGGCCTGAACCCTTCTTGCCCCCAGCCACCAGCGAGCTGTAGAGTCTGCCAGCCCCAGGAGCTGCACAGGGCCGCTGGGGGTCGAGGGGACACTGACCCCGCGTCTGAGAGTTTGGCGCTCTCCACGAAGTACACACACTCCTTCTTGCTGATGTTTGCGGGGATCCAGGAGCTCAGGTTCTCCTGCTGTGGGAAAGGGTGTGAGAGCTGCATAGGCCGGCACCCCACGCCTCCCAGGGCCCCCACCCCCAGCCGCCTCAGGGCCCCGACCCCCAGCCTCCACGGTGCCCTGACATTCTCTGTGCCCCTCAGATACTTGGAGTCTCTTTGGAGGCCAAGGTCTTAGCTCAATACCCCAAAATGTCAGGTGCTGATCTGGAGTTGAAGTCACCTGGCAGAAGGCCAGGGCAGGACAGGTGTCTGTCCAGTCACTTCGGTGAGTGTGGTGGGAAGGACCCAGGGCTGAGTCCCCTGAGCCCCACTGGGCTGGTGCCCGTCCCAGTGCCCACACGGGTCCTACCTTGTTTGCGCAGCTGAAGGGCGGCGCCACCCTCTTGCTCCTGCTGCTGCTGCTGTTCCCTCGGAGCAGGGAGTCCAGGGCCAGGTCGCCCACTCTCCTGGGCTGCGCGACGAAGGCCTCTTCCTGCTTGGAGCCTGCTCCCCTCAGGGCAGCCTCCATCCCCACAGCGGTTCAGCACAGCTGATTGTCAGGGGCTGGGACAGACCCCAGAGTTACTCGGGGGTGACTGCACAGGCCGGCACCCCAGTCCTCCTCAGGGTCCGACCTCCACGGGAGCACCATGGAGTCTGTCCCTGATGTCCATTCACTGCACTTTCCAGAAGGAAAAGCCTCAGGCCCAACTACAGAGCAGGTCTGGACTGTCCTCTCTGACAAGCTGCTCAATGGGGGACCCCTCCCCAGTCTCCATGCCCCAGCCCTGTGAGCGCCCACCACCTTGTCACCAGCAGGAAGCAATGCCGAGTCCCCAGGCTTTCCTGAGCCCTAGTGGCCGTGGTGCCTCCCATGGCGTCATCTAGTGTGGCTCTGTGCTCTGGAGTGACCCATGTGACCCAGAGTGACAGGTATGTGGCAGGTCCTGGCTGCCCTGCACCCTCCCAGCCCCTCCCCCCTGGGGCTTCTCCCTACCCCCACTAGTAGGGCCTCTTGCACATCCTGCGTTTCCTCACCTGCTGCAAACACCCCACAAGCAACTGCACAGAGGCCTGGGGTGGAGGGGCAGCAGATAGAGACAGACAGAACCATGGTGGGATAGACAGGCTGACAGAAGCTACATGTGTGCACACTGGACAGCCATAGGCCTGGATACTGACACATTCACACACATAGTCACAGCCGACACACACACACACACAGGGCATTGCAGTTCACACAGTCACATCCCCACACACACACACAGGGTATCACAGTTCACACAGTCACACCCCCCCCCACACACACAGGGCATCACAGTTAACACAGCCACAGGCCCCCCCACCACACACACAGGGTATCACAGTTCACACAATCACAATCACAGCCCCCCACACACAGGGCATCACAGTTCACACAGTCACATCCCCCACACACACAAGGCATCACAATTTACACAATCACAATCACAGCCCCCCCACCCACACACAGGGCATCACAGTTCACACAGCCACAGGCCCCCCCCCACACACAGGGTATCACAGTTCACACAATCACAATCACAGCCCCCCACACACAGGGCATCACAGTTCACACAGTCACATCCCCCCCACACACAAGGCATCACAATTTACACAATCACAATCACAGCCCCCCACCCACACACAGGGCATCACAGTTCACACAGTCACAGCCCCCCCCACACAGAGGGCATCACAGTTCACACAGTCACAGCCCCCCCACCACATACACAGGGCATCACAGTTCACACAGTCACAGATCCCCCCCCAACACGCACACAGGGAATCACAGTTCGCACAGTCACAGCCCCCCACACACACACACAGAGCATCACAGTTCACACAGTCACAGCTCCCCCCAACACACGCACAGGGCATCACAGTTCACACAGTCATAGCATCCCCCCACACACACAGGGCATCACAGTTCACACAGTCACAGCCGACACATACACACACAGGGAATCACAATGAACACACACACACACAGGGAATCACAGTTCACACAGTCATAGACAACACACACACACACGGCATCACAGGAGCACAGAGGACGCATCCACACAGGGAAAAGAAGCAGAGACAGACACACATGTGCAGACAAACCTGCAGCTGTGAGGGGGCTGCTCAGATGTGGGGGCTCGGGGCCGCTGAGCTCTGTCGCTGCATGGGAGAGGCAGCCCCCGTCACCCTCTCTGGGGCTCCTGGGCCCTGGCTGCGCCCTGCCCCCCACTCCCCTCCCCCAGCTACACAGATCCAGCCCCAAATGCTCCAGAAGTACCCCAGGACTTGGGGGTCTGGCCAGGAGCAATGCACCTAGGGACCCTGTGGCTCCCGGCTTGTCAGGGACCCCAGAAGTCCAGGCTGGGGCCCTCTGGAGAGTGGAAGATGCTACCCTAGCCCGGCAGAGGATGCCCCAGCAGCAGGAGGATGCGTGTTCTTGGGGTGCAGAGCAAGGACAGTCAATCTGCCAGACTCAGCTCTGCACCACTGACTATGGCCCCCAGCCCTGCTTCTCCCCAACACAGCCCACCCAGAGCTGCACTCTGACCTCCAGCCCATCAGCTGCGCTCAGCTTCCATGGCCTTGGGTCCAGCAGAAGGAGCCAGAAACAATCTGCATGCTGACCCGGAGACACCATCCCCCCTCCTCTGCCCCCTTGATGCCCCCGTTCCCCGCACCCATTCTCTGCCCAGCACCCCTGCCATCCATCCGCCACTACCTGGCTCTGCACTGCTGTGGTCTGTCCTGGCAGGCAGCCCGGAGGCCGGCAGCAACTCACACGGCAAGGCAGTGCCCCGCCCTCCTGCCGGCAGCGCAGAGCCAGTGAGCCTGCAGCCCTGCGTCACTGGGGCGGCACAGAGGCGCTCAGAGCCCCCACCCCCAGGCCCTCACTGCAGGGGGCCACTTCCCCTCCCAGGGCCTGGCCTCTCTACTCAGAGCCAGGGGCACCAGACCACTCCCCTGTCGCGGGGGGGGGGGGGGGGGGGGGGGGGGCGGGGGGGGAAGGGGGGGCACGGGGGGGGTCTTAAGGGGCCTGGGGGGTGGGGAAACCACTCCCCATGCAGCTCAGACCAGCTTCCCAAACTGCCCAGTGAGGTGTTTGGGGGGCCAGGGCAAAGAAGAACTAAGTACACAGCACCCACAGAGCAGTATGGGAAGGACTAAGCACACAGCACCACAGGGCAGGTGGGCCTCATAGACATACTCAGAACTGGACTCTGCCCCCTGCCTGGCCTTCAGGGCCAGGGCCCTCACTCCACAGAGGCCCTGCTGGCTTCTCACCAGCAACGGGCAGTGACCCTGAGCCCCTCAGCTGGAAGGGTGGGGTAGGGAGAGCACTGTGGAGTCT
Source organism: Sorex fumeus (assembly GCF_029834395.1). Lineage (NCBI taxonomy): Eukaryota > Metazoa > Chordata > Mammalia > Eulipotyphla > Soricidae > Sorex > Sorex fumeus. The sequence goes on along the minus strand of NW_026606098.1, from coordinate 5,630,649 downwards.
CCAGCTGGCTCTAGGCCTGGCTGACTAATTCCTGCCTGAGCCCCCCACACCTCCTACCCCACCTCTGTCCCCCCAAAGGAAGCAACAATGCCTGGAGATCCGTGAGAGCAGACGGGGGCACATACTGCAGCACTCCAGAGCTCGGTCCTTCAGGACCACCCCCACGGACCCCCACTGCCACTGAGCAGGGCTGAAGACTAGCAGGTGCCCAAGCACTGCCACAAGCCCCAGGGGTAACGACACTTCAGGAACAGCAAAAGAAGCAGATGTGCACACACTTTCAAAGACACACTCTCACATGCACTCCCAGACACACTCCCACAGACACATTCCCAGACACACACCCACAGATACACACTCCCATAGATACACTCCCAGACACACTCCCATAGATATATACTCCCAGACACACTCCCGCAGAGCACTCTCCCACAGATACACACTCCCACGGACACACATGCTCACAGATACATACTCCCAGACACACTCCCACAGACACACACTTTCAGACACACTCCCACAGATATATACTCCCAGACACATTCCCAAATACACACTCCCACAGATACACACTCCCATACTCCCATAGACACACTCCCACAGACACACACTCCCAGACATACTTCCACAGACACACACTCCCACAGACATACACACTCCCAGACACACTCCCACAGAACACCCTTAGATAGACACACACTCCCACAGATACACACTCCCAGACACACTCCCACAGAACATACTCCCACAGAACACATTCCTATAGACACACACTCCCAGACACACACTCCCACACACTTCTACAGACACTCCAGAGGTTCACATTCCAGTTACATTCCCAGACCCACGTGCCCAGACAAACTCCAACACTCCTACAGACTCAGTTCACAGACTCACATTCTAGACACACACCAACAGATCCACACTCCCAGAGACACACTCCCACACACTCCTACACTTACTCCACACATTCCACATTGCCATAAATGCACACGCCCAGACACATTCCCACATGCACTCACAGACACAGCAATAGATTCCCCCCAGACACACTCCCTCACATGCCTACAACTCACTCCACAGACCCACAGACCCAAACACACTCCCACATGCACCCACAGATACACACACCCACAGACACCCCCCCACACACATTCCTACAGACAGTTCTCAGGCACAAACTCTAGACACATTTCCACATACACTCCCCAGACACATTCCCACACACACCTCAGACTCACTTCACAGACCCACACACTCACACTCCCACACACTACCAGACACACTTCCACAGGCACACTCCCACATGTATTGACACACACGCCAATAGATACATACCCCTACATACCTTCTGATACACTTCTACACATTCCAGACACACACACCTCACAGACATACTCTACATGTCCCACAGATACACTCCACGTATTCCCACACGTACTCCCACACACTCCTGCACATTCCAGACATTCCCACAGACACACTCCACATACACTCCCAGACATATACTCCCAACATACTCGTCACACTCCCACAGATACACTCCACAGACACACACTCCCAGAAATCCCCAGATAAACTCCCACACACATACTCCTACACACTCTCACAGACACACTCCCAGATACATACTCCCATACACTCCCACATACCTACACATACACTCCTCCCCATATATGCACATAGACACACATGCACAGACTCACACATACACATATTCACATACACTCACATACACTCATGCCCTGTGGTAGCAGCTCAGCTGAAAGGGTCAGAGGTGGGGGGACTCTAGCAAGAAGCCCGTGGAGAGTGGGGGGGGGGGCAGGGCCAGTGCTGGGTGGGATCTGGCAGGCGCTTGGAGACCAGTTGAGAAAACTGGTATATCTGGCCAGCTCCTTCCTTCTAGGAGAGAGAACAGCACGTCCATCTCATGTACGAAGCTGTTCTGCCCCACTCCCAACCCCCTCTGCCTTCTGGGGACAATAATCGGCCTCTGCCCGGAACACAGCCCTCAGACTGGGCACGAACCTGACCACAACACTTTTCTAGACGGGGCTGTGGGCACAAAACCACGAGGCAGGGAGGGCATGGCCAGGGCCACCATGAATAATGCAGAGATTGAGCAGGAGGGCTGGGGCCCCAGGTAGGTGTGGGGGAGAGAGTAGCTCCAGCTCCCTGCCACAGGCCAGCAGCACATCGTGCCCAGACCACAGACAGACACACACACACAGAGGCACAGATACACACGGACACAGATATACTGACACACTGACACTGACACAGATAGACACCAACACGCACATACTCAGATATGGCAATGTACACACACACAGATACAGCAACAGACACACGAGTCCACAGACACAGATATACACAGACACGACAAATACACACACAGACATGCAGTGTAGGTGCTCGTGCCTACAAATACACAGAGTCTGCGCAGAAATTGGGGCAGTACTCAGCAGGGGGGTCCTGACACAGTCCTGGGGTCCCCCAGAAAGAAGAGTATGTGGGAAGAGGAGTGGGGTACAAGGTCAGGTGTGTGGGTCACAGGGTGCCTCTCAGTGGTGTGTACAGAGCCCGGTGTCTGAGGAAGGCCACACCCGGCTTCTGCCACCACCGGGGAATTGGGAAACAGGCCCCGGGGCTCATTGGGAAAGCAAAAGCCCCAAACGTGCCTCAACCAAACAGCCCCCAGGAAACGGGTTTTCCACAACCGCAGGGGTACGGAAAGGGAGGTGGGCTCGCCACGGCCCCGCAAGCGCCAGAGGCCGGGCGGCACCGACCCGCCGGCCACTCTCTGACCACACACGCCGCTCTGTCGTGTCCAGGGCTCACTCCGTGTCCCAAGCCGCCAAGGAGACATTCCCGCCCCCGCACTCACCCCGCACGCACTCGGGGCCCCAGCGACCCCGAGGAGCAGAGCTGGGCACAGGGTCCCGGGAATAGCCTCGCTGTGGAGTTCCCCGCAGACCCCGGGACTGGGCGCAAGACTGCCCACCCATCAGGCCTGCACACTCCCCGCATTCCCCCTGCCCACCGCCTAGGGTCCAGGGGAAGTGGAGGGGGCGGGGGCCGGGCAGGCGCGTGGGCAGGGTCGGACCCAGAGTCCCCTTCCCACCGGCCTCCCCTGTCCCCAACAGCCGCAAGCCGCACTCCTGCGGCCTCCGCGCCTCCAAAGGCCCAGGGACGCAGGACCCGAGACCCCAAAGCTGGTCCTTCGGGCGTCCCCCGAGTCGGGGCTGAGCCTGCGCTCGGGAGCCCTTGGGGGGACCCTGAGTTCCGAGGTATCCCCACGGCCGGACTGACGGCCCCGCCCCCGGGCGCTCGGGCCTCTCTGCTCGCCCTCCCCTCGGGCTGAAGCCGGGCCGGCGTTCGGAACTCCGGCCGAACAGGACTGGGGTTCGGGGTGCAAGGACAAGGCGTGACACCCAAGGAATCCCGGCGGTGCGGGTAGCGGCAGAAGCGAAGGAAGCAACTCAGCGCGCGGCTTGCAAGCTGCGCAGGCGCAGGACGCGCGCAGCCCGGGGCCGGGCGGAGCCAAGGCGCGGACCGGAAGTCGGAGTGTGACACGGAGGAGCCAATGCGCGGACCGGAGTCCCGGGGGCGTGGCACGGCAGAACCAATGCGCGGACAGGAAACCCGGGGGTGTGACGCGGCGGGCGGAGCCAATGCGCGGACCGGAACTCCGGGGGGCGCGGCATCGTGGGCGGAGCCGATGCGCGGACCGGAAGCCCGGGGGCGTGGCACGACGGAGCCAATGCGCGCGCGGACCGGAGGCCCAGGCGGCGCCACTGCGCCCGCGTGGCACCGCCCATCCCAGGCGGCCTATTGGCTGCGGGCCCCGCCCCTGACGACGCAGGCCCCGCCCCTGGAGACGCGGCGCGGAGGATCGGAGATCTTCCGGGCTCGCGGCCCGGCCCGGCCCGGCCCGGCTGAGGCTCGGCGCGGCCCGGCGCCATGAAGCTGACTCGGAAGATGGTCCTGACCCGGGCCAAGGCGTCGGAGCTGCACAGCGTGCGCAAGCTCAACTGCTGGTGAGCCGGCGGCCCGCGGGGGTCGGGTGGGCGCCTTCCCGCGCCCGCGCTCATCGACTGCCCTCTCCCCCCAGGGGCAGCCGCCTGACCGACGTGAGTGTCCGCGGAGCGCCTCCCGGGACCCAGGAGCAGCGGCCGCTTCCCGAGGGCCCCTGCGCTGGCCCCTCCCCGCTGCTGTCGGAGTGGGCAGGGGGCAGACCCCGAGTGTCCCGGCACAGCGCGGGCCCCGGGCCCGCGAGGCTGTTCTCTGGCCAGGCAGGGTGGGAGGCGCCTCCGGGCGGCCCAGGGGAGGCAGGCCGCGGGCCCCCGGGCCCCCGGCACGGGCTGTTTGCGAGTGGAGGGCAGCACTGCCTTCCTCCGGGCCCCTAGCGCCCCCCCCCCCGCAGCAGGGAGCCCCCCACCCCCATTCCAGGCGATGGAAGCGGGGAGGCCCCCTGCACCCTTCACACTTGCATCTCTACCCCCTAGATCTCCATCTGCCGGGAGATGCCCAGTCTAGAAGTGATCACACTCAGGTACTGGGCCCCAGAGAAGGGGGTCAGGGACCCCTCTGAGACCACCCACCCTGTCCCCCGGCTCTGCCACCCTCCAGGCACACCCTCGTGGCAGTGGGGAGCCTGGGACTTGCCCCCCTCTCTCACCAAGTGCGGGACTGCCTGGGGTTGTGCTTGACCCTCAAGGGCTATTTGGAGGATGGGGAGGCCACGGCAGCTGGCCGAGTGGGTCCCGCCTGACAGACCGCCCAAGGGCCTTGGGGCCACCGTGCAGGGGGAGTCACGGAGCGCAGGCATCCCGTCTGCGGCTCCCTGGCTGGCTCGCTCCTCCCACGGCCCTCTCCCCTGCTGACACCATGAACCCAAGCTGGGGAGTTCCAGGCTGCTGCCGGTTCTGGCCTCTGCTTTACAGACGCCCCAGTTCTGGGGAAAACCTCTTCCTTGGGATCTGGCGCTTGGGCCCTTGGTCCCGTGGAGGCACATGTGGTGCCCCTGACCCACACAGGCAGCCCCCTCTCCACCCGAGAAGGATGTTCTGGATGGGTGGGGGTTGCGGGCAGCCTGCAGGGCCCCTGGTGTGGGGAGCGAGAGGCCGTTAGCGCTGCTGACAGGTTCCCCCACCCCAGTCCCTTGCCCGGTGGGGCGCTGGGGCTCAGCTCAGCTCATTCTGTCCCCTGATGTCGGGGAGAGGATGCCTGCACTCACCCCGGGCCTATCCCCACAGCGTCAACAATGTGTCCACACTGGAGCCCGTGAGCAGCTGCCGGCAGCTGAGCGAGCTGTACGTGCGCCGGAACTGCATCAGCAGCCTGGCGGAGCTGGCCCACCTGCAGGGCCTGCCGCGCCTGCGCGTGCTCTGGCTGGCCGAGAACCCATGCTGCGGCCCGGACCCCCGCCGCTACCGCCTGACCGTGCTGCGCGCGCTGCCCCGCCTCCAGCGCCTGGACAACCAGGGTGGGTGTGGCACCAGCCCCTGCTAGGGCCCCTCTGGCAGGTGGCGGTTCTGCCCTGTACCCACTGGGCCCAACTCACACTCATGCATTCCTGTTTCCCACCTGTGCCCTCATGCATCCCACCTGCGCCCTCATGTGTGCCCTCTCTCCCCACAGCTGTGACAGAGGAGGAGCTGTCCCAAGCACTGATAGAGGGAGAGGAACTTACAGCTCTGAGTGTGAGGGACCCTGCACCTGAGACCCAGGGGCACTCCCTGAGCTACAGCGAAGAGGAAGCGGGGTGCGTGAGGGTCACAGGAGGGAGCTACCTACCTGCCCTTCTCTGCAGCGGCCCCTGGCGGGGTGGAGGGAGGACAGCGAGGCCTGCTACAGGGACCCTTGTTACTGAGGGCAGAATCCTGCCTAGAGTGTGGGGGGAGGGGCGGCAGAGCCCTGCATTGGTGCAGAGTGCTGGGGTCCCACCCTTACACCCGACTCCCTGCAGCACCGAGGTCCAGCTGGGTCAGAAGCCTCCCACCCGGAGTTGCTTCCCCTCCTCGCACACAGAAGCCATGAACGGCTGCAAGACCAAGGTGAACGCATGTGCCCGCTGGGCCAGCCTGGGGCAGGGGCACCAGGAAGGGTGGGAACCAATCCTGTTCTCACAGAGGTACTGCCTCTCACCCTGGCTTCTGAGCCGCCCCAGCTGTGGGCGACAGGCTGGGGCTCTGGACGTGGGAGTAGGGGCTGCCCAGGCAGCCGGGGCCAGGCACCCACAGGTAGCCTGGCTGATCTCGTCTTCAGGGCCATGTCCTGAGCGCGGTGCTGCTGCTGCTGCATGAGCTGGATGCCGAGGCGCTGGAGACCGTGCACCAGGGTGTGGTCAGCCGGCTGCAGGCCCTGCACACACCCGAAGTGCAGGAGGACATGGAGTGACCCAGGAAGTGGACTACCTGTAGGGGACCACCACAGGATGGCCCCCACCCTGCCGTGCATCCTGATGCTGGCTCTTGGGGAGCCGGACAGCCTGAACACTGTGTTCCCATCCCAGCCTCCTGTGCCGTGAACAGCACCTAAGGTGAGTCCCCGCTCGGGCCGGCCACCCAGTGGTCACACACAGGGACCGAGCAGGGGACAAGAGGGGCCCTTTGCTGTGAGCAAGCCCTGCTGGGGGCTGTCTGGAAGCTGACGTGGGCCCGGAATTCCAGGAGGAGCCACTTGGGCGGCCTGTGGCGGGAAAGATGCCCCATTGCCCCCACAGCCCGCAGTGACCATACTGGGCTCTCAATAAAGGCTGTTTGCAAAGCCAAGCCCCAAGCGCACTGACCATGCCGCCTCTCCAACACGGCCCCCGTCTCTGTGCGCTGGACACAAGCCTGTGCCGACCCCCACCCCTCCCAGCTCCTGCTCCCACAGGGCCCCCACATCAACACACAGGCCAAGGCTGAGAGTTTCATTCTAGAAAAGACGACAAGGTCTATCCAGTCACAGAAGCAGGACCACAGGGAGACCGGGGCCGCACCCACCCGCCCCAGGCGCTGAGGGACAGGCCGCCTGGAGAGGCGCCCAGGGAGGCCGGTCTAGTTCAGATGCGCCCCACCGCAGCTCAGAAGCCTGTGTCCACGCTGAGGCTGCGGCGCGTGACGTGCTCCAGCTCGCCGGACACGTAGTCGGCCATGCTCACGCGGTAGTGGGCCAACATTTTGAGTAGCAGCCGCAGGTTCAGCCACCACTGCTGCCGGGGCATGCGGTGCCTGCGGGCACGGTCAGTGGTCAGCAGCGGGCAGTGTCCCTGCACTCCTGCAACCCCCCTCCCCCTCCTGGCACTCACTCGAAGTCCGTGTCCTTCCTGAGCTCTGTCACGGGACTGAAGGCCACGACCTTCTTCCGCAGGCCGATCACCACGGCCGAGTCCGGGGAGTTGGCGAACACACGCCCTGGGCATGCAGGAAGGGGGGACGGGCACCCCCGGCCCAGGTTCTGACCACGCCCCCGCCCTCCCTCCCCTGGGTGGCCCCACTCACCATACACCAACCACCACCTCGACCCAACGGAACCAGCACCTCCCACCGGCCCGGCCCCGCCCAAACCTCCATCTCATTAGCCCGGCCCTCAGCACGCACCATTGCGGTAGAAGGCCTGCAGCTTCTCGGATATCCAGAGCACAGCCTTCACTCCCAGCTTGGTGCCGTAGTTGCGATCAAAGGGGGTGGGAGCCCCGCCCTGGAATTGGATGAAAGCAGCAGGTCCACATCCACATCGCGCAGGAGCCCGAGACAGCCCCGGGGGTGTCCCGGGCCACCGACACGCCATTCCCCAGACCCAGCCCGGCAGTGGGCAACTCCTCTCTGGTGGGGGTTCCTGTGCCCACTTCTGTGGGGTGCTGCACAGAACCCGCCTCACCTGCTATGGGACCCAGGACACGGGCTGCCCACCACACCTGCTGCGGGGACCCAGGCCGCCCACCACACCTGCTGCAGGTGGCCCAGCACGTTGGTCCTGCAGTCGAACACGCCCTTTCCCTCGGAGGAGTAGAGGCTGTACAGGAAATCCGTGGTGTAGTGATCGTGGCACTTCTCATTCCTGCAAGGTCACAGGCCTGGATGCAGTGGCCGCTCGGGAGTGGCTGGCCGGCCTGCCCGCCTGCCCGCAGCCTCACCTCAGCACCAGGCCCCTCTGGATCTCCGTCTTCATCTTTTCTGTCATGTGCTCCACGTTGGCCTGTGGGGGGGGAGGGCGCAGCTGAGGGGGCGCAGCTGACCCAGGAGGCCCGGGAGGGGCAGGGATCTGGCAGGGAGGGGGCCTCACCTTCAGGTCGTGGATGCTGAAGGGGTCCTCAAAGACATAGGCCGCATCGGCGCCCACGGCGATGCCGGTCACGGTGGCCAGGTAGCCGCAGTAGCCGCCCATGGTCTCCACCACGAACACGCGGCGCTTGGTGCCCGAGGCAGACTGCTTGATGCGGTCACAACTCTGGGGACAGGGCACAATGAAGACCCACCCCAGGAGCACTGGTTGGCCCCAGCACAGGCGCCGGCTTCTCTCAGTGTCACCTGGCCCAGAAACCATTCCTGCCTCCCAGGCGCCAGAAACATCTGAGCCCAAAAGCACCACAGGGAGCTGCAGACGGCGGCAGGGAGCTGTGTTCCGAGGGGAGCCCCAGACAGAGGTTCACACGTACCCCGGGGTTCACGTCTTGCTACAAGCAGTGAAAACAGAGAAGGCCCTGGCGAGGGGCTGCAGAGCTGTCCCGACCCCTGGCCCTCCGGCTCAGACCCTCAGGGGTGTAAGACCTGGTGTGGCCACTGCTGGATGCCTGCGTGCAGGTCCCTTCTTCCCCCGCACCCCCCCCCCGGCCCTGGCCACCCGCGACACCCACCTCCATGGCAGCATTGACGGCCGTGTCAGAGCCCAGGCTGAAGTCAGTGCCCGGCACGTTGTTGCTGATGGTGGCGGGGATGACGCACATGACGATGCAGAGCTCCTCGTAGCGGCCACGCGCCTCCATCAGCTGCAGCACCCCCTCGTAGGCCTGTGGGGACAGCAGGGCGGTGGGCACCAGCAGGGGCAGCAGGAGCTGCGGGAACGGGGGCGTCCCTGCCCGGGCCAAGCCTCACCTCGAAGCCCCCAATGACCAGCAGAGCGTGGATGCCGTGGGTGCGGATGTTGGCCACGATCTTCTCCAGGAAGGCCTTGGGCAGTGTCCTGCAGCAGACCAGACATGTCCCCGGGGCTCCCTGGCACGGTCCAGACCCCCCAGCACATGGGACCCGGCCAGCCCCGACAGTGGACACAAGCTGGGCACTGTGGAGTGTCTGGGGCCCGGGGTGGAGCCCCTGGCTGAGCCTGCGCTGGGCAGCCACCACAGGGGGACCCGCCACTCACCTCTTGGTTCCCAGGACAGAGCCGCCACGTCCCAGCCAGCCAGCCACATCGTGCCAGCCCACTTCCTGAAGCTGTGGGGAGAGGGGTGCAGGGACACCGGGCAGGTGTCTGCAGGGCCGTGAGAGGGCACCAGGGGCCCGCACTTCCCGCCCCAGCCCCCAAACCCCCGCCCCTGCCCGTGCCTACCTGCCCCGCCGCGAGGCCCTCAAAGCCGTCATGCACCACGTACACGGTGTGGCCCTGGGAGATGGCAGTGCGCACAGCTGAGCGCACAGCCGCGTTCATGCCGGCCGCCGGGGCGCCCACATTCAGGATGGCCAGAGCGAAGCTGGACTGCGGAGAGGACAGGGCATGGCTGGAGAGACTGTGGCCACCGCCGGAGGCACAGAGCCCAGGAACCAGCTCACTGGGGGACAAGGTACCCCCAAAGGCCCCAGGGCAGTGATTCGAGGTAGGGAAGTCCCACCGGTGACATCAGCGTCCCCCGCCCACCCCCGGCCACCCTCAGAGGACCCTCCCCTGCCCCCAGGCCCGTCCTGCCCCACCCCGGTGACCCAGGGCCATTCCCAGGCTCCTCAGGCGTCCACTGGGCCGTCCTGCCTGGCGTGGAGCCCCGGCCTGCGGGTCACGGTGCCGCGGACAGGGCACAGCCCTCACCTTCTCCTTGGCCGGCTTCTGGTGCGCCAGCATCTTGTACATGTTCCAATTGTTCTCGAAGCTCCTGCAGGGAGGCAGGTGGGGGACCCAGTGCTGACTGGCCAGAGACCCCAGCACAAGGGTGTCCCAACTCTCCAGGCCCCCGCCAGGCTGCTCCGAGACGGGGCTCCCAGGGTGCCCACGCCTGTGCCCCCGGCCAGCCCCTCACCTGCCCCGAAGCTGAATGGCCTCCTCAAACCGCAGCTCATCCATGGCCTTCTGCACTTCCTTGGTCTGGGGACAAAGGCTTGGACTGGGGGGACCTCAAGCACCTCACACAGGGCCCAGCCGCTGCCTCCCAGGGAGGCCCCCTCAGCCCCTGGGCCCCGGGGAGGGAAGAGCCCTGGCCCAGAAGCCCAGCAGCGCCTCGTGCTGAGAGGGCCCAGGGCACAGATGTACGGGCCCTGGGGAGCCCCGGTCCACCGCCCAGCTGGAGCCAGGACCAGCACCCAGGTGCAGCTGCTCTGCGCACACTGCCCCCTCCCCCTCCTCCAGACCCGGGCATCACCCCCTGCCCCCAACCCCTCCCCTAGACCCAGGCACTCACCACCTGCACACACTCCATGAGCGGCAGCCGCACTGGCAGGTTCCCCGACAGACTCACGACACAGGCCGGGGTGTCAGGAGTGGCCTCGAGCAGCGCCATCACTGCCTCCACCCCCATCTTGCTGCTCTGGGGTGGGAGACACGCACCTCAGTCACGTGCACATGCAAACACACACCCAGAGCAGACACTCCCACACCCCACGCACACAGCAGACGTTACCACACACACACACTGCCCACATACAACCCCCCTCACACCTCACACACCACGGCCCTCACAGCCCATGCACACTTCACACCACACACAGAGCAGATTATTACTAACCCACAGTCCTCACTCACCTCGCACTACACACACAGCAAACATTACCACAGCCCACACCCCCACACACACACTCATACCTCACACCACACACACACAAGCAGACATTACCACACACACACACAGCACTCACAGCCCCACTCACACTTCATACCACACACAGAGCAGATATTACTAACCCACACTCCCCACTCACCACACCACACACACAGCAAACATTACCACAGCCCACCCCCCCCACACACACTCATACCTCACACCACACACACAGCAGACATACCACAGCTCACACCCCCCTCACACATACACATACCTCACACCACATAAAATATAAGACATTACTATACACGGACCACAGCCCCACACACACCCCCATTCACATCTCACACACAACACACATTACCACACAGCACCACAGCCCACACTCACACCCACTCACACTTCATACCACACACACAACAGAAAGTACTAACCCACACTCCACTCACCTCACACCTCATACAGCAGATATTACCACACACACACCACAGCCCCCACACAACTCCCACTCACACCTCGTACCACATACACGAAAGACATCACTATACATGGACTACATGGACCACAGCTCCACACACACACTCACACCTCATACCACACACATGGAAGACATTACCACACACCCACAACAGTCCACACAAGTACTCACACCTCACACATACACAGCAGACACTGCCACACACATGAACCACAGCTCACCCACCCCCGACTCACATGTCACACCTCAGAGCAGACATTACCACACACACACACAATCCACCCCCCTCACATCACATACCCGACTCCCCCCCACCAGGCAGAACCAAGGCCGCCTACCAGGACACGGTCGAAGGCGGATGGAGTTCCTCCCCTCTGCACATGGCCCAGCACGGTGACCCGCGTGTCAAAGCCCAGTCTCTGCGTCACCAGCTGTGTCGGGAGAGGGTCTCAGGCTGCCACCCCAGCCCAGTCACGCCCTGTGTGAGGCAGGTTGGGACGTGGAGGTCTGGCCTGTGTTTGGATGCAGGGGAGGGGTATGGTGGAGTGTATAGTGAATTTGGTGGGGGTCGTGTTGTCTGTGGTGTGGTATGTGCATGTGGTGTGTGGGATGTGTGGGATGTGTATAACATGTGGTATGTGTGGGGTGTGTGTGGCATGTGGATGGAGTGTGTGTGGTGTGTGTGGCGTGTGTGGCCCCTGTGTGGTGTGTGTGTGGTGTGTATGGTATGTGTGGGATGTATATAGTGTATGCGTGGGATGTGCGTGGGGTGTGTGGCATGTGTGGGGTGTGACGTGTGTATGGTGTGTGTCATGTATGTGTTGTATGTGTTGTGTGTGGCATGTATGTGGTGGTGTCTGCCATGTGTGTGGCTTGTGGGGGGGTGTGGTGCGTGTATGGCATGTGTGGCATGTGTGTGGTGTGTGTGCCGTGTGTGGTGTGGGGGGGTGTGGCATGTGAGGCATGTGTGGTATATACGGTGTGTGTGTGGCATGTGTGTGGCAAATGTGGCATGTGAGGCATCTGTGGCATGTGTGTGGCGTGTTATGTGGCGTGTGTGGTGTGTGCAGGAGATGTGGGGGGTCCCACAGGCTGCCATGGTTCTCCAAGCGGGGCCAGTGCAGGGCGGGCGGATGGACACAGGGCCTGGACAGGGCGCCAGTCTACAGGAGCCTGGCTCTCACTCAGTCTGGCTCAGGCCGCCCCACTCACATCCTTCACGTAGCGGGAAGAGATGGGTTTGCCGTGGCGGTCGATGGCGCCCTCCGCGATGATGATGATGTTCAGCCGGGACCCCCGGCTCCGAGTCTGCGTGAAACATGGGAGGTCTCAGCCGGGGTGACCAAGCCCCTGCCCAGGAACAGTCCCTCGTACCGAAGGCTTCTAGGACAGGCAGGACGGGAGGGACAGGGGGACCCCAGGAGGGCTTGGGGCAGCCCCTGAGTGGGAAGGGCCCTTCATAAGACCCCTTACAGCAAACGTGAAGGGTTCCTTCCTGGACCTAACAACCTTGTGGGGTCACTCTGACCCACAGGCCAGGTCTCCCCACAGCAGCTAGAGCCCTCAAGATGGGGACAGAGAGAGCAGCTCCTATGAGGCCCAGTGCCAGAGGAAGGGAAATCAGGACTAGAGAGCTGCCTGGAGGGGGTGGCATGCTGAGTTGACACAGAGCAAAGGAGCCCAAATCTCCCTCAATCTCTTCACAGAAGGGGAAACTGAGGCCCAGGGAAGCAAGTGAGGGGGTCAAGGGTCACACCCAGCACAGAGAAGAAGCAGGCCAATCATCTGCACACGGCCCAGACCGAGTTCTTATGTGGAGGTTAGGGCAGTCAGAGACCACCAAGCTCCTTAGCCTGCCTTTGGCTACACCAGGAAGGGTTCCAGAACTTGGTCCTGCTCCTCCCCCCAGTGCCCAGGGGGGACATGGGGCCCCTCACCTCGCCCAGCCTCTCACACATGAAGTTCTCCCAGCCGTCCTCAGGGGGCGCCTCAGGGATGAACAGCCAGTCGGCGCCCGAGGCCAGGGCGGACACCAGGGCCAGGTACCTGGAGAGAGAGGTGGCGGCTGCGACCCCACCTGCAGTGGCACAGAGCAGGGACGCCACCAGGGCAAAGCCCACCAGCAACACCCCCCACCCCCAAGGCTGCAGCCCCAACCCCACGTCCCACGTACCCACAATGGCGGCCCATCACCTCCAGCACAAAGGTCCTCTGGTGGCTGTGGGGCAGAAGGGTAGGGGTGAGGGAGGCTGGGTGTAGGGACAGCACCCCCCCACCCCAGGGCTGGGCAGCACCTCTGCGCGGTGGTGGTGATGGCGTCGATAACCTCCATGATGCGGTGCAGGGCCGAATCCGTGCCGATGGTCATGTCGGTGCCACAGAAGTCGTTGTCGATGGAGCCCACCAGACCCGCAATGCTCAGGTGGGCATGGGTCTGCGCCGTGCTCGCTGAGATCCTGCCTACAGGAGCCACGTGAAGCCCACACTGCACTCCCCACTCGGAAACCACGGGGGGGGGGGGGCGGGGGTTGTGTCTCGGGGACGGCGACCCACCTGCAGCCACCAGCTCCTCCAGCAGCCCGCCCCACTCCTTGCGAAAGATATTGGCGCCTGTGAGGCTGCCGTCCCCACCGATCACACACAGGTTAGTGATGCCATGTTGTAGTAGGTTGTAGGCGGCCGCCAGGCGTCCCTCCCGTGTGGTAAAGGCCTTGCAGCGGGCACTGCCGATGATGGTGCCTCCCTGCACGGGCGGATGGGAGCTGGAGCTGGAGCTGGGGCCCCGGATGGATGGGCCAGCCCAGGGCCTCCCTGCCTCCCTGTGCCCTGCACCCCAAACAGACCCCAGATGCGGGGCAGAGGGCGGGAGGAAGGAAGAAGGGATAAGAGGGGGAAGCGAGGAGAAAAGGGAGAAGGGGGAGGGAGGAGGAAGTGGAGGAGGAGGAAGGAGGAGGACGGAGGAAGGGGAGGGCGAGGGCAAGGGAGGAGGAAACGGAGGGCGGGGGAGGAGGCAGGAGGAAGGGGGTAGGAGGAAGTGGAGGAGGAGGCAGGGCGTTTGCACAGGGCCCTCACCAGCTGGATGATGTTGGAGACGCTGAGCCACGTGGCCGGCTTGATGTTCTCGCCTCCTTCCACGAGGCCCTCGTAGCCCTGGGACACGGGGCGGAATGAGGGGACGCCTGGACCACCCATGGGCCCACACAGGGAGTTGGTGCGGGGGCCTGAGCACCCAGCCAGCCACGCGGGTGGCGGAGAAGGTGCCTCAAGGGGCGAGACTGGGGCGAGACTGGGGCTCCTGGGCCCCCTGCAGGATCTCCCCAGGCTGTTGCGGGCGCCACACCCGTGACCAGCACCCTCAACGCGCCCAATCAGAAGCAGGCCCAGGAGCCGCACCCAATCAGAAGCAGGCCCAGCAGCTACGTCCAATCAGAAGCAGGCCCGGCAGCTACGCCCAATCAGAGTGGCGCCAATCAGAGGCCCAGCAGCCCAGCCGCCGGCTCTCTTTCCCCACCCTCCCCCCAGCTGGAGGGTCTCCCCAGGGCTGTCTGCAAGCCCACACGGCAGCTCAGTCATGTTTACGCTCCTGCATATGCCATCCATCATGCACCAGTCCTTTCAGAGGGACACGGGAAGTGGAGGTGGAGGGTCTGGGGTTGTGGCAAATGGGGGGCAAGAACCGGTCAGGGATAGCGCAGCGCCCCCTGCCCACCCCATTGGATGGTTAATGCGCCCCGCCAGGGACACCTGTGGACTGGATAAGGGAAGGTGGGGGTGGAAAGGAGAGAGGTGTGGACAGTCTCCTGGTCACTGTAGTCTGGGACTAGCATCCCCAACTCCCACTCCTCCCCTCAGTAGAACCCACCTTGCTGAGCCCACCTTGTTGACCCTGGGCAGCAAGGCCTGGAAACATGCACACAACTTGAGAGTGTGAGTGCAAGCGTATGTGTGACAATGAGTGAGTGTGTATGCGTGTATGAATGAGTGTTGAGTGTGTGTATGAACGTGTGGATGTGAGTGTATGTATATGCCTGTGAGTGTATGCGTGTTCCCATTCCTCGATGTTTATCTGTAACCTCTTCTCTGTGCTCTGCTTCCCCCACTGGTCAAACACATTTATCTCCTAATCAGACTCTGTCAACTTGTAAGGTCAGATCCTTCTAGGACACTGAATTTGTATTTATAAGTGAAATATTACTTTTCTCTTCTTCTTATGTCCTTTACTTAGTTACTTCAGAGCAATGTCCTTTTTGTATAGACACAGGAAGACAGTTGATGCTATGCTTTTGTAACTTGGGAGCTAATTGACTCCAAATAATAATTCACTCTGGGACATCTATTTTCTCAACTTAAGTCTCAGTTGGCCTTACTTCTTAGCATCCCAAAAGCAGGGTCCCGACAAGAGATTGGATAGACCCAGGGCAAGCTGTGAGCTACCTTGGCATTGAAATGAGCCAAGCCAAGCGCCATAATACTTATATAAGAGCAAAGTCATGGACAAATTCTATCATGATCCAAAAAGTAACAACTGAATTAGCACCCTGGTAGGGTTAGGAAAGGCTAATCTAGCCTGAGCACTGAAGTCTGAGATTTATAGTTAGATGTTCCCAGGAGAGCCACCTTACAAGCTTAATGTATCTCTTACTCCGTCCATACAAAATTACTAATATTATTAAGACGTGGAATTAAGGCCGGAATGGGAAATCAGCTCATGGCCACTGAATGCACGTGGTGGGCGGGCAAGAGAGACACCACCACTGCCCACAGCGCTTATTTTGTGATTACATGAGTGTGTGTGTATGAGTGTGTGTGTGTGTGTGTGTGTGTGCGTGTGGTGGCACATGCTGGAGAGGCCCCCAGGAGTGATTCTCCACAGGCTGTCCCCTAACTGGCCTCTGCAGAGCCTCCTTCCCCAGGCCCACGGCACAGCCTGGCTGCTGGGACAGGAACCCTCTGTGCCTGAAGCCCCGGGACAGCCACATGGTCTGCGGGCCACGGGAGGACACAGGCCCTCCATCGAAGGGGTGCCAAGTCAGGCCCTGCCTCCCTCGTCTCAGCCAGATTGGGGCTGTGGGACACCGGCCAGCTAGGCCACTGCCTGGGCTCAGAGGAGACAGCAAGGAACCCATGACGCTCGCAGCGCAGCCCTCGCAGAGCCCTGAGCCTGCTTCTGTTTGCAGTTCCCCACCCCACCTTAGCTCCTGCACCTCCACACTGCCAGGGAGGAGCTGCTCTACTTAACGAAGGGAAGGGGGCTCAGGGAGTAGAGGGGCGCTGAGTACAGCCCAACTCTGGGGCTTGAAAATGCCAGGAGTCTATTCTCAGAAGATTCTAGAACATTATCAGGGTGTTAGTTCCATCCTGCAGCCTAGAGGAGCAGCTCAGGTGTTCTGGTCTCTGTACTTCCACCAAAAGAACTGACACACAGCGCAAGAGAGCAACAGGCCAAGCCAGCTCAGTCACACAGAGTGTGCGTGTGAGTATGTGCCTGTGTGCGTGTGTGTGTGCTCATACACGACAGGTGTGTGTGTGCATGTGCTCATACACAATAGGTGTGAGCGTGTGCATGTGCTCATAGAAGAATACAAGACAGGTGTGTGTGTGTGCGTGTGCTCATACAAGACACAGATGTTTGCGTGCTCATATGTTGGAGTACACGGAGCTTAGGTTTATCAGGTTGCACCCATCACAGTGCTCCCGAGTCACTCCCATTACTTTGTCTGTAACCACTTCTATGCTCTCTTCCCCAACCAATTTGTAAGGTCTCGTCCTTCTTAGACACTGAAGCTGTACTGTAAGTTAATATTGCCTTTCTCCTCTCCTTATGTCTTTTGAGCAGTTTTTACTTTAATGCAATGTCCTTTTGTATAGATACAGGAAGACAATTAATTAATATGCTCTGTAACTTAGGAATTGATTGGCTTTGAATATTATTCTCTCCTAGGGCCATCTCAATCTCAGACTGCAGTGCTCAGGCCAGATATCTTTCCTATTCCTAGCAGCAGGGCCCTAGTCTCGTCGTTACTTTTGGATCATGACAGCATTTGCCTATGATCAACCTCTTAACTTATAGTTAAGAATCGTGGCACCTTGGCCTGGCCCATCGCAATGCCAGGATAGCACATAACTTACCAGCTTGCCCTGGTTCCATCCAGTCCCACGTCGGGACCCTGCCCTTGGGGTGCTAGGAAGTGAGGGCAACTGAGGCTTAAGTTGAGAAGGCAGATGCCCAGGAGTGAATAATATTCAAAGCCAATCAATTCCTAAGTTACTGAGCATATTAATTGTCTTCCTGTATCTATACAAAAGGACATTGCATTAAAGTAAACTGCTCAAAAGACATAAGGAGAGGAGAAAGGCAATATTAACTTACAGTACAGCTTCAGTGTCTAAGAAGGATGAGACCTTACAAATTGGTTGGGGAAGAGAGCATAGAAGTGGTTACAGACAAAGTAATGGGAGTGACTCGGGAGCACTGTGATGGGTGCAACCTGATAAACCTAAGCTCCGTGTACTCCAACACTCATACACAAGTGTGTGTGTGTGTGCATGTGCTCATACAAGACAGGGGTGTGTGTATGCCATGTGTGCGTGTGCTCATACATGACAGGTGTGAGCATGTGTGTGTGCTCATACAAGACAGGTGTGTGTGCATGTGCTCATACAAGACACGGATGTGTGTGTGCTCATACAAGACAGGTGTGTGTGTAAGTGTGTGCATGTACTCATACAAGACAGATGTGTGCTAGTAAGATAAGCACAATGGTGTGCATTTTGTCAGAAAAACGGGGCTGTGTGATGTGTGGGTGAATGTGGATGTGAGTATTGGTGCGTGAGTGTGCATGTGAGGTATGTGTATGGTGAGTGGTGTGTATAATATACATATGATTGCATGTGTGTGCGTGGTGAGTGATGTGTTTATTCTACATATGGGTATGTGTGTGTGTGGTGAGAGGTGTGTGTACTCTACATATGGGTGTGTGTGCATGTGTGGTGAGTGATGTGTGTATTGTATATATGGGGGTGTGTGTGTGTGTGTGTGTGTGTGGTGAGTGGTGTGTGTACTGTGCGTATAGGTGTATGTGTGGGTGTCTGGTGTGTGTGAGCAGCTCAGCAGCCTCAGGCCCACACAGACCCCCAGAACTGGAGGGGTCTCCCCATCACTGGGGCCTCCGGGCTGTCTCCTCATTGGGGCGGAAAAAGACAGAAGGGTGCCCCACCCTTACGTTACCTCATAGATGAGAAAGACTTTGGCGCCCACATAGATGCCCATTCGAGTCACAGCCCTGACGGCAGCATTCATGCCTGCAAAGAATGGGAGCACAATCAGGGGGCACAGGAGTCAGGGGATGTGGGGAGCACTGTCAGGAGTCAGAGGATGTGGGGAGCACCATTAAGTGGCACAGGAGTCAGAGGATGTAGGGAGGACTGTCAGGAGTCAGGGGGTGTGAGGAGCACTGTCAGGAGTCAGGGGATGTAGGGAGCACTGTCAGGAGTCAGGAGATGTGGGGAGCACTGTCAGGAGTCAGAAGTGTGGGGAGCACTGTGAAGGGGCACAGGAGTCAGAGGATGTGGGGAGCACTGTCAGGGGTGTGGGGAGCACTGCCAGGAGTCAGGGGATGTGGGGAGCACTGTGAAGGGGCACAAGAGTCAGAGAATGTGGGGAGAGCTGTGAGGGGGCTCAGGAGTCAGAAGATGTGGGGATTACTGTAAAAAGTCAGGGGATGGACTGGAGCAATAGCACAGCAGGTAGGGCGTTTGCCTTGCACGCAGCCACATGGCCGACACAGGTTCGATTCCCAGCATCCCATATGGTCCCCGGAGCACCGCCAGGAGCAATTCCTGAGTGCATGAGCCAGGAGTAACCCCTGGGCATCGCCGGGTGTGACCCAAAAAGAAAAAAAATAGTCAGGGGATGTGGGGAGCACTGTGAAGGGGCACAGGAGTCAGGGGTGTGGGGAGCATTGTAAGAAGTCAGGGGATGTGGGGAGCACTGTGAAGGGGCACAGAAGTCAGGGGTGTAGGGAGCACTATCAGAATGCAGGAGTCAGGGGGTGTGGGGAGCACTATCGGGGCGCAGGAGTCAGGGGGTGTGGGAGCATTGTCAGGAATGTGGGGTGGGGCACCTCAGAGACGGAGGCACAGGGACACAGGGATGTGGGGCACTGCTAGGGGGAGAAAAGCGAGCAAGGCACTGAGGGTCCAGGAGGCCACGCGGGACCCTCTCCCTAGCGCTGCCCCCAAGAGTGTGAGGGAGTGCCAAGTGGGGGGGGGGGGCACCTCCACACACCCCTACCCCAGAACAGGGGAGGAGGACCTCGACCTCTGCCCTGGACTCAGTCTCCTCCCAGATGGGAAGGAGCCTGGGAGTGAGGGGCGGGACCCAGGGCTGGGGTCCTCCCTCGGCAGGCCTGCGCTCCGGGTGGAGGGCTGTCCTCCGAGCGAGGGCAGAAGCTTCCGGTAGGGAGGGCGCCGGGCAGGACCCAGGACCCGCACTGCAGTTTCCCGGGCGTGGGTGTCCTGCTGGGTGTCCAGGGCAGGTTCCGCGCGCAAGAAAAGGCAGGCTGACGCCCACGGCTCAAAAGTCACTGTGGGTGGGCAGCTGCCCACATCTTTCCCACTGCGCCGCGCCCACTCGTGGGGGTCCCTCCGCAGACGGTGGGCGCGTGTGCTCCCACCGGTGCTGAAGGCCAGCGAGAGGCCAGACCGGACGAGCTGGACGCCCCGCCCACCGGCAGGCGGTGGCCACGTCCCGCGGTGGCCTCGTCCCACCGAGGCCCTTCACCGAGTCCCCACGCCAGGGGACGGCGGGGCGGGCGGACGGGACGGGCCTCGGCCTCCCCGGACCCGGAAGGCCCCCGGCGGGGCCCCCAGCACGCGCTGGCCCGGCCGGCGCCGGGGCTGGTCGGGGTCCCCGCCGGGCGCACGGCGGACACGCCCCCGGGCGCGGGGCGGGGCGGGGCGCGACCGTGCGGAGCCGCACGTAGGGCCCGGCGGGCGGGCGGCGGCGCCCAGGGGCAGCCCAGGAGCAGCCGAGGGGCAGCGGCGGGACAGGCGCGCGGACGGCGCCCAGGGCCAGCGGGGGGACGGCGCCCCGGGACCCCCTGACGCTGCGCGCGCCCGATGCCGAGCCCGGACCGGGGACACGCGCGCCCGACGCCCCGCGCCCACCTTGCGCGTCGCCGCCGCTGGTCAGCACGCCGATGGCCTTTCCGGCCCCCGACGTCCGCAGCTTCTCCAGGTCCACGGTGGCCATGGCGGCGGCCACTCGCTCCGGCGCGCTCCTCTCCCGCCGCCGCTGCTGTCGCCCGTCCCGCCCCGCGCGCCTGTCGCCGGCCCCGCCCCGGAGCTGGCCCCGCCCCGGCCCAGGTCGCCGCCCAGTGCCCAGCGCATGTCCCCGCGACCCCGCCTCACGCTCGTGCCGCTGCCCCCTGACCCAGGGGCCTCCAGAGACCACTGGCGAGGACCCCCCAGTCCCCTAATCCCGCGCCCCCCACCCCCGACGGAGGACCCGGCTCAGGGGCTGCCCAAGGGCAGAACCGGTGTCCCCTGCCCTGGGGCCTGTCTAATTTCTTGTCCGGTGTGTGGAGACCAGGAGCCCACAGCCCCCTGGGGTCCACCCTCTCACCCACCCCTCATTCATTCATTTACACACCCACTCACTTGCCCACTCACTTATTCACTCATTCACCCACCCACTCATTCACTCACACCCACTCATTCGTTCATTTGCTCCCTCACCCACTCATGGACCAACTCACCCACTCATTCATTCACTCATCAACACACTCACCCACTCATTATTCATTTAGCCACCCATTCACCCATTCATCAACACACGCACCCACCTACTCATTCATTTCCCCCTCTGTCTGGGACTGGGACTGGTCTCAAGTAGGGGGCAGTGGGGGCCTCAGTCAGTGGCCATCTGCAGTCCAACACATTGCACCCTGGGATCTTCACAGCGTAAGGGGTCCCCGGGAAACCTAGAGCTGCGGGGAAAGGCAAGGGCTCCCCACGTTGCGCCCACACCCCTTTGGTGTGGGCTCCCCAGATGCTCCCCATGGTGTGCCCACACCCCTTTGGAGCCAAAGCTTTGCTGAGCAGCCTGGGGTGGGTTTTCTCTGCCACTTTGTTGAAGCTGCAATCTGCTACAGTTTCTCCCAGTGGGGGGAGGGGGAGGCAGTCTCCAGCAACAGTGGCCCTGAGAGGGCCCAGCGTCCTACATGACCTTAGACCTGGCTCCCTGCTCTCCCTTGGTGATAAGGCCCCGCCGGCAGCAGAGCGTCCTGAGGTGCGAGTTTTGCAGATAGTGGCAGGGCCACGTGGCGGCTGACACTGCCCCCTTGCACAGGCGGGTACCTCTGAGTGATAAGCTGCGCCCTGTTGAGAGGGTTCTGAGTCTTCCCTGAGGGTGGGAGTGACAGGGGTGGGGGGGGGCGGAAATCAGGCACCGCTGGTCACCACTGCCCTGGAGCTTCGCCACTGTGGGGGGGCCCCCACGTCGATGCCCACTGCCTGTTTCCCACTTTCTCTGGTTCCCAATGTGCACCTACAAGCTCTGGGCCACCCAAGGCCAGGTGTGACCCTGGGCCTGGAGCCTCCTGGGCCCCAGTGACTGCTCTGATCCCTGCCAGGGGCTGTCAGCTGGGGGCTCTGAGGGCAGGGGGGTGCAGGGCAGCGGATGGGGACCAGCCTGGCCTGTGCCAAGATTTCCTGTGGACAGTGGGGGTGTTACTCAAGGGTTCCACTCACCCCTCTTCTCACTGTGGTGAGCTCCTATCAGGCCCTGGGGTGCAGAAGCCACAAGCACTGTAGCACTGTCCTCCCATTGTCCATTGACTCTCTCGAGCGGGCACCAGTAACGTCTCCACTGGGAGACTTGTTACTGTGTTTCGCATATCGAATACACCATGGGGAGCTTGCCAGGCTCTGCGTGCTGGTGGGATACTCTTGGTAGCTTGCCAAAATCTCTGAGATGGAGGAATCGAACCTGGGTCGGCGCACCCCACCTGCTGTGGTGTTGCTCTAGCCCAGAAGCCAGAAACAAATCAACACGCCTTAAGGGAGAGGAAATGAGAGCCCAGGAGTGCTTTAATCTCCCCCACAGCCTGTGGGCAGCCAGGATGTCCATCTTCCTGGTGCTGGAGCCGGGGACTTGGGCCCAGGCCCCTTGGAACTCACTGGTGATCTCTGACGTGGGGGTGTGCAGGGACTCCTGGCCAGGTGACCTGGCTCAGGAGGGACAGGTGGGTGTCTTGGCCAGGGGGTTGCTCATGCTCTGGACGGCCCACTGCAGGATCCCATCGAAGGGGTGCTGCGGACAGGGGCCGGAGGGATGGGGCCACATGGGGTGGGCGTATGGTGGAATGGGACAGCATGCATTAGCGGGGTAGGGGCAGGGGACGATGTGGGCCCACCTGAAGTAGCCCGGGTAGGCCCCAGACCCTCTCCCAACCCCACCCTGCTGTTCAGGGAGACACAGGCATGAGGATGCAGGGGTGTCACTCGAGGTCTCTCCAGAGACCCCCCGACCCTCACTGTGAGGGGGCCTCAAGAGACTCCATAAAGGGGCTCATGCGTCTGCCCCGTTTCTCCCACTAGGCAGGGTTGGCCTCCCCAGGCACCCTCATCCTCGCTAAAGCCCCCTGCAGTTTGCAAGCCACATCCACGCCCTCTGCACAGCCCCCCTCGACCAGGAAGGACTTCCAGGTACCAGCCCCCACAGAGCTGGGGGCGCTGGAGTTTGGCCTACAAGTCTCTTTTCCTTTGGGAAGATTCTGGAACTTGTTACCCCTTCAGCCTGTGACTGGCATGTCCACATGGAAACCACTGCGGGCAGGAGCATGAAGGTCCCCCCACAAAGTCCCCACAAACCTAGGGGCAGTTGGAAGGGCAGGCTCAGGGCCCTGGGTTGGCTGGTGCCCTGGGTGCCTGCATATGCCCTCAGCCTTCCCAGCTCCTCAGCGTATTCCAGCAGATGTGATCCAGCAGGTATGCCCCACAGGTGTGAGCCCACAGGTGTGCCTCACAGGAGTGAGCCCACAGGTATGCCCCATGGGTGTGAGCCCACAGGGGTGCCCCACAGGTGTGAGCCCACAGGTATATCCTGCAGGTATGCCCCGCAGGTGTGAGTTCACAGGTGTACCCCACAGGTGTGAGCCCACAGGTGTATCCTGCAGGTGTGCCCTGCAGGTGTAAGCCCACAGGCGTGCCCCGCAGGTGTGCCCCATAGGTGTGCCCCACAGGTGTGTTACCTCACTCAGCAGGGACTCCAGGTCATCCCTGTGCAGAACCTGCCCCTGGGTAGCAGTCTCATCCCCAGCCTGAAAGCCAGGAAGTGGGTCATAGCTCTGCACCCAGAAAGTTACCCAGCACCCTCAGAAAGCTCTAGGAGGAAGTGGGCTCAGGTCGGCCCTGCTGCGAGGGCCCAGGTCAGGCCAACTCAGCGCCATCCCCGTGCCGACTGAAGGAGAGACACAGTTGGGACCTGTGACTTCACCTGAGCACGCCCTTAAGGGCCTCACTCCAGTGACAGAACTAAAAAGGCTGCCTGGAAGGCGCTGAGCCTGGCGGAGAAACTTCTAGAAAAAAGCAGCCTGTGGGCGGTCCTGAGCCCCTCCCCAGAGCTGCTGGGAACTGGACAGGCAAGCAGGAGAAGTCCTGCTCCGCCCCCGGCCTGCGGTCCAGGCAGTGGGCTCAGGGCCCGGGCCAGTTCACACCCCACTGGTTGTGGAAGCAGGAGGCGGGTCCGAGGAGCCTGGGGCCAGTGGGCGCCACTGACCTTGGCGGGCGCGGGGGCCCCTTCGGCGCAGGCTTTGCAGCGCGGCGCGGCCCTGCGGGAACAGAAGTCACACTTCAGGGCTGCCCGCAGAGGGGGCGCCAGCCCCCGCCCACCCCCGCCCATCCCACTCACCCTGGCCAGGGGGCAGCCCCAGGGAAGTGGCAGTGCCAGTGGAAGGTTGTGGCGCAGATGGCACAGTGCAGCGTGTCCCCGCCATTCCCACACACCATGCAGCGTGCACCCCCAGAGCCCTGCGGGGGACACCGGGGGAGGGGGGTCGGGGAGGAGCAGGCTGAGGGAGGGCTGAGACCGGGTCTCCAGACCCTCCCACCCCTCAGGCCCCTCACCCCGGAACCCTCCACTCAAGTCCACCCAGGACCCCCACCAGGACCCCCAGCCAATATCCCCATCCAGGTCCCCCAGGACTCCCCCAAGACTCCCCAGAACCCCCACCCAGGACCCCAAGTCAATATCCCCATCCAGGCCCCCTCCCAGGACTCTTCACCCAGGACCCCCGCCCAGGGTTGTTGTGCTGAGGGGGGACGTCCAAATTCCTCAGCATCTAGACTGGGGTTCTGGGGTTCAGGGTGTCCAGGTCTGAAGTGACCCCAATGCCTTTCAGTGACAGCTTGGACAGCTGGACCCCCAACTTGTTCCCAGGGGGCCTGGACCTCCTTCAGAGCGAGCCTAGAGGTGTCAGAATGGGAGCCCTCAAACCCAGTCCCCTGCCCCAGCCCTGGCCCTCACCTGCAGCTGCCTGGGCCCCCCACACAGCAGGGGGTTCAGGGCTGAGGGGTCCAGGATGGGCAGGGGGGCTGTGGAAGGGGGGTTCAGCTGGTGTTCACAAGTCAGCCCGATGTCTCCCGGTCCTCTGGGCTGGCCCCTGGCCTCTTCTGCGGCTGGCCTCAGTGCCAGGAGGACCTGTGGGGTTGGTGTTCAAGGTCAGGGGCTCCCCCCTCCCCCCAGGGGGCTGCAGGGAGGGGAGGCCCCCCCACCTCCAGACAGGGTCTCCACAGTCCCCAGGCGGTCTGAGCAAACGCTCTGTGTGTGTGCTGGGTTGGGGCATCTGGCTCCACATCCGGGAGCACATGAGGGACTGCAGGGAGGGTCCAGACAGGGCTGCGAGGGGCCTGGGCCTACCGGGGTGCTTGCTGGCCCCGTGGGGGGCTCCTGGGCTTGGGGCACTTCCCACAAGTCTCCTCTCCTCAGGCATTCTGTGCACCGCCATGTTCCGCTGCTCTGGCACAAGAGGGATGGGGGCAGGGCAGAGGGACAGTGCACCCCCCTGCAGGGCATCCTTCCCTGAGGGGCTCAGCAGGGGAGGGGCTCCAGCTGGTCGGTCTAGACTCACTGGAGTACCCCCAGAATGGTCACATCACCCCGTTCTCTGCAGAACCCCGAGATTCACACCCTTGAGACCCCAGGCCCTGACCCCCCCGAGCTTCAGTCTGAATCCCGACACCCCCAGGCGCCCACCTCCCCTCCAAGCTGCTGCCTTGGGACCTACTTCATCCCAGAATAGACGGTGGTCATGGAAGGGGGCGCCGGAGAGACAGCAGGAAGAATGGGGGCCCAGAGACCGCCGCTGCCCCGCACTGGCCCCTTCACTTAGCCACAGAGCTCCAGGGCTCAGAGGTGTGGCCGGGCTAATGGGGCTCCAGATGGGCAGATCGGGGAGGGGGGAGCCCTCTTCTCCCCCAACGCCCTCCCCAGTATGGGAGCAGGGTCCCTAGGGGCTGGGGGCCAGACCCCTCCCAGGAGCAACAGCTGGTTCTTGGGGTCCAGCTCTGCCACCATGGGCTCCCCAACCCTGACTTGGGTTAGGGTCTAGCTGCTCAGCCTCTGGGCAGAGTGTCAGAGAGAGGCCTCCCGCTACTGGGTGTTGGGACACCCTCCAGCTGCTGGGGTGTTGGGGCAGGGCCTCCCTCTGCTTTTCTGCCCTGGGGAAGCCCCTCCTGTCGCAGCAGCGCTGCCCCTGCTCTGAACCAAGCTCCCCATGCCCCAGGTGAACCCCACTTCCATCCCTTTCACAGGTCAGGGGCACACAGGATTGGGGGTGGGCCCCAGAGGTGGGAGCTCGGCCTGAGTGGGTCGGAGCCAGGGGGAGGGGCGTGGTGTGGGGGCGGGGCCCGGAGCCCAGAACCAGGATCTGAGCAGGACACAGTGGGTATGGCTGGGTCAGGGACAGGGTCAGGGTCCAGAGTGGCATGGCCCGACCAGAGCACAGGGTGGGTGTGGCCAGGGAAGGGGCGGGACACATGATGGGCGTGGGCGGGTGAGTGGGGCTCACCCAGTCTTAAACATAGGGTGGGTGTGGGCGGGACGCGGAGGCGGGGCCAGTCCTGTCCTGAGCACAGGGTGGGCGGGACTGGGGCTGTGGGCGTGGCTGGGGCGGGGTCTGTCCTATTCTGAGCACTGGGTGGGAGGGACAGGGCGGGGCGTGATGGGCGGAGCCTCCCTGTCCTGAGCACAGGGTGGGCGGGGCCAGGCGCTGTGGGCGGGACTCTGGGCGGAGTGAGGAGTGGGGCCTGCCCTGAGTACTGGGTGGGCGGGGCCGGGCAAGGCTGGGGCGGGGCGGGGCGGGGCGCGGTGGGAGGGGGCGGGGCCTGCCCTTCCCTGAACACTGGGTGGGTGTGCTTGCTTCCACACACCTGGGGATCTCCAGCAGTGGGGGTGACAGGCAGGCCAGGTGGAAGGCGCGGGGGCAGCCGTCGCAGCAGATGAGCTCCCCACCGTCCTGGCAGATGGCACACTCATCCTCGTTCTTCTGACCGCCAAGGCCAAGGGCACGACAAGACCGCACAGTGGAGAGGGTCCCGCCGGACCCCCGCCCCCAGACTGCCTCTGCCAGCTCCCAGGACCCCCGCAGTCCTTCCATCCCCTCGCTTCCCACCTGCGCTCAGACCCCTTCCTCCCAGGGCACCACCTGCCTCCTGCAGAGCCCCGCCCTGGGCATTACCTGGTGCAGCGGTGGCTCTCTGGGGAGTTCAGAAGGGGCAGAGTCCCGGGGGTCACCTTCACCCTGCGAGTAATGAGGTTCAGTGGCAGCCCAGCGGCCGCTGCCCACGCCACGCTGCTGCCCCTGGTGGTCGGGGGTGCCGCTGTCAGAACCCCAGAAGGGGTCAGTGCTTACGAAGGTAGCCCCGGGGGGTTCCCTGGCTCGGACAGGGGTCTTCAGGCCGCCGTCACCCGCAACGCTGCCGCTGCTGCTGCGGGTCTTGCTCTTGCGTCCGCCAGGGTCCTCGAGCTTTCGGGGGTTGTAAAACTCTCTTCCCACCTGGATACACCTGGAGCCGCCTGGGAGGGAGGGCCTTGCAGGCACTGAGCAGAGCCGCCACCCCCACATACACGCCCTGCCACGCACCCGCTGGGTTCTCGGCACAGGGGTTTGCTCTGGGCCTCTGGACTGGGCAGACGAGTCCCTCACATCCAGGAGCCTGGGGCCCCAAGGCCAGCGAGGTGTGTCCTCCGCAGCCACATGCTGGAGAGGTCTGGCAGGGAAGTGCTGCTGACCCTCGGGTCTGGGATGCTGTCTACTATCCAGTTGAAGCCAGTTTATTTTAACCTCGGATGTGCACAGGGCTCGTCACCCGCCAGAGGATAAGTGACCGTCACCCCCACCCCAGGTTCCTGTTGCAGGAGCGTCCCCACATGGGGCCTGGCCTTTAGTGCGGGTGATGCGGGACTGCAGGTGATGCGAGACCCCACACCCTGCAGGGGAGAATGGAGTGAGTGGACATGGGAGCGGGGGAGGGCTGGGTTGCTGCAGAGCACCCAGATTTCTGCAGGGGCCACCCAAGTGGGCAGAGAGGGCAGCAGGATGTGTCCTCCCTGAAGAGCTGCCTGGGTGCCCACAGCCCCCTGGGAGCCCTCAAAGTCCATGAGTGGGGTCAGTCCTATCTGCCAAGGGGCCCTGAAGTGCACCCTGCCCAGCCACATCTACCTGACTCAAACGTCTGCTGGGCGACAGTCCCCTCCACCGCCCCCCGGGCTCCAGGGGCGTCCCCGGCAGACACAGCCATGGCTCTTGGGACCGAGGCCAACACGGTCTGGATCCCTGCAGAAGCACACAGCAGATGGGCCACATGGGGTGGCAGAGTGAGGAGGCCTCGCGCCCACCCCTGGGCAGGCTGCAGGGGAACCCCCAAGTCTCCAGAGATAGCTGTGTGTGGTGTGCATATGTGTCTGTGTGAGGTGTGAAGGGGTGTGTACTGTGAGGTATGCAGGTGTATGCGCTGAGAGGTAGGCGGGTGTGTGTGCTGTGTGGGGTATGCGGGTGTGTGTGCTCTGTTGGGTGTTTGGGGGTGTGGGCTGTGTGGGGTGTACGGGTGTGTGTGCTCTGCAGGGTGTGTGGGTGTGTGTGCTGTGTGGGGTATGCGTATGTGTGTGCCATGTGAGGTAGCAGGATGGCATGTGCAGGAGTGTGCTGTGTGCTAGGAGGGCGTGTGTGTGCAGTATGTATGCAGGGGGGAGGCGGCATCCTTGGCCCTGCTCTGGGGCATTAGCCGTGCCCATGGGCAGGAGGCAGAGGAGTTTCTGGGCTAAAGCAGGAGGCACAGATCTGGGGACTCAGAAGCAGGTGAGAGCTGGCTGCCCCAGCAGGGAGCTGGAGGGGCCCTTCCGGGTGGACCCTGGGGAACTGCAGCTCGGGACCCTCAGTGTACCCCTCACTCGGGCTGTGCTCACCGGTGCCCAGAGGGAGGCGCAGCTGGTCCGAGTTGCTCTCTGGCTTCCTGGGGGCCTTGGGCTTGAGGTGGGTTCCTGAAGAAGGTGCTGAGTGGGCCCGGCTGCACCCGGACTGCAGACTCTCCCCCCTCCCTTGTACCCTGGGCTCAGACGGGGATATGCTCCCCCACCCATGGCCCCAGAGCATCCGGTCACCCCAGTTTCTTCCTGGGTACCTGCTTTTGTTGGGGGGCACACCCAGAGGTGCTAAGGAGCCACTTTGGGCTTTGCAGTCAGGACTTAGTCCTGGCGGGCTTGAGGGACTATCTGGGGTGGCCGGGGATCAAACCCAGGTCAGCCGCACACAAGTCAAAGACCCTCCCTGGTGTCCTAGGATCCCGGGCCCTCTCCTCAGGTACCTGGGCTGGGGCCCCGAGTGGGCAGGGCTGGCAGGGCGGCCCCAGGCTCCTCGGCCACTTTCCTCTTGGCAGGGGGTCTGGGAGGCGGCTGCAGAGCAGAGGCCTTGGGGGCCACCGTGGGGGGCTTCTTCCCCCTCCGGGGCTGGCTGACGTCCACATCTGCGGGATCCATTGGAGCAGAGGTGAGCACCCGCTGCCACTCACTGCTCAGGGGGAAGTGGCTGGACGCCTGCTCCCTGCGTGCCCACCTCGGGGGAAGCCGTCCAGGACCCGCTGCAGACCAGCGTAGCGCTCCAGGTTGTAGTCCTTGAAGAGAACCTTCCAGAAGCCCAGGATGGTGGGCGCGTCCTGGGTGAGCAGCCAGGAGAGCAGTGCATGCATGGCCTGCGGGCAGCCCTCCTGCACCTGCCGTCGCAGCGTCTCCTGCGGGGGACAGGCGACGGACGGGCAGCGATGGGACCCGAAGGCGCTGACGTGGGGGGCAGGGTGGGTCTGCACACCTCATGGGTGACCCGTCAGCCCTCCCTGAGGGGTGGTGGGCCGTGGGGGTCCTCTGGGGGCCCACCTGGAACTTGTCGTCGGGAACCACGTCGTGGTCAGCCAGCGCATGCAGCAGTGGGAAGGCGCTGTCCACGGCCAGGGCAATCTCTGTACGGCGACGCTTCAGCAGGATGCGCAGGGCATCCCCACCCGCCCGCCCGTCCCCTGCCATCCAGCCGGGTCTCACGCTGCCCTGTGCTGCCAGGGCCACTGCACCCCACCTCACGCGGGGCTCTTATGTTCACGGCCCTCTCCCGCCCAGCCAACCAGGGCCCTGCCACAGGGGGCGGGCGCAGACCTCGGCTGGGTAGGTGCCAGGCCACTGCAGAGGGCTCAGGGCTTGTGGGGGGCAGGATTGAGAGTCTCAGGATGCCGGCGCCCGGGGCTCCGAGACAGGGGTGCTCAGTGGAAGGTGACCTCCTTCTCGGAGCGTCGGACCAGCTCTAGAGTGACAGAGATGGGAGGGCCTGGAGCCATAGCCCACGGCCCACCCGGGTGTGGTCCCCCGAGCACCAGCAGGATCATTCCTGAGTGCAAAGCTAGGAGTAACCCCAGAGCATCACTAGGCATGGCCCCAAACAAGAATAAACAGACAAAAGTAAATAGAGAGATGAGGAGGGCAGCGGGGATGGCGTCCCATGCCCCACCAGGAGCCAAGAGCAACACCAGGTGTGGCCCCTTATCATTAACAATCATCAAATAAAATAAAGCGAGCACTGAGGGCCTGCTGCCTCCAGGGCTGTGAAGGAGGCCCCCACCTCCCTCAGGCAGTGGCCAGGACACTGGCCCCCCGCCCAGCCTGGGCAGCTACAGGCATGCAGAGCTCCACTTCTTACTCCCCAGGACTGGTGGTTCAGCTGGCAAAGCTCACCGCTCACCCCAGGGTGTGCATCCACCAGGGGTCCAGGGCAAAGGCCGGGGTTACAGGTGACCAGGAAAATCCCCCCAGCCTTCCTCCCTCACCCAAAGGAGGCTTTGCCCAGGGGTGTCATACTGGAGGCAGCTGCCGGTGTGATTCAACCACACTCTCAGCACACCCAAGTCTCAGGGCTCCGCCTGAGTCACGGCAGCTGCAGGCGTCACCCCGCCTTGGACGTGGCCCCTGTAGAATTTCGGACTTTCCAGTAGGGCGGGGGTTTCCGCAGCAGCCCCTTCTCTGTGGCTGAGTGGCAGGTGGAGGCCCACAGCCCCTTCCCGTGGCTGAGCGGTGGGTGGGGACACTTTAGGCCCCACTCTCAGCCCATGGCTACTCAGTGCCCAAGTCATGCCAGGCAGCCAGATTACATAAGGAGGCCACTTCCCGGGTCACATACCCAGAGGTCAGGCGACTGAGGTCCAGGTGCAAGACGGGGGGACCCTCGGGGCTCTGGCCCTTAGCTGCTGAGCCCTGACCGCTCCAAAGCAGCCTGGACACTGTGCCCTGCCCCTGGCCTAAGTGGAGACTTGAGCCCGGTTGCTGCCCCTTCCAGCAGGCTGCCGAGGGGCCAGGAGACATGGGTGACCTTTGGGATGGGCCTGTGGCCCTCCAGGTCAGCTGTATTGTGGGGGAAGGGCCTGGTGGCACTTAGCATAACTTAAACCACCTCTTGGCCACCAGACAGCCATATGACCCTTTCTGAGCCTCAGTTTCCCCAGGAAGAGATACTCAGAGTCAATGATGATTAGGGAAGTGAAAGTCAGAAAAAACAGACGGCATTTCTCAGTGCCTGAGCAGCCCCTGGGAATATTCTATTCAGGATATTCTAGCCCTCATGACACGGCACAGCAAGTGGTGACCGAGACGGAGGGAAAGTAGAGCTCCTGCATTGGTGATGGGAATGAAAAGATGCAGCCATGCGGGAAAATGCCTGACGGTGCCTGGACAAGTGAAATGTCCCCAAGAACCAGGAACAGGTGGGGCCGGAGAGAACATGGGGTGGGGGAGGCATTTCCCTCACGCGTGCTTGTCCACTTACCGGCAGCACTTGGGTCCCCTCTGTGCGAGTGTTCAGCTGAGCAAGCTCTGCCTCGGACCCCCTGACTCAAGCACATTCCCCTCTTCAGGACGAGTCGGTGGCTTCCGCACATGGACATGAACATGCACCCGGAACACTTGACTGCTCGTGGCACGGCTGCCCTGAGCACTGCTGGGTGTGGGAATAGTGCGGGGACAGTGTGGGGGTCTTTCTGGGTGTGGGGACAGTCTTGGGGGGGCTCCCTGGCCTTAGTGCCACACCAACGAGGTTGGTAGTTTTCTCTGATGAGAATCTTTGTCCACTTTGGTATCAGAGAACTCATAAGTTCATCATTTGAATAACGAGGGGTGGGGTCTGGGTTATGCCAGGACTTGCTCTTGATTTGTACTCAGGCATCACTCCTGGTGGTGCTAGGAAACCCCCTGTGGGCTGCCGGGAACTGATCCAGGGTCGACTGTGTGTGAGGCAAGCACCCACTTACTCTACTAGTTCTGCTCCGGCCCCTTTTAAATAATTTTTATATTTAGAAAACTTATTATTTATTTATTTATGTCCTTCACCAACTACAAAACCAAGATGACTGCCCTCCGACATCATGATGGATCTATCACATCTTCCAGAAGGGCAATGGAGAAGATTATTCATGACTTCTACTCAGATCTCTTTAATAGCCACATCCACTTGCCCACATACCACATACCACATGATGGATATGTCGTTCCCAATGTTCTCCCTTCCGAAATCCAACATGCCATCTCGTCGGTAAAGAAACAAAGAGCACCTGGCCCAGACAAGATCAGACCTGAACACCTGAAGAACTTACCATCAGTACTCATCAATATACTGGCTCGGCTCTAAACACGCTACCTGTCTGAATGCAAGGTTCCATCCCAATGGAAAACCAGCAAGACTGTACTACTATACAAGAAAGGAGACATCCACGACATTGGCAACTATCGCCCAATCTGCCTATTGTCTGTCATCTACAAACTATTCACTCGAGTCATCCTGAATAGGATTAGCAGAACACTAGATGAAGGACAACCATGTGAACAAGCTGGATTCCAAAAAGGATTCAGTACCATCGACCATATCCACACAATAACCAAGCTCATTGAGGTATCTCGGGAGTTCAAGATGCCGCTCTGTCTAACGTTCATTGATTTAAAGAAGGCCTTTGATTCTGTTGAGACGGAAGCGGTAATGGAAGCCCTAGCCAATCAGGGCGTACAAACTCAATACATCAGGATCCTTCGTGAGCTCTATTGCGGATTCACTGCCAAGATCTCACCATTCTACAAAGAAGTAATCATCCATATCAAGAGAGGGGTTCGGCAGGGTGATACCATTTCACCAAAACTCTTCAGTGCCACCCTCGAGAACATCATGCGACGACTGGAATGGGAAAACATGGGAGTGAAGATAGATGGTCGGCAACTACACCACCTCCGCTTTTCTGATGACATCGTTCTAATAACACCAAACATCAACCAAGCGGCACAAATGCTGAACGACTTTGACCGTGAATGTGGAAAGGTCGGACTACAGCTGAATCTTACGAAGACAATGTTTATGAGAAACAGCCTTGTTCCTGACACTCCATTCGCTCTCAACAAAACCACCATCTCCGAATGCAACAGTTATATATACCTAGGTCGAGAAATCAACATGATGAATGACCTGGCACCTGAGTTGCGCAGGAGGAAGAGAGCGGCTTGGAATGCCTTCAAGAGCATTGAAGAAATAACTAAAAGGACAAAGAACCTCCAGCTACGAGCACATCTCTTTGATTCCACTATTCTTCCTGCATTAACATATGCCTCAGAGACCTGGACCCTACGAAAACAGGATGAGAACACTATTCGGGTCTCTCAAAGAAGAATCGAAAGAACTATGCTTGGAATATCATGATTCACTCAAATGAGAGATAGAATCCGGAGTTCTGATCTTCGTCAACGCTCAAGAATCAGGGACGCTGTCTCATTTGCCAAGACATCAAAAATCAGATGGGCTGGACACGTAATGAGGTTTACAGACAACCGCTGGACTAGAGCCATTACTGATTGGATTCCACGAGACATCAAAAGATCACGTGGACGCCCACCTATAAGATGGTCAGACTTCTTCGTCAAGACCCTAAATGATCGGTTTGAGGCTCTACATGTTCCTAAAACGAACAGATACCATTGGGCTACACTAGCACGCAACCGGGATGAATGGAGACGTTACTGGCACCCGCTCGAATAAATCGATGAATAACGGGGATTAAGTGATTAAGTGATTAAGTGATTATTTATGTTTAGAAAATAACATCTTATTATCTCATTCTTACTTTGGACAACCTGGCAGGCTACTGAATGTAACCTGCCCACATGGCAAACTCCCCGTGGCATACCCAATATGCCAAATACCAGTAACAATGATGGGTCTCATTCTCCTAACCCTGAAAGAGCCTTAAATATGGCACTTTTTAAAATCTCAGGGCTTGGACGAAGGAGACGTTACTGGGGCCTGCTCGAGGCAATCGACAAACAACAGGATGATCATGATCGTGTTATTTAGAATCACGATAGGGGCTAGAGAGATAGCACAGCAGGTAAGGCATTTGCCTTGCACGCGGCCAACCTGGGTTCGAATCCTAGCATCCCATATGGTCCCCTGAGCACCGCCAGAAGTAACTCCTGAGTGCAGAGCCCGGAATAATCCCTGTGCATTGCCGGGTGTGACCCAAAAAGCAAAAAAAAAAAAAAAAAAAAAAATCAGGATATAGGAACCGGAGTGATAGTACAGTTGATAGGCATTTACCTTGGCCCCGGTCAACCTGGGTTTGATTCCCAGTATCTCATATGGTCCCCCGAGTGCCTCCGGGAGTACGGGAGTAATTCCTGGGTACAGAGCCAGGAGTAATACCTGTGCATCACTGGGTATAACCCAAAAAGAAAAAAATCAGGATATGGTTCTCCTCTTTTATTTTATGGAAAAAATGTGCAGAATTAGTGTTGATTCTTTTTCGAGTAGACGCTGTATTTTGCCCAGATGCATGTGTGTGCAGAAGTTTTTATTTTCTTTGGCCAAGTTACAGGAGGGGATTTTTTGAGCCAGGGAACAGATGAAGGGGTGAGGAAGGTCACAGCTTTTTTTTTTTAAATTGACTTAGTTATAGGACGGGATTTAACTTTTGTTGCCTTAAATGATACATAATTTTAAGGCTGGAGCGATACCACAGCGGGTAGGGCGTTTGCCTTGCATGCTGTCAACCTGAGTTCAATTCCTCTGCCCCTCTCAGAGAGCCTGGCAAGCTACTGAGAGTATCGCACCCGCACGGCAGAGCCTGGCAAGCTACCCATGACATATTCGAAAAGCCAAAAACAGTAACAACAAGTCTCACAATGGAGATGTTACTGGTGCCCGCTCAAGCAAATTGATAAACAATGGGAGGACAGTGCTACAGTGCTACAATAATACATAATTATATTCATACTATTCTACAGATACAAAAACCAAAAGCCATAGTATGACACTAATACCCAAAGACAGTAGAAAGGAGGTCCATGAGGATGGGTCCCTGGTTGGAAGCTGCCACAGGAGAGGTGCAGGAGTGTTAGGGGAAAATCCCAAATAATAATGGTGGGTCTGGTGTTGAAATATTGAATGTAACCAAAGTAGAGAGAAAGTAATGTAGAAATCATCTACCACACAGGTAGGGGGAGGAGGTGGGATGGGGGGATACTGGGATTTTTGGTGGTGGAACATGTGCACTAGTGAAGGGATGGATGTTTCATCATTGTATCACCGAGACTTAAACCTGAAAGTTTTGTAACTTTTCTCACAGTGATTCAATAAATAAAGTTATTTTTTAGAAAAATTTAAAAAATAAAAACATTAGCATACCCATTAAAAAGCATGTAAAAATGTTCTATATCACTAATCATCAGGGAAATGCAAATCAAAACAATGAGATATCATTTCATACCACAAAGACTGGCACTCATCAAAAAGAAAAACCACCAGGGGCTGGAGTGATAGTACACCGGGAAGGGAGTATGCCTGCCACGTGGCTGACCCAGGTTCGATCCACGGCATCCCATATGATTCCCTGCGCACAACTAGGAGTAATTCCCAAGTGCAGAGCCAGGAGTAACCCCAGGTGTGAACCCCCCCCCAAAAAAGAACCACCACCAGTGTTGGTGAACGTATGGTGAAAAGGGACCCTTCTTCACTGATGGTGGGAATGCTGACTGGTCTAGTCATTTTGAAAAACAATATGGACATTTCTCAAAAAAAAAAACTAGGAATGTGCCCCAAGGGCCCCAAGGCACAAATCAGAAAAGCCACCTGCACTACTAGGTTCACTGCAGCACTATTCAGTAGCCAGAATCTGAAACCAGCCAAGAGCCTCCGAACAGATGTCTGGAGAAAGGAACTGTGGTACATATACATGACGGAATACTATGCAGCCTTAAGAAAGAGAGTCATGGGGCTGGAGAGATAGCACAACGGGTAGGGCGTTTGCCTTGCACGTGGCCGACCCGGGTTGGATTCCCAGCATCCCATATGGTCCCCTGAGCACCACCAGGAGTAGCCCCTGTGCATTGCCAGGTGTGACCCAAAAAGCAAAAAAAAAAAAAAGAGTCATATAATGTGCTGCAATGTGAATGGATCTGGAGGGTATCATGTTGAGTGGAATCAATCAGAGGGTGAGGAACAGACTCAGAATAATCTCTCTTATGTGGGATATAAAGAAACTTTGTAGGGAAATATCAATGGCCAATGGCAATAGAAATGCAGAGCAGAAGAACTGGTCTTCTGTAGGAAGCTTGCTACTGGGATAGGGGTGGGAAGGATAAGTTAGGGAAGGGAACAGTAGGACAATGGGGAAGGAGAAAAGTGCCTTGCTCCCGGCCAACAGAAGCAAGCTGGGGAGAGGGGGGAGGAAAACTGGGGACATTGATGGAGAGTAATGGGCATTGGTGTGGGGTTGGTGTTGAAAAACTACATACCTGAAACCTGAAACAAAGATAAACGACTCTGTGAGTTAGTAAGTCATGGTGACTCAATTTAAAAAAAAAAAAAACAAAAAAAACGAACATTAACGTGCCCAATTTAGTTCAGGGCAGGAAATTGCTCAACCAACTGTGAACAGTCCCAAGAGTGGGGATTGAGCCTTCATAATTATTACCCAAGAATAACTTTAAATTTACTCTCTTCAAATTTTAAACTACAATGGATCTTGTCCTGCCACACATCATCAAAAGCTCTGGATTTAGTATTTTAAGGGTCTGTGGGGGGTTGTACTGGTCCACAGCCAGCAGTGCCCAGGGCTTGCTCTGGGCTCTGTGCTCTGGGGTTATCCTGCTGGTGCTGGAGAGACCCCATGAGGTGCCAGGGATCGAACCCAGGGGCCGCATGCAGAGCAGGTGCCCCGGTCTTGTGTGTCCAGGCCCTGAGCTGTTTCTAAAGCTGCCATGTCCAAATTCTCTTAGCCCCATGGAGCTGTGTGCCAGCAACGCGCCAAACCACAAGCGAAACGCCTTGCAGGGCGACACTCAGGGGCCAGGAAGACGGACTCGGTCCCGGGGCAAAGCTTCACTGTCCCCGGGCTGTCACATGCCCAGGCCTGCCCCGTGGCCTGGTGCCAGCTGCCCCACCTGTGCACAGCATCCGGCACTGCCTGCAGCCGGCCTCTCTGGAGGGGTTCCTAGCACCGGGCACCGGCATATTCTCCCAGCTGCTGTCAGGGGGGCCTTGCTGGGCACTGCCGTGGGAGCGTTTTGCCTGAAATTGGCTTGCTCATGTCGGTGACTTGAAGGAGGAGTCGAGCACTCCAGAGTGATCCCTGGCCAGCCCCATGAGGTGTGCATGGCACAGTGGACTCTGATCTGGCCTTGGCCAGCAGCGTCCCCTCCCCGCACTGTGCTCCTTCTGCCCCCACAGAGGCCTCACCCCTGCCCCCCTGCTCCCTCTCTCCCCACAGAGGCCTCAGTCTCCACTGACATTGATTTTCTTCTGGCTACTGCACCTGGATTTTATTTAATTTTGGCCACACCTGGTGGTGCTCAAGGGCTTGCTCCTGGCTTTGTGGTCAGGGATCACTCTGGTGGGGTTCAGGGGACTATATGTGGTGCTGGGATCGAACCTGGGCCAGCTGTGTGCAAGGCAAGCACCCTCCCTGTTGTGCTCTCTCCATCCCACTACTTGCTTTAAGAGCAGGTTTAACAGGAGCCAGAGAGGCTGTCCAGAGCCCAAGGCACTTGCATTGGTCCCTTGGGCTGGCCCCCCACAGGGCTCCCCTGAACCCCAACAGAAGCAATCCCTGAGTGCAGAGCCAGAAGTCTGCCCTGAGCCCTGCCCTCCTCCTAAAGCATGAAGGTTTGCTAAGGTGTGAGTGTGAGTGTGGGGGGGGGGGGGGAGGATGTTCCGGGGCGGAGGTCTAGTTTCCCACAGACACCCCAGACAGCTTTTAGAGCACTCTCAGCCTCACTGAAGAAAACTGGGAGGAAACCGAAGTTTCTTGTCCACCCCCCTCTGGACACCACTTGGATGTTCACCTGAACTGCATGGATGCCACTTATTGCCCAGAGCCCACCACAGGCAGATTCAGTCGGGGACACAATCTGCAACCTGCCCACCCATGGCCTGCTCCCTGCCTACAAACCCGGGGACCCCTGAGTTTCCCCTCTCCGGAGATTTTCTGAGAGGCACAATAGAGGAGCAACTCACTTCCTGTGCCCTCAGGGGACCCACTTCCCACTGCCTCCTCCGACTCCCGTGCAGAGTCGCTCTGCCCGTGCCAGGGCAGCCCCGGAGCTGAATGCCTGACACGACGGGTCTGCAGGCAGGGATGGGACGCGACTGGGATGTGCTGCGGCCCAAACTCACCCCTGCTGGCAGCAGGGCACCCAGGCAGGCGGCACAGGAATGGGCACAGGTGCGGACAGTGGAGGCACAGTTGGGGGCACAGTGCAGGGGCGGGTGTGGGTGCAGGAGTGGACACAGGTGGGGGACATGGGTGCGGGCACAAGTGCAGGCTCACGCTTGGGTACGCGCTGCCTCTCTACCTCTACTCTTCCCTGTGAGCCCCGCGCCTCCCACCCACGCCCCTGCCTTGGGGACCAGCGTTGACTGTAGAGCTGAAAGCCCCACAAATGTCACCAGCAAAGTCTGTGCCTGGTGCTGAGCACGAAGGAAGGAGGGGCGGGCCCTGGAAGGGGCGTGGTCTTCTGGGGGCGGGTCCGGGAAGGGCGTGGTCTTGGGGCGGCATCTCAGCAGGTTGGAGACTGTGAGGGCTGGGGCTGACCCCTTCGCAGAGCTGACCCCTCCAGTGCCCGCTGGGGGCAGGACTTCAGGGCTGTGTGTCTTTCTTCATCACATGAGAAACAAATAAATATGGAAATTTCACAGCAGCACAAACACCCACCACACGAACGAGAACGTAGGAGCGGTCCCCAGGCTAGAGCAGTCAAACGGCCAAGGAGCAGATTTCTGCTCGGTCACCTGCAGCTGCAGCCCCAAGGAGCTGGGGGAGCATGAGTGAATAGACACAGTGGCGAGAAGCTGCTGTCCAGGCGGCCAGAGGCCTCTC
This sequence comes from Sorex fumeus, assembly GCF_029834395.1. NCBI lineage: Eukaryota > Metazoa > Chordata > Mammalia > Eulipotyphla > Soricidae > Sorex > Sorex fumeus. Next base: position 5,591,275 of record NW_026606098.1, on the reverse strand, counting down.
AGAGACACAGGCCCTGGCTCAAGGACCAGCTATTCCACAGCTGAGCTCCTGCAGATGCTGAGAAGGAACCTGGCTGGATGGAGACTGGACTGGACTTGCAGGCAGCTGACCCAGATTCAATTCCTGTCACCCCGTATGGTCCCCCAAGCCTCTCCAGGTGTGATTCCCGAGTGCAGACCCTGGAGTAACCTGTGAGCATTGTCAGATGTGGCCCAAATGCCAAAAAAAAAAAAAAAGGCAAAAAAACAAATGAAAAAGAAACACACACACACACACACACACACACACACACACACACACACAAAGGCCCAGGAATCTGACTGGAATCTAGATGTGGCCTGGAAACTTGGAATGTAGCATCACAGCAGGAGGAAGGCAGGAGGCAGGGTCTGGGGGGCCCAGGAAGGTTTGGGGGCCACACCTTGCAGTTTTCAGGGCTTACTCCTGGCTCTGTGCTCAGGGATCACTCCTGGTGGAGCTTGGGGGCCATATGGGGTGCCGGGGATTGAACCTGAGTCAGCCACCTGCTAGGCATGTGCTCTCCCGGCTGTGCTATGGCTCTGGCCGGCGCACACAGATCTAGTACACAGTAATTACACATGTGCAAACTCAGAATGACTCCTGGGAGCTGAGACTTGTCTCAGACACATGGACCAGGCTGATGGTCCAGATACAGAGCACCTGCAGGTCAGGGCAAAAAAGCCAAATGAATATGGAAACCTTGAAGCTCGGGAGACTGTCCCCTCTCTGCCCACTTGGGGGCTCCTGATTCAGACTCTGGTGCTCACTGGGGTCACAAAGGTCTGCCACCAGACTGTGGAGCCAGGGATAAGCTCAGGTCTTCACACCTGTTGGGCAGATGCGCAGGTGCCCACCATGGGGCCTTGGGGGCCTGGACGCGGGACACACGCCCTGGAGAGCAGCTGCTGGACATGGGCTCCAGGCCTGTGAGCCCAGGAGTGTGTGTGGACAAAGGGCTACTGTGTGCGCGCGCGGAGGCCCCTGCGAGCACGCTGGGTGTCCAGGGCCCCCTCAGATCTCTCCCACACTGAGATTCTGCCCTGAAGGGCAAAGCCACAGCGTTGCCTGTATTGGCCAGCAGAGGGCTGCACTCCCTCATTCCGTGCTCGAACCCACCTGGAAGAGCCTTGTCCCAGGTGCCTCTAAACCCCCGCCCACACCCCGCTCGCCCGCCCCCGCCGCCTCCGCAGAGCACGGAGACCTGCTGCCTGCCTAGTGCACTCAAAACGCCCCCAATCTCCAACCTACACCCCAGCTCCTCCCACCTTTTAGAAGCTGGTCCCAGGGCATCACAACCGGAGGCAACACACTGGACTCACTATTCCCAGCACGAAATAAAGGCCCAAGCCCACAGGAGCAAGCCTACCTGCGCCCAGTGAGGCCCTCTCTCTGGCGGTGTTTGACTCTCAGAAATGGGGTTACTGTAGCCCCGAGGTTGGTTCCTGGACCTCCACCCTAGCCCCTCTTGTCTCGCCTTGAGACAGCTGCTTTTGCAGAGCTGCAGCGGGGCACAGGGACCCCAAGTCCCTGAAGGTTAGAATTCGATGCAGTTCCGTGCCTCCCACGCAGGACTCTCTGGGGCTTAGCTGCTGCTTCTGACGCCAACAAGGGAGCACTTCCAAGAGCCCCCAGTTGCACTGTGGTGGTCTCCAGGGGTGCTGTTTGGTCAGACAACCAGAAACTCACTTCCCAGGGGGTGAGCTGGTATTTCCCCCTGCCCCCCCCCATGTGCCTTTTCTTTGCAAAACAACACTAGGAATGGGGACGTGGGCGGGGACACAGGTGGGCTGCACCGCCTCTCTCTGGGTTCCCCTTGTCCTTATGAGCTGGTGGGCACAATGATGAAGAAAGCAAAACTCTCAGTTTGGATGATTCTACTCAAACAGGAGTGGAATGGCTACATTGCCATGGCCCCCTTTTTTCCTGCTCTGATTAAACACAAAATGTGTTTGTCCCCCCTAAGGAAAAGAAGATGGGTGGCATCACTTTTCCCAACTTCAAATTGTACTATGGGCAGTAGTAATTAAAGCAGTATAGAGGGGCTGGAGCAATAGCACAGCTGGTAGAGTGTTTGCCTTGCACGCAGCCAACCAGGGTTCGATTCCCAGCATCCCATATGGTCCCCTGAGCACCGCCAGGGGTGATTCCTGAGTGCAGAGCCAGGAGTAACCCCTGTGCATCACCAGGTGTGACCCAAAAAGAAAAAGAAAGCAGTATAGAATTGGAGTCCAGACAGACCCTCAGATCAGTGAAAGAGCTGAATCCTGAGATAGACCCTCAGGTATATGAATCTTTGATAAAAGGGGTGGGGGGAAACGGAGTAAGGAAAACCTCTTCAACAAGTGGTGCCGGAAAACTAGTCAGCTACACGCCAAACAATAATCCCAGACCTCTTTCTAATTTCATGCACAAAAGTCAAATCAAGGTGGATTAAAGACCTCAATAGCAGACCTGAATCAGTAAGGCACATAGAGGAAAATGTAGGCAGAACCCGAACCCTCCATGATACTGAAGTTAAAGGCATCTTCAAAGATGTAACACCACTGACCAAAAAGCATGTTTTGGGGCCAGAGAGAACTGGGTAAGACCAAAAACCCCAGTTCAATTCCCAGAACCCCATCTGGTTCCCCAAATACCACCAGGAGTGATCCCTGAGCACAGAGCCGAGAGGAAGCCCTGACCACTGCTGAGTGTGCAAATACCCACTATCTACTTATCCGTCTACCCACATGGTATATTTAAGACGGGGTGGCTGGGGGGTCAGGCGCTTGCTTGCATATACCCGGGAGACAGCACCCCACCCTCCCCTGCCATTCACAGACCCAGGGCCCAGCCTGCAGGCTCCAGACAGTGCCAGGCTCGGTGGGAGAAAGCGCCATCTCAGTTGCACACAGAATCTCTTTTCCAGGTCAGGCGGTTTACAGCAAAGCAGGTGCTCACCACTGAGCACCTTCCCCAGCCGTATAGCTGGAAACTTAAAGGGGGAGAAGGAAAAGAGCAGGGCTTCTAGGGAATGAAATGGAGGTGTCCAGAGGGCACCTGGGGAGAAGGGGCTCAAGTGCACAAGTTTTCAGACAGAGAATAAGGAGGTATCAGGGTCACAGCCCACTGTAGCTGATAACACATTGCACTGAAACACTTTTTTGGGGGGAGGGGCCACACCTGGCTCTGCTCGGGACTTTTGGGGGGACCTGTGTTCAAGGCAAGTGTCCTACCCTGTGAGGTCCTTCCAGCCACTAAGCACAGCTCTTTAGGGCACTTCGTCTTCTGAAAATTTAAGGACGCTCAGGCACTCAGCTTTCCTTACAGTGACCTCGTGGGCACAGGAGTCACTCCACCAACATTACTCTTCTCACTGGCTGCAGGGTGTCAACTCCAGCAGCACCAGTGAGCAGATACATTGTATCAACATTATGGACAACCAATGCCGAGTGGAAATGTATCAACATAGTAAGCCACCCAAAGTCAGGTGGAAACATTGTGACAAACATTGTAGGACACCAAAGCAGAGTAGACACCATTATGTCAAAATGGCAGGCAGCCAGTCAATATTGAAAGCCACACAGAATCAGGTAGCTACATTGTATCGATATGTGGTCATCCAAAGTTAGATAGCTACACTGTATGCAGGTCCTGGTAGCCAAAGTGAGGTAGCTATGCCAAAACCAGGTAGCTACATTGTATCAATATTATAGCCACCTAAAGCCACATAGATACATTGTGTTGATACTAAAGAACAAAGCAGACTTTCTTTTTTCTTCCAGTTTCGGTGATGCTCAGGGCTTACTCCTAGTATGCCCTTAGGGTCACTCTTGGCAGGACTCAGGTGAACCGTATGTGGTGCTGGGGATTGAACCAAGGTGGAATCTGCATGCAAGAGACGTGCCTCCCCCCTTGCCAGTCTCAGCCTAGTCTATGCTTGTATCAAGGGGTCTGAGCCCCGACTAGATCCCCTCCGTTGAGTGGACCCGCCCTCTCTTGCCCATCCCCAGGCATATGAGTGGCCTGGCCCCAGAATCTCACCCTGACCTCTGCCCTGCCGCCCCCAGAGCTCTGCCCCTGGGCTCCCCTCCCCCGCACCGCAGCCCCTGTGACCCTCCCCACTCCCTGAAGGGACGCCCCCGCGCGGTCCCTCACCTAGCCAGGCCCAGCCCTTCCCGCCCCCGCATGGCAAGCACGTGAGGGCCGCGCCCATTCTGGGGGGGGGGGGGTCTGTAATCTTTGGACAGAACCGACCTGTATTGGTGTGGGCCCTCCTACCTGCCTGCCTCCATGGCTGTTTCCTCCCCAAGGACCTCAGCTTCAGACTCACCTGACAGCTGCTGGGACAGGCAGCCCCAGGGGCCACGGCCCAGTGAGACCCGTGAGTGCTTTCTTCCCGCTTCCTGCAAGGTTTTTGAGCCTTCGGGCACCTGGACTAGAGGTCAGGTGGATGCCCCTCTGGGAGGTCCTACATTCCGTGGGGTGGGAGGAACACTTGTGTGTACAGGCAGAGCTGGGCTGGGGCTCCCAGCTGAGGCTGATGGGCCACTTTCTGTCCCTGCACGTGTGGATCCTGTCCCCGTACTGTGTGTCACAGTGCCACATCCTGTGCTACATAACCCATGTTGTCTGTACCCTGGAACATGTGTGTTCTCTGTGTGTGCTGTGGCACATGTGTACGTGTATATGTGTGCTATGGCACACATCCATCCACTGTGTACACATGTATGTGTGTGTGCTGTGGCACATGTGCATGTGTATGTGTGTGCTGTGGCACGCATCCACCCACTGTGTGCATGTATATATGTATGTGCTGTGGCACATGTCTACCTACTGTGTGGACGTATATATATGTGCTGTGGCATGTGTGTTTATGTGCATGCTGCGGCACGTGTCCACACACTGTGTGCATGTGTACATGTGTGTGCTGCGGCACGTGTCCACCCACTGTGTGCATGTGTACATGTGTGTGCTGCAGCACATGTCTACCCGCTTTGTGCACGTGTATATGTGTGCTGTGGCATGTGTGCACATGTATATGTGTGTGCTATGGCACGTGTCCATTCACTGTGTACATGTGTATATGTGTGTGCTGCAGCATGTGTCCACCCACTGTGTGCATGTGTATATGTGTGTGCTGCAGCATGTGTCCACCCACTGTGTGCATGTGTATATATGTGTGTGCTGTGGTACGCGTCCACCCACTGTGTGCCTGTCCCAGTCCTGAACGAGGAGGCCAGCTTGGATGTCATCGTGGTGGACTCCAGTGAGCCATCCCCTCCAGCCCTGCTGAAGCCCCACAGAGGTGAGGCTCTTCCCACTGCTGGCCCCTGGGCAAAGGCTCCCCACGCACCTCTGCACCCACTTTCTGGGAGCCTCTGACTCAGCTGGGGGAGACTGAGGACTGATGTGTGTCCTGTGACCCATGCAGGCCCTGGATCCCTAGAGTGCCAAGTGCTCCAGCACTCAGCTCCCCCTACCCCAGCCGAAGCCCCGGGGGTCCTGCCTGTCAGGGGGAGGCGGGAGGGGCAGCCCCGCTTGACTTTTCTCTCCCAGATCTCATCGCCTACGAGGTCCAGGACAACGGCAGGGACATAGAAGGTGAGGGGCCCCTGCTGGTGGCATGGCATGCGTGTGCACTTCCCTCCCCCCGCCCCCTCCCACAGACCTTGTGTGCCCTCAGTGTGCGACTGTCCCCAGCCTGATGTCAGGACAGTGGCGGCATGCGTGGACCCTGAGCCCACTCACGGCGGTGAGGTGCTGGGCCGGCCTCTGGCCCCTCACACTTCCCTCGGGGTTTTCAACTTGAATCTCCATTTCTGCCCAATACAGAAACCAACAAACAGCCCACTGGGATTTCCAGAGGGGCCAGCAGGGCTGCAGCTGTTGCCTGCACGCAACAGCTTGCCCTCTCCCGGTGGCTGGGAGGGGGGGCGGGTCACCCACTGGCCCGCCGAGGGGTCCTAGCACCCTTGGGGCTGCTGATGTGCCCCGCTGTGCTTGCAGACCTGTGCATCTGCTGCGGGTGCGCCCAGGTGTACACGCAGCACCCTCTGTTCCAAGGGGGCATGTGCGCCCCATGCAAGGTAGGGGGGAGGGCCGATGGGGTGGGGGGTGGAGTCCCGGTGGGCTGTGGAGTGAGGCGTGTGAACCTGGGGTGGGCAGGTGGGATGGGCAGGCAGGGGCACGAACCTGGGGGCATGGACAGGAAAGGGGGCAGGCGGCGGCTCAGCCTTGGCTCCCCCAGGACAAGTACCTGGACAGCCTGTTCCTGTACGATGATGATGGCCACCAGTCCTATTGCTCCATCTGCGGCTCTGGGGACATCCTGCTGCTGTGCGAGAGTCCAGACTGCACCCGGTGAGCCGTGCCCGGAGCCTGCGAGCCCATCAAGCTGCCTGTCCTGGGCTCCGTGTCAACAGCCTCCAACTCATGGCCGGGACCCTGACCCCCCACCTCTGCTCCCCACCTGGATTTAGCCCCCTGCCCCCACCCCTGCTCCCGACTACACTCACCACCCCTCGCACCCACCCCTGGCCCTGGCCTGGACTCAGCCCCCCACCCCCTGGGCTCCCCTGGCAGCTGCCCCCCTCTCAGCCTGTGGGTGCTGTTGGGCCAGGTGCTACTGCTTCGAGTGTGTGGATGCGCTGGTGGGCCCTGGGACGTCAGAGAAGGTGCAGGCCATGAGCCGGTGGGCCTGCTTCCTCTGCCTGCCCTTCCCCAACAGTGGGCTGCTGCGACGGCGCAACAAGTGGCGGGCTCGTCTGAAGGCCTTCTGCGACCAGGAGTCGGTGAGCAGCAGGCAGCAGGCCTGGGGTCAGCCGCCCGCAGGGCACAGGCCTTTAAGGGCAGAGATGGGGGGGGGCAGAGGCCACGCAGGCATGGTGCTCATCCACAGTGCTATGTTCTGGGCGTGCTCCCAAGGGACCAGAGGGATGCTCCCCAGGTCATGGTGGTGCTCCCCAGGTCACGCAGTGCTTGCTGGGGGCACACTCGTGGGCCAGAGCACCTGGCTGTGATTTTTGGTGTCGGTGTGGAAGCTGCTGTGGCCAGCCTGTAGGTCAGCAGAGCTGCAGGCATGGCTTGGGCTGGACCCTGCAGGCTCTCACTGCAGCAGGCCCCCCCTTGTTGGTTTGGGGCCACACCTGGCGTCTCTCAGGGCCTGTGGCAGTGCTGGGGGAGGTATGGGGAGTGGGGAGGTCAGACTCCAGCTCCTGGCCTGGGGAGGTTCAGATGTCACCCAGGAAAGGTTTCCCAAAGCGTGCAAGGGGCTCACAGCCTGGGTGCCCACTCGGAGCCCAAGAGGGTTGTGGATGGGGCTCAGGGTGCCCCACGTCTGGCTCTTTCTGGGAAACACCGGGCAGCATCATGCCGGGTGCCCGTGCCGGGTGGGGCTCAGCGGGACGTGTGCCCACAGGCAAAGCCGCAGGAGATGTTCAAGACTGTGCCCGTCTGGAGGCGGCGGCCCCTGCGAGCACTGTGCCTCTTCGGGGACATCGGACCCGGTGAGTGTCGCCCAAGAGGGGTGAGAGTGGGGGCACCTATGGGATGGGGGCTGCTGGCCAGGGAGTCGGGACATGCTGGGCAGGGGGCAGCGAGGCGGGAAGGCCTGAGCTGGTGGGTGTGGGCACCGGTCATGGCCCACCCGACCTCTTCCGCCGCACTGCTTCCTGGCAGGGCCCCTCACGGCAGGTGCCCCATGGGCCCAGGGGTGTGGCCGCACTGCCTCGTGCTGGGCCTGTGGGAGCCTGTCCACTTCCCCAGACACCCAAAGGACCTGGGAAGCAGCTCCCCAGGCCGCATGGAGTCAGGGTGCTGCTGCTTCTGGTGTGGGGGGTGGGGGTTAGGCATGTAGGGTCATGCAGCCCCGGGGCCCTGCTGGATTCAGCCCCGCCCAGAGCCCTGCTCGGGCTCCTGAGGGTCCTGCCCACAGACCTGGCCAGTGTTGGTGCCCCCAGGGCGGGCAGGGGCTGGTCTCTGAGTCCAGCCCACAGGCCAGTGTCGGCTCCGCCCCTAGAGCTGGCAAGTCTGGGTTTCCTGTGGGACGACGCTGGCCCAGGGCAGCTGAAGCACGTGGAGGATGTCACAGACATCGTGAGGAAGGATGTAAGTGTCCCCACTTGGTCAGCTAACGCACCGATGGGCAAGCCCACACCGGGCTACTGGCGGAGCAAGCAGGCCAGCCCTTGGCATGCAGCGCCCCTGCCCCTTGCTGGAGGAACGGCCTGGTCTCCCAGGGAGCCTGGTGAGCAGGGCAGAGATGGAGGGACCCACACGAGGGCCCATGGCTGTGCCAGCCCTGCCTCCCAGCCCTCTGGTGCGCCTGCCCACATGACATCAGATAGCTGCAGCCACAGGCTGAGGGCCCCAAGTGTCCATCTGGTCCCTGCAGTCCCCTGTCCTGCAGGTGGAAGCCTGGGGCTCCTTCGACCTCATGTACGGCTCGACGCCCCCCCTCGGCCAGGCCTACAACCACCCACCTTGTGAGAGCTGCCCCATCTCACCCTCTAAGGCCACGCCAGCACCTGCACCCCTGTACCCCCCCCACCTACACCCCTGCACTCCCTCCACCTGCACCTCTGCACCACTCCACCTGCACCCCTGCACCCCCTCCACTGACACCCCTGCACCTCCCCACCTGCACCCCTCCACCTGCACCCCTGTACTCCTCCACCTGCACCCCCTCCACCTGCACCCCTGCGCCCCCTCCACCTGCACCTTCTCCACCTTTACCCCTGCACCCCTCCACCTGTACCGCCTCCACTTGCACCCCTGCACATCCCCACACCTGTATCCTCATGTGTCCCGGCACCCCTGCATGTGCCTACACTCCCACCCGCACCCCTGTGCATCCTGGCGCTCCTGGGCCCGCAGGCTGGTACCTGTTCCAGTTCCACCGGCTGCTGCAGTACGTGCGGCCCGCACCCGGCAGCCCCCTGCCCTTCTTCTGGATGTTCGCAGACCACCTGCTGCTGGGCCCAGACAACCAGGACATCGCCACCCGCTTCCTGGAGGTGAGTGACCGCGGGCCACACAGGGCAGAGGCCCCGGAGCCCAGGCCCTCACACGCACCTCCACATGGGCTTGGGGCACTCTGTGATGCCCATCACACCCCCACAGTCACCCCCCCCACAATCACACCCCCATAATCACACATACCCCATAATCACACTCCCACAATCACACAACTCCACAATCACACCCCCACAATCACATTCCCACAGTCACACACACTCCACAGTCACTCCCCCATCCCCCATAATCACACCCCCACAATCACATCCCCACAATCACAATCCCCACAATCACACACCCCACAATCACACACACTCCACAATCACAATCCCCACAACCACACCCCCACAACCACACACACCCCACAATCACACCCCCACAATCACAATCCCCACAATCACACCCCCACAACCACACACACTCCACAGTCACACCCCCCATGACCACACACACAACCACACACCCCACAATCACACACACTCCACAACTACATCCCCACAATCACACACTCCACAATCACACACACCCCATAATCACAATCATACCCCACAACCACAGCTCCACAGTCACATCCCCAGAGTCACACTCTCACAACGACACCCCCACAGTCATACCCCCAGTCACACCCCCACAATCACACACCCCCGCAACCACACTCCATCACATCCCCAGTCACACTCCCACAATCACACACCTCCAAAGTCACACCCCCACAATCACACATACCCCCCAATCACACCCCCACAGTCACACCCCACAAAGACTTTAAGTCCCATGCCTGAAGGCCTCAGCCTGTGGGTCAGTGCTACCATGGGCCACGGTCACTCCAGCTGGTGTCTTCCTGCCACAGGCTGCTTGGTGGCCTGCCCTGGAGGCACAGACTTTGGATCCTGTGGGTTTGCACATCCGTGTAGGATGCAGGATGGGGCCTGGTTTCCATCACCCCCGGGGCCCCCGTGTCCAGCCCCTGCAGGGAGGAGGGTCCACCTGCGGGAGCGAGGTCTTGCTGCCCCCACCCTGCCCAGGGGACCCCGAGATGGAGCCCCAGGCGCCTGTCCCCAAATGCAAGAAAAGAGCCCATGTGAGGGTGGGTTGGGCAGGGCCAGGGGGCGCTGTGGGGCCAGCAGCCTGTCGGCCTGTTCCGCAGAGCAACCCAGTGACCATCCAAGGTGTGTGCGATAAAACCATCCCCAACGCTGTGCGGGTGTGGAGCAACATCCCAGCAGTGGAAAGGTAACGAGGCTGGGGGGCGGTGGCCCCTTCCCAGATGCCCCGCCACCTGACCCTGCCTGACGGACGACCCCCCAGCAGGCACGCGGAGCTGGAGCCTGGGCAGGAGGCGGCACTGCAGGCACGGGGCAGGCTGTGGGCACGGGGGCCGCTGCCGGGAGCCACGCGGCTGCTGAGGGCCTGCTTCCTGCCCCTGCGGGAGTACTTCCAGTACTCCTCCTCCTGCTCCTGAGTACTCCGGCAGCCTCCCCCTGCCCCAAGCAGTGTTTCCCTGCTGCACCCTGGATACCTGTGCCCGCAATAAGACTGTCCGCACTCTACCTGCCTCTGCGTCTTCATTCCTTCCTTTCCGTTTTGCTTCGATGCCCCGCGTGTTCTGTGGGGATGGTGTGACTGGCACTTAAGGGGCATGGGGCCATTTCAGCCGGGAAAGGAAACAGCTAAAATGGAGCGAGCCCGGCCCTGAGTCCACAGAGGTGCCCAGGGAAGCCCATGAAGAGTGCCCCAGGGCTCCACCCATTCAGACAGCTCCCAGGGACTCCCTTAGCAAGACCCCCACGTGCCCCACACCCTGGCGGGGTCCTGGGGGCGAGCAAGGAACCAGGCTCGGCGGGGGAGCACGGTTCACGCTTGGTGCACAGGGCAGCATGCCCAGGGTCAGCAATACAGGGATGCCGTCCTAAGGAGGGCTGGCACTGGGGTCTGTTTGCTGCCCCCACAAACGCAAATGTCCACCCCCAGGCAGCAGAAGGCAGGACCTGTGGGAGAGACTCCAAGCTGGAATATCAGAGAAGGGACCCTTGTGCCCCCGAACCCAGGACACACCATTGGCTTCCCCTTGGGGGGGCTGGGGGGGTGCCAAGGGGAGAGGCATAAGTCAGGGTAAGGGCCAATGAGGTCAGGTGGGGTCCAGTGAGGTCAGTGTGGGGGCCAGTGAGGTCAGGTGGGAGACAGTGGGGTCTGGGCGGGGCCAGCGGGTTCAGGACTCCGGGCTGGGGAAGGGGCACTTGGCTCTCCTGAGCGGCCTGCAGCTCGCAGGAGCCGTCACAGGGCTGTGCGGGGCGGTGAGGGCAGCCCAGGAATCCTGCACAGAGACTGGGCCCCACTAGCCTGCGAACAGGCTTCCCGGGTCTCCGCTCTGGGGCGGGGGTCAGTCCTTAACTCAGGCTCCCCCCCCTCCTTCTCCAGAGTGGGAGCTGCACCCTGGGCCTGAGTGTAGGGGTCTGCGACTCAGGACAAAGGGAGACCCCAGAACAGGAAGGTGTGGGAAGACCCTCGTCTGCATGTCAGCTCACGTCCCGGTGCGTCAGACCCCGCTGTCTCTGCTTCCCTCGTGAGAGGTGCACAGAGAGGGCTAGTGACTCGTCCGAGGCCACACAGCTGGGGGTTTATCTGGGAGGGACCGAGATGCGCTTAGGCTGCGGTTCCCGACCTGGTGGGGGGTCTTCCTCGCGGCGCCTAAGGTCCCCCAGCCCAGCTGCGCCTCCTGCAGTCTGAGCCCGGAGGGCAGAGCAGCGTGCCCACCCGGCCTCAGGCCCCTATCGGAGCACTGTCCCGAGCTCTTACCAGCTTCCGCGGGAGGCAGCGAATGGGCGGGGACCCCGCGCTCACCTGGCCGAGCACCTGGGCTTCTGCGACGCCCGCCCCGCCCCTGCGCCCCCACAGCGCGAGGCTGCAGACGGCGTCGGGGGGGTCCCGTCCCACCCGGGACGCTGCTCCCGGCCCGGTCTGCGTCCCCGCCTGGACCCCCGTTTCGTGGGCGTGAGGGGCGGGGGAGCCCCGGGGCCACGCCCACTTACCTGCGGCGCCGCCTCCCCGGGACCGGACGACGGGGCGGGCTGGCGGCGCGGACGCAGGCCTCCTCGGGCTCTGAGCGGGGAAAGTGCGGGGCCCGCGAGCCTGACGCCTGCTCCGCCCACCGGGCAGGAGCCCTAGTCTAGTCCCCGACTCCAGCGGCGCGGGGCCGGCGTCCAGCGCGGGGCCGGGCCGGGCTTCCGGACGGGGCGGGCCGCGGGGCGCGGCGCGAGGCGGGGCCGGGCGCGTCGGGTCCCGGAGCAGAACCTGCCGCGCCGCGGGCCGTGGATTCGCCCCTGCCGGAGACTCCGGGGCTCCTGTGGGAGGCCCCACGCCGCGGCCTCGGGCCCCACCATGCAGCCGAGAAGGTGGGCGCGCGCCGTGCGGGGACGGGGCGGGGGGCGGGAGAAGCTCGGGCGCCGCGCAGCGCTGCCCGGCGCGCGTCCAGCCAGCGCCCACCCCAAATCCGCGCCCCGCCCGCGCCCGGCCCGCGTCCCGCGCCCGCCCTGCGCCCCCCCCCCCGCACCCCGCGCCCCGCGCCCACCCCGCGCCCCGCGCCCACCCCGCACCCCGCGCCCGCCCCAACCCCCGCGCCCGCCCCGCGCCTACCCCGCGCCCCGCTCGTGTTCATCCCGCACCCCGCGCCCGTCCCGCTCCCACCCGCGCGCATCCACCCCGAGCGCGTCCACCCCGCGTCCCGTGCCCCGCGCCCCGCCACGGGCTCTGCACAGCGCAGCGGCCGGAGCCCTCGGCGGCCGGAGTCCCGGGGTGGGGCGGGACGGGCGGGCGCGGTACCTGCCGGGCGGCCGCGGAGTGACGCGCCGGCTGGACCGGGCCTGGCCGGGGAAGGACGCACCGGAGAACGCGCAGAGACGGGCAGGGGCGACCGTCTCCCGTGCTCGGCCCCGAGGTGTACCGGCTACCAGCGCCTCCCCCAGCCCGCGGAGCTGGGTCGAGGGCCCCCCTCCCCTCGGTTCCTTAGGCACGTTGTCCAGCACATCCTGGGCCCTCGCTACCGCTCGCTCGGAAAAGCTTGGGAGCAACAGTAAGGCGGGCACTTGTTTGCACGCGCAGACCCTGGTTCAATCTCCCCATCCTTTTGAGCACCGCCATGAATAGGCCCTGAGCACGGCTGGGTGTGGCCCCCAAACAAACGGGCAGAACAAACAAAAAGTGCTGAGTCTCTTCTCAGAGACTGCCTGGGTGCGGGTGACAGGGTACCCACTGGCCCCCAGAGCTGAAGGAGCCGCAGGGGAGTGGGGGGACGGGGCACCTACTGTCTCTGCTCTGGTCTCTGTGGAGACAGTCCCACTGCAGGCTATGGGGAGATGGCGAGCACCGGGATGCAGCTGTGGACCCCAGCAAGAAGGTCCAGGAACCTGGGCATGGGGCGGGGGGAAATCACTGCGGGGGGGTCACTGCAGGGGCACTGCTGTGAGGGGTCACTCGGGCCCCCACTGCCTCCCAGTGCTCTGGGGCACCAGAGGCTCATGTGCCCGGGAGTTGGGGTTTAGGGCTTCTGGGCCATGTGTGTCCCCACGGCTCATCTGCCTCCTGGGTCTTCTCCGGCAGCCCCCCGTTCGGCCTCCTGCTGCTGCTGCTGCTGCTGCTGCTGCCGTCCAGACTCTTGAGAGCCGGTGAGTGTGGACGGCGCTCGTGGGGTATGGGCAGGGCCTGGTGGGGTCCGAGACAGGGTGAGGCTGGTTTCTCATCCCGGGTTGGGGGGGCACAGGCATGGCGGCAGGGGGATGTGGGTGCAGGGGTGTGGGGCCATCAGCAGATGTGGGAACGTGGGCACTGCCTTGTCCCGGCCCTGGGGTGCAGGCGTTAGCTGTCTGGTTCCTTGGTCTGTGGTAGGCGCTCCGGGAAGGGCCTCGCAGCCTGATCCCTGCCTCCTTCCCAGGAGGAGCCCTGCTTGGCTCAGGGCTGGTTACTCCCCTTCCCTCTGTGCCCAGCCCTTGTGAGGGCCAGTGGTTACACGCGGTTGGGCCACAGGGCCAACGTCATGCGGCATAGAGGTGGTGCCAGAGATCAACCCTGCAGCCTGGAGCCGTAAGGGGGCCCTCCCCACGCTGGCCTCTCCCTGAGTTGGTGCTGGCCTAGCCTGTGCCCATGATCCAAGCTGCACACAGGGCCTACCCTCCCGTGGACCTGCCCATGACCCCTTTCTGCGGGGAACCTTCAGAGGGTATTGGAGACGCGTAGCCAGAACAGGCCCAACACCTGCCAGCACCCACACAAGCATGTCCTGGCCTCCTGGGCTTGCCCACAGCCTCCATGTCTGGGCCCGTTTGCTTCCCTTTGCAGAGGAAGAAGACCTCAAGGTCCAGGCGCTAGTGGGGGAGAGCGTGGCCCTGCCCTGCATCTACCCACAGACAGCCAGCTTTGAGCTCGATGACCTCTACGTGTACTGGCAGATCACAGTGGGGAAAATGCCGAAGACCGTGGCTTGGCACCTGGGCGGCAACTCTGAGGACCGGACCAGGTGCGAGCCAGAGGCCGGGTGTGAGCAGCGGCCGGGGGCGGAGCTGGTGCCAGCCGACATGCAGCGTGGGAATTTCACGCTGCGCCTGGCAGACGTCAGCCCCCAGGACGAACAGAGCTACCAATGCCTGGTGTTCAAGAGATCACAGGGCATTGAGGAGATCCTCCGGCAACGGGTGACGTTGCGCGTGGCTGGTAAGTGGCGCCTAGGGGCAGGGCCCGGGAAAGCACAGCCAGTTCTGCCTTTCTGGAAGTTTCTATTGCGGGAGAAAACCCGCACATTGGTGCACAGCGTCCATCTGGTGTGAAGCTGAAGCCTTATTGAGGGCACCAGAAAGATCTGTGGCCACAGCACCCCAGGCCTGTCCTGCCCCTGCCCCTTCCCCCGGGGATCCTCCTTAGCTCACAGAGGCTGGTCTGACAGGGCCCAATGGGAATCACACTCCTGTGGGGGCACACGGTTCTAGTCATACTGCCCCCGAGGTGCGCCCCGTCCTGTGCTGCTTCTCACCCCAGAAGGGCTGCGGAGTCACCACAGACCTAGAGCCTCGAGGGTCACACGGGCGAGCTCCAGACCTGCTGTGCAGTCACCATCACTGCCTGAAGTTCTGGACTCGGCCTGGGACCCTCGGAGTTCACCCCAGCCTGCTGGAAGTCATGCATTTTCTTTTTCTCTCTCTTTTTTTTTTTTTTTTTTTTTTTTTTTTGGTTTTTGGTTCACACCTGGCGATGCACAGGGGTTACTCCTGGCTCTGCACTCAGGTACTCAGGTATTACTCCTGGCGGTGCTCAGGAAACCCTATGGGATGCTGGAAATCAAACCAGGATTGGCCACATGCAGGGCAAATGCCCTACCTACTGTACTATCACTCCAGCCCCATGCATTTTCTTTTAAAGAAATTTAATCTCATTCTTTTCCCTCCCCTGACCTGCAGGAATGACAAGGGTGGGGGCAAGGTGCACGCTGGGCTTCAGGATGTCAGAGACGGCACCCCTGGGGTACCGGGGTCCCACTCAGCTCCGGAGCTGGTGTGGGAGGTCGAACCTGAGGCCTCAGTTCTGGCCCAGTGTAGCCCGGCCCTGAGGGTGCTGGAGAGTACAGGGGGCAGGGGGCAGGAAGAAGGTAAGTGGCTCCCTGCCCATTGGGCAGGCATAGCCCTTTGCTGACCTCCAGACCCCCTTCTGAGCCAGGCCTCACGGTGTCCCCACAGCCAGCTACAGCACGCCCGTGGTGACATCCCAGGAGCCCACCGCCGAAGGGGAGCTGGTTTTCACCTGCACCTCAGGCAATGGGTACCCACAGCCCACAGTGTACTGGATCAACTTGACAGACTGCAGCCTGCTGGCCGAGGACCTGCAGAACAGCACCGTGCGTCTCAACGCACTAGGCCTTTATGACGTGCTCAGCGTCCTGCGCCTCGGCCGCGCTGGCCCTGCCCAGGTGGACTGCTGCGTGGAGAACACACTGCTGGGCCCGAACGTGAGCTGCGAGGGGACAGGTGAGGCGCCCCGCTGGCAAGGGAGAGGCAGGCACCTACCCACTGAGAGGTCTGGCCAGGGCTACATGTGACCTGAGTCCCAGTCTTCATTCAAGAGTGACTGAGATGGCCACAGGCAACAGCAGGGGTCCAAGTGACCTCAGGGGCACGTCTCTGAGGGCAAGTGCACCTGCCCCCACACTGCACCAAGCCCTGCCCCCACCCGTCAGGCTCCGCCCCACACCGCAGGCCCATCCCCACGCCTCAGGGTGACGCCCCCACTGCAGGCCCCACCCACAGCAAGGCCCCGCCCACACCGCAGGCCCCGCCCACACGCCTCAGGGTCCCACCCCTCACGGCAGGCCCCGCCCCCACACCGCAGGCCCCACCCCCATGCCTCAGGGTCCTGCCTCCACTACAGGCCCCACCTACTTGTGATCACCGCAGCAGTAGGTAGAAAGTCTCCTGGGACTAGCAGCCCCAGTGCCCAGGCAGCGTCCCGCACCTCTGACAAGCTTCAAAGTTTCCAGGCAACTCTTGATGCTTTGGGAGGCACGGTTCGGTTCGTGTGTGAGGGCCAGTCCCGGGGCAGGTCTGAACCTGAGGCCCACGGAGCATGCACAGGCCATTGCAGCCCCAGGCTCAGAAATTGAAGGTGGTCTGATGGGGGAGGTAGGGCATCCCCTCCCCATGCCGAGGCTTCTTCCAGCCATGAAAAGGCCCGCGCTGCCACAAGGAGGAAGGGTGGCCAGGCAATGCAGTCCATCCAGGTGGGGCCACCTTTCCCGTCCCCATTTTGATTGATTTGGGTTTGGTTTGGGAGCCCCGCCCGGCGATGCTCAGGGTATACTCCTGGCTCGCACTCAGGAGTCACTCCTGATGTGCTCGGAGGTATGGGTGCCAGGGATCGAACCTCGTCGGCTGTGTGCAAGGCCACATCCTCCCCACTGTGCCACTGTGATTTTTTAATGAGCCAGCAAGAATCTCTGCTTTCCGCTGGGCCTGTGGGTGCCCAGCAATGGTGGGAGGGGGGAGAGGAGCAACCCCAGGAGACAGAAGCCCAGGGCCTCTGGGGTGGAGGCTCGCAAAGCCTGGGCTCCTTGCACACTGCTCACACGGCCACCCCCCTCTTCCTGCAGGAGTCTCCCTTGGCTCACTTGGCATCAGCACCACACCCAGGTCGCCAGAGGGGACCAGAACATCCACGCTGGTGCTGCTGGCTGTGGGCGTGGTCATAGGCGTGAGCATAGCTGTGGCCACCAGCTGGCTGTGCAAGAGCCGCTGTGCCCCGTGGCACTACACAGGTACCGGGCATGTGCGGGCAGGGGACGTCTGTTCCTGTGGGGTGGGTCCAGAGTCGCAGTGCCACGCTGTGGAGTGCTGGACTCAGGCAGCGGTCAGTGTGACCCAGTGTCTATGCAAGTGTGAGCCTGGGGCTGGGGTCTGTGGGTGCAGGCAGAAAGCCAGAAGGTGTGTGGCCCTGTCAGAGAGGCCACTGGGCTGCCCCACCTAGCCTCAGGGACGCGGGTCACCCTGGGGTCAGTCTGGTGACTCAGTGGCGTCCCGAGGCCTCGTGAGGAAGCTGGGGTTTTCCCCCCCAGCTTGAGGGCCCAGTGAGTGGAGACCATGGCTCTCCCTGGTGGGGTGTCTTCTGCCCATGTCTGCCTGATGTCTGCACCCTTGGGCCAGGCTGTGGGCGCGTCTTGAGTCGGAGGCAGGTGTCCGAGACACCCCACTTTCCCCTGAAGCTTCCAAGAAAGTGCACCTTAGAGCAGAAAGCTGCAGGGGGGCTCCGTGGCCGACTGCGTGATGTGGGAGCTGCCTGTGGAAACCGTGGGATGTGGGGGTGTCTGTGGAGACCGCGTGATGGGGGAGGGGGCTCTGTGGAGACTGCATGAGTGGGGGGTGTCTGGAGACTGCGTGATGGGGGATGTCTGTGGAGACCGCGTGACGTGGGAGGTGTCTATGGAGACCATGTGATGGGGGAGGTGTCTGTTGAGATTGCGTGATGGGGGGGTGTCTGTGGAGACTGCGTGATGTGAGAGGTGTCTGTGGAGACTGCGTGATGTGGGAGTTGGCTTTGTGGTACCACGTGATGTGGAGGGTGACTCCGTGGCTGACCATGTGATGTATGCAGGAGGTGGCTCTGTCACGGCCAGCCATGCTCTGTGGGGAGGTGTCCGTGGCCGCCCAGCAGCTGGGCCCCAGGGCTTGGAGAGTGGCCCGGTCCCCACAGACAGCTCTGATGGCCTTGTTTGATCCGACAGGTGTGCCTCAGGAGGTGAGGCAGATGTTGCGGCTTTCAGGTGAGTTGGCCACACTGTCACCCTACCCTGCTGTCTCGTGGAGCAGTGGGGGACTGGGCCCAGCGTCCCTGAGCTCCTTCCTACCCTCCCCCCCTCCTCTGGAAGGTACCTGGGCTGTGCCCCCATCTCCTCTCTGGCCCAAGACGCTGCCCTAGGGGCTGCTGATACACAGGGGGTTTGCTCCTGGGGTGTTTCAGGGGACAGGCTCCGGCCTGTCAGGGTCCCCTGTCATGGGACAGGGCCAATATGAGATTCCTGGAGACTGGACTGTGCCCTGGAGAGGGGGTTCTGGGGAGGGGCTGGGTGCCCCCTGGCTGTCCGTGTGCCCTAAGGCTCCCCTGGACCCTGGTCCCGGGCTCCCTGCAGTGGAATGGGCTGAGGCAGGGCCAGGAGTTCTGTTCTGCACCTTGGGGAATCTTCTGGGCCCTGAGCTCTGCGGCCCGTGGTCACCTCTGTCTGCCCTTCCTGCACAGACCGTGATGGACGAGGAGCCGCCCAGCATGACTGAGACGCTCAGGCCTGGGCCCTGGGTGCCCTGACTCCAGGCAACCTGGGCTCTGTGGACACCCCCAGGGGCCTGGAGGACACTGTTGTTTCCTCGAGAGGGACTTGGCAAGGGCCTGCGTGTGAGTGTCTCCTGGTCTACACGACTCTCAGGACAGTCTGCCGGGCAGAGGCAGAGGCTGGCACAGACACCACTGAGGGACCCACCTGCACCCCACGCCCACCGGATGCCCCCTGACATTGGACTGAGCCCCCAGGGCTCCCGCGAACATTCTCAGAGCATTAGGAACCCGTGATGCCCGAACGTGACCAGGGCTGATGAGGCTCCTTGGGGCCCAGGAGGTGGGCTCAATCCCCTTCTCCTGCCCACTGCCCTGTGCTCAGCTGCAGTGGGGTGGGGAGCTCAGGGGCGAGTCTGTTGCTTCTGGGGAACCATCCTGCTGGCTGTCTGCGGGCTGGCAACAACCTGGGCCCACAGCTCACCCGTCCCTGCCAAGCAGGCAGAGGTGACCAGGACGGTGACAAGAATGCACCGCCTCAGGCTCCAACCTCCAATACAAACCATGAGACTGCCTGAGACCGTGTGCCCCTCGGAGTCCCCGTGAGCCCCGAAGGTCTGTCCCTACGCCCCCTGACTTGGCCCCCGCTGCCTGCGGCCAGGCCTGGGGAATGTCCCGCCTGTAGCCTCCCTATACCCAGCCCAGCCCCCGGTCCTCGGGGGTCCTGTCACCGGGCGGGAGGAGAAGGCAGCTGCCCGGACCCCGCATAGCGCCATCCCCGCCTCCAGCTCTGGGTACAGTGGCCAGCACCCGCCCCCGCCTCCAGCTCTGGGCCTCCCTTGACCCTGGGCCCTGAGCTGAGCAGCCCGTGGTCACCTCTGTCTGCCCTTCCTACGCAGACTATGATGGACGAGGGAACTGAGCCCACCTCCTGGGCCCCAGGGGGCCCCGTCAGTCCCTCCACTCCTGCTGCCCCGTGGAGGTGGCCAGGGCTGCGGCGACCCAGCTGTGGCAGGCCGCAGAGAGGGACAGCAGGCATGGTTCATCCTCTGTCCCTCCTGCCCCTTCCGGCAGGACCCAGCCCCAGAAAGTGCTGGAGACCCCCTGCCTGGGCCCCAGGGGATAAAGGGGTCCCCCTACTCCAGGGCGGCAGGGGTCAGAGTCCCCACACCCCCGCCATGGTCACAAGCCCCCAGGAAGGGCCATGGGCAGGGCATGACCCCTAGAGGATGTGGGGCCAAGCTCTGGGGCCGGGCACCTTCCTCCACAGGCGCTGCCATCGGGGGTAGGGGGGGTCCAGGCTCCTAGGGAAGTGACAGGTACTTGGGCATCTCCCTGGAGGGGGGGCGGGAGTGCTGGGGACAGCTCCGCAGAGCAACCGGGCACCGGGACGTGCAGGACTTTCCAGGACGACCCCCTGTGGGCACAGGGAGGAGCTGGTGCCTTTCGGGCACCCTGGCCCAGCCCTGCCCCGCGGTCCTTTCCCGGGGCCTCAGCTGCTATTTCTGTGAGCGGCCCTGAAGGTTGCGGGTGCCCCGACAAAGGTCAGCCTGCGGCCGGGAACCACCCTGGACGGGGTCAGCCGCAGCCCAGTGCGCCCCAGCTTCCTGTCTGCCTTTCGGGGGCCCCAAAGAGGAAGTGACACTTGGGTGGCCCGAGGTGGTGAGCGGAAGGGCCCCCCAGGGAGGGGGAACGGGGTGAGTCCTGGTGGTAGCACAGCTGGCCCGGTCGCACAGTGGGCGTGACCGGCATGGGCTTGGCAGTGACTTGTCAGGGGCCGGCAGGGATGGGCCCAAGTGGGGGCTCCTAGGGACACCACCAGGCTCCAGCACTGTGGACACCCCCTCCCCCAGCCCCGGACATAGGCTCTGGGGCCGCATCCCCCCACGCTGGGCTACAGACCGTCACTCGAGGTGTGCAAGGCGGCTCCGGGCCACCCAGCTGGCGGTGCTCCCTGGCAGTCCTGGACTCACCCGACCCTTCCTGTCGCACTGCTGGGTGCCTGGGGACCCCAGTTGCTCACGGGTGCCCCAGGGCCACAGGAGTTCCGGGAGTGGGGCGGCAGAGCCTTAGCCCAGCTCTGCCAAGTGCAAGGCCCGGGCAGCCAGTTCAGGGCCCGGGGGGGGGGGGGGGGGGTACAGTGGGACCTGGTGACCCACTGCTGGACCCCACCCCCTCACTGTGCTGAAGGAAAACGGGCGCCAGCGTTGGAGAGAAAGTCAAGTGAGGAAAACTACTGCCTTGTACACGGCCGGTCTGGGCCCAATCCCCCTATGGTCCCCAGAGCCCACCAGAAAGGCCCCCTGGGTGCAGAGACAGGAGTGAGGGCGGGGGGAGATGGGGGGGAGGGGAAGGAGAAGGAGGGTCATCCCAGAGCGAATCAGGCTCTGCTGGCCATGTCCAGCACTGGGACTGCCCACTGCTGCCTCTAGGTGCCCGGCCAGCTGTGTCCCCAGCAATAGGAATCGCGGCCATTCCCTCCACCCTCCCCGGGGTGGCCCTAGGCAGGCACCAGGAGTGAGGAATCCTCAGGCTGTGGGGCCAGGACCTTGTCCCGTGTCCCCCTGTCAGGGGTGGGGAACGTCTGGCACTTTGCCAGACTGTAGTGATCCCTCCGGTCTTTCCCCATGGCCTCTCCCTGGCACGGCCCTGGCTGGGCACAGGGTTCGCAGCCCGTCCCTCCTGGATTCCCGGGAGGTGCCTTTCTCCCGGGGAAAGTCCCAGGCAATTTGGTTTGCTCTGCTCCCAGCACGGGCTGTGGTTTGATTACAGCCACACCCTTTAATACGGGGAATTTCCAGCAGTTATTTTGATGTTTAACTTAACGGCCTCTGTTTTCACCTGCCACGTGGCCCAGACACTGCCTGGGCCAGTCAGATCCAGCAACCTCTTCACGTGAGGCTGTCCTGTCGCGGGGACCAAGGGGACGCACACTGGCTCTCTTGGGGTTCTTCACTCCCCAGCCTCCACAACATTCACTCATTCATTCCCCAACCTCCACCACCCATTCCTCCATTCACTGGCTACCAACACTCATTCACCTCTTCATTTACACCACATTCACCCAGAAGCCATCCAACATAGCCCCACATGCCACTTCCCCGGGAGATGGCTATGCCCACCAAGTACCAGGTTGGTGGGCATCGGGCACTCAGAGGTCAGGAAAACATCAGCGATCTCAGAGCTGTGGAAGAGGATTAAGGGGTGCTGAGGGCCAGAGAATCATTTCTTTGTGATCCCCAGAGGTTTTTGAGGTAATGTGTTCCAGCCTCTCCCAGGCCCTCATTCATTCCTTCACTTTCTCATCCTTCACTTGAGTTCCTTCACTCATTCCTTCACTCGTTCCTTCACTCGTTCCTTCACTCGTTCCTTCTTTCCCTCATTTCACTGCTCATTCATGCCTGATGGCAAGTCATGGCCCCACCCCAACCCCGCCAAGTCTCTCACCCCTTCCCACAGGTGACCCCGGGCCAGAGTTGAGAAGCCAGGAGCATTCTTCACAAGTCTGGGAGGCTTGGGGGTGCCTATGGACAGGGGAGGAGTCACCCCCTGGGACGCTGCGGTCCTCAGGGAGCAGGGGCCTCCACCACTCACTACTCTCCCAGTCTGGGGACCCCAGGCTGGTCTGGGGTGGGGAGCTGCTTTTGATAGGGTGATGCCCTTCTGGGAACGCAAGCTTCTGAGGTAGGGCCGCCCACCTCGCACCCTTCACCCAATCCTGGAGGCTGTTGTCACCCACTCCCTTTGCTACAGTCCCAGGAGCTGTGTTCTGCCCAGCAGACCTGAGTTATCTGGGTGCTAAGTGCACCCACCTGACACCCCTGCCCCCTATCAATGCCTGGAAAGGTCCCAACCCTCTGCCTCAACACCCAGAACCTGCCAAGAGGCTAGGGACAGCTGGTGGGGGGATAGTGTGGGTGACTCTGAGTCAGCAAGTGTCCGGGGCAGCTGAGCCTTGTCTGGAGTTGGGCAGGAATCCGTGGGACCCACTTCAGGAATCTGCTCCAGACGACCAAGCAAAACCCACCATGGCAGTGGCCCTGTCTTCTGCCAAAGCCCTGACGGTCATATCCGCGGGCCCCTTCCGTGGTCCTGACCTCTGACCTCACTGGGCCCTGCTCGGTGGCAATGGAGCTTGCCTGGCCCTTCACTTCAGGCCCGGCAATGTGTGAAGAGGCAGCTATGGAATGACACGCCCTGGGTAATCCTGTCAAAACAACCTGTCTGGGATCGGGCTGTGGCCAAAGGACTCAAGAAGCTTGTGCCTGTCATGTGTGGATTCCTGAGTTCCATCCCTGAGCACCACCAGGTGCGAGGCTGAGAGAAAGAATCAGAAAGACGGGGCTGGAGTGATAGGACAGCGGATAGAGCGTTTACCTTGCTGACCTGAGTTCAATCCCTGGCATCCCATATGGTCCCCCGAGCACCACCAGGAATGATTCCTGAGTGCAGAGCTAGGAGTAAGCCCTAAGAATTGCCCCAGATGTTACCAAAAAAAAGCCCAAAAAAAGGGGGGATCAGAAAAACTTGTGGGTATTCCAGGATTGTGCCCTGCAAGGGGCTGCAGCAGCTGAGGGGAGCTGACCCCCATAGGAATGTCGCTCAGGGGAGCCTCTGCCCCAGTTCACCCCGTCCACACCCCCAGCTCATGGCTGTGTGATACCCCCAACCTAAGGCTCCCGGCCACCATCAGCATGGACCCTCCACCTGGGACTCAGGAACCTGTCCCCTGAGGCTCTGTCTCCCTCACTGGCTGGCTGTCCTCAAGACTGTAGACTACTGAGACCAGTGACCGGCAGGATAGAATCCTGGCACAATTGTCCCAAAGGGTCCCTAAGCTGACGGCCCTCAGCCCTTGTGTGGTGTGAAGACATGGGGGTGATGGAGTAGTATGACGGGGTCCCATTGCCCTCAGCACACCATCTGATGCACCCCAGAAAAGGTGCAGGAAGCCCAAGAATAGCTCTTGGGGGTGTGAAGCAGAGAGGAGAGATAGAGATGGCTTCACTGCACTGTGTGAGGAGGAGGGGTTGGTGGTCACAGAGGGAGGCCAAACCATGTCTGCCAACAGCCCAGTCCCCTCACTTGCCGTGCAGGTTCTGGGATTCCCTACCCCTAGTGACAATCCAGAGATGCTGAACCAGAGAGCCCAGGTGAGTCTCTGCAATGTCCTCTGCTCTGGAGGGTCTTAGTTGACCCAGCCTGCCCTAGGGGTAGTTTTATTTTGAGGAGGGCCTCCATAGCAGTACTCAGAGGACTCGAGGGTCATACTTGAAAATACTCAGCCTCCAGGCCTGTGAAAGGGGCCCTGGGACACACTGGCAAAGGGATCAGAGGTGTTGAGACTTGAACTCAGGGCCTTGTCCGTGCCAGATGAACACCGTGACCCCTGAGTTCTCCCCAACTCTGGGGGTTTTATGCTACTTCTCTGTGGAGGAAGTGACTCTCATCCCAGTGCCAAAGGTGGCTTTAGGGACCCACACATGAAGGACAGATGTAGGAAAATATGTGATGACGCCACCAGTCAAGGTGGCAGTGAGTGTGTGACAGAGAGGGTTTAAGGAAGAGTGTGAGAGAGTATAAGGGAGAATATGAGGGAGAGTATCAGAGAGATTGTATGGGATGTGTGAAGGAGAGTGTGAGGCAGAGTATAGTTGAGGAAGAGAGTGTAAGGGAGAGTATGTGAAAGTATAAGGGAGAGTTGTGAGGGAGAATTTTTGAGTGTGTGAGGGGAGACTGTAAGGGAGTGTGTATGTGAGGGGATATGAAGAAGAATGAGAGAGTGAGTGTAAGGGAGTATGTGAGGGAAAAGTTGTGAGAGAGTGTATATGAGGAAGAGTGTGTGTGAGGAAGAGGAGAGTGTAAGTATTTGAGGGAAAGTGTGAGTGTGAGAGAGACTGTGAGGAAAAGTTTGAGGGGGAGCTATGAGGTAGAGTGTGAGAGTAAGTGAGGGAGTGTGTGAGAGCAAGGGAAACAGTATGTGAGGAAGAGAGAGTAAGGGGGTGTGTGTGGAGAGTGAAAGTGTAGGGAAGTGTGAGGGAGTGTGTGAAGAAGAGTGTTAGGGAGTATGAGGGAGACTGTAAGGAAAAGTGTGAGGGGGGCTATGAGGTAGAGTGTGAGAGTATGTGAGGGAGTGTGTGAGAATAAGGGAAACAGTATTTGAGGAAGAGAAAGTAAGAGGGAGTGTATGGAGAGTGAGAGTGTGGGGGAGTGTGTGAGAGTGTGAGGGAGTGTATGAAACAGAGTGTTAGGAAGTATGAGGAGACAGAGGAAGTGTGAGAGAAAGAGTTTGAGGGAGAGTATGTGAAGGGAAGTGTGAGAATGCGTGAGAGAGATTGTGTGAGTGTGTAAAGAAGAGAGTGTGAGGGAGAGTTGTGAGGTAGTTGTGAGAGTGTGAGGGAGAGAGCATGAAGGAATGTAAATGGGAAAGAGTGTGAGCCAGAGTGTGTGAGAATATGTGAGGGAGTGTGTAAGGGAGACTGTCAGGGAGAGTATGAGGAAGTGAGTATAAGGAGAGTTGTGAGGACGAGTGTTAGGGAGTCTGTGAGAGAAAGGTGTAAAGGAGAGTTATGAGAGAGTATGTGAGAGAGTGTGTGAGAGAGAGTTGTAAAGGAGAATATGAGTGAATGTGTGAGGGAGAATGTGAGGGAATATATAAGGGAGAGTGTTAGGGAAAGAGTATGGGGAAAAGAATAAAGAGTATATGGGAGTATATGAGGGAATGCGTGAAACAGTGTGTGAGGAAAAATATGAGGAAAGGAGTGTGAGGGAATGTGAGTGTATGAGGATGGGAGTGTGAGGGAGAGTAAGAGGGAGAATGAGAGTATAAAAGAATGTGTAAAATGAGTATATGAAAATATGTGAGGGAGAATGTGAGGTAGAGTATGTGAGGGACAGTATGAGGAACAGTTGTGAGGGAGACTATGAGGAAGAGAGAGTATGTGAAAGTGTTTGAGGGAGACTGTAAGAGAGTGTGTAAGGAAGTATGTGAAGGAAAGTGTGAGAATATGTGAAGGAGTCTATGAGGGAGATTGTGAGAAAGCGTGTGAGGAAGAGAGTTTGGAGAGTGTAAGAAAATGTGTGACAGAGTATATAAGGGAGAGTGTGAGGGAGAGTGTGATGAAATGTGTGAGAGAAAGAATATAAAGAAGATTATGTGACAGAGTGGGCTGGAGCAATAGCACAGCGGGTAGGGCATTTGCCTTGCATGTGGCCAACACAGCTAACCCAAGTTCGATTCCTCCACCCCTCTTGGAGAGCCCAGCAAGCTACTGAGAGTATCTTGCCCACACAACAAAGCCTGGCAAGCTACCCGTGACGTATTTGATATGCCAAACACAGTAACAAGTCTCACAATGTTACTGGGCCTGCTCGAGCAAATTGATGAACAATGGGAGGGCAGTGACAGTGATGTGACAGGGTGTGTTAGGGAGTATGAGGGAGAGCATATAAAGGTGACAGTGTGTAAGGGAGAGTGTATGAGGGAGTGTGTGAGTGTTAGGGAGAGTATGAGGGAGAGTGAGGAAGAGTTTGTGAGGGAGTGTGAGGGAGTATGTGAAAGTGTGAGGAAGAGTGTGAGACAATGTATGAAACTGGAGAGTGTACGAAGGAGAGAGAGTGAGAATGCGTGTGAGGAAGAGTGTGTGAGAGTGAAGGACAGTGATGTGATGGAGTTAAGAGAGAGTGTAAGGGAAAGTGTGAGGAAGAGTGTGTGACGTAGACTGTGGAGTGTGGGGGAAATCTGAGTAAAGGATTGTGTAAGGAAGAATGTGTTGAGGAACAGTGTGAGGGAGTATGTGAAAGAAAGTGTGAGGGAGAGTGTGTTTGTGAGGAAGCATTTATGAGGAGTGTGACTGAGTGTGTAGGAGAGAGTATTAGAGTTATGAGGGAGTGTGTAAGGGATAGTGTTTATGTGAAGGAGAATGTGTGAGGGTGTTTGTGAGGAGTATGTGAGGGAGAGAGTATAAAGGTGAGTGTGAGGGAGTGTGTGGGAGAGTATTAAGGAGAGAGTGTGAGGGAGTGTATGAGGGAGAGTGTGAAGAGAAAGTGTGAGGATGTGTGTGAGAGGAGAATATGTGAGGAAAGTATGTGAGGTAGAGTGTGTGAAGTTGAGTGTGATAGAAAATGTGAAGAGAATATGAGGGAGTGTAAGGGAGAGTGTGAGGGAGTGTATGAGATGACAGAGTGTGTGAGGGAGAATGTATGCTAGTTGTGAGGAAGAGTGCGTGAGGAAGAGTGTAAGGGACAGAGTTGTGAGAGTGTACGGACAGTGTGAGGAAGAGAGTGAGGGAGAGTGTGGGTGAGGGAGAGTTTTTGTATGGAGTGTGTGTAAGAGGGAAAGAGAGAGTATAAGGGAAAAGTATGAGTGTGCATAAGCGAAAGAGTGTATGTATATCAGGGGAGAAGAGAGATGGAGTATGAGGGAGAAAGGATGAGTGGCTGCCCCAGGTGCACATATGGGAAGAATGCTGCGTCACAGTTACGCTCCCCATCAGCCCACCAGGCTGGTTCTACACCCCAGGACAGTGGCTAGAGGCTAGAACCATGTACAATAGTGTAAAGCAGTCGCTCTGTAGCTGAGGGGGACACAGCAATCACGGCCCATGCTTAGGTGGCTGCCATGAATAGGGGGAAGATGGCCCTTACGGCAGAGCCTGTGGTTGGTGGCCACTCCCTGGGTGACCAGGACACTGCCGGGACTGTGGTGTCATGAGAGGTGCTGGGCCATGCAGTTGGCCTGGCTGGCATCAGGTGACCCTCACGTCCAGGGACCTGCAGTTGAGGGAGGGCAAAGGCGGCCAGCAGCCAGAATTCTGAGCCCAGTTCAGGAAGGCCACTTCCATGTGCTCACTGAGGCCACTGGGGCAGAGCCAGGGGCGCTGGATGAGAATCTGTGGAAGACTGCACCCAGAGGGCCCGGGAAGGAGCTGAGCTGACTGGGCCCAGCGGCCCCTGAAGCATGAAGACTGTCCGGGATTAGAGGCACCCACAGGTCCCCGGGGCCCCAGACCCAGCTGCACCCCAGTGTCTGTGGAGGCCCAGCCTGTGACCTCGCTGGCTGGGTTGTGCTCTGGCCAGAGCCCCAAGCAGCCCCCGACGCGCCTGACTTCCTGAGGCTGCCGTGTGTGTCTCCTCCCCCGGCTCTCACATCCGGCCTGGCACACCTGCTCAGACCTGCCGGCAGGGCCACCAACTGGGGCGCTCCATTCGGCTGAAACCGTTGGCGCGCCGGGAGCTTCCTGGTCTGGAGTCCTGAGCTAGGGGGCCCCAAGGACTGGGAGCCAGAGACTGCATGTCTCTCCAGAAGCTTCTCCAGCACGACTCCAGTCACTGGCGTGGGGCAATGGCCTTGGGGAGCCAGGCTGTTGCCGCGGTCAACTGTACCTTCTTATGACGCTGAAGGAGACAGGCCTCCACCCGGGGGATCTCCCCTCAGGTCTGACTGAACTCCACGAAGCGAGACTCTGCACCTGCAGAACAGGGCCTAGCACAACACTTCCGGGGAACACAGGGACCCCTGCTATGGCCATACCCTATGGCTCCATCCAGGCAGGGCTGGGCTCGCATCAGGGGCTACGTTCCCCGTGAGGGGGTCCAGCAGCTGCCAGCAAGGCTCCTCAAATTGTGTTTTTCCCTCAGTCTCATGCTGGTGCCAGGAGTGGCGGGGGCTGCTATGCTGTTTGGGGCATGGGGAGAGGGGTCCTGGGGAGCTGCAGTCTAGCCGGGGCTGGGGGTACCCCAGGGAGTGTTCAGAGCACCCGCAGACCTGAGCCAGAGCGAGATTCAGGGGCACTCAGTGTCCCCAGCAGGGGAACTGCCAGTGCCTCACATGCACACCCGCCCTCCCTCCACAGTGCCCCAGCCCAGACCCCACTCTTGGCCCTTCCCACAGTGCCGGGGCCTCGGGCTTTCCTTGGGGTGGCACCTGCCCCTGCTCGACCTCAAGCAGTGGAACCCCGAGATGGCCGTGAAGGGGCTGATGTGCTTGCTGCTGCCCCCAGGACCAGGGTCCAGGATCCAGGGTGGTCTCGGGGTGCCATCCCCAAACCCTTGCCAAGATCGGGAGCTGGCCCACCGTCCCTCTGGGTGGACACCCCAAGAACTGAGGACATGGGAAATGCTTGGGGTTTCGGGCAGCCAGTTCATTTGTCTCCCCGGATGTGCTCGGAGCCTGGGCGGAGCTGGACAAGAAGGCAGCACATTCCAGCCAGACCTGACCATGTCCAGTGGGGCCTGACCGTGTCCAGCCGGGCCTGACCATGTCCAGCTGGGCCTGACCATGTCCAGTAGGTCATGCCCTGGTGCTCCCAAGGAAGTAAACAAGCCCATGCCCCCCGCAGGCCGCCCGGCACAGGAAGGAGGGACTGGCTGTGGTAGCCTCGGTGGCTGGGCTGCGGGGGGGGGGG
Source organism: Sorex fumeus (assembly GCF_029834395.1). Taxonomy (NCBI): domain Eukaryota; kingdom Metazoa; phylum Chordata; class Mammalia; order Eulipotyphla; family Soricidae; genus Sorex; species Sorex fumeus. The sequence continues at coordinate 5,562,056 of NW_026606098.1, read as the reverse complement.
GAGTGGGGGGGGCTGGCGGGTGCTGGTGGGGCCCAGCCCGACCCCCAGGGCGTCTGGGGACTTGCACAGCTGACAAATCGGAATTTGCTTTCTGCTTCCTGTATTTTTGAAGACCCTCCCACACCCCCACGGGACTGGCCCCTACGCCTCCAGGGGACCGAGTGGGCAAGGCCAGGGACAGGAAGCACTTTAGGTACTGGGACCCCCTCCCAACCTCTGCTCACCAGAGAGGCCTGGAGGGGACAGTTGTGGGGTCACACGGGGGGACAGGAGACTACCCAGCCATCTGCACCCTGCTGTCTGCAGGCGGGCACAGGTCTGGAGGTGCCCCTTGATATTACAGAGCAGGAACAGGACCCAGAAAACCACGGGGGCAAGAGCCCTGGGAGGGAGTGCTCCCAGTTGTCCTGTGCTGTGCTCATCGCCCTGGGGGCCAGCTCCACCCCCTGACAGACTTGAGGGAACAAAACATGTGGCTGCCGCAGAGCGAGACGCCAGGGAGACTTGTTTTGTGGGGTTCCCGGGGGGAGATGAGGGTGATTCCAAGACTGAATACTCCGCCACGTTCCACCCTCCCCCACTCAGGGCTCTCCCTGAAGGCAAAGCTCAGGCCGAGAGGAGGCGGGAGGGTCCTGAGGTGGTGGAAAGCGAGCCCCCTCCAGCAGGACGGCCGCTGGGAGAGGGACAGGGACACGGCACAGCAGCGAGCAAGAGAGCCTGCCTCTTGGGTGAGTCATTCCTCAGATACACGGGAATCTGCCCAGCACCCTGGGGAATGCGCCTTTATTTGGAACTGGAGCTTTGCAGATGTTCTCAAGATGCGCTGGGTGCTGGCGACCCTGCAGAAGAGACACAGGCTGGGTCAGAGGCCATGTGACGGGAAAGCGGGGGCGTGGCTTCCCTCCAAGGACACCCAGGATGCTGGAGCTTCATGAGGAAGCGCAGAGCTGCTGACCTCCCCCTCCCCCAGCCCCCCCCCCCCCCGTGTCAGATGTGGCCTCTGTCCTTTGAAACCCCCCCCCCCCCGCCTGAACCAGTGGAATTCTGAGGCAGCAGCCCGAGAAAATGAGGGTCCGGATGTGATGGGCTGACTAAGCCGTGGGAGAAAAGCAAAGGAAGGGAGAAGAGGCAAAAGAAATAGCAGCTTGGAACAGAGACATGCCTCGCCCAGCTCCGGCCATCCTACAGGCGGGATTAAGCCCAGAAAAGTGAAGTGGGTCTAGGAGAGAGTGGAGCAGGCAGGGCGCTGACCGTGCAACTCGCAGCTGACCTGGGGTCTGTCCCCAGTATCACGCACAGCCCCCCCAGCCCCACCAGGAGTAAGCCCTGAGTACAGTTGTATGTGGCCCCAAATCCAAATGACAAAAATGTGAATGTTTTATTGATCAAAAATCATGTTGTTAGACTACTGGTTAAAAAAACTATGGTACATCTATACAATGGAATACTATGCAGCTGTTAGGAAAGATGAGGTCATGAAATTTGCTTATAAGTGGATGGGCATGGAGAGTATCATGCTAAGTGAAATGAGATAGAGAGAGAGGGACAGACATGGAAGGACTGCATCATTTGTGAAATACAAAATAATATGAGAGTAACACCCAAGGACAGTAGACACAAGGGCCAGGAATATTGCCCCATGGTTGGAAGCCTGTTTCATGAGCTGGGGGAGAAGGCAGCTGGGAGAGAGAAAGGATCACTCAGTCAATGATGGTTGGAGGGATCGTTGGGGTGGGAGATGTGTGCTGAAAGTAGATAAAGGACCAAACATGATGGCCTCTCAGTATCTGTATTGCAAACCATAATGCCCAAAAGTAGAGAGAGAGTATGGGGGAAATTGTCTGCCATGGAGGCAGGGGAGGGTGAGTACACTGGGGACATTGGTGGTGGGGAATGTGCATTGGTGGAGGGATGGGTGTTTGATCATTGTATGACTGAAACTCAATCATGAAAGCTTTGTAACTGTATCTCACAGTGATTCAATTAAAAAAAAATCATGTTTTTGAAGCTGGAGCAACAGCACAGAGGGTAGGGTCGTGCACGTGGCTGATGCATGTTTGGTTCCCAGCATCCCATATGGTCCCCCAAGTCAGGTGTGGTTCAAAAATTCAGGAGTAACCTCCAAGCATGGCCAGGGGTGCCCCCAAATAAAATAATCATGTTACAAAGACTATTCTTTAATGAATAAAAGAGCCAAATCTAACTGTTAACAACAAGAAAGTAATTCACAACATCTAGAAATACCAAGGAAGAAACAAACAGCAAGTGGGCCCAGGATTTCCTGTCTGGGGGGCAGTCCAGCCCCGGCCTGGCAGAAGCCTCCCTCTGCCCTGGCATCTTTTTATCAGTAAGAGATTAGTTCTATGAAAATGACTCCCTAGACTCCTCCTGGCAGACTTTCAAGAAAGAGAAAAATAGGGCCAGAGTGGGTAGGGAGTTTGCCTTGCACATGGCCAACTCAGGTTTGATCCCTGGCATCCCATATGGTCCCCCAAGCACCGCCAGGAGTAATTTCTGAGTGCAGAGCCAAGAGAAATCCCTGAGCATCGCTGAGTGTGACCCAAAAAGAAAAAATCCACCCACTCATCCATCCACCAATCCATTCATCCACCCACCCACCCACCAATCCATCCATCCACCCACCAATCCATCCATCCACCCACCCACCCATTCACATTCTTCAACTCATCCAGTCAGCCACCAATCCATGTACCCACCTACCCATCCATCCATCCACCCATCCACCCACCCACCCACCCACCAATCCATTCATCCGCCAAGAAAAAAATAGTTCACCATTTATTCATCCATATATCCACCCACTTATCCATGTGTCCGTCTATCACCCATCCACTTATCCACGCATCCATAAGTGCATACACACATTTATTCACACCATCATCCATTTACTATACACCCTCACCATCTACACGGATCCCACCCACACATCCTTCCACCCACCCACCTATTCACATCCTTCAACTTACCCATCTAGCTACCAATTCATGTACCCACCCAACAATTCATACATCCATCCACCCACCAATTCATGCATCCATCCACCCACCCACCAATCCATCCATCCACCCACCTACCCATTCACATCCTTCAACTCACCCATCCGGCCACCAGTCCATGTACCCACCTACCCATCCATCCATCCATCTACCCACCCACCCACCAACCCTTTCATACATCCACCCACCCACCCATCCATCCACCCACCCACCCACCCAGCCACCAACCCATGCATCCATCTACCTACCCGCCCACCCATCCACCCTTCATCCATCCACCCATCCATATGTACATGCATACATCTACCCACACCATCATTCATTATCCACCCACCCATCCACCCACCTGTCCACCTGTCAGTCTGTCATTTATCCATCCACCCACCCCTCCACCAAGCCTTGGAGCTACTGTAGTCTGTTTTTCAGGCAGATTCACAGACCTCTGGCCCAGAGACTCAAACATCTGGAAGGGGCCCCTGGCTCCCAGAGGCGCTGTTGCCCACAGACGCTGCTCTGGCTCCTGTCCCAGGCTTGTGTGAGATCAGAGTTTGCTTCCTGGCCACTCTGGCACCACTGTGTCTTCTTGCAAGAGAGAGCGGGAATGGGAATGATTAGGCTGATTCACCACAAGACGCACGTGCCAAGGGCTCATTCTGACTCCCCAATCCAGTCCTCGTGTTTCCAAGCATGCGGGACGGCGGGTCCTGGTCTTCCTGGGGGCCGCTGTGGAGATGGGTGCAGAGTGACCCCGGCTCAGTATTTCCCAGCACCCCTCCACAGCCCCCACTCGAGAAGTGCTGCAGTGTTTCCATCTGGGGGCACAGGGGAAGCAGAGCAGCCCCCTGCGTAAATGCCTTCCTGCACCCCCACTCATCCATCCATCCATCCATCCATCCACCCACCCACCAATCCATGCATCCATCTACCTACCCGCCCACCCATCCACCCTTCATCCATCCACCCATCCATATATACATTCATACATCTACCCATGCCATCATTCATTATCCACCCACCCATCCACCCACCTGTCCACCCGTCAGTCTGTCATTTATCCATTCACCCACCCCTCCACCAAGCTCATCCCATTCAGGGCGGCCCGGCCACCAGACGCCTCAGAGCCTGCTGCCCCGGGGCACTTGGTTCCTGCTGCTCCGAGACCAGCGGACAGGGTGTCAAGGCCCAGGGGGCAAGACTCTGCTGGCCCCCAGGGTCTCCTGGCTGCCTGGATCTCATGTGTCCCTCCTGTGTGGCCCCTGTGCCTAGACCAGCATGTGGGCACCACACCCACCACGGCCCACCCAAACTGCAGAACAGGACTGACCCCACCCCCTGTGACCTTGCCCCTGTGCACTGCACAGAGGCTCACCCATGGGCCCATTCATCTCTGTCACCATGTCTCCCCGGCCTCTCAGGACAAACCCTTCGTGAGCACTTTGCCTGGTACCCAGCACCACACTGCGGACCCCTGCTCCCTGGGCATCCCTCAGTTCCCATGGGAGGTGCTGGCGAGGCAGAGGGGACACCCTTGATTCACCCGATTTTGTCTGGAGAGTTGGCGCCACACAGGACCCAACGCCCTCAGGGTGTGGGTGGGACTCTGGGCGATGCTCCCCCAGCCTGGCTGGCTAGAGTGTCCCCACTGAGGGCCACCTTGGACGTGGACATGGGTCATTGCTGGGGGACCCTGCCCCCCACCCGGAGCAACCAGAGGCCTTTGGAACACACCAACGGACCCAAAGGGGACCAAGCATTCCCCGGGGCCTACTTGGGAGGGCGCGGGGTGGGATGCCAGCAGCTCAGGCCCCACGGGCACTGGTCCTCTGCCTTCATCACCAGGCGCGGGGACACAGGGACGCTCGGGCAGACGTGGGCGGCACAGCCCAAGGGGAAGAGAGAAGCTGCGAAAGTGAGAACTTCTGAGTCCCAAAGGACACACTCAGCAGAAGGGGCAGATGGGAAAATGAGGATGTTTGCGGGGGCTGACGGCCGGGGGCGGAGCAGCCTTGACTGCACAGTGGGCTGAGGCCTGGAGCAGACGCTTGTCCCAGAGGTGATGGGAAGGGACAATGAGCCCGTGAGAAGCCGCTCTGAACCCTCACGAGGGAAATGCAAATCCTACTGCCCACCGAGAGCATTTCACACCCACCGGGCTCAAACCACAACACACACAACACAGGCCAGAAGGGGCGTGGCGGGATGGGCTCCGGTTGCCCCCCATCGCCCGCCTGGAACCCCACGGCAGCCCAGAGGATCAGCCTGAAGGAAGTGAAAGTGGGACAGGCCGCCAGCACCCCCCCAAGGTAGAAGAAGCCACCCGGGGCTCACGGCACCCAGCCCTGACCAGGGGGTTCTCCAGCTGGGAGCCGCTGGCCACCCCCACCCCCCTCCCCCCGCGGTGCTCCCCAAAGCTGGGAAAGCAGAAGACAGGAGCAGGGCTTGTGGCCGGAACGGGTGCCGGGGCTGACTCTGAGCTTTACTTTTATTTATTTATTTTTTGTTTGGGTGGAGGGGGTCAGGTCACTCCCGGCAATGCTCAGGGCTTCCTCCTGGCTCTGCACTCAGTAATTACTCCTGGCGGTGCACGGGGGAACAGAGGGCTGCTGGGGATCGAACCCAGGCCACCGTGTACACGGTAAACGGCCTCTCTGCTGTCCTATCGCTCCAGCCTCTAAACTTGGCTTTCGTATTCAAACAAAACACACGATCAAAATAATGAACTGCACTGACCATTCACCTTCACTGTCTCGAGAGGGAAGTCTGTGCACAAGGCCGAGCACAAGGGGCTGAGAAACAGGCATTGGCAGAAGGATGCTGGGCCCTAAGCCAGCCCTGGCCCCCTAAGCCCCCGGAGGAAGGAGCTGGCAGGCCCACGGGAGGCTGAGTTCCAGGCCAGGGCTGGGTGCAGGGAGGACAAAGATCAGCCCGAACTCCGAGGCCACCAGGCGTCCAGGCTACAGATGGCGGGAACTGTAGCAGGCAGAGGTCAGGCACCCCGGCCACGTCTGCCCCTCAGCTCTGCCCATGTCTGTCCACGTCCCTGCTTGCTCCTCTCCTACACATTCCTGGCTCTGTGCTGGGATGGCCATTCTGGCCTGTGAACCTGCTCTTTGCCCTGGAGAGGCCTGTGTCTCCTGAGTGCACACCTCGCTCTCCGTCCCAGGCTTACTTCCCAAATAGCCCCGCCTGATGGGCCCGTCCCCCTGGAGTTCTTCTCCATGCCAGACATCCTGGTGAGGCCAAGGACCGCCTTTCCTTCCCCACGAAGAGCAATTCTCGCTCCAGCCTGGCTCCCCGGCTCACTCCCACACGGGCTGGGAGTCTGTCCCGAGTGGTGCCGCACGCAGGTCTCATCCATCCCAAACGTCCCTGGGGGCCAAGGTGGGGGACGGAAGAAGAGGCTGACCCATCCCCCGCCACCCCATAGGCTCCCACGGTCGTCAGGAAGACCATCCCATGACCAACGCAGTTTCAGGCTCAGGAACTTGGGAACACATGGCAGAGCATGTATGTGAATCTGACTGTCGCGGGGCCATTTACCAGGCGCAGGAGAGTTCTGGAAGCTAAGAAGGCTGGGCCTTCATGCTGTGAGTCTCTGCAGGGAAACTCCGACAGCCTCTCTTGGAACCAAACGGACCAGCTGTACAGTAAGCCTGATCACTGTGGTGGGGTCGCAGTGCAGGAATGCCCCAGGCAGGGCAGCTGCCCACAGGGACCCTGGCTGCCCCACCCCCCTCCCCAGGATGGGAAGAGTCAGCCTCAGTGTCCCTGACGGCTGCCAGCCGCTGCCCCTTTCTGACTGCCCCCATTCCACAGTTCTGACTTTCTGCAAATTTCCGGGCTCTTCCTGATAAATGGGGAGTTCCTGACTGTCCAACTTTATAAATTCTGTCCCAATCTTAGGCTCACCAGGAGGCTGAGACAACGGCCAATACCTGGGGCCTAGGGCCAGACCCCTCTGTTGGGTCCCGCATTCTCTGAAGCACACCTGTCAATCAAGAGGAAACACTAAGAGCTGGATTTTCACCTCAAAGCCCCCCCACCTCCCTCTCTCTCTCCCTTGCTCCACCCTGGCTCTTCCACAGATCTACGCCAAGCCCTTCCTACACCAGGAGCTCTTCCCCTTTCTCTCTACTAGCCAATAAACTCTTCTACTTTTGAGTCCGAGCATCTCTGGGACTCGTTATCATTCCTGAGCTAAGGAACCTGGGCCCGTGAGGGGACAGGGCTGCCCTCCAGCTCCAGTGCCAGAATCGGGGTGTCCCCGCCTGCTCTCCACGGAGCCTGCAGCTGGCAGACACCCAGCAGCCTCCACGGCGGAGGGGCCCTGAGCCCCACGGCCCCCCAACTGGGCGCAGCCCCCCACCCCACATGAGGCCATGAAGCACAGGGCAGAGGCCGTGGGGGCTGTGTCCAGGGGTGGACTTGCCTCGGGGGTGGAGGACAGGGCTGATGTTCTCAGTCCCTGAGTCCGGAACATCCTACAGGGGCAGTGGTCAGTCGGACACAGCCCAGCTGGCCACACCCGGCTGTGCTTGGGGCTGTGTCACTCCTGGCAGGGCTCCGGGGACCAGATGGGGTGTCGGGGATCGAACTCCTCCCCGTTGCTCTCTGGCGCTGGCCCGACACTGAACTTGGAATGTGGCTTTCAGGGCTTAACCCTCTCTAGGTCAGGGGCGGGACGGTTCCCTTTCCCAGAGACAGAACATTCCAGAGGAGGCAGTCCTGATGATGCCCGTGGGGCGACACCGGCCAGCACAGCTTGGGACCCAGGTCTCTCGGGCAAGGGGAGCAGGCCGGGGATCCGAGGGCGTCCCATGGCTGGGGCTCCAGAACGTCCAGGGTGGGCCCTACGGGCGCCGGGCTGCAAGGTGATGGCGTCCTAACCCAGCGGAGGGGTCCTGCGGATGGCCCGCCAGTCTGGGGGCCCCGAGCCCGGCCAAGTTGGGTGGGGGCAGCACGCACAGCGGGCAGCCTGGACACTTACACCGGACCCGGCCTCTTCCACTGCCCACTCCAGCCCGCGGAGGCCTGCCCCGGGGGGGAGGTCAGCCAGGCCACCCTGGGGTGCAGGCTGGACAGAAAACAGTTCCCCCACACCTCACTGCCCCTGTCAGTGGCACCTGCTTGGACTTGCTCGGGGGTTTTGGGACAGGTGGAAAGCCACAATAGCCCCACAGGGCCACCCAGGACGGGTTGCCCCGAGCCTGATGGGCATGAACGTGGGGCCAGCATGGGTGAGGGCTAGGTCCTCGACTGCTCCCCTGTGTCCAGGAGGGACCACGGGTCCAGCACAGGCTGCCCAGCCAGTAGCGCCCCTCAGCCCATAGCGATGGGGGCACAGCAGCGTCCTGAGTCATGGGGGGGTCCCCCCTGGGTCCCCAAGCGCAGAGTGGGCCAGGCCAACAGTGAGGGGCGGGAGGTCCTGCGGGTGCCAGGGGTCAGGAGCCACCGAGCCCGAGGGCTGGTGCAATTGGGGCACTCGCGTGTCGGCTAGAGTGCTGGTCCCCAGCCCGAATGAGGGCACGGGGCTCCCCAGGGAGCAGCCACACCCCGCTTCAGTCCACAGACAAAAACCACCTGGTGCTGGAGTCCCCCGTGGGCTTTCCCGCGCCTCCCCTCAGCAGCCGCATAGCCACCAGGCCGCAGGACAGCAGGAGGGGAGTGGTGGGAGGGGTGCAGACGGGGAGACCCTGCTCATCCTGGTGGGGGGAGGAGGGGTGCCAGCTTGCAGTACCCCCGAAGCCAGGAGGGGCGTGTAGGAAACAGGAGATAGGGAGCTGAGTGGGGGGCAGGAGCCTGAGAGCCATGAACCCACGAGCCATGCACCCAGACGCCATGAAGTCAGGAGCCACGAGAAGCCATAGGCCCAGGGGCCATGTGCCTGGAAGCTTGTCTCTTCTGGGAAGTCAGCACCCCCACTGCGGTGAGTATCTGGGGTGGCCTGCAGAGGCAGCTGGCCTTTTACACATGGACGTGGAGAGCCACGATAGCCCCACGGGGCCGCCCAGGCCCGTCTGCTCAGGGCTCCTAGAGTCCTGCCCACCCTGGCCGCCTCACCCCTCCCACCCAGCTGCTCCCCAAGTCCCCGTGAAGTGGAACGTGAAGTGGCTTGTGTCCAGTGATGCAGCAGGCCAGAGGGACGGGAGAGAGAAGCAGTCAGCGTGCATGGCCACCGGCTGGGTGTGGCCCTCACACTGAGCCGTGCTGGCTGGCTGTGCAGGGGAGTCGCCCCCAAATGGAAACATTGGGGGGAGAGTGTGAATAGGCCGTGGGCCTCATGAAAAGTGCTGTGGGAAAATGCGGGGGGAGGGCGGGGAGCGGGCTCCTCCCCAGGCCTGACCCACCCTCTGCCCCCACATCTGGTGCGTCCACTCGGAAGTCCGGGAAGCCACTTGGTCCTGCTTTCCCGCTGGGTACAGGTGGGTGCCACGGCCCATGCAGGCTGCACTCCTGGCAGACCCCATGGCCACCTCCACTGTGCCCCATGCAGGGTTACGTGTGCACACAAATGTGTACATGCATGCAGACACAAGCACACTGCACACACGCACACACAGAGGCACACAGGCATAGGTGCATATACCTGAACACATGATGTATGCTTGCACAAAACAAACAGATGCATACACAAATGTACACGTGAACAGACACGTGTGCGTGCACATGTACCAACACACATGCATGTGTGTTGGCACAATGCACTATGCACACAGTTGCCGGAAACAGCAACATGGCAACATACACCTGTGCATGTGCATGCAGGCACACAACTGTGTCTGTATGTGGAAGTGTATGCACATCACACGGAGATGTGTTCTTCCATGCACATACCTGCACAGACACATACACATGCACACAGACATGGGCACATAGACACATGCACATAGATACACATGCACACACCTGTGCACACATATACAGCACAGTCACATGCACACAGAGTTGTGTATACGTGCATGTGATGCACAGATGTCCACACATATGCGAACAGGTTCACATGTGTATACAGGCATAGTGTGTCCACATGTGACTGTGCATGTGTATGGATACACACGTGTCACCAGCATGGCAGCGGGCAGCTGTCCTGACCAAGCAGGAAGCGCAGTCTGGAGCCAACATTGGGCAGTCCCGCCCCGGGCCTAGCGCCATGGGACTGGCAGAGGGCTGGGAAGTGCACTCGTGGCCGAGTGGCTGGCACACGGGGTGGGGAGTGGGTGCCGCCCTAGGCAGAACGTGGAGGGGCTGCCAGACCTGTGCCTAGAGCTGCAGGCTGCCGTGCCCATGGGGCTGTGAGGGCAGCGACCTGGTAGAGACAGAGGGTCTGACCCGCCACCCTGACTGCGGGCAGAGTCCATGCAGCTGCTCGAGACGACCCTCGAGCGAGCCCCCGCACATTCTGGGCGTGAGTTTCTTGCCCAGCTGAGCAGCAGCGTGCACAGCAGACGGCCGAGAGGTCAGAGGATGGTCACACTCAGCCGTGCGTCCCGGCGCAGCTGTGGGCACTGGACAGGAGGCCAGGCCAGCTCTGAGCTCTCCCAGGGCAGGTAACTGCCAGGGTCCCAACACTCAGGCCCACTCACATTGCCCAGATCCCGCTGGCCTGGGTGTGAGGGAGGACCTCGGGGCTGGACCTCAGGCCGGTCCTGTCCTTCCAGAACATTCACTGGTGTATCTGCTGGCTCCTCCAGACTCAGCCCTGAGCACTGCACCCCCCGGCCCTAGTGCCCCACACGCTAGTCAGTGACAGGGCAGTGACCGAGAGGCACTACGTGGCATGTCCTGAGCTTTCTGGGATTCCACCAGGCTATCCCAGTGCCCTCTCCACACCCCTCTGTGAGGGGGGTCCCCTCGGCCCTGGGTGGAGACAGAAACAAAACTGACAGAGCAACCGTGAGGGGCTGGTTGCAGCGGGACTCCCTCTCCAGGCTACCAGGACCCACAGCTCCATCCCCCATCCCCAAAGGCCCAGACACCAGGAGGGTAGGAAGGTGCCAGTGCCCCAGCCCAGCTAAGGGGCCAGGGTCAGGCCCACCTCACGCGTCAGGAGAGTTTGGGACAGGGGCTGAGTGAGCACAGGGGTTGGGGACACTCCAGGACAGCCCACCCCCGCAGGGTCACCATCTCCAGCCCGTGACAGCCCTCCCCGTGGACTAGCCAGGAACCCTGGTCCCTCATGGAAGGACTGCTGGGCCCAGTAAGGCCACAGGCTGCCCAGACGGGGTCTACACCCTGCAGCACCACCCCCAGCTACACGGCTCTAGGAACACGGGATACGCAGTCATACACTACATGGTACACATGCTCTCACCACAACTGCACGGCACACATATGCACATACCACGACTACATGGCACACACACGAACACATGACATGTCATATACTTGTACACTCCATGACTACACAGCCCACATATGCACACACCATGACTACATGCCATACACATGCACGTGCCATGACTACGTGGCACATGTGTGCACACACTGAGTACTGTGCACAGGACACATGCATATACCACGGGTACATGCCCACACGTGAACACACCACAGGTACACAGCACTTGCATGAACACGCCGTGACCATGCGGTGTGCACACCCTGTGACTCCATGGCCCATGAGCACACAGGTGGGGATACTGCCCACATGGTGACACGCATGCACAAGGAGTGTCCCCACAAGACCCACAGCAAACCCTCTCCTATGACTGATGCACAGAATCCAGGGCCTCACCATGGGGGCCACCTCCGGCCCAGAGGCACAGGCTGCTGCTGACCTGCACCATCCCATCACATCCACAGAGGGAAACTGAGGCCCTGCAGCTGGAGGAGCCGTTGGGGGCGGGCGGGGACTGGCTCTGCCCACAGGAACGGCTCCTGCCTCTGCTGGGCACCGAGGGTCTCCCACAGGGGCAGGACAGGGCAAGTCCCCAGGAAAGCCCCAGGGAGTCCCCCGTGCTCAGGGACGCGGGGACACGGGGACAGGGGAAGATGGGACAGAGGACAGGGCATGGGACACGGGGGCAGGGGACAGAGGACAAGCCATGTGGGGTCAGGGGACAGAGGACAGGCCATACAAGGGCAGGGGACACGGGGACAAGGGGGTAGGGGACACGGGGACAGGGACACAGGGGCAGGGGACGCGAGTCCTGGTCTCTGACCCGCCCTCAGCTCTCCACCCTGGCGGCCCTGTCCAGGGGGTGGGGGAGGGAGAGCACTTTCTCAGGGGTTTCCCCCAGAGCACTGTCAGGGGCAGGCCCCCAGCAGGAAGCGGGCGCCTGGTGAGGGCAGGAAGGCTGAGGACACAGGGAGGGTCGGGCGGGCAGGGCCGCAGGAGGCCTGGGGCAGCCAGGCCCATGGAGGCTGCAAGCACAGGGAGGGACTTCCCCCCCTCCCCCAGGCCAGGTGCCTGCTGGAGACTGAGGGTCCTGTGGGAGGTGGGGCAGCCCCAGGGAGAAGGGCCATGGGGCTATGGAGGGACACGGCCTCCAGGTCCAGATGCGTCCCCTGTGGAAGGAGAGATGCCTCGGCCTGACGGGCACCAGGCAGGCGGTGAGCCCAGCGCCCAGCACATGAGCACATGATGCAGGAACTGCCTGGGGCGGGGTGGGGGGGGGGTCCTGTGGGGGGGACTTGCTCCAAACGGGGATTCAGGGATGTAGCGCCCACACGAAGCCTGAGTCAAAGGATACCTGCAGAGCCACAGACAGGAAATGGGTGGGGGGTGCTCTGGAGGTGGGGTGGGGGTGAAGGTGGTGCACACCCAAGGGACTGGGCCCTGTCCTGCATGAGATGGTTCATGTGTTCCCAAGTGTTCCGGAATATTCCAAAGTGCTCCCCACTTCAGCTGTGTTCCAGCGCCACACACAGATTCTGCACCTCAGTATGGCGCAGTGGGCCCCCAGCCTGTGCTGCTGTGACCCTGGGCCGTGCCCCCCATGGTGTGAGCTCCCACACCCTCCCCCATGCCATGCTGGACGGGTGGGGAGCAGGGAAGGGGAACTGGGCCCTGGACTGCCTCCAGCCGCCCTCCCGCACCTCCCCCGCTGGGCTTCCGCTGTCACCCTGAAACCCAACTCGCAACCCCCACTTCCTACACCCACGGGACTGGTCTAGACCCCAGCTGGGCCTGGGTCTGGGGGCGGTGAGCAAGTGGTCAGGGTGTGACGGCCACCTTCCCTGTCCCCAGCGGGCCCGGACAGCCCAGCCTGGACACTTCAGGCCCAGCGAGGGCTGGCAAGGCCCTGAAGGGTCCCCCCAGGCTGCCCAGGTCTCAGGGATCAGTGAGGCCACGGCCCGGTGGGGGCAAGGAAGGTGTCCGGATGGGGCCAGTGGGAGGCAGGCCCGGGCGGGTGCTGCCCACCTGAGTGAGCTGAGGAGAGTGCCACGGGCACGGGAGATGGCGACCCAGAGGTGTGTGGCCACAAGGGGGTTCCTGTGAGCCTGCAGCCATGAGCATGACCACCCAGGGCAGCCCCCAAAGGAGCAACAGTGCTCTGCCTTCCCAGAGCCCGCTGGTGCTGTGCCCCACTACCCATCGAGGGCAGTGACTCAGGCCAACAGACAGCAGCATAAGACCACAGGGACACCAGGGGCCGGAGCGACAGTACAGTAGGGATGATGTTGCCACACTCAGCCAGCCCAGTCTTGATCCCTGAGCACAGAGCCAGGAGTCATCCCTGAGAAGAGCTGGGAATGAATCCTGAGCACAGAGCCAGGAGTGAGCCCCGAGCACAGAGTCAGGAGTGAGCCCTGAGCACAGAGGCAGGAGTCAGCCCTGAGCCCCGCCAGTATGGTCAAAAAAGCCCCCAAGCCCCAGGGGACACAAGCAGCGGCAGACATGTGGGCTCAGGCCCCACACACCTCGGAGAGCCGTGGGCAGTGGCCTCGGCAGCTCAGCCATCACTGCACCAAGTGGCCCAATGGTCACCTTAGCCGCCGGCAGCCAGCCAGGCTCACCAGCACTTTGGGCTGGGCAAGTGCCACGCGGTGAGCAGCGAGTGGCCAGGGAGAAGCTGGACGGGGGCACACGGCCACGGCAGCAAACCCACAGCTCTGCACAGCTGGGGATGAGCATCCACACAGGAACACGGAGGGGCTGGAGCCAATCACCGACCCCTGGCACATGCAGGACGTGGGCAGGACGCGGGGCGGCATGAGCCCCAGGACCTAGGTGGACAGCGGCACTTCTGGGGACTCCCGAGGGGCAGAGAGGTGACGGAGAGTGAGGCTGGCCCGCCGAGCAGCCCTGGCCGGAGAGGCCCACGCCAGGACAGACACACGCGCAGGCTTAGCTCTTTATTGTTCCTTCCCCGCGGACAGCGCGGGGAGGCCTGGCTGCTCCCCGAGTGCCCCAGCGCCGGGTGGCCGGGTGCGGCAGCGGGTGGGGACGCGCAGGCCCTAGAGCGGGTCACTTGCGGGCGAGCTCCAGCACCTTCCGCACCATGGCGCCGATGCCGTCGTGGATGTGGTGCAGCGCCGTCTCGCACATGAAGGCCGGCGTGGTCACCACCTTGTTCTTCTGGTCCACGTGGGCTTCGTGTGTGTGTTAAGGAAGCAACTGACCAGATGTCGGCTGTGCCTGTGCCCGGGACATGAGTCACCGCACCCTCTGCTCCGCTCGGGGCCACCTCACGGTCCCACGTGGCCGCGGACACCCAGCCCCAACCTGACAGGAACCGTGCACACACCCACAAGCCCCCAGCTGTCCCCGCCCTGGTCACTGCCCAGGCCCCGCCCTAGGCCCCGTCACTGCACAGGCCCTGCCCTGCCCCTGCTCGTCACTGCACAAGCCCACACTGCCCACAAGGATATGGTCACCTCCTTCACACAGTGCTTGGCGCCCAGCGCTTTGATGGCCTCTGCAGTGCCAGCATATGGCCACTTGCCCCCTTCTTCCTGCTCGTGGCCCACGGTGACCTCCACGGCACCCAGCACCTTGGCGGCGAGGACAGGCGCAATGCAGCAAAGACTGGGGGCGGGGCGGGGGGGGTCAGGCTGGGCAGCAGCTGCCCCGGGCCTCGCCTGACTACGGGTCACAGGGCTGGACGCGCAGGCCATGGCACCCCGCGGCCTCAGGGCCGAGCCCCGGGTGAGGGCCCGGGTGCTGGCGCAGAGGGGGGTGTGAACAGCTTCCCTCCAAGAGGGTGGGGGCGCAGGAGGAAGGCAGGAGGTGGTTCTGGTGCCCCCCAGCCCTGGCCTCCCTACCCGATGGGCTTGCCGGCCTTGTGGAAGTCCCTGAGAACGCGCTCCACATCCCTGTGCACGGTGCAGTCCTTCCCGTCCACAGCGAAGCTGCTCCTGTGGGAGACGTGGTCGGCTACGGGTCAGCCCCAGCAAGCGTGTCCAGAAGCAGGCGACAGCAGGGCAGGTCCCGCAGGGGATAGGTTTGCTGCAGCTGTCGCGCTCTGAATACATGCACGACCACCCAGTCTCCCAAGGTGACTGGCCAGAAGTCCTGGGACCACCCATGCTGGTCAGCCAGCGCCAGGACTGGCAGCCACAAGGCACCATGGAACAGCCGCACAGCCCCGAGCAGGGGGCTCTTCTGCACGCCCACTACTGCAGGGACACGGAGGGAGGGAACGGGGGGGGGGGGGGGGGAGGACAGGAAGGGAGGTGGGGGTCACGGCTGTCAGTGCTCGGGGGTCCACCCATATGTCCCGGACTCCCCAGGGTCGGTGGGGTGCAGGTGGGTGCTGGGGATCAGACAGCTGAAGCAGAGGGAGGGGCCTGGGGTGAGGCCAGCTGGGCTGGGGAGCTGGTGCTCTCATCGAGGGGAGAACATGGCTGCTGGGGGCACTGGGTGAGGTGTGCTGGGCTGAGAGGGGGGGGCTACAGGCAGCCGGGCTGGGCAGAGCAGGCGCCCACCTCCCAGGTGACCGCCAGGACCCGGGCAGGCTGTCCCCACACAACTGTGCTCGAGCCCCAGAGTGCCCCAAGTGGACAGCTGGGTAACTGCAGTGAGAAAGGAGCTTGGGAGAGGACCCAAAACCAGCGCTGGCCCAGGCAGCAAGCCCAAAGCCCCAGCGAGCCGCTACGCCCCCCTGCGGCTGGTGCGGGACTCACAGGTTCTTGGCGGCGCCGAAGCCCCCAGGGAAGATGACGGCGTCCAGGTTGGCTGCATTGAGCTGCGCCAGGTCGCTGATCTTGCCACGGGCGATGCGCGCCGACTCCGTCAGGACGTTCCTGGGAGAGGGGGACCCCTAGATGGTGAGTGTCCCTGGAGGAGCCCCAGGACAGGGCAGGGTCTCACACAAGTGTGCAGCACCCCAGATGCCTGGAGAAGCACAGGCACCCGGCCGGGCATGGGGCCAGGACCTGGAGGTGGGGCGGAGGGTCCAGGTGTCTCTGCCCTCCCGCCCGGGCTGGGCTGGGGGGCCCCCGAGTGTCCAGGCACACCGTGTAGTAGTTCGGGAACCCCCACCCCACACCTGTTCTCCTTCTCCGCAGGCTGGCCCTGTGTGTGGTCAATCACGTGCATTTGAGGGACGCTGGGGGCGAAGATGTGCACGTCGGCGCCCGCCCGGCTCAGGTGCACCAGGACCCTGCAGAGACACAGCCAGCTCACCCCTGCCCCTCACCTGCTCCCCGGACCCTGCCCCACCCCCCAACGCTGCCCCTCATCCCTGACACTGCCCCGACACCCCCCCCTCACCTCGTCTGAGTGATCTGAGAGCAGGGCTGTCTGAGCAGTGCAGGAAGGGGGTGAGGGTGGGGGGCCTTAGTGTAGCCACTACACCCCCTACTGTCACTCAGGGGGCTAGGGCAGGGCAGGTGATGGCCCAGGGTGGACAGGCCAGGGCAGTTCACAGCAGAGCACCCATAAGCTGCCTCCCAGGGACCCCTCTGGGGAGCTGGGAGGCAGCGAGGGGGTCCCTCGAGTACCGCCCGGCCCACAACTTGCAGTCCGGCTCTGGGCGACTCGGGGGTAAGGGAATGAGCGGTGACAACGGGGGCGCTGGGCTGCCTGCTTGGTGACGCTGCACCCACGCCAGGGTCTCAGGCCCTTCGGGTCTCCCTGCCAAGGCACACGGGGGACCCGGGGCTTACGCGGAGGCCTCGTGGATCTCCGTCCCGTCGTACACGCCACAGCCGGACAGCACCTGGGGGACCGGGCAGTCAGGGGCCAGGCGGCCGGGGCACCGGAGCTGGGAGACCCGGGGACGCCAAGGCGGACGGAGGGATGGGGGACCAGGGCCAGGGGGACCTGGGGACGCCGAACCTTGCGGGGTCCGGGGGCGGGGACGCCGAGCCGTGTAGGCCCACGTGACCGGGGTCACCAGGGGTCGCGGGGCCGGCGGGGTCTGCATGACCGGGCCAGGGTCACCCGGGGCCCCCAGACCGGCCCCGCGCGCACTCACCAGCCCGACCCTGGGCCCGGCGCGCGGCGCGGACATGTGAAGGGCAGCACGCGGGGTGGACGCCCACCCGCAGGGGTACGGCGCGAAGGCGGCGCTCGCCGCCAGCCTGGAAGCCACCAGGGCCCTGAGAGTCGCCATCGCCGCGCGGGGGACAGCGGGGTCGCAGGGTCACGCGGGGACCCGGCCCGGCTCCAAACACTGCCCGCCCGCGCCTGCGCACTGCCGCGCTTCCGGGATCTTACAGGTGGGCGGGACCGCGCCCGCGCAGTTGGCGTCCTGTGTCGCTCATCCGCCCGCCCGGGTGCCCCGCAGCCCGGCTCCGTCTGTCCTGTCCGCATTCAGTTGTGCCCGCCGCGGGGCTCCGAAACACCCCCACCCCCACCCGCCCCGAGCAGGGCCGGGTGATCCCCAGTCTCCGCCCTGCAGGCTGCCCCTCTGAGGTCCCCACCGTCGCCACAAAGACACTGTAGGTTTATTTTTTCCTTTTTCTTTTGGGTCACACCCAGCCATGTACAGGGGTTCCTCCTGGCTCTGCACTCAGGAACCACTCCTGGCGGTGTTCGGGGGACCCTATGGGGGTGCCGGGAGTCGAACCGGGGTCAGGCAAACGCCCTCCCCACTGTGCTCCAGCCCCCACACTGTAGGCTTTTGAGGATCAGTTGAGTTCCAGCCTCCTCTACCCTCCAGAAACCCCCGTTCGTGTCCCTTGTCCAGTCCCTCCTTCTCCACCATACTGAGAACATGGCCAGTTCTTCGGGGAGGACCGGGTGTTCCAGGCCCTGCCACGTGCTTGGGCAGCAGGCTGGACAGGCCATCACGGGTGCCAGGGCCAACCCCTGCTTCCTGCAGCTGCGTGGTCCCCCCAGGACACCGAGGCCGCGGCCAGCTCCTCCGGACTGTTGGCCCGCAGCCCCGCGCTCCGCCGCCAACGCCCTCTGGGGCCCTATGCCAGCAGGCCATTCCCTAGGTCCCCGTCTGCTGTCCGAAGGAGGCACAGGCTGTCCTCGTCCTCCTCGGCGTCCTCCTCACTGTCCAGCGGCTCAGATGGGCGCTTCAGGCCACGCTGCTGTGACAGTGCCAGTGCATAGCGGATGTTGTAACGGTTCCAATCACAGCTGTGGAAGGCGGCAGTCACGGAGGTAAGAGCAAAGTTGGGCCCTACCACGGTAGCCCACACGCCCACCACCCCAGTCCCCTAAAAAATCTGTGCCTTTGTACTGCCCCAAGGGTTCAACTGAACACCCGAGCCCACCCTCCAGCCCCCCTCCCCAGGCCAGCCACAGCCCTGGCCATGGGGGCACAGGCTGGATCCTGGGTGGCCTGGCCACGCCCCCTTCAGGGGCCTGGAGGGGGGCGGGGTTCCCGGGGCACAGGGACAGCTGGTCAGGGCAGCCCCTTCCCAGTTCCTCCCAGACGTGGTCCTAGTCACAGCACAGGCAGGTGGGGCCACAAGCCCACCACTAGCCGCCGCCTGGAAAGAGGAACACCCCTGAGTCCCTGGCCAGCACAGGGTCAGCTCCCACAGCTGCCCTGAGCATCCCTGACCCCACAGCGCACATACAGTTTGGAGACGCTGTCCAGGTGCCGCTGGAGGCTCTTCTGCAGGAACTGGATGGTGGGCAGCAGCGTCCCTGCCCTGCAAACACAGGCCTCCTTAGTGAGGGCCACTCTCGGGGGCCCAGACCCCCTCCCAGATGCAGGGGCGCGGGGCTGACCTGGCCTTGAGCTTCTGTCCGTGCAGCATGAGCAGCTTCTGAGCCCACAAGAGGTAGAATTCCAGGTGGCGAGACACCTCCAGGGCGGGAGCCAGGAAGCCCAGAACCTTCTCCACGTACAGGTCAGGCAGGGAGGAAGCAACCACCTCGACTGAGGGGAGAGCATGGTGAGGGGCTGCTGGCCCCGGCAGGCCCACCCCCCAGGCCAGCCGTCCGCCAGGTGGTACGCACTCTCGCCCCAGGGCACGGCCTCCAGGGCCTCCTGCACCAGTGGCCGCTCGCCCAGCCGCAGTGCCATGAGCAGGGCCCTGGTGAAATCACGCTGGCGCAGGGCTGTCCGCACCCGGGCGGGGGTGACGCTGGTGTCCAGCTGGTAGGGGTCGAAGAGCAGCTGCGTGTCCAGGGAGTAGATGAGGAGGCCCTCGGTGGTGGTGGCTGCCCAGCAGTGCCCTGGGGAAGCAGAGGGGACACCAGCAGCTGTGAACTCGGCGTAGCACCCGGACACGTGTCCCCGAGGGCCCCAGACCCTGACATCCTTCTTGGGAACAAGGGTTCCCCAGCTGTTGGAGCCCCCACGAAGGACAGAGGCATCAGCTCACACACAGGAGCATTGGGCCAGAACAGGGGCGACTCTCATGACCCACCCAGTCCCCCAGGCAGAGCGGCACCCCATCCCATCCCCCCCCCGGCTCACCAGTTGGGGAGAAGCGGAGCGAGGTGACCCTGATCTCAGGCTTGAAGTGCCGGGAGCTCATGTCCCCTAGAAGACACGGGCTGCTCAGGGGCTGCCCTCCCAGCCTCTCCCTCCCCGCACCTGCCCAGGGCTGCTCTGAGCACAGCACTGCCGAGTGAAGCTTCTGGAAACCAAGCTCAAACTCACGGGGTAGGGTGGGGGGGACGAACCCTCCCCTCCACCACAGGTGACCCCCACGCCCCTCCCCAGCACTCTACTGGGAGGACATGGCCTTGGAGGACCAATGCCTGGGCCTGTCCCTGGGGATGCAGCTGACCTCAGTCACACCCCCTGCCATGCCCTGCCACATGCTCGGCGAGTGGGCACAGGGGGTCTGGGGGTGTCTGTGTCCCTTTGCCCACCCCCAGGCCAGTCTCTGCCTACTCCTGTGTGTGCGTGGACCGTCTCAGGTGGGGCCCCTCCCCTGCACCTTTCTTCACCCCTGGCAGGGGAATGGCCACGCCCTCGTCCGCCCCGGCGTCCTGGTCGATGAGCGCCAAGTTGCCAAACTCCGTCATCTTCCTCCGGTTCAGGAACTCCTGGGAGCAGTCACCAGAGTGAAGGACCCAGAGGATGGACATCGGCCCCTGTGGCACCCAGACCTGGCAGGGGGGCAGACCCCCGGGCTCACCTCCATGGCGTCCAGGGAGAGGTTTTGGGACACCTCGAACTTCTTCATGAGGATCTGCTCTCGGATGTGGTAAATGCATACGAACTTGGACATGCCGCCCGCCAGCACATACTGGCCGTCCGCAGAGTAGCAGAGGGTGGTGAAGGCCCTGCGTGACCAGCAGGTCCCTCAGCATGCAGCCAGGAGGGCGGCAGAGGGGACAGGCCCCCAGCAGGGGTGGGCATGGGACTGGGAGTCCGGCGGGCGGCACTCACTTCCCCTTGGCAGCGTGCTTGGCCGTGATCTTGTCCAGCTCCTTCCTGCCGGGCCGCAGGTCGTGCCGGCCCTCAATGGAGCCCGTCTGGGTGGCGCCCTCGGGGTCCCAGAAGGTGATCTGCGAGTTCAGGGTGGCCACAGCCAGCTCGGCACCGTCAGGGCGGTAGGTCACGGCCAGCGCGTCCGAGGTCAGTGCCAGCGTCTCAGTGGTCCGCCAGCTGTCGGCCATGTCCCACAGGCGCACCGTGCGGTCCCACGAGGAGCTGGCCAGGACCGACCTGGCGGGGCTAAAGCAGAGCCCGCTGATGGGGCCCTCGTGGCCCGAGAGAACCTGCAGGCGGTGGGCAGAGGGTGAGAGCGAACCCCGGGCCGGGAATAGGCCCAGACCCACCAAGCCCCCGTGCTCACATCCAGGAGCCTGCCCGTCTGCATGGACCAGATGAAGATCTCAAAGGAGTCCTGGGCGCCGGCGGCCACGATCTCCCCACTCGAGTCCACGGCCACGCAAGAAAACTGGGTGGGCCGTGGGGACGTGAAGGTGCGGAAGTTCCGGTACCTGCGAGGCAGGGGCGCCGCCAGCTCAGGCCTCTGACTCCCCCGTCTTTCCCCACCCGCTGCAGGTGCCATGCTCCTCAAGCTCACCTGTGGAGGTCAAAGGCACGCACAGTCCCGTCCATGGACGAGGTGACCACTACGTGGCCGGTGGCTGTGAAGGTCACCCCAGTGACGCTGCTCGTGTGCTCCGTGAATGTGACAAAGCAGAAGCCGCTGAGGGTGTTCCAGACCTTCACCTGTGTGGGGAAGGCGGTGGTGGGGTCCCAGGGCAGAGCCCCCGACTCCACCTGAGTGCCAAGGTCGGGGCACCAGCCAGTTACTCAGGGGGGCCCTGGGCCAGAGTAAGGAAGCACCCAATCCCGCAGGGCCACATGCCTGCCACCAGCTCTGGGGAAGCTGTGGGCTAGACTGTCACTCAGAGCACAGGGCCATGCACAGGGCCGAGCCCACACACGCCCCGGCCACCACACACACACACACACACACACACACACACACACACACACACACACGAGGCCCTGCCTTAATATTAACACATACCTGCCCCAGCCACGACACGCACACGCACCCCCAGCTACCACGCAGGCACACTGCGGCCCCCCCGTCCCACCTTGCCGTCATCACCGCCGGTGACCAGGTACTGGCCGTCAGGGGAATAGGCCAGCGCCACCATGCTGTCGAAGTGGCCCTGCTGCTTGAGCACGTAGGACTCGCTCTGCCACTCCCACACCAGCAGCTGGCCCAGGCCTGCGGGAGTACCACGCTGGGAGCACCGCGCCTGGAGCCTCCCTGCCCACTCACCCACACGAGCGGGCGCAGAGGCTGCCCAGGAAGCTGCCCCTGAAACACCCCCGCCCACCTGGTACCGGACAAACCTGAGCACCCGAAGGCCACCCAGTCCCCGGAGCTGTTGATGGCCACTGAGGTGATCCTCTGATCCGAGATGCTGTGGGCGGGGACAGGGCGAGCCATGGGTGTCTGAGGAGTGGGCAGGGCGATGCCCCAACTCATGCACACACCCCCCACACCTTTGTGCACACCTGTGACATGCACCCCCACACACCTATGTGCACACATGACACACACCCACACAAGTGCACTGTGACACACACATCCATACCCACCTTATGTGCATACATGACACGCACCCACATGTGCACACATGTGACATGCACCCATACACACCTATGTGCACACGTGACACACCCATACACACAGCTATGTGCACACATGTGACATGCACGCATTGCCACACACACAGGGCACACATGTGACAGCACAAACCCCTCGGGGTGCGCCGGTCAGCCAGTCCCACCCTGAGCTCTCCTCACCCACCTTCTAGGCAGACGCTGTTCCCCACAGCAGAACATCAGAGCCCAAGGGCAGGAAGGAGCCAGAAGGTGGGGTGCACGGGGGTCCCAATGGGCAGGGTACTGGTCACCCCACACCTGATGCGCCCTACCCGCTCCCCCACAGCACAGGAGCAGAAGCCCTCACCTCAGGGAGTGGATGAGGTTGAACTCCGGGAGCTCGTGGAGGTGGAAGGTCCCAGAAGCAAAGCCAGTGACCAAGAGGTGAGTCTTCTTGTGATAGGCTGCGGCCGTCAGCTGGTTGAAGTCGCCTTCTTTGTTGAAAAAGTGCCTGAAGGCCGAGCACAGGCTGAGGAGGGGGCCGGGCCCCAGTTGCCCCGCCAGGACCCCGGCCCCGGCCCCCACACCTACTTGGCCAGCCGCGAGTACTTCACTTTGCCCTGCTGCTCCTCGGCGGCCGGTGTGGCCTTCCCCTGGACGGTGGTCTCGGCCTCCTGCTCGCTCTCGTCCCCCACGTCCCCCAGCAGCACATCGGCCCTCCAGCCAGAGGGGGCCTTCAGCCGCAGGCCCTCGGGGGGCGTGTCGCATTGCCACACACACAGGGCGCCGTCCTGGCTGAGCGTGTATAGCTGCAGGGAAAGGGGGCGGCTGCATCAGTTCCGCCCTGCACACCCCCGGCCCCCCACAGCTGGGCAGGACCTACGTCCAGACTGCAGGACTCGAAGAAGCAGCCCACGATGGCGTCCTTGTGGCCCCCCAACGCGTAGTAGATTAGGTTGTCCCAGCGCTCAGCTCCGAACACCCAGGTGGACATGTCCTTGCTCCCAACGGCGAAACACCTGCAGACGGAGGGCAGCGCAGAGGTCACTGTCCGCTGTCCACCCGGTCACAGCCGACCCCCCACCCTGCCTGCCCAGGCCCCACTTGGAGTCGTCTGTCCAGTCGATGCACGTGGTCTCGTCGAAGGGCCCAAAGTAGGTTTTGTCCAGGGCGAAGGCATTGAACTCCCGCTTCCTCCCGGGGGCATGGTACAGCTGGGCCAAGTTGCCCTTGGTGACCACAAACTTCCTGCATGGACACGGAGGGTGGACATGTCCAGGAAAGAGGATGGGGGTGTCGGGGAGAGGCAAACGTGGTCACACCCGCGCTGTGGGGCTCACACCCAGCATGACAGGACCAGCACCCCCCACCCCCCCAGTACACTCCTAGGGCCCCATGAGCCCTCTGAGGCTGTGCCAGCGGGGGTGGCCGTACCTGCCATCTGGGGAGAAGCAGACACTGCTGACGGAGCCCTTGAAGTGGAAGCGGTGGAGTACGGCCCTGTGAGGCAGGCTTACCAGCAGCGCATCCCCACCTGCAGGAGGGGGCCTGTGAGGTGCCCACGCCACAGTGCCCAGGCCAGAGAGGACTCCCGTCCACTGTCCTGCCACCCAGCACCTCCCGCGGGGGGACGCCTACCTTCGTCCACGATGATGGCCAGGTGGCCATCTGGGGAGAGGCCCACACACTTGACGTTGTAGCGGGTGGCCAGTGGCAGAGTTTCGGATCTGTTGCTGAGAGCACAGGGACATGAGTTCCGCAGCCTGGGGAGGCCGGTCCACACCCGCCCAGCCCAGCAGGAGTCCAGGGCCAGGGCAGAGAGCCCTGAACCCAACCCTCAGCACGTAAAAAAGGGACGAAACCGGGGTCGGAGGGATGGAGACAAGGGTCAAGAAGATACGGGGGCAATGGAAGGCCTGGGGCATGCGGGGACCCAGCACGGGCTGCAAGAGGGGCTGAGGGGGAGCCTGGCTACGGCCTTCGCCGGCCCGGCACGTTCTGGGGCGCGGACGGGGGCGCGGGGGATCGGACCCCGGGCGCGGAGGGGCTCGGACCCGGGCGCCCCGCCTACTTTCTCAGGTCGAACACCGTGACTCTGTTGCCCACGGGGCTGATCACCGAGTTCCCGTCGCACGTGAAGCTCAGGTTCCCACGGCGGTAGACGGTGCCCAGCAGATTCGAGAACTGCGGGGCGAGCCATACTTGTCACGTGTCGGCGCAGCCCGGCCGGCGCGGAGTCCGAGACCCCCGCCCGGGACCCCCGCCCGCGCCCGCGCCCCGCTCACCCGGTACGAGAACTTCATCGTGCCGCCACGCGCCCGCCGCCCGCGCCGCGTCTTGAGCCGGCGCTTCCGCTTCCGGGGCGGGGCTACGGCCGCCGCCGCCCACAGCTCCCCCGGGCGGACTGGAGGAGCCGGCAGCACCCCGCCACCCCGCCCCCGGCTGCGCCGAGAGCCCCGGTCACGCCCACCCTCCCACCTGGCCCCGCCCACACCGCGTTTTAGGTGGAGCCTAGTGCCTGAACCCGCCCATGACGGTGCGGAGCGCCCCCTGGCCACGCCCACCCTCCCAGACTGGCCCAACCATCACGGCGTTCTAGGCGGAGCCTGCGTGCCTGACCCCACCCGCGCTGAGCAGAGCCCTGGCCACGCCCACCCTCCGACCTGGCCCCGCCCACACCGCGTTCTAGGCGGAGCCTGCGTGTCTGACCCCGCCCCTGACTGCAAGGAGCGCCCTGGCCACGCCCACACTGCGGCCTGGCCCCGCCGCCCCACGCAGGGCCTGCACAACCAGCCGCACTCCCACACCCTTTGCGAGCAAGCATCACTGGCACCGCACACCCCGTTTCCCCCATTGCACGGCAAGGCCGGAGCTCTGGTCACGCTCCAGGCGCACTGGGCTGGACTCCGCGGACTGGACCTCACTGGTCAGCACCAATGAAGAAGGGACCCGCCTGCAGGCTGGGGGGCAGCGGGGGGGCAAGAGGGGGAAGCAATGCGTTTTGAAAGAACAAATCAAGGGGAAAACCGCTCTTCTGCAGCTCTTCTACAGGCCGGCTCAGCTCGCCTGCGCAGGTTCCTTCTCCAGCACCCCAGATCGCTGAGGCAGGCACCCCTGAGCATGGGCGGGTCTGGCCCCTCCCCCACACAAGAGAGTTCACGATCAATACTTGCAATAGGCAGTCACCAGCCACTCAAACTTCAGAAGCCGTGGTTCTTTCTTATTTCAAAAGTTCCTCAATGCTTCCCCCAGGTAAGTAACAGAATCGGATTTGGTGAACCGGGAGGATAGAGCGGGATAAGGCACCTGCACGCAGCCAACCCGGGTTGGATCCCCGCACCCCATATGGTCGCCCCCCCCCCCCGCCCCACCTGGAGTCAGAGAGCAGAGCCAGGAGTCAGGAGTATGCCAGAAAGGGGATGGGCGTGACCCCGTCCTCCGAACAGTCCATGCTTACACACGGGAATGAGGGGGAGAAAAGACCCAACTCATGGCAAATGAAGCAAGTTCCAAAGAGCAAAACTTCTTAAAATGTGTATTTTCAGAATTATAATGCTTACATTTTAACAGTCTTAATACAATGGTTTTAGTCTAATAGTAATATATTACAGAATGATGTGAAAAATTACTTTTACAGTAAACCATGATAACGGAATACCTCCAGTGTCAGTCACCAACTCATGGCGTTTACCAGCTGTGACCTCCTGGCCAACAGCATCTTTCGGGCTCTCCCCTGGACACGAGGGGTTCACAAACTGCGCACTGCCTTGGTGCAGCCACGGGACATTCCAACATTCCAAGCTGCGCCCCCCAACCCCGACAGTCAAGACCTGATCACCCATAATCGCGTGACAGCAGCATTCCTCATGTCCGAACACATACCGGAGCGCATATAGTTCAGCCCTAAAGACTGAAGAATGAAGTATGTCTGTGTGTACATTTTCTCTGCTCTTCGTGGGGGTACCGATCCTCACTGAGGAATGGACCTGAGGGCTGTGGTGACATGGAACTGTAGGTAGAAATTCTTTTCAGATTAAATACAACAATCTCCATATCAGAATCAGAAGAGTTATGATTTTTCCAATCACAGGAGGCCCCATGAAATTCACCAAAATTATAACTTTCTGTTCCGTGTACGAGTATTTACAATTCCAGAGATTTGTAAAATAGCTGCATATTCTTTTTATCAGATCAACAGTGTATATCTGATTTCACAATCTAACAGCTGCTACGTATTTATTCACAAAACCAGCTTGGCTCAAACACATAAGCTTTATTTTAAACACAACAAAAATTCAATCACATCCTTTCAGTTAAAACAAAACAAGAGCTTCAGATGACATTCTTTTGTCTAAAAAAAAACAAAACAATACAAAACAATCCAAGTCCAAAATCCAGAGGCACCAACAGAAGGGTTTTTTGTGTGTGTGTGTGTGTGTGTGTGGTTCGTGGATGTCTGGGACCCTATCAATGTTGTTTTTTTGTTTTTGTTTTTTTTTTAATTGAATCCCCGTGGGATCTCTCTTTTACAGTAATGGGAACCAGATCTGCCAAAAAGTTTGATTTCATTACATTTCAGGACTGAGAAACCAGCATACAATTTGGGGCTTCCCCTTCATTTTCTCTCCCTGTAAATCTGTACCTAAGCAAAGAATTTCATCCTGGACCGGGGCGCAGACATCCAACAGAAACTGAAGCCCGCTGAGCAGCTCTCCTCAGAGGAGGGGCACTGCCTGTGCTGGGGGGGCCGAGCGCATGGGGGCTTCCTGATGGCGCCGACCTCCACACCTAGCAGATCTGTAGGGCGACTGTCAGTTCTAACCACGAAACACTCGTTAGAAACCCTGAACTACTGTTAGATGCTTTAGTTCTAATCTGCTTAACTAGTTGATCAAGTTGATTAGTTTCAAATTGCACCTAAAGGAAATAAATTTCTGAAATGTTCAGATAAACACACAAATATTTGTCTTCTTGACACACTTCTCCAGTTTCTAGAAGAGACGTGGGGGTGTTGGCGTGTCCTGCTTTGCGGACGACAACCCCGTCAGCAGCCTCAGAGCAGGGGGTGGCCCCCCGCCGCCCAGTGAGGGAGGAAGGATCGGCCGTGGGTACAGATCCACATCGCTGTCGACAGCCAGGAAAGGCCTGAGACACATGACACTTATTTACAAGCACTTTCACACCGGGAGAAGCAAACACGCCGATTTTGTCCTCGATTTTTGGTGCAAATGATACATAAACATTTTACATCAGTTAGTCTGTCCTTTTAAAAATAATAAATCAACCATATGTACAATTAGATTTACAACGAAAGCAAGTGAACCCGCTGGCCTGGTGGTCCTGCCGTGACCCCCATTCTCCCCAGACCAGAGGACCCCCATGTTCACAGAATGGAACCTCTTGATTTCTAAGACTTAAGGTGCAAAAGAAAAGTATTGACCATACGGTTGCCGCCATAATTAAAATAATATCTATTTAATTCCAAGTGCATCTGTGAGTCGACCAACGTGGCGGGAAGGGGTTTCCGGACTCACCTTCCTTCCTCGGCCACGCTCCGTCCACTCTCCCCGGAGCCCTGTCCAGCCCCGGCCCCCAAGGCACAGAGGGTTCCCTCCTGCCCCCCCACCCCTCCCCCCGCCCGGCCGCACAAGGGGCAGCCGCGGCCCTCGGGTGAGTCTGTGTGTCCCTGGAGCGGGGGACTGGCAGGGACAGGGAGGAAGGACACCAGCTGCCCCGAGGCCCGGCTGCTGCCCGCGGCCAGCGGCGAGGCAGCGAGACACTCACCAGCCCGGGCCCGCCCCGCCACGCGGTCACGTCACGCTGACCTCCAGCACGTGGTCATGCCTGCTGGGCAGCACCAGTACCTGCGTGCCCGCGCTGGCGTTGAAGAGCTGGCCGGGGGGCAGGGCCTGCAGCCGCGGCATGGGCAAGCCCTTGTGCTCGCCGCCACCGCCCGCATGCCCGCCGCCCCGGCCCCGGCTGCCACCGCTGTCCAGTGGGTCGTCCCCATGCTTGTCTACCGACAGGGTGTCATTCTCGATCCAGCTGTCTGCAAAAGGCGCAGTGTGGGCACCGAGGCCGGCCCGGGACAGCCCCCACCCTGCGCCTACCCATGCCCACCCTTACCCGCGTCCAGCTGGGCCGAGTGCGCCGAGTGGTGCGGGAGGTACTTGAAGAGCCGCACATCAGGCAGTGGCAGGTAGCCGGCAAACAGCGGCACGGCCTCCATGTGCACGCGGTGCGTGGCGTGCGCGGTCACGGGCATGGAGATGACGCCCGAGCTCTTCCCGCAAACGGCCCAGTTGCTGCTGTCGTCCACCACTGCAAACAGGAGTGCATTGGTGCGGGCCCCGGAAGAACACCCCCACGCCGAGCAGGGGAGGAGCCAGGGGCGTGAGGCTGAGCTGCTGGGCAGGGGGCAGGGCCGGGCGGCAGGGACCGAGGCCGCGGGCCAGCGGGCAGCGGGGAGCAGAGCTGCCCCGGGAGAGGCAGCGCCCAGACCCACCTTCATACAGCAGCTTGGTGGAGAAGTGCTCGCTGGACCCGGACAGCGCCTCGTCCTTGTCCACCTCCACGAGGTCCAGGAGGCGCGTGATGCACACCTCCAGGGCGCACAGCGAGCCTGTCCTGCAGTGCGGCGCACCCGCCAGCGGCACGATCTCCGCCCGCACCGTGTACAGCGTCTGCCGGGTGACCCAGTCACACAGTGTCCGGGGACTGCGCCCACTCTCACCCGCTCCCACAGGCCTGCTTCCGCTCACTCCCGCTCACACTCCCCTCACTCCTAGTCTCAGACTCCTGCTCCCACTCACACTCACTCATTCCCGCTCTCACACTCACCCCCACTCACACTCAAGTCACTCCTGCTCACACTCAGGCACTCATGCTCACTCCCACTCTCTCCCACATTCCCACTGTCACTCCCTTTCTCACACTCATTCCCGCTCACTCCCTCTCACACACCCAGTCCCTCACACTCTCGCTCTAAACTCACTCTCTCGCACACTCTTACACTTCAGCCTCTCCTGTGTCCAAATCTTCTGCACAGACACCACCTGCAGGCAGGCCCCGGGAATGCAGCCCTGTAGTCATTCCTTAACTGTGGGTCTGGGGCCTGTCCTGGGGCCCTAATAGACGGTCCTGGGGTCTGTGCCCCCACATCACAGTGCCCAACCACTGCCCTGGTGAGTCCAGCAGCAGAGACTGGCCTTCTCACCTGGTCCCGTCCCAGCAAAGCACAAGGACAGCAGCCACCACAGCATGAGCCAGCCCCCCCTTCCTGACTTTCTGGGCGCTTTCAGTGAAACCCAGGGGCCCCCGGGTCCTCAGCTCCCAGGGTCCGACAGACGGGACCTCTGCTGCCCGCCCCCTGCCCCTGGCACTCCCTTCGTCCTGTGGCTCGTGTGGGGTCACGACACAGTCTGGAGCTGCAGCCCACCAAGGCCTGCCACAGCCCGACACTCCCTTCCGCCCCCCCCCCACGCCAAGACTCGACACGTACAAAGAAGTTTTCCACTTGGAAGTCGTAGGTGTGGGGCTGCAGGGAGAGGGATGGCTGCTCCTCTGACGCAGGCGCGAACTGCACTGAGAAGCGGCAGTGCAGGGTGGCGGGCGGCTCCCGGGCCCAGCGCAGCTCCCAGACGAAGAACACACTCTGCTGGCTGTGGGCGCGCTGCGGGGCGGGCGGTGTCACGCGGGCAGAAGCAGGCGCCCACGGGCTTCCCCAACGCCATCCCACCCGCCCTGGACAACAGGGATCCCCCGCCCAGCCGGGGCCCGGGCTGACGACAGACTCGGGAGCACACGCAGCAGGTGAGCACCAAGGGAGGAGAGGAAGCCGGGGCTTCTGCCCGGGCGCTCACGGGGGTGCAGGCTCGGTCACCTGCTGGGCCTGTGTGTTCAGAGGCACCAGCTGCACGTCTGCGCTGTCCCCGGCATCCACAAGCTGGCTCTGTGACAGCTGGAAGTTGAGCTGGGACAAGTTCTGGACGCACACCTGGATGTACTTCCTGCAAGAGAGCAGGACAGGCTTCTAGAGGGAGCACCGCGAGGCCCCTGCAGACGGGGCACTCACTCTCCCAGCCTCCGGCCCCACTGGACAGTGACCCAGACCCAGCAACCCATGTCCATGTGCATGGCGCGGGGCCCCTCCTTTTCTGCAGAGACGGGACCAGGAACCCCAGCTTCTCGCAGGCTGACTCCTGATGTGGGCAGCTGAGCTCACAGGCGGCCACAGGTCCCCAGAGCAGGGGTGCAGACCCCTGTTGGGCTGGAGTTCCCCAGCCCCTTCGGGCAGCAGCAGGTGTGGCAGGGGCTGCCCCCAGGTGCCCAGAGTCTGGGCCGAGCAGTCACCCTGACCTGGGGTGCGAGGGCCACTGAGCAGAACAGCTACAGGACCTGGCCGTGTGCTGGGAGGGTCAGCAGGCAGCCCATGCCCGGCAGCCAGAGCATGGGGAACGTCAGCCTCACTCGGGCCTCTCGAGTCATGTGTGGGGTGCAGAGCCTTACCGTGTCCCCGCGGACAACAACGCATGCGTAGTCCGGAAGGGCATGCTGAAAGTCAGTGCGATAACCGTGGAGTAGATGGACCACGGACAGTCGATGGACACCTGAGGGTGGTGGACAGCACCGTCAGGCCCCGCGTGGAGGAGCAAGGGTCCGGGAGGGTCTCGGTGGTGACTGTACCCCGCGGTGCCCGGAACTGACTGCTCCCTCCCGCTCCTGTCCTGTCCCCCTCCGTTGACCCCTGCCACACAGCACTGAGCTCAGCACCAGCCTCTGCCCACAGTGGCCCCAGGTTCCACACACAAGCAGGCGCCCCCAGCACTGTGGGGGTGTTCCCCAGACGGTGGCCCCTCTGAGATGGGGCAGGGTCCCGGGTCGCTTGAGCTCTGGGTTGCTGGGGCCCCGGGTGGCTGGGATCCGGGGCCTTGCCTTGTGGTCCGTGGTGCTCATGCACACGCCGGCCTTCTGTGCATCTGGGCCGCTCTCCCCGCTGGCCTCTGGCGTGGAGGGCAGAGACAGAACCTCCAACTGGAACTCGATCACGTGGTAGGCGGGTGCGGCGGGCAGGCTGATGCTCGTGACCTTGTCGGAGGCCTGGACACGCAGCGCCGCCTCAGAAGCCTTCTCTAGGGGACAGGCCAGAGTCACCAGGGGCAGGGGCACAGCCCCAGCAGGTATCACCCGAGAGCTGAGGCCCCCCAGAGCCCACATGATGCCTGGGGGAGACTGTGACCCAGAGGCCCCCACCACATAGACCAGGGCCAGGGCTGGTGAGGACCCTAAACACGAAGTCAAGTCCCCAGGGACGGGATAAGGGCTCTCCTGGGGCCCACAGGCGGGCGAGCTCTGCTGCCCTCACCTCTGGCATTGGAGTAGACGACGGCCCTGCTGCCCATGGGACAGAGGATCAGCATGGCCTCCGTGTTGCTGACCTGCAGGCTGTCCCCGTTCTTGACCGTGTAGTGGCCAGTCGTGACCGTGAACCTGACCCTCTGCGGGATCCCCGCCAACAGGCTGTCTGAAGCGGGAGAGAGCCCTCAGCACCCGCTCTCCCGACGGCCACTCGCCTGGGCGGGTCTCCAGCCCTGCCCCCACCCGTGGGGACTTAGGGGCGTGGCCGCCGGGACGGGAGGGCCTGGGCTCAGGTGCCGGCACCTAGCAGGCATGGGGCAGCAAGGGGGTACGTGGTTACCCCAAAACGAGGCAGGGGTTGGGCAGGAGGCGGAGCCCTGGAGACGTGGCCCCCAGCAAGAGTTCGGCCTCCCACGGCGACTCCTGTCAGGAGTGTCCTTGCGGGGAGATGGCCAAGTAGTCTGAGGCGTGGGGCGGTCCCCGGAGGAAAAGACGGGAGAGCCCGGCCCTCCCACGGAGCAACACCCGGACTGGGTCCACCACGCATCAGGGTGCAGACGGGGGTCTCCCTGAGGGGCAGGTGGGGGGTGAACGTGGACACGGATGAGGAGGGGCAGTGCGTGAGGAGGAGTGTGTGAGGGTGGGCATGGCGGGGAGGGGAAGCGTGTGAGGGGCAGCGTGTGAGGGGCAGCATGTGAGGGGTGTGGATTCAGGTGACGGGCAGTGTGGGACAGGTGAGGGGCCACGTGTGAGGGGCAGCGTGGGCAGGGTGCCAGCCGCTGGGCGGAATCTGGGGTGCTGGCGACACACCATGCTCCAGCTAAGGCCTGGCAGTGCATCCCTGTCCTCCTGGCTCGGCTGTGGTCACACCGGTCTTGGGGCTGCTCTGAGGAGCTGGCGTCCCTGCCGCAGGACTCACCGCTGAGCGGCTCCACGCGCAGCTGTGGCTCCTGGGAGTAGACGTCGTAGTGCGCGGGTGGAGACAGCGGCGGCAGCACGAAGTGGACGGGGCCCAGCGAGGCACGCAGCTGGCGCAGCGTGTAGGTGCCCGGCTCCCGCGCCTGCGGGGAGCAGTGCTCAGCTCCTGCCCGGCTCAGCCCAGTCCTGGCCCAGCCCCGGCCCCAGACCCACGCCCGCGCACCTGCATCTGGAAGGTCACCCGGTTGGGCCCCGGCTCCAGCGTGACCCTGCTGCTCCGCAGCACGTGGGCGCCATCGTCCAGGGTCAGGCCCGCTGGCTCGGGGGCCGCGCTGCTGTCAGGCCGGCGCAGGAGCAAGTGTGCATTCCTGCAGATGAGCCCCGCTGTGCTCAGCGAGTTGTCCGAGGGGCTCCGCTCCGTCATCTCGGAGAGCTCGAGGGCCGGCAGCCCGTGCTGGGCGGCGGGGAAGGGCGCGGGCTCGGCGGGGAAGCTCAGCAGCCCGTTGGCCGTCTTGTGCGTGGTCAGCCACTCGGCCGTCTTCCGGTAGTTGTTCTTGTCGACGCTGAAGTGGCCGTGCAGGGCGATGTGCTCCACGCACACGGGCATGGGCAGCCGGCTGCACAGGGTGATGGTCACGCCCAGCACCCCGCCCGCATGCACCACGGCGCTGGCGGGCTCGAAGCACAGGTCCCGCAGGTGTGCGAATGAATTCATGGGGAGCACGACCATGTGACCTGTGGAGACAGCGCAGGACTGAGCGGGGGACGGCGGGAGGACAGGTCTCCTCTGTAGCCCGCGGGCCGGCCCCTCTCGCCCGAGGCAGCCCATCTCACCTGGGCCATCGGCCGGCTGGGCAGCGAAGTTGAGGATCTCCTGGCAGAAGTGCCGGCGCTCGTCCTCCGACAGGTGCCTGTCGCTGGCCAGGAGGCTGCTGGTCTGCAGGTAGCTGGGGCAGAGTTAAGGATGGTTGGGCACCAGCACCCCCACGGCTGCTGACCCGAGGGAGACCCGGGTGCGGGCGGCCCACAAGGATACTTCTCCGTCTGGCCCAGGCGCTTCTGGCACTCGGCCAGCTGCTTCCTCGTGTGCGCCACGGGCAGCGCCCAGCCCTCGGCCAGGTAGGTCCTCAGCGCGCCCTGCAGGTACACCTCCGCCTTCTGCGGGGACTTCTTCCTCCTGCCCGTGCAGAGCCTCTCTCAGCTCGGGGCCCGTCCCTGCCACCCCTCAGGGCAGGAGACCGGGGAAAGCCTGGGGTCCCCGCCTGTCCTCCCCAGACCCCACACACTGGGCCAAGCTCAGGGTGGGCAGCTGACAGGAGGCCGAGCCTGGGGGGTTCCGACAAATGGTCAGGGCACCGCGGCCAGAGTTAGAGGGCCAGAATTGGCACACTCGGCCCCGAGGGCAGAGAACAAGGCCACAGGCCGGCCCCACCATCACAGGCAGAGAAGCAGGACAGCAGGGTGGTGGGAACAAGCTCCCCGCCCGAGCGCCCAGGGCCTCGAAGAGCCAGCTCATGGTACAAGCCAGGGCCCTGCTCCCTGACCCCCGAGCTCCCCTGCTTCCTGATCCCCACACACCCCTGCTCTGACCCCCACGCACCCCTGCTCTCTGACCCCCACATGCCCCGCTCCCTGACCCCCCCCCCGCACCACTGCTCTCTGACCCCCAGCTGACTATGCTCACCCCCTCCCCTGCGGGCACACAGGCCTCTCCTCAGACGCTCCCACGCAAAGCCAAGTTCCCAGCAATTACATGTAAAACTCGGCCAGGTCCTTCCCCAGCAGCTGGGCCGACCGCGTCCTCCCGATGCTCCTGTACATCTCGATGGTGGCGTGGGACAGGTCCTGCAGGAGGGACCCACGGGCGGGAATCTCACGAACAAAAGGCCACGGATTCATGGCCCCAGAGAAGCCCCCTCAGGCATCCCTGCCCGTCTCTCACTCAAGCTCCCTCGGTCCACAGACCGAGCGCGAGAAGGGAGGCGCGAACCCGCCTACTGAGCAGGGCCTGACCCTCTGGCGGGACGGGATGACAGGATGGCGAGACAGGACATGCCCTCCTGAC
This sequence comes from Sorex fumeus, assembly GCF_029834395.1. Taxonomy (NCBI): domain Eukaryota; kingdom Metazoa; phylum Chordata; class Mammalia; order Eulipotyphla; family Soricidae; genus Sorex; species Sorex fumeus. The sequence continues at coordinate 5,527,320 of NW_026606098.1, read as the reverse complement.
GGCTCCAGCAAGGGGACCACTGAGTTTCCATGCCTGTCAGGGTCACAGGGCCCACTGACCCCCACTATCTCTGCACCAGGGGTCACCTCACCAACCCCACCATCTCTGTGCCAGGGGCCACCTCACCCACCCCACAGTCTCTGCACCCCACACCATCCCGCATGCCCACTATTTCCGGGGTTACTTCCTCTAAGGCCAGTCATGCCGCTGAGTTAGAGACAGGCCCATCCCCTGCCCTGAGCAGCCCTTGGCCTCCTTTCTTCCTGCTCCACCCCACCCTACGCACAGACTCGGCATGGCAGGGCCGGGCGAGAGGCAAGAGAGCCAAGGCACTGACCAGGTAGTGCTTCTCGAAGGCTTCCACCGACGACAGGGCCTCCTTGAGCTTCTTGTAGGGGCTCTGGGCTGTGTTGGCTGCAGAGGAAAGAACAGTCCTGACCAACCTAGGCCCCTGCACCAGGGCCTGCGGTGGCGACGCCGGGCAGCGGCACCCCACAGTCGATGCCCCAGCACCAGGTCAGCCTCTCCAAGACCAGAGTCACTCTGCCAAGTGTGAATCGGGAACGCTGCTTGCAATGTCAGTGGGGGCTCATGCGTTCACCTCGGGCCCTGACATTGGGCAGGGGAGGGATGGGCCATGTGGTCAGGGTGCAGGCGCCCTTCCCCCAGCACCCATTCCCCCGCACATAGGACTCAGACCCAGCTCTTCTGCTCTGGCTGTGATGGGGGTGCCCTGGCCGGCTCCCACTGAGGGTCTCTCCCACACAACAAGGGCTCAGAGGGCCCACAGGGAGACCCCACGCGCCACTCTGCCCCTGGCACACCTGTCTCGGGGCGCTCGGCTCCCAGGCCCGCCAAGAGGTCGACAGTCCTGTTGAGATCTTCCGAGTCGGGGCCCTTCTCAGACACAAGTCCACACAGGTAGCCCAAGGCCTTGAGCTGGAGTGAGACCACCGTGACCTCAGCCCCCAGGTGAAGGTCAGCAGGGGCTTACGCGTGCACCTCGGACCCTGACATCAGGCAGTCTCGGGGGACCCGGGTCCCTGCCCCGAGGCCCGCCCTCTGTGGCAGACTGCCCCCCCCACCCGCAGACCCTGGGGACACAGCCGGAGGCCACCCGGCCCGGGAAGGGAGACCTTCTCAGTGGCGTAGGCCCAGAGCCCCACGGTGTGGGCAATGTTGGAGTCGAGCTGGGCGCGGTCACAGCAGCCCTCAATCCTCTGTAGCACCTCCAGGCAGCTCAGGAACACCCAGCAGTCGAGGGCGCCGGGCGGCACGGACACCTGCAGGCAGGGGTGCGGGCATGAGGGTGCGGCCATGACACTGGCCGCCCAGGACATCTGGTGGCCCGGGGTACCAGGCGGCATGGCCTCAACACCAGCTCCTCAACCCCCCGGGGGCAGACTCTGGAAGAACAGGGCAGGCAGGGCAGGGCGGGCTGGAACAGCACAGACAGCCCCGATGGGGGTGTGGTGTGTGTGTAACAAGGAGGCCCTGCGGGAGATCGGGCACAGTGCTCCCCACTGATGGGCAGCCCCAGCCAGGCCCTTACCCCATGAGCTCACAGACCCCGGGACTCGCCCCGTGTCTCCCACAGACCCCCACAATGGGCAGGGAGGGGGTGAGGAGCCCAGAGGGCGGGAGAGCAGGGTAGAGGGGCCGCGCTGCTGGGCAGGAAGGGGCGCCAGAGATAGCAACGAGGCCCAGGACAGAGGCTCCCCCGGCTCTCCCAGGCCTCAGCCTGTGGGTGCCCCTGAGCTCCCCACTCACATCCTGAGTGCGTCCCCCGCTGAGGCACCCACCTCCCACCTCCTACCAGGAAGAGCCTGAGGCTGCGGTTGGGGACAGGATGGGGAGATGCTGGCCTGGCACACAGCATGGCCAGGGAGGACCCCTGATCACCGCCAAGTGTGGCCCTAAGCCCCTCAAAAGAAGAGCCTGTGGGGCTAGAGCCAGAGCATGGAGGACAGGGTCCCGCCCTCCCTCCTGCTGGCCCCGACTGCACCCCAGCAGAGTGTTCTCTGAGCCCCCCCAGGGCTGACTCCTCAGCACAGAGCCAGGAGTAAGCCCTGAGCAGCACTGCCGAGTCGGGGGCCTTCAACAGCTCTCGTCCACACAGTCTGGTCAGCCGTGCCCACAGTCACTACAGGTGGACAGTCGTAGCCCCTCGGGCACTGCAGACAAGGCAGGTATAGGCCAAGCGGGACACGGCCAGGCAGGGAGGAAGGTGCCCTCAAGTCCCTTGGCACGTTGCGGACAGGGGAGGGGGCCCGGTCTCAACGGGCCCCAGGCCCCTTCTCCAGGAAGGCAGCTAGGCTAGCACCACCCTCGTCGGCACCACTAGGTACCTGAGGGGTCCCCACCCGCTCACACCCTTGGAGTGGTCCCCGGCCCAGCCTGCCGAGGCGCAGGGAACAGGGCGAGCACTGTGGGCCAGAGAGGACCAGGCAGGGCTAAACCAGATGCCCACCCAGGAACCTGGCTCCAGCTCCTGCTGGGGTCTCTGCTTCATGCGGGCGCACAGCCGCACACCCGGGGGTCTGTCGTCATGCATGGGCACACGAGGCCCCGTGAGGTGCTGTCTGTGGAAAGTCGTCCCCCCCTGCCCGTGTGCCCTGGGAGACCCCAGGAAGGAGTCGCCCTCACACCCCCGCGTCCTGCTGGGACGTTATTCGTACATGAGAGCAGCCCCCAGAGAACGTGCTGCCCTCAAGGGGCCCTAAGAGGGACCTGGCGGCGTGCCAGGCCACAGCAAGTCCACCCACCACGGGCAGCGCCAGTGCTTGCAAATGGGAAAACTGAGGCGGGGGAGGTCAGGATAGTACAAGGGTCCCTGGGCCCGGGGACAGAGAACAGGACAGCAGGGGTCACCCTGGGCCCGGTGGGGGCGGGGCGGAGATTTGGATGGGGCAGTGGTGGCGGGCCTGTTCTGGGGGACAGATGGGGCACCGGGGGGCCTGGCCTGGGGGAGGGCCAGGGCAGTGGGGGCCTGGGGGAGGGACTGGCAAGGGCTCCGGGGAAGGTCGGGTAAGGGGGCCCGGGGGAGAAATGGAGCAGGGGGGCTGGGGGAGGGCCGGGCAGTGGGGCCGGGGGAGGGTGGGGCAGGGGGTCTGGGGGACAGACGGGCAGCAGGGCCCAGGGGAGGGAGGGGCCTGGGGCCCTGGGGGAGGACGGGACAGCGGGCCGGGCTCACCTCCAGCAGCCGCAGCTCCTGGACGCAGCTGTGCAGCAGCTGCAGCGCGCGCTGCGCCACCTCCCAGGGCCGCTGCAGGAAGAGCAGCAGGGTGCACTGGCGCGAGAACAGGTAGCTGCGCAGGTCCAGCAGCGTGGCCTCCTGCCGCTGCACCAGCTCCCGCTTCTCCATGTCGATGGGCTTGCGCAGGACCAGTCCGTTCCAGCTCTTCACCGGCTGGCAGAAGAACGCCAGCCAGTTGGCCCCATCTGAAGGAGGCACGGTGTGAAGGGGCCGGCGCAGCTCCCTCCCACGGGACCCCGCGTCTCCACGCCCCCTGGCCACTGCCCACACAGCCCTGGCACCGAGGCTGCGCCAGGGACGGTCCCCAGGCCGACGGCAGTCAGGAGCCAGCACGGGATGAAGGGCCCTGGGGTCGCTCAGACTGGGAGAAGACAAGCTGGAGCCACAGGACAGCAGGGACAGCACTGGCCTTGCACACAGCCCACCCTGCTCCGATGCCTGCATCCCGTATGGTCCCCTGAGCCCTGCCAGCAAGAAGGTCTGAGCACTGCCCGTGTGCAGCCCCCAAAAAGGGAAGAAAAGGGCCAGAGCAGTAACACAGCAGGTCAGGCACCTGCCTTGCATACAGCAGACCTGGGCCCTGAGCCTTGCCAGGAGTGAGCCCCGAGCAGAGTTGGGAGTAAGCCCCGAGCAGAGCCCGGAGTGAGCCCCGAGCACAGAGTCGGGAATGAGCCCCGAGCACAGAGCCGGGAGTCAGCCCCGAGCACAGAGCCAGGAGTCCGCCCCGAGCACAGAGCCGGGAGTGAGCCCCAAGCACAGAGCCAGGAGTCCGCCCTGAGCACAGAGCCGGGAGTGAGCCCCGAGCACAGAGCCCGGAGTGAGCCCCGAGCACAGAGCCGGAAGTCAGCCCCGAGCACAGAGCCCGGAGTGAGCCCCGAGCGCAGAGCCCGGAGTGAGCCCAGAGCACAGAGCCGGGAGTCAGCCCCAAGCACAGAGCCAGGAGTCCGCCCCGAGCACAGAGCCGGGAGTGAGCCCCAAGCACAGAGCCAGGAGTCCGCCCCGAGCACAGAGCCCAGAGTGAGCCCCGAGCACAGAGCCGGGAGTCAGCCCCAAGCACAGAGCCAGGAGTCAGCCCCAAGCACAGAGCCAGCAGTGAAGCCTGATCACAGAGCCAGGAGTCAGCCCTGAATGAAGCCACATGTGGCCCCAAAACAAACAGAAACCACCAAAATGAGGAAGCCGATCCCAGCAGCCTGAGCCAGGGTGAAGGCACAGGGCTCCAGCGCTGACCACACAGGCCCGGCCACCCATACTCGGGCTCCGTGGGCCCATCTGTGCTCCTGCAATGCACTGCTGAGTCTCAAGGAGAGACGAGCCCCAGGCTGACGGCCCCTGCGCCCACGGCGACAGCCCGGAGCCACCACCGACCACCTCCGCACTGGGGTCCGGCAAGGGGCAGGGGGGACCCACGAGGAGAGCCTGCGTTCGGCCCGGGCCTGTGTGAAGGACGCTGGGGCAGGGACGGCGCGCGGCTCACGGCCGTCACTCACCCCCAGCGCCGAAGTTGACGACGTACTGCGAGAACAGGGCATCCAGCTCGTCGTACTGCACCAGCGCATCCTCCAGCTGCTGCAGCATCTCGAACACGAAGGCCAGCTCCTCCTGCAGGGGACCCGGCCGGTCAGCATGGCGCAGGGCAGCGGAGGCCACGGCGGGGGGAGCCGTGGATGATGCTCACCCTGGCGGCCCCTCCCACCTGGACAGCGCCTGTCCCTGCACGCTGGGCTGTACCCGCCCCTCCCACAGCGACCCCAATCAGATGCGGGGTCCTGGCCAGGGGGCTGAGGCCCACTCTGTGGCCCTGCTTAGCGGCCACCTGACCTGGCCCACACCTGGGAAGGTAAGCAGGGCCCACAGAGGTGGACACCTCCAGTAGGCGAGCAGGAACACGGGGTGGCCCCCTCCCACCCCCCCTCCCCAAGGGAGCAGACTGTCCACATTCAAACGGCCCGCTGTGGCCCCAGGGGTGGCCTTCCCGGGGCACCCACCAAGAAGGGCAACGCTGTCTCTGCAGCTCAGACACTGCGAGTGCAGCTCTGTGGGGGCCGGCCATTCTGAGCACTGACCAGGGTCAGTACCCGCTGGGCACCACGGGGGCCGGCTGCTCTGGGTGCTGACCAAGGTCAGTACCCACTGGGCACTGCTGGCAGCATTTGCTCACATCCGTGAGGCAGCGTAACAGCCACAACAAAGGATCGATCCCCGAAAAATCCTCTCTGAGAAGCCAGAGGACGGGAAGGACTACACAGCGGTCTCCAAGATCAGCAGAGTCACTGTGGGCAGGGATGGGACAGGGCGGGGCCGAGGACCTGGACCATGAAGTACTCGCAGAAGCCCCAGCCGGGCTCGGTCCTCTTCTCCCTCAGCGTCCTCATATCGTCCTCAAACCTGCCCAGGTTTTTGGTGAAGGACATGAGCAGCAGGGTCCTGAGTTTGGTCAGAAAGGCATTCCAGGACTCCTGCGTCCGAGAGGAGTCCTTCAGGGGGTCCGAGAGCACCACACACCTGCGAGGACGCACGCAGCTGACGCCAGGCTGCCGCAGCCCACGGGCACCTCCAGGTCTCCGAGACCATCAGGGCGCACTGGGCCAGGGTCCCGCTGAGAGGCAGCAGTCGTGGCCCTCAGCCCTTCCCCAGCCAGCGCCCGCTCTCAACATCACTGGGGTCCCCATCCTGCCCCCCGCCACGGGCCCTGGCGGCCGCGGGCGGCACTCACCGGTCGCTCTGCTTGTTGCAGAAGTCGTTCCTGATCTTGTCCACCAGAGACGTGCGGGGTAGGATGTTGGTCTTATTTTTCTTCTTGGCATCGTTTTCAACTACCACGATGAGCCAGTCCACAGAGCTGTGCGCCCTGAGCACGTTCTGCCACTTGGTGAGGTCGTCCTTCACCGTGGCCTTGTACACTTCTGTGTCCTGGGGGGAGACCACAGTCACCCAAGCTGCACAGGGACGGCCCTCTCTGTGCCATGACGGCACAGGCGTGGAAGAGGAGCCCCTTTGGTTCAGCCAGCGCTGCCCGGCCCAGGCCTCCGGGCACAGCCCCCCAGGACCAGGGCCAGAGAAAGCCCAGAATGGCCAGCAGGGGGCTCTCAGCCCTGCTCCCGCACACCCACGGCACACATGGGCCAGCCAGAGCAGCTACAGACATGCTCCAGAGACAGGCAGCCGGGCTGGTGAGCTACCTTCAAGCCTGAGTCAGGAAAACACCAAGTTGCCGGCATCTCCCCCACCCCCGAGTCCCAGCATGCCCCCCCCAGTCTCCCATCCCCCTCCCCAAGTCCCCCGTCCCTGAGTCCCCCTCCCCGAGTCCTCCCTCCCCAATACCCCTCCCCGAGTCCCACGCCCCTCTCCAAGTCGCCCCTCCCCTCCCGGAGTCTCGCTCCCTCGCACCCTGATGCAGGGCTCTGGCCTACAGAATCAGTGAGTGTGGCCCGGTCCCAGTCGGGCATAGCAGCAGTAACTGTCCGGGCTCCGTTTACTTTACTGGCAAGATCTTGACGTACCCGGGCTGCACTGAGCAGACTTGGAGTGAACAGAGACCAAGTGCCGGCACAGGGCAGTCCAGTCCCCAGAGGCCCTGGGCATGTGCGGGCAGCTTGCCCTGGACGATGATCAGTCCCGAGGGCAGCGCCTGCCCTGTCCTGTCCCTCCGCTCCCCTGAGATGCTGTGCTTGGTTTAAACCAGAAACAAAACAAGGAGCCGGAACGATAGCACAGCGGGGAGGGCATTTGCCTTGCACGTGGCTGACCCGGGTTCGATTCCCAGCATCCCATAGGGTGCCCTGAGCACCGCCAGGAGTAATTCCTAAATGCAGAGCCAGGAGTAACCCCTGAGCATCACTGGGTGTGACCCAAAAAGGAAAAAAAAAAGGAAACGAAACAAATCCAACCTGCCCGGATCAGGGCTGAGGCGTGGGGACAGTCTGTCACCCTCAGGGTCAAAGGGTAGGGAGACAGTGCAACCTGACCACACTGGGCATCACAACCCCAGTGCCCAGGCAAGCTGCATCCAGAAAGGGTCCAAGAGCAGGGCCCAAGGACCACAAGCCAGGCAGCTCGTGAGTCAGAGCTGGGAAACCGCTGCCCAAGACGGGAGCCCTGCTGGCTACTGGGTGGACGCTGTCCACAGCCTGCTTCTCACGCCGTCTGTGGGCACTCAATCCCCAGGATGGGGGACAGGGACACTCACACAGCACTTGGCTCAGCAGAAAGGCAGGGGGACACTCACGCAGCACTCAGCCAGCAGGGTAGGGGGGACACTCACGCAGCACTCGGTCCAGTAGATGTGCAGGAAGGGGAAGGTGAGCAGCGCCTTGTTGCCCTCCTTGGGCAGCAGCTCCTCCTTGAACTGCACAAAGTTGGACTCCAGGTGGATCATCTTGGGGGCGCGCCCGTAGGACCTGCAAACAGGGTGGGTCACCACGGAGGCAGGGGGGATGACGAGGCTGCCTAGACCCTGCCAGGACAGTCCCCACGCTTCGTCTCCGGGCCCCTCGGGCAGCAGCGCGGCAGCTGTGGGAAATGGCCCTTTCTGGCTGTGCGCGCAGGCGGGCATCTGGCCACTCAGCACTGATGCACGGGCCGAGGCCATCCCAGGGCGGGTGCGGGGACACAGCCCCGCGCTGGGGGTCAGAACCTGCATCCTCCACACTTCCTGCTGGCCATCCCGCCAGGCCCAGCCTGCTGTTTCGCACACGCGCCCCTGCTCGGCCCAAGTCCAGACTCACCCAGCGGCGCCCCGCCCGGCCGCTCACCTTCTCCACTCCATGGGCTCCCGCGGCAGCTGCTGCGACAGCGTTGGGTACAGAGAGGTGAAGAGGTTCTGGTCCCCCGCACCTGAGAAGAGCAGAAGCCAGTCAGGGTCGGGGGACACTGTCTCCTCAGCCAGTCGGACACGCGGGGACACTGCCCACGGACACATCCCTGGAGGAGCCAGAGGGACGGCGCTGGGCCCCAGCCCAGCCCAGAGGCATGTCTCCTGCCCGAGGGGCCACCCACAGCCCCGAGGGACCCGGACCAGAGGACTCGCTTCCTGGGGACCCTCAGACAGGGAGACCCTTGGGCCCAGCACAGCCGTTTTCCCAATGGTTTCTCTTCCAACCTTCTAGAGTTGCCGGCCCGGGCTCCTGATCCGCCTGGCCTGGCCCACCCCGGTGAGCTTAGGGAATGGACAAGCCTGCGGAGGGCACCCAGGAAGGGGAGAACCTGCAGGGAAGGCAGGGCATCACCTACAATGGGCACTGTAGCCCTGCGTGCCTTCTGCCAAGACATGGGACAGACCCTTCAGGGCTTGTTTTCCAGCCGTGCAACCGCCTGGGAGCCTTGGGTGCAGGATGCGGCACGGACAGGCCCGGGGCTGACCCGCTTGGCCCCTCCCTGCCCGTGTCCTTCCTTCCTTCTCCTTTTTTGGGGGGGTGTCCCGGCAGTGTTCAGGCCTGGTGCTTCTGTGCATCTCAGCCCATGGGAAGGCAGGTGTGTGTGGGGTGCATAGCCGAGGGTCACCCGGGCCACCCAGGGCCTCCCCTGCTGGTTCTGCCCCCTTGGCGGGGCACGCACCCAGCCTAGGCACTGTGCATCTCTGGCCCAGTGGCTCCCGTGCCTTCCAGAAGCATTGGCCAGTGCCGCCCACTCCCCGAGGACCAGCCCATGGCGGGCAGCAGGAGGCAGCAAGAGGCCAGGCCCACCATGCAGCACGTGTGATGCCCCAAAACTCAGTGGAACAAACTCACGGTCCCCTGAGATACTACAGGGCCACGTGACACCATCCTTCCTCACTGCTCGGTCACCCTCGGGACACCGGGGAACCCACATGGCCCCTCACACCCACCCTCAGGGGCCCCGGCGAGGCTGGGGGCACAGCCCCAGCACATTCCTGTCTGAGAACTCAGTCTGGTCTCGTCTGGAGAAGGTCGGACAGGGACGGGCCACCCTCTGCCGAGCCCTGACCTGCAGGAGGAATGGCCCCTTCAGAGGGGCTCAAAGTTCTACACGGCGCCTGCTGGGCCAGGCCAGTTCTGGTGCTAGTCAGTAAAAGGATGGAGACATGGGCGGGAGGCCACCAGACAGGCCCCTCAGCCACACACCGGTACCAGCCAGTGCAGCCCGACCCCTGCCCAGGACATGTCACCATGGACCTTGGGCAGGGGGAGGGAGAGTGGGGCTGCGGGGACGCGTGAGTGAGCTGGCCCTATCGGCTGCTCAGCTCCTCGACAGGACTACCGGGACAGCTCGGGCCCCCGGGCATCAGTGAGCAGCTTGCGGGGCCCGAGCACATCACAGGCATGGCTCGTCCCTGGGAGGCCGATGATGCCCTCACCGTCCCTGCGCCCTGAGTCACTCCAGCCGGGCTATGGACCGTGAGTCACAGTGGAGGAGAGAGGTGACCGAATCCAGAGCCACTGTGCCGCTCGACACCCACGGGCAACTTTCAGTCAGGCCCGGCACTGCGCACGGAGGGCCCGGACATGCGGCCCCAGGAGAGCCCACGGGCCGGCTACTCTCTGCAGCCTAGAACCCGCGCTCACCCAGACCCATGGCTGCGAGGATGCTGGCCTGGCCAGAAGGGGCTGGGGCCAGAGAGGCCCGGCATGCATGCGCCAACCCAGGTCTGGGTCCTGGCACCACCCCGGGCGCTGCCAGGAGGAAACCCTGAGCACAGCCAAGTGTGGCCCCAAAGGGAAAGGGGAGGGCCCCATAGAGGACTCCAGGGAGCTCTAGGTGGCTCTTCAGGACACAGGATGTCTGACTGACCGATGCCAAGTCAGCACCCAGCACCAACCAGTGGCCTGAGTCTTCCTGTCCTGGGGGCAAGGCCTAGCTCAAGGCTCAGGGCTCACTCGGGGGGCACCACAGGCGCCACCAGGGAGAACCCAGGGCCATTGCGGGCTCCCAGCCCGTGGCACTGAGTCCGCGCCCTTACCGCCCACACAAGTCTGCCGCGCAGAGCAGCCCCTGGCAGGACCCGGCCACCACCCAGCAGCTCAGCCCTGCACCCTGCACTGTGGGGGCCCTCAGCAGGACCCGAGCCAGCTCAGAGCCCCCAACCCCCCGCCAAGGTAGCACGGCAGTCGGCCTGGACACACGTGATGTGGATGAGGCAAAAGGGAGCGTGAGCATGCAGCATGCAGGATGGGCCGGATCTGTGAGCCTACACGGGGGCATGAGCGCGTGTGAGAGAGCATCAGCGTGTGAGCAGGCCCCAGCCCCCCGGACCCCTTAGGGGGAGTCCTGCCCAGTGCCCAGACATCAGCCCTGCAGAGCCGGCAGGACGGAAGGGGCCTCACCCGTGGGCTCTGGGAGGGAGAAGCATGTCCCAGGAACCCTGGGTCCAGTGTGCGTCCGAGCCCCCACGGCACAGCCCACCACAACGGACAGCTTGGAAGCCAGGGTGGTGGCAGGAGCGGGCAGCTGTCTACTGGAGACACCCGGCCGAGGTGCCGCGCCCGCCCCCGCGCAGCTGCTGGGTGCCCAGCAGGGCCGAGGCAGCGGGCACTGTCCTCTCCGCAGTGGGATCTCGGGAAAGGTCTCAGCCCCCATCACAGCAGGCTGGTGGGCTCGGCACAGACCCGCCCACGGCCAGGAGCGTCCATTAACAGGCTCCTGGCCACTCGGTGCAGGTGGGGAAGCCACAGCCTGTCCCTCTGGGACCACCGAGCAGAGACCCCTCGGGCGGCCACTGTGGCGGGGACAGCCTCTGCCCAAATAGACAGCGAAGGGACTCGGCAGAAGTCTCAGCCACATGGAGGCGCAGGGCCCAGGGCCCAGTCTATACAGTGACCAGGGAGCCCAGCCCAAATGGGGCAGTGACCAGGAGCCCAGTCCACCGTGGGGCAGGGATGGGGAGCCCAGGCCACAATGGGGTAAGGACTGGGTGCCCAGGCCACAGTGGGGCAGGGACGGGGAGCCCAGGCCACAGTTGCACAGTGACCAGGTGCCCAGGCAACACTGGGGCAGTGACCAGGAGCCCAGGCCACAGTGGGACAGTGACCAGGAGCCCAAGCCACACTTAGGCAGGAACGGGGAGCCCAGGTTACAGTGGGGCAGGGATGGGGAGCCCAGGCCACAGAGGGACAGTGACCAGGTGCCCAGGCAACACTGGGGCAGTGACCAGGAGCCCAGGCCACAGTGGGACAGTGACCAGGAGCCCAGGCCACACTGAGGCAGGAACAGGGACACCAAGCCACAGTAGGACAGTGACCGGGTGCCTAGGCCACAGTGGCGTAGGCCCCACTCGCGGCCAAGCAGGCGCTGGACAGCTCCCAGCACAGGCACCGGCCTCACCTGGGCCCTCCCCAGACCGACCGGGCCAAGCCCCTGGGTCCCTCCCTCGGCCCTGCCCGGACGGCTACAAACAGCGGGGGCTCCCGGGCCATCGGACACGCGCGGCTGTTCCCGCCGCGGACACGCAGGGACCGAGGGCCTGGGCGGGCACGGGCGGGCAGAGGCTGCGCCGCCCCGCGGGGGACACTGGGCCGGGCCGGAAGCCCCTACGGAAGGGGGGGCTGGACCCTGAATGGGCCGGTTCCGGGCGGGGAAGAGGCGGAGGGAGGAGCCGGCCTCGGCCCGGACCGGACCCGGGGCAGACCCGGACCTAGCCCGGACCCGGCTCAACCCAGACCCGCACCCGGGGCAGACCCGGACCCAGCCCGACCCCGACCCGCACCCGGGGCAGACCCGGACCGACCCCGACCCCGACCCCGACCCCGGCCCGCCCCCGGCCCGCCCGCTCACAGGTGACGATGGGCTTGTTCTCCATGGTGTACACGGGCGCGCCCGCCATGGGTCCGCCTCAGCGGCCCGGCCCCCCGCGCCCCATGGGCCCGCGCCCCGCCGCCGCCGCCGCCGCCGCCGCCGAGCGCTTCCGGGTCGCGAGAGCGCTTCCGGGGCGCGCGCTTAAAGGGGCGGTGCGGCCGGCGCGGGCCGAGGCGGGGCAGCGGGCGCCGCCCGGTCCCCTCCGTGCGGTCGCCTCGTCCCCCATCGGGCCGCGCCCGAGGTGGCGGGCTGCTCCCGGCACAGTGCTCCGGGGCGCTCGCGGCCCGCCGCCCGCCGCCCGCCGACCTGATCGTTTCCGGGTCAAACGCGGCCCCAGGGAAGCCGGGCGGGGGCGGGGGGGGGGGGCCGCGGGCAGAGCTGGCAGGGCCCGGGGAGTCATCCCAGGCACTGCCAGGACAGGCCCCAAACAGGAAACAAACAGAAGCACTGGTCAGGCGAGCACACCGCCACGAGGTCCAGAGCACTGTCCAGGTGCTCAGACTGAAGTACAACACGAGGCCGGGGAGGGCACGGGGAGACCAACCCAGGTCTGATCCCAGCACTGCACAGGGTCCCTGAGCACCCCCCAGGAGAGAACCCCGAGCACTGAGCCCCGAGCACATCCCCAAGCAATGAACACTGAGCCCCAAGCACTGAGTCCCGAGCACAGAGCCCTGAGCACTGCTGGGAGAGAGCCCCAAGCACAAAGCCCCAAACTCTAAGCCCCGAGCACAGAGTCCTGAGCACTGCAGGGCAAGACCCAAAGTTTAGAGGGGAAAAAGGCAGCTGCTGAATCAGCTATGGTCTGCGATGCCGGAAGTTCCTCATTCAGGATGAGGAACAGTCACAAACTGAAACGGGCCTGAATCTGCTCACTGCGGGCAGCCAGAAGGTAGAAGTCAAGAAGTCAGTGTCTGCGACGTCCCTCCACCAGCCCAGCCTGTGGGGCCAGGAACAGCCTCAGCATAACATGGGCCACGTGGCAGGGGTCAGGAAGAGCTGAGAGATATGGATGAGGAAGACAGAGCAATGCAGTCTCAGGTGGAAGGAGAGGGGGTGGGGAGGGGGCAGGCCCTGCTCACCCCCTCGAGTAGAGAGTGAGCCGACCACAGCTAGATAGCCCCGCCAGTCTCCCCACCCTCCACAGTGCCACCGAGGGGAAGGGACACCTGCAGGGACACTCAGGAAATTCTCAGGAGGTGGCAGTAGACAGGCCTAGGGCAGGGGGAGACCGCAGGGTCGCTGGCCTCCTCTCCTAGACTGCCCACAGGCTGGCCCAGGTGTGGGGAGCCGCTGCCGGGGAAATGCAGGCCCTGCCGGGGGCTGTCCTGGGCCAGGAGGAGCAGGGCACATGGAGAGGGAGACCCAGGGAGTGGACTCAGGCCAGGGCAGGACTGTGAGGATGAGAACCATGGGGGCAGAGTGCAGACCCAGGTTCCATCCCCACCACCACCAGGGTAGTAAGGCAGGGAGGGCGCTTGCCTTGCACACGGCTGGCCCAGGGCCCTGAGCTCCACCAGGAGTGATTCCCGAGCGCAGAGTCAGGAGTAATTCCTGAGCACTGCCCGGTGTGGCCCAAAAGCCAAATAAATAAATAAATACCAGATCAATGTTTGCTGCATTAAAAATTTATTTTGAAACCAGATCGATGCCCCCCCTCCCCATACTTTGTGGACCATTTCAGTCCTGATTCTAGCTGGGGAACACGAAAGCCTGGAGCAGGTCGCTGCACGAGGAGTTGGGGGCCCTGCACCCCCCACCTGGGCCCCTGAGCACCCACAGGGAGTAAGATTCCCCCCCAAGCACTGGGTGTGGCTCAAAACAGGAGCGATAGCACAGCGGGTAGGGCGTTCGCCTTACAAGCGGCCAACATGGCCGACCCGAGTGTGATTCCTCCACCCCTCTCGGAGAGCCCGGCAAGCTACCGAGAGTATTTGATATGCCAGACACAGTAACAGCAAAGTCTCCAATGGAGACGTTACTGGGCCCGCTCGAGCAAATCGACGATCAACGGGAGGGCCTTTACCTTTACTTTACCTTTACCTTTAGGTACCACAGGGTGGGAAAGGGAGCCATCCCTAAGAATTTCAGGTGTCCTAATACCATGATTTGTTTCATGTTTGTTATTAATTTTGAACTCTGAAAATAAAATTGCATGTCAAATAAAAAAAAAAAGAAGAAATACCAGAGTTGATAGGTCTGTGTAGGAGGCAGGGGCGGAACCAGGGAAGCATCCGAAGTCGCCCAGGCTGCAAGGGGTTAAGGGGGGCAGCAGGGGAGCTGCTCTGAGCAGGGAGATGGGAGAGAAGAGGACTCCCAACATGCCCTGCCCACACCAGCTCTCACCCCAGGGAAGGGGGCAGGGCTTGGGCACCCAGACAGTGCCGGGGGTCTCAGGCTGCCCAGTGCAGAGTGGACAGTGGTCTGCTCCCGGCTTAGGGGACAGAGTCTTGTGGGCCCCAGACTCCCGACTTGTGCCCTGGCTGCCGCCCCCCCACCATGGGTGAGGCACTGTGTCACCAAGAAGGCCAGTGTCAGTGGGGTCCCCCCAGGGATGGAGCTGCCGGCCCAGGATGGGGGCAGCCCCTGCTCCCTATTTAAAGGATGGGGCTTCTGTTGCCCAGACCCCAACACCCTCTCCAGAGACACTTAAGAGCCGAGAAATGCAGCCCCCAAAGCATCCATGCAGGGAAATCCCACTCATCGAAGGTTCTGGAAATGTCTGTAACATCTAGACCGGGGGGACCTATCACTGGTGAGGAAGGTGCCCAAGACCATGGGAGAACAGGACAGGCTGCCTCAGTGTCCCCACTCTGGCTGGGTCACCATGGTACCCCCACCCCATGATACCACCCCCCTACCGCTGCCCCCAGCAGTGACACAAGGTCCCGTCAGAGAACATGGGGCCGAGTGCAGGACCCCTGGCTCTACTTGCCAGCACTGAGCCTGTCGAGGCTGGAAAGGAGAGGCCCAGAACCCAGGTGTGGGCGCCCAGGCCATCTGGCTCCCCTGGACAGGGCCTGTTCCTGGCCTTGCCCACCCACACACACAGCGTCTCCCCAGGCCCCCAGGTAGCTCTGGGAAGGGCCCAGAAAGTGTCCTCCTCAGTGGACAAAGCTCGGGGGGCAGATATGGGGTGCCCCTGTGGGTGGGGTTGTGGCTGCCACTTCACCTGGCAGTGCCCATGGGAGCACTGTGGAACATGCATGGGAGCACCCATCAGGGTGTCACGGCCAGGCCTCTCTGTGCCCCTGGCCTCCCTGGGCCCCTCTCTGCGGTCTCAGCCTCCCCGGGCCAGGGGTCGCAGGAGGACCAGCAGCCTCCAGCCACACAAAGGGCCCGCTGGGCAGCCTGGCAGCTTTTTTTTTTTCTTGGCTTTTGGGTCACATTCAGGGGTTCTTCCTGGCTCTGCACTCAGGAATCACTCCTCGCCGCGCTTAGGGGACCCTATGGAGTGCTAGGGGTTGAATCCAGGAGCCTGGCCCTCCCTACCGTACTATCTCCAGCCCTCTAATCTCTGAACACAGTGTCCCTGGCCTTTGGACCTGCGGCAGGGCTGGGGAGGGCAGGGCCACCCTCCTCCCCCGCTCTGGAAAGAGAGCAGCTGAGGGCTGTGGGCCAGGCCCGGCTCCCCTCCACAGGGATCAGGGAGAACATTCCAGACTCTGGCCCCTGCACCACCCCCAGGGGTGCAACCATGGGGGCAGGGAAGCTTCTGCCTGTGCCCCCTCCGGCCAGAGCCAGGCACCTCTAGCCACGCCTTTCCATTGGTGGGAGACGGGTCGTGCAGAGCGGGGGGGTGGGGGGGATGGGAAGGGGGGGGACACACCCTGCAGGCTGACCCTGGCCCGAGTTCTTCTGGCTGAGCCCCAAGCTGTGGCCGACACTGCTGCCTCCCCCTTGCCCTCTCACCTCTGACCTTTGGATTCCCCTCTCCCCTTCAACCTCTGGGGAACCCCAAAGCCTGTCAAGCCTGGTGGGGGTGGGAGGCAGGCGCCAGGGAGGGTCCCGGGGGGCTGCGGCCGAGGTTGCTTCTAGGGGTGCAGAGCCTGTCTGTGTCTGATACTGGGGGTCTGCGCAGAGGGGCCAGCGTCCAGGTATGGGCACTTCCTGCGGCTGGGCTCGGGGTGAGCCAGCAGGTGCACACCCACGGCATTTTTGGGGCAGTCTGAGGGCCTGTGGGCCACAGCACTCTCAGATGGAGCCTCTGCCAGGTGCCAGGCATTGTCAGGGTCCCCCATAACCCTGGTCTAGCCTGGACCTTCTCCTAGGATCGTCTAGGCTCCGGCAGGACGCCCTCAGCAGGGCAGGGCCTGGGCTCAGCTCCCCGGAGGACGAGAACATGAGGTCCCAGCAGCTGCCCCTGTGGTCATACTCTGCGTCCTCTGGCAGCGGACGGATTGGGTCCCTGGGCTCAGACCTAATGTGGATGGTCTGTGGCCCCGAGGCCACCCCCATCCCACCCACGTCACCTCTGCAGGCCAGAAGTGCTGACGGCTGGGCCTCCTGGACTCTCCACCCCAGCCCAGCCCAGCCCAGCTGCCGTTCTGTTTCCAAAGCAGGTGGAAGGAACGGGGATGGAATGAAATATTCTAGAACAGACTAAACAGTTTCCAGCAGAGGCCTGGGGGAGCAGGAGTGGGGTTCCGGCCTCCCAGATGGGGGCTCGCGGGGCCCAGCCCAGGCCAGCAGAGCTGAGCTCAGGCCCCGGCTCCTGGCACCCTCAGGAGCTGGGCTGGGCAGGGAGGGACCTGGGCTGTGCCGATCCTCAACTTCCCGGGGGAGCAGAAGTGCCGCAGAGGCTGAAGTGAGGCCCCGTGGGGTCCTCGGGGTGTTAGGGGCACGCCAGGGGGCGTGGGGGTGGGGCAGGAAACAGGCCAGTGTGGCAGCAGGGCCAGACGCTGGGAAGCCACTGGCCATCGGGGCTGGAGCTAGGGCACGCCTGGCATCGATCCCAAGTGTCCGTTAGCGGGGGCCGCCCTCTGGACGGGCTGTGCGGCTCTGGGCAGCCCAGGCTGTGCTCAGGCCACGCTCCGGGAGGCCATGGTGCCAGGTGACCGCCTCTGTGCCGGGAAAGTAGCTTCGGGGAGAGAAATTCCCAGGTAGGATGTGGCTGCACCCCGAAAAGAAACACACCCGGATGAGGCTTCCTGGGGGTCTCTGCACAGGCTCAAGGAAGAAGCCCACCCTCAGGGCACCCCAGGTGAGCGTCCAGCCCCAGACAGGGAGGGCGGGGGTGGGGGAGCTTCCACTTTTCTGCCTTAACACCCAGAACCCCCACCACGTCACGGCAGAACTCAGGCCTATGAGCAAAGGACACACACCAGAGAGGCTCAGTGGAGTTGGGCCATTGGGCAGGGCACACAGGAGGCCACCCAGCCCCGGGCCAGGTGAGACCGCAAGGACACGCCCAGTGCCCACTGCCCGGGGCGCCACGTCCCGCCCGCTCGGCAGGGCCTGAGAGGAGGCAGTGGCGAGTCCACTCAGGGTCAGGGTGCTGCTGACCCCTCACTACATCGTAGCCGGTCTGAGCAGCAGAACCCCAAAAGGGCTCCCTGCAGTGACATCGGCTTGTGACAGCAGAAACCGCACGCGTGACGACTGCATGTGTGACGACTGCACGCGTGACGGCAGCAGGACCCATGCAGAGGCCTGATGGGAGGCCACAGGCTGGGCGGGCGGCTGCCCGGGGTGGACGACAAGCTCCCTCGGGCCTGCAGGTGAGTGGGGAACACCGAGGGCCATGACACGGACTCGAGACAAAGAACACACGTGCGTCAGGCGTGCTTCTCACGGCATCAAGTAATCCAGTTTAATGCGTCTGCGGTGCTCACGCACGGCTCACTTCTCTCCACAAACGCTCGCTACAAAAGGTGAAGAAGCCCGGAAGTCCCAGAGAGCCCCGGGAGCCCCTTGGCACAGAGCTGCGACTTCTACACCCATTCAGTTACTCAGGAAGTATGTGCAGTGGGTGGACGTGGGGGCTGCCCCCTCCTAAACCCCCTGCCGCCCACAATCCCGCCTGCGAGCTCCTGAGTGCGGGAGGGGTCCCCACCCACCCCCCCTCCTGCCCCGGGCCGGGGCACCCTGTGGTCCGTGGACATGCCCACTGGCTCAGGTGCACAGGGACCCTGAGTGTCCTTGCGCCCCGCCACACCCACGTGCAGAGGGGCCGGCCCGGGCCTGGGGTCACAAGGGTCGGGGGGGGGGGCAGGGAGGCCCTGGGTAAGTTGGGACACCGTGTCGCATGCCAGGGACGCATGCAGCTGTGGAGGTGTCGGCTTGGGCCAGGCTTCACCGGCCACGGGCAGAGGGCCCGGGGGGGACTCCGCGAACAGTGACATGCGGGGTGGACGGGCAGATGGGCAGACGGCCGGCTGGCCAGGCCACACCGCAGCTCCAGGGAAAGGGCCCGGCCTGGGACTCTGCCCGCTGGGCACGGGGGTCCCTGAGGGCTCCTCCCCACCAGCCCCGCCGTCCCAGGCCTGCTCCTTTCCCGCCACCCGGGGCAGCCTGAAGATGCAGGGACCCCGCGAGCGGCCCCAGGCACTGGGACCCCAGGAGCACCCAGAAGGGGACTCGGGAGGGCGGCCTCACCTGGCGAGGCTCGGGCTGGGCGCCAGGGGCCTCCCCGCCTGGAAGGCGGCGGCACAGCAGGAGGGCCGGGTGCGGCCGAGGGTCCCCGCCACCCTCCGCGTGCCAAGGCGGCCGGGCGCGGGGCGGCCCCAGAAAGAACCCACACGCTCGTGGTGCAGTTTTTATTGCTGGCAGAGGGCTCGGCGACCAGGGGCTGGCGGGGCAGGGACGCGGCACCCCCTTTGCAGGAACCTGGGGTCTTCCAGCGCCGTCACCGGCTCCAGCGGGGCGGGGTGGGTGGTGCGGTGGGGGCCCCGCGCAGCACGGGGAGCAGACTGGGGGGGCTGCCGGCCCAGCCCACACGGGGCCCGGGGGGAGCGAGGGTTCCGGCTGGGCTGAGACACGTCCCCATGCTCCTGCCTCTCTGGACCATCTCACCTTCCTCCATCCACGCCTCTCCACACCCAGGGTGGAGCCCCTGCCTCACACTGCCCGGCCTGTGGCCTTCCGGGACCCTCACACGGGTACCCCTCCCCTGCTAACGTGGGCTGTGCCCGGGGAAGCAGCTGGACTTCCGAGGAAAGAGTGACAGGGCTGGGTGCTGGGCAGAGGGGGAGACAGTCTCCCGCAGGCCGGGCGGTGGCACCCTGCTGGGCAGCAGGGTGGGGGCCAGGGCAAGGCGGGTTCGGGAGAGGGGTGCGGGGCGCACTCCTTACAGGCAGAGGCCAGGTACTTACGGGGCTCGGGACAAAGTGGAGGGGCACCAGCAGCCAGCCCGGAGCCGAGGCCCCCCAGGACAGACCCTCAGCGTGTGCTTTCACAGCGAGAACCGTCTCCCGGCGCCCCACGCTGAATCGGGTGCAGAGCCGAGTACAGCGGGAAGCAGCGCCCGGGCCCAGCCACGCAAGCCCCCCCGGACACGGAGCGGCAGGAAAAGGTGGTCTCTGGGGGGCCGGGCTGCGAGGGCAGAGCCTCGAGCTCCTGCGTCCCCGCAGATGGGATCTTCCTCCGCAGGCCTCGGACTCCGGCCCTGGACAAGGTCTATTGGTCACTGGTCAGCAGTGGTGAGGAAACAGCCTCGGCGGCCCTGTCCACAGTGGCGTGGCTGTGTTTAGGAGTGACAGGCGCTGGGGCCGGCCCGAGGCCGGCTACTCCTTCTTCTTCAGCTCCTGGTCACCATAGCTGGACCCTTTCTCTATCTCGGTCACTCCGATTAGTCGGCGGACTCCAAAGGACGCTGGTGGCGGGAAGACGGGGCCGGGATGGGTCAGGCTGCCGGGGACCCAAGCCTGGCCCCACCCTGCTGGCCCAACTCGCTCGGGCCCCTCCCTGCAGCCCTGACCCCGCCCCCAGCCCGCCCCACTCACCTGCCCCCACGAAGCCCAGGAAGGTGAGGATGAGGAGGGGGGAGCCGCTGGCGAAGACGCCCAGGACAAAGCTGAAGAGCGGGGACAGCAGGACAGTGGCCCAGAAGAGGAAGTTGAGGAGGGTCCATGGCCGCCGCGGGGGCCGGAAGGCCTTTCCGGGAAACACGCCCTTCTGGTTGTACGTCTCCTGCAAGGCGTCCTGGGGGGCGGGACGGGGCGTCAGTGCTGGGTCCTGGGACCCCCTCACCAGGGCCACCACCGGCCCTGACACCCCTGCTGGCTGCGGGCCCTCAGGTCTCCTGGCTTGGGGGGCCGTGAGGGAGGAGAACCAAGCAGGTGGGGACACGGGGAAGGGACTGTCACACAGAGCGAGGGGGCAGTGCAGGGGCAGAACCGAGTTGAACGCTCTGGGCTACAGGTCCCTTCCAGGCCGGGGATAGATCGGAGGCTGGTCACTCCCGCACGCGGCTGCCTGAGGTGACTGGGGTCCCAGCACCATGTCTCCGGCCTTGGTGGGACCGAGCCCTCTCACCAAGAATCACTAGTGGGGTCCCCAGACCTCCTGAGTACTAGACCCCCCAAAACAAAGTATTTCAAGCAGATTTCTTTGTGGCTTATTACCCATAAACGTCTAAACTGAACCTTTTATTTCTAACTGTTTTGGTTTCTAGGCCATACCCGCCAGTGCTCAGGCTGACTCCTGAGGGTTCAGGGCCCCCCCCAGGAGCCGGGGCCAGACTAGGGGCTGTGTGCCTTGGGAAACGTCTATTCTGTGCTGTCCGGGGACGGTGGGAACCCTGTTATCTGAGCCTCCTGCCGTGCCAGAGATGATCGCAAACTGCCAGGGCTGTGAGCAGACACACTGGAGGTAACAGCCAGGAGACAGCCTGCCCGGCATCCCCTGGGTGCCAAGCAGTGGGGGAACCTGAGTGTTCTCACTACTGCTGGGCAGAAACCATGGTGGCTGGGAAGGCTGGACATCTCTGGCGGGGCCTCAAGATAAATGACCGAAAAAGCCTGAGGCCGCAGCCTCTTGTGGCCCCTGGTCTCAGCACCGACTAGGCAGCGCTGTGTGTGGGGGGGGGGGGGGGGTTGGGGGGAAGGGCAGGGGGAGCCAGCCTCCGGATCAGGCCCACACTGTCCCAGGAGGAGACAGTGGGCCAGGGGGGTTGGGGCATGGATACAGGGAGCCCACGTGGAGGAGGGGAGGGAGCATGGAGGAGGGCTTGGGAGCACAGAGGGGGTCGGGAGCACAGAGGAGGGGTCGGGAGCATGGAGGAGGGATCAGGAGCACGGAGGAGGGGTCGGGAGCACAGAGGAGGGGTTGGGAGCACAGAGCACAGAGGGGGTTAGGAGCACGGAGGAGGGGGTCGGGAGCACGGAGGGGTCGGGAGCACAGAGGAGGGGTCAGGAGCACGGAGGAGGGGTCGGGAGCACGGAGGAGGGGTCAGGAGCACGGAGGAGGGGTTGGGAGCACGGAGGAGGGGGTCAGGAGCACGGAGGAGGGGTCGGGAGCATGGAGGAGGGGTCAGGAGCACGGAGGAGGGGTCAGGAGCACGGAGGAGGGGTCGGGAGCACGGAGGAGGGGTTGGGAGCACAGAGGGGGCCAAGAGCACAGAGGAGGGGGTCGGGAGCACGGAGGAGGGGTCGGGAGCATGCACGCCAGGAGCCGCTGCCTCACCTTCTCCTGGTACAGCTTGTGCAGCCACTGTGCAGCCTCCTTCTCGTCCTCCGGGATCTCCTCCAAGGGGAAACGCCTGTGAAGGCAGGAGAAGAGTCAGCACACAGACCGTGACAGGGCCCCAGGCCAGTCATGGAGCGTGTGGGGTTCCCTGGAGCAGCGGGGCAGGCCCGCCAGGCTTCTGGGCAGCCTCGGTCTCTCGGCCAGAGCGCGTGGCCACACAGAGGGCGCGTGGTTCACAGCGAAGCCCCCGCAAATCCGGCCTCAATCCTTCCTCTCCCTCGAAGGGCGGTGGGGAGGACCGTCCAAGCCGCGGCATCTCCCACAGCTCCCACCCTGCAGACCCCAAATCCGGGGTGCTGGAGCCCATCTCCCCGCCCCATTCCCAGCACCAGCACTGAGCTCACCCAGCACTGGCGCGAACTGTCCCACCGGCCCAGCGGCTTCAGAGAGGCCCCGGGCTGAGAAGGGCTGTGTGTCCTCGGGGTCACGGGAAGCACGTGGCATGGGGCCGGGGGCCCACCCCATCCCTGTGTGCCTCAGCTCAGCTCCCCCCAAGGCCCCACGCCTGGAGCAGCTGCCTCTCCCACGCGGGCTCACCTCACACACATGTCGGCCTCGTACTTCTTGCCGTAGAGGATCCCCAGCAGGGACGGGTTCTTCTTCCCCCGGAAGTTGAGTGTGACGTCGTAGACAGCTGACACTGCAAGGGGACGGGAAGGCTGTTGAGACACCCCAACACCCGCCCTGCCCGCCCGCCTGAGACCCTCCCCCAGCCTGCCCGACGGCTCACCCGTGCCCCGCAGGCACTGCACGGCTGTGGTGAACCCCTTGGTGCGCGGCAGCAGGTGGTACTTGAGGGCAGGCAGCCCCTTGGCGGCGGCCACCTCCATGCTGACACGGTGCTTCTTCTCCGTGAAGCGGGTGCCCTCGCAGTACAGCAGGAACTGGGGGGATGCAGGGCCACTGCACAGGCGCCGGGTGGGACCCCCGCCCCACAAAGACCTGGCCCTCCCGAACCCAGGCGCAGGCAAGGGGATGCCCCAAGGCTGAGACCCACCTCTCAGGTGGCTGGGGTCTGCACCCGCAGACTGGGATGCTGATGCTCAGACACCCGCAGATGCCCGGGGATGGGGGACACTACCCACGGGTACTCGGGTACAATGGAGACACACTCATCCACAAGTACCCGGGAATAATGGGAGACACTCACCCACAGGTGCTCGGGGATAGTGGGGGACACTCACCCACAGTTACCCAGGGATAAGGGGGGACACACTCACAGGTACTCGGGGATAATGAGGACACACTCACCCACAGGTACTCGGGGATAGTGGGGGACACTCACCCACAGGTACCTGGGGATGGGGGACACACACTCACCCAAAGGTGCTCGGGGATAGTGGGGGACACTCACCCACATGTACTCAGGGTAGTCTGACAGGCGTTGCAGTCCCTGAATCACTGTATCCCGGTCTTCCTCCCACTTCCGTTTACAGAAAACAATCTCCAGGAAGTACCAGGTCCATCCGATGAGCGGAACACACAGCAGTTCCCTCTTGGCCAGGACCTTGGAGCTCTGAGGGGAGCAAGGCGTCAGGGCAGGGCTGGGGCCTGGGTGGGTGAGGTTCTGGGTTTTTTTTCGGGAGCTCTGCACTCGGATCTGACGAAGGGGCTCCAATTCCAGCCTGGTGAGGGCCTGGCACCTTGCAGACCCCTTGCAGGTCCTCGGACTACACCTGGTGGTTCACCTGAGCCTGAGTCAAAGCAGCTGCTGGGTGGCCCTGTGCATGCCACGCCCCCGACCTCACACCTAGAGACCCACACACCACCCTGCAGGCTGACCACACGTTCATCTCCACCTCCTCACCCCTGCACGTTCACTCACACACACACTCACCCTTGCCTCCTCACCCCTGCACATCCACTCACACACACAGACATTCATCCACATGCTCACCCCCGCTTCCTCACCCCTGCACATTCACTCACACTCACTCACACACTTACCCCCACCTCCTCACCCCTGCACGTTCACTTACACACACTCATCCACACACTCATCCCCGCCTCCTCACCCCTGAATGTTTACTCACTCACACTCAACACATTTTAACCCCACCTCCTCACCCCTGCACTTGACCCCACACACTCAGCCCCCAGTCAACTGCACACTCACCCCCACCTCCTCACCCCTGCATGTTCACCTACCCACACACACCCACACACTCACCTGCCTGCTCACCCCTGCGTGTTCACTCACACATTCATACACACTTACACCCTGACTCCTCACCCCCGCATGTTCACTTATACACTCACCCACACATTTACCACTGCCTCCTCACCCCTACATGTTCACCCACACACACTCACACCTCCATTCAACTGCACACTCACCCGCACCTCTTCACCTCTGCATGGTCACCCCCCCCCACAACACCCACATACTCACCTTACTTCCTCACCCCTGCACACTCACAGGAGCATGTCCTGACCCCAGTAAACTCACCTCACCCTCTCACCCCTGCACATGCACCCCCACACACTCATCCCCACTCACCCCCACATGCTCACCCTTGCCTCCTCCCACTGCACGCTCATAGCAGCACACTCAGACCCCCCACACCTCACCCCTACCGCCTTAGCCCCATACGCACAGCCCCACACACTCACCCCCGGACGCTCACCCCCAGCACGCCGAAGCGTTCGCACATGGTCCAGCCACACAGGAAGTCGATCTCGAAGTTGTGGTTGAGGATGATGACCACGTGCTCCTTCCCCAGGCGGCTGAGTGTGGCGGGGTCGGTGAAGAGCGTGCACTCCGTGCCCGACCACCACTCCAGCAGCATCACCAGCTCTGTGGACACAGACTGTCAGGCTGCGGGCGCTGGGCTGGCCCTGCGCCTAGGGGGCCGAGAGTGACCCGCATCTCCTTGTGTGTGTCCCGTGTGGCCTCCGGGCAGTGAGGGGGCGCGGCCTTGGGGGACACTGCGTGTTGGGGCCCAGGTGGGGGTGTGGGTGGGGACTGCCTGGGCCCGAGGGTCTCCACCAGGCCCTGAGACTGGCCAAGTGGCCAACTCTGAGGGGCCACTGCTCTGATCTGTCACATGGCAGGCCGCAGCCGCCAGGCAGGGCATGCAAGGCGCTGACAGACGGCCCAAGCCCCGCCCGGCGCCCGCACTCACGGCTCCAGAGCGAGTAGGCCAGGCGGCAGTTGACGCGGCGGTACAGCTGCTTGTTGAGCGGCCAGAGCAGCAGGGAGCAGAGCTGCAGCGCGTTGATGAGCAGCCCGCTGACCACGAAGACGAAGCCGATGAGCAGGTGCAGCACGAACTGGGTCTTCAGGTAGGCGAGCAAGCCCATGGTCGCCGCTCAGGAGCGCACGCAGGGGCCCTCACTGAGCACGGCGCTCCTGCAGGACGACACAGCGGCTCAGGCATGGCCGTGGCCCTGGGGTGGGCGGCGCCTCCCCGTGGCCAACCCCCGTCCTGCTTCTCCCCTGCGCAAGAGTGACTGGCCTCTCGCTGGCCACAGCCCCTGCTGGGGGGGGGGGGGGGGAGCTGGTGCCCCTTCGCTCAGCACCCACAGACCTGCCCTGGGCAGTGGGGAGGCCGCGACACCCCAGGGACAGGCCAGCGGGGCTGCAGGGTCCAGAAGCATCACTCAGACCCCTGCCCGAGGATGGACAGGTGTGCAGGGGGCAGATAGACACTTGGCTTCCACAGGGCTGCCCCAGGACTCGGCACAGGCCTCCCATTGAGGTCATGGGGAGGGGTCAGGGGGTGTCTGCCGGACACCCATGCGGCCAGCACCGGGCAGCAGGACGCGTCTTCATGCAGGCCCGGCCTGGGCAGCCCTTTCCGGGGCCACCTCTGGCCCCCGGCTCCCACAGCCTGTGCTAGCCGCTGGCTGACCCTGCCCCAGCTCAGCTTCTTCGTCGTCCACTGCACAGCCCACGGGCCTGTACATTGGCACGGGTGACAAGAAAGGCGCAAGATCTGCCCGACGTGGGGCAGCCTCTACCCCTAACCACCTTCACGCCATCACTTCGGATATTTTACAACAGAATTCTTCACACGTGACCTTCACAGTCCTTAAGCGAAGGCTCGGAGCTCCAGAATGCCTTCTGGAAGCACGCCTGCCCCTGGACCCTGGTCCGCAGCAGGGGATCTTCCCTCATGATTTGCCCGGCCCTGCCGCCCTCGGCCCTCCCCCTGGCATCACAGAGGCAGGGAGCACCCGCTGGCTGTTTCCTCACCGTCTTCGGGGTCCACTGTGGCCAAAGCCAGCCCCGGGGCCAAAGCCAAACCCCAGTCGTCCGGGTGAAAGGTGAGTGATAGACATGAACCCCGTCAGTTCTGACCCAGCCAAACCCTCCCTCCCACCTGCCTCCAGGTCCTGCTTCTCTGGGTCCTCGCAGTGGGTGACCCAGAACCTACCCCTCCCTGTGCCGGGGGCCAGGCCACCCCACCCTGAAAGTGACCCCAGGGATGCTTCGGAAGGGGCAGGGTCCTATCAGCCTGGAACAACGACCCCGTGTCTGCACTCAGCCCTGCGGAGCCTGCCCTTTCAACCCCCACACACTCACTTCCTGCGGTCGGCACCCCTCTCAGCCTCCCCCTGGGCCCACCACCTCCAGGTGGGGCCTGCCTCCCCCAGACCTGCCCCCAGAGCCGCAGCAGCTCCATCAGCCCCCGGGAGCCCCAGGACAGTGTCTTCTGTCCACCCACTGGCAGAGCCCAGGGTCAGGGGTCACACACAGCCCCCTCCCCCCCCGTGAGTTTCTGCATGTCCACATCAGCCCAGCCCAGTGCCGTGGCCGCAGGCACAGGTAATGTCAGAGCCCGTGGGGCAGTGAGCCACCCTGATGCAGAGGTGAAGGGGGTAAGCTGGGGCAGCCCAGACATGTGACCCCACCCTGGTCAGCCCTGGTCATTCCCCGGAACGACCAACACCTCCCTTCACTGCCCCCCACACACACACAGGCGACTTCTCTCCTAGGAAACAGGAACCCCTACTGACAGGCAGCAGCCTCAGGCCCCATGGCATCCCCACCACAGACAGACACGGTGTAGCTACCCCTGCACGTTGCAAGGGAAGTGAGGGCAGCTCCCAGGACAGTGCTTGGGGCTGTCCCATGAAGGGACATGCGGAAATGCCACAGGAAACACCACTCCCGGGCCTCTTAGAAGCTGGTCCAGGGAAAGACACACAGAAATGCCACTTGGGCCACTGAGTGACTTCCACAGATGGGACGGAAGGACCTGGGCAGGAGGGGCAGCTGCCTCCTGAGACCCCCATTCCTGAGCCTGGCTCCCTAAGGGATGCCATGGTCCCCCTCGAGCAGGAAGGGGCAACTCTGAAGCAGAGTGCAGAGAGGGACAATGGGGCACGAGGGGCCCAGGAGCAGAGGAGATCATGAGGACAAGTGGATACATGGCAGCAGCCCCGTGCTCAATGGCAGCACTGGCCAGCCCGGGGACCCGGGTATGGGGGGTGGGACACAGCGCAGGAGGTCAGAAGGGGACTTGCACGCCCGAGCAGCCTAAGCACCACAATCACCCGTGATGCCATATGCCCTCCTGCACAGGCAGTGACCGGTGCCCAGCCAGAGGACCTGATCCCAGAACCAGCCTGACCCGCTGCTAACCCCAGGAACTGCATATGAACCTGCCTTCCCCGTTTCCCTGGAAAGTGAAGTGGAAGGAAGTTCCCAGGCCTAAGGACCCAGCAGCCCTGGGACACAGGGGGCCAGCTGGGAGGGGGCCCAGACACAGAGGACGGGGCTACCCAGCAGCACCACGCCAGACTGGCACACCCACCAGGGCCAGGGTCTCTAGAACCCAGGTACTGGACCCAGGAGCTCGGCTCAGTCTCAGAAAGAAGGTCGCCCACGCCAGATCCGGGTCCGCCCATCACGCAGTGCCCCACCCACCAGGCCCCACCCAGGTCTAACCAGACCCCGCCCACTAGGCAGAGCCCTGCCCAGGGCAGTCAGGCCCCGCCCACCACACAGAGCCCCGCCCAAGGCAAAGCCAGGCCCCGCCCACCACACAGAGCCCCGCCCAGGGCATAGTCAGGCCCCGCCCACCACGCAGAGCCCCACCCAGGGCAGAGTCAGGCCCCACCCACCACACAGAGCTCCGCCCAGCACGCCTCACCTCAGCCGCTTCCCGGGTCCATTCCCACTGGAAAGGCCCCGCAGGAAGTGGGGGCCCCAGGTGGAGCCTCCAAGTGAGAAGACCCTGGCAGGCTCCCCACCCGGGCTCTCCCAGCCCCAGGCTTGCCAGGCTTTGCCAGCTGGGCAGTGGGGCTGGAGGCTCGTGAGAACTCCTGGGTCCAACGACTGTACAATACACATGGGACACACATGTGAGGACCACAGAACCTGAGTCAGGAGCCCGCGCCTGAGCAGACACACACGAACTCAGATGGGAGTGGCCGCAGCACACACACACATGCATCTGCACATATGCACACCCATGCCACACATGTGTGAACACGCGTATTTTCACACGTGTGGACACATGTGCACTTGCACATGCATGTGCACACGTGTGAACACACACCCACTTGGTCAGCTACATGCACACACAACATACATGCATACAACACACCTACACAGCGTGTATGCACACACTCAGGCCCGGGTTTCAACACACATAACCTTGTATGCACAAACTCGCATGAACGTGCACCCCTACCCAACTCCCACATGCATGAGCACATGCATGTACATGTGTGTGCACACCCATATTCTGCCCCAGGTTTGGAGGTTCAGGGGAGCAGCTGCTCCCTTTCCTTCTGTGCGTGTGTGTGTGGGGGGCCATACCTGGCTGTACTACAGAGCTCAGGGTACCATATGGGATGCCGGGGCTTGAACTTAAGTCAACCGCATGCAAGGTAAGCGCCTCCCCGCTGCACCATGCCCCGCTCTTCCCTTTCCCTTGGGGGTCAGCCCCTTCCCTGCCTCCCATCCACGTCTCCCCGGAAGTGGGGCAGGTCTGTGTCCAGGCAAACACCAGCCCTACAGTATGGGGACCCAGGTGCCAGGGGTGGCAGGTCACAGCATCAGAAGTGCCTGCACCGTCCCCACTGTCCCCAGGCCCCCTCAGGAGCCCCTGCATGCCAGACCCCTCCCCACCCACCTTCCTCCCAGCAAATGCGCTTCATTCTCCAGCTCTCCCCTGCTCGGCACCGCCCATACCGGGCCCGGTGCTGGGGAGTGGTGAGCAGCAGCCTGCAGGCTCCGGAGGGCTCCTCACACACTCATACACTCGCGTGTACACGCTCTCGGGGACAGACCTCTTCCTGCAACCATCCAGGCCCTCACCGAGGGAGGGCAAATGCCACCACTTCCTTCCTTGGATGACCAGAAAAACCATTGCACGGGGCCGGCTGCCAAGACACATGGGCCTGGGGGCCGGCGGCGGGGACAGCGGACGCCACTCGGGGTCTGGACCTCACCTCCCGGTCTCCACGCACCGCTCCTGGGGGGTCCTGGCCACCCGGGCTGAGCAGGAGCCTGCAGCCACAGCCTGGCTGTGACCGGGGACTTGGCCAGCAGGACGCAGGGACACGGGGACGGCCAGGCCACACACCACCTCCCAGCACAAAAATAGCCATTGGCCGAGCGCAACAGGCGAGAGACCAGGAGCCCAGCGAGCGCCCGCCCCCTCAGCCGAGCCACAGGGCACGGGGCGCCCGTGCTGCCAAGTGGGTGAGATGTCAAGGCCATTGCACTCTGCCAGCGCCTCCTGGGCGCCCAGGGCCCGGCCAGTCGGGGTGAGGGTCGGGGCGGCTCAGTGCACACGTGCATGCACACACACACATGCACACACACACACACACGCACACACACCTGAGCTCGGCACTCACACACATGCACACACACACATACACACACACACACCTTAGCTCAGCACTCACACACATGCCTGAACTCAGCACTCACATACCTGCGCACGCACACAGACACATAAACACACAGACACACACACACACACACACACACACACACACACCTGAGCTCAGAACTCACACACCTGCACACACAGGCAGCCCTGAGCTTAGTGCTCACACATGTGTGCACACACACTCACCCCAGCAAAGGTAAGCACACATGCACAGGTCACTTGGGGTCTGGGCTCCTCTCCGGCACCGGAACTTCAGGAGGGTCTTTGCCTCCAGTTTGCCCCTAGCTGAGAAGCAGAGGGACTGGTCAGGGCACGGCTCTGGGCACAGCTGACCCCACACTCCCGCGTGGGGCCTGGGCCAGCGGTGGCACCACACCCACAGGCCATGTTGTGGCTGATGCTCTCAGCACTGAGGTGCAGTGACCTTGTTCCCCGATTTCCCCAGAGACCACCCGACCTCCATGTCTCCCTGAACCACTGCCCTGTGGCCCCAAGATGGAATGCCTGCAGGAAGCTCTGTCCCCCCACAGACATGGGCCCTGTGAGGGAGGGGTCCAGGCCACGGGAGAGGGGTTCAGCCACAGGAGGAGGGTCCAGGCCATGGAAGAGGGGTCCAGGCCACAGGAGGGGGATCCAGGCCACGGGAGAGGGGTCCAGGCCACAGGAGGGGGGTCTAGGCCACGGGAGAGCGATCAGGCCACAGGAGACGGGCCAGGCCATGAAAGAGGGGTCTGGGCCATGGGGAGGAATCCAGGCCACGGGAGAGGGGTCTGGGCCACAGGGAAGGGTCCGGACCACTGGGAGGGGTCCAGCCACAGGAGGAGGGTCCAGGCCATGGGAGAGGGGTCCAGGCCACGGGAGGGGGGTCCAGGCCACGGGGAGGGGTCCAGGCCACGGGAGAGGGGTCAGGCCACAGGAGACGGGCCAGGCCACAGGAGAAGGCTCCAGGCCATGGGGAGGGGTCCAGGCCACGGGGAGGGGTCCAGGCCACAGGAGGGAGGGTGTCCCGTAAGAGAGGAGTCAAGTGGGAGCCAGCCCTTTCTCTCCTACTCTGCTGGGTCCTCAGTGTCCCCCAGCCCTTGCTCCCAGAGAACACCCCACCCCACTGTGCCCACCTCGTCCTAACTGGCCTGCAGCTGCCCTGGACTGACCCAGGGAGGAGGGCACGGTGGGCCCCGAGCAGGGGACCAGGCCCCAGTCTTGGTGGCTGCTCACTCACTACAGAGCAGTGACCAGGGGTGGAGGCGGGTGCAGGCCAGGTGAGAAACCACAGAGACCCCCCTGCTCCGGAGAAACCCCATTGCCTCTGAGAGACCCCACTGTCCCCTAGAGACCCCCCTGCCCCCGAGAAAACCCTCTGCCACCGGAGAGCCCTCTGCCCAGAATTGCCACCCTCCATCTCTGTGACCCTCTGGGTGGCTCTGGTGCCCCGTCCCCGGCCACCTCCAGCCGAGCCCCAGAGGGGATAGCTGGACGGGCAGATGGCTCCACACGCAGGGACGGCCCCCGCAGCCCCATGCCCACTCACCAGTAGAAGTAATAGGCCAGCGCCACGGCCACCAGCGCCACGCAGAGGCCCGCAAAGAGGCGCCCGCCCACGGCGGGGCTCCCACCCTCCAGCATCTCCCACCGCCGAGTCGGGCAGAGCCCAAGGCAGAGCCGGGGGTCCCGCACAGAGTCGGCCACCAGTGCCCACTAATCCAATAAGCAGCTCTGCAGCCTGGACAGGTGGCGCCCGGCTGAGCCAGGACACGTCAGCAGCCCTGCCCCCACCTGGCCGTCAGACTCTAGGGCTTGACTCCCCCCTCCCATGCACCAAATCCATATCAACCCTCGGACCCTCACCCCTCCCCAGGCCCCCCAGGCCTCCCCAGCCTCCCTGACCGTAGCTCGACCTCCTTGACCTTAACTTGACCCTCCCCTGACCTCAGCTTGACCCTCTCTGACCTTAGCTTGTCCCTGTCCAGCTCTTTGGCAGAGCCTGGTTCAGTAGACACACCCCATGGGGAGGGGACACGCGGGGCCCCAAAGGGCCAAGTGAGGAGCAGAGCCACTCTCGGACCCGCTGCCGGCAGGTGGTCAGGCCCTGAGGTCACACAGCCCCGCAGTGCGGCCGCGCCCCATCAGGACAGGCCATGCCCACCCCTGTGGCCACTCTGAGCCCTGAGCGCTGGACGGTCAGGCAGGGCCCACACGGGGATCTGGGCCCCGGGCAGCTGCCTCCCAGTCCTGTCACCAGCCACACGGGGAGCAAGGCAGCAGCCGGGACGCTCCATGGTCCTGCACAGTGGGACACCAGCAGTGAGGGACCCACCCAAGCACTGGGACGCGGCCAGGCCAGGAGGGCCTCGGACAGTCCAGGTGGACTGCACTGTCCGCAAGCTAGGGGCACAGGAGGCCCCACACAGCAGCCCCTCACCGGGCCTCACACGGCCCCACACAGGCCTACACGGGCCCCTGGGGCCTCCCAGGGGCCTCTCCGCCCTTCCGGCCTGTCCTTTGACCTGGCTCCCCACTGTCTGGGCCAGGAGGGGCCGTTGCTGGGGTCCGGCCAGAGGCTGTGGAAAGGCGCCTTGGTGTAAGCGCTGTGACTCCCACAGCCTCCCAGGCAGACCCTCCAGCCGCTTGGCATCCACCTGGACCCCTAACCTGGGTGTGCACCCTGCTTCCCCGCCCAGCCTCAGAGCCCGGGCACCCCTGCGAGAGAGGGGGCGCGGGGAGGGCCCAAGGAAAGCCGGACGCAGAGGCCCCCGGGCCTCAGAGGAAGCCCCGCGACCACAGAGGCCTCAGGAAGCAGCTGGACACTACCCAGGCCCCCCACTCTCCCACCCCCACAGCCTGCGGGGACAGGTTGGCCCCCCAAGCCCCACACCAGCCCCCAGACGCAGCCCCACGCCACACACAGCCCTGACCCCGCTCGGGGAGACACAGGCCTGAGACACGCGGGGACCCCTCGCATCCTCCTCCCTCGGCCCAACCCCCAATGCCCAGGGAGGCCATACTCGGCACAGAGAGGCTCCACCCGGGAACCGGGGCTCGTGGGCAGTGGGGGGCTTGGACTGTGCCAAGGCCACACCCGGGACACTGAACTGCTCACCCAGAGGCCACATTGGGCACCGGCCATCACAGGGCTGCTGGGCCCCGATTGTAGCCAGGCTGGGCCCTGCTGGCCCCGCACTGCCCATGGCAGGATGGATCCCAGGTTCCCTGGTGGCCCCTTGGACCCGACCCTGCCCCGCAGCGCCCAACCCCAGGGCCCCGGGGTCACTGCAGCCCTGGAAGGGTGGCGCAGCTCACCCAGCCCTGCCAGCCCCGCCTGGCGTCACCTGTGCTCAGGGGTGTCGCTCGCTTCCTCCCAGCTGGCGCTTCTCCCTGACCGTTTATCCGCACCATGCGCCGCGGCCGTGGAGACGCTGCCACGGCCTCACCGCTAACGCCCGCCCCGGCACCGCCAAGTCCCAGGGCCCAGCGCTCACCCTGCTGCCGGCCACGCTGTGCCCAAGAGGCGGGCAGGAACCGGCGAGCAGAGCAGGGCCTGCAGCTGATCACAAACACGAGCAGCTGCCCCCGGGGCCCACCGCGGGCTCTGGGGACCCGCCGACGGTGGGGGGCCGAGCCAAGGCGGCGGGGCCGGGGACAGCAGCCTCAGTGCCCGTTACCAGGCGAAGCAAACACGGAGTAAACACCGGGCGGGCGGGGGCCGTGGGGACGCGGGGCTCCCCGAGGGCGACACGGCCGCCCTCCTCCGGCCCCCGCTGTCCCCCGGGTGCTGACGGCCCGCCGGGGCGGCCTGGGCCACAGCCACATGGGGGCCCTCTGGGGCAGGACGCTGCCCGACGCCCGCCCTGGCCCCTTGCCATGGGCGTCTTTCCTCAGGTGTGAGGGCTGGAACTCCGACGCTCCCCGCACGCGTGTCCCAGGGAGGCCAGTGACGCGGGAGGAGGAGGGTGGCCAGCACAAGGTTCCGAAGGGCCAGCAGCGGTCACCCACAGCCCCACCCACAGCCCTCCCCCCCGCATGGATTCGGCGCCCTCCAGCATAGAGCAGGGTCCCTCCCAGAGCAGACAGTGGCCATGCAAGGCTCAGGGACCGTGGGGCCGTGGTCAGCGCACTGCCAGCCAGGACGGTCGTCTCTGAGCCACAGCGCGTCACCCACGGGCACGGCAAAGGTGGGGTGCTGAGTGGGGTTACTCGGG
The DNA here is from genome assembly GCF_029834395.1 of Sorex fumeus. Lineage (NCBI taxonomy): Eukaryota > Metazoa > Chordata > Mammalia > Eulipotyphla > Soricidae > Sorex > Sorex fumeus. Next base: position 5,493,574 of record NW_026606098.1, on the reverse strand, counting down.
GTGCTGTGCAGAGTCACACGGGGTGCTGTGTGGGGTTACTCAGGGTGCCGCACAGGGTCACACAGGGTGCTGAGCAGGGTTACTCGGGGTGCTGCGCAGTCACTTGGGGTGCTGAGAAGCAGAGCAGTGGCCGCGTGTGAGGGGGCTGGACTCCTGGTCTGAGCAGCTGGGTCTGGGGGCCCAGTCCTTCTTCAGACGTGGAGCTCAGCGGGTGCAGGCTGGGCAGGTGGGTCTGGGAGATCCCCACAGGCTCCTCAGGGCGGCGGGGAGCGGCCGCCCCAGTTCCCATCTTGGGCATCGCTCAGCCCCCCACACTCTAGGAGGGACCCCCAAATGCCACAGGAAGGCAGAGCACAGAGATGGGGCCTGGGACCAAGCATGTCCAGCAAGTTCGGACACCCCTGAAGTTTCGAACCGCTGGGGACACCACCTGCCAGCAGCACCCCATCCACATGGGCCCACCTGGGCACACCCACACAGACTGGAATGAGGCCCAGAGAGGCTGAGTAAGTGGCCCAAAGTCACACAGCAAGGAAGGAGCAGGGCCTGGGCTTGAACCCAGTACCTAGGAGCCACGTCCAGTGCAGATTCAGGCCAACTCAAGCACGGCCAGGTTTGTGGCCAGGCCGGCCGCCAGCCAAGCCCCTCGACACTCATGCCTGCCCCTTCCCGTCAGCTGGGACCCCAAGGCCCCCCAAGGCCCAGTGTCCCACCCCAGAACCACGTCTGCAGCACCATCCATGCGCAGCCTGGACGCACCCGGCAACCGGCCACCCCCTTTCCCAGGGCCAGGCTTGGCCTAGAACTTTCCAGACTCCCGGGCACGGCCCTGCCCACAGGGGCGAAGAGGCCCAGGTGTCGCAAGAGGAGTCTGTCCTGGGTGAGAGCAGATAACGAGGCGGGAACCGTCGCAACAGGCAGGAAGGACGAGCGCCCGGGCCAGTGCAGCCCCGGACACCGGCCAGAACAACGACCCTGCAGGGACGGAGCACAGGGCGGCCAGCACCCAGCCAGGCAGACACGCTGGGGGCGAGGGCAGGACGCGCCCCTCAGAGCCCACCCAGGCCCTGCCCTGCACCCCGGCTTTCAATGCGCAGGGGCCCCCGGGCACGGGGCCTTACCGCACCCCACTCACCCCCTGCCCCCTGCTCCCCTGTCCCCAGGGCCCTGCGGCTGCGGCACGGCTGAGGCGTCCTTACCTGTCAGCTCCTGGCCTGTGTGCTGCGGCTGTGCCGCGTGCGGCCTGCCCTCTGCCCTCCCGGCGGGGCGGGCCCTGAGTGGGGCCATGTGGGGCGGGGCCTGGGCGGGCCCCAGGTTGTCCCTTCTGCCCGCTGCAGCCCAGGAGCCACTGTACAGAGGGATCTGCGGCCCACATGCCCACCAGGAAGCAGCGGGGTGGACGCTGGCTTCTCCCCAGCCACAACACACCATGACATGCTATGACATGCCACAATACGCCACGGCTCCCTCCCGCCCGGCTCTGCTGGACACTGCGAGCGTTGCCCACATGGAAGCTGTCCCAGGAGTTGTTGGTGGACAGTGCCAAGCTGCGGGTCCGGGTGGTCCAGCCACTCTCCCAGCGGGGGGCTGCTGCGTGGGGGCCCCATGCCAGCCTGTCCCGGCTGGGCATGGCCAGCACTGCCCCCGCCCACGTGGACGCCCGAGGACCTCACCTCCGGCCAGCGCTGCAGCTGCCCAGCTGCAGGGGTCCCTCGCCCCAGGAGGGGCTGGGAGGGTGGGGACAGGGCAGTGGCCAGCCTTCTCTCCTGCGCCTGACTCAGCCCCGCCCCCAGCGGCTCCTCCACCTGTTCCACCGGTTCCAGCACGGCCTCCCGCCCCCACCACAACGCCCCCCCGCCACGCCCGCCCCCGCAGGCTCAGCCCAGCCTTCTCGGCTCACCACAGAGCCAGACCCACCCACTCGGCTCCCCGGGCCCCACACACTGCTCTGCTCCCGTCTCAACAGACACAGAGACACAAACCACGTGTTCGTGTGCATGTGTGTGCACGTCTGTGAGGGCGCCCTGTGCCCCGTGGGCTTAGGGGGGCATGTGAGTCCATGCAGGTGTGTGCAAGTGTCTGTATGTGGCGTGGCTATGTCTGTACAGGTATGTGATGATCCTGGGGGCACGTGTGTGTGTGTGTGTGTGTGTGTGAGAGAGAGAGAGAGAGAGAGCGAGCGTGCTCGCATGGCACGGCATGTGATCATGAGTGCACACATGTGTGAGCGTGTGCTTGCAGGTATGGAGTGTGATTATGAGTGCATGCGTGCTCATAATGTGTGTGTGCTCACCTGGCACGCCGTGTGATTGTGAGTACATTCTTGTGTGTGTACTCACACCACATGGCATGTGATGATGAGTGCACGTGTGTGTGAGTGTGTGCTCACGTGGCTCGGCGTGTGATTGTAAGTGCATGCATGTGTGCACTCACATGGCATGGCATGTAATCGTGAATGAGTGTGTGCGCTCACGTGGCACAGCGTGTGATCGTGAGTGCATGTGTGTGTGAGTGTGTGCTCCATGGCACAGTGTGTGACTGTGAGTGTGCAGCCACACAGGCCCTGGCCTGTCCCGCATGTGCTCCAAGCTGGGAGCGAGGCTGCTGCAGGCCCTTCGCTCCCGTCCCCCGGGTGCTGTGAGGGGCTCTGTCCTCCGGACACAATGACCCTAACACTGACCATGTCCTGTCCAGGCCCACTCTTGTCCGGGCCAACGCTGTGTCCCACCGGGACAGGTGCCCTGAAGCTCCCAGGTAAGCTCCACCCGCACCCACAGCTCCTTCCAGCATCCAGGGCATGATCAGGACTACTGGGAGCAGGTGGGCCTAACACGAGGTGGGGGGGGGACACAGCAGCCCCCGGGGCCCAGCCCGACAACACCCACTTCTCCTGAAGGGGCCGGCCAGGCCGGCTGCTAGGACACGTGCAACCCAGGACCACTCAGACAGGCGCCAACTCACACCACACCTACTTCCCCATACTTGCTGTTCCCACACCTGTTCCCCCACCTGCTGTCCCTCACCTGCTATCCCCACATCTGCTATCCCCATGCCAACCCCAGGTCTGTGAGCTCAGGATGAGCCGGTGTCCATGCAGAACCCCGGGCCAGTGCACTGTGCCTGACAGCCCAGACAGGAGCCTGCGGAGACGCCCACGCGGGCCCGCCCCATCTCCTGAGGTCTGGGGTCAGGGGAAGCCAAGTTCACCAGGGACAGCTCAAAGGCTCAGCCAGCACGATTACTGATTAACGAGGAAGCGGAGCCCCACCCGGCACCCCACTCCCCAGCCCCTCGCACCCCCACACCCTTACGGGACCACTGACACACGCAACACCCCACACGCTACACACGATCCCACAAACACAGTCCATTTGCATTGGAACCACACCCCACAAGCTGCAAGGCCTGGCAGGCACACACAGGCGCAAACCCCTACGGGCTACATGCAGCCCCTCACACTCACACACACACAATTTCGCAGCACACCCCACACCCGTCAGGACCTCGGCAGCACGGCCACCAGCCTGGAGGGGGAAGCCAGCCCCTTGTCATAGGAGGCGCATCTCCAGGACGCGCGACACACCCCTGTACACACCACTCAGCCGGGCGTGTCCTGCAGGGACAGACATGCAGGTGGCAAGCAGGCAAGCAAGAAAGGTGAGAAAGGTGGGGTCACCGTGGGCACACGCGCCAGGGCCCCGGGCAGGCCCGCGCAGGGGCAGAGGAGACCAGCTACTAAGGCTGTGTGGGCAGGCAGGTGGGTGGGGGGCTGATCTTGCAGCACCCGGTCAGTGGGTTGACGCCAGAGGCAGGCAGCAGCATGGCAACAGCACCCGCTGCCCCCGCGGTGTCCTTCAGCAACAGCACAGAACATTCCAGAAAACACACAGGCATTGTCTGTCGGGAGAGGCTTCCCAGCCTGGGCCCCTGGAAAGAAGGACAAGGACCACAGGCAGGAGAGGTCGGGAGTGGACACATGGGGAAGAGGCCAGAGGCTGCTTCTTACACTGCCTCGCGGCACAAGCGTCAGGTCCAGACCTGTAATATCAACAGGGGAAGGGCCCCAACCTGGACGCAGGGCCACTCATGGCCCGGGCAGCACCGGCCACAACAGGCCAAGGCCACGAAGCCCATCCAGGGGTGAATGCTGCAGAGCTGGGGGGGCACTGACCCCCCACTACATCCATGCGTCCCTGTCCACGGGTCACTCCCAGACACAACCCGGCCACATCCACCATGTCCACGGACCCCGCCACACCCGTCACTGCCCCACCGTGTCCACCACCCCCACTGCCCATGGATGGAGGACTCGCCCGACATCGCCCTCTCTGTGTGCCACGGCCGCTGCAGCCACAGTCCCACCAATTGGCACGTCCACACGTGAGCGCCCTCTGTCCCCCTACAGAAGTAGGGCTTGTTCCTAGGTGCATGTGCACACCTGCACACGTGTGTGCGTGCATGATCCTGGCGTGCACCAAGAAGGGCTCTGGGTGGAACACGGGAAGTGAGCGGCACAGTGGAGAGACTCCGGCTCCTGGGTCCCTGCATGTGGACACCTGCCTGCTGGCCCTGACTCTGCTCGCTGACCAGACTCTGCTCGCTGACCAGACGCTGCCAGTAAGGAGATGCCCTCAGTCCAGGAGCCCCCAGCCCGCTGCCTGACCACGGCCTGGGGGCCCGGAGTGAGGGGCTGAGACACAGCAGAACAGACCTCCAGGCGCCCCCCAAATGAGCCCCCAGGAACAGGCAGACCCTGAGTCTCAAGAGCAGGAGCGACCTCACCCTGTGGCCCTGCCGCCAGGAGCGACTGGCATGAGGGGCCCCAGTGCGGCTCCCCCGGCCACGCAGCAGGAGGCTCAGCCCCTCCCACCCTGCGTCCGTCCATCTGCCTGTCCATCTGTCTGCCCCCCTGAGCAATTTCCGCTCTTCTGCCAGCTGAACTGCATGGGCCACAGGCCTTCGGACACGTGGCGTGGTGCCACAGCTGCACCGACGCTCGGCTTGAAGATCCAGGGTGGGTTTGGGGGCACTCAGGAGTGGGGGGCACCGGAGGCCGACAGCCCACCCTCCTCCCACCCCCGCCCCAAGGGAGCCTGGAGACCTGAGGGGCGGCTGGGGCACGGCTGCGGGCCCCTCACCAGCCCAGCCACGCGGGCACAAGATGCTCCACGGAAGAGTGCGAGGTAGCGCGGGGCCCCCAGGAACGCTTTGTAGCCCCCCACCCCGCTTTGTAGCTACTGAAATGTGCCAAGACGGAAGCCCCCAGGCAGCCCAAGGCCCGTGAGGCCCAGCAGAGCCCGCAGGCCCCAGGCCAGCCCACAGGACACCTGAGCCACGAGAAGTCATGGTCAAGAGTTGCCAGAGGAACAGGCGCAGGGGAGAGGGAGGTGGGTGGCAGAGGGGGACGCGGCCCCCAGGCATAGGGGATGCGGGGCAGTCAGAAAACACCCCCCCCTACCCCCGGAGTAGAAGCCCTGAGACGCTGGCATGCGTGTCCTTTAAGAGCCCCCGAGGCCAGGTACCTCCAAGGTCGGCTCCAGGCAGGCCAGGTGTGCTCTGACATGTGTCACACACTCACCCACTCCAGGGCCTCCACAAACTCACCGCAAACTCACCGGGCACTGGGGCACTGGCCTGAGGGGGGAGGGGGAGCAGGGGCGCAGGGCTGGGGGAGGGGCCTCCACGGGAAGAGCCTCCCCTCCCCGCTGCCTCCCTGGAACCGGCAGAGTCCCCACAGCACCTCCTGGAGGCTGCAGGCCGTCACTCCTTCCGGGCCATGGGGGGGGGTGTGGGCACAGCCCCCAGAGTCTCCCCAGGGGCCGGGCCAGCTGCTGGGAACCTCGGGTCAGGCCTCAGGCCCTCCCTCCAGCCTAAGACCAGTCAAGCGAGATGGAGCCCTCGGGGCTGGCAGGCGTCCCGGTCACTCCCACGCGCAGAGGACGGACACCAGCTCTCTGAGGGGCTGATGCGCCCCCCCCCACCCGCCTTCCCCAAACTCCCCAGCCACCCCAGAATAGAAGCCAACCCCATGCGACCTGGTGGCGGACCCCCGCTGTCCCCAGGGACCTCCTGGCAGGCCCCACACGTGCCTGGGGGGACAGTCACCCTGCGTGGTGTCCCTGGGGGGTCCCATAGGCGACGCTGGCTCCCGAGACCACCATGTTGTCCCCCACAGACCTGCAGGGGGCTGCCGTGAACGGGGTGAACAGGCTCACGCCTGCCCAGCCCCCACTTCGTGTCACCCGGGATCTAGCCCATCACTGTGGCAACCGAGCGAGCCGAGAACCAGCCGCCTTTGTCCCCCTCAGACCATTCCGGCCGTGGCCACGAGGTCCATGCAAATTTCCCATGAGCCTTGTAAATTTCCACTGGGTGCTGCCTTGATCTCTGACTCCCAGCGGGTTTATTTTCCGTGACATGCCTCCCGGAAGCCTGTGATCTTTAAGTGCTGCCCATCAAGGAACATGAGCTGTGACACCCTCGAGGTGCTGTGCCTCCCCCCCCCCCCAGAGCCACAGGCCAGCCCAAGCATTCTGCCCCTACCCTGCCCCAGGACAAACCTCCCTGTGTCCCCGCACCTGCACCAGGAGGTGGCGTTTCCATACTGGCTCTGGGCTCGGCGGTGGTGGCGTGCAGATGGAACTCTTGCACCCCTGCTTGCCCCCACCCTGCCCCACACCAAAGCTTGGGGTCCCGGCTCTCCTTGAACTGGGCAGACGGAGTCCCCTCGCGACACTGCGATGGGGTCCGACCACAGGGTGAGCCACAGAACTGTTAACCCACCTTGGTTAACAGCTGACAAGGTTGGGGGCTGCGGCCTCGGTGGGGTCACCCAGATGAGGTCAGGGGCTGCAGCCTCAGGGTCATGGAGTTCAAGGATCTCTAGAGAGTCACTTCTGGTAGGGTGCCAGCCACCCCCATAGTGCTCAGGGCTCACTCCAGCTGTGTCTGGGGCTCACTCCTGCTTACTTGGGGGCCAGCGCGCTCCTCCCGCCTCAGTCACTCCTTACACGGCCCCCTTGTTTCCTGCTTGTACCAGGCAGCTGCAGGCTGAGCGTCTCAGGGGCCCGAGAGTCCGGGGTTGCTTCTCGCAGCCATAGGCAGGCCTGCGACAGCTCCAGGTGGCCACTGGGACGGCGTCGGGCCGCAGGGCAGTGTCTGCCCCTCAAGGGCACGGGATGACCGGAGCCTGGGGACAGAAGCCAGCCCGCCCATGGGCGCTTCAGGGAGACCCTCTCCAGGCCACCAGGCTGGGCCCATCCTGCTGTTCCCCATCAGTCTGGGTGCTGCCCCACCCCCCAACTAACCCCTGAGCCCCTCTGCTCCAGCTCTGAGCCTCTCACGGTCATTCAGCCTTGCAGACGGTCCATCTGCTTCATTCTAGTTTCTGGCCACCTCTGTGTTAGTGATTGTTTCTCAGAGGGGGAGCCACATGCGGGTGCTGGTGGTTTCCTCTGGCTCTGTGCTCAGGAGTCACTCCTGGTGGGTTCGGGGGACCCAATGGGGTGCCAGGGATTGACCTGGGTCAGAGGAGAGCCTTCCCGCTGTCCAATCATAGGCCCTGGGCTAGTAAGACTTTTTTTTTTTTACTTTTTTTCTTTTTGGGTCACATCCGGCGATGCACAGGGGTTACTCCTGGCTCATGCACTCAGGAATTGCTCCTGAAGGTGCTCAGGGGACCCTATGGGATGCTGGGAATCGAACCCGGGTCAGCCACGTGCAAGGCAAACGCCCTCCCCGCTGTGCTATCGCTCCAGTCCCAGTAAGAAAATATTTTGTTTTGGGGCCACACCCAATGATGCTCAGGGGTTACTTCTGGTCAGGAACTACTCCTAGTGGTGCTCGGGGGCCCTTTGGGGGTGCTGGGGGTCGAACCCGGGTCGGGCTTGTGCAAAGCAAATGCCCTCTCCCCACATTACCCAATCACTCAGCCCCTGGGTTAGTACTTTCTTTTATTTTTTTGTTTATAGGGGGGCCGCCCCACCAGGGGCTCGGGACCCCTCCCAAGACTCACAGTCAGCCAGGCGGGGTGGTAGGCGCTGCTGGGACCCTGGGAGGGGTCACCTCCTCCAGCAGTGGTCGTGCCAGCCGCAAGCGAGGAGCACCCCCACCCTGACCTCCCGGGCCCTAGCCTCTGGTGTTACCCTGACTACAATCCCACTAATCGTGGTATCTGGAGCACTCCGTGTCCCAAGGCCACCGCCCAGTGTCCCCGCCCCGCCAGCACCAGCTCTGAGCGCTCCCACGCCCACTGTACCCTCTTAGCAAGTCCCGTCTGTTTTCTCTAGTTGCAGCTCTGTGATTTGCAGTACTGCAAGGACAGCTTCCCATGGGAGATCACTCTGCCCGTCCCTTCCTCCCGGCTGAGGACTCAGCACGGCAGCCTCTAACTACACGCACGCCACTGCAACTGTCCTGTTATGTCCTTTCTCGGAGATGCATAGTATTCCACTGTGCACACCCCCACCACCACCACTTCTCCATCCGTTCACCCGCAGGTGGGTGTACGGGCTGGCTCCTCACCGTGCCGAGAAACTCAGGTCCTTCCTGGCGGTGTTCTTGCGTTCGGGGCACGGATGCTGAGACGCAGAGAGGCCATGTGGGAGTTCTGTCCCACGTTTCCTGAGCCCCCGCCCCCGCGAGGTGGCTCCTCTCCCTGGTCAGCCTAGGGGACACCTCAAAGCTGCTGTTTCGGCCTCATTCCCGTTTCTGGCCCCAGGATCCTGGCGCTGGAGAACACCAGGCAGCTCCTGTCAGGCCTCAAAGCCTGGTGATGCGCCCTGCTGTCCCAGAGGCACCCTGCTGCCCCCACTCAGGCTGTGCCGCTCTCCCGGAGGGTCCCTTTCAACAGGCTGTGGGACCCTGCCCACAGGCAGTGCCGGGACCCTTCAAGACTGGGCAGTGAGAGCCTGCCCGGCGGGTTTGCCTGGCCAAGGCCGGCACCCAAGCCGGACACAGCCGTAGCGTCCCATCCTTCCTCCCGTAGCCCTGGCAGGTGGATTCCCTGCAGCCGCATGCACCCTCACACAGCTGCCCCCTCGACCCTACCCAGAGACCCCCACAGACAGGCTGAGTGGCCGCAGGAGAACCTACCCACCCGCTCGCCCCTCCACACACATTTACCCGGGGAGAGGTCGGCTCTGACCATGTCCACTGGGCCACTCAGTGCTGCAGCTACTGAGCAGAGGCAGAGACCCACGTCATGGGGATACTGGAGATGTCCACGGCCCTGCTCGAGGGAAATGGGCCACTCGGCCCCGCCATGCACCCCTGCAGCATCCCTCCCCCACCCGACCACACCCCCGCAGCACCCCTCCCCCATCCAACCGCACCCCTGCAGCACCCCTCCCCACCCCTGCAGCACCCTCCCACATCCGACTGCACCCCTGCACAGCTCCCTCCCCCACCCGATCGCACCCCTGCAACACCCTCCCCCACCCGATCGCACCCCTGCAACACCCTCCCCCACCCAAATCAGAGCGGTGGCCGTGGCCGCAGGAGAAGGAGAGCAGAAGGGGTGCGGCCAGGCGGCCCTGAGTCCAGAACGAGTTCTCACGCGCAGGAGGGGCTGTGTCCGCAACTGCAGAGCCCAGCAGGTTCTTGGGTTCTGGGGGAAGAGTCCAGCCTTCCTGGGGAGGCCACCACAGACTCAAAGGCTTGAAAAGGAAGGTGGCAGGAAGGGGCAAGGATCAGTAACAGGAGCAATGAAACAAGAAGGGGGAGGAACGAGGAAGTCGGGGTGGCTGGGACGTGCCGGGAAGGACAAGATGAAGTCCGGGTTGGGACGGGCTGCGGGTGGAGCCGAGTCTGGGGGGCACCCAGAGGGAAGGGGAATGACCAGGAGGGGCAGGGGAGCAAGGGACCAGGCAGGGAGGGCAGTTCCCAGATCCCCAGCACTGCACCTGGTCCCCGAGCCCCTCCGAAGCCATCCCCGAGCTCAGCGCCGGGAAAAAGCCTGAGCACCACTGGGCTGGAAACGGCAGCGTGGGCAGGGTCTGGCCCGGGTTCCATCCCCACCACCTCAGGAGAGCAGAGGCAGGAACAAGCCCTGAGCACAGTCGGCCCTGGCCCAGGGAAAACAAAATAAAAGCAAATAATCCACTGTGGGGCCCAGAGACATGGTACAGCAGGCAGGGACCTTGCCTTGTCCGCGGCCAATGGGGTTTCAACCCCAGCACCCCACATGGGTCCCCGAGCCTGCCGGGAGTGAGCCCTGAGCACCGCCAGGTGTGGCCAAGGAACTGAGGGCCGGCCCCAACAGCTTCCCAGAGTCCTGCTCAGGAAGGACAGTGGCAGAGAGCCAGCGGCCCCGCAAGAGGCATAAGGCGTTGCTCCACGGCGGCCGGGGCTGGCATGGGGCCTGGTGGCCACGTGCGTTCCAGGGCAGCCATGTGGGGGTGTGGGCATGTTCAGCCACTCAAGCTCCATCACAAGGCAGCTGGGCCAGTGGACACTGTGGCCCAAAGGCTGAGCATCACAGGGGCGCCCCCTGACCCCGCATCCTTGGGAGGCCACAGAAGTAAATCAAGGAAAGGCAGGAAGAGAACCAGAACATGCAGAGTCGGGCCCCCAAAGGACCATGGCCTGGATGCGTCTGACTATGGACGGACAGAGGGGTGACGGGGCGTGGGGCCGTGGGGAGTCTGGGGGGCACACGGTATGGGGGCACAGAGGTATGAGGGCACAGAGTGGGTGGGGGCACAGGGGTTCGGGGGTGGCTGCGGGGCACACAGGAGCAGGTAAGAAAATATGGGGAGTTGGGCTGGAGCGATAGCACAGCGGGGAGCGTTTGCCTTGCATGCAGCTGACCTAGGTTCGATTCCCAGCATCCCATATGGTCCCCGCAGCACAGTCAAGAGTAATTTCTGAGTGCATGAACCAGGAGTAACTTCTGTGCATCGTCAGGTGTGACCCAAAAAAAAAGCAAAAAAAAAAAAATATGGGGAGTCTGCCCACACACACCTGCCTGGGCCCCCAGGTGGCACCATCCCCGTGGGCTCCTGGGGAAACGTGTCACCCTGTCCCGGGGAGCATCGGCCGAGGCCAAGACCCAGCGCCCAGGGCCTGCAGGAACCGAGCCAGGCGCGGCCAGGCTTGTGCTGAAGCGGGCACAGTGCCCCCCTGCAGGGACGGGCACAGGGACAGGAAAGAGCCAGTCTGAGCTGTGTGGACACCCAAGCCTTCTGCAGGCTTGGGGTGAGGTGGCTGCCAGAGGGGTGCAAGGAGCAGAGGGAAGCCGAGGAAGAACTGTCCAGGGGAAAGGAAAGAATGTTCCAGAGACAAGTGCGTGTGGTCCAGCAGGGGGCTTGGTGGGTGGCTGAGAGGGCGAGGCAGGCACTGGGGGTCCTGAGGGGCGGGGACAAGTGACATAGGGTGTATGGGAGGGAGGAAGGTTTGAGGTCACCGAGGTCAAGAAGGGACAGAAAAGGGGCAGAGAGAGCAGACGGGCTGGCCTGAGAGGGCCTGGGTCAGGACACCCCCGGGGCCCGCCCGCAGGTCCTCAGGGTGACAGGGGTCACCCAGGGTGACGGCCCCCCATGGCTCTGCCTGACGCCCACGAGTCTCCTTCCTGCCTTCCCGGCGCTGACACCTGACAGGGCCGAGACCGTCTCTACCGCCCCCGCCCTCGGCACTACCTCCAGAGAGCTCCGCAGGGCTCCTGTCTGCATGTGTGCGTGTGCATGTTCGTGCATGTGCATGCATGTGTGTGCACGTGTGTGCGCCTGTGTGTGTGCGCATGTCTGTGCGTGCATGTGCATGTGTGTGCGTGTGTGCAGGTAGTGCCCATGCACATACCTGAGTGTGCGTATACACGTGTGTGTGCTGTGCATCACACTTGTGTGTGGCCTGCTGTGGGCCCCCGCAACCTCCGCACACTCAGAACAGCTGGAGCGTCCCGCCTCGGCCTCTCCGGGGCTCAGTGCAGCCCGGGCCGCCTCGCCGAGCTCAGCCGTCACGCATCTGGCAAGGCGGGCCCGGACAGCAGCCGGGCAGGGTGGTGCCGAGAGGCCCAAGTCTGGGTGCCACAGCCAGACTCACCCAGCTCAGCTTCACACACGACAGCTCCCCACCGCGGCCGAACAGACAAGGAAGACGGCGTACGGCCCGGGAGTACTCAGCTTGGGCTCAGAGAGCACCGCGCACATGGGCAGCTCAGAACACGTGAACGCCATTCCACATGGAACAGTCGGGAACAGCATCTGAGAAACCAGAGAACTTTGTTTGGGGCTACACCGGCTCTGCGCTCGGGGGCCACTCCTGGTGGGCTCAGGGACCCGCAGGGCCACGGCTCGGCCCCTGAGGACTTTCATTATCTGGAAGGCGGTGGGTGGAGAAGTGCGGCCTCTCGTGTTTGTGATTCCTCCTCCCGCTTCCACAGGGGGCCCTGCCTGGCCCCCTCCCTGCCGGCCGTACCCTCCCTGATGCCCGGCCACTGGGGCCCCGGGCGTCCCTCCTCTAAAACCCGCAAGAAGCACTAGCCGGGGAGCTGGGCCGCTGGCCCCGGAGATGGTGCCAAGTCCCCTCCTGCACTGAGCTGCGACACAGCCCGAGCGCTAGGAGCCTGTCCCGGTTCCCGGGCTCAGCGGGGGAGTTGCCCACCAGGTCCTTGTCCATCTGCACAGCCGCGACCCCCATGCTCCAGCCAGCAACCCTGCTCCCCACAGGACTCTGCTCACACACACACACACACACACACACACGCACACTCACTCACATACTCAGCTCTGCTCACACTCACACACACTCAGCTCTGCGCACACACGTTAACACTCAATAGCACACACACATATTCAACTCTGCTCACGCTCACACCCCGTTCGTGGCACTCAGCCTCACACGCACATCAGCCCCGGTGCCATCCCATCCATCCCAGCCGTCCCCATCCATCCCGGCCGTCCCCATCCATCCCAGCCGTCCCCATCCATCCTGGCCCGGACGCCGCTGAGTTCCCACACCTAACACCCCTAACAGAGAAGGCACATCCCGGCTTCTTCCACTCACTGTCTGGGGCAGCAGGGGGGTCTGAGAGGCCCCAGAACCATGAGGGCGCCTTGGTCCCCCCCGCTCCTGCAGCCCCAGCCATGGCCTACCCGCTCACAGTGAAGCCCAGGCCTGGGCATAGGCTCGAGCCCAGACTCCACCTCGGGCCGATGTGTCTGCGCAGCCCCGAGGAGCCAGGAACCCCACGCACATGAAGAAGACCTGCCGAGACGCCTTGCAGACGGACAGACACAAACATGGCACCTGGAGGCATGTACGGTGACTGCGGAGCGTGACACGGGCTATGAGCACTGCATAGCACTCTGGAAATCTGAGAAAATCTACACCAGGGGCTGGAGCGATGGCACAGCCCTTCCTCACACGGCCAACCTGGGCTCAGCCCCTGGCATCCCATATGGTCCCCAGGGAACTGCCAGGAGTGACCCCTGAGCATCGCCAGGTGTGGTCCCAAAACTAACAAAATCTAAGAACACAGGCAGCTCTGTACCGGCCAGGGGAGTGGACACTCATCCCAGACTGACCGCGCTGGACAGTTGGCTCTCTCGCCTTCTCTCTCGCTCTCACCCTCTTCCTCCCTCTCTCCCTCAACACCCTCTCCCTCTGTCCCTCTCCCTCTCTCTCTCCCCCTTTCTCTGTCCCTCTCCTTCTTTCTCTCTTTCCCTTTCTCTCCCTCTTTCTCTCTTTCCCTCTCTCTTCCTTTCTGTCCCTCTCCCTCTCTCTCTCTCTCCTTCTCTTTCCCTTTCTCTCTCTCTCTCTCTCTCCCTTTTCTTCTTTTTTTTTTTCAGTTTGGGGCCATACTTGGCAATGCTCAAGGCTGATTCCTAGTAGGCCTCAGGGAACCCTATGGGATGCCGGGGATGGAACCCGGGTCAGCCGCGTGCCAGGCAAATGCCGTTCCCCCCGCTACGCCATTGCTCCAGCCTGCATGTGGGACAACTTCAGTCAACAGCCTGACCAAATGTCACAAAATTTGAAAAGTGGATCTCCCACTACCGCAGGAAAGCAAGAATGACAGGCGGCCGCGTGGGGACTGGGTGCCCCAGAGTTTGGCCGGGGCGGGGGCGCAGGGCCACCCCACCCAGGGACATGGGGACACGGGACCCTGAGTGCCAGAGCTGTGGGGACTGTCTGGAAAACAGCCTGTGTGGCGAGACCGTCCTGCCTGTGCTGCCCTGCCCATCGTGAGTCCATCCGCTTCTGCCCTGCCCCTCTGTGCATCCATCCGCTCCTGCCCTGCCCTGTCCATCTGTCCATCTGCTGCTGCCGTCGCAGTTCCTACCAGCCAGTGTTCCTGGGGCCTCTCGGATCGGGGAAACCCGTCTCTCATCTCAGAACTCGGGAGGCGTTTGCCAGGCCCGAAGGGGACGACGGAACAGTGTCCGGGCTGGCCTCAGGCACCTCTGCTCTGGGACCCAGCGCTGGGGGGGCACACGCGGGCCTCCAGGGCCGGGCTCAGTGCTGGCGGGGGTGGGGGGCTGCAGGCCCAGGGCCAAGGGCCGGGGCCTGTGGGGTGCTGAGAAAGACGCTTGCTGAGGCTCCACCACCAACCCTTCTCCCCTCCTCATCCCGCCCCATCCTCCTCTCTTCACCCCTCCTTCCTCCCCGGCCCGTCTCACCCCTCCTTCGTCTCACCCCTCCTTCCCCTCTCCCCTCCCCCTCCCCTCCTCATCCCTCCCACTCCTTCCCCTCTCCTCCTCATCCCTCCTTCCCCTCCCTCTCCCTTCCCTCCTCATCCCTCCCACCCCTCCCCACCCTCCCCTCCTCATCCCTCCCTTTCCCTCCTGTCCTTGGCCCTTGCAGGTCTCAGCACCGCCTGCAACCCACTCCGCCCCAGGGCCAGGCCAGCTCGGCCCCCGAGCCACCCCCCAAACCTCCTATCTCACGAGCCAAGGAGGGGGCCCTCCCTTCCCGCCCGACTCTCCTATCTCGGGCTGCCCGTGGACACTCGCGTGGGGGTCTAGATCTTCCTCTGCAGGCAAAGCTGCTCTGGCTCTTTTGCTCTTTTGTTGTCAGTGCCTGGGCCACACCTGGTTGCTCAGCTGCTACTCCCAGCACAGTGCTCAGGCCCCTCCTGGTTCAGTGCTCGGGGACAGTCCCCGGCACCAGCCCACAGAGTGACCGCCCAGCCTCACAGGGCAAGTCGGTAAAAGAACGCTTCTCAGGGACGAGAGTGACCCCAGGGGCTGCCTGCCACCCGGGCCCGGGGCTGCTGGTTGCTGATGCGTTTCACCCGTCGAGAGAGGGGCTCTGGGTCTGACCTGGGCTCGGGTGCGACACCTCTGTCCTGCCATGTGCTTGGGGACGTGGGGACACGAGCGACAGGCCAGGGGTGGCCCCGACTCGGCCCCCGAGCCTCCACCCCACCTGGCCTCTCTGCTGGGGCATCTCCACTGGCCCCGGCTGTGGCTGCCCGCTGAGTGCCCACCGCAAGGGGCTTGGACGGGGTCCCCGTGCCCCCCGATGGGCTCAGTGACACTTCCAGGTGCCCACTGTGGCCTTCCCAGTGGCCACCCACGGCAGCACCCCAAAACTAAACCGAGTGGCCTGCACCCCTCTTCACCAGCCCCCAAAGCCAGGCCTGGGGAGTGGCGGAGCATTGACGCGTGGGCCTGGGGCCCAACCCCTGTTGTAGCTTGCACGGAGACCATTTCCGTGCAGTTCCGGTCCTGATGGCCAGCACCCTGGGCTCAGAGCGGTTCTGGCCATGTATGAGGGCCTGGGGGCCTGGCGCAGAGGCCTCCATCCACAGCCTGGAGCCGCTTATCAGAACCTTAACACCCCGCCAGCTCGTGGCCACAGCGCCAACCCCGTCTCCAGTGTGTCCAAGGAAACCCGTGAGCCCAGAGCCCTGACAGCGGCCAGCGGGACGGGCACGTGGGGCCTTGGGGCTCTGAGAACAGCACCCCCACTTCTCTCACCGCCTCGGCTTCCCACACTCCTGCCGCCCCACGTGGCCTGAGGAAGTGGACAGCTGGGTGGGCGCTGACCTGGGCTCCAGGCTGACCAGCCCCTCTGGGCCCCCCACGCGGGCACCGCACCTCTGCAGGTCTGGACCACAGGGTCTACGGCAGCCGGGCAGGGGACACACCCAGCAGGACCTCCCAGCAGGGCGTGACAGTCCAGGGCAGAGGGCCAGGCCTGCCTGAGACCCCTGCCCACCCGCCTGCCAGGTTCCAACCAGTGCTGTGGGCCCAGCCAAGGGTCCGGGGGGAGAAGCCAGTTTGCCTGTGAGGTCTCCGCAGCCGCCAGGCCCAGCGCAACGACCCTGCTGGGTAAGGAGGGTGGGCAGATCCCCCCAAGCCCCCAACCCCGGGACCCTGGGACCGGCAATCTGGGAAGCCGGGAATGGGCAACCCTGAGAGGCCGGGCAGGCCGCGGGCAGGTCCCTCCAGGCCGCCTGGGCAGCGCCTGCATCTCTGCCGGCCGGAGGGCTGGGAGGGGGCTGCTCCTGCGGGGTCTCCACCGCTCCCTCCCGGGGCACACGCCGCCACCTGTCCGGAGGGGCCTGGAGCACCGCGCCGCAAATCCCCCGATTCCGGCAACTTCTCCCGAAGTTAAAGGGACCGACGCGCATCGCGGACGCAGGGCGCGGGCGTCCCCGGGCGGCGGACGTCCCTGGGCGGGGGGCGTCCCTGGCAGGACTCCCTGGGCCGGGGGCGTCCCTGGCGGGGCTCCCTGGCGGGGGTCGTCCCTGGCGGGGCTCCCTGACGGGGCTCCCGGCCGGCGTCGCGGGCGGCGCTGCGCGGGGCGGGGGTCGCGCCCCCGGCCCGGCCGGGGTCTCACCTGCGGCGGGCGGGGTCGCTCCGGGCGCGTTCGGCCAGTCCCGGGGCCGCTGCTGGGCCGCCGGCCCGGGGCCTGCTCCGGCCTCACTTGCGCCGCCCCCGCCGCGCCACTTCCTGTGCGGAGCCCAGTTCCGGCGGGCGGGCAGGGACACGCGGGGGACACGGGGCGGGACACGGGCGGGGACATGGGCGGGGACACGGGCGGGGACACGCGGGGCACACGGGCGGGGACATGGGCGGGGACACGAGCGCGCACACGGGAGGGGACACGGGCGGGGGGGGGGGGGGGGGACGCGGGAGGCACACAGGGTGGGGATACACACGGGGGACACACAGGTGGGGTACACGCAGGCAGGGGAAATGCAGGGCAGGGGACATGGGTGGGGGCCACAGGGGACACGCAGGGCGACACATGGGGGGATTCGAGGGGATGCGCAGGGGGCGGGTGCAGGCCTGGGGGGGACACATGCGGGCCTCAGGGCGGAGGTACCTGTCGTTGGGGCATGCGGGGTGGGGGCAGAGGGTGCCAGGACAGGTGACTGGGGGCACACATGAGGGTTGCGGTGGGGCTTGGAGGTCCCACAGGGACGTGGGGTGGGGGACCTGTGGACAGGGCTGGCAGGGGTGCAGGGATGCGGGTGGGGGTCATGCAGAGTGGGGGGATGTGCAGGGACACAGGGGTGTGGGGGGGCAGCAGGGAGGGGAGGGCAAGGTGGGGGAAGGGGACACGGGTATGTGGGGAGGGTGCTGGGCAGGGAAGTGGGGACAGGAAGCAAGGAGAGGACATGGGGACAACTTGGGGACAGGACAGTGGTGGGCGCCCAGAGAGGGCTGAGGATCACGTGTGCGGGGGGGGGGGAGGGGAGCGCGGCCCCACCTGTGTTCCTGTCCCCTGGGGTGTTCCTGAGCCCCCACGGAGCCCTCTGCGGGACACGCCCTGGCGTGCAGGCTCTGGGCGCCCTCCTGGCCGTCCGGGAGACAGTGCCCAGCACCTGCAGTGGGGTGGGGGTGTCCGGCACCAAGCCTGTAATCACCTGAACACAAGCGCCCATGATCCGGTTACACAGGTGCCAGAATGTTTTTGGTTACCGCCACCTTTCACCTGACGCTTTCTAGCGGCTGAACAGGAAGGTTCTGCCTCTGCGTGGGGCACATTCTAGCCAGGGCCGGACCCCTTCTGTCCCCATGAGCAACGAGGGCGGGCTCGGCACCACGCTGGCCTGAGGCCCCCAGCTGGCCCCTGGCCCTGCCTGTGCTGAAGGACACTCCTGCGGGCACCCAGAAGAAGGTCAGGTGCTCCGGACCCCGTAGAAGAGTCCAGGGCTGCAGGGCAGGGAACCTGGTGCCTAGCCGGGCCCTCAGCTTGGTTCGTTCAGTTGTTTGGCGGCCACACCTGGCGGTGCTCAGGGATCACTCCTAGGGGCTCGGGGGACCATATGGGGTGCCGGGGATCGGACTTGAGTCGGCCCTGTGCCAGGCAAACCCCCACCCTCTCATACATACACACTGGCCCATCGCTCCCGCCCCTTCTTGTGGCTTCTTAAATTCACGGACAAGTCCTGAGCCTGTTGACCCTTGAAGAGTTCCTTTGTGCTTTCAGGAGCTGAAGTGATAGCACAGCGGGGAGGGTGCTGACCTTGTACATGATTGGCCTGGGTTCAATCCCTGGCATCCCATAGGGTTCTCTGAGCACTGCCAGGAGTGATCCCTGAGCATTGCTGAAGTGTGACCCAAATCCCAAAATGTTTGAATTTAAAAAATTATTTTTTCCCCAGGTTTGCTTGTGCTTTTATTCTGCTGGGCTGGAGGGTCTTGAGGGGTCTCTGTGCGGGCTCCACACACACGCACCCCATTCACCCGTGCCCATGATCACTTGGTCGCCACCCTGTGAAAGAGCAGAAGGAACAGCGAGCCGCCCCCCCCAAACCCGCCCTGTAGGATGGCCCCAGGGCTTGACCCCAGAAGCCCCCCTTCCCACCCCCCAAGTGCGTGGTCTCTCAGGACCCCAAGGGAGGACACCGTCAGGAGAGGGGCTTTCTGTGGAAGGACAAGGGTGCCCCATGCTACAGCAGTGCCTGGCCGGAGCAGGACTCAGCCCAGGCCGGGTAGGCGAGAACTGTGACCCTGGCTAAGGGTGTCCGGCTGGGCCTCACCTTCAGTTTCTCTCGCTGAAGAGCAGGTGCGGGCCGGACCCTGCTGGCCACAGGGGCCGCAGCTGAGTTCCCCCCAAACCAGATGCCCAGCAGCCGGCCGCCACATGTGGCCCAGGCTGACGTGCCCATGGGCGCCGGGACAAGCTCGGTGACTCCCATGGTAGCCCAACACCGGGCGCAGGGGGCCACCTGGAGATGCCTGACTGATGACTGAGCCCCCTGACACCCCGGGAGGGGGGGCCTGCCGAGAAACCTGGAGGTCAAGTCAAGGTCACAGGGTTGGGGGGCCAACCCAGTGCCCCCAGGGTGGGTGGGCTCGGAAGCGGGACCCCCACCATCTCTCCTCCTTCCGGGTCCTGGTAGCTCATCTCCAGCCCATGCCCGCACCTCGAGGTGCATCCTGGGGCCGTGCTCGGGCTCACATATGTCAGCCCCGCACCTTCCCCTCACTCCCCCCGCCACGCTTCTGAGGGCCCACCCTGCTCGGCCCATCTGAGGTGCCACCTGGCCGGCCTGGCCCGGCTATGCTCTCATGAGTGTCACGGTGTCCCCAATCCTAGGCACTCTCCATATCGGGTGCCCTTCCCTGCAGCTCAGTGGCTGGTGGGTGGGGGGTGGGTACCACAGGGATGAGGCCAGCTCTGAGCCTCTCTTCTCTCATAGGCTGACCCTAGCTCCCGCCCAGCTCTCTCAGCAGCTGTTGTTTTGGGCCTCACCCAGCAGTGCTCTGGGCTTACTCCTGCTTCTGCACTCAGGGGTCAGCCCGGAGGGGCTTGGGGGCCGTCTGGGGGTCAACCTGGGCTGGCTGTGTGCAAGGAAACAAACTCCCGGCTTCCAGGATCTCCAGAACTTTTTTTGCTTTTTTGGGTCATACCCAGCAATGCACAGGGGTTCCTCCTGGCTCTGCACTCAGGAATTACCCCTGGTGGTACTCAGGGGACCATATGGGATGCTGGGAATCAAACCCAGGTTGGTCGCATGCAGAGCAAACGCCCTACCTGCTGTGCTATTGCTCTGGCCCCTCTCCAGAACATTCTTAAAATCGTTTTACATTGTTTTGGCTGATTAGGAAAAGGAGGGGTGCAGAGATATCTCAGGACCCGAGCAGGAACGGGGTGAGCCCAGGGATCTGCTTCCTCCAGACACCCAATCTGGGCACCACTTGGACCCTCTCTCATCCCCCTGTGCAGCCCGGCTCCTGGGACAGTCCTCTCAGGCATCAGGATCCCCCTGTAACACAGGCTCCAGCTCCGGAAGCGCTGGGCTGTGCCCTGAGAGCTGGGCAGGGGCTGCACAGATCCCCCCGGCTCCTGAGCATGTGCTGAGCAGGGAGGGCTTGGCTGGGGCCCAGGTACCCCAGGACAAGCAAATACACACACACACAAACACACCCATACACACAGGTACACTCACACAAGCTCACTGCACACACATGCACTCACACATGCTCACAAGTGCATGCTCTCATACATGCATACATACACACACTCACGTGTACACTCACACACGCACACACCCAGCATGCTCAGGGATCTGACTGGGTTGGCTGTGTTCACGGCAAGTGCCTTCACCACTGAACCATTTCTCTGACCCCTTAACTTTCTTTCTTTTTTTTTTTTTTTTTTGCTTTTTGGGTCACACCCAGCAATGCTCAGGGATTACTCCTGGCTCTGCACTCAAGAGTTAGTCCTGGCGGTGCTCGGGTGGGCCATACGGGATGCAAGGGATCGAACCCGGTTTGGCTGCATGCAAGGCGAATGCCCTCTCTGCTGTGCTATCTCTCTGCCCACACCCCCCTTCTTTTTGTTTCAGGACCCGGGTTTAGAATACTGTTAATACCAGCGTCTCAGTGGCACTGTGCCAGCCCCTGCCAGGCAGCACCCCTCCAAACCTCCTCCCTCACACCCTTTATAAGTTCCACGTGGCCATGGTGGGGTCACACAGCCCTGTGTGGCCTAAGGCGGCATGCAGTGGCCTGGCCCAAGCATCCATGCAGGGAGCGGCTGCTGGGGGAGCCTGACCTGGCCACACGCCATGGACAGTGCCGAGTCTGAGACAGTCACCGCAGGCCTGGGGCCAGCACCAAGAGCCATCGCCTTGGGTCCCCGCCCGCTGTCCTGGGAGTTGCACCACAGCCACCACTTCACAGTCACTTGCTTCTGACACCAGACTGAGTCACGTCAGGTCCCAGGCTGAGAGCTTGGGGGGCTTCTCGGAGTCGGGGTGCAGACTCCCCGCCACTCCCACCACCCCAGTGGCCTTGGTGGCCTCAACCGTAGACCCTGAGGTCTCTGGGCCTTGTGAACTGGCTCCCTAGCTCAACACTGACCTCCCAGTCGGGGCATGGCAGGCTGAGGGGGAGAGAGATGCGGAAGCCACTAAAATGACACCGACACAGAGGCACAGAGGAAAGCCAGCAACAGAGTGGACCGAAGCCTCCCTGGGCTCCACGGCCCCAGGCGGGCAAAACATTTTCACATAGAAATGTTTCTCCGATATTGATTTAAATATTTTGTAATAATTTAATATTTAATATTAGAGCAATAATTGCTTCTATGTATGTTTGGTACAGGTACTTTCCATGTACACACGCTTTGCATGTAAGTGTGCACGTGTGCTTGCTGTGCAGGCCAGTGCATGCGCCAGGCTCTGGGTGGTGGCCGTGAAGCCAAATGGGTAGCCCCCTGCGGCCCCGGGCCTCCTTCCTAGGGCTCTGAGCAGGCGCTGCTCCCACAGGAATCACCAGGGTCACACTCTGGGCTGCACCTGGGCCCCGTCTCGAGGGTTCCAGGAAGGCAGCTGCGTCCACGGCCTCTTGCCCTCCCTCCCTTGCCCGCTAGGTCCCGGGAGGCAGGCTGACACCGGGCCCCATGGCATGAGTCACATGTTTGTGCCGGACGACACACGAGGCAGTTTTCCTCACGGAGGCATGGGCGAGCCCGGCCCCATGAGACCCTGTCGAGACCTGGCGAAGAGTGGCCCCAGGTGCCATGCAGGGATCCGCCCTGTGCCACCGCCTCCTACGGGACCCAGCACCCGCCCAGACAGTGACAAAGGGCCCGAATGCAGGACCCAGAGCCAGGAAACCCCTAGGAGGTTGGACATGTAAGATCTGGCCGTGATGGGGGACAGAAGGCGCCCCAGGACAAGTAGATTACGGGGCTGCCAGGGTTCAAAGGGAGACAGGCCTGCAGGTCCCAGGGTGGAAGTCTGTGCCCCAAACACGCTACCAGCAAACACGTAAAATATGCAAGTTAGCATGGGCTGTGAGGGCCGGGGAGACGGGACAGCAGCGAGGGTGCCCTCCCAGCACAAGGCCACTGTCCTGGGCTCCATTCCGTCACCAGGAGTGATTCCGGAGCACAGAGCCACAAGTCAGCCCTGAGCACCGCCCCCAGAACAAAATCAATTTGAAAAATAAATGGTCTGGAGTCAAGAACAAAATAAGATTAAGACAGGGTGAAGGCAAGATTAGACTTTTTCTCTCCAAAGACAAAAAGAAACAGCATGTGACCAGACTCTGAGCCTCGTCCCCCTCAGGAGCGCGGGTCCGACATGAGGGGCATCAGCTCAGTGACAACGAAAGCAGGTGGGGAGCCGAAGAGCAGTATCGCCAGATGGGAGCCCACCCCGAGCACCTCATGCCCCCACCCGAGTGGCCCCACAAAAAAGGAAATTTTTTTTTTGGGGGGGGGGGAAGGTCACACCTGGCGATGCACAGGGGTTACTCCTGGCTCTGCACTCAGGAACTAACCCTGGCGGTGCTCAGGGGACCGTGGGATGCTGGGAATCGAATCCAGGTTGGCCGCGTGTACCCGCTGTTGCTCCAGCCACAAAAAGAAAAATTTTAAATAAAAGAAATAGACCAGGGATGCTGCTCGCGGTCAAGAAAGCCTGCCTTGACCGTGAGGGCCTCAGTTCCATCCCCAGCACTGAGAGATTTCAGAGCCCAGAGAGACGGGCCTCTCCCTGTGGAGTTGGCTCAGCGGGCTGGAGCTCAGGGTCTGCAGCAGGACAGACTGCACAGCGCCAAACGCTGTTGGGAGCAACCGGAGCACTACCAGAGGAAAGGTAAATACCCAAGGCGGACCCAAAACAAAAAGAAAGAAACGGGCCTGAAGCCAGTGACACTAGTTGCCCCTACCTCATCCCCTGAGGCCCCAGGGGCCGCTGGGCACCGCAGGTATCAAAGTTGGGGGCAGCTGGGGGAAAGGGGGGCAGCTGGGGGAAGGAATGTGGCAATACTTTCTTCTGCTCATTTTTTCCTCTAAATCTAAAAGTTATAAAATAATCTTTTTGGGGGTGGGGCGGGCGCCAGGGCGCTCAGGCTGCTCAGGGCTCTGGGGCAGTGACAGCTCTGCCTGTGCAGGGTCCGGACAGGGTCAGCAGACAAAGGCCCAATAGAGCCTGTGTCAGTCCCCGCAGGGTCGGCCGAGTGGCCCCAACAGTGAAAGGGCGAAGGGGCTCACAGCTCAGTGGCCAGGAGCAGAGGGTGTGTCCAGCAGGGTTGGCGGGTAGGCCCGGCAAATGCTCCAATCACGGTCAGACACAGAGAGAACCTGACCAATCACGGTCAGACACAGAGAGAACCTGACCAATCACGGTCAGACACAGAGAGAACCTGATCAATCATGGTCAGACAGAGAGAGAACCTGAACAAGCACGGTCAGACACAGAGAGAACCTAACCAATCACGGGCAGACACAGAGAGAACTTGACCAATCACGTAAAGCGCAGAGAGAACCTGACCAATCACGGTCAGACACAGAGAACCTGACCAATCACGGTCAGACACAGAGAGAACCTAACTAATCACGGTCAGACACAGAGAGAACCTGACCAATCACGTCAAGCGCAGAGAGAACCTGACCAATCACGTCAAACGCAGAGAGAACCTTACCAATCATGGTCAGAGAACCTGATCAACCACGGCCAGGCAGAGAACCAGAACCGGAACACAAACTCCCCCCCCTCCACACACACACACAAACACACACTTGGTGGAACGCAGGTCTGTGCTCACACGCACACCTGGCAGGGGTCTGTCTGTTCAGGTAAGTCGTTCATTCTCTATCTCGGCGGCAGTCCCCTGATCCATTTTCCCACCGAGGGACAGCTGGACCGAGTGGAGACAACGCTGAATTAGGATTATAGGTGCCAGTGCTGCCCCAGATCCAGGCTGGTGCCTGCAAGTGGGGCCTCTGGGTGGGCTGGCCGGGGACCTGTTTGCTAGGATCTCTCTGCACTGCACCTGTGTGGGCAATCCCGACCCAGGAAGGCATTCGGGGTGCGGCATCCCACCCACCCCTGCCGCCTGTGCAGAACCCTCGTGTGAGGTCTGGGGAGGGCAGGCAAAACGGGTCCAGCCCGAGAAAGGGGGGGGGGGGGGACACACACATCCGAGTCTGTGCGGTGGGGAAACGGGCAGCCTCGGGAAAGGCTCCAAGTGCCCCCCCAGCACGCCCTGCACAGGGCACTCAGGTGCCCACGTGGTGGGTGAAAAGGGGAGCAAGCAAATGCTTCCAAGGCCAGGGCTACTCTCGGCAGAGACCAGCTGCATAGGGCGCTGCTTTATTCCACGCCACCCTGGCTACCCGCCCGCAGTCAGCATGTGCAGTCCAGGGCAGGCGATGGTGTGACCAGGAGGACATGGCCACTCAGCCCTGTCCTCTGCCTTCCACACACACCCAGAGTTCAGGAATGGGGCCGCTGGGGCTGGCCCGGCAACGTCACTTCCGGCCCCGCCGACTCTTCTTCCTCGGGGGCTCCTGTCCCCCTGCCTTTGCTTTCTTCCTGAGCGGCCGAGGCCTCCGGCACTTCTTATGAGCCCCCTTTCTGCCAGGGCCGCTAGGCTGCTCGGGGCGAGGCTCCTGCATCTCAGGGTCCCCTGCAACCGTGAGGCACGTGAGCTAGTGCCCTGCAGGGCCCCCAACAGCAACAGACCAGAGGAACAGGAGGGGCCCCCAGGGCGGGGTGATGGGGAGGGCCCCCAGGGCAGGTGGCGGGTGAGCAGGCCTGGCCTGTGGTTAGGTGGGGTCAGTTTCCTATGGAATATAGACCCCTCCTTGCCAGGCCCCTGGGACACAGGGCGGGGTGAGGGTGACCTCGGGAGGGGGAAGGTGGCAGCAGCGGGCACAGGCAGGGGCATACCGGAGTCCCGGGATGGCCGGGCCTTGGGCCGTTTCCTCCTGGCCTTCCGTGGCCGCCTGCCGGCCTGCAGCTTCTCATACACTTTCTCGGGAACGTCATCCTCTGGGAAGAGGCCTGAGGACAGGACGCTGCTCAGGAGGGTGACGGCGCCCCACAGTGGGCCCCCAGACCCCATGAGCAGGCAACATCACTGCAGATGCAGGACGTGACATACAACCCAGAGCAGCTGGAAGCGGCCCATGTCACGAGCACGTGGGGGCCGCCCAGGGTGCACTGGAACCGTCCAGTGGCAAGGCCGGTATCCCGGCCACACCGAGGAATCACGCTTGTTCCAGTCCACAGCACCACCACCCCGCTGCCCCGGGTCCGGACTCGTCGGCCGCTCACACTCACCTTCCGCCAGGTTCTGCAGCCTGGAAGGGGCAGAGAGTCAGAGAGGGCCGGTGGCACCCAACACCCAGCACCCACGGGGCTCACCCTCTCACCTGCGGACCACCTTGTAGAGCCGCTTCCTGTTGTGGGAGGGGGTGCTTGGGGAGCTGGCCATCTCGAAGAGTCTGTTGGCGACGGCCTCGTAGTCGAACTGGGGGGACGAGGTGGGTCAGTCTCTGAAGGGCCATTGGCTAGTCCTGCCTGGACTCGTCCCTCCCTAACACAGCCCGTCTCCTCGAAACCTCGGGTCTCAGCCAGGCCCTTGCCCCCTCAGCGGAAGTAAGAAACTTGACAGCAATACCCACTCTGGGGGTCATCCTGCAGCCGCCCTGCAGGAACACACGGGCCACAGCTAGCTCAGTTCAGAATCAGGCCCCCGCAGCGCAGCGCCCACGGGGACCGGTGACCTGGAGTGGGACCCGAGCGAGGGCCCAGGTGGCGGCCTCCTGGCCGAGTCTGGGCACCTCTCTGTCACCCACCTGCAGGACGGCCTCAGTGTCGTCCTCATCGCCATCGTCCTCCTCTGTGTCCTCTTCCTCTTCATCCTCCTCCTCCTCTGAGTCAGGTTCTGCCCCATCTGGATGGAAGGGGCCACACACTGAGACACAGCAGACAGACACCGGACAGACAGCCCAGAGAAGGCTGGGGACCCATGGCCAGAAAGGGGTTCAAGTGGGACAGAGATGGACTCAGCCCCCAGGAGGGTGTGGGAGGCCCCAAGGAACAGAGTGGGCTGCCGGGGCACGGTGGGGGGGGGGGGGGGGGGCAGGGCGCAGAACCCTCACCTGTAGACCACTCCTGCTCTGAGCCCTTGTCCACACCCTCCTGCGGGTCCAGTTCGTCCATCAGTGCCTCGATGGCCAGAGGGGCCTGCTCTATGATGGGCTCCAAGATGCCGCAGGTAACGTGGTGGAGGACCACAGGACTGCAGGGGGGGAGGGTGAGTGTGACCCTGGGAGCCACAGGGCCACCCGTGGTGTGCGGGTGACATGGGCATGAGTGCACCCGCCCCAGCAGCCCCCACGCACTCGCCAGTCTGGGCCGCCATCCTGCAGAAGGGCTCGATGAAGCTGAGGTTCTGCTCGGCCGTCAGCTGTGGAGACACAGCAGTTTCAGGGCTTGCCCAGCACCCCCGGGCAGGGACCCTCCCGCCCTCCCGCCCTCCATCCCTCCCAGTCCGTGGGCCCACCTCATCGGCGCCCACTTTGGTCAGCTCCTCCAGGAAGATGTCGAGGAAGTGGCTCTTGACCCCGCTGGGGGCCTGGCTGTCGGGGTGCAGGATCTCGGCAGTGAGAAGCTCTAGCAGCTGCTCCCTGGGCCTGGAGGAAGGCAGGCACGGTGCTGCCCACGGGCACTCGGGGGCATCGGGTCCACCCACACGTCACACGCTCGCCTCACGCCCCGCTCGAGCCCTGGTACAGGCGCTCTGTGGCTGGCGGCCAACACGCGGACAGCACAGACCTGGGCGTGGGGGGGTGGCCCAGAGCCAGTGGCCATCCGAGGCCGCAGCTTTGGCACACAGCCAGTTCCCATAGTGTCCTGAGCTCCTCCAGGCACAGACAAAAGGGCACTGACCCCCAGACAGTCTGGCGGGGCATGGTCACCATCCTCAGCTTCTCTCTTGCCCCTTCCACTGTCCTCTTGGTGGGGAACCAGATCCATTTCTTGTCAATTACCAATCAATTCGCTGCCTGCTTCTCCCCCACAGTGAGGAGGGTCCCCTGGCTCCTGTGTCTGATGACTGGTCTCGGTCCCACCCCCACTGCCCCGTAAGGCCGAGAAGCTGGGCTGCGGGACACTCACAGGGTCCTGGACTACTGGGCAGGCTGGCTGCAGCCCCTGTCCCCGCCCGGGGACACCTACAGGGTGTGGAAGTCCCTCCTCGGGGAGCAGCTGCCGCCGGGCCCAGCACAGCCACCCGCGCAGGCCGGGGACACAGACGGGGGTGCACGCACCTCTTCTCCCAGCCCTGCATCTGCAGCGCCTTCAGGGACTCGTGCAGGACCATCCTCATGAGCTGTGGTGAGACGGGGCATCAGCAAGTCCATGAGCGCGGCCCCCAGTCCCAAAGGCTTCACCCCCTGCTCCCCCAGGGACCCCAAACTTCTGGGTCACCAGCCCTAGGGTGCTCACCAGGTAGAACTTGTCCAGGCGCAAACGGTCGATCCCGACCCACTCGCGGATCATGGTCTGCCAGAAGGTCCTCAGGAACAGGTGCTCTGCGGAGAGGGGCGTCAACACTGGGGAGGGCCTCTGTGGTGGCCGCTCGGGGGTGCTGGGGCAGCAGGAACCTCGGGGAGCAAAGCCAAGGTGCAGCCCTTCCCCGAGACCAGGTGCAAAGGGCATAGAGACCCGAGAGGGCAGGGACGGGCAGCTGAACCCAGGGTATCCCTCCACTCACCAGGGCCCCATGACACTCAGTCGTCAGACACCCCAAGCAACAGAGGCCCAAAGGGCACCCTGGACTGCACCGGTCAAGCCCGGCCCCGATCCCGGGTCTTTAATGAGGGGCCAGACTCAGGCCAAGTACAGTGCTCGGGCCCACTGATCCTGGACCCCATTGCGGCTCCAGACACGCAGCCGGGTGGCTTGTGCCATGAGTAAGGCAAGGCCAGGGGCCGCCCCATGCTGAGCGGGCAGGGCAGGTACGGGCACCAGGCTTTGTGAATGGGTGGACTCAAGCCAGAAATATGACCCCCAGGATATAAAACCACAGGTGGCACCTCATGACTCCCGAGGGCATCACGCAGCCAAATGACGCCCAAGCAGCTTCTGATAGGCTGAAAAATGGCTCAGTGGCCTAAGAGCTTTGGCCACAAGCATGAGGCCTGGACTTCCTCCCTGGCACCACCAGTGGCTGCCCTTCTGCTACGGGCGGGCACGGAGCCCGTCCCACCGAAAACCGACTCTCAGGCGGGCCAGCGAGGGTACTCACGTGCCTCTGTGGTCTGGAAGGCATGGAGGAGCTGCGAGATGGTTTTCCCCAGGTCCTCCTGCAGGGACAAACAGACCCTCACTAGAGGAACCTAGAACAGACTGGGGGCTTGGGGAGGAGCGAGGAGCCTGGAGGCCAGCAGGAGGCAGCAGGCCGTTCTGGACACCGAAGAGGCGGAGAGCCCAGGATGGTACAGTCAACACAGACTCGGAACCACTAGGAGGCCGAGAAGGGGAAACCTCGGCCGTGCCCCCACCCCCACGGTTTGGCTAGGAACCAGAGTGTTTTTGTATTTCTGCAGCTATCTAGGTTTCCAACAACCAAAGGCAGGCCGGGATGGGGAGAATCCTGGTCTCATGGCACCCCATGGCGTCCACCGTCTCAGCCCTAAGCTTGCGGAGGCTGACAAAGCGAAGAAGTCCGGCCTCACCCAGGCCGCAGGGCCGTTGTGGAATCACTGAGATGTAAGGTGCAACAGAGCAAACTCTGGTGCTCGACAAAGGCCCCGCTCCCAGGCCGGGCACACACACACACGAGCCAAGTCTCAGGACGCATGCTGCAAGGCTGGGAGACAGCTCAGGGGAAGGCGCTGGCCTCACATGCAGGGGAGCTGGACTCATCCCCGGCACCCACAGTCCCCTGGGCCCACCAGGAGTGAACCCCGAGCATGGAGCCAGGAACAGGCCTGAGCACAATCAGGTGTAGCCCCAGACAGGGCAGAGGCCCTAAGCAGGGAGGCTCTGGGGTCCCCGAAACCCGTGCTCCCCGGGCAGGTTGCCCACTGACCTGCAGGAGTGGCTTGTCCTGCATCCACATGCAGTAAAACAGCCCTTTCCACACCTTCAGCAGCTCGTCGTGTGTGAAGCCACCTGCAAAGGGAGGCAGAGCCGGCCGAGGTCAGGGGCAAGGCGGAGAAGGGAAATCACAGGGCTGGAGGGAGCCGCTCACAGGGCCGCCCTCCTGAACCCCCGGGTACCCGGACCCACAGCCCTGCTCGACGGCATCACTGCAGAGTATCTAGGACCCAGCTGGGGGCTCTGCCGCAGACTGAGAACTAAGAGCTGGTCGCAGGCGTGGGCCCGGCCCGAGTGAAGCCTTACTCCGTGACCTTTTCCGGGTCACCGTTCCAGGCTCTTTCCTTTCACCGAGCCGAAGACACAAGCCCAGACCCCACGCGCACGCGAGAGCCAGCTCAGCTCCGAGCCACGTCCTCTGCCCCAGCTCAGCACCCCGCAGTGCCCGGGCTGACTGCGGCCCTACCCGCTGGACCACCTCTCTGGTCCCCGGCGAGCCGACGGGGGCGACCCCGCCCCGCGGTCCCGGGAGCCGGCCTGGCCGCGAGGGGTCAGCGGGCAGCGCGAGGGAGGCGCGGCCTCGGGCCACGTGGCGGCCCCGGGCGCGGAAGGCCGGCGCCCACCTGCGTTCTGCTCGGTCTTGGCGACGATGAACTTCCGCAGTCGCCGCACCGCCCGGTCCCGGGTCACCTGCTCGTTGCCCGCCAGGCGTTGGGCCAGCTGGATCTCGGGCGGCAGCTGCGTGCAGGCAGCCATGGTGGCGCCGTGACGTCAGAAGCCCGCGCCGGCTAGCCCGGGCGCGCTCCGCGACGCAAAACGCACGCGCCGCGCCGGCTCGCCCGGACGCGCTCCGTGACGCATCCCCACGCGCCGCGCCGAGCGGGCGCGCCAGGTGACGTCAGGGGCGGCTGGCCAGCACTGACGCCGTGCCCGCGGCCGCTTCCGGGCTCCGCCACCCACCCCGGTTCACTCCCAGGGGTCGTCCCGAGCAGCGAGCGCCCGAGTGGGGGTGTGCGTGCGGGCGGGACCCCCGGCCCTGGTCCGTGCCAGTCCCCGCTGTCCCTCTGGCCCAGAGCCCCGGAGGCCGCTGGACGTGGGGTCAGGGCCCGAGTGGGTGGGCCTGCCGCGCGGTGGCCCGGGGCCTCCCGCCCCCGCCACGGGTGCTGCTGGGCACCAGCGGTGTGGCCTCAAGAGACCACAGTAGTCCATCAGGCTGTGGCTGTTTTCTTGCCCTTTCCTCCCCTTGGAAATAGTTTGAGGCTGGAAATTCTGAGGGGAACGTGGAATTCCCCACCCCCAAAGTCCAATGGGTCAGAAAATCTGTGCCCTTGTTATGTCCTGGGAACAGAGTTTCGCTCACACACTGACCAGAGCAGACACGAGGATGCAAATGCAAGGCCCCTTTACTGCTAGCTCAAGCTAAGGTCCGAGTCTCATCTGACGCAGTGGAGTCTCAACCAGGACCCCAGCCCCCAATTTCCAGGGAACATTATATGGCATATGGTTACGTAAGCAAGCAACGTTGGCAGTTTCCCAAGAATTGCGAGGAGGCAGTCACAAGTCGAAGCTAACTGGTCATGCCCACCGGTAGTTCCCAGAGATGTCCTACTTATTCTAGGGCTGGCTAGAGGCGTCTAGGGGATTTCCAGCTTGGAACAAGGACAGTCTCAGGGAATTCTTGGCAGGGTGAAGGGGGCAGTAACTTAGGCTTACGGCTTGTTTTGCTGAAGTGCAGCCTGTTAGGGCGCATGTGAGGCTCTTTCTCAACCTCACCCTAGATTAGGAGCCTCTGGCATGTGCTGGGCAAAGTCGCCCAGAACACCTCCATTCCTGCTTTGGAATTAAGGTTTGGGTTGTGTGTTCAGATACCTATTGGCGGGAGGCGAGGGTGCAGTGGGCAGGGCCAGGGTCTGTGGCCTGGCCCCGCCTGCAAGGCCTGTCCCTTCCTAAAAGAATGTGTTTTCAAATACAAGGCTCAGTCAGGCAGGTTACACGATCAGAAGGAACACCATGACCAGCTGCTAAAGGTTTTTTTTTTTCTTTCTTTTCTTTTTGGGTGACACCTGGCGATGCACAGGGGTTACTCCTGGGTCTGCACCCACGAATTACCCCTGGTGGTGCTTAGGGGACCATATGGGATGCTGGGAATCGAACCCGGGTCAGCCGTGTGCAAGGCAAATGCCCTACCCGCTGTGTTATTGCTTCAGCCCTAGGCTGCTAAAGGTTTTAAAATTAGCTAGGCCACAGTCTCAGGGAGGGGCAGTTGCAGTTTCCCCAAAATGAGACAATCATCACAAGACAAACCTCGGGACCCAGAGGTGGGCATGACCAGCCACCGTGCGCCGAATCAGCAGCTTGTGTGCCAAGAATAACGGCTGTTAGACCAGAGTGTGTGCAACTTATGTAGCCATGTGCTATATAACATCCGCTGAAACTAAAGTCGGGGTCCTTGTCCTGAGGCTGGTGCGTCGGGACTTTGACCCTTGTTTTTGCATACCCGAGAATGGTCTCTTTCCTTATCCTGATTCCCGGCTCAACACTTCCTCACCCTGCTGTCACGGGAGTCATCTTGAGAGGACAGCGGGATTCTGTCATGGGACCCCCACCGGTTCCTTCACTCCAGGCCCATCCTAGGTGCTAGGAGGACCCCAGCTGTGATCTACTTGGACACAAGCATGAGTCAGCACCCAGGAAGTCACCCACAGACACGTGCCAGATGCAGGGAGAGGCCGTGGGATGACAGTTCAAGAACACAGCAGATTAGCACCCAGGCTTTCTGTGGGGCCCTTAGCCAGGGCCAGACTGTGCATCTGGTTGGGGCCCTGGGCGGCCACCAGTGAACAAGGGGAGCCAGGATGCAGATCCCAGCTGAGCCCCCTGCCCTGCCCCGTCCCTGCCCCCGCCTGGATTCTGGCTTCTGAGAGCAGGAATTGAAGTGCTGACTTCTTCCCCTCCACATGTCTCTGGATTTCTTTTATATAAAAATTATTTTGGGGGGGTATGGTGCCGCCAGCAGGGCAGTCTATACCTGTGAGGCGAGTGTATCAGCAGCCTCATGGCACCTTCAGGCTTCCAGATACCCCAAAATTGCTGATGTGCCCTTGGCCAGACCCCAAAAACTTGGGGCAAAATTTACCAAGAAAGTAAACGGCCAAAAGTTAGGTATGTGGGAAACACACCCACAAACCACCTCTGGCTCAGCTATATAATTGGAGGCATGGCCTCTCTGGTTCCTGATTGAACTGCTTAATGGCCATGATCCCAGAGACTCAGAAACAAATCTCAAAATCCAGCGGCTTTTGGCAGAAATGCGTCCGGTCCCTGCAGTAGGTTACCGTGCTGGGCCAACCCAGGTGGGAATAGGTTTTGTGCCTTAGCCTGTTCCCCTGGGCGGCCCAGTGGCCGCCATCCTTCAGAAGCCACTTGACAGTCAGGTTTGGGCCCCCAGTGACGAGACACGCAGAGCCTCACGGGATGTGGGGGGAGCTGGGCCTGTCCTCCCCACCCCAACGAGACCCCAAGTCATCGCCCACGAATGGCCTCTCTGGCTCCTGATCAAGCTGCTTAACGGCCATGATCCCAGAGACTCAGAAACAAATCTCAAAACCCAGCGGCTTTTGGCAGAAATGCATTCGGACCCCACAGTATGTTACTGTCGCCAGGCCACCCCAGGGAGGAAAGGTTGTTGTCACTCCGCATGCTCCCCCTTGGCGCCTCAGTGGCTGTCATCCTCCAGAGGCCATTGGACAGTCAGGCTTGGGCCCGCAGTGATGAAACTTGTTGGGCCTCACGGGATTGGGGGGTGGGGAGGGAGCCGGGCCTGTCCTCCCCACCCCAACGAGACCCCAAGTCATCGCTCACGAACGGCCTCTCTGGCTCCTGATCAAGCTGCTTAACGGCCATGATCCTAGAGACTCAGAAACAAATCTCGAAACCCAGCGGCTTTTGGCAGAAATGTGGCTGGACCCCGCAGTAGGTTACTGTCGCTGGGCCACCCCAGGGGGGAAAGGGTGCTATCCCTCTGCCCGCTTCTCCCTGGTGGCTCGGTGGCCGTCATCCTCCAGAGGCCATTGGACAGTCAGGC
Source organism: Sorex fumeus (assembly GCF_029834395.1). Taxonomy (NCBI): domain Eukaryota; kingdom Metazoa; phylum Chordata; class Mammalia; order Eulipotyphla; family Soricidae; genus Sorex; species Sorex fumeus. The sequence goes on along the minus strand of NW_026606098.1, from coordinate 5,460,242 downwards.
TTGGGTCTGCAGTAACAAAACTTGTTGGGCCTCATGGGATGGGGGTGGAGCCGGGCCTGTACTTCCCACCCCAATGAGACCCCAAGTCATCGCCCACAAACGGCCTCTCTGGCTCCTGATCAAGCTGCTCAACGGCCATGATCCCAGAGACTCAGGAGCAAATCTCGAAACCCAGTGGCTTTTGGCAGAAATCCCTCCAGATTTAAGTGTTAAAATTTTGGAATTTCAAGATCACGTGGCCCTACTGCAGCCATGCAACATCATATGTTTTTCATAACCAGCAATAGAACACAAATTGTCTACTGTTGCCTTTTCAGCAGATCTGAATGTTGGGGTAAAATCTCAAATAATAATGGTGGGTCTGGTGTCAAAGTATTGAATGTGATCAAAGAAGAGAGAATGTGGAAATCATCTGCCCCATAGGTAGGGGGAGGGCGGGGAGGAGTGGGGGTATACTGGGGTTTTTGGTGGTGGAGAATGGGCACTGGTGAAGGTACGGGTGTTTCATTGTATGACCGGGACTTAGACCCAAAAGCTTTGTAACTGCTCTCACGGTGATTCAATAAATAAAATTATAAAAAATGAAAAAAATTATTTTGGGTCAGAGCGATAATACAGTGGGTAGGGCACTTATCTTGCACAAGGTCAACCCAGGGTCAATCTCTGGTACCCCACTTGGTTCCCTGAGCCAGCCAGGAGTGATTCCTGAGTGCAGAGCCAGGAGTAAGCCCTGAGCATGCGGGGTGTGGCCCCAAAACAAAGGATTATTTTTATTTGCTTTAAAAAAAATCCTGGGGGGGGGGGGGCTGGCGCGATAGCACAGCAGGTAGGGCATTTGCCTTGCACATGGTCAGCCCAGGTTCAAATCCCAGCATCCCATATGTTCCCCTGAGCACCACCAGGAATAATTCCTGAGTGTAGAGCCAGGAGTAACCCCTGTGCATTGCCAGGTGTGACACACACATAAAAAGCCCTTGTGGCCGGAGCAATAGTACAGTGGGCAGAGCATTTGCCCTGCATGTGGCCGACCCAGGTTCAATCCCTGGCATCCCATATGGTCCCCCAGCACCGCCAGAAGTAACCCCTGAGCATCGCTGGGTGTGACCAAAAAGCAAAAAAAAAAAAAAAAAAACCTAAGTCTCTAAACCCATGTACTGCCCAGCCCAGAAATGGACATTTTCAGTAGCAAAGTGGAGGCAGACCTTTCTCTCTCCTTCCTCCTGTTCTCTTTCTCCCCGCCCCTCCCTCCTTCATTTGGGGCCACACCAAGATGCTTAGGGACTACTGCAGGCTCAGTCTGGGGGTCTTTTTTTTTTTTTTTAGTCTGGGCGGGTCTTATAGAAGTGCTTGGGGCAGCAGGAGCCTGCCATGCTGGGGACGGAACCGGGGCTCTCGCAAAGCCTGTTCCCTCGCCCTCCTGCCTCGGTGGGGGAAGTTGGCCCCCACTAACGGGTTCAGGAGGCCATGCCAGGTGATCCAGCCCTCTAGACTAGTGGCTCCAGGGGAAGCCGAGGATGGGGCCCTGGTCACAGACCGCCCAGAGCCCTCTGCAGTGCTCAGGACTCTGGGGAATTAAACATCAATGGCATTGAGGGGACCCGGGGCGCAGGTCCCCAGGCCCTTTGCTGTGTCCCCAGCACACAGCCCCGTGTTACAAAGAGCTTTCTGGCCAGCTGTGGGGAGGCCAGGGGTGTTGCATGTCCAGGGAGGAGCTGGGGAGTGTGGGCGCCAGAGCAGCGGCTGCTCCATGAGGAGGAACTAACTGGCTGGGCGCGGGGGTGAGTCAGCATCAGGACAGGGACAGTGGAACCTGCAGAAGCGGTCTCGGCCCTGCTGTGCGCTGGGATCTCGTGACAGCCCGGCGGAAGCCGAGACGCTGTTTTGCCATCAGACCTCATTCCTGCAGCAACGGACCCGAGTCGCTGAGCCCCGCGCCGTGAGCGGGGTTGCTGCTAGCACTCAGTAGAGCCAGGGCCCTGTGCTCTGGGGACAGTGCTCCCGCTGTGCAGAGGCCTCCAGTGCAGCAAAGACCCCGAGCTGGAGCAGTTGCTCAGGGAGGTGAAGCCCGGCAGTGCGCCCGCCCGCCCACCCACAGCATCCTGCAGGAGCCGGGACAGTGAGGGCGCTTGCATTTATGTGATGGATCCAGGTTCAATTCCCGGCACCCCACAGGGTCCCCGGAGTCCCCCCAGGAGTGACCCTTGAGCGCAGAGCCAGGAGTCAGCCCTGAGACCCTCCAGGTGTGTCCCCCCAACCCAACCTAGGAGATCTGTTCTGGCGTCCTCCCCGACGTGCGCGATGATCGGGGCGTCCAGGCCATCAGGAGCCCGGGCAGGGCCTGGGGCGGGGAATCCCCCTTCCCGGCACGTGCGCGAGGGCGCGTCTGACCAGTAGTTCCGGGACGTGAGCCCACCGACTCTCTCAGCATTGGGGCGGGGGTACTGCGTTTCCCAGCACAGAGAGGCTGGGCGAGGAGCTGCGCCACACAGCAGGCAGGAGGGCTCCGCCGCGGCCGGTCCACGCTGGCCGAGCATGCGCACCCCGAGGGCGTCTCCGGGGGACCCTTCTGCAGCTGGGCACTCTTGGTCCGCCCGGCTGGGACCCTGCCCGGCCCCGGGGCCGAGGGGACAGGAGGAGGCGTGTCCAGGAGGCGCGCAGCGGGGCCGGACTGGGCCGTACAGGCGAGGGCGCCCACGTGATGACGCCCACGTGACCGCGCCCACGTGACCGCGCCGCAGGCTGGGCGGGGCGGCGGCACCCAGTGGTCCAGCACGTCCCCGGAGCCCGCGACAGACCGCGCCCGCCCGAGCCCGCCGCCACCATGATGTGCGGGGCCCCCACCGCCACGCAGCCCGCCACCCCCGACACCCAGGCCATCGCCGATCAGGTAGGCGCGACCCCCGGGGGGCGTCAAGGCCCGGGTCCCGGCCGGGGTGGGTCTCGTGCCCAGGCCCCCATCGGGCCGGGAACCCCGGACTTGCCAGTCCTCCCCTCCCTGAGCAGTGGGGGCCGAGTCCGGGAGAGCCTGCCCAGCGTGGGGGCGCCCGCCTGCCCTCTGGGGCCGCGGCCCTACTCCGTGGGCTTAGTCACCCACATCTCACCCCAGACTATCCTGTTTTGTGCTCCTCGGGTCAGGGGTCTGTCTGCAGCCGGCCTCAGTTTCCCCCCTGGCCCATGTCCCCTTCTGTGAGGGACCCCAGGTGACAAGTCACACAAGTGGACAGCACTCAGCTGCCAGCTCAGGCCCATGGGGCCCATCCCTGCCGACCCTCCCTCTGAAGGCCCAGCCTGCTGGGTTCTAGGGCGCTCAGCTCAGGCAGGGACAGTCCAGCCTCCTCTCACCCCAGGACCACCGGAGGCAGCCCAGCCCTGAGAGCAGGACCCCAGGCCTCCAGCCCCAGGCAAGCAACAGCCTCCCTGCAGCCCCGTGGGCCCAAGATGACTGTGCTGTTTCCTGGGGTCTCCCAGCAGCGCCACCGGGCTCTGCCCAGCCCAACTTGGGTCTCCCCTGGGCCTGTGCAGGCCATGCATGCACTGCAGTCCTGTCGGCTCACACAGGCACGGGAAAAGCTGAAATTCCTGGGAACCCGCCCGAGAGACTCCTCCCGCCCCTGGGAGCTTTGCTGCTGCACTGCCCTTCGCTTAGTGAATTCCACTAATGGCTTGATTCCCGGGCACAGTGGGAGGCTGTGCCTTGCACACAACCCACCTGGGTCTGATCATGTGTCCTGTCTGGTCCCCTGAACATGCCAGGGCTGGTCTCGGAGTGCAGAGCCAGGAGGAAGCCCTGAGCACAGCTGGGTGTGGCCCCAAAAAAACAAATAAATCACTTGATTTTGAAATGAACTGGACTTGCTAAGCTAACAGAAGCGGGTATGGACATGTGTGCTGAATCATACCTGTGGAAGGACCCTGCGCCCAGCACTGCCGCGCTCTCTCTCTCCAGGTCAGGGCCCAGCTGGAGGAGAAGGAGAACCGGAAATTCAACACCTTTAAGGCCGTGGAGTACAAGTCCCAAGTGGTGGCTGGAAGGAATTACTTCATCAAGGTGCGCCTGGGGCGACCTAAAGGAGTGTGTGTGCGCACACGGGGAGGGCTCCAGGCTCTGCAGTGGCCAGTGGCCTGCCATCAGCTGTCCCTGCCCACCCCCTCCCAGGTTCAGGTGGATGAGGACGAGTTCGCACATCTCCGCGTGTTCGAGAGCCTCCCACACGAGAACAAGCCCTTGGTCCTGGCCAACTACCAGACGAGCAAAGCCCGGCACGATGAGCTGACCTACTTCTAGGCGGTGCAGCTGCAGCAGACACCCCCCCCCCTTCCCCCGCCATGTGACCTGCCCCGAGTCACTCTGATGCTGTGTTCCCACAAAATGCCCATTTTTTAAATTTCTGCAAATAAGTGAGGGTGTTTCCTTGTCTGGGGCCACAATCCCAACATGCGTGGCTGGTGGTGATGATGCAGCAACAACCGTCCCTGGAGCCCACTGGCAGCCCTTGCCCCACCTGGACATGGCCCCAGGAACCTGCTATCCAACATGCACCCACAGCAGCTCAAGTCGTCCTGTCGCCTGTCCCTGTCACACAGCATTCCAGTAACATGGCCCAGGACACAAGCACGCAAATGGTCACGGGGCTGCCTTTGGTAAGGGCCTTCTCGGGATGGTGCTTCTGGTTTCTGGAAGGTTATAGGACCTGTCAGTACTCAGGCCTGAGGTTGTCCTTGTGAGCCGTGCAACCTTAGGTGATGGCCCCCGGGCCTGTGAGGCAGCTTCCCCAGCGGGCAGAGGAGCTGGGGTCAGGGGAGCATCTGGTCAGCAGGAGCGTGGTCTGAGACTCAGGACATGCTGTCCTGCCTCACCCCAGGCTCCCACTCTCAGTGGTCACCACCCATTCCCCAGGACAGGACCCCACCCCCCAAGCACAGGACACGCATGTGTACCACTGACGTGTATTTGCACGATGGACAGGCAGCAGTCACCTTAGGAGCACGACACAGGGACTTAGAATTGATTTAGAAAACCACCAGGAGAGCAGTGAGGCGGGTCTGCGGGGGGGGGGGGGGGGGGGGGGAAACGGGCAGACAGACGGGTTTGTGTGCTAGCTGCAGGCAGGGCACCCTCGCTCCAGAATACACGTACGCAGACAACAGAGAAAAGACCGGTTCAGATTTGGCCCCCAACCTGTGTCAAAACCCAGTGCCTGGGACCGGGGGAGCTTCCGAGGGAGGATCCAGGCCCTGCGGGCAAGTGCATGCACGGGCCTCAGCCGTGCTCAGCTGGAATGTCGACAGGGTCACCCAGAGCCGAGCCCCGCCCACGGGACCCTGCATCCCACAGGCTCCATCCAGGAAGCCCCAGATCCTGTCTGCTGGAGGGAGTGGGGGAGGCGCCGGGTCCCCTTGTTGTGGGGAATACTGAAGAGACAGGAACCCCACAGGCTCTGTAGGGTGCAGGACCTCAGCCCAGAGCGAGGGGAATCTCACTGGAGCCACAGAGGACAGTGTTGCCCTAGTGGCCCCGCCCAGCAGCAGGCCACCCAGCTATGTGCGGCCCCCAGCAGGCTGCCCCTCCCGGTCCCCACACTCTGGTGGGTGAAGTACCCCATAAGTCACACCACCCCCCGCCCTTCGGGATCGGCCTGACAGGAAAGCGGAGACAAAAACCTCACGTGGGGCCTCAAGGGGGCCGAGCAGCCACCTTACGCAGGTCTGCCGGAGGCCACCAAGCATGAGCCGCGGGGAGTGCGGAAAGGAGCAGGGATTCCAGGAGCAGGGCCCTTGGCACGACCTGTGGAGGGGCGGTGGGGCCCCTGGATGGGCGGGGCGGGCAGTCTCAACACGCGTCTGGGGACTTTGGCTGGTGGAGGAAGCAGGACGGCACGGGCACAGTGGACACCTGCGACACTGGACACGCACGAGAAGGATCACGTTGTCGTCATGGCTCTGGGCGGACATCACGTGTGCACGGACACGGGGCTCACAGCACGGCGGCCTGCACCACGATCTCGGGGCTCTCGATGTCGCGCTTGCTTTGCACCATCCTGAGCTCCAGCTGCGCGGGGCTGGGCTTCTGCCCCTTCCCTGCCTGGGCTGAAGGGGGGTAGGCGTGAGGGGGCGCCGGCTGGACCTCCAGTGCCCTCCGCAGTGGGTATGTCTTTCCCCACCTCTGAGAGCATACCCTGGGCACACCGGATGGTCCGCTGCAGGACGTGATGCATGGCTGACAGGGTCTTCTCACAGGCCACCTGCGGGAATGATGGGTGGTGAGCATTGGAGCAGGAGCCTCGCAGGGCTGACCTGCCCCAGGCTCAGGCCCTCTGAAGGCGACCCAGAGTCCAGTGGGCTAGCCTGACCCCAGCCTCCCCGCCTCAGAGATGGAGGGCCAACACAGGGCCCAGGCGCCCTGACCTTAAGATTATTGGGGTGCTTGTGTGTCCAGGCCAGGAGCATGGCGGCAAAGAGGTCCCCGGTGCCCACAAAGACGGCGTCCACTCTGTGCATGTCCATGCGGATTCGCTCCGTCACCACCGAGCCATCAGGGTTCCCTGGGGGCAGAGTGCGTAGGTGGAACCCCAAACCCCTCGGCCCCGCACGGCTAGTCCAAGAAGCTCCAAACTCCATCGCTGGGAGCCCCCAGGGTACCTAGAGCCAAAGGAACCCTGGGGTCATGGGGGAGAGGGAGGTGATGAGTGCCTGCCTGTATGCACGGTGTGTGTGTGTGTGTGTGTGTGTGTGTGTGTGTGTGTGTATGCACATGTGCCTATCCACATGTGGGCACTGCATGTACCAAGGTGGGCGAGGGTGCATGTGTGCCTGTATGCACGGGGTGTGTGTGTGTGTATGCACATGTGCCTATCCACATGTGGGCACTGCATGTACCAAGGTGGGCGAGGGTGCATGTGTACCTGTCCACGTTTGGGTACTGCATGTACCAAGGAGGGCGAGCGTGCACATGTGCCTGTCTGCATGTGGGCACTGCGTGTACCAAGGTAGGTGAGCGTGCATGTGTGCCTGTCTGTGGGCACTGCATGTACCAAGGAGAGGGAGCGTGCACATGTGCTTGTGCACATGTGCATGGTGACACTTGTGTGTACTAAGGTGGCTCAGTTGTCAAGCACTTTCTCTGTGGGTTCCCTCTGGGTTCCATCCTGGCCCTGCAAAAATAAAAAAAAAGGGGGGGAGGTGGCCAGAAAGATAACACAGTGAGGAGGGCGTTTGCCTTGCACGCAGCTGACCCGGGTTCAATCCCCGGCATCCCATATGGTCCCTGAGCACCGCCAGGAGTGATTCCTGAGTGCAAAGCCAGAAGTAATCCTTGAGCATTGCCAAATGTGGCCCCAAAATAAAAACAAACAACCCTTCAAACCTCCGCAAAGGCCCCCTCAGACACTGTGGGTGTTGTGTGTGGGTGAGTGTGTGTGCAGGGCCGGGGGGTGGGGTGGGGGTGGGGTCTGCTGTAGGGGCAACAGGGGGCTCCGTGGCTGTGCTGCGCCTGTGGTGGGCTGGGGGTTCCTGGTCTCCAGGCCGGGTTTCTGCTGGGCTGTTCCTTGTGCTTCTGGTGTGCCCACGGTGGGATGTGTGGCGCCCGAGCCCCCCAACACAGGCCCAGTCTGGAGCACTCACGGATCCGCTGACTCCCCAGCGCCGTCAGGTAGTCGCTGCCCCGCGGGGACGGTAGGTCGGAGCTGGTGATGACGACGGTGTCAGGGCCCATGGAATGCAGCACATCCATCACCTAGACATGGGCAGGGAGCTCAGCACTTCCCGCTCCCCCAGTGCCCAGCAGGGTCCCACCCACCACCCTAAGGGACCCACAGAGGGGCTGAGGTGGGGACACCGAGAGTCCCCACTGGCATCCAGCTCCCCCAGCCTTGCCCTGCAGGTCAACCAGCACCAACCTGCAGTTTCCACTCCTAACCTGTAGTTTTGTTTAAACTAGTCCTAACCTGTAGTCAACCAGCCCTAACCTGCAGTCAACCAGTCCTAATCTGTGGCTAACCAGCCCTAACCTGCAGTTAACTAGTCCTAACATGTAGGTAACCCAACCTGTAGGTAACCCTAACCTGTTGTCAACTAGTTCTAACCTGCAGTTAACCTGCCCTAACCCATAGCTAACCAGTCCTAACCTATAACCAGTCCCAACCTGTAGTTAAGCAGCTGGCAGTCCATCCCCATGCCAGTCCTGCCCTGGGCAGCACCTGAGAGGCCCCTCACCTGCAGCGCCTCCTCCTGGTTGCGGATCTTCCTGCCGCTCAGTAGCCTGATAGAGAGGGACGAGATGAGCCCCCCTTTTGGTCCCCACCGGGACATGGGCCACCTGCTCTGCCTGCCGGGCTGGGGCAGGGTTGGTCCCGGGGGCTCGTACTTCCTGGGGAGCAGCTCCCGTGGCACTAAGCCAGTACCACCCCAGTGACAGACACCCCAACACAGTCCAGGGTCATGGGGTCAGCAGATAGCCTTGTACGGATGGACTCATTCAGAGAGTCCCCGAGTGACCCCATCCGGGACCAGCCAAGATGTAACAGCAGGCGCGAAGGAGACCCCCGGGCTGTGCTGGCCAGGTGCCTGTAGGTCTGGGGGCTGTGCAGGGCACCCGCGGGCCCGCCCAGCAGCACTCACTCGGCCTCGAACTGGTTGGGGGTGATGATGTCTGCCACGGGTACCACCTTGTCCCTGTAGACGGGCAGCAGGTCTTCAGGCACGTACTGGGCACAAGGAGGGCAGCGGTCGGGCTGACGGCACCAGTACCCCCAGCCCTCCTGTCCGGCATGCAGCCAAGGGGCCCAAGGACCGGACCCCGCGCTCCCACCCCGGCTTCCGGTCACAGGCCCCTCAGTATGGCCAGGGGGCCCCAGGGCCAGTGCCTGAGGATTACGGATTTGGGGAGGTCCCCTGTGGTGTGGGGGTGAGCTCAGGCCCCCCGCAGGGGATTCAGAGCCCAGGACAGTGACAGTCAGGCAGGATCCTGCATGTGGCTGAGTGCCAGGGAGGGCCGGGAGACAGGGAGGGGCAGGAGGGAGAGGGGAGGGAAAGGAGGGACGAGGAGGGATGGGGTGGGGCAGGGCAAGGAGCCCCTGGTCAGCGCAGGGTCAGTGGGACACACGGCCAGAGCAGGAGACTACTATGGAGGATGTTCCCGCCCCCTGCCCCTCTCCAGAAGACCAGTCACCTGCACGGTGTGTGTATGCATGTGTGTGCGTGAAAAAGAGTGCAAGTATGCACGTGTCAGTGCATGTGAGTACATGTAGAACTATGTACATGGGTGAGCGCACACACGTGACACGCACATACACGTGTGTCAGGAGCAGGGAGATGATGGAGCTGGGCAGATGGGCAGCTTGTGGGGCCTTTCACCCCGAATGCGCCCAGGGCCCTGTAACCCCCTGTCCCTGCTGCCCCCCCCCCCCCCAAGACCCCAGAGAAAGCCCATTGCAGAGATGCTGTCCCGGAAACTCGGGCCCTCGGACGGGGCAAACCCAGCCCGCAGAGGACAGTAGCCAGGCACCCGACCAGGGCAGTTCTACCGCCTTCTGCTGGCCACTGGTTCTGGGCAATTGGGCTCTCAACCCTGAGCCCGGCATGTGTGTTTGTTTGTGCGTGTGTGCGTGCGTGCATGCGTGTGTGCATGCCCGCCAAGGCCCCCGGCCACCCCCATGCAGGCCACTCACCATGGAGCCCTCGCCGTCCCACTTGTCCCCCATCACTGGGTCACACACTGTAGGGACACAAAGGATCCTGAGCAGTGGCCCTGGGGCCAGCCCTCAGGCCACGTCTTGGAGACCAGCTGAGAGCGGACCAACACCTGCCCTTAGGTGACCCCACCTCAGGAGTCAAGTCCCAGGGGCCTCCTCAGCACCGCGGTCCCCAGTGGGCACAGAGCCCCCCTCGCCCCGCTGCCCCCGACCCATCTCACCATGCAGAGCTCACCCAAGGGGCCTGCCCCAAAGCTGGGGCTGCAGGCAACACCCACCGTAGACTAGCCTGGGGTTCTGCTGCTTCAGTTCCCGCACAATGTCCACCACCATGGCCAGGAAGGACTTGTCCCGCGTGTAGCCTGCGGGGGCAAGCGGTCACAGCCCCAGGACCACCCAGGCAGGATCCCAAGTCCCCACAGGAAATGACATTTGGAGATGGGGACATAAAGTCCCTCATGGCCCCAGGCCCGTGGGCAGCCTTGGGACCCCCATGGGCTCATGTCGTGGGCAGGTCTCGGGACCCCCACAGGCTCATGTCTTGGGCAGGACTGTGGGCCCCCAGGGCCTCATGCGGTGGGCAGCCCCGGGCACCCACCTGTGAGCACGTAGTCGTACTGGTTCACCTGGTTCAGCCGCAGGCCCTCATAGAGCTCGTGCAGCTCCCCCGAGTTGAGCACCTGCCCCTTCCAGTGTGCGTACCCTGCGCAGACATGGGCACACGCAGTCACACGGCAGTACACGGCACCACGCAGGGAGGGGGTTCTGGCAGTCTCAGGCGTAGCCCAAGGACAAGGCCCCCTGTTCGGGGCTGTTCCTGCCCCCGAGCCCTTCGGAGGGGGAGAGCCGCCACTTCCGCCCCAACGCCCACTCCCTGGAGCCAGCAGGATCCTGGACAGAGTCCTGGGGTGGCTGGACACCGCCCACCCGCTCCTCCCTCCTGGGTCCCTCCCCAGGCCGGGGTGCCATTCGCGCTGCCCCTCCCGACCAAAGCCCGTTCCCAGCACAAGCCCAGCTCCAGCAGGCTGTGGGGGTGCAGCAGCCCTGGAGCCCCCACAGGCCAGGCCGTGGGCGGAGGTGGCTGAGACTTCCCGGGACTGAGCTCCGCCTCACCAGTGTGGTTGGAGAACTGGACGGAGTTCACGGCGTCGATCTCGAAGCCCAGCACCTGCAGGACAGTGGGCAGTGGCTGATGAGGGGCTGGACTCTGCAGCCCTCCCCCACTGCCCAGAGATCAGGGGCATCGCCCCCGCTCCGCTGAGGAGGAAGGGGAGGAGGAGGGGGAGGGGAAGCGACTCTCCTCAAGTGGGGGTGCAGGAAGGGAGGCTGGGAGGAAGGAGTCAGGAGGTCCAGGAGCAGCGGCGGACAGGGTGGCCATCCCTGGGAGAACACGACCCCCTTCCACTGCCTTCCCAGCCGCAGTGCTTGGACTGGGCCCACCCAGTGAGCCAGCACGCCCCCGAACACCCAGCCCGGAGAAGGGGTGCTGTTCTCCCCTGTGGCGGCAGCCCAGAGCCGGCATCTCACTGGTGTGGGGCCCGGCTGGGTCTTTGGCTTCCTGGACCCCCGCTGCCCTCCACTATGCCAGTCAGCCTGGCCCTGGGAGGGGCCCCCAACTCCCAAGGTCCAGGAGCCGGGGGCCCAGGAGCCAGGGCAGGGCACGGGGTAGACCAGCAGGGCAGGGGTGCTCCTCCCTCTTCCTGCTGCTCCTTCCCTCCTCCCTCGCTCCCCTCCCTCCTTCCCGTAAGTCCTTTCCTCGTCCCCTCCCTCCTCCTCCCTTCTTCCTCCTGGCTGTGCTCCTCCCCCCTTCCCCCCTCCCCCCTGCCACGCTCCAGCTCAGGTCCGGAGCCCAGGCTGGTTCGGCTTCTGAGCTGCGTGGGCGTATTCTGGGGGGGTGCCCTGAGCCCCTGCTTGTGCGATGCTCCCCCCCCCGCCCCCCCCCCCCCCGCCCTGCTGCTCACGTGTGCCTGCCACACCGTGTCCAGATACACACCCCCTGATATAGGGACACTGACACTGGTCCACGCTCACATACATGCACACGCATGCACGAGGCCATACCACAGAACACGATCGCACACACGCTTGCTTGCCACACGCACACGTGTTCTCACACACGCACAGAACACACCTCAGAACGTTTCTGCCTCTCAGCCCAGAGCAACACTCCTGAGCGTGCCCCCCCCGCCCCCCCACCCCTCCACCCTCCCCTGAGCCAGGCAAAGCAAGCCACAAGCCACTCCGGGTGGGCATGGGGCAGACATGGGGTGGCTGAGTGACAGTCCTGGGAGGCGGGGCAGGGCACAGCAGGCCGTTTTCTCTCTGGTCCTGGGGTCACTCCCAGCTGTCCCAGGCTCAGGGCTGAGCCCCTGGCTGCAGTGTTCCAGCCTGGAGCCACCCCCTGCTGGGCTGGAGCCATTTCCGCCCTGCATTTCCACAGGGACTCGAAGTTCTAGGTTCCAGGGTTGGGGGCTGGTCAGCAGACTGCAGCCCTCCCTGCTGCCCCTGTCCCCTCCCTGGCTGGGGGTGAGGAGGGTCCTCAGCTCCCGGCCGCACCTTCCCTCGGCCAGACGCACACCTGGAGTCCAGAGCGGACGGCGTGGGCGCTGGCCGTGCAGAACGGTTGCCGCCCTGAGGCCCCGTGGTCAGCCAGGATTTGTGGGCTGGGCCGGTCCCAACACAGACCCCGTCCTCACAGCAGGCCCGAGGTCAGGCTGAGCCTTGCAGAGCACTGGAACCCACGTGCTGCCCAGCCGCTGCCCTGTCAGCATGGGCTGGGATGCAGAGTCTCAGGCCCAGGACGTGGTCAGGCTGCTCTGGCCTCGCACCTTGAGGGACGCAGGCGCGCACGGCACATGGGCCAGGACGGGGCCAGGAGGGGGTCGGGGGCCCTGATGCTTGGATGGGGGTTGGAGGGGCGGATGGAACTGGCCCCGGGCACCCCACAGAGCTCTCTGCTGGGGAAGTGTCCTGTCCTGTGCCCTGGGTTCAGGGTCAGGGAAGGAAGTGTCCAACAGAGGAGGAAGGAGGGGCTGGGACAGTACAGCCTGCCAGCCAGGAGAGAGCCCCGAGCACAGAGCTGGGAGTCAGCCCTGAGCACTGAGTCAGAAGTGAGCCCTGAGTACTGAGTCAGGACTGAGTCCTGAGCACTGAGCCAGGAGTGCGTCCAGAGCACTGAGTTAGGAGTGTGCCCCGAGCACAGAGCCAGGGGTAAGCCCCGAGCACAGAGCTGGGTGAGCCCTGAGCAGAGTCGGGAGGGAGCCCTGAGCACTGAGTTAGGAGTCAGCACTGAATCAGGAGTGAGCCCCGAGCACTCAGTCAGGAGTGAACCCCGAGCACAGCCGCGTGTAGCCCCCGAAAGGAACCCCGAGGGTCGGCGTGCGGGGGGCGGCCCGGGGACTCGGCCCACCGCGCTGGGGCTCCGCTTGCAGGCCCAGGCCCCCGACCCCGGGCGGCGGGCGCGCGGCCAAGGTCGCCGTGACGTCACCCACCTGCAGCGGGAAGGCGGCCGCGCGGTTGCCCACGTAGCCGCGGACGACGTGGCTCTGGATGGACAGCACGCGGCACTCCGGCTCCATGCCGCCGTCCGCGCGCTCGGCCCGGTCCACTCGCCCGCTCGACCCGCTGGCCCGTCCCGCCCCGGCCCGGCCCGGCCCGGCCCCGCCTCCGCGCACGCGCCCGCCCGGACGCACGGACGCCCCGGGAGCGCGGGGCGGGGCCTCGGATCGGAACCACCCCCGCCCCAGCCCCGCGGGTCCGAACCGCCCCCAGCCCCTAACCCCCGGGGTCGGAACCGCCCCCGTCCCCGCCCCGCGAGTCGGAACCGTCTCCAGCCCCGCGGGTCCGGACCGCCCCCAGCCCCTAAGCCCGTGGGTCCAAACTGCTCCCAGCCCCTAACCCTGGGGGTCGGAACCGCCCCGAGCTTCGCGGGTCAGAACCGCCCCGCCCCCAGCCCCGTGGATCGGAACCGCCCCCGCCCCGCCCCAGGGTCCGAGCAGCGCTGCGTGGGGAGGGGGTCCTTTCCTTCCCGCCCACTCCACTCAGGGCGCCTGAACACGCACTTTTGGAAAATAAGGAAATTGGGGTGATTTTCGGGCTCTTCAGGGGCCCAAGGGCACGGAGACCTTGGACACGCGAGTTTTGAGCTCCCTAGGAAGGGAACTGAGGCACCCAGCCGGTGCAGAAAGCAGGGCTCCACCCCGGGAAAGGAGGACGCTTCTCGAAAGGAGGAACTGCAGAAGGATCATGAGGGTCTGAGCCGGGCGAGGGGCGAGGGCCGGGTTCTGGGACATACCCGGACAGAGTGTGTCTGGGCTTTCCCGGACAGAGTCCTGATTAATCCTGGTGGAAGCAGAGCTCCAAAGCCAGCGCCTTTGGAGGAACTGTACGAAACCCCCAGAAAGTCACCCGGGAAGGGGCTGGAGCAATAGCACAGCAGGTAGGGCGTTTGCCTTGCACGCGGCCAACCGGGTTCGATTCCCAGCATCCCATATGGTCCCCTGAGCACCGCCAGGAGTGACTCCTGAGTGCAGAGCCAGGAGTAACCCCTGTGCATCGCCAGGTGTGACCCAAAAAGAAAAAAAGTCACCCGGTCACCCAGGAGGTGCTCCGTCAAGCGCATATGCCCCTGGAGTGAGTCTCTAGGCCTCTTTCTCTTTCTCCTTTGCTTTTTCACGCTGATGTGGGCAGGTGGGCACATAGGGAAGGCCCCTCCCAAAGCAGGGGCAGTAAATCTCCTGGGAAGTTATCACCTGACCTCATGGAGAACGGGTGTCAGTCTGTAGCAGACACTGAGGAGGCTGGACCCCCCTTGACAGAAGCTCCAGCAGGAACCAAAGGCCAGGAAAGGAATTTCAAAGTGGACTATCGGCACTCCCAACCCTACCCCCATTGGCAACCTCCTTAGCAACGGACTCTGACCTGGCTAGAAGCCGCACGTTCCTGCTGCGGCAGGTTGGAGAAACCCTACAAAGGCCACCTTGAACAGAGGAAGGGCGCAGATGCTGTCCAAGCCCACGTGGCCAAGCACATGTGTCCCCTCCACATCTCACCTCGAGATGGGGACTTTCATGCTCTCCTGTCTAGTGCTGGGGTGTGTGTAGGGCTCTCTGCCCTCAGAGAAGCCCATGTTCTCTCTTGAGTGCATTAGTCCCCACTCTCTTCCACTTTTCCCTCCTTCCCTTCAAAACTTCCAAATAAAATCTGTTCTACTTCACTGCTCATCTACTCCTGAACCCAGTAACCCTGGGTCCCAGGTGGCAGAGGCAGATGGGGAAAAAGTGATCGTCTCTCTCCTCCCCGCTGCACATGAGCCCCCCGTGCCGTGGGGCTCCCCCGACATCAAAGTGTGTGCCCTCTCTCGTGTCTAAGTTTCGTTCAATAAAACTATCTTGCTTTACTTTACCTCCTTCAGAAACTCCTGAGGGAAGGTGATGGGGCTGGAACCCTGCTCCGAGCAGTTCCCAGGCTCCTGAGACCTGGGGGTAGTAGGGATCCAGGCATGTCCTGGGGCTACCTCGAGCTGGCACTGACCAGGGAAGGGACCCCCCCCCCCCACACATCAAAGCAGTGAAATTTCTGGGAAGTAATAAAGTCACTAGTCCTAGGCCGACCCACCTTGTGAAACCAGAAGCCAAGACCTGCTAAGACCTTCCCCAGCAGCTGACCCTGAGGAGACGGACCCGCCCTACAGAAAGGACCTGAGGGAAATCACTGAGACCCTCAATTCCTTCCTTTAATCTGACTAACCCTTGGCTCGGCTAGCCCAGACCCGAGAAGCAGGACCCACCCTCAGAGAAATTCGGCAGGAACAAAGGTCAGGAGAAGGAGTTTCAACGCTGCACCCAATTCTACCCACTTAGCAACAGCCCTAGCAACGGACTCTTACCTAGTCAGAAAGCCCCAGGTGGAGCAGGCTGGAAAAACCCTGTGAAGACTGCCTTGAACAAAGGAAGTGTGTGCATATGCCGCCGGAGCCCATGTGCTGCTTGTGCCCACATGGCCGAGCACATGTGTGTCGCCCGAGCCCATATGTGACCCGAGTCTCCCCTCTTGGGATGTGCACTTTCGTGCTTCCGTCTCTAACGCTGGGCTGTGGGGGCTCTCTCCGCCCCCTGGAGAAGCCTGGGCTCGCCCTTGAGCGTGTTGCTCTCTCACTTTCGCCCCCTCCTTCCCCTTCCCGAGACCCTACAACTGTTTTACTTCACTATTCATCTACTCCTGAAATTCTTTTCTGCAAGACGAGACAGGAACCCTCAAACCCTGCGTAAGGCCTAGGGCTGACTTTCCTGTAAGGAGCAAACCATCGCTCTAGCCTGAGTCCACGGCTCCCCGAGAAATCGGGTGGTGGGGATCAACCCCCGTGTCGAGAAGACCAAGCGGATATCAGGTATGGCTGGACGGGTAGTGGGGGGGCTGAGGCCTGTGCCCACCAGGGGCTCATCGCAGACTTTATCTGTCTTGGGCTTCCCAGCTGGTCCTGGAGTGGGAGATGCGTCCGTCCCTCTCCTTCCCGCCTCACAGAAGCTACCCATGGGGCCTCTGATTCGACGGGGCTGGGTGACTGTGCCTTGTAGGCGCTTGGAGCTGACACCACCAGTCTCGACACATGCCAGGCCTTTCCCAGAACGCAGGTGCCTGAGGTGAGTCAGCTAGAGGAAGAAACACTTTTCTCGACTCCCCCTCTCTTGCTCCCTACTTTAAACCAGCCCTTCTGCACCCTAGGACCCCCACTCCCCGGCACAGCTGGGTGCCAGCAAAGCACAGTGGGCGGGAGGCCCCGGGTGATCCTGGCCACGTGCTGCACTGGAATCAGCGTCGTTGGTCACAACCGGGAACACCTCTAGGAGGGGAAGCGGGAGGTTTCACTGTTGGGGCCTGAACCGGCAGCTGGACAGGCTGCACACACTTCACCTGGGGTTTGTTCCAAGCCACTCTGGTGCTGCTCAGTCACTCCAGACCGTGCTTGGGGACCATATGGATGCCAGGGACTGAACCCGGGTCAGAGCTTGGAAGGGAAACGCCTCCCCGCTGTCCTCTCTCTGGCCCCAGAGCACTTTTTAATTTTTTTTTGGCTTTTTGGGTCACACCTGGCGATGCACAGGGGTTACTCCTGGCTCTGCACTCAGGAGTCACTCCTGGCGGTGCTCAGGGGACCATATGGGATGCTGGGAATCGAACCCGGTTGGCCGCGTGCAAGGCAAATGCCCTACCCGCTGTGCTATTGTTCCAGCCCCCCCCCCCCCCCCAGCACTTTTGATATTTTTTTTTCTGCAATCATGAGACGAAAAGGGCACAGAATGGGGTTTACCAGTTGGTTGCATTGTGCCAATTCACTGGGGTAGGCAAGAGGGACACACGGGACTGTGGGGGACTGAGGCAGGAGACATGCGGCACTGTGACACTTAAGTGGGAGGGACACGCGGGACTGTGAGGGGCACTGAGGCGGGAGGGACATGTGGGACTGTGAGGGGCTCTCATCGCCGGAGTCTCTGTGGTGACATTCTGGCTTAGGTCCCAGAGACGCTGTTTCCGTGGCCCGTTCCCCTCGTGCCCGGTAGGCCACGGGTCCGGATTGTATTCTTTCGTAGCTGGTGATTTCCGGCCATCAGGGCGGCTTCCTGCGCCTGCTGACCGGCAGTGCGTCAGGCCGGGCCTGGCTTTGCTCCCAGGGCGCGGGCGAGCGGGGGAACTGCGGGCCACCTTCCCCAGCACACAGGACCTGCCCGTGGCCGCCCTGGGATCAGGCAGGTTGTGGGTCTGTCCTTCCCCTGGACGGAACCGGCCCTCCCTCAGGGATGAAGGTGTGAGGGCCGCTGCCCGCTTGTCGGCTCACTGCACCCGTGTCCACCCAGAATGAAGCCGGGGCCATCTTCCACGCTGGGGGTCCTGAACTCTCTCTGGGAGGCTTTCGGGGGACAGAGCACAGAGCCTGGCCAGCGTGTACAGGCCCATCCCCGGGAGGCCTCTTGCCTGACATGTGACCCACTGTGGGGACAGCAGGGGTCCCCTAGCCAGAGCTCAAAGCTGTGGGGTTTGTCCCACGTGCTGTCTGAGACCACTGGGGTCTGGCCAATGTCCAGGGCTGATAGGGGAGACCCTGAGGTCAAGTCAGCAGCAGAGTGGACAGCATGTTCCAGAGGCCGAGGCTGACCTCGGACATTCCCTCCTGCACCTCCACTGCTTCAGGGGCAGCAGCTGACCCCGCTGAGTCCATTTGAACTGGCTATCAGCCATTTTGGGGGGGATTTGCTTTCTGGGTCACACCTGGCGACGCTCAAGGGTTGTCCTGGCTCAGCACTCAGGAATGACCACCTGGGAGGTCGGGGATGTCCTGGCTCTGGCCCCCAGACCCAGACGGGCCGCTGACACCATGCTGGAAGGTCACTCAGACTCCTGAGGAGCCCTGGGGCCCCACAGGGACAGTCCTCAGCTGACCCACTGCGTCCACAGTCCAGCTCCCGGTGCTGCTCCGGCCCTGAACACACAAGCAACTTCCAGAAACTGCCATTGTGGGCACACAGGCTAGGATGACTGGGTGGCTTCAGGAGCCTGAAGCCTCGCGCGAACTTGTGCTCATTCTTCGGTCGCCAATGCTGGGGTTTAGGGATCAGCTCAGATGGCCCCTGGCACAAGCAGGCAACTTCTGGGTGTGGAGGTCCTGAGCCCTGCGTGTCAACTCCCGATGCAGGGGCTGGAGCGACAGGCAGCTGGCCAGCACTTGCCCTGTGGGTGGTGAAAGGGGCTCACTTCCCGCACCCCAGAGGGTCCCTAAGCACACTGGGTGGGTGTGGTCCCAACAAAAAGGTAGCAGGGCGGTGGGACCCTCCCGGCCACACACGGCATGCAGGACAGGCACGGAGGCAGCTTCAGCGGCACAACAGGGGCCTCAGTTGCCCCCACTTCCTTCTCCTTTCCCCAGAGATGGACCTGGCCACACTCACCTGCCCAAGCCCAGAGGCATGCTTTGACCAGGGTCCCCTACTGTGTGAGGGAACCCTGCCCCGAAGAGTTGCTGCAAGATAGGTGAGTAGGTTGGGGGTCTGACTGGCTTCCCCAGAGGACCCCCATCCTGTGTGCGTGACGGGAGCGTGTGTGGAGCGTAAAAGCATATGTTGCGAGTGCATATGTGCAAGTGTACATAAGTGTGAGAATACGTATGCACAGGCATGTGCGTGCATCTCTGCGCGCTGGCTACAAAGCCTCCAGGCTCACAGCTGGAGGCTGACTTTTGCCCAGCCCCACCGCCCTACTTTCTTGCACAACAGGCCAGACTAGCAGGTCATTCCTGGCCGGGTCCAGGGGCCCCTGAGGGGGGCAGCTCAGGCTTTTCATGCAGGCCCAGTGCCCGCCGCACTCTGGCTGTTGTCAGGGTTCTTATCAAGAGGAGAACCCGAGCTGAGTGGGAGTTGAGAAATGTTCTCGGGAGGGTAAGGGGGAGGGGGGGAGGCATGCAGGGAAGCTCTGATCGAGATTCCAGTTCTTCACCTTTGTACCTTTCCAGGCCGAGGGGGAGGCTGGGATTCCTGTCCTCAGGACCTGGGTCATGGATCACCAGCACCCCCCCCCCTTCTTCAGGCCACATTCCTAATCCTGCCTGCCTGCTCCCCTGGCAGGGTGGAAGAGGGACAGTGTTGTTGAAAGGCGAGATGGGAATGAAGGGGGAAACACAAGAAAGCAGTGTGTCCCCCTCTCTGCTGGACCAAGGGTCAGGGCTGCTGACATCGGCTCTGAGCCCCGGCAAGGCACAGATGAGCGCTCACCTAGCCAGGAATTGGCCCGTGCAAGGGGGGGTAAAGGCTGTTTTCACCCCGCACAGACTTTTGGGTTCTCTGCCTCCCTCAGAAAGAATTCAGGAGTTGAAATAGTGAAACAAAATATTTTTTTGGCAAGATCTAGCAGTGCCCAGGGGTCACTTCAGCTGGGCTTGGAGGCTTGTCTATGGTGCAAGGGGTTGAACTAGGGTCAGCTGTGTGCAAGGCAAGTGCCCTCCCTGCTGTCTACCATGCCAGCCTGCTGAATCTGCCAGAATTCAGACCTAGAGATGCATGTTCGACTCCGTTACCTCAGTCTACACAGCTGCCTTTGCCCCTGGGGCTCGCTCACAATGATGCCAGCCTGGACAGCTGGCATGAACCCTTGGACCCTGACTGAATCTTTGACCCTCCCAGGCCAGACTGTCTCTGAGCAGGGAACAAGCCAACCGGGCTCAATCCCAGCATCCCACCTGGCCCCCGAGCACTGCCAGGAGTTATTCCTGAGTTAGAGCCAGGAGCCAGCCCTAAGCATCAGCAGGTGAGAGATCCCCCCCCCCCCCCCCCCCGAGAGCGGGGACCCTGTGCACGCATTAGCGTTAACTTTGGAAACGTAATTCACAGAGACTGACAGGAAGTGAAAAAGCCCACGTGGAAAGTTATAATTTATACGCGACTGTACAAAACCTCAGTGAAAGGCGCTAGAAGAAGTCCATGGCCGTCGGCCGCCGCTGCGGCGTGGAGAGCAGCAGCTTCTTGGTGGTCAGGGGGCTGCTGGCCGGGGAGCTCGCTGGGCTCTTCAGCACCCCATGGAGGGGCCGCTGCTTGGGGTCGAAGGCCACTCGGGAAGGGCCCACGGGGCTCACCAAGATGCTCTTATCTGTCTTCTTGAACTCTGCCCCAGAGTGCAGACAGCTGAGGCGGGGTGGCCGCTGCAGACCCACCTGCCCCATGGCAGCCCCACGCTTGGTCATTTCCTGGGCTCTGAGGCCCCCACAGACCCTGCCCGGGACCCCTGCTTACTGAGCTGCTTCAGGAAGCGGCTTTCCGCCTTCCACGGGCCTGCTTCCAGAATGTTCCCTCACATTCCCCAAGACCCAGAACTCTGTCCAGAACTCTCACCCTCCCCGGGCCCAGCATGCTGACCTCTGGTCCTACTCACCTGCCGTCATATTTCTGCTCAAGCCAAACGTGACTTTCTTGGTGCCGGGCGGAGTTTTGCTGGGCTGTGGGATGACAGCGGCGTTAGGGCCGTGGCATGGGGACCGTGAGTGCAGGGAGACACGTGACTCGAGGCCCGGGGTGCCAGCCTGCACCAGACACACCAGGGCTGGCACAGGGCCAGCTCCAGACCTACCCCTGCCGGCCCCCACCCAAACTCTGAACCATGACCCAGCCGGGGCAGCCCAAGGCCGTGGGGGCCACACCTGCACGGAGGGGCGCGGGGCGCAGGGAGCCGCGCTGCTCTTGGCTTTCCGGCAGAAGATCGGCTTGGGCAGGGCGGGGGTGCTGAACCGCACGAAGTCCTTCTCTGTCCTCAGCTGCTTCTTCCTGGGAGGGCTGAGTGCCCCGCTGCCCCCCTGTGGGAGAGGGAAGGGGTGGTCAGCAACCACCTGGCGAGGAGGGCCACACTGCCGCTGTGTTCTGCTCTGGAACCGTTTCTGGAACCCGAAAGCTCAGCGCCAAGGGCTCAGGTGTGGTGTGGGATTTCCCCTCGCCTGGGGCCCAGTCTGCTTCTCTGCAACAGCCTACAGGGACCCCCAGCCGAGGCCTGCCGGCAACTCAAACCCTGCGCACGGCAGCCAGCAGGGACGGACACAGGAAGGCACTGCGCTGCCACCTGGGGTGAAACGGCGCCTTGCTCAGCAGGGACTCAGAGACCGTGGGACTCAGAGACAGTGAGGGGCTGAGGGAGACAGAGAGGAACTAAGACAGTGAGGGGCTAAGGCAGACAGTGAGATACTGAGGAACCGGGGGACAGAGTGAGGGACTGAGATTGAGGCAGAGATCTGAGAGACTGACACAGTGAGGGGCTGAGAAACTGAGGCCCGGCCTGGCGACCAAGCTGGGGCTGCAGGAATTCAGGCATTCGGGGAGGCAGCCTGAAGTGGCCAGACCTGGCACTAGACACCCACCCAGGTGCTGTCCGTTGTAGGCACTTGGTGGCGTGTGCAGACAGTGAGACCAGTAGTCACCACCCTGTCAGGCCCCGACCACGCTTGAGGGAGCGAGCACCCCTGGGCCGGGTCCACGCGGAAAGGCCGTGCCAGGACCGAGGGTCCTTACCAGAGACAGGACTACGGGGCCCTGCTGTCTGGGCACAGCTGCAAGTGGCCAGGACTCAAGTGTGGCTGTCACGAGCTTCCTCTTGGCCAGGCTGGCGGGTCTGGGGCAGGATGGGCTGTGCAGGTTGAGGGCGCCTGGCTCCCGCTTCTTCTTCCTCTTCATCTTCCCACCCTGCAGCGGGGGTCTCTGTGCATCGCTGTCACCCTGCGGCGGGGGTCTCTGCGTGACACTGTCACCCTGCGGTGGGGGTCTCTGCACGATGCTGTCATCCCGTGGTGGGGGTGTCTGTGCGACACTGTTGCCCTGTGGCGGGGAGCCCTGTGCCTCACTGTTGCCTGGGGGGCTCCCAGCAGGGCGGGACTGAGGTGAGGCGGAGAGATTGTGACCACTGGCTGGGAGGGCCCCGAGTCTCCGCTTCCTTCTGGGGACCTGGGCGCCCTCTGCCTGAGGGGTGCTGCTGGGTGTCACGTCCCCAGGGGTCCCGGAGTGCTCCCCCACAGCCTGCAGGCCCCTCTTCCGCAGTCGTTTCCTCTTCACGCGGACGGGGGGCGGCTCCTCCCCGCATCTCTTCTGGGCCCCGCCAGGCCCCGTGCTGGGTTCCTCGGCCCCATCGTGCAGGGGGAGCTCCCCCCCCACCGCCGTCTCCCCGGACCCGCTCTCAGGCTGGAGGCTCCTCCTCTTCCTCTTCCTCCTCTTCTTCCTCGGGGGGCCTCTTCCCGGCTCCTCCTTGGCAGTTGGGGGCGCACCTGCTGCAAAGGGACGGGCGGCTCAGGGAGGAGCGAGCCGCCTGCACCCCCGCGCCTCCCGTGGGGCGCCACTCACCTCCTGCGTCCCCGCTGCCCGTCCCCTCCTGCTTCTCTCCTCTGTCCACCTGCTGTCCTTCACGAAGGCCTGGGTCGTCCCCATTAGCAGGACCATCCTCGGCCAGGCTCCCAGGGGCGACACTGCCTGCCGGGGTCACTTGTCAGTCCCGGCGGCGTCGCCAGGCACAGTTTGGGGTCTGCTTAGGGGACCCTGGGCACCGGGGTGAAAGTGTCCTCCCGCCCTGCCCTCAGCCTGCAGCCCCGGGACTCTCCACTGCTCAGGCAGGACGAGTGCCCAGTGGCCACGCGGCTCCTAGGAGCCTCCCTTTGGGCCGTCCACACCTGCAGACACCCATCTCCGGCTCCCCCCTGCTCAGCCCTCCGAATGGCCTCACCTTCACAAAGGTCCCGGAACCTGGAAAAGAAGCAAGGGCATCCTTAACGGACCCTGCCTGTCCCGTACAACCCTGCCGGGAAGCCTGACGGAGGCCAGCCAACACAGGGACTGCCTGGGCTGTGTATATCTGTATATATGTGCACATGCACACACGTGTGTGAGTCTGCGTATACTGGGGTGGTTGTGATCCTGAAGGGGACTGACTGGGTGCCCATGACCCAGGCAGCTGGGGACACATGTGGCCAATGTTCTATCTGGGTACAATGGCCATATGGAGTTGAAGAAACCCACATCCTCAGTCCTTCATGGGGAACTCCTGCCCACCCTGACTGAACTCACGGCTGACGGGTGGACAGATGCCTGTGCCTATGCTTGCTGTGCCGCCCCACCAAGTGGCAGACTGAGGATATGGCACAGAGGCAGCTTCAGGGGTCCAGGGGGTGCAGCAAAGGCCTCTGTCTTAGGGGCGCCTGTGAGGGTCTTCTCCACATACTCACTTCTTGGCGAGCCTGGAGAGGCGCTTCCTGTTGAAGGGAGGGGTGTTCTTCCTGCTGGTCATTTCTAGGAGCCGGTCGGCGACTGCCTTGTAGTCGAACTGCAGGGCAGAGAGAGCACCTGAGCCCAAGCCCTGGTGCCCCCAAATAGCAGGGCCGGGACGCCTCTTGGCGCCTTATCTGGGGACTGGGGTGAAAAGCCACATGGCACAGAGAGCACGGGGACGCAGCTCCAGCCCGCGGTGTGGTGTCCTCACTAGCACTCGCGGCCACTGACCTGCAGAGGCGGCCCTGTGGCCTCCAGGCCACCGTCTCCATCTCTGTCCTCGGCAGTCCCGCCGGTCTGAGGGAGACCCTTGCCTGGGACGGGAGAACACGCAGGGCTGAGACTCACAGGCCTGTGGGTGCGGAGGGAACGAGCCTCCACACAGACGGCTGCCGGGGCGCCAGCTCCCAGACACGGGGAACCGCCGGCTGCCGGTCACCACTGTCACAAGGTCCCTGATCCCGCACCGGGGCTGAGGGGGACCACGCCCACTGCAGGGCCTGGCCGGAGGGAGAGGTGGGGCTGGTGAAACATCGTACAGCTGATCTTTCAAACTTTACCCCTTTTGGGTTTTTTTGGACATATTTGGTCCTGCTCAGGGGAAGGAACCTGGGCCCAGGCTCAAAGCATGTGTGTAGCCTGGCCCTTCCGCCTGCCCAGCTACAGAAGAGGCTGGGCATGTTCACAGGCCCAAACTAGGTGTCCCGGGGCTCCCCCTGTCCCCTTACTACCAGCCCCCAGCCAGGTCTCCCCGTCCCCCACGCCCCGCCACAGCCAGGCCTCCCCCGTCCCCGTCTTACTGGCTGCTGCGGCTGGAGGCCCCTCGCAGGCGGCTGGCTCCTCTCCGGAGCGGGGACCGCCCCCCGCCCTGGCACCGTGGTCCTCGGCGCTGGTGTCCAGTGCTAAAGGGGACCGGTGAGCGATGGCCTCGAATACGCCCCGGGCGATGGTCTGCACCAAGGTGTGGCTGCAGGGGACAGGGCCGAGACTTCCGGCAGCCGAGGGACAGGGCCAGCGCTCCCCCCTCTGCGGTCCCCAGGGAGGGGGCACCCGGCTACACTGAGGGGGGAGGGGCCCACACTCACTCTTTCGTCTTGGCGGCAATTTTGCAGAACGGATCAATAAACTTGAGGTTCTGATCCGCCAGAAGCTAGGGGAGTGAGGAAAGCCTTCCCGTCTGTGGGCGTCGGGAGCAGCACAGCCCCCCCCCGCAGGAAGCCCCAGGGGCCGGGCTGGCTGGAGAGCACGCGGGACAGCGCCCGTGGGTGCCCTTGCCTGTCCACGCGCCCCCCTGCCCCCCGCTTCCCCGACCCCCTGGCAAGCGTGGCTGTTTGTGCGTGCTTACCTCGCTCCCCCCGACCTTGGACAGCTCCTCCAGGTACACGGCGATCAGGTGGGACCTCACCCCGCCGGGAGAGCGGCTCTCGGGGTGCAGGACCTCCTTCATCAGGATGTCCAGGAGCGGCCGGATCCGGCTGCAGTGAACACAAAGGGTGCCGTGAGGGGCGGCCCAGGATCAGGCCACAGGCCGGGGACAGATGCGGGACAGACAGATGTGGAGGCCTAAGCCAGGCCAGACGCACCTTTCTTCCCAGCTGTTCCGCTTCAGGACTTCGAAGGACTGCCTAAGGGTTAGCCGGATGAGCTAGAGGAACAGAAAACGAGGCAGGAGTGCCTATCAGCTTGGCGGGCTGGGGACAAGGTGGGTGCAGCTCAGGGTGAGGCTGCGCCCAGGACCCCTGCCTGTCTGCACAGCGTGCCCTGGGACCACCCACCCGTCTGCAGGACTGCCCAGTGCCCTCTGCCCTCCTCGGCCGGTACCATGTGGTACTTGTCCAGGCGCAGGCGGTCCACTCCCTTCCATTCGCGGTTCAGGGTTTGCCAGAAGGTCCGGATAAGGAGGTGCTCTGCAGGGAAGAGAGGCGGTGAGCACACCGCCTCCAGACAGACGGACAGACAGACAGAGCAGGGCCGGGCAGCGCCAGAGAAACAAGCGAGGCCGTCTCGATGCTTCCCCGAGGTGGCGGGAAGGTCTGGCCAAGGGAAGGGCTCCTCTGGACAGGTGCGTGGGCTTCTTGGTCCCGGCAGCAGCTGGTCCTGCCCTGTCCTGTGCTGGCAGGAACTGGGCCACACTCCGTTTTCTCTTCAGTCTCAGGCCGCCAGCGCTTTCTAGCCGGGGCTCGCTCCTGCCCGGCTGCTCGGGCCTTCCTTCCTCCTGCACAGCTCCGGCACCCCTGGCTCACTAGCACCCGGGGCCGCCTTTGCTGGGAGGGTGGGAGCAAACCCTCCCAGCCCGGTGTCCGCCAAGCAGTTCCTTTGGGGCTGGAAGCGGCTCTGTCCTGCGCAGGCCCCTCCCTGCCCTTCCCTGCAGGGTCAGTGTTCTGGGCCCGCCCAAGGCGAGCGCCCATGAGGAGCCCCAGGACGGACACTGGAGGGCACAGGGTGGGTTCCGAGCAGACACGGCGCCCAAGCCAGGCTGGGCCGCACTTACGCGCCTCCGAGTTGTTAACAACGTGGACAAGCTGGGACATAGTGACCGCGAGCTCCTCCTGCGGGGCGGGGAGAAACGGGGTCGTCGTGGGATGCGCGGCCAGGACCACACTCCCCGCTCCTGAGCCCCAAGCGTCCGAGTTCTGTCCAGTGCGGATCCCCCCCCCACCCCGCTGCCCCGGCCCCAGTGCACAGCCTCTGGGTGGTGCCTCTGCTTATTCAGGACATAAGCTGGCCTCGAGGGGACCAGCCGTAGACACAGGGCTCTGGGGCCAGAATGCTGCTGGCCGTGAGCTGAGTATGGAGGGGACCCCAGGGCCGTGTGGTGGGGCGCTGCCTGACCCCAGCTGGGCCCATCTCACCCATGGCACTCAGTGCCCCGACCACCTGCCTTCTCCCCCTTGCCGCGGGGCCTCCCGCCCAGACCCACTCTAGACCCACCCACACATGCCCACTGGCACCCAGGCGGGGAGTGTAAGCGAGGTGCGAGGTATGTACGCGCATGGCTGCACCACCTCCACCTGGTCCCGTCCAGTTAGTGGCCAGGCCTGGGCTGCGAGATGTGTCCAGGCTGGCCACATGCCTGGCACCCAGCTGCGTCAGGGGATAAGCCGCGGCCTGGATGCCTCGCCAGCACGGCCACTAGGGGGCAGCAGGTGGCTGTGCACCTGTGGGGCAGCCCCCGGCTGGGCCAGGACAGTTGGCTTCTGTCCTGAGTGTCCAGGACAGTGACCTGGGGGCAGGAGGCAGTAGCAACCTCATATTTCTGGGCCTTCATGGTGAACTGAGCAAGAATCGGTCTCCCTGGACGAGTGCCCTCTCCCTGGTGGCCAGCCTCAACAGGTCATACCCTCCCATCCAGGCCAGCCCAGCCTGCCCCCCCTGGTGGCCTTACCTGCAGGAGGGGTTCGTCCTGCACCCACATGCAGTAGAAGAGCCCTTTCCAGATTCTGAGAAGCTCCTCCTGGGTGAACCCGCCTGCGGAGAGAAGAGCAGCCCGTCATCCCGTCTCCCTGCGGGACACCCCCACAGCGACCTCAGGGCCCGTCTCAGTCAGTTCTGTTTGACCACCTGGGTCCCCTCCCTCTGATGGACACCTTGGCACCGCCCTCCCCACCCCCCCGCAGCAGGAGGAAGGGGACACTGAGGGAGCCCCCACACAGCACAGCTGGTTCTCAGACACCTGCCCACGAGCGCCCATCAGGGCCAACACGAGGCTCATGAGGCTGCTCTCGGCCACCCCGGGAGTCCTCACGCCAGTCACCAGCCTGCACTGCGGCCTGGTCTGACATGAGGTCCACCCGGCCACGGGTTCGAGGGCAGGTGAGCCTCCAGGCAGCTTCCCTGGGCTGTGGGGCAGTCACCTCATGGGCAGCTCCAGGACGAGGCCATGCAGGCGCTTGGCTCAGCGGGAGACGCTTCTCGGCGCGTGTCCCCAGCCCCTTCTCTCCACCCACGATGCCCACTTGCTCTTGAGTCCCCCAGGCACCCACGCTCCAGGAGGGGACCAGCCCCTGCCCCCACAACCACATGGGGGCTCCCAAGGCGACTCTGAAGAACACAGAATCCCCATGGGTCAGTCCTCCGCCGACCCGAGACCATTTAAGAGTGACCGGCGGGAGAGTGTTCACAGGACACCCAGGAACAGCAGCTGACCAGGGAGAGTGGGAGCCCGCCAGATGCTGACACGGGCCAGGCAATCAGTCAGTCCGCTTCTGGGGTCAGGCGGGAGGAGCGGCCTCCAGTGTCCTCTCAGAGCAGAAGTATGGGGCCACATGCTCACGTGTGCCCAGGGGCCACCCCAGCACCCTGCTGCACTCCCCATGCTGATGTAGTGAGCCCTGAGCACAGGAAGAATCACAGCCAAGTGCGCGAACCCTGCTCACTGCAGCAGGGAAGGGGATAGGGGCTCCCCCAACACCAAGAACCAAGAGGGCTTGTGGTAGGGCCGCCCTGAGCAGAAGGCCTGGAGCACCGCTGGGTGTGACCCCCAAACCAAAGACAAAACCCCAAAGCGTGACCCTCGACAGGAACAGCAGAGAGGGATGTGAAGGACAAAGCCTTGGGCAGCTCCTCAGTGGAGCCAGCACCCCGAAGGAGAGGCCCCACCACTCTGGCTCCCCCGGGAACACCTTCTGCCAGACCTGAGGGCCCCTGCGGCACCTCACTGCAGGCGGGGCACCATCCACCGAACACCCCAAGGAGCTGCCTGGACACCTGCCCGTGGGGAACAAGGCGGGGAGCGTGCTGCCAGCCAAGCTCCTGTGCGACTCTGCTGCCCGAGCTGCCTGCAGAGCTCACGGGTCACGGTACAGCCAGACACGTGGCAGTGCACGTGACTCACGACACCCCATCTGCTTCCCAAAGCCGTGAGCCAAGGAGCACACGATGAGGGAGGTGTCCCCCCGCACATGGCCCACCCCGATGTGAGCCCTTGTTCCACACGTGGTCCCCAGGGCTCCACCGGAAGTGCTCCCCCAGCATGGGAAGCAACAAGGCCAAACACCCCTGCAAAAAAAATTCCCCAAACTAGCGTCTGAGACAGCAAACCGTGACCAGCGCAGAAAGGGCAGTCACGGCCCGCACGGGTGGTCATGCTGCACGGCTGCAGGTGCTGTTCCGTCTCCTGACTCCCTGTCTGTTGCCTGAGAATTGTCTTTCCAGATCTTTCCCTCCCATAAGTCCTGTGAATGGGGACGCAGGACTGGGTGTGGAATGTGGAGTACGGAAATCATGGAGGCGCCCAGAGAGCGTGGGGTCACTCACGCCCACACGGGCAAAGGGACAAACATGCTTCGGAGGATTTTGGAACATCCACTGACTCTAACCCAAACAACGGGGCCTGAGCTAGACAGTGGACTTAGAGTGGGAGGTGGACACAAGGCCACACGGCAGAGGAACCCACTGGGGCCAAGTTCAGGGAACTGGAAGCTCTGGCCTCCAGGTTCGGATAGGCTGACTGCAGGCTGCTGACCTTTCCCTTTTAAAGCTTTCAGTTTTCACAGCTGCAGAGAAATCCCTGCTTTTTGCTGGTAAGAAAACACTGTTCCTGCCACCTTCCAACGGCAGAGAAAGGTCCTCGGGATTCCCTGGAGCCCGAAGCACCTTGGCTCACATTCCTTCTCCATCTGCCAGGGAATTGGGGGGGGAGGGCATCATGTTTCTTACGGCAATGAGTTCCTGACGCCAGCCGTCAGGCCTCAGTCCTTCACAGTGGCTGGATACATGACTGCGAGGAGCAGAGCTGCGGTCAGTCAGGGACTGAGCACAGCCAACGGCCACTCGGCAGGAAATGGAGACAGGACCCATTTCAGAGTGGCAGTCTATCAGACCACCCGCCCTGATGCCCAAACGCCCACCATATGTCACTCTACCCACGGCTCTGGAGACACCAGCTGGAGAGAAGCAGCCACACTGTGGGACCACACCCACCATCATCACACAAAGGCCACAAGGTTGGTTTGAGTAGCTGTAAAGTGCTTCCAGATGCATTAGATGGGGGGGGGGGGGGGGGGGGCTTTGGTGTGGCTGTAGTCCCTGCACCAGAAAGGGGAGAGGATGGACAGCAAGCAGCGCCCTCCTGGTGGGACCACATACCAGAACGGCTGCAGTTTCAGCTAGCCACAAGGCTCCCTGCAGGAACCTGGGGCCAGTCTGCCTGCAGGCCTCCTGCACTCCATGTGCCTACGACTGGAGCCTGTGGGACGAGCAGAGCACGGCAGCCTGTGATGCTCTCTGAAGCCCTAGCATCTGCCCACGTGCTGGTGAGCTAAGGTACCAGATCAGGGATAACGGGTGCTAGCCTGGGCAACCTGCAGGATGCAGGGACGGGTGCACGCTGCACCTTCTGGGCTGCAGATCAGCAAAGGGTCTGCTGGTCAGTCCAGGATCTGCTTGCCTGCTTGTGAATGCAGCCAGGGATGGTTCCCCCCCCCCCCCCCCCCCCCGCCTGTAAGTTTCAGCTCCCAGTGACCAGAGGGGGGAAGGCTGGGTAACAACCAGGTAGGGAGGCCGCTTGTTCTTGAACCCGGCAGGCTGCGGGGCCAGGGCAGGCCTGGGGGGTAGGTAGGGTGGCAATTTTGCGGGGAGTGATGCTTAATTGGATGCTGGGAGTGGGTATCTTTTGGAATGAACAGACACTGGGAGGTGTGCGGGAGGGGCCCGTGTACTCTAGCTGCAGGCCTGCCCTGTTCATCAAGTGACCACATCAGAGGCGATTTAGGGGGCCAACCGGCAAGCTGGCTGCAAGGGGACGAGGTGTAAATGCCAGGTAGGTCACTCGGGGACAGCAGGGTGCGCCCGTGGGCGCCAAAAGCCAGAGCGAGAGAGGCGGGCGGTGGGGAGGAGAGGGGTGGGCCGCCAGGGGGACCCAGCTGGACGCGGGCCCCGGCCCGCGTGCGCACCCGAGGGCCTTAAGTCAGGCCCCCGGCTGGGCTCCCCGGGGGCTCGGAGGGCGCCGGGCGGGGCTTCCCGGGCCCGGGTCCCCGCGCACGTGCGCTGCCCCCAACCCACAGCGCGGCCGCGGCGGCACGTGGCGCCCACCTGTCTCCCTCTGGGTCTTGGCGCTGAGGTACTGGCGCAGCCTCCTCGCCGCGCGGTCCCGGATGCCCTTCTCGTGCGACGCCAGGCGCTGCGCGAACTGCAGCTCGGCGGGCTGCATGGCGGGGCCCATGGAGCCCCCGCAGCATCCCCAGCCGCCGCGCCCGCTCCGCCGCCGCGCCTGCGCACTCGACGGTTGCGGCGCGCGCTGATGGCGTCACAAAGGCGCCGGCCGGGGATGCGCGTGCGCGTGCGCGCTGGGCGGCGGCGGCGCGGGCGGAGGCGGCGGGGCCGGGCCCGGAGCGTCGCGCCTTCGCGCCTCCGCTGCCGCCCGGGCGCCGCGGCCCGGAACCGTTGACGGCGAGGTTAGCCGAGGTCGGGCCAGGCCGCGCGCCCGGCGCGGAGCTCCTGATCGTGTGCCCGCTGCTGGGCCGCCCCAGGGGCGGATGCCTGGGAGCAGGGCACCCGGCCAGGGTGCGATCGCTGCAGGCCCGGGGCTGGGACCTCGCGGCTAAGGCGCCTCGCTGGCCTCCCAGGGCGAGGCCCTACAGCCGGAACTGTCTCCAGGCCCAGGTGCCCCGAGGAGCCTGCGGGCACGGAGCTTGCCCCCACCCGGCCCCGCAATCTGAGGCTGACACCCCGCACCGCAGCAGGAGAGGCCCTTTCCCGCAAGCCCCCCGCGCCCCTCCGCCCGGGTCTGCCCTCTGATTCGCAGGAAGAACGTTAGAGAGCGCGACGCAGCGCCAGGAGCCCCTCGCCCGCGGGCCCTGCATGCCTGAGGGACGGGCCTTGAGCCTCGCGGCTCCCCGTACCGCGCGGGGCCACGTGCCCGCCCTGCAGGGGTCAAAGGGCGTCGCGCAGGCGCAGGGAGCGCGGCGTCAGCGGCCATGGGCGAGGCGGGCGACGCTGAGGAGGCCCGTCGGGTCAGTGAGATGGAGGCTGGCAGGGGGCGGCCTCGCGGGGCCCGGGACCCCCCACCTGGCGCCCTGACGCCCCCCGCCTGCCCGGGCCTGTCGCCGCCGCAGCCCGCGGGGACCAGGGAGGAGTTCGTCAAGGTGCGCAAGAAGGACCTGGAGCGCCTGACGACGGAGGTGATGCAGATCCGCGACTTTCTGCCGCGCATGCTCAGTGGCGAGGTGCTGGACACGGTGCGGCGGCTGCAGGCGCTGGAGGAGAGTGAGTGGACTGCGCGCCCGGACGGTGCCCGGGAGTGGCCTCTAGCACGGAGCCGGGAGAGACCCCGACCCCACCGGGCGTGGCCTGGACCCTGCCAGGAGAGACCCCGCTCCCGCCGGGAGTGACCTCGAACCCGCTGGGAGTGACCCTGAGCAAGAGCCGGGCGTGACCCCGACCCTGCCGGGAGAGACCCTGAGGTGGAGCCGGGCATGACCCCGACACCACTGGGAGTGACCCCGACCCTGCCAGGAGTGACCGCGACCCCACTGGGAATGACCTCGAGCCAGGAGTGAGCCCCAGATCCGCTGGGAGTGACCTTGACCCTGCCAGAAGAGACCCTGAGCACAGAGCCGGGCCGGGAGTGGCCCCCAATCTGGAAATCACTCCCTCAGCTAGATTCTGTTTTGGGGGTCGCTCCCATGCATGCCTAGCCCCACCGGTGACTCCTGCTCAGGAGAGCAGTTGGTCCAGCCCAGGGGCCTGCAAGTGGCGGCTACCCGCCCCTGGGCATGCCTGAGGTCAGGGTCAAAGGGGAGTCACAGTGGACACGCGCCCCGGTTGCTCTGCTGCTCCCGTGCCCTAAGGTTTAATGCGCTCTGAGCAAGGCAGGGCTTTTAACGGGCTCAGTGCCTCAGTGCTCACTCAGTTCGTTCCGGTGACCGTTCACAAGCTCAGTGCTCACTCAGTTTATCCTGGTGACCATTCACAGGCTCAGTGCTCACTCAGTTCATCCCAGTGACTGTTCACGGGCTCAGTGCTCACTCAGTTTATCCTGGTGACCATTCACAGGCTCAGTGCTCTCTCAGTTCATCCCAGTGACTGTTCATGGGCTCAGTGCTCACTCAGTTTATCCTGGTGACCACAGGCTCGGTGCTCACTCAGTTCATCCCAGTGACTGTTCACAGGTTCACTGCTCACTCATTTCATCCAGGTGACTGTTCACAAGCTCAGCGTTCACTCAGTTCATCCCGGTAAATGTTCATGGGCTCCGTGCCTCACTGCTCACTCAGTTCATCCTGGTGACCGTTCATAGGCTCAGTGCCTCACTGCGGACTCAGTTTATCCCAGTGACCGTTCACAGGCTCAGTGCTCAGTCTGTTCATCCCGGTGACTGTTTATAGGCTCACTGCTCACTCAGTTCATCCTGGTGACCGTTCATAGGCTCAGTGCCTCACTGCAGACTCAGTTTATCCCAGTGACCGTTCACGGGCTCAGTGCTCGGTCAGTTCATCCCAGTGACTGCTTATAGGCTCACTGCTCACTCAGTTTATCCTGGTGACCGTCCATAGGCTCAGTGCCTCACTGCAGACTCAGTTCATCCCGGTGACCGTTCACGGGCTCAGTGCTCTGTCAGTTCATCCCGATGACTATTTACAGGCTCAGTGCTCACTCAGTTTATCCCAGTGACTGTTCACGGGTTCCGTGCCTCACTGCTCACTCAGTTCATCCAGGTGAACCTTGGTCTGCTTCCACAGCTATCTGTGGAACTGTCTAGAAAGCTGCTGCTCTGACCTGCAGTGACTTAGTGAGCAGGTTTCATTAACTCAGTAGCTACGGCTTGGGCTTTACGGAGCGAGGGAGCACAGCTGCTGAAAGGAGGGCTGTTCTGCACTGCTCAGCTGTGGTGTCTGTGGACACGCTGCTTCCTGTTACCTTGGCACCTGGCTCTGGGCAGCTGGTACCCAGCCTAGTCGTAGGACGAGTTTTTGCTTCTCAGAGCTAGCTGCTCTGTGTTGTCTGGTGGTCCCTGTGGCTCTGCCTTGCCCGGGCCGGAGGGGTTCCTTTTTCCCTGGCACTGACTCCCCACTCGATCTCTGGGACCCTCTGTTGCCCCTCTCCCCCCTCCTCCCACCCCCACCCCCCAGCTGTCTGCTAGGAGATGCGTTTCCTGCCATGCATCCTGCATAACCTCTTCGGGCTCCTAGTTTGACCCAAACCTGCCTCCTTGCAGCTGCCCCCCACAATCCACTGTACACTGTAGGTTGGGTGATTTTTAGCAATTTACCGGCAAAGTTGGACCGCACCTGACAATACTTGGGCTGGTTACCTTAGGCTGTGCTTGGGGATCAAGATAGGACTGGCTGCATTCAGTGCCCAAATTCTAACAGTTGAGTTTGATCGTGTCATCTCCCTGCTGATGTCTTCAGTGGCTTCTCTCTGGTATTAAGATGAAGGAGACCAGCACACTAGAACTCAGCCATTCCACTCCTCAGTTCTACTGTACCATAGCGTAAGAGACTTTTTAAGCTTAAAATGCTTACTTTCCCCTAATATTTAACTTTCCCCCTACTGTTTTATCATATTTTCAAATTTTTTTAATGGAAACACGGTGATTTACCAATTTGTTCCGAATGTGGTTGTTTCAGGCCTTGAATGTTCCAACACTAATCCCACTATCAGCCCCACGACCAGTGTGCCCTTCCCTCCACCAGTGTCCTCCGTTTCCCACCCACCACTTCAGCCTGCCTCCTGGCAGGCACAATCAGATTTACTCCATATGGTCTGTTACAACAAAAAGGCAAAGGGGATTATCAACCCTTAGATCATAGTAGGCAATCTGTGATCATCCTTGCATCTCACAATGGTGTAACTGATGTCATCGCCTGAGGCTCTGCTGTGCCGGTTGGAGCTGGCTGAGCCTTGTGTGTGCCTGCTGAGGCTCCTCGAGCCTGGTGGGCTTCTGGGCAGCTTTCTCCCATCAGGTTTGCTGGGACCCTACTGAGCTGACAGGACTGAAATTTAGAGTTGTTGACTGTGTTCTTTAGGAGCTGTAGATCTGAAACAGGTTGGTGGCTTGGCAGTTCGATGAGATTCACGTGTGGAGCGGAGCAGGCCGTTTTTGTCAGAGGGTGCTGGGTATGATTGAAGGCTTTGCTCTGCCTCCAGACACAAAGAGTAATCTGGTTGCCCCATTCTTTTTTTTTTCTTTCTTTTTGGGTCACACCAGCAATGCACAGGGGTTACTCCTGGCTCATGCACTCAGGAATTACCCCTGACGGTGCCCGGGGGACCATATGAGATGCTGGGAATCGAACCCAGGTCGGTCGTGTGCAAGGCAAACACCCTACCCGCTATGCTATCACTCCAGCCCCTGGCTGCCCCATTCTGAGAAGGCCCCAGAGTTGTCATCCCGGACCAGCCTACCTGGGAAGATTCAGCGGTATCATCTTTTTTGTTTTTTTTTTGGGGGGGGGAATTTCCTTTTGTTTTAGTCTTTGGGTCATACCTGGTAATGCTCAGGTGTGACTGATTCCTGACTCTGAGCTCAGGAAGCATTCCTGGTGGTGCTTGGTGACCATATGGGGTGCTAGGATTGAACTCAGGTCAGCTGTATGCAAGGCAAGCGCCCTAGCCATTGTTCTATCACTTCTGGCTCCTGTCATGTGTTTTGGACACATGGTGCTGGGTCATTGCTCTTATAATTCTTTTATGGAGGTGCTGTGGTTTATATACTGTTATTGATAGCTTCACGCCTACACCCTTCCGGCCCCCACACCCCTGCCAGAGTCCCCTCTTCCTCCAGTAATGTGCTGATGGTCCTTCCTATCCCTCTCCTGCGCTGACTTGCTTCTGTGGAATTTCTCTTCATTTCTGTTGCTGTTGGCCTTTCGCTCTTTCATTGGGTGTATGTTCCACATATGAGAGAGCTGGCTCTGCGTTTCTGCTTTTCCTCCTCACTGACTTCACTCCTTAGCATGGTCCCTTCTAGTTCTATCAATGGAGTGGTAGCAAAATGCTTGATTTGGCCTTTTTACTACTGCATTGTTTTCCATTGTGTAAATACACCACAACTTTTTTTTTAGGGGGCACAACCAACAGTGCTCAGGGCTTACTCCTGGCTCTGCACTCAGGGAACAGTCCTGGAGGGCTCAAGGGACTATATGCGGTGGCGGGCATCAAACCTAGGTCAGTTGTGTTCAAAGCAAGTGCCTTCCGTGCTGTACCATCTCTCCAATCTGTACCATAATTTTATTAGCATCTATTTGTCATTGGACATTTGGGTTATTTCCACATTGAAAGGTTCTTTGATTCGACGAAGGTCCTTTCTTCCTCACCGAGATGGGTCTGCCCTGGTGCTCATCCTCAGACAGAATCCTTGAGCTTGACTGGCTGTCCCTGGTGTCTCACTTGGGGGATCGGTACATCCTCCCCCATGCAATACCAAGGATTCTTGCAGGCAGGGAGGGCCACGGCCCTGACTCAGCCTGGTTTCTTTGGGGAGGGGGTTGGATGGCCTCGGCTTTGATGTGCCTTTCCTCAAGTCAGGTGTTGGTGTGTTGTCCCCAAGTAGGAATGGGGCCTCCTTGCGACCTGGGGGAGGATGGGGCGGGTGGAGGCCGGGGGGGCATGGCACTGCCCGTGGCTCTGGCTGACATGACCAGCTCAGGGGGAAGGAGCCAGAGTGGTGGCCCACAGGCCTTCACCCGGGAGTGAGGGGACCGTTGCAGGGGCGCCCACTAGCTTTGATGCTGACCACAGGATGGGGTCCGAGGAGGGTGCCCTGTCCACACAGTGATCACACAGTGCTATTTCTCTCCCACTGTCCTGTCTGGTTCTGCTTCAGCGTTTGGGATGATGGACCATAGAAGTGGTCAGTCTCAGCTCTTTGGCATCAGTGAGAGCTGCAGGCTTGAGGTCAGTTGGGCTATGAAAGGACAAGGACAGCTGTGGGGCCTGTACTCGATGGTGCTGGTGGAGATGCACAAACCTGCACAGGTACCAAATCACACAGAACCCAGCCTGTACCTGAGCAAGTTGCAGGGAGAAATGGATGAGCTCAGTGCTGAGGACTGATGTCGGGGGGGGGGGGGTTGTTTGGGGCCACACTTGGAGATGCTCAGGGCTTATGAATCACAGCTGGCAGGGCTTGGCATCATATGGGGTGCTGGGGATCAAACCCAGGTTGGCCGCGTGCATAGTAATCACCCTCCCCACTGTACTATTGCTCCGGCTCAGTGTCAGACAATTTTTATAGTTGAATGAGAAACATTTGGAAAATACCATATAGAAATGACTTCTAAGTAGTGGTAAACTTCAGGGGTGCCCCCCTCCCTGTCCTCCACAGTATCTTCGAATAGGTGAGGAATCAGGTGGAAGAGGGAGAGGGACTTGAATGTCACGGGACGGGTGTGGAAGAAACAGCTGTGGGGGAGCAGGGACCCCAGGGGCCGTGTGTACTCAACTCCCAAGGATGGCCCCCTCTCTGTTTCTGCACACCGGGGTCGGCGAGGCTTTCCTGAGGTGGTGAGATGTTTGGAGGGTGGTGGGCACGCAGCGCGGGTGCCGCCTCCTGGCTGGCCCCACTGCCTGCTCTGCCGCCCTGCACTGGCGTTCGGGTCTGGCCCTCCTCCTCCGGGAGAGCAGGCACACTCAGGCTTACGGGATGAGCTTGGGAGCACTTTGTTAAACAGAGTGCTCCCCACCCTCTTCTCTCATTACTGCTTGGGCACAGTCTCCAGTGAGTGAGTTACTGTGTTTTTTTTTTGGGGGGGTCTCTGTGTGTTTTTGGATGTTGGCAGAGTGCAGGGAGCCAAGTTCAGCTGCGAGCCCAGGGAAGCCCTGACTTCAGGGGCTCATTAGAGGCTCATGACGCTTTCCTCGTTGCTGCTGAAGTGAGTCGGGTTGCAGCAGGCGCGGATACTTCTCTCAAGAGCTCACACAGGGGCTGGAGTCATAGCACAGCAGAGAGGGCGTTTGCCTTGCACGCAGCCGACCTGCGTTCGATCCCCATCATCCCATGTGGTCCCCCAAGCACCACCAGGAGTAAATTCCTGAATGCAGAGCCAGGAGGAACCCCTGAGCATTGCTTGGTGAAGCCCTTCCTCAAAAAAAAAAAATGCTCACAACGCTGAATGAAGGTGCTGCCCACTGGGCCGGCGCAGGTGTGGCCTGAGAGCGGCCCATGCATTGGCACTGCAGCGGGCCCATTGCAGGCCAGAGGCACCCATGCATTGGTGGTGCAGTGTGGGCCCGTTGCTGGCCAGAGGGGCCCATGTATTGGCAGTGCAGCGCGGACCCGTTGCAGGCCACGCGCTACAGGAGGCGAGGAGACCATGTGGGCTCAGGAAGCTATGGTTTGGGAAGCAGATTTTTGGCAGTGCAGGAAAAATGTGCTCATGTTGGCCTCCAAGTTCCCCTACTCCTTCCTTTGGTTTGTGTAAAACATTTGACAGTTAAAGTTTTTTCTTTTGGCTGCCTTAGAATGGCACTAGGATGTCAGATGCATTTAAACTACCCCCCCCGGGCCCCCCCAAAATCGAATCTTGGGATATCCTCCCTTTCACTCTTACTGCTTCTGATTTTGGCAGGCTGCCCCTGGCACCAAGGAAGGAAGCAATTAAGTTAAAATGAGGTTGAGGTGGGTCCTAATTTGGTGTGGCTGGTGTCCTGGTAGAAAGGAGTGATTCAGACGGGCACATGCGTGCAGAAGGATGGTGGGGAGGGACAGAGCCGGAGGCCCAGGGAGGAGATAGAATCTGCGCTCACTGACCAAGGGCCACAGGCTCCCTGTGCAGGCAGAGGCGGGAAGTGTGGCCTCTCAGGTTTTGGCCCACCACCCTCTCACTGTAGAATGCAGAGAAGGTGGGGCTTGCTGAGCCAGTGGCCTCTCTCACTGGGACAGCCCTGGGTGCTGACCTCGGCGCTCCAGGTCCTGTTGCTGGATGGAGAGGGGCCAGCGCTGTGTCTCATTCCAAACTCCCAGTCTGTTTAGGCAGCGATGCCGTCAGATTTGAGAGGCTTCTGTGGCTATTTTGATCAGAACCAAATCTCTCGTAACAAACTGATAATTTTTTCTTAGCTTGCCAAGTCATTAAAGGGGAAGAGAGCTCGAACCCGTTGGGAAGTTTCTGTTTCTCCGCTGTGTGTTACAGTACCAGCTTCTCAAGTTCTCCCCTGCTAGCTGCTGTTCTATGTATGCCGCCTGGAGTCGGTGCCATGTCCCCCATTGGGCTCCCCAGCCTGGGGACAGGGGAGCGTGGAGCAGAGCCCAAAGCACAGGCTTTACATCTGGGAGCCCCAGGTTCAGTCCCTGGCACCATACAGTCCTGTGAGCACCCTGAGTGTGATCACAAAACAGATTTTTAGAAAATACAGCTGAGAGGGGGCTGGAGTGATAACACAGTGGGTAGGTTGTTTGCCTTGAATGTGGCTGACCCAGGTTCAATTCCCAACATCCCATATGGTCCCCCGAGCACTGCCAGGAGTAATACTCGAGTGCATAAGCCAGGAGTAACCCCTGTGCATCGCTGGGTGTGACCAAGAAGCAAAAAATATATATTTTGTTATATATTGTTTTATATTTTGTTATTTGAAAATCTTACGAAGCATTATAATTTCTGACACTGTATAGATGTTGAAAAGACCATGAATGAGATTGTTTCTCTACAGTAAATCTTCAATGTCATGGATAGAGCCTTAGAAATAGATTGATTTTTCTTTTTGAGGGGGTGTTTGGGTCACAACCAGTGCTGCTCAGGGCACACTCCTGGCGGGGGGTTGAGCCAGGGACAGCTGTATGTAAGGCAAGTT
The DNA here is from genome assembly GCF_029834395.1 of Sorex fumeus. NCBI lineage: Eukaryota > Metazoa > Chordata > Mammalia > Eulipotyphla > Soricidae > Sorex > Sorex fumeus. The sequence goes on along the minus strand of NW_026606098.1, from coordinate 5,421,040 downwards.
CTTAAACCCCCACCCCCATACTATCTGCCCAGAAACTGATTATAGTTGAAATGAGATTAAGCCATTTCCCCCCACATATGTGGTTATATAAGTGATACAAACTAATTTTCTACAGTGACAACCAGAACGAGTTTTATAGATTTTTTTTGGAGGGGCATACCCGTTGAGCTTGGGAGACCATATGGGGTGCCCTGGAGCAAACCGCAGCCAGCCAGGTGAAAGGCAGGCACCCCACCTGCTGTGCTATCACTCTGGTGCTGAATTTCATAGGTCTCCATGGTCACACACACACACACACACACACACACACACACACATTCACCAGGCTTTCAACATTATTCATCCGCCTGTACTCCAGCCTGTAGTTCCCGCAGCGGTGTTTTGAGCCTCTTCCGGCATCTCGGCTCGAGGGCCCCCACTTGCTGACTCAGTGAACCCTGCCTTCGTGCTCTCCTGTGGGAAGAGAAGGGAGCCAGGTCCTCACCGGAAACGGAGGCGGTGTGGGCCACCCTGGCAGCCCAGTGAGCAGCTGTCAGGACGGAGGAGAGGAGTGAGGAGGTGGGAGCAGCAAGGGACACGCTGCCCTTTCTGTCCTGCTGCCAGGCTGGATGCAGCCTCCTCTGCTAATGGGAAGCCACATGCTTCTCTCCGGGGGATGGCAAGAGGCTGAGATGGTCACGGGATTGATTCCCATGAAGTGCCACTCTGCCCTATGCTGTTGCAGGCATCCTACTGGCAGGAAACAAAAGACTCCCCGCCACCCGGCTGTGTGGGCGAGGGTGCCCCTGCAGTACCCGATCTGGACGCTAGGTGGCGGGCTCCTACAGCAGACGGGAGCCAGCCCGGCAGCCCTGAGGCTGACTTTGGTGTTTGAGTTTTTTTAATTTTATTTTAGGACTGTGGCTTACAAAATTGTTACTTGCAAGGTCTTATACACAAAGCATTCCACGTCCTCCACCAGAGTGTCCACCTCCACCAGCGTCCCCCTCACCTGGCCTGTGGTAGCTCCCTGCTGCGGACAGGCCTGTCCCTTTGTTAGATCAGCCACACGCTGCTGCCTCCCCCCCACCCCCCCTGCAGTGGGTGAGATTCTGAGACACACGCTGTGAAGGCGTGGCCAGAACATTCCGCATAGTTTAGACTCATTTTCTCTTTACTGTGCCTGATCTTACAGTTTGCCAGGAGGTGAAAGATTGACGCTAACAGCAAAGAAATTTTATACCACAAATCATTGCCTCAGCTCCTTATTTTCTCCTTCCCTGGTGACCATCTTCCATACAGACCTCATGCATGAGCTAAGCAGTGCCTGGAATACACGCACGCCATCCGCTTCAGTGCAGAGACCACGTTGGCCTGGGAAGCGGCTACTTCACTGACGCCAACTTCTGGGGGGAGAGTTAGCGGCCCAGAGTAGCCCCTGCTGTGCCAGTTAGGCCTTGCACCCTGAGAGTATTCAGTAGAAGTCATTAGTTCCCCCAGTGCCTTTGTCCCCATTTTTGAGAGGCTGCTCTAAGCGTGGCAGCCCTCATGTTGGGTATCTGTAGGTAAAAACCAGAGGGGTCAGCCTGAAACCAAGGTCCAGAACATTCTCGGTTAACGTTCCCGTGCCTTGTGAATTCCAGTAGTGGGGGTGGGGGGCTTGGCATAATCTTTTTCTGTCAGTTGCTGTTTCTTTAAGACACACGCACGCGGGACTCTGGGATTTCTGTTAGCCTTTGAATCACCGAGCACTGGCGCAGAGGAAGTGTCCCCGCCCCATCTTCTCCTGGCCCCTGCTTGTCCCAGGGGTGCCTGCCGCAGCTGTCCTGTTGAGTCAGCCTGTTGGCCTCATCTCCTCCAGGGCTGCCGCCTGCTTTTTCTGGAGCAGAGACAAGTCTGAACCTTACCTCTAAACAGCACCTCCCCTAAAACCTAGAGTGCCAGGGTCCCCGTGAACAGCAGAACCCAGGTGTCCCCTGATACCCATGACCCCACTGAGGAGCAGGCCAGGTACTGGGGAGCATGCGAAGGGGGCAGAGTACTGAGTGCTGTGCCCCTTTCTTGTAGAGCTGGAAAGGAGAGAGCAAGAGTTAGAGCAACTGAGGATGGACTGCCAGCACTTTAAGGCCCAGCTGGAGACGCTGCAGGCCGACAGCATGAGGGAGAAGAAGGTGGGTCCAGTGTCGTTTCTGGCCAGGCACAAGCTGACAGACTGCTGTGCCTCCCCTTGGTGGCGGCATGAGGGCGGGATCTCCCACACGCGGCAGGTGCTCACTGGAGTCCCCCTCCTGTGGCTGTGGGGGCTGCTTGCACTTTGGCCTGTGGGGATGGCCCATTTGGGGGCTGTGGTGCTCCCTGCAGGGGCTACACGAGCCCTCTGGCACTGTCACGGCACGCGGGGACATGCCTCAACAGCAGGCGCCCCGCGAGCTGTGTTTTTGGGGTACAGCTGGAAATCGGTGGTGGTGAGGGGATCCCAGACAGCTGCCAGCATCGGCCTGTGGTTCCGCACGCGTGTGGGCTCCTCCACCACCAGGCCTCCCCCTGGGGCATTCTGGATCATAGCTACTTTGATGGCTTTGGGTCTGGTCAGATACTTGGACTACATTTACCGTGGGGATTATCTGCTTGGTGCCCTTTGATAGTCACTTTTATGTTTCAAAGGGCCCATCCCAGGACTGCAGAAATACTTGATGTGCGCAGCCTAGGCTGTGCTGTTTGACCCCTGGCATTGCACGGGCCCTTCAAGCTGCACCGGGACCAACCCCTGAGCCACAAGTAGCTCCTGAGGACTGCACTGAGTGTGACCACCCACCCCTGACAAAAACACTACCACCCCATCCCTGAATTAAGAGTTCCTAGTTCAAGGAGAGTCAAGACAAATGGAAAAGTAGTGACTCTCAGTCAGATATATTGAATATTTGAAGTTACTTTAGGGGATTATTTACTGAAATTTTTCAAAGAACCAATTTTATTTTCGTTATGAGGAGAGTTGATGGTATTTCTTTAAAACTATACATTTGTCTTTTTAATCGGCCAGTGTAGGGGCGCTGTGAACTTGGCCTGGTGCTGTGCGGGGGACCCCCACTGACAGCTCAGGGCCTTGTGCATCCCTACACAATAGTTCTCACTGTGGCATGCATGAGTGATTTCCTCTTGCCAGAAAAAGTGGCAGAGATAGAGCACTGGTCGTTATGGGGGCATCTCAGCCCCTTTCAAGCTCCCGACACCTGGTTCTGTGAGCGCCAGGTCACTCCTGAGCACAGAACCACAGGCAGCCCCTGACTCTCCAGGTGTGCTCATGCAGGTACTCCCCTCTGGAGACTGTTAAATCCTCCTGTCAGTGTGGGCCACATCCGGGCGTGGGTATCTTTTTTTTTGAAGAGTTAAATCGGGTGTCCTGAGCACAGTATTGTGGGCACTGTGGCTGTGTGGGGAGGCCACTCCTGGGCCCCGTCTTCTGGCCACTGGGGTCTGGCGGTGCAGGCAGCTGGGCATCTCTGCCGGGACATGCCCAGACCAAGGGCCTAGTGCAGGCACTGCACCCCAAGACGGGGTACAAACTCATCTTTCTATCCTCTCTCCATCCTCCCTCTCTCCTCCCCTCTCTCTCCCTCTCCTTTCTCTTCTCTCTCTTCTTTTCCCTTTCTCCATCTCTCCCCTCTCTTCCTCCCTCCTCCTCCCTCTCCCCCTTCCCTCTCTCCCTCTTTCTCTTTCTCCCCTCCTCTCTCCTCTCTCTCTCTCCCGCCTCTTTGGTGGTGGGGGACACACACCAGGCGATGCTTCGGGCTCAGGGACCAGGAGTGATTCCAGGGATTGAACCTGGGTCAGGCATGTGCAAATCTTTGTTCTTGACTAAAAAGCAGGAATATTTTAGGTTAACCTGTTTCCTGGTGCCAGCTATGTTGCCTGGCTGATAGTGCCACTAGTTGAGCACAGCCGCAAGCCCCTGTGAGCTTGCCAGAGCTGCCCATCCCTCTCTTCTGGGAAGCAGCATTGCCTTTTTGCCTTTCGTGCTCTTGGGTCGGGATGCAGGCCCATGAGAGTCCGACTTCAGGTGGAGGCTGTAGTGAGGAAGGTGAGAGTGAGCGGGCCGGTGTGGAGGGAAAATCAGACACAGGGTCACAGAGTGAGAAGGGTCACACGGTATGTGCACAGCACTCCCTGACGTGGGTTCACGTGGTATGTGTACGGCACTCCCTGGTGTGGGGGGTCACACGGTGTCCGTACAGCCCAGGTGTGGTGGCCTGCAGAGCCATGGCTCCTGGAACAAGGGCCCAGTTCGCCACCCTCTTGACTGTCTCTCTGAGTTTCTGCGGTCAGCCGGAGACGGGTTTGGCCTGCTCTCGGGAGATGCCCTGTGGCTCTGGCAGCCTGACCTGGGCTCCAGTTCCCCCCAGAGCTCCCCGGATGAGGCTGGCTGGCAGCATGTGGGGCTCCCGCGGCCCTGGGGGCAGCTGACCTGAGCCCAAGTCTTCGCATGGCCTCTTGGGGTGTCAGTGGGCCTGTGGTGTGGTTGGCGTCTTGGCCCCTGACTCCCCCTGACAGACTCTCCATGCCAACAACTTTGCAGAAGGAGCTTGTCGCAGACCTGGTGCCTGGTTAGGACACTGGTCTTGGGTTTGGTGTTGCTGGTTTTGGGGGGTGGACCTAGGTAACATGGAGGCGAAGACTGTGGTTTCTGTGGTTTGGGGGCCCGCTCGCTCATGGTGGGGCTCATGCGTGGGGGGCCAGAGCCACAAGGGGGATGGAACCCGGTCAGCAGCATGTGAGGCGAGCGCCCTGTCGCTACACCCAGAGACTGTCCTGCTGGCTGCCTGAGAGGAGGGCTAGCTTGAACTGCACCTGCGGACTGCCGGGACCTGAGGACTTGCTCGTACCCTGGAGCAGGCCCGTGCTCAGGCTAGGCCGCTGTTTCTCAGCAGCAGCTTCACAGGGCATGTTCGTGCGCCAGCCACACTCCCACCATGGGACAGTTAGGGCACATCTAGTTAAGTCCGTGTGACTGTCCAGGTGCCACCCCGGTGCCATCTGTGTCTGGCTCAGTCCTGCTACCCAGTTAGCAGAGCATATGGGGAGTGACTGTCTCTGACCCTCAGGAAACCTGCTACAGGAAGGCCGTGCGAAAGGGGCCCCGCACTCTGCGCTTCAGCACCCTGGAGCCCGGTGCTCCTCACCCCTGCAGTGCATTCTAGCGGGACGGCCCTGCCATGCGGGGTAGTGGTCGGCAGGTCCGATGGTGAATGGCGGAAAGGCCCGATTCCCCCACTCTGCCTGGTGTGTGCTGTGGCTGTGCTTGGGGTGACCAAGAGGCTGCACAGCTCACACCCGCCCTGCGTGCTTCCGTGTCCCATTCTCCCTGGCAGCTGCAAATGTGTGTGGGAGGCACACACGCATATGCGTCCCCACGTGCACTCACACCCTCATGCACACACGGCCTGTGGTGCCCATCGTCATCACCACACTCAGGGCTTGCACGCTGCAGGTACAGTGCTCGTACCCTCACTTGGCATTGTAGCAGGGTCATGAGTGCCACGTGGCCGCACCACATGGCACGGGCGTTTGACCCACCTCCACCACTCTCCCTCCCCAAATTGTTCTCCTCATAGCCTAGACCTCACTGACTGGGTGGTGGTTTGTTTGCTTAGGAGTCATTCCTGGAGGGCTCGGGGGACTAGATGGGGTGCGGGGATCGAGCCAAGTCAGCCACTTGCTGACGCAGGGCGCATGATTGCTCTCCTCTCTCTGACCGAGTTCTCTGGTGGGCCTGCAGGTGGAGGGGCCGAGTGGGACTGCCCTGGCAGGCTGCTGTTTGGGGTCCCACAGCCAAGAGGTGCGAACCCCTGGACTAGGAGTATGACCCTTGGGCCAGAAGGGGGCATGTGTGAGCGCGACTAAGAGTGAACCCCTTGGTTGGGTTTGTGTGTACACCCCCATCATTGCCCACGTCAAGCGACACGGAAGGAAGGGGGCAGGAGACAGAAAAGTTGATTTTCTCAGTTTTTCAGTCACATCAGTGGTGCTGCTTCTGGTGGTCCTGGGGCCACAGAGTGCTGGGCCTGCGCCTGGGTTTCTGGCAGGCAGGTCCTGCGTTCCAGCCTCTGAGCTACCTCCGGGAACCACCTTGAGCAGGGAGACGGGGAACATGGCTCAGAGCTCTGCCGTGAGGTCCTGGGTTTGATCCCTGGGCCCGGGAGCGGAAGTGACCAACCCAGAGCGTTGTCTGGCTCAGAGCAGTTCTTGCTTGAGTCGGTTCCCGAGACCCTGCGTTCAGGGAGGGCAGGTGCAGAGGGGGCACCGCTCTCGCAGTTCTCACAGCGTCTGTCCATGCAGGAGAAGCTGAGTCTGCAGCAGCAGCTGCACGAGGCCAGGCAGCAGCTCCTGCAGCAGGCCGAGTACTGCACTGAGATGGGCGCGGCCGCCTGCACCCTCCTGTGGGGCGTCTCCGGCAGCGAGGATGTTGTCAGAGCCATCCTGGCAGGGGTAAGCATGCGAGCACTCTCCCCTGAGTGCACCCAGCTGTGACCTGGGCATGGGGGCCTTGTGCTTAGTGAGTTTATGGGGCTACCAGGGCCACAGTCAGCGGTGGCAGCGCCTGGAGCCCAGGGCCTCGCCGGGCCAGGCACATGCCTCCCTGCCTGACTGGCACCCTCAGCCCGGGCCAGCTGCTGTCCCGGGAACACACTGACTCCCTGACCTGCAGGGTAAAGCTCCGAAATTCTTCCGCATCACGGGTCAGACCATGGAGAGTTTTGTGAAGTCACTGGATGGGGACGTCAAGGAGCTGGACTCAGACGAGAATCAGTTTGTTTTCGCATTGGCTGGAATTGTGACAAGTAAGTGATTCTGCCCCTGGGTACGGCCTCTTCTGGGGGGGGGGGGCGAGGATCTGCTCTCAGAGTTGCCACCAGGGCTGGGGTACAGAGAACCGGGGGAGCTGTCGGCTCTGGGTTGGTGATCTGCGGCCCTTGCGAGGTCTGGCCTGGGGGATGCTGAGGGAGCCCCTGGCCTCAGCTCTCCTGAGGGTGCCGTGCAGTGCCCACAGTCGCTCTGGAGGGGGCTCTCGGGGTAGGCATTGTTCCTTTTGGTGATGGGGCCCACAGCTCCTGATGTCCCTAAGATAGCAGCCCGGCCTTCAGACGGGCTTTCCTGCTGCCACCACTAGGGTTGGGGTCTTAGCGTGTCAAGGCACGGTGCAGCCAGTGGAGGGTGAAACCCGCTTGGCCACCTGTGCCCCACTGGGTGGAAGCTGGCGGGCAGTGGCATAACCGTTGGCCTCCTCGGTCTCTTCTCCTTAAGCCCTGCAGTTGGTTTTCCTCAGCTTTGGGAGTGTGAAGTGTTTCCATCAGCCCCGCCTATGTGTTTCCCTGCAGTGCTCAGCCCCTGGGGGCCTCTGGCCGTCCTCAACTGGCCTGTGGGCCGGGACTGGGTTTGGGCATCCCTGTGTTGCCCCGACTCTCCCCTTCCTCCCTCTCACTGTGCCTCACTGTCTAAGAACAGTGGTTCGCGGGCCCCTAGGGCTCCCCTCGGGCCCATGGACAGTGTGGACAGTCTCTGCCTGGGCAGCCCTGGCCGCTGCTGTGGCTGCTCTAGCATTGGCCGGGGAGGGGACGGGATTCCATTTGGGCCCCTTGGGGCATCCCCTTCAGAGGGGCGCTGCCGAGTCCCAGTGCCTGGGCGGGAGCGAGGGCCAGCAGGGCTTATCTGCCCATCCATGGTCTGTGGTCGGGAGCCAGAGAGAAGGTGGGGAGGCTCAGATGTGGGGTGCGGGAGGGAGGCAGGGGCTTCTCCAGCTCTGCCGTCCCCTGGATTGAGCCCCGGGAGCAACCCCCAGGAGGTCTCCGGACAGGCCCTTGCCCAGCCCTGAGTGGGCCTTCCCTTCCTGCAGTGAAGGCTTCGGGGGCCCTGTCTGCTCTTCAAGGGGGCTCGCTCCTCCAGAAAACCCTTGTGGTCTTTCTCTACTCTCTAGCGAGCACCTCCGGAAGCGCTGCCCTTTGTCCTCCTGTGGTGGCTGGTCCCTGATGTTTGGAGAATGCTGAGTGGGGCCTGGGCTCAGAACTCTGGTTTTGTGGGGCTGGAGGCTTTCCTTAAGCTCATATAATAACATGGCTTAGGGCCTTTATCTAGTGTGCGGCTGACCTGGGTTCAGTCCCCAGCACCATCTGTGATCCCCTGAGCACTGTGTGGAGTGGCCCTGTGAGCACTGAGCCAGGAGTAAGCCTCGAGCACAGAACCCGAACCTTGTGTCTTTTCTGGAAGCTTAGGTACACGCTGTTGACTGTCGAGTTTCCTGGATTCCTGGGTTGAGAGTGGTGTGCGCCCGCGAATTCTAAACAACTTGGATTCATATGTGAAAGAGAAAGTGCTGGGTCCCGCTGTGGGGATCGCTGGTTTTCCACGGGCAGGTCCTCACAGAATGGGACTCAAGAAACCGGGGCTGACTCGGCCTGGGCTGGCTCTAGGGTGGCCCAAGCGGGGCTGGTGTTGGGGGCCTGCCCGGAAGCAAATGGGGCAGCAGATGCCTTTCGTTCCTCCCAGATCATGGGCTAACCCAGATCCTCCATGTTGGGCTTCAGTGGTGTGAGGTGACTGGGTGGACTGGCGCGGGACGTGTGGCCAGTTTTATGGAGCGGTCACAGCCGGGCCACCTGTGGGTCAGGAAAGGACATCAGATGAAGGGTGAGGTGGAGCTTGTGAATTTGGGGACTTTTGCTCCAATTATTTGCTCTGTCCATGGAGCGTTTTCTCCATCGGGATTCTCACCAGTCCCATGGTTGAACTTGGGGATTTCTTGGATCATAACGAATGCAGATGCATCAGTGCTCTGTCAGCCTGGACTGTGAGGGTTGAGGGAGTTTTCTGGGGCTTCCCAGGCCACCTCTTTGGGCCATGTAGAGCCGCGCCCAGGGACCGCTACTCCCTGCTCTACTGGATGTGTGGGGGATGCTGTGGTGCCAGGAATCAGATGCACAGCCCCCGCCTGCACTGCAGGGTTTTGCTCTGGGCATGATGCTATGCAGGCCGTAGTGAGGGGCCCGGCTCCAGAAGCTCCCTCGGCTGGGAGCTCCCTTTCCAGGGGGGCACAGCGCAGCACTGGTGGGTAGTGAGGCTGCCACATGCCTCAGGCTGGCTCTTGTCTGGTCATATTTCCGTGATCTCAGGCCTGAGTGTCGGCCAGCTGCCAGATCAGAGTGACCGTCCTGTTTCCTCTCCTCCACCGAGTCTTTGAGGAGGTTACCTGTCATACACAGGTATAAGTAATGTTTTGATTTTTGTTTTTTTGGCTTTTTTTTAAAATTTTTGGGTCATTCCTGGTGGTGCTTAGGCTTCCTCCTGGCTCTGAGCTCAGGAGTCAATCCTGGTGGTGCCTACCCTAGTTGGCTGTATGCTTTTGGCCCCAACGGATGCACAGGGTTTAGGAGAGTTCTCTCAAACACAGCCCCAGATTATATCTTGCTCTGACTTAACTAAGCTTTCACAGAGAAATGTTTGATTCTGTGTCTTGTGTTGGCAAAATTTCAAAAGTGCTTCGACCTTATAGATTACTTGCAGGACGTGAGCAGTGTTAGATTCTTTGATTTACACAGAAATCTCTAAAATCTCAGTGAAAGGCAACATTTCAGATGCAGATTTTCATCAGGTTGAGGCATAGTTAAGGCCACAAGATGAAACTGGGCACTGCCCATTGACCGCCATGATCCTAGCCAGACACCAGCGAGACAGCTGTGCCCTGTGCCGTGATGGACTTCCTCAGGTGTGACGCTGGGGACCATCTCCCTGCAGCTTTGGGGATGGCACCCCGAGGAAGCAGAACATCCGTTCAGGATTGTGATGGCCAAGTTGTGCCTAGAGTCCTTGCGGGTTGTTGTTTGGTTCTGTTTGTTTTCGTTGCTTTTGAGCCACACCCGGGGTGCTCAGGGCTTACTCCTGCCTCTGCTCAGGGGTCACCTCTGGCAGTGCATGCAGACCGTAGGGTACGGGGGTTGAAGCAGGTTGACCGTGTGCCGGGCATGTGCCCCCGTGCTCCTTCACCGTGGCCCACACTGGCTTCTCTGAGGTGCTTTGCATCGCCCTTTGTGTCTTCATCGTGTTCTGGGGATGGCCTTTGCAGGTTCTCTGCCCTGCCCGGGGGGCCCCCTCTGTCTTATCAACATCGGGTGACAGCCCTCACTGTCCCGGCTGCCTTTTGCTGACAGACTGGGAGATTTGGCCTGGTCTGTGCTTGCCTGGGGGCTGACGCTCTGGACAGAAGTCTCCTAGCTCCCTGTCAAGGCTCTGTTCGTGCCTGGAAGTCAGGGTCTTGCCTGCAGGCCACACATCTGGCTCTCCGGCCCCTGACCACGTGAGCGCGCATGCCCCCTGCACAGCGATGACTGGTCTCACCCCAGGGAGCCTGTGCACCAACAGTGGAGCCGGGGCCAGGGCAAAACCTCTTCTCCACCCGACCCCACGCTCCCTGGCTTCTCCTCAGAAGTGGAGAGAAATGGAATTCTCTGAGGCACCTCCCAGAGGAACTGGGCATCCCCATGGCTCTGAGGGCGTTTCCAGCCATTGTCCAGAGGCGGCGCGTTCCCAGACTGAGATCACACTGCTTGGTTGGCCCAGCCTGGCCCGGCCTGGCCCGGCCGCTGAATAACAGGATTGACTTAAAGGAATAAAACCCACACAATAAAGTAGGGCAGCAGTATCTGAGGAAACTTGCTTATGTGTCTTTTCTTTTTTAAAATTTTTTTGGGGGTCACACCCAGCAATGCTCAGAGGTTACTCCTGGTGGGGTGTGGAGAACCACATGGGATGCCGGGGACTGAACCCAGGTCGGCCGTGTGCAAGGCAAAGGCCCTACCTGCTGTGCTATCGCTACAGCCCCGCTTATGTTTCTTTAAAGTTTTGGGGGCATTCTACCAGAGCTGATCCCTGAGCATGGCAGGGTGCAGGCCCCCAAACAGAAACACCCAGAATTGTGGGACAGTGTTAGTGCTGCAGATGAGAAACCTCCAAAACACCGTTGAGAATGAGCAGCAGAGACTGGCCAGCCCATCAGCTGTGGGAGCTGTATCTGTGCCGTTGCTTTCTTCTCAGCACCCTAGTGAAATATAGACCAAGCACGTTCAAGTGTGTAGTGTGATGGCTTTCGTATATTCGTGCATTTGTGCATCCATCTCAACAGTCGATTCTCAAATGTTTTCTTTATGCCCCAGGAAACCCCACTGCCCTTCACGTCATGCCCGTCCTCCTGTTCCCCAGCTGGAGGCAGTCACCGAGATGCCACCATGTCCGCAGTCCTCCCTGCGTGGACGAGCAGCCAGTCGCCCTCCCGGGCCAGTGGGGACATTGGAGTCAGCTTTTTGAAGGACCTTTGTTCCGCTTTAGTTATATTTTTTGGGTTTTGGGGACTTGTTCTCTTCTCTCCGCCCGGGCCCCTCCTGAGGGTGCCCAGGATTGTCTGACATTCTGACTCATCCCTTCCTGTCCCCTCTCTGAGCAAACTTTGATTTGTGCCGGGTGGAGTCTGCCTTCCTTTCTGTGCACATAGGTGTCTTAGCAGTGTCTGTTGAATGGGATCGCTCCTGGCAGGGCTTAGGGGACCATGTAGGGTGCCAGGGATGAACCCAGGTTGTCTGTGTGCAGGGCCAGAGGCCTCCCTGCTCTCCTATCCCTCTGGCCCCTTAGGCCCATCTTTGGTCCCTTCTCTGTTTGATACCCAGGCAGGTCAGCTCATCACTGTAAGCGTTTATGTGGGATTCTGAATTCCTCTGTTACCCTGGTCCCATGTTTATTCCTGCTATTGCCCTGGTCCCATGACTTTCTCTGTCTTTGGAGTAAGGGAGAATGCTCAGAGCCTGAAGCAGAGGCAGCAGACAGCACATCTCGACTTTGTATCTTTACCACGTACGTAATTTACACCAAAAAGAGATCTAATGTAAATACGTATAAGAAATATCAGACGCATTTCTTATTTATCTTTTTGTTTCATTGGTTTGTCTCAGGGATCAGTCCTGGTGGTGCTCTGGGAACTGCAGGAGGCCCTGGGAATTACGACCCAGTCAGCCGTATATGAGGGAGAGCCATCCTTCTGTATTCTCTGCGGCCTCAGACACAGCTCAGTGATAAAAGTTGGACTCTGTTACTATGGGTTTGGCTTGGGGCCACACCTGGCAGTGCTCAGGGCTTACTCTTGGTGGGGGTTGGCCTCACCCTATGTGGTGCCGGGGTTGAATGGGTTGTCTGTGTGCACGGCTCATGCCTTCCCCACTGTCGTGTCTATCCCAGCCTGGTCTTGATGGTTCCAGACCAGCAGGAAGTGGGGGAAAATGCCCTCACACAGGAAGGGGTTCCTTCTTCCAACTTCACCCTGAGTCCGTGGAGCATCTCCCTAAGAGGTGGTGGGGATAGGCGCCGTTCATCTGAGTCAGGTGTCTCAGTCGCCCCGACATCCCGGGGCAGCGCAGGACTCTACCACACCCTAGGAGCAGGTGGATGGGGACGGAGTGGTCAGCTGGGGGCTGTCTCATTCAGGCTGGTCTCCGCTGGGCCTGCAGGGGCTCGGGCACGGTGACCCCTGCACCTGGCAGGTGCCGTCAGAGGCAGGTCTCGGCTGCACCCTCAGGCTTCAAGGCCCGTTGGGGCTCACTCCCAGGTCACATGTAATTTCTTGCACTTCGGTCCAATTATGTCATCAGCACCCCCTCCCCAAACAAAAGGTAGGTGCTGAGGGGCTGGAGAGATAGTACGGTGGACGGGCACTTGCCTTGCACGTCAGCTCAGGTGGCCAACTCAGGTTCAATCCCCGGCACCCCATATAATTCCCCAAGCCCTACCAGGAGTAAACCCTGAGTGCAGAGCCAGGAGGAACCCCTGAATGTGGCTGGGTGTGGGCTCCAAAGCAAAAAGCCCAAACCCCAAATTGTGTGGGTGCTGGCTGTAGACTGTGAGTGCCTGTTGCTGGAGGAGCACAGTGAGCCCCGGGCGAGGGGCGGGTGTGGACGCGGTGGGCTCCAGAGCCCTGTCCCCCTCACAAGCCTTCGCTCTGTCGTCGTAGCTGTCGGGACTGTGAGTCCATCTGGCTCCCCTTAGTCCCTGGAGGCATTGGTCTCTCTCTCCCGACATTGGTCTCTCTCTCGCAGATGTTGCCGCCATAGCCTGTGGCCGGGAGTTCCTGGTCAACTCCAGCCGCGTGCTCTTGGACACCATACTGCAACTTCTGGGGGACTTGAAGCCCGGACAGTGCACCAAGCTCAAAGTGTACGTACGCTGGGTGGGGCGTCTGCACTCATCCTTGGGGGGGCATTGGCCATGCCCCTCTCAAGGATACCCCTCCAAAACGTGGGAGCAAGTCACTTGGAGGGTTAAGGGCTGCCCGCAGAAGTGCCCAACAACATGCACAGCCGAGGGATCTGGTCAGCCCCCAGGCATCAGGCGACCTCCGGGCATCTGCAGTGGCCAGTCCCCAGGCCCATCTCGGTGTCTCGGCCGCCTTGTCTGAGTAGCGGCTCTGGCTGCTGGGGCTTCATGGTGGCAAGGGCAGGGTGGGGCAGCAGTGTCCCCAGCCCCGTCCCCAGGTGCCTGGGTGAGGCTCTGTGCTGCGAGGGGCTTCCTTCCCCGTGGACCCCCACTGTCTTCGTGCCTGCCCTTGCTCCCTGTGAGCAGTGTGTGATACATTCCCCCTGAGGGCCAGGGCCGTCCTAGAGCTCTGCCCTGAAGTTACGTCACTCCCAGTGTTCTAATGGGGGTTCCCAGACAGCTGCTGAGACAGACTCAGGACCGCGTAGCTTGAGGCTCTGTTCTGTGAACTGCTCCTCTGCATGGTTTTCCAAGGAGAGGCTTGGGGTGAGGGCCGGTTTTCTTGCAGCCTCGCTAAGCTGAGCTGGTTTCTGGGCCCAGGTAAGACCACCCGCACACCTGCTCCGTTGAATGCAGTCAGGCATTCTGAGCAGCCAGTGGGGACCCAGACGGGAGCTGGCGGCAGGCTGGCTGGGGACGAGGACTGTCCCCCAGTACTGGGCTGGAGCACACTGCCCATGACCACAGCGACAGGACACCAGGTGCTAGTTGAAGCTCAGAACAGCAAAGGTGTCCCTGAGTGTTCTCAGGACCACATGTGTCCCTGGCTATGGCTGTGCATGTGGTGACAAGCGTGTAGCCCACGCGGGCACACGGGTCCAGCATTCCAGCGACAGGTGGGAAAGGAGCTGCAGGGGAGAGGCCAGGGCCAGGGAGTGCCAGGGTGGAGGTCACGAGTTGAGGAAGAGTCCTGGGAGGTGGCGTGTAGAGATGCCCCCTGCTGTCTGGGGCACTGGGCCTGGGGCTGGCCTGGTGCTGGTTGGAAGCTGCCAGCTGGCACGGCCCAGCTTGGTGCGTCTCCGACTAGACCGTTTTTGTGGCTCACACGATCCGGGGCTCCGGACAAGCTGCCACTCCCAGAGCCAGCCCAGAGTCACTTGGCACCCCAGTGTGGGCCTCTGAGGCCAGGATGAGTGAGATGTTGGAGCAGCCAGGGAGAGGTTTCCTGGGGCTGCTCCCCCATAGGAGGCATCCAGGAACGTTCTGGGGCGGTCTCCTGCTGCGGTTACCCCACAGGGTGAGGGTTCCCACAGCATGCCTGCCCCTTCCCTTCTCCCAAGTCTCCTCGGCGCTGGGCCGTATGGGCTGGCCTCCCAGGCTCTGTGGTGACCACGCGTCGTCACCTGGCTGTGCCCTGGCCGCCTTTACGCACAGACCTCAGGGCTGCCAGGCACTCGTCACAACTGGCAGCACGTGCTTGGACGCGCACCCTGTGCCTGAGGACGCGGCTCCGGACAGGGTGACCGAGACTGCTGTGGGCTGAGAATGTGCTGGAACGATCCTGGCCGAAGGATCTTAGGCTCATCCTGCGGTCTGCTTGAATTGTTTGGGTCTTTGTGCATCCCAAAGCCTTTGAGTGCTGCCAAATTTCCCCAAACCCCATGTTTGGTTCCACAGTTCCTTACGGGTCAGTCCTGTGGTAAGAAGCAAGTCATCTTCTGGGCCCCTGGAATGTAGTCTCCTTAATGACTGCTACAGGCCTTCACAATGCCTGTCACCACCCCGTGGTCTGCCTTGGACAAGCTCAGTGCTGAGGGAGCCAGCTAATTCCCTCTGGGTCCAAGACTCTCCGGTCTCCCAAGGAGCTCCTGACCCTTGCATGCTAGCCTGTTCTGGTCCACGGCGTGGAACATGGGATGAAGGGCCTTCAAGATGTCTCCTACCTTTCTGGGTGATCTCGTCTGACCCCTGAGGCTAGCCTGCTACCCTCCTCTGGGACTCTGGCTGCATCCCTGGCTGACTTCCCTTGAGTCCCTGCCTTTCAGTGGTCATGGCCTTTACTCCCTGACGTCCTTGTCCTCAGGGCTAATGCCCAGTCACCAACCCTCAAGAGCCAGGCCACACAGTTTGCCGGGATTTATGCTATGCCGTGCCCAGGTCAGCTTTGCTGTCACCCCATGATCAGTCTGCTCATGCAGTCTGATGCCTCAGCCGCAGAAGGTATTTAAACCTTCAGAGTCTGGGGAGAGAGTACGGGGGGGTCGGGGTGGAGGTGGCTTGCTTTGTGCGTGCTGAACCTGGGTTTGATCTTCAGTACCACACAGGGTCTGAGTCAAAAGTAAGCCCTGAGCACCGCCGGGTATGACCCCCCCTCCCCAATTTGTTTTTTAATGTTAAGGTTGTTTTTTTTTTCTTTTTGGGTCACACCCAGCAGTGTTCAGGGGTTTCTCCTGGCTCTACACTCAGGAATTACTCCTGGCGGTGCTTGGGGGACCATATGGGATGCTGGGAATAGAACCCAGGTCGGCCATGTGCAAGGCAAGCGTTGGAGTGTGCTATCACTCCAACCCCCTTTAATGTTAAATTTTTTGTTTTGTTTTGTATTTTTGCCTTTTGGGTCACACCAGCGATGCACAGGGGTTACTCCTGGCTCATGCACTCAGAAATTGCTCCTGGCGGTGCTCGGGGGACCATATGGGATGCTGGGAATCGAATCCGGGTCAGCTGAGTGCAAGGCAAACGCCGTACCCGCTGTGCTATCACTCCAGCCCCTAATGTTAAATTTTAATGTAAGAAATTGTTTTTGTTTGGGGACCACACCAAGTGGTGCTCAGGCCTACTCCTGGCTCTGCTCTCAGGAATCACTCCTGGCGGGTCTTGGGGACCTTGTGGGGTGCCAGGGATTGAACCTCTATCAGCATGCAAGACAACCACTCTGTCTGCTGTACTATCGCTCTGGCCCCAAAGGACATAGTTTTTTCCTTTATTTTTAAAAAAAATTACACCACCATGGTTTACAAAGTTGTTTCTCATAGTCATTTGGGACAATGTCTCAGCACCAATGGCAGCACAGGTGTGACTTTCCCTCTGCTGATGTCTAAAGTTTCCCTCCCACCCGCCAACCTGCCCCTTCACTGGCATATGACGGAAAGTGGCAAATGGAATTGTCAGGAAGTAGGTCAGTGAAAGTCACTTTGTGGTGATGGATAGTGCTGTGGTGTCCTGAAGCCATTGTCTGAGGATTTCCTGAGCTCATTGGTGCTGATGCGTCTCCAGTGTGACCATCTTCACTGTCGGAACCGTGGAACCTGGAGGTGTCTCGTGGCGTAACAGGAAGGGTGGGGCCTGCCCATTCCCGTTCCAGAAGGGCTCACGTCTTCATCCTGGGGACCCGTCTACCTGGAATGCTTGTTGCTTTGAAGGCTTGTTGCAAAGGGACTTACAGGTTGGTTTCAGTTTTACGAGTTTGAGAGGAAGAATTTGTCTTCATTTACGCCTGGGCCCCCCTCCTGGTCGCTCTCCCCGTTACCCGCACGGACACCAGAACGGCCGTTTATGGGCTGCGCTTCTGCTCCTGATCAGGACTGGCCTGCGTTGGAGTCCACAGCTGACAGGGTCTCCTGGGCCCGCACATGGCCGCCTCGTGCCAGGACGGCTGCCCTGACATACAGCCCTCTGAGCCCCCGCAGCCGGGCTGCCCGCCTGCCCATGCCCCGTCTGTCTGTTGGTGTTATTTCGGGACCACTCTTGCCTCGCAGGGGTCAGGAGAGGTGTCCCTAGGATGGCCTGTTTTCTGGAGAGGCGACCTCGAAGCTCCTGCGTGTGCAGCCGGGCCCCGCAGCCGTGGCAGCCCATTTCCCCTGCCTCCCCCAGGGAGGGCGTCTCCTGGGGCATTGCAGCCGCCAGTCACCCCGTTCTCCCGAGCATTCCTGAGCGCGGCTTACTGGCTGCCCGCCACCCCCTCCTGCTATTTCGAGTGGCTGGAACATCGCGGGAGATGATTCACTCGGCAGCCTAATGTCAAGGTTGCTCGGTTTTCTCCACTCCATGGCGTGATGCGCTTCGATATGGCCAGACCCTGGGCCTCATCATCCGAGTGACGCCTCCCCTCAGGGTCCCCTCCAGCAGCGCCCACGGTCCCCTCCGTGGCAGCACATTCGGCTCCAGTTCCCAGTGTGCCAGCCCGGGCCGGCCTCTTCCCCTCTGCACTGAGAAGGGGTCTGTGTTCAGGCAGGCCCCGCACCCCTGTTCCACACGGCTGAGAATACAACTGTTTCCAGGGGTTTGGGCTGCATCTGTCTGGGCGTCGGCTCTGCTTCTGCCTCTCCCCTTGGGGCCGGGTGGATGGTGGCCTGTCCAGGGGAGGGGCAGGGAGGTCCTGCGTCCACTCTTGGGTTGCAGATGGGGGATGGGAGGGCCAGGATTCTGCTGCACCCAGGCAGGTGGTTTGCTTGGGGGGGGGGGTGTGGGCGGGGGACTCTAACCCTTCAGTTCTTTTTTTTTCTTTTTGGGCCACACCTGGCAATGCTCAGGGTTTGCGCTCAGGAATTACTACTGGTGGTGTACAGGGTACCATATGGGATGCTGGGAATTGAATCCAGGTTGGCCGCGTGCAAGGCAAACGCCCTACCTGCTGTACTATCGCTCCAGTCCCTGATCCTTCAGTTCTGGCAAGTTCTGATGTCTGGTTGGGGTGAAGGTGCTGCTGCGGGGGGCCTGGGGGCTCATTTCTTAGGCTGTGTAACCTGCACCCCAAGGAAATGGCCTCCTGCTGGCTCTGAGCCCAGGTTCCTGCTCCTGCTCAGTCCAGTGAGGCTAGCAGGCCCCCGGAGGCACTCCTGCTGCTGGCGGGGCACTGGCCCTTCACACGGATGAGGGGGTGCCAGCTGGGCCCCGTTTCCCCATCTGCCTCAGCCCTCCATGCCCTGGGACTTCACTGCCATGTCCCCAGCACTTGGCAGGAGTTGGCCGAACACCGTTTCACATACTCCAAGTTTGAGGGCCCCCCTGCCATTGTAGGGTTCTTGTTCATTAACTTCTTCTCATTAGACCCTTCCCGATTATCTGTCCTTCCTGGGTAGGCCTGACACCCACTCTGGTGGCTCCCGAGGGCAGTGTCGGCCATGGCCCCCAGGGACCTTGAGTTCCTGAAGGGCCACTTGGCTCTCAGCAGGCAGCGGTGGAGGTGTGGGGGGGCCACAGTGTCCTGAGCTGCTGTTGGGCATATGGGAGAAGGGGGGAGCGGATCTTGGGGTCCGGGTTTGTGGCTACCCCAGCTGAGCCAGCCAGGTCCTGCACGCATGAGCCGCATGGGAATGACCGGGACGTGGCAGCATGGATCCTCTGGGGTGATGCCGCATGCTAGGACCAGCTTCTGAGGGAGAGAGCGCCAGTGGGGCTCCAGCTGGCCGAGGCCTCCGCTCAGGGGAAGGGGCTCAGTACTGACCGGAGGGGAATCTCCCAGCAGTGGGTGCCGCAGGCAGCTAGCGGGGCTGTGGGAACTAGTTGGTGTTTGGAAGATTGGAAGACGGAGGCGCAGGGGGGAGACAGGTGCAGCTGCAGAGCCGCCTCCCGAATCTCATGCGGGGCACCGGCAGGCAGTGCTTCTAGAATGTTCCCCCAACAGTTGGGCTTTGGGGGCGGGGAAGTAGGGTTTTCAGCCGTCACATGCTGAATATCTGTTGTTTTGGTCCGTACTGGGTGACAGCTGTGGGTCTCGGTTACCTGGGAGATGGTTTGGGTCTCATTGGATCATTGTCTGTACATTTAAAAATCCACGTAGGCTTCACAGTCACAGAAAGGAATTTTGGTCTGGAGGGTCATTCTGCCAGTTTGCTCCCCAGCACTGCCAGGTGTGCCCAGCAGAGGTCAGTAGTGTGGCACGCGCATATGCGTGAGTGTCCGTGGGGAGGTGGGATGCTGAGTGGAGCTGTCTCCCTACAGTGGGAGGGGGGGAGCCGGTAGCCCCCTGAGCCTGCCCCAGGTGCCCCGCCAAGGCAGCAAGCGGAGAGCGCTGTGCTAGGAAGCGCTGCCAACGTGCCAGCAGCCGACTGAGTCCTGCCTCAGTCCAGCCCAGGGCACAGCATCTGGATGGTGACATCCGGGCGCGTGGCGGTTCTCAGAGCCAGCCAGTAACACGTCCCTCGGCGCAGTGCAGGCTGCTCCTCACTTCCAACCTTCACATCTGCAGGAGGGAAAGGAGGTCTCTCTGGGGCCACTGAGGTGGAAATCAGAGCCGCGCTGAATCGTTGCTCGTGACTGTGGCCCTGCTCCTCAGCCAGTGAAGTGCGGAGCGGGTGGGTCATGACCGCCTTCCTCTGTGCCCGCTGCGTCTCGGGCGCATGCCCTGGCGTCCGCAGTGCCTCATCTGCTGGTTCAGCGACCTCAGCTTTTTGTCGGTTTGGACTGCTGGCCCCTGGCTTTTTGCTCCTGCGTATTCTTCTTGTTTCCTTCATTGCTGGCTCTGGAGTACTGGGCGTGTTTGCTCGTTGCTGCTTCTCAGTGCACAGGTGTGATTCTTCTCAGGTCAGGGATGAGCTTGATCCGCCACGTGCTTGTGCCTTCAGCCCCCTCGGGGGAGAGAGTGGGTTTCTCCTGAGACCTGTCTTGTCTGGACCTGGGCCATCTCACCGAAGGGGGCTCGCTCACCCTGGGCACAGCCCACAGGGCTTTTCCAGCCTCACAGTCTCATTCTCCCTTTCTCTCGACCTTGCTTGAAGTTTAGCCAAAATTGCGGACTGGGTGCCTGAAACGGGAGGGCTGCCCAGCAACATAGGGTTGCTTCTTGGGGCCACTGGCCGTTCTCAGGGAACCTCTGCTTAGGGGGCTTGCTGGAAGGGCAAGTGGGACCCCTGGCCTGTGTGTCGCAGAGGGGGCTCAGCTTTTGTGGTTGTGCTGGAAGGGTGCATTGAGTGGGCGGTCTCCTATGACTTGACACATACATATTCTTGTAGTCAGAGGTAAGTCTGGGATAGGAGACATTTGTATGGTGGCTTGTGAGGCTATAGGAGACCTCAGAGTAGTCTGGTCTTTGTGTCCTGTGGCACACATGGTCTTGCTGTTCTGTTTGAGTTGCTTACAGAGGCTGATTCTGACCAAATCAGACACTTCAAAGAGCCCTGACGACTTGCAGGTTGCTTTTGGCCCCTCACAATGAAGCAGCGAAACAAGCAATACAAAACAAACCGTCTAGCATTGCTTTCTCGGCAGGGTTGAGTAGTGGTGGGATTGGTGTTGAAATATCGAATGTAACCAAAGTAGAGAAGAGAGTATGGGGGAAATTGTCTGCCGCACAGGCAGGGGAAGGGTTGAAAAGGGGTCGGGGGAAGACTGGGAATTTTGGTGGTGGAAAATGTGCACTGGTGAAGGGATGGTGTTTGATGATTGTATGACCAAAGTGCAAACATGAAAGCTTTGTAACTGTTTCTCACGGTGAATCAAAACAAGGGGGGAGGGGAATAATAATAAAATAAAATTTAAATTAACATTCTGAGTGAAAAAAAAGTAATGTAAGTTCATGCCCAATTCAGTCAGCTTAATCAGTGGCTGAATAAATAGCAGTACTCCCATTAAAAAAACAAATAGAGGCTGGAGTGGTAGCACAGCAGGTAGGGTGTTTGCCTTGCACGCGGCCGACCTGGGTTCGATTCCCAGCATCCCATATAGTCCCCTGAGCACTGCCAGGAGTGATTCCTGAGTACAAAGCCAGGAGTAACCCCTGAGCATCGCCAGGTGTGACCTGAAAAACAAAACAAAACCAAAAAACAAACAATGACCCGACGGGCATGTGCTCTGCAGCAGGTCCCATTTCAGTGTCCCAGCCATGGATGTGGCCTTCTAGGTTGGGTTGGGCGGGGCGCTGTGCTGGCTGTCGGAGGTAGGGTGGTGCCCAGGACAGCAGACTGAAGGAGCAGGGGCTCCCCTGGGAGCCGGGAGGGAGCGACAAGAGTCACGGCATCCTGAGTGTGAACGGTGGGTCGGTGAATCTGCACTGGGCATTCCTGGGCGGCGCTCTGCCAGTGCCCCCTCATCCCAGCAGCTTAGGATGGCGGGGGACTTGGGTGGCACTGTAGCTAAAGCTCCCGGGCCCTGGAACCCCCAGGCACGGATACTCCATCGACTGGGTGCCTGGAGTGGGGGCCCTGGCTGGGCCGGCCTCAGCATCCTTGTCTGTTGCAGGTTAATGCTGATGTCCCTGTACAATGTGAGCATCAACCTGAAGGGCCTCAAGTACATCAGCGAGAGCCCAGGCTTCATCCCTCTGCTGTGGTGGCTCCTGAGTGGTAAGGAGGCACCTCCCCCACCCCCATGCGGCTTCCACCTGTTCTGGGCACAGGGCGCGTACCCCCACCGCGGGCGCGTGGAGTCAGCCGTCCTTGTCACGCATGCGTGTAGGGGAAGGAGAAGGAGGCTGGGGCCTGCGAGCTGAGAGAGGGGGCGGCGCCTGGCCTACTCTCCCCTCTGCAGTCCAGCCCGGCCTGTCTTATCTTTCCTGGCGCTGCAGAGCGCCCGTGTTCCAGCCAGATGTGCGAGGCCAGACTTCACTTTCCTCCGTGGTCTAAACCCGTCCAGGTTGGAGCTTGCACGGGGCAGTGCTGTCGGCACATGGCTGCTGAGTGCTGTGAATGAACCCCAGCATCCCCTCACAGTCAGAGCAGCCTATCGGCTCACCACCTCCGGGCACCACTTTCCTCTTCCCCCACTGCGGTGCCACGTGGGGGGTCGGGTCTGAGGCCTGCTTGAGTCTCTCTTGACACCAGGATCGTAGCTGCTGCTCTGTGGAGCTGCGTGCAGGCTTGTCTGTGAGGAGCACCCCCAGCCGGGGCTCCAGGCAGCTGGGTCGCGTGTGTGTGGCTGCTGGACCAGATCATCTTCCTCTGAGACTGGGCCCCAGGCCCGGGAGTGCTCCTGACCTCGGTCTGCAGGCCGTCTCTTGGGCACGCTGTCCCGGGTCCTGTGGAACTGGGTCCATTTGGCGGAAGCCCATGTGGAGTGGCCAGAGCGTGTGTGTGTGTGAGACTTTGTGGGCGCTTGCAGAGTGTTTCTCAGGAGAGCAACATGAGCCTCCCCCTTTTTTTGTTTTGTTTTTTGGGTCACCTGGCGATGCACAGGGGTTCTTCCTGGCTCTGCACTCAGAAATTACCCCTGGCAGTGCTCAGGGGACCATATGGGATGCTGGGAATCGAACCTGGGTTGGCCGCATGCAGGGCAAATGCCCTCCCCGCTGTGCTATCATTCCAGCCCCGAGCCTCCCTTTTAAAGGCAGAAACAGGCCCTCACTGAAGTAGTGTTTGAGGGCGCTTGAAAGTTGGGCCCAGTCCCTCCTCTGACCTCAGGGCCCTGGGCGGGCATGGGGAGGCCTGGATGATGGTCGTCCTGAAGACCCTGACCCTCTGTGCTTCAGCCAGCTGACCACCAGTGAGGCCCAGGGCTCCTGTTGCGTGTTTGTACCCCTTCTTGGAGGGCCGGTGGGTACGGCCACATAGGTGGGGCTGAGCCAGCCTGAGTGAAGGCAAGAAGCCCTCAGTGCCTCGCGAGGCGGACGGGCTGGGTGATCACACTGCAGAGGCCAGGCACTTGGCTGCTCTCGTGTGTTGTTTGGGCCACACGGAGCAGTGCTCGGGGGCTGCTCTGGAAACGCCTAAGGGCCCCCGTGGTGCCAGGATGGAACCTGGGCCTCCTGCACTCGGGAGGCCCCACATCAGAGAGGTGGGAGATGAACTAACCCTTCCGCTGCTTTCAGTTGCGGCTGGGAAAAGTCTCAGACAGACAGACAACTATGGTGTAGGGACGGTCACGTGACCTCTCTTACCAGCTCCCACTGGATCCGTTTTCCCTTAAGAGATTTGAGACAGTTAAAGAACATGAATTTTGGACTCTTAGACCCAAATCCAAATGGGAGTTTTTACACTGGGAACTTCCCTGACCCTTATTTACTCTGCTTTTGTGTACAAAGTGGGCGCCTGGGGGTCTGATAGTATTCCAGTGAGGTTGTGTGGACTGGTGACCTAATACGGTAGGCGTCAGATAGATGTGCTTCCTTTTCATTTCTAATCTCTTGTGCCACAGTGAAAGCTTGCTTCCTTCTGTTGGTATGACCTGAAGGTGCCGCGGATTCTCCAATCCGGCCAGGGCAGAGCCTGCGCTGTCCTCCCTGAGTTATCTCACTTCCTCTGACCTTGGCCAGACCCCCTGTCCCTTCCCTTTATTCAGCTCCGTGCCTGGCTATTTCCCAGGCTTTCTCCAGATTCTTCACATTCCTCTTGGCCTCAGACTTCTAGTGGGAGGGGCTGATGAAATCAGAGTGTGCCTGAGGGTGACGCATGTTCTAGAAGGCTCTGCCCATGTCCCTGCGCTAGTGTCATCGGCATTGTCCTCCACTCTTGTCTCTGTTTGGTTTAAGTGACAGAAACATTGGTCATTCCACCCGATCTCCCCCTCTGGCCCAGCTCTCTCCAAGTCCAGGCTCTGTATACTGGACATCTTTGTGTGCTACCTAACAGACACCGATTCTACACGGGCTCCTCACGGATACCCAGATGTGGTCCGTGAGTCGGCTAGGCCTCTCTAAGAGCGCGTCCTGCAGATGTCTCCGTTTGGGCATCCAGAAGACAGTCACGTCCACTCTGGCTTCTGAGAGACTTTCCACGTGGGACTCTAATAGAGACACAGATGTCTAATAGACACACGTGTCCACGTGGCGGTGTAACAGACAGACGTGTTCCCGTGGGCAGCCAACAGACACTCGGATGCGTCCCCGTGGGCAGCTAATAGACACTCAGACTGTTGGGGCCCACTTCCGCATCTCCTCCGCGTCAGGCCCGGCCCCCAGAATCCTTGATCCCAGCGCTGACAGCACTCCTTCCGCTCTCCGGGGCCTCTGTAAACAGGGGAATGTTCTCGTCTCCCCACACCCACATCCCATCTGTTACAGAATCCTCATGGCTCTGCTTTCAGAATCATTCTGCTTCAGCTGTGTGGGTTTCCTTGCCGTTCAGGGCTTAGTCCTGACTCTGCACTCAGGGATCGCTCCTCGCGGAGCTTGGGGGACCGAGCCCGAGCGGTTAGTCTGCAGGGCAGGTGGCTTCCCCGCTGTGCCTCGGAGTCGTGCTGCCACTGCCGAGTCTGAGCCGGGTCACCTTCTCTCAGTGCCGGGCCGGGGGAGGCTCAGACATGCCCCTCTGCGCCCAGACACAGTGTAAGTGGCAGCAGGGACCCCGAGTTCCTTCCCCATCGTGGGGGGCTTCAGGACACTCTCCTCTTCTGCTCAGTGACAGCCATTCACCTCATTAGGGTCCTAGCAGCTCTGCATCAGAGTCAGACCACCACAATGCTCCCCAGTGAGGCGGGAAGATCATCTCTCAGGAGCGGCTGCAGCCGACCACGAGAGTCCCGGCAGATGGGGTCCAGGATGCGGGAACATCAGCAGTGAGAAAGCCAAGGCTAGCGGCCTGCGGAAGTTTGCCCACGGATGAGCTGTCAGCTCTGACGGAGTGTGCTTGAGGGAGGGGAAGGGGGACTCATGAGAGTGAGGGGCCGGGACCAGAGGCAGGCCCCGGCGGACTCAAGCAGGTGGAGAGAGCAGTCATGGGACGGGCCTTCCCTCAGCACCTTAGTGTTGGGTCCACATTTCTCCCATCCTCGGGCATTCGCAGTGTGGAGCCTGTCCTCTCAGAGGGGCCCAAGGACCTGGGCTGGACCACAGCAAGCCAGAGACGCTCAGTGGCCTGTAGTTGCGGCTGGGAAGATGGGTGGGCATGGGGCAGCCTTGGTTTCAAGCCACAGTTGGCTTTTTTACTTACTCGTTTTTGGTTAGGGCTGGAGCGATAGTGCAGTGGTAGGGCATTTGCCTTGCGCGCAGCCGGCTCGGCAGAGCCAGGTTCGATTCCTTCGCCCCTCTCGGAGAGCCCAGCAAGCTTCTGAGAGTATCTTGCCCGCACGGCAAAGCCTGGCAAGCTACCCGTGACGTATTCAATATGCCAAACACAGTAACAACAAATCTCAAAATGGAGACGTTACTGGGCCCACTCGAGCAAATTGATGAACAACGGGAGGACCGTGACCATGGCCATTTTTGGTTTGGAGCCACACCTGGCCACACTAAGGGCTGACTCCTGGCCCTGTGCTCAGGGATCACTCCTGATGGTGCTCGGGGGACCACATGGGATACCAGGGATCAAACCTGAGTTGGCCGCACGCAAGGCAAGTGCCCTCCCCGCTGTCCTATCCCAGGTCAGTTTGACCAGCCCTCTGCGTTGTGTGTGTGCATGCCTGCACATATGTGCCTCAGATGAAATTAGATGCCAGGCGTGGGCCGGCACGTCTGAGTCTGTGTCCCAGCATGTCGGTGTGTGCCTGAGCATGTGTTAGACATGTGCCACTGAGTGCCGAATACGTGCCTGTGTGTGTCAGATGTGTGGCAGCCCAACCTGTACCCCCACAGCTGACATGGGCTCCTGCTGCATGTGGGTGGGTCCGTGTCTGCCTGGACAGTGTGGCATGTGGCACATGTGACCAGTGTCGGGCCGTGGCGCTGAGCCGGGGAGCTCAGGGCACCTGTGAGGGGTCTCACTGTGGGACCCTCCCGCCCTGCTTGCAGGAGCAACCGCAGGAGCCGGGCTGCAGGGAGGACGTGTTTCTCGGAGCATTTTGTGAGAAGTGCCAAGTATGCGCACACTGGGGAACACCAGGCAGCATTTGCTGCTGTGCCTCGATGGGCTCATGCTTTGCAGAGAAAACGGCGAGATTAGGCATGTGGCCCCGGGATGACTCCCCAGCATGGTGGAAGGGTGAGGTGCTACCAGCTGTAGCTTCTCTGAGAACCCCACACATGTCTCGGGCCCCTGTGCTGCTCGACCGGGCACTGCTGAGGGTGCCCCCCGGGCATTTGCCTTCCTGACTCTTAGCCTGTTGGTCTGTTGGAACCCTCTCCAGCATTTGCCCCAGACCTTCCTGTGCCCTGTGCTTGCCACAGTGGACGGTCTCAGCAGTGAATCCATCTCCAGTGCCTCGGCGGCCTGGATACAGGCAGACAGCTTCTCTTGCCTATCTGCCTATCTGCCTCTCTGCCTGCCTGCCTGCCTGCCTGCCTGTCTGCTGTCTGTCTGTCTGCCTTCCTGTCTGCTGTCTTCCTGTCTGTCTGTCTGTCTGTCTGCCTCTCTGTCTGCCTGCTGCCTGTCTGTTGGGCATCACGGCTGCTGGAGTCTGGCTCGCTGAGGGCTTTTGGTCCCTGCAGTGTCCTGTGCTCTCGGGGACCCCTTCACAGTGCTCCTCTGGGGCCATCACCTTGGGGCCCTTGTCGCCACAGTCTCAATACTCCCAGATGCTGGGCGTGTGTGGCCTCTGGGCAAGTGGCTTGAGTGCCTCAGCCCTCAGGTGCCCATTGTGCCTGCTCACCCAGGCTGTGAAGGTATCCTGGTCGCTTCTGTGTGGGACCCTGGCAGGCCCTGGCAGCCACGGTGCCCCGGGGCCCTCTGCTGCTTGACCGTTTCCCTCTGGGGGGACAGTGAGGACATGTGGCCGGGACACAGGGGCCGTTCTGGTGAGCGGCTCCGCTCTGACCACGCCCCGTCCCCAGATCCTGACGCTGAGGTGTGTCTGCACGTGCTGCGCCTCGTCCAGTCGGTGGTGCTGGAGCCCGACGTCTTCTCCAAGTCGGCGGCCGAGCTCTGCAGCTCTCTGCCCTTGCAGCGCATCGTGGCCATGACCAAGAGCCGCTCCCCACCCCTGCAGGCTGCGGCCCAGGAGCTGCTGGAGGACCTCCGCGGGCTGCGGCCAGATGCGTAGGACCCCCCCCGGGGAACCCCCTGTGCGGGGGCTGAGCCCACCCCGCCCTCCCAGCAGCCCCGTCTCCGCAGATGGATGGCGAGCACTTTCTTACTGCTCTCCAGGAGCGCCGGCCACAGCCTCCCGCGGGCCAAGGCTGCCGGCCAGAGCTCGCCGGGTGCTGAGCTCTTTCTTTCGTGCTTTTTAGTTTTCAATAAAGCAAGTTGCCAGCTCAGCTCTCGGCTCTTTCTGTGGTGACCTTCGTCCCCGTCACGTGTGGGGACACCCGGAGATGCCCACAAGCCACATGGCCTCTCCCACTACATGCAGGGCCACGGGGACAAGTCCACGGGATGGTGTCCCCAGCTCTCCTCACGTGCTTCCTCTACAGCAAGTCCATGGGCAGAGGACAGAGGCTGTGGGGAGTAGCTGCCGTCCTGGGCACCCTGAGGCCTGTGTCCCTGTGGGGCTGGGCACCAGTCAGGGCATGCTGCTTTCGGGTGGACTCTGTGCCCCGAGTTGGCCCCAGAGAGGAGCAGGTGCTGGTCTCGCCCAGGTCATGGCGTCAGAGGTGATGGGGACCCCTGGGAATCTGTGACCCAGTCACTGCACTCTGCCAGGGCCTGGTGGAGGCCTGACCCGTGGGGGGCTCGGGTGGGGGCCTGACCCTGTGGGGGCCTCGGGTGGGGGCCTGAACCCGTGGACGGCTTGGGTGGGGGCCTGGCTCTGTGGGGGCTCAGGTGGAGGCCTACCCTGTGGGGGGCTCAGAGGGAGGCCTGACCCCATGGTGGGGGACCTCAGTGCACCCTGGGAGCAGGGTGCATGGGCAGGAATGCCAAGTTGAACCTGGTGGCCGCAGTACAGTTCCTCTGGGCTGGGCGCTGAGCTGTGGCCCCGTTGTCCAGGTGCCGTGGCAGAGTGACCCTGGGCTCTGTGTTCGTCGCTGCAGATGAGCCGCAGGTGCTGTCACAGCCCTGCAGCTGCCCCCAGCTCTGCCTGCCCAGGGCCTGCTTGGGCCTGGATGGCGCAGCCAAGTTCCTCTGGCCGAGCTCAGTGCCAGGCACAGGGACGTGCTCTGACTTGACTTGACGTCCGTCACCTTGGAGAGCCCCTGCACTGACGTCAGCCTGTAACCGGACCCGGGCATCCACGCCAGCGCCCTCTGCCTGTGGGTGGCACCTGCCTCTTCTGTCACCTGCTCCCCAGTCCTGGCCTCAACCCCGGGGGGTCATGCTGGGAGGGCGGACATAGGTGCCCTGCTGTGGGGACGGTTCCCGGCTCAGCGCCACCCGCACCCGTGGTCCTGAGTCCGGGCCATCCCTCCCTCGCTGGCCTCACGCCCACTCTAGGTCTAGATGCTTCCTGGGGTGCTCCCTATCTCTCTCCCCTCTCTTCCCTGTACTCCTTTCTCTGTTTTTCCCATTCCATTCCCTCCCTCCCCTCCCCCTTCCTCCCCCTCCTTTTCCTTCCCCTCCCCCTCCCCCCTTCCCTCTCCTTCCTTTCCCCCCTCCTCCCTCCCCATGCGCTCAGCCTTCAGCACTTTCCTCTCTGCCTGTTCGAGAGTCTGAGTCCCACCTTTGCCAGGCAGAGCAGCTGGCTGCAGCGGCTTGGGGTGAGCGGAGAAGGGGCCCCTGGGCCACCCATGACACTCATGCCGTGCCCCTCCAGCCTGGGTTCTGGCCCTCCTCACCCCTCAACACTTTCTGCTGTACCTACATGGTGGTGATTCCCTGGGCCAGTCCAGATAGACCTGTGTGTGTTCCTGTGTGTCCCCGCATGTGCTTCTGTGTGCCCTGTGTGTCTGTATGTCCATGGCAGCGTGTGCCAGCCCCTCCCGGCACAACCCTGGGCCGCACGCCCCCCCCACCCCCCGGGCTCGGTGCTGTATTGGACAGGACTGGGCCTGGTGACAAGCCCCCAGAAGGGGCCCTTTGAGTTGTCACTGGGTCCTGTCGGACCAGCTAACCCCCTGCTTTTCGGAGGCCACTGAGGGATCCCTGGCTCTAGAGCCCAGGAAACGGCACCAGGCAGATGCCTGGACTGCCCCTTGTGACCAGGACCTGAGACCCATGATCCGGCCCTCAGACCCTGCATTGAAGGAACCCGCAGGGCCGAGCCATTCCTGGAGACCCCCGGGCAGCAGGGCTGAAGGAAAGGCCATGCGGGGGGGACCGCCCGGCGCCTGGTGTCACCAGCTCTTCCTGTTTGTCCTGCAATTAGTCACCAGGGCTCAGGGCCAAGACAGGGCCATCGCCAGCTCCCCACTCCCAGGCGGGCACAGTTGCGCCTCCGCCAGCAGAAACCACCCACGTCCCGCTCAGCACATGCTTCCTCTTTCTCAAGTCCTTCTGGAACATTCCAGGCCTGCATCCACTAGGCACCGCTCAGAGGAGACCAGCCCGTGACAGGCAGCTGCCGGGGCCATCAGACCGTCCTTGTCTAGAGGGCACTATGTGGCCTGGCCAGAGCCACCTTGCACAGACCCGCCCCTGCATGTCCCACCCCCCCCCCCTCCCCACAGGAAGCACAGATCCCCGAGCAGGGCAGCGGCTAGACCTGAAGCTTCATCCCCCGGGTGAGCCCCGCCTGCACCCCGCCTTTCCCAGCACCCGGTCACATCAGTGACCTCTGTTAACCCAGTTTCCTCTGCTCCTGGTGGGAGGCCCCTGGAATGTCCCTGAAGCTCTGTGTCCACCCCACCCTCTCGTTCTGTTCCCTCTGGCGAGGCAGGGTCTTTCAAGGTTCTGTTGGCCCACACCCCGCAGTGCTCAAGGATCACTCCTGGCAGGGCTCAGGGCCGTGTCAGGTGCCGAGGTTTGAACCCAGGTTGGCCGCATGCAGGGCTGTGCCCTCACAGAGCCCTGACTGCACCGTGTCACGGTGGAGTTGGCCTCCGTCCCAGAGCCAGGTGGCGTCGAGAGTCACCTGCACCGGCCCCTGAAGGCCGTCTCCTGCTGAGAACAGCGAGGCAGGCAGACTGCCCAATGGTTAGAGCAGACTGCAGGGAGCTCAGAGGAAAGGGGGCTCAGGGAACTGCATGCAGCCGTGCGGCACCCCGCCTCCAGAGCAGGGGCTCCCCGTCTTGGTCCTTCCTTTCTCCCCGGCATACATGGCGCCTGCTGCCAGCCAATGGGACTGTGGGGGACAGTTCTCCCCAGAAGGAGGGGCGGGGCTCCCCCCTCCCCCCCCCCCGGGCCTGGGAACACAGAAGTATGGGGGAGTGCCCAGGGGCTGGGCCAGTTCGCTCTTGCACCACCACCCCCCCGTAGGCCCAACACTCCTGGCAGACCCCCGCCCAGTGAGCCCCGCTGGCCAGCTGCGGGTGACTCAGATCTAGGGACAGCACCTGAGGCCTTGGGCGTGGGAACCCTGGCTCTCAGCGCCAGCCGAGGCAAGTGGGAGCAACTCTCCAATGCACTGAGTGTGGCCAGTGGCCCTTGGGGCAGGGAGCCTCCGACTCGCCGTCCAACCCCCGGGTTGTGCTCACAGGAAGCAGTGTCCATGGGGGGCGGGGCAGCCTGCGAGGCCCAGCTCCCTGGATGTGGGGTGCTCTGGGCTCTGCTATGCCCGGGACCCTCTGCTGAGCTGACAGCGCCCCGCCTCTCCCCCATTCCCAGCTTGTCCCTGGCAACACGGTGGCTTCCTGGCCAAGGCTTGGGTCCTGTACAGATGTGGGCCACCCTCGTGTCTCCGCAGTTCCACTCTCGGCCCAGCCCCACCGCTGTCCTGCGTGCGGACTCCCCAGCCCGGCCCGTGCCGGTAGCTCAGCCCTCACGGGATCTGCTTCTGGGACCCGCCCGGGAAGGGGTGACCTCAAGAGGGACACCAGCCAGGGGGCTCGGCGGGCGGGGTGGGGTCTTGGACACCTAAAGGCAGTGGCCAGCACAGTGACCCTGGGGCGCAGGTGCCCCTCGTGCCCTGGCTGCCCCAGGAAGGTGCCTCAGCTTCCTGGCCAAGGGCCCGGGCAGGGCTGGCCGCCTCTGGGGAGCGGGCCCCGGTTGCTGCCCCAGCTGCCTGCCCGGCTGCCTGCCCGGCTGCCTTGAGAGGGTGTTTCCTGCAGGACGCCTGGAGCAGCCTGGGGCGAGCACTGACCCAGTATCCCGCCTCCGATGGTCACCAGCAAGGGGACTAGGGGCCCCACAGATGGGCTCAGAAAAGGATGGGGGGCTCCATCCCCACTGTGCAAGGAATAGAGGCCCCAAGAGGCTGCTGTCCCCTCCCTGAGGTGGCACCAGGGCAGCCAGCCAGCAGCCCTGACCCAGCCTCAGGCCTTGTCCTGCCCTGACCATCTCGTAAGACATGACTTCCCTGACTGCATGGCCAGGCACCCGCTATGGACCCCTGTCGGGGTGCTGTGGGGACCCCACCATTCACATTCGCCATGTCCCAGCTCTGTCCCGGGCCACCTAGGTTGTTCGCTTGCCCAGGCCCTTTGCCACACGCCCTGCTCTTCTCTCCTCCCGGTAGCCCTGGCCTCACGACAGCTCTGCTGCTGTGGCTTTGACACCTCCTGCCGCTCAGGTGGGTGGTGGCTGTCCCAGTCCTGCTGCTGGGGCTGAGGGTGACAAAGTCTGGATGGCAGCAGGACCCTCCTTGCCACGACTGCCTCACTGGAGGCCCCTTGCAGGCTCAACTCCAGGCACAGGTCGGGCGTTTGGAGTATGAGATGGTGTAGGCTCTGCTGGCACCTGCCCTGCCCTCACCCCTGCCCGCCTTCGCCCTCGCCCCTGCCCTGCCCTCACCCCGGCCTCTGCCCTGCCCTCCTCCCTGCCCCTGCCCTCGCCCCTGCCTCTGCCCTGTCCTCACCTCTGCCCTGCCCTCGCCCTTGCCCTGCCCTCACCCCTGCGTCTGCCCTGCCCTCACCCCTGCCTCTGCCCTGCCCTTGCCCCTGCCCTCACCCCTGCCCCTGCCCCTGCCCCTGCCCTTGCCCCTGCCCTCACCCCTGCCCCAGCCCCTGCCCTCGGCCCTGCCCTGCCCTCACCCCAGCCCTCCCAGGCCCGGGGCATCCTGCTCACCTCCCTATGGGCTCCTCCTCTGTCTCACACACTCCCCAGAGCAGCATCTTTAGGGACAAAAGCCGTCTCCAGAAACATCCCCAGGGCCGGGAAGCCTGATCAGCTGCCTGGGCGTCCACAGCTGATAGAGTTGCCACACGGGATAGGCATCACGCTGGCCCTGTGTGCCACCAGCCCCCACACATCAGTGCCCTTCCAGGAGGCACAGAAGAGTGAACCCCGATCCCTGAGTGCCTGGCACCTCCAACTCATGCCCTGGGCATACGAGAAGCTGTGACTGTGGACAGCAGGTGGACAGGTGGCGATAAGGACCAGAGCCACGTTCTGGTACTGGATCAGCCCGGAATTCACTCAACCCCAGAGTGACCTGGGGATTCTGCCACTGCTGGGGGGCTCCAGGTGTGAAGGGGAACTGAGGCGGGTGTGAGGGGGACCTGAGGCGGGTGTGAAGGGGAACTGAGGCGGATGTGAGGGGAAGCTGAGGCGGGTGTGAAGGGCAGCTGAGGTGACTGTGAGGGGGAGCTGGGAGCAGAGAGAGGTGTGAAGGGGAGTTGAGGCAGGTGTGAGGGGGAGCTGAGGTGACTGTGAGGGGGAGCTGGGAGCAGAGAAAGGTGTGAAGGGGAGCTGAGGCAGGTGTGAGGGGGAGCTGAGGCGGGTGTGAAGGGGAGCTGAGGTGACTGAGGGGGAGCTGGGAGCAGAGAAAGGTGTGAAGGGGAGCTGAGGCAGGTGTGAGGGGGGCTGAGGTGACTGTGAGGGAGCAGAGAAGAGTGTGAAGGGGACTGAGGTGGGTATAAGTGGGGGGCTGATATGTTTGAGTGGGGACCAGAGGCGAGTGTGAAGAGGAACTGAGGTAGGTGTGAGGTAGGAGCTGAGGTGGGTCTTGCGGGGGGGGAGGGGCGGGGATTGAAGCTGGTGGAGGAAGATGAGGCGGGTGTGAGGGGAAAACTGAGGCAGGTGTGAGGGGGAAGATGAGGTGGTGATGGGGGAGGCTGATACGGTATGAAGGGGAATTGAGGCGGGTGTGAGGAGGGAGCTGAGGTGGGTGTGAGGGGACCTGAGGCATGTGAGGGGAAACTGAGGCAGGTATGGAGGAGAGTTGAGGTAGGTATGAGGGGTGAGCTGAGGTGGGTGTGAGCGGGGAGCTGAGGGATCTGAGGGGAGATCTGAGGCAGGTGTGAGGGGGCTCTGAAGTGGTTGTGCGGGAGCTGAGGCAAGTAGAGCTGAGGTGGGTGTGAGGGGGAGCTGAGGCAACTCTGCGGCAGGGCAGCTGAGGTGGGTATGAGAGGGAACTGAGGCATGTGAGGGACAACTGAGACAGATATGGATGTGAGCTGAGGCGGGTATAAGGGGCGAGCTGAGGTGGGTATGAGAGGGAGCTGAGGTGGCTGTGAGAGGGAACTGAAGCAGGTGTGTGGGGAACTGAGGTGGGTGTGATAGAACTGAGGCGCTGTGAGGAAAATGAGGGAGGTGAGACGGGGGAGCTGAGAGGGGTGTGTGAGGGGGGATTGAGGTGGGTGTGAGAGGGGAACTGAGGTGGTTCTGAGGGGGAACTAAGGCAGT
Source organism: Sorex fumeus (assembly GCF_029834395.1). Lineage (NCBI taxonomy): Eukaryota > Metazoa > Chordata > Mammalia > Eulipotyphla > Soricidae > Sorex > Sorex fumeus. The sequence goes on along the minus strand of NW_026606098.1, from coordinate 5,387,441 downwards.
TGTGGAAAGCTGAGGTGGGTGCTAGGAGAGAGCAAGGCGGGTGTCGGGGAACTGAGGTGGTGTGAAGGGGCAGTTGAGACAGGTGTGAGGGGAGACCTGAGGTGTGTGTGTGAAGGGGAGCTGAGGTGGGTGTGAGGGAGGACCTGAGGCATGTGTGAAGAGGAACTTAGGTGGGTGTTCAAGGGGAACAGGTAAGTGTGAGGAGGAAACTGAGGAGGGTGTGAGGGGGAACTGACGTGGATTTGAGGGGGGAACAAGTGGAGTTGGGGGGAGCTGATGCAGTGTGAGGTGATGCAGGCAATGTGCATGGAAGGAATGGCAGCTCGGGGGTGCTCAGGCAACCCCCAGACACCCCCTCTGCTCTCACCCAAGTTTTCAGGAGGCCTGCTTGCCAGAGTGCAGTGTGTGTGGGAATCGTGGGTCTCCCCACTCCGGGCTGCAAACTCTGGCCTAGCACAGTCAGGGCAGCACGATGGGAGGGAAAACCTGCTTCCTGCATGCAGGAAGCAGGCTGAGGGGTGATGACAGAGGAGGTGAGGGAATGCCGAGGTTCAGGATTGTCTTGTGGGCAGCCATATCCCCCATTCACCCCAACAAGTTCAGGGGATGGGGTGCTGTGTGGCGTGGGAGGTGGAGGTAAAATCGAGTTCCTGAGTCGGTGTCCCGGCTTGTTGGTCTCTTGTGGGGCTAATGAGCTGGGCTGTGGGTACCCAAGACAGTCTGCGGAGCTTAGGGTGTGCAGTATGAGCCTGGGCCACCTCCCATCTGAGGGGTGCAGCCTCCTGGCTCTCTTCCTCAGGGCCAGAGGCCCAGGACTGAAGAGGCACACTTGGGCCCTGATACTAGGCCTCGAGCGGTAAGAGGGATGGTGCTGGCGCTCTCAGGGTTTGGTTTTCAGTGAGAGATCTGACTGAGAAAGAATGCAGAGTACCTTCAAGGGCTATTCTGCGGTTAAGATGTGGTCAATGTGGGTTTCTGGCCCTGCGCAATCACACCAGAGCTCTGGAATGTTCCAGACCTCTGAAGTGTCACCTGGCACTTCTGTTTTCCTTCCTGATTTGGAGAGCAAGACTAACAAGCTTAAGAAAGATTTTTACAGACTTAAACAAAGGGATATTAGAGTATGTTTCTGAGCTAGTCTGACATTGGAGCCTGACAAGATGTCAAGGTGATGGAGATGTCCCTGTCAGGATGGAATACCCCGTCAGGATGATGGTGGTGTCCCTATCAGGGTGTTGGAGGCGTCACCTTCATTACCTGTCAGGGTAATGAAGGTGACGCTGTCAGAATGAAGGTGTCCCTATTAAGGTGACAGAGGTAACTCTGTCAGTGTGTTGAAGGTACCTCTGACAGAGTAATGGAGGTAGTAGCTGTCAGAGTTTGGAAGTAACCCTCTCAGAATGATGAAGGTGTCTCTGTCAGGGTGACGGAAGTGACCCTGCCAGTATGATGGAAACATGTCAGAGTGATGGAGGTGTTCTGTCAGAATCACTTGATCACTTGACTTCCCATTAATTGTCGATTTGCTAGAGCGGGCGCCAGTAACGTCTCCATTTGTCCCTGTCACGTGCTAGTGTAGCCCAATGGTGTCTGTTCGTTCTAGGAACACGAAGAGCCTCAAACCATTTTATTGGCCTCTTCTTTCTCATCCTTCACAATGCTGCCATATTGGTGATGCCTTCAGGGTCAGGGGAATGAGACCCATTGTAATTACTGGTTTTGGCATATCAAATACACAACGGATAGCTTGCGAGGCTCTGCCGTGCGGGCGGAATACTCTCAGTAGCTTGCCAGGCTCTCCGAGAGGAATAGAGGCTTTTGGGGCGGCCTCTAATTGCCCTTGTAGGTGTTACCATGGTTCAAAATGTATTTGAACACTATCAAATAAAATTTGAGCACTATCAAATCAGTCAGTCTCTGTCAGAATGATAGGGGTATTTCTGTGAGGATCTTGGTATCCTTTTCAGAGTGTTGGAGGCATCCCTGTGAAGGTGATGAAGGTGACCCTGTCAGGGTGATGGAGGTACCTCTGTCAGGGTAACGGGAGGGGTCCCTGTCAGCGTGATGTAGGCTTCCCTGTCAGGGTCATAAAGGCATCCCTGTCACAGTGACAGATTTCGTCAGGGTGATGGAGGCATCCTTATCAGGGTGGTAAGACCTCCCTGTCAGGGTGATGGAGGTGTTGCTGTCAGAGAGGACCCTTGCCTATCTGCCTGTAACACTGGGACCGAGATCCGCTGTGGTCTTTTTCTATGGAGTTCGGAGCCGTCAACTCCAGTTTCTGGGTTCCTGTTGAGAGAATTTGAGAGTGTAACTGTCCAGGTGCCTGGCATGTGAGGGTCAAGTCGGTGGTCCCACCTCCTATATGAGGGGTCTGCAGCCCAGGCCGGGAAACATCCATGAGAGCAGAACACCGCCCCTCCCCCAGGCATTCCCCAGCCCTCATGCACAGACACGTGCCTGCCTTGCCACAGGCACCTCCAGGAACGCCTCTGGCCACCACAGCGTGTGCGGCTGTTGTGAATGTTCTAGCTGTCCAAATGCAGGAAACTGGGAAGCAGGCAAAGGTTCCTAAAGGGCTTCTAGGCCCAGGACAAACTACGCAGAAACCCTGGCAGCAGAAATGCGTGTGTGTGTGCATGCGCGTGCGCACACACGCGCGTGAGGCCACCCCTTCCTCTGCCGTCCTGCCCTTCCCAAAGGACTTGGGGGTATTGCCCACACTAGCCTGGCCGCTGGGGGGTGCTGGGTCCGTTTACCCAGGAAGGTGGCGACCCATGTTTCCAACGGCTTCATGTTTTGCAATCCTGCGGGCCTTTCAAAGGTTACGGCTGACCTGGGCTGGGACTGGTGGGTGTTTGGGGAGCAGGGTGTTTGAGGGACCCCTTTGAGTAACATGGCCTTTACTCCCTGGGGAAGAGCTTCCCCCGCCCCTCCGGCCAGGGGAAGAGGGAGGGCAACCAAGTTCCTGGTTTTCTTGCTCTTCAAACAGGACCATGGGGTGCAGGAGCCGGGAAGGAGAGGAGTGGGGGGCAGTAGTTGGGAGGAGGCCCACCCTCACGGCTGGGGCGGGGCCAGGGCAGTGGCCCAGTGTTATTGAAACGCTCGGGCAGGTCCAGGACTGTGCACGTCCTTGGAAGTTTTTCCAAAACAAACTGACCCATGGCCACCCGGAGAGCAGGCATTGGGCAATTCGCAGTCAGCTGGCCACCAGCGTCACGACAGGCACGCAGGCTTCCGGAATTGCCCGGCCAGACCAGCCCCCTCTAGGTATGTGCCTGCAGGTATACAGGACACACACACGCCCGCAGCGTGCGCGCGCACACACACACACACCTGCTCACGGCACAGACACGGACACAACAGACAGGGAGGCACATGCACACACCTGCCCACAGCACACACACACGCACACACACCCACAGAAGACACGCACACACACACGCACACACCCACCCACGGCACACACACGCGCACCCACAGCAGACACACACGCATACACCTGCCCACGGCACAAACCCGCCACTGCGGACAGACACGCACACACCACCCACACAGACACACACCCACCCACAGCACACAGACACATGTGCATGCACTGTACACACACCACACATAATTGACATGAGCACACATGTATGCAGCATGTATGCACACATACACCTGCACACGGGACTTGTCAGTCGGTTTCGTCTGTGCTCTGGGCTTCCCCACCTCCTTCAAGGACTAGTGCTTTGAATTTAACTCTGGGACAAATGGTCTGAGGCTAGACGCAGCAGCCGGCCCGCGTGCTAGTGTTTAGGAAACACCATTTGCTGCACCCTCTGTCTTCCCTCCGGCGAGCGGGTTTCTGGAGAGGCAGGAAGGGACGGGAAGTGAGCAGCAGCAGCGATGGAAATAGTCGCCCACGGCTGTCCCTTCCACCCCCGCCCCGCTCCCCTAGCAGGAGGTGGGTGTGCGCCCCCCTGGGGGAGGTGAGAGGTGCCAGCGTGGGTCCCTGAGCGCTGTCCACGGGGTGGCCCTAGGGGTGGGGTCAGGGGGCCGCTCCTCAGCCGGGACCCGTGACTGGGAGGTTGATTTCGGCTGTGTACAGGGCTCACTTCTGGTGGCCACAGAGGGGCACGTTGGGGTGCTGGGCAGCGGGGTCCTGCGATGGGCCCGCGTGGCCAGCCGGGGCCTTTCCGAGGGCGCCCGGCAGGGGGCGCGCGCCGGTGGCGCGAGGGCGGCGGCAGGCGCCGGCGTCCCTGACGTCACCGCCCCGCGGTCGCCATGGCGACAGCCTCATCAGCACGCGCGTCAGAGCCGCCAGTCTCTTGGCAACCGCCCGATCTCCCGCTTTCCCTCCGCCTGGCGCTGGGCCGCGCGTCGCTCTGGCGTCAAAGCGACGTCAATGGGGCCGTATCAGCCGGGCCTCGGCGGCGGCGGCCCGGGGGCGGGGCCGGCCCGGAGGGGCGGGGCCTCTTCCGGAGGGGCGGGGCAGGAGGCGCGGTCTCCGCGCGGGGGCGTGCCTGGAGGTGTGGTGCCCGCGGGGGGCAGGGCCAGAGGCGTGGTCTCCGCGCGCGGGGCGTGTTCGGAGGCGTGGTCATAGCCCGCAGGGGCGTGCCTGGGGCGTGGCCTCCGTGCGCGGGGCGGGGCCGGCGGCGGCGGCGAGCGCGCCCGCGGGCCGGGGCTGACATGCGGCGCGGCCCGGGCGGCGGCAGCAGCGGCGGCGGCGGGAACTCGAGCGGCGACGCGGGCCGAGGGGGCGGCGGCTCTCGCGGCGGCCCAGCCCCGGCGCTCCGAGGTCGGCGAGGCGGCGGCGGGCCGGGGGCTGCCGGGGCTCGGGGCTCGGGCGGGCCCGCAGGGGCGCGCGCGGGGGTCGCGCCGGAGACGGCGCCGTTGGCCGCCCTTTGTTGTGGCCGGGCGGCGGGGCGGCCCGGGACCCGCGGTGCAGGGCGGTTCCGACCGCGCGGGGCGGGGCGGTCCCTGGACGGCGGTCCCAGGACCCAGGGCTCGGGACGGTCCCAGGACTCGGGGCTCGGGGCGGTCCCGGGACCCGGGGTTGGGACGATTCCGACCGCGCGCGGCGGGGCTGTCCGGGGACTCGGGTTCTGGGAGTCCGGGGTTCGGGGCGGTACCGGGATTCGGGATTCGGGGCGGTCTGGAGACCCGGCGTTCGGGGCGGCCGGGGTTCGGGGCGATCCCGGGATCTGGGGTTCGGGACGGTACCGGGACTCGGGGTTCGGGGCGTTCCCAGAAACCGAGACCCGGCGTTCAGGGCGGTCCCGCGTTCGGGGCGGTCCGGGTTCCCGGGTCGGGGCGGTCCCGCGCCGCAGTGCGGGCGCGGGGAGGGTGGGCGCGGCGGCAGGGGCGGCTGTGCCCGGCGCTGAGTGTCCCCCCCGCCCCGCAGGTGTCCTCCAGCATGGTGACCATGGCCGAGCTCAGCACGGCGCCCGCCGGCCAGGGCCAGCAGAAGCCCCTCCGCGTGGGCTTCTACGACATCGAGCGGACCCTGGGCAAAGGCAACTTCGCGGTGGTGAAGCTGGCCCGGCACCGGGTGACCAAGACCCAGGTTCGTGGGCGGATCAGAATAACCCGCCGCCTCGCCCAGACGTTTATTTAACTCGGACTATTTTAAGGAACGCTCTTGGTTACTTTGGTTATTTTCTCCCCTGACTTTCTGACCCTGGGGGGGGGGGGGGGCATGAAGTGCTTCAGAAATCCCCCTAGGGGAGATCGAGGCTTGAGGGGCTCAGCTGTCCCTCTCAACACAGGCTCTGTTCTCCCCAGGTGGCGATCAAAATCATCGATAAAACACGCCTGGATTCAAGTAACCTGGAGAAGATCTACCGCGAGGTGCAGATCATGAAGCTTCTGAATCACCCTCACATCATAAGGCTGTACCAGGTGAGGCCTGGCGACAGGGCGTCTTCTGAGCTGTCTCGCGTCCACAGTTCCTTTCCCGCTTCTGGAGGGCTGATTCACTGCCGCTCCGTTTAGCGTGTCTGCCCTTGAGTCTGGGCTGCTCCTTTGCACATCTGCCTCTGGACCACTGTCCTGCTCGGGAACCAGTGGCTCAGGCGGTTCTGGTGCCGTGATCCTGCAAAGGCCGCGGCCGACCTGTGTGTCTGGGTCTAGACTGTCCCCTCATCAACGGGGACGGGGGACACCCTGTCCTCGGGCCGAGTGCGACATTGGTGGCCAGCCCGCATGGGGGCGGCCCTTGCCCACTGGTTTTGTGGCCTTGGCGTGGCTATTCCCCTTGAGACCGAGAAGTCATGTCTTTGGGCGGTGAGATCTGAACCCGTCCCACCGGGGACAGCGTCCCGTCCTTCCGCATCCCCAGAGTCAATTGGGCGGAGGTGCTGGCTTCCCCGCCCGGCCCTCTGCAGGGTCCGTGAGCGTGCCGGCCTGCCTGGCCCGACACCCACGTCAGCAGCGCCCACTCTTGTTTGCTTTCTGCTGGCATGCGGCGCTGTCCCTCTGATAAGGCCTTTCCTCTGTGGCCACTGAGGTCAGAGGCGGGGCCTCCGCTGCCCTCCCCGTCCACCCGCCCGCCTTCCTGTCCCTCCGCTCGCCCATTGTGTGGAGGTGGCCGGTGCCTGGGCTCCCGGGCCTGGACTATGCCACTGGCCCTGGGTTCCTGCTGCCTGTGTCCAGCCAGGTCCAGCTGGGTGGGGGTCTGGAGCACACTGCCTGTCTGACAGCTGGCCCAGGCCCCAGAGGGGACACTGCCCTCTCTCCTAGAGGGCTCCCATCTCCTCTGGAGTGGGGGAACGGGTCGGCTCCCCACGAGCCGGGCGGGGCCCTGAGCGTTCCTGCACTCGCCGTTCTGGTTTGCTCCTGGGCCTCAACGGCAGCCGCCCTGGGAAGCCCCAAGCCGGGCCTCCTGTGGACGGCTTATAGCCCGTGAGTGGGTCTCACCCACCTTTCGCCGCTTCAAGGCTGTTGGACACGAGAGTGAAACTCCCGATCCGCTCAGCAGCCTTGAGGCCGTCAGACCTCAGCCAAGCCTGTCACCTGTCAGGACAGCTGCCCCACGCCCGCCATCCCAGCCCCCTTTGTGGGGTGCGGGGCAGTCGGGCAAGAGCAGAGAGCAGGACACAAGGTCTCCGGGGTCTCGGCCAGTGGCCCCAACTGCTGTCCCCTTCCTCTCCCAGAGGGAGAGCTAGCCGCCCCCCTCTTGGGCACTTAAACGGGGTCTCCTTCCTGTAGGTGATGGAGACCAAGGATATGCTGTACATCGTCACCGAGTTTGCCCAGAACGGGGAGATGTTCGGTAAGGGCCCTCCTCTGGGGCAGCCCCCGGCCCGCCCATGCTAGCCCCTCCCCGGCCCGGGTGCAGGCCTCTCTCTCTTCTCTCTCTCGCCCCCAGACTACCTGACCGCCAACGGGCACCTCAGCGAGGACGAGGCCCGGAAAAAGTTCTGGCAGATCCTGTCGGCCGTGGAGTATTGCCACAGCCACCACATTGTCCACCGCGACCTCAAGACGGAGAACCTGCTGCTGGACGGGAACCTGGACATCAAGCTGGCAGGCAAGGGCCCTCCGCAGGGAAGAGCGTCCACGGCCTCCCGGGGCTGCCCGCAGCGTCTCACTCCTTCCCTTGTCTCTCAGATTTCGGTTTTGGGAACTTCTACAAGCCGGGGGAGCCCCTGTCCACGTGGTGTGGGAGCCCCCCCTACGCCGCCCCGGAGGTCTTCGAGGGCAGAGAGTACGAAGGGCCCCAGCTGGACGTCTGGGTAGGAGCAGGGGTGCTGCTGGGTGAGCGGGAGGTGGGCGGTGGGTGGCCCCCATCACAGTGGGTTGGGGGTTGGGTTGGGGGTGGGCCAGCCGTGCCTGTCCGGGGTGCTGAGGACTGTCCGGTCCCCCCCCCCTCCCGCAGAGCCTGGGCGTGGTGCTATACGTGCTGGTGTGCGGCTCGCTGCCCTTTGACGGGCCCAGCCTCCCAGCCCTGCGGCAGCGCGTGCTGGAGGGCCGCTTCCGCATCCCCTTCTTCATGTCCCAAGGTGGGTGTGTGCCGCGGGCACTGGGTGGGCGCCGGGCAGGCATAGGGGAGCATGGGCCAGGTCCAGCACGGCTGCCTGGCAGACCTCACCCTGGGTAGGCCGTGCCTAGTTCCGGGCGCCTCGCCCGGCCCCCGCCTGCTCCCTGCCCCCCAGTGAGAGGGACCCTGCCCGGGGCTGTTGGGGGGAGCGGGGGCCCTGCCCGGCCGTGAGCTCAGCCCGCCTCCCTTGCCCCCAGACTGCGAGAACCTGATCCGCCGCATGCTGGTGGTGGACCCCGCCAAGCGCATCACCATCGCCCACATCCGCCAGCACAGGTGGATGCAGGCCGCACCCCCCCTGCCGCCCGCCGGGGCCCCGCTCGCGGCCCTCAGCTACAGCTCCAACCTGGGCCACTACGACGAGCAGGTGCTGGGGCTCATGCAGGCGCTGGGCGCCGACCGGCACAGGACGGTGGAGGTGAGCCGCCACCCAGCCCCGACACAACCCTGCCCCCCGCCCGCACCCCTGCCTCCCCCCCCCCGCACCCCTGCCTCCCCCCCATACTCCTGCCTCCCCTGCCTGCACTTAACCCCCCCACCACCCGCACCCCCCCTGCCCGCACCCCTGCCTCCCCTGCCCGCATCACTGCCTCCCTGCTTGCCCCCGCCCACACTCCTGCCTCCCCCACCTGTACCCCTGCCCCCCTGCCCGCACCCTTACCCCCCGCCCGCACCCCTGCCCCCTGCCTGCACCTGACCTCTCCAGCCCATACCCCTGCCTCCCCCACCCACATCCCTGCCTCCCCACCTGCACCCTGACCACCTCTCCACATCACTGCCCACATCTCTTCTGCACCCCCTCCTGCTCACCCCTGCACCGCGCTCACACTCCTACCCAAGCCCTCACCCATCCCCCTCCTATGCCCCTGCTTGCTCCCTGCCTACCGCCTGCACCCCTGCTTGGCCCAGTGTGAGTCCCAGCTGCTATGGCCCGTTAGGACCCTGCCGCCCCCTGAGCCTCATTTCCCTCCACCCCCACCCCCAGTCGCTGCGGACCAGTAGCTACAACCACTTTGCGGCCATCTACTACCTCCTGCTCGAGCGGCTGAGGGAGCACCGCAGCCCCCCGCAGCAGCCCACCCCGCCGCGGCCCCGCAGCTCTGACCTCGCGGCTCTGGAGGTGAGCAGCGGCTCCTGCACTCCCACCCTCAGCCCCCCGGGTCGGGGGAAATGAGCCACCTGCCCTCCCCGCTGAACCTGCCCCTGTGCCCAGGTCCCCGCCGACGCCTTCCAGACCTCCCAGCTGGGCACACAGCCCCCCAACCCGGGCCAGTCTGCCCTGCAGGCCGAGGTGGACTGCGACCTACCCAGCTGTCTGCAGGTGAGGGCCGGCCCTGGGGCTGGGTGTGCGGGCCCGGGTGCAACCGGACCCCCCGCCTCACTTGCTCACTTGCTCCCTGCCTACTTCACAGCCATGGCTTCTGCCCGTGGACCCCAGCTGCAGCGGCGCGCTCTGGCCCCGGTCGGCGTCACCCAGCAGCCTGCTGGACACGGCCATCAGCGAGGAGGCACGGCCGGGCCGGGGCCTGCATGAGGAGCTGGAGCCCCTGGCCGGCGGCACTGGCCGCAGGCACACCCTGGCCGAGGTGTCTAGCTGCTTCTCCCCATGCAGCCCTCCCTGTGAGTGTCCCCTGCTGGCCTCTCGCGCCACCTCGCCCCCGGCCCAGGGCTGAGCTGGGGGCAGGGGTGGGCAGCGGGGGCAGGTCCTGGTGGGGTGGGGTCGGGGCAGGGTTGCCTGCAGCCTTCCTGAGTGAGCCCTCTCCCCACCAGGCATCATCGTCTCCACGTCTGTGCCCCCGGCCTCTGAGGGCACCAGCTCCGACAGCTGCGTCCCCTTCTCTGCTTGCAGCGCCCCGCAAGGGCTCGGTGGCCGCCTGGCCGCCCAGGGGCTGCTGGGCACCTGCTCCCCACTGCACCTGGCCTCACCCCTGCTGGGGGCGCAGTCGGCCACCCCGCTGCTGCAGCGTCAGGGGGCCCCAGCCGGGGCAGCTCTGCTGCCCGTCAGCTTCCAGGAGGGTCGCCGGGCCTCCGACACCTCGCTCACTCAAGGTGAGTGGCCCTCCGGGCCGCGGGGCTGTCCCTGGCCAGGATCCCCGGGGTGGACCGCAGGACCCTGGCCAACGGGCTGTGCTCTCAGGGCGCCATGCTGACGGTCAGGGTGGACCCCGGCCATGGTGACCCGATGCCCAGGCCCTGCTCCCTCCCTCTGTGTTCCCACGGGGGACGGGCAGCCAGGCTCAGGCTCTGTCTCTGTCCAGGCCTGAAAGCCTTCCGGCAGCAGCTCCGCAAGAACCCCAGGGCCAAGGGCCTCCTGGGCCTGAACAAGATCAAGGGGCTGGCCCGCCACGTGTGCCTGTCCGCCTCGTCCAGCCGGGCATCCAGGGCCGGCCTGGGCCCCCTGCAGCCGCTGTCCCCGAGCCCAGGCCTGCTGGAAGCCGTGCTCCAGCAGCAGAGGTATGCTCACATTGCCATCCCCACCACTACCCCCTCCTGCATGGGTGTGCATGTGCGTGTGTGTGGGTGGGCTGTGAAGGTCCATGCGTGGGTGCCATATCCAACCCAGGGGGAAGGCTGTCAGGGGATCAGGGTCGCGGGTGTCCCCTTCCCGATGGACAGATGTGGACGACCAGCCCAGCCTGACCCCTGCCTGTGGCTGTGTGTCCCCGCAGGCTGCTCCAGCTCCAGCATCACCCGACCTCCGCACCCAGCTGCCAGCAGAGCCCCCCGTCACCCCCCACAGCGCTGCCCAGCACCCTCCCCGCGCCCGGGCTCCCGGAGGAGCTGGGCCCGCGGCTGCCAGCCCCTCTGCTCCCAGCCGGGCTGTCCCCGGTGGTCTCGGCGGCGCAGCTCCTGGACGCCCACTTGCACATCGGCGGCCCGACCTCCTCAGCCCCGCCGGCCGCCGTGGCCCCCAGCTTTGAGCCGGTGGCGGGCCTACGGCCAGGGGACTGTGACATGGAGGCGCTGAGCCCCGGCCGGCGCGGCGCCTTCGTCCTGGTGCAGTGAGGCTGCCTGTGGGCGCCTCTCTCAGCAATAATCTCGCGGCCAAGCGCGGCTCGAGGCCACCAAGCAATACGCCCTGCCTGTCCCGCCCCTGCAGCTTTGGTTTTCCTTTCCTCACACTGAGCCGCTGCCCCAAGCCGGCCACAGACTCGCCGAGGGGGGACAAGGACGGGGTTGCCACCGGTCACTGCACACGGGCTCATCAGCCACCGGCCACTCCCTGGACTGACCCGTGTCCAGACCCAAGCTGCTTCTCCCAGCAGCTCTGAGCACCCTGGGGCGGGGGGGCTTCAGGGAGCCCCGAGGGGCAGGGCACACCCCCCCCCTCCTCATCTGCTGCTACTTCATGTCAGACCCAGGAAGCACCGCCGAGGGATGGGGTGGACGCCTGCTCCCCCGCTACACTCCCAGTGGACACGCTCGTTGGGGAGGAGACAGGGGCTCTGCCTCCAGTCCCTGTGGGCAGCCCCCAGCCCTCATTCAGGTGCCTTCAGCCCCCACCGGCTCCCGCCACTCACAGTGTTAGTCCCAGTGGCCAGAGCACGGGGCCAGGCAGCGCTGGCCAAAGCCAAAGACTGGGGGCTGGTATCCCCGGGCCCACCCGGGGCTGTGCCCAGGTCCTCGAGCTGTCAGGCCTGGCCAGCGGTGCCTGCTCCCAGGGGGCCGGGACCTGGGGGCCACCCCCAGGCCAGAGGCCAAAGGCCTCAGCACCACAGCAAGCACTTTAATCATGGCCCTTCCGAGCCTGCGCGGCCGTGCCCACGCGTCCCCAGGACGCCGCCCCCACCGGGCCCAGCCTGGGGTGGAGATACTTTTGTTGTGTTTGTTTGTTTTGTTTTTTTACCACAACCGAAGTAGTTATTTCTTCTGTTACCCTGAGAGGTGTGTGCTGGATGACTCATGGATGCCTGTTTTTTAATTTAATATTTAAATAAAATATTTGGGGACAAACCCCTGGCCTCCACCTGCTCTGACACCGCAGCCCCTCCCTGTCACACCATGTGGGCCCCCTGGGTCCTGGACCCTCGTCTGTTACGTCCCGCACAGCCCCGACTACCGCCAGCACCTGTCCTCTCTCCCCAGGGTACTCAAGAGCCCCCAGCTCCTGGGCCCAGTGGGACTGGTGTCCCTCATTCTAGGGACGGTGGCCACACTGGCATCAGCTCAGGACAGCTGAGGGCGTGTGGCCTGTCATCCACTGTAGGGTCAGCCCAGAAGGGCAAGTGCCCTGGGGGACAGGGCAGGCCACAGGCAGCACCCCTGGCCAGCACCCCAGGCCTCCACAGCTGGGTTCGCGCCCTGTGTGATGGCTGTGGGCAGTGTTGGCTGGGAAGGGGACCAGGCCCGCCTGGGTCCGCAGGCTGCAGTGGGAGCACAGACCAGCGTGGATGGTGTGACCACGCCCGCCTGGCTCAGGGCCAGGCAGAACCTGACCCCTGTAGAGGCTGTGCGGGGGGGCCGCAACATGGGGGCCCAGGTCCCTTCCAGAACGTTCCCAGTGACTGGCGCATGAGCCTGCCCTCCACTGTCCGGGGGAGTCTTAGAAGGATGTTCTCCAGCTTGGGACTGGGGCTGAGACCCTGTACCCACTGGGCGCCCTCAGCTTCCCCTGCAGTGGGAGTGGGCAGTGGGGCGAGGGTCTGATGCTCCACACAGCTGCTCTGGCACCCAAGTCTCCTGTGGGGTCGTGGCATGCCTCTGCCCCCCGGACCCTCCTGGGCAGAGCTGCCGGGGTTCTTGTGGTTCAGGGGTGGAGCAGAGGCTGCACACTGCCCCCGCCCCCCGCCCCCGTCCTCTGTGGCAGTGACCGGATCGTTTGGGTCTGTGCCTGGTGGAAGCTGGCCTTGGGGATACTCTCTTCTTCCTGGACAATGTCCACGTGGTGCTGACTGTGACCCCTTCTGTCCCTAACGCAGGCTCCTCCTCGGTGCTTTTCCTTAAGGAACCAGCACGAGGCTTGCCAGCGCAAGGCCCTGAGTCCCACCCCCAAAGCTGCCCATGTGCGCTGGGCGTGGTCCCTCCTGGGACATCCGTGGGGAGATGGTGCGAGGAGGGTCCCCGGGGTCAGCTGGTGCGGCCTCTCCTGGGGTCACAGCCCTTTTCCTGTGCCCCCCACAAGCAACTTCCCTCCCTGAGACGCGCCCCCTTCCGGAATGAGTGGGGTGTTCAGGCCAGTGCGAAGACGCTGATGGGCCGCATCCCTGCGGGGGTAATTAATGTTCCTGAAATAGGCCTGAGGCTGCAGGAGGCCATAGGCAGCAGCGCCAGAGGGTGGCTGCAGCCCCGGCACCAAGACACAGGGGAGCAGGACCCCACAAGCCCCAGCACCTCCATCTCCACAGAGCCAGCCCCTGACCAATCCGCCTGACTCGGGGCACCCGGGCTGACGCCTGAGCTGGCGGGGATGGGGCAGGGGCCTGATGGGGCGCTGGCAGGGTGGGAGCAGTGAGCCCGTGGGCCGGGACCTGGGTGGCTCGAACCTCCCTCCTTGGATGCCTGGGGCTCCTCAAGCTCAGACCCAGGAGCCTCATCCCCAAGGGAGGCTGAGAGGGGAAACTGAGGCCTCCCCGACTGACCTGGGGCTGGGTGCAGGCAGGCACTGCTGCAGGGGGTCTGCCCCACAGGGAGGGCAGGAGGCAGGGGTCCAACCCGACCACAGGAGGGGCGGGGGCGACCCACGAAGACCAGGCTGGGTGGATGGGGTGCGTTGAGCCCTAACAAAAGGGTTCCCATCCCGCACCTGTGCCTGGCTGCCAGGGCTAGGGCTGACCAGTGAGGGCCCGACGGATGTGTTGGGGTGACCGGGGTGACCGGGGTCAGCGAGGAGAGGGAGGACAGCCTTTCTGGGCAATGGTGGGGGTGCAACAAAGGCCCAGCTGGCAGCCCTAAGGGGCCTAGGACTGGTGTGGGCGTGGCCACACTGCCTCGTCCAATGGGTTGCCTAGGACTGGTGTGGGCGTGGCCACACTGCCTCGTCCAATGGGTTGCCTAGGACTGGTGTGGGCGTGGCCGCGTTGGCCTGTCCAGCAGTGGGGCTTGAGATGGGGCTTGGCCGGGGGCGTGACCAGTGGGCAGGAGCCTGAGGCTCTGTGCCCAAGGCCCTGGGGCAGCTACTGGGCCTATCCCTTCCCCTTTGGCGGGCAGGTGCCCCCCCCCCCCCCCCCCCCCCCCCCCCCCCCCGAAAGGGAAATGAAACTGGGAGAGGGAAGTGGTTTTGCCCAAGGCAGGCGGTGAGGACAGGACATCCAGGGGCATGGATGGGGCGGTGGCCTTGCAGACCCACTGCTGTGGGTGCAGGTGGCCCCGCTCCTGTCCCGTTTAGGGGCAGCCTGAGAGGTCTGCTCTGTGCGGGCAGAGGCCCGTGTGCCGGATCGGCTGGACGCAAGCTGGAGGGAAGACGGTGTCCCTATGGCAGGTGCTGGAGGGTGGAGTGGTGGCAAGGGGCAGAGACGGCACAGTGACCCCACCAGGTCAGGGGTGCAGAGGTCAGGGACACTTCCCAGGCTCGCCAGTCCCGCAGCCCGCTCCTCCTGCTCCCATGGGTGTACATCCTCAAGGGTCTTTTGTGAGAGATGGGGCGGGAATGGCACAGGTGTACACGCACAGACTCATGCACACTTGCACACACAGCCTGGGCACAGACACACACACACACAGCACACACGCAGCCCTGGGCACAGACCCACTTACTCACCAGCCCTGGGCACAGAAACACGTGCACACACAGCCTTGGGCACAGACACACTTGCACACCAGCCCTGGGCACGGACACGTGCACAAGCAGCCCAGGGCACAGCCCCACCTCCCCTCTGTCCCTCTCCTGGTCCCCTGTGCGGGTCCCTCCCCTGTGCGGCCGCAGAGGAGGAAGCTGAGGTCAGGGTGGTGACTCAGGGCTCCTGACTTGGGCACGGGGTTGTGGGCATCAGGCTGGGTGTGCCCGTGACTGAGAAGAACTCCTGGCACTGGGGCCGGGGCTGCGGGGCAGAAGCGGGTGTGGGGATGGTGTGCAGGCAGGCCTGGGCTGCAGGCGGGCAGGCCGCGGAGGCCTTTGTTTCTGAGTCAGTGTCTCAGGGGGTCATGGGGATGGGATGATCCTGGGGGTCCTGGGGCTGAGTCTGCCCTGAGCCTGGGCTGTGGGAAGGAGACTCCGAGGCCAGCACCTTCAAGGCCAAAAGCAGCTGGAGTAGATGCTCGGCCTGCCCGGGGCAGGGCCTCCCAGTAGTCATCACGTGGGCACCGCCCCCAGCCCATTCAGGGGCAGCTGGGGATCACTGTTGCTCAGGGGCTGCCCTGGGCCAGTGTGGGGGCCAGGGGTGGAGCCGGGAGTGCAATGGCTACTGTGCTGGACCTGCCAGGCAGGAAATGCTTCCGGGCTGAGTCCCAGAGAATCTGCCTCCTGCCTTCCTGCTCTTGTCCAGCGTTCTCAGGGTGCAGGATCCCTGGGGACAGCCAGGCCAAGGGGAATGTCCACTGCCTCCAAGAAGGCCTCTGCAGGGACGCCAGGCTCGACCCGAGGGACAGGTCCCAGAGCCCAGGCACGGGTACCCAAGGACCCATGTCCTGGGCATCTCCCTCCCAGGGAGTCGGGGCCACTTCCTGTGGGAGGCGGTGGGCCTTGCCGCCCTCCAGTAGGCCTCCACGCACACATGGGGTGCAAGGCATGTGCGTGTACATGAGCGTGTCCATGGAGCATGTGTGTGTTCATGTGAGTGTGTATATGTGGACATCCATGAATGTGTGCACATGTGTGTATGTCAATGTGCCTGTGTGACTGTTGTGCATCATGTATGGGTGCTTGTGTGACTGCACACATGTGAACCTACAGTACTTCCATATTTACATGTATAAATGTACATGCATTGTGCTTGCATCTGTGCACACACATGTCATTTGTGTGCACATGGTTAAGTGTTCTTGTTCATACACATGGGTGGACATGTGCACATATATGTACATGCATCTGTATCTCTGTATGCACATGTGTGTATGCACACATGTATATGTGCATATGTGTCTGCATGTGGCTGTGAGTGTCTGTGTGTCTGTTCAAACGAATGTGTGCACACACGTGTATATATGTATGCCCCTGAGCACACACAGCATGTACCCACTCTCCTCTGTCTCTGGAGACCCCAAAGAACAGGACTTCACCACTTCCTGCTACAGGCTCCCGGGACCAGCCCCCCATCCCCCGTCCCCCACCCCAGCCCATTACTCTGCTCTCAGACCCCCTTGAGGTCGATGCTGGTTTCCCCAACCTCTCTGTCCTGTCCCCTCGCGGCCACCATCAAGGGCAGGCCCCGGCCCGGCCACTGAGCCCCAAGACAGCAGCACCCCTGGGACTGGCCCTGGGTCACGTGCCACCTCTCAGGCCCCAAACCCAGACAGGCCCAGAGGGGCCCAGACCAGCCTGGGCTGCGCCTGGGACGGTGGCCGGTCCCCGGGCAGGGAGTGGGGGACACTGCCCACCTGAGCCTCCTGGCCTGTGTGTCCTGCCATGACAGAGGGCCAGGGTGGCGGTGCCCCCACCCGCAGCCAACGGGTTCAGCCCGCCCACCGCCCCGATCTCGGCAGGGACACTGCGCCCGGGAGCCGGAGCTGGGGACCCCGAACAGGCAGAGCCGGCCCGTTTCCTCCCGCCTGACCGCCAAGCGCGGCAGATGGCAGGAAGGATGGTGGGCGGCTCCAGGCGGGCAGCTGGGGGCCGCTCCTGTCCGCCCCGCGGCTCCAGATGGCGCCACTCCCACTCCCATCCGCTCTGAGGCAGCGCCCGCCTGCACCTGGCCCCCGCCCCAGGGATTCCCCGCCAGCGGGAGCCAGAGTGAGCTCAGAGCCCGTTGGAAGGCCGGGAAGCCCCTGGCAAGGCAGAGAGCAACGGGATGGCGGCCAGGAAGGACAGGCGCGTCAAACACGGAGACACGTGACACACACCACCTCATACAGGCGCACGCCTGAGGACACACATACAATATCTTGAGGGGCACATAAAACCCCCACACCACACACACATGCCCCACACACACCACACACACACCACACACACACACGAGCCCCACACACATCACACACACGTGCCCCACACACCACACACGTGTCCCCCCACCACACACACGTGCCCTATACACCACACAGCTCTCCACACCTCACACACATGCCCCCCACACCACACACACACACCACACACACAAGCTCCACACACATCACACACACGTGCCCCACACACACCACACACACACGAGCCCCACACACATCACACACACGTGCCCCACACACCACACACATGTGTCCCCCCACCACACACACATGCCCTATACACCACACAGCTCCCCACACCTCACACACATGCCCCCCACACCACACACACACACCACACACACAAGCTCCACACACATCACACACACGTGCCCCACACACACCACACACACACGAGCCCCACACACATCACACACACGTGCCCCACACACCACACACATGTGTCCCCCCACCACACACACATGCCCTATACACCACACAGCTCCCCACACCTCACACACATGCCCCCCACACCACACACACACACCACACACACAAGCTCCACACACATCACACACACGTGCCCCACGCACACCACACACACACACCACACACACAAGCCCCACACACATCACACACACGTGCCCCACACACCACACACATTTGTCCCCCCACCACATACACGTGCCCTATACACCACACAGCTCCCCACACCACACACACATGCCCCCCACACCACACACGTGCTCCATACACACACACGTGCCCCATACACACACGTGCCCTCCACACCACACACACATGCCCCCCACACCACTCACACATGCCCCCACACCACACTCATGCTCCCCATATACCACACAACATACCCCACACACAACACACATGCCCCCCCACACCACATACACCACACACACATGTCCCATACACACCATACACATGTGCCCCACATGTACCACACACACGTGCCCCACACACATGCCCCACACACAACACACACATATGCCCTACACACGTGCCCCACATTGCGCACAGGGTCCCATATGTTGCACTCAACTCTGCCCCCAGCCCCTCCCGAGTCCGGGTGGGCCATGGCGTCCTGTCTCGCTGGCACTGGCGGCTGCTGGCGCTCTGATTTGGGCTACAGCCTGTCGGGTTCCTGTCCTTGGCCTGCCCCGACTCCTGCTGCCCGAAGTTGGGAACCCCTTTGTGCCACCACCTTCCCCTGGCAGCCCTGCCCTGCCTCCTCCAGCCTTTCCCCTCCCCGCCTGCACGTGCTGGGCTCGGGGGTCCACCCTACCCGGGACCCTGCTGCGCGTTCAGCCTCGGGTAGGGGCTGTTCCTCAGGGACGATTCACGGGTGACACCCACGGTCTCGTAGCACGGCAGACAGGTGCAAGGCCCGACCTGCTGTCCCCCAGACCCTCTCTAGGAGATTTTCTTTTTTATTTTATTATTTTTCGGGTTTGGGCCACACCTCACCATGCTCAGGGATCACTCCTGGCGGTGCTAGGGGGACTCTGTGGGACGCGTGGGATCGAACCCGTGCCAGGCCAATGCCCTTCCGCTGTGCTCTCACTCCACCCTCCTGAGTTTAACCAGCGCTGAGTCCTGCCCAGTGACCCCGGCCTGGGCTGAGCCTCCTTCATCCGTGCCCTCGTGTCCAGCACCCGTGCCTCTTTGGGTCACCGAGGGAGGCTGCGCCTGTCCCCTGGCTATGCCGCGACTCCCACACGGCCCTCAGGGTTCCCTCGAGCGTCACCCACTGGGCCTCCACCTCGGAACCGTGGTGCCAGGCCTCGTCCCACTCCTGATGTGGGGCCCCTCGGCCCGTCAGCACCCCACACCCCTGCACCCGCAGCCGCCTCCCCCCACTCACCCCCTGCCACCTGGCCTCTCATTGTTCTGTCAGTGACCCTCAGGTGTGGTTCTGTGGCCACACCCAAGTCCCAGGCCTCAGTGCCTCAGCCCTGGGATGATAATGATGCTGAGGACAGAGAACTCACAGCAACAACACAGCAGCCACCTCAGTGGGATGACGGCAGCTCAGGGTGCGGGAGCCGGACAGTGGGGGCGGTTGCTGGCCTCTGCTGGCTGCCTGACAGACCCACAGGGGAAGAGCCCACACCCTCACCCCTCAACCCTCCCCTGCCCCTCCCCCACGCCCCTCCCCCACGCCCCTCCCCCTCCCTATCCCCCCTCATGCCCTTGCCCCTTTTCAAGTGACTCTGATGCTCAGTGCTCACACTTGGGTCCCAGGAGGCTTCCGGGTCACAGAGCTGGGTGGAAGAGAGAGAGGGTCCCCCACAGATGGTTCCAGAAACAGGCATGGGGACCCTATTCCCGGGCACCGGCCCAGGGGCTGCTCTCGTGTCACTGTGCTGGGGTCCCTGACCCCACAGCCACTACAGGAGCCAGCAGCTGGGCCACCTGCCAGTGACTCTGCCTCAGAGGTGGGTCGGGACCCCCAGCCACTGCGGGCTCCTGCCCGTCCCTGCGCCCGAGATCGCACGCACCCGGGCCTGCGGCAGGCAGAGTATCACAGCCCCTACCGGCCCAGCCCTCTCAGCAGCCGGGGGATTCTGAGGCCACAGGTGGGACCCCCCAAGGAGCTGAACTCAGTACCCTGAACATCCCACACCGCATCCAACTCTGTTCCCGCAAATGTGTCTGCTGGGGGCTGGAGCAATAGCACAGCGGGTAGGGCGTTTGCCTTGCATGCGGCCGACCCAGGTTCGATTCCCAGCAACCCATATGGTCCCCTGAGCACTGCCAGGGGGTAATTCTTGAGTGTAGAGCTAGGAATAACCCCTGTGCATTGCCGGGTGTGATCCAAAAAGCAAAAAAAAAAAAAAAAGAGTGGCTGCTGACTGACCAGTGGACAGGAGCTGGGGCCACGTGTGATCCAGGAGCCTCGTGTCCCGGTCGACCCACCTTGGAGACCTTGTGTTCTGGGTGTCAGTGTGGGAGCAAGACCGAGGGGTCCTCAGAGGGCCTGTGTGTTCTTGCTAGAGCTGACGGGGGGGGGTCTGTAGTTCCCCCCACCCTGATATTCCACAGACGGGGCTGACCAGGACACAGGGCGGCTGCCCAGCCCTGCACAGCGATGCCCAGGTGGGCTTTCCTGGGTCCTGCCCACAGCCCCACATCCCACCAGGCAGCCGGGCCAAGGGTCCTTGCGAGGGCGACAGAGAACCAGCCCGGAGACCCAGCACATCCTCCCTGGGGGCTTCTCTGCAGCTGCTTCTGCCCGCACGGCCTCCGGGGAGGGTCATTCCCACCGTCCTGGGCACCGAGGTGGGGGCGTCACTCGGCCCCCGCCTGCTCCCAGCAGCCAGACCCCGATTCCCTCCTGCAGGAGCAGCCTCATGAATCATGCATGAGTCATTAGTCTGAATTAAAATGCAGACGTGTGGCTGACCTGCTCCGATAATTAAAGCCCGTTGAGGAACAAGCTGGAAGCTTCCAGGCTGACGTTCCTCTCTGCGAGCAGAGCGGCTGAGTGTCAGCTCTGCCCACGGTGGGGGCTGCACAGCGAGCGCGGGTGGAGGGCCCCCCCCCCCCCGCACACACGGTACACGCAGTACACACACAGGACACGCGGTACATATGCCCCACAAGGGAGGCACATGTTCATCGCACAGACACAGGCACACTGGCGGGGGGCGGCAGGGGACTTATGTGAAGCGGGGAGGAGAAAGACGGTCACTTTCTCCCTATCCGCCTCTGCCACCTGGGACCCGGGGCTACTGGGTTCTTGTCTCGCCTCGCAGAAAGGAATTTCAGGAGTAGACGGGCAGTGAAGTAAAACGGATTTCATTGGGAGGTTTTGAAGGGGAGGAGGGAGAGAGAATGGGAGTGGAGAGTAACGCGCTCAAGAGAGAACCCGGGCTTCTCCAAGGACGGAGAGAGCCCTGCACACACCCCAGCATCAGACGGGAGAACATGCAAGTTCTGCACAGCGATGCCCAGGTGGACTTTCCCGGGCCCTGCCCACAGCCCCACATTCCGCCGGGCAGCCGGGCTGAGGGTCCCTGCGAGGACGGCAGAGAACCAGCCCAGCGAGCTGGCACACCCTCCCTGGGGGCTTCTCTGCAGTTCTCAAGAGGGGAGATGCAGGCGACACATGTCTCGGCCACATGGGTACAAGCCGCATATAGGCTCGGGCAGCATCTGTGCCCTTCCTTTGTTCAAGGTGCCTTAATAGCGTTTCTCCAACCTGCCCCCGGACCTGGGGCTTCTAGCTAGGCCAACGTCTGTTGCTAGTTCCTTCCCAGCCTTTTGTTTCTGCTGGAGCTTCTCTGGGCTGTGGCTGGCCAGGTGAGGGTCTTATCAGGCCTGAGTTCCTGTTTTCTGCAAGGTTGGCTTTCGCAACCTCAGGACTGTCACATCCCTGGAAATTTACTGCCACTTTGCCACTGCCTTGGGAGGGGCCTTCCCTACCTGCCTGCCTGCCCACATCAGGCTGACACACACACACACACACATGTGCGCACACACTCTTGTGTGTGGTACACGCCTGCAGTACATGTACAAGATGGTCACCCACACACACCCGTACACGTGAACAGCGGCACACATGCACTCAGGGAGATGCTCGTGTATGCAGGCACCCTTGTGCACACGCGTGGACAAGGCAGGCGCTCGCGTGCACACACACAGCACACACAGGTCCCCGCAGGAACCCCTGCGCCACACCCGCAGGCTGCCAACTGGGAGAGAGAGGAGGAAGGAGATCCCTGGGATTTCCTGCGGCATGCTCACTTCCTGCTCGCTGGTCTCTGGAAACTTCCGCTGGGTCAAAGGGCAGGTGCGCCCACGGTGCCCGTTGAAGAGAGAGCCCTGCAAGCATCTCCTGCCCTGGCTGGGGCTTTCGGAGCTGCCTAGGGCCATGCCGGCCGGCCGGGGTGGACAGCAGCTGCTGTGAGGTGCCCTGACCCAGGCCCTCCCAGCACCCACCCTCGGCCCTCCCCAGCCCATTCCCACCTGTAATTTTGCCACTGCCACCACCGCGGGACCAGGCCTGGCAGCCGCAAGCTGGCACAACCCCCCCTGGTCCTCCAAGGCCCGACCACTCAGGTCACGTGGGCATGACGAGGCATGTGAGTGTGTGTGGAGCACCCAGGCCACCCCCACCCCCACCCCCGGCCTTCCCCGAGCCTCTGGCCTCCCGGTCCCGGGTCTCTGCCCACAGGTGGCTCTCACATGGGCTCTGGCTTGGGGTTGCATGTTATGATGTGCATGCAAGGAGGGATAGACTTGTGCCCCGGGAGCGGCCGCCCAGTGGGGTCCTCTGAACAGTGAGAAGTGGGCACAGTTGGGGGAGCCGGGAAGCCAGGGCACAGCTGTCTGCTGGGGCGGGTGGGGTTTGGGCAGTGCTGGAATCTCACACTCACCCTTTGGGCATCGGGAGGGCCGGGGGC
This sequence comes from Sorex fumeus, assembly GCF_029834395.1. NCBI lineage: Eukaryota > Metazoa > Chordata > Mammalia > Eulipotyphla > Soricidae > Sorex > Sorex fumeus. Next base: position 5,364,977 of record NW_026606098.1, on the reverse strand, counting down.
AACTTCCACGCTGGGTTCCGGTGGACTCAGAGTCCAGAGGCCCCACAGCTGGTCCAGGCGCCTCAGTGACCACTACTGCAGGTGCCCAGACATGCAGGCAAACATGTGTGCGTGTACATGTGTGGGTCCTGTACACATGTGCACATGTATGGCAGGAGTGGGCCTGTGTGCATGTGGGCCCCACGCACATGAATGCGTGCATGTCAGGAATGAGCCCAGGCACATGTGCACATGTGTGTTGGTGAGCCCATGACCTTGTGTTGGTGAGAGCCATGACCTGTGCATTTGTGTGGAATGTGTACATGCATGCACATGCTGTGTGCACATGTGTTGTGGTGCTGTGTGTGTCTACGTGGCATGTACACACATGTCAGTCTGCATGTAGGTGAGGCTCTCTTGGGGGCTCTCCTGCTCCCGGCAGCCCTCCGGACTCACAGGCTGGGGTCTTGGCCCCTGGGCTCGGCAATGTGGGCTCTCAGGAAGGGTGTCGAGGTGCTGAGACGGACTCTCAAGGCACACCCCACTACAGAGCCCCCCTCGGCACTGCCCCCCACTGGCTGCTGAAGGCAGCGCCCTTGGGCACCTCAAAGGTACCCCCAAGCCCCCCCACACACAATGGACCTGAGGGTCCCCCGAGGGCCCCCATGAGGAGCTTCCACTGGACTCCCCCCAGGCACAGCTTTGGGGTCCCCACTCCAAGGCAGACCCTAAAGGATGGTTCCAGAGGCGGGATGGGCGGGTCCTGGGGGTCTGGGCAGGTGCTGTGGTGTGGGGGCCCGCTGAGGGGCCCATCCTGGGGGTGCACCCAGGCTGAGCCCTGGCCTTCAGCTTGTTTTCTTCTCATTTGGTTCTGGGAGACCCCCCACCCCCGCGTGCCCAGGGCTCCCGCCAGCCCTGTGCTTTGGGCGGGGGTCAGCGAGGCCAGCAGCTCGAGGGAGGCGCCCCCTGCTGGGCTTTTGTCAGGAGGGGAGGTTTCGGGGTTCCGGGCAGCAGTGCTCGTTACTAGGGCCCCTGGGCAGCCGGGTTCCTGGAAACTCCGCACAGGCGCTGGGCACGGCCAGCCGGGAAACAGGCCTGACCGGCCAAGCGGCCAGAGCCTCAGTTTCCGGTCGCCAAGGTCAGAAGGACAGTCTGGGGGACGCCAGCGCCCAGGGCCGTTCCACCTCGGGCTCGGAGCCTGGATGCACCACACAGACCCCAGTCCAGGCTGGGGGGCCCGGGGGACCCGTCAGCTCAGCCTCCACCAGGGGGATCAAGGCACTGGCCGCTGCCCTCGAGGCACACTCAACTGTGTGCACATGCGACCTCAGTGTGTGCATAGCTGTCCCACCCCCAAGGACACAGCCAAGAGCAGTGCCAAACCCCCAGGCCCACCCTCCCCTCCCTCTCCTACTCTTCCTCCTCCTCCTCCTCCTCTCCTCCTCCTCCTCCTCTACCTCCCCTTCTTCCTCCTCCTCCTCTTCCTCCTCCTTCTCCTCCTCCTCCTCCCCTACCTCCCCTTCCTCTTCCTCCTCCTCTTCCTCCTCTTCTACCTCCTCCTCCTCCTCCACTGCCTTTCCAGAAGCCTCTGGGATTATTGGGATCTCCATTCTGGTGTGTGGTTTGGTGGCTGGGTATGGTGCTGGGCCCTGTAGCGGGCAGGTCAGAGACAGGTGAGTATGTGTGTGTGTGTGTGTGTGTGTGTGTGAGAGAGAGAGAGAGAGAGAGAGAGAGAGAGAGAGAGAGAGAAAGTGTGTGTGTGCACATAGCTGTGTGTGAGAGCGTGTGTGAGTGTGTGTGTCTGAGTATGTAAGAGAGTCTGAGTGTGTTCATGTAGCTGTGTGTGTGAGTGTGTTAATGTGAATGTGTATTTTGTGCAGACACGAGAGCATCACCCTTCAGGTCAGGTAGGGTCGTGGTGGGAACCCCCACTTACACGAGCACACACACTCTACATGAACGCGCACACGAATGCACACTCACATGGCCGGCCCCACCCTCAGGGAGAGTGCCCCCCATCCAGAGGCCCCTCTGTCCATGATGGCCAAGAGCATCCTGGAACTGCCTGGCGCCGCCTGGCCTGTCCCTCTCCTGCTCCAGGGCCGTGAAGCAGAGCCCGCTGCCCCTGGGCGCACAGCGTGTCTCAGGGACCCCCACCCAACACCAGACCGATACGGGGGCTTCACCGCACGTCTGACTCCCTTCTGCCCGGGCAGCCCGCCTGGCACGTCAGCACCCACAATCACGGCGGGGCTCCAAGGGGGCCAGGGGACGGGGACAAAGAGCTGCAGGTGCCGTACCCCTGTTGGCCTCTGACCCAGGCTCCTACATCCCTCCTCCCAGGCTTGGGCTTCTAGAACCTTCCAGCACTGGGTGGAGGCAGGTTTTGCCCACTCAAACAGGCAGGGCAGTCTGTGGCGCTGGCACCAGGGCACACACTCCACTCAGAGGGCGGGTGCGGGGCGCTCCTTAAACGGAAGCACAAACAAGACGCCTGAGAAGCTAAGGGCAGCCTGAGCGGGCGCCCAGCCAGCCCCAGGCAGCACTGACCTCCACGAGAACAGAGGGAGAGGCCGCTAGCCTATGGGCTCTGCCCCTCCCCAGGTGTCTGCAGTACTCAGAACACACCCCTGCTGGAGTGTATGCGGGATACGATGGCAGGAATGGGCCCCTCACCCATCTCCCTTTCTCTGGCAAAGATGTGAGTGGGCACACGGGCCCTGTGGGGTCACATGACTACGTGTGTGCACCAGGGAACGTGCACACGTGCATTCATGACACAATAGTGTGCGGCATGTGCAGGTGTGCAGTGTGACTGTGGATGCTGTTGCGCATGTGTGCACGGGTGTCCTTATGCATGTCTGTCCATGTTCACGTGTTCTTGTGCCCATGTGTGTGCACTCCTGCCCTTGTGCACATGTGTCTATGCTGCTGTGTGTGCGCACACATGTCCACATGCTTGTTGTATGTAAGTGCTGCCTGGTGTGTGTGTGTGTGCATGAGTGCGCTGTGTGCTGCTGTGTCTGAGCTGGTCTGTGTAGGTGTGTTTGAGTGCAGGTGTTTTCAGGGGCTTTAGGTGCTACTGTGCCTGCATGTACATGCGTGAGCCTGCGTGTCCGTGCCTGTGGGCTCTGCTGAGGGCAGGTGTCTCTTGGGTGGCTGCGGGCTGGCCATGCCCATGGGGAGCCTGCTGGGGGGCTTCACCCCGGGCACCCACACACCTCACTGGACACCCCAGCTGGCCCCCTGGCCACTCCTGGGGCTGCAGAGCTGTGGCCAAGGACACGGCCCAGGATGGGTCTGTGCCAGGTCGTTGCAGCAGGGCCATGGAGCGAGGGGGGCAGCACATTCTCACAGGTGGGGTCCTGGGGCGACAGTGCCACATGTCCCACCCTGTGTGGGTCAGGCCCGGCCTGCGCAGCCTCCCCAGCTGCCGTGCTCAGGAGAGCAAGCTGAGGGGTCCGTCCTGAGCGAGGCCCCGAGGTGCCACACGGGAGACGGGACAAAATCTGGCCTCATCCCTGCAGACTGGTCTCGGGCCCCCACTGCCAGGGGTGACACAGAGAGCAGGACACGGGCTGTGAAGGCCGGGGGTGGGGGGGCCTTGGGGTGCCCCAGCCAGAGCCAGGCCATGCCCGTAGGAGCCGGCTGGGCCTTCGCCCCCGTGGTCTGTGCTCCCCGGAGAGCTGGGCCTCTGGGCAGGGCTGGGCTCCTTTCTCTCTGGGCATTGGAGGTCCCGCGGGGGACCCTGGTGTCTGCTCTCCATCCTGGATTTGGGGTGCCTGGGCCACAGTGCTCCCTACCACACATCTCCCGGCACCTACAGCCCCCCATAGAGCAGCAGGGACCCAGCCTTGGATGGCCCAGCAGGGAAACTGAGGCCTGTCAGGAGGCCAGGCTCTCTGGGCACCTGCATGTGGGCAGGGTCCGTCAGGGTCTGTTGGGGTCTCAGTGACGTGGCACTGCCCCCAGCTGGGCCACCCCAGGGGTCCTGGGGCCACTTGGACGTGTGGCCTGCAGGCCTGGGCAGATGGAGTGAGGCCTTGGCCTACCGTGTCTGTGGCCCCGTGGGGCCCACGGGAGCCCAGGGCTGCTGCTGGCGGGGCTGGCAGGCGGGTCTCGGGCACAGGGGTGGGCAGGAAGTTCCCCAGATCCAGTGACCGCTGCCCAGGGACAGCTACTGAGGATCGCTCTCAAGGCCTCAAACGCCAGACTCCAGTGTACCCGCCCGCGACCCTGGCACATGGAAGGTCCTGCCTTTCCCGTGCCCTTCCTATGCCCTTCCCATGACCTTCATGTGTCCTTCCCGTGCCCTTTCTGTGCCCTTCCCATGTCCTCCCTGTGTTCTTCCCATGTCCTTCCCGTGCCCTTCCCATGTCCTTCTCGTGCCTTTCCCGTGCCCTTCCCGTGGCCGCACTCAGGTCACTCATGTCACTGAGAGCTCCGTGGCAGCGGGGCCGCTGAGGAAGGTTCTGGGCTCGAGTGCAGGTCTTCACCCCCACTGCCCGGGGCTGCCAGGTTCAGGCCCGTCCCAGGGGCCAGGACAAGGCTGGCAGGAGGTTGGGGAGGTGATGGGGGTGACGGAGGTGATTCCAGAGAAGGGACCAGCCAGGCCCTGACTGCCCCTCTCGGCCCTGGCCGGTCTCCCCAGAAACTTCTATTCCTTCCACTGGCCCCTGTCCAGGGCCGTCCCCCTGCGGCCCTCATGAGCCCAGCATCCCTGACACTGGGCGGGGTGCAGATGCGGGGAGGGGGGGCAGGAGGGCGCTGGGTCCCAGCACTGTTCGGGGGCAGCTGCGGCCTCTGACCCGGCCCCAGGCCCAGCTGCCAGTGGTCACACACCCTGGCCACAGTGTGGGGCATCTCAGGCAGTTCTGGGGGCCCCTCCCTGCCCCTCCTCTCCTTTGCAAACCCCCAACTTCCAGGCCAGTCTGATCTGTCTCCTGGCACCCGCAGCCCCTACGCTGCCAAAGCCCCCTCCAGCCTGCCCCCGGGGCCACAGGGAAACTCTGGGCTGTAGGAAGCAGATGGAGACGCGGGGCCCGGGCGCTTGTTCACAGAAGGGTTTCAGAGTCTCGGCAGGGCTGTGGGAGGCGGAGGCCTGAGGGCTGGAGCGAGAGCAGCCTAGGAAGGCCCCTGGGCAGGGGTGGTCACCCCCACACCCCAGGCATGCAGAGGGCAGTCACCCCCATAGCCCAGGAGCGCAGAGGGTAGTCAACCACCGTAGCCCCAGGCGCACAGACAGCATCAGCTGGCCACAGCAGGGCGGCAAAGACAGAGCGACGTGGTTGAAGATGAAATGATGGGGGTGACGGCGGTGGAGGTGACCAGGGCACTAGAGGTGGAGGTGACAGTCATGGCCCTAACAAAGGTGGTGTGAGGGCGGGTGGCCCAGTGTCGGCACTGACCGTGGAGCCAGTGGCGGGCCCCAGTTCTGCAGACAACCCCCCTTTCCTACAGTCTCATGGCTGTGGCAGCTCATGGCCAGCCCTGAGCTCACTTTCCTGCTGCCATCGTCGTCAGCCCCATCTTCCCACCCCCTGCGGCTAGCGGCCTGCCCGCAGGAGCCCCTCCGAGCCGCCTGCTGCCCACCGCCTGGGGCTCAGGCCGCGCCTTGAGGAACCACACTCGCCCCTTGGAAAGGGGGCTCTGGGGGCAGGCGCTGCCCTCCTGCCCTCCCTGCCCCCATCACAGGGGTGAGGCCCTAGGGAGGGCCGTGGCGGTTCGGCTGGTGTCGACAGCCCACCTCGTGGCCACACACCCTCCCTTCCCAGCAGCACCTGGGTGTGACCATTCCCCATCTACACCGCAGGCTTCTGGCCCTGAACCCCTTCTGCAGTTCTCTCGGGAACTTGGAAAGTACAAATCCCATGGGTACGTGAAAGCTAGGCGGCCGCGCCTGTGTGCTATACGTCACCCTCACACAGCACACACACTCGCATGCACACACATGTGCACACGGGCTGCAGGGCTCCCGGGCGTCACCCCCTTGGCCGGGTCCAGGGACCCTCGGCCCTGCTTTCATGTGGACACTGGAGGCGGCCTGGTCAGCACCTGCTTAAGGTCAGGGTCACTCGGAGCCCAACCTCTTCCACATGGACGTCTGCAGACTGGCCTCTCCCACGTCCTGCCCCACGCTGGGACAGCAGTTCTGAGTGACCGCTACAGGGTCAGGGCTTGGATCCCTCCTTACACGACTCAGCCAAGGAGGACAGAGTCAAGCACGCCTTCCCCCCCCTCCCCCAACCGCAACCCTCTCCCGGCTGGGGTTCCCTCCAGGCCTGCCTCGGGCCCTGGCTCACGGTCACTCCTGCCCCTCCCACAGGGACACCTGTCCTCCTGCTACCCCAATTTGGGATCTGGCAGACCTCTTCCCTCCATGGAAACATCTGGAAGGCCTGCTTCCTCCAGAGCACATCTGGCAGATTTACTTCCCCACGGAGACAGCTGGCAGCCCACTTCCTGCATTTTGGTATCTAGTAGGCATGGGCATTTGGTAGGCCCGCCTCTCCGTGCGGCCACTGCTGGGCTGACCTCTCCACGCGGCCTTGGCAGACCCAGCAGAGCCTCCCCTGCCTCCCCCATCCTACCAGCTGTTCAGCTCAGACCCTCCTCTGGTCCCGGGAGTCCCCTTGCCTGTCCCTAGAGCATGCGGGGGCTGTGGCCTGTGTCCTGCGGCCTGCATCTGCCCCCTTGCCCCCATCTGCTGCAGCCACACAGACGCCGGGGAAGCCCGAGGTCCTCAGGGAGAGGCTGCCCTGGCTCAGCACCCCTCTCCACCCCCTCACCCTGCACCCCCTGACCCAGCACTTCCGGAACCCTCCTTCTCCATTTCCTCTCTGTTGCTCTGGAGTGACCCACCTGTCCCCTGGCCCACGGGAGGGGAGGCGGCCAGCCCAGAGGAGGTGCTTGGTAAATATTTGTGCAGTGAATGAATTCACGGAATGCGTTTCTATTTCCAGCCCCGCCACTGCGAATGAAGGAGCAGGAAGCAGGAAGCCGGGTCGGGGGCTCCAGGAGGGGCGTGGCATGCCCAGGAGCAGCTGGGCTAGGCTGAGACCCCCCCACCCCCAGCCCTGCAGCCGCTCCAGGCCCAAATGCCTGGGATTCCAGAATGTTGTCAGCAGCAGAGCCAGCTGAGGGTCTCGGGCCTCGGCCTTGCCCCGAGCACAGGCAGCCGTGGGGCTGCTCCCCAGAGCCCCCTCTCGCGGGTGCAGTGACCCCATGGCCCCTTCTGCCTGCCCATGCGTTTCCATCCCCGTCAGAGGCCATGGAGGGGGGGAGCGGCTGGCTTCCCAGCCTGGCCTGCAGAGTGGGGGTCACCCCCAGCCAAGCCCCAGGGGCAGGGAAGGGGCAGCGCTCAGGGGGATCACCCCATACCTGGGCTCCCCTTTCCCCAGGGTGAGGGATAGGAGCACCCCTATTCTGCCTGCCGAGGCCAGCTGAGACCCCCAAACCCCACCTGCACTGAGTGCCCCTGGCAGTGTGAGCTCTCGGAGAGAGAGCCGGGCAGTAGGTGGGTTGGGGGAGCAGGGAAGGTCCTGACACCGCTTCTGCTCTGCCCCCAGCCCAGGACACCCGCTGCACGTTATGGCTCGGGGGCTATCCCTGTTCTCCCCAAACACAGGGTCCAGCTGGGGTCCCACGCCCTATGGCTGAGGCCCCGCCTCTCCCATGGAACTCAGTTCTGGGTCAGTGAGACCTGTGACCCAAGCCTGATCCGAGCTCCATCGAGGGCTTCACTGGGACAGAGGAGACGGGGACGTTGGGGTCCCTGAAGGTGAAGCCCAGCTGGAGCAGTGAGAAGGTGTCAGGGAGTGCCTGAAGCCATTGAGACTGGGCTTTCCGGCCAAGTCAGCTGGCCACCTGCCCACAGCCCAGCCGGCCCTTCCGGGGCGCCTCACCCAGCAGGAAAAGTGTGAGAAAGAACACTGAGGTGCTGAGGGATGCTGAGGTGATCAGGAACACTGAGGGACATTGAGGTGCTGAAGGACACTAAGGTGCTAAGGGACACTGAGATGCTGAGGGACACTGAGGCACTGAGGGACACTGAGGTGATCAGGGACACTGAGATGCTGAGGGACGCTGAGATGATCAGGGACACTGAGGTGCTGAGGGACACTGAGGTGTTGAGGGACACTGAGGTGTTGAGGGACACTGAGGTGCGGAGGGACGATGAGGTGCTGAAGGATGCTGAGGTGATCAGGGACCTTGAGGTGCTGAGGGACACTGAGGTGAGGGACGCTGAGGTGCTACAGGGGAGAGCTGGCTGAGGCTCAGAGCAAGGTGACCTCTGTGCTAGACTGTGACCGGGCTGCCATGGACCTGACCTTGGTGGCTGCCACGCAAAAGGAGCATCTGAATGAATGAACCGTCTGCCCCCTTGGCCCGTGGAGACTTGGAAAATGCAGCCCAATCCCAGGCTGAGGAGGATGCGGCCTCTAGGGGCAGCATCCCCTCCCCCATGCCAGCAAGTGGGGTCAAGGTCTCAGTTTGAAAATGGGGGCTATGGTCTACACTCCAGCCCTGTGCCCCTCTCTACACTCCACAGGGGACTCAGGGCTGGTGTGTAGAGGGGCACAAGGCTGGTGCTTAGAGAGGAGTGTAGGGCTGGAGTATAGAGGGGCGCAGGGCTGGAGCGTAGAGGGGCGAGGGGCTGGAGCGTAAGGAGTGCAGGACTGGAGCATAAGGGGCACAGGACTGGAGCGTAGAGGGGCGTAGGGCTGGAGTGTGGAGGGGTTCAGGGCTGAAGCGTAGAGGGGCTCAGGGTTGGAGAGTAGAGGGGTGCAGGGCTGGAGTGTAGAGGGGTGCAGGGCTGGAGTGTGGAGGGGTTCAGGGCTGAAGCATAGAAGGGCTCAGGGTTGGAGTGTAGAGGGGTGCAGGGCTGGAGCGTAGAGGGGTGCAGGGCTGAAGCATAGAAGGGCTCAGGGTTGGAGTGTAGAGGGGTGCAGGGCTGGAGCGTAGAGGGGTGCAGGGCTGGAGCCTAGAGGGGTGCAGGGCTGAAGCATAGAAGGGCTCAGGGTTGGAGTGTAGAGGGGTGCAGGGCTGGAGCGTAGAGGGGTGCAGGGCTGAAGCATAGAAGGGCTCAGGGTTGGAATGTAGAGGGGTGCAGGGCTGGAGCGTAGAGGGGTGCAGGGCTGGAGCCTAGAGGGGTGCAGGGCTGAAGCGTAGAAGGGCTCAGGGTTGGAGCGTAGAGGGGTGCAGGGCTGGAGCGTGCAGAGCTCCTCTCCTCAGCTGGGCGGGGGGGGGGGGGGGCGGGCTGGGCTGCGGCACTGTCAAGTGCCCTGGGAATTCCGACTGCTCTTGGGGCGGGTCCTGCAGAGTGAGCCCCTGAATTTCCGCAGCCAGAACCCGAGCCAAGGGCGGGGCGGGGGGGGTGGGAGGGTCAGGCTGCCCTGGGAGTCTGACCCCCCAGCCTCCTGGCCTCTCTGCAGTGCCCTCGCCTCGCCCCCAGACCCTGGTGTCCCAGGGTCCCGGTGCCCCTGCAGCATCTCGAGGCCGAGGCTGCCCAGGGCTGCCCGTTGTCCTGACGCCCATGCCCCTCTGCTCGAGATGTCCAGCACGTGCTCGGGTCAGGCACCCACACGGGCCCCCAGGGTCCGCCCCAGCTTTGAGGGGGCCCTGGCCACTTCCACTTCCCCCACTCTGGAGGAGCACCGGCATGGCCAGGGAGTAGCCGCTGCGTCCCCAAGCCACCCTGCCTGCCTCACCTGCCCACGCCAAGCCCAGTGGGGCAATCGCTTTGCAGCTGTCACTGTCCGAGCCCCTGAGATCAGCAGGCCCTGCCCGGCCGGTGGCCCCTGGGGTAGGGCGTTGAGGGGACGCCCCGAGGGGAGGTGGAGGGAAGTGATACTGCCCAGGGGACCCGCCTGCCGCCTCCTCCCCACTCCCGCATGGGGCGTGACCCAGTGGCCTTTTGGGAGGGACCGTGGGCAGAAAGAAGAACCGAGACTCGCCCCCGGGGCATCAGAGCAAGGTAGGAAGGTTCACGGGAGGCCAGCAGGAGTGACCCGTGTCCCTGCACCCGGTTCTGGCCACACCATCCGCCCTCTCCCTCCCTCCCTCTCTCTGTCCTACTACATCATCTTGGTTTAAGTTCTCCCCACTCCCCCAGTTGCAAGACTCTGGGGAAAGTGCTCACAGAATTCCTGCCCCAGGTCCTCTCCTTCTTTTTTTTGGGGGGTCACACCCGGCAATGCTCAGGGGTTCCTCCTGGCTCTGCACTCAGGAGTTACTCCTGGCGGTGCTCAGGGGACCATATGGGATGCTGGGAATCAAACCCGGGTCGGCCGCGTGCAAGGCAAAAGGCCTACCCGCTATGCTATCTCTCCAGGCCCGGTCCTCTCCTTCTTGTGGGCAGTTATGCTGGCCAGTCCTGCAGATCTGTGGGAAGCAAAGGGGGCAACGGTGGTCTCCAGGCCCCGCCTCCAGCTCAGAGATGGAGCCCACGGGGCTGACACAGGTCCGACTCAGACCGAGCCCGCGGTGGGGGGGTAGGAGCCCGCCTGTGCCGTGAGGGTTAGCTCAGGGCTGAACACAGCCCAGGGCCTCTGCACGTGCACCCCGGTCACTTCTGCCAGGTCTTCTGGAACCAGGGGATGCTCAGGGGGAACACGGGATCCCCCCAGTAGGCTGGAGACCCCTCTGAGGCCCTCCTTCCCCGGGGTCCACCACAGGACAGAGGAAGCAAGGCTGGTGCCCACAGGACGGCGCCCCTCCAGTGCGCTTCCCAGCCTGCCCTCTGGCCTGCCCCGCCCCTGCCCCTTCCTTTACTACCCCTCCCCTCCCCCACCTCACCCCACCCCATTTCCCCCTCCCCTGCTGCCCCTCCCTGATCCCCCCCCTCCCAGCCTGAGGCCAGCCTGTCAGTGACCAGCTTTCCAGGCTGCGGCGGAAACCAGCCTGTCCTCTGGCTGGGCCAGCTCTGGGCCCCCATCAGCGCCTGGAATCTGTGTCCCGGCAGGCCCCGTTTTCCATGGGGCGGTGGAGAGAGGTCCTTCGGGTTGGGATTAAGACCCCTTAGACCTGGGACACGGAGGGAGCAGCCCCCCACTCTGAGCACGGGGCCTCCCCAACCCCTGGACAGACAGACTGCCCCCCCCATGGCCCCAGGAGAGACCAGAAGGGCCGGCTCTGTGATGGGGGGTCCTCGTGTCCCTGCAACTTCGTTTGCCTGCGGCTATATCCCTGGGGCTGTGTGTCCTTGGGGACTTGTGTAACTCGGGGCTGTGTGTCATACGTGTGCATGTGTCTCCATGTATGTCATGTGCATATATATATGTCTGTTTGCTTGTTCCTGTTTATGCATGCTCATGTGCATGGGTGTCTGTGTCTGAATTGTGTGCAAGTATGCACTGCATCAATAAATGCATGTTGTGAAGCTAGAGTGACAGCACAGCGAGAAGGGCGTTTGCCTTGCACGCGGCCAACCCGGGTTTGGTTCCCAGCATCCCCTATGGTCCCCCGAGCACCGCCAGGAGTAATTCCTGAGTGCAGAGCCAGGAGCAACCCCTGTGCATCGCCGGGTGTGACCCAAAAAGAAAAAATAAATAAATAAATAAATGAAATATAAATAAATAAATAAATGCTGTGTGCAATGTGAGCACATGTGTCTGTGAGTGTGCACTGTGGCCACGTTTCCATGTGCATTGTATGTTTGTGTGCAGTGTGGCCACGTTTCTGTGTGCATTGTATGTGTGCATGCAATGTGGTCACGTTTCCGTGTGCATTGTATGTGTGCATGCAGTGAGGCCACGTTTCTGTGTGCATTGTGTGAGCACAGGAGAGCAGAGGATGCCCCTGGCGGTGTGCCCAGGCCGAGCACCATCCGTCCTTCACCAGGCAGGTGTGAGGCTGAGCAAGCTGCTCCGGGGGAATCTCCCAGCCACGTGCTACGCTGCGTGGGGCCTGTTGGCTTCAGCTGAGCTGCCCCACACCCACAGGACTCACTTCCTGGGCACCAGCACCCGAGGGGGCCACCCCCCAGGCGAGCACCTGGTGGAAATGTTGGGGGGTGGGCTCAGCCCCGTGGGGACCACAGTGGCCATGACAGCGAGTGTTCCCCACCCAGCCCCAGTGGGTAACACCAGGCCCAGCCTGTCTTCTGACACGGCCAGCTGGAAAAGACATGGGCCGCAGGGTGGGGGTCCCAGGCCTCACTATCTCTCTGCCCTCCGCACTCCCTCGGGGCGCCTGGGCGGGTCCCTCCAGCTGGCATGTGGCAGCTGGGGTTTGACCCCCGACACCCCCAGCCCTGCCAGCTGTCACCCCTGAGGGCAGAGCCAGGACTCTGCCCTGAGCACCGCAGGGTGTGGCCCTAAAATGAAACAAAATTAAATGAAGGCGCATCCCCAGGGCTCCCCCAGCGCCCTGGGCTGCTCTGCTTCCCACAACAGCACGGCAGGGGGGCGGCCGCCCGTCTGACCCGCAGCCCAACACCCTGCGTGGTCATGGTCACGTAGGCTCACGTAGGCGAGGGGCGAGGGGCCGCCTCCCCGGGGGCCTCTGGAATGTGGCTTTGAGGCAAGTGTTGGACCCGTTTCCGGGTGGGCTGGATCTGGAATGTTCGTGAGGAGGGGGCAGGAAACGGCCCCAGGCAGGCTGGGCCCCTCCCTCTTCTGCTAGAGGAGGGTCCCCAGGTCCCCGGGGCCTGTCTGGAGCCCCCACCCCGGCCAGGGTCCGCAGCCCAGGATGACAGAAAGGGGCGGACAGAAACGGGTGCTGTGCGGCTCTGAGCTGCAGCCGTGCTACCGCCGGGGCCTTCCCAGCCTCCCCTGTGCGGGGTGAGAGCAAGGGCGGGAGCTGGGGTCTGAGAGAGGGAGGGGGCCCTGGGGGATTCCGCCCCTCCCCCTGCCTTTACCCCATTCTCAGGCAGGTCAGGGGAGCCCCATCATCAAGAGCCGCTGCGGGGCCCAGCACAGGCCGCGGTAGTCCCAGTCTCCTCCTCGGGGGCTGGGGCCACTGGCCGCACCCTTGCCACCAAACATGGCTCTGGGCCACACCCAGGGTGCCCCTCTAGACCAGAGCCGGGGGTGGGGTCCTGAGTGCCTCGTCACCCCTCCCATGGCCCACACTTGGTTTCCCGGGACTGCCACCCCCAGGTGTATGTGTGTGTGTGTGTGTGTGTGAGTGTGTGTGTGATTATGTGTTTGTGAATGTATGGGTGTGAGTGTTTGTGTGGGTGTTCCCACATGCAGGTGTGTGTGCGCGAGTGTGCAAGTGTGTGGGTATGCCTGCCTAAGAGTGTGTAGGAGTGTGTGACTGTGTGACTGTATGACTGTGTGAGTGTGTCTGTGTGTGACTGTGTGAGTGTGAGATTGTGAGTATGTGAGTCCATGTGTATGTGAGTGTGTGAGTTTGTGTATGACTGTGTGAGTGTGTGAGTGTGAGTATGTGTCTATGTGTGTGAGTGAGTGTGTCTGTGAGACTGTGTGAGTGTGTGTATGAGTCTGTGTGTGTGACTGTGTAAGTGTGTGTGACTGTGTGAGAGTGTGAGTATGTGTGTCTATATGTGTGAGTGTGTGAGTGTGAGAGTGTGTGTGAGTGTGTGAGACTGTGAGTGTGAGAGTGCGTGTGAGTGTGTGAGAGTATGTGTGAGTGTGTGTGTCTGTGTGAGTCTGTGAGTATGTGTGTATGAATCTGTATGTGTGCGAGTGTGTGTGTGAGTCTGTATGAATGTGTGTGTTTGTGTGAGTCTGTGTGTGTGTGAGAGAGCGGCCCTGCAGCCTGTCATGGCTCGTACTGTCTGGGCACTGTGGTGCCAGTCAGAGTTGACCACATGCCGGGTGTGAATGTGTGTGCGAGCATGTGCAGGAGTGTTGCATGGGCCAGTGTGTGAACATGCGTGAGCCCGTGTGGACATGTGTGTGTAGACTCCGTGCGCCCGGGCCTGTGCACAGTGACCTGGCGTGGCGTGGCACTGTCGGGCCTGTGGTCTAGCTGTGGGGGGGCCACAGGAGTGGCCAGGGCTGAGCTGATCACAGGAGCAGGACAGCGGGGCCACCCAGCCTTCCTGCTGTGCAGGTGGGCACCCTCCCCTGCCCGGGGCTCTGAGTGAGACCTCATAGTCTTGGCTGCGCCCAGTGCCCAGACCCCCAAGTCACTCCCAGCTCAGCGGCCACAGAGGCTCTGGCCAAGCGGCCACGGACGGGCGGCTGGCAGGCCCCCCCACAAGAGACGCACAGGCTGGACAGCTTGTGCGTCTCTCCAGACAGCTGCTCGAGGGGGTCCGGGAGGGTCCTGGCCTGGGCCGAGGGGCAGCAGGGCAGCCTCCTGTGTGGGTGGCATGGGCAAGAGGTCAGAGGCTACGGGAGGCTGCATGGGGCGCACCTGCCGGGGGTGGGGGGCGGGCCAGCTGCCTCTTAAGAAGCCCAGAGCAGCTGGCCCGCTCCCGGGCACTATTCCTGGGCTGCCTGACTCACAGGGACTCACCCGCCCCCGCCTCAGTGGCCCCACAAAGCATCAGCTGGGCCCCACTTGCCCCAGTCACCGCCTTCACCCCATGCTCCTTCACCACTCACCCCTTCCTATGCTCACTCACCCCTTCACCCATCCCTCATTCCCTCACTCACCCCTTCATTCATTCCCCCATTCCTTCATTCATTCCCTCATTCCCTTACTCACCCCTTCATTCACTCGTCCCTTCATTCATTCCCTCACCCCTTCATTCATGCCCTCATTCCCTTACCACTTCCCGCACTCGCCCCTTCATCCATTCCCTCGCCCCCTAACTCACTCACCCTCACGAACTCTCCCTTCATCCATTCCCCTCGACCCTGCACCCACACAGCCTCACAGTGCCGGTGGCCAGAACCCCCCATGCTGGTGCCCAGCGTGATCAGTATGGGCACCGTGCCCCCACCAGCTGAGGGCCCCAGCCAGTTCCGCCCAGCCCCAGGGGTGCATCTCCCGCCCGCCTGGCAGAGACAGCTGCAGAGGGAGACCAGAGCCAGTGCCAGCTTCTCCGGGCCGGGGGGTGGGGGGTGGGCTGAGAGGCCGCAGCCCCACCCCCAGGGACGCCCCCGGGTGGGAGACTCAGCCGGGAAGGCGGGAAATGAGAACACGGCTGAGTCATGGGCCCTTCTTCCTGCCGCCCCCTCCTGTCCCCAAAAAGCTGAGGCCGTGGGACTCGGGAATGAGATGAGCTCACGGTTGCACTTTGGGTCTTGGGGATCGACTCACAGGGGCTGAGCTGAGACTCAAGGTGCCCCGGGGGAGTGTCAGCTCTTGGCTCTGGGGTGCCTGGACGGGCGTCGGAACTCTGGGCCATCTGCTCGCTCCCACACGCCAGCCACCACCGGGCTCTCAGGGCACGAGCACCAGTGCTGCCCCACATCCCTGAGTGCTGTGTGCACACCTGCGCGTGAGTGTGCAAGTGTGTGCACACACGAGTGTGTGCATGTGTGAGTTTCTGCACGTGTGTGTGCAGTGGGCGTGTGTCTGTGTACTCTGTAAACGCACACGCACCGCCTCTGGTACTCGCCTGGCTGTGTGCGGGCACAGCTGGCATCACCCGCTCCCCCGCCATCCTGAGTCCAGTCGTCAGCTGGGTCGGGAACGGGGCCTGGCGGCAGGAAGCCGCATGGGGCTTCCCCTCCTGAGGCTGAGCCGCCCTTCAGGGCAGTGTCCCTTTGACTCCCGACCTCGGCCGGGAGCCTGGCACTGGGCCTTCCGCTCTGGCCCCTCGGTGGGCCCGCTGTCTCCCGAGGGGGCTGGGGGTGGGAAGGGATGAGGGTTGCCACATCTCTTTCTGCCTCAAGCTGGGCGCCCAGCACAGAAGCGCCAGCCGTGAGTGAGAACGTTCTAGAGAAATGCCCATGGCTCAGCTCCCCAGTCCAGCGTCCACTGGTCACTGGCTCCCCAGGACCCGGGTAGGGCCTCTAAGAGCCGCACCTGGTCAGGCCCTGCCTGCCTGGGCCAGGAAGGTGACCTTGGCCGCCCGTCCCGGCCCGGCCACAAGCCTGGGCTCGCAGCGCCCCCTGGTGGCCACACTCAGAACCGCGCCAGGCCCAGGAGCAGGTGCCCAGGAAGGTGGGCCGTGTGCAAACCCCTGGTTCTGGACCTGGAGCTTAAGGAAGCAGGGAGGGCGCTGGCCTTGCAGGGCACCCCCAATAGTCCCTGAGAACCGTCGGGGTGACCGTGAGCACAGCGCCAGGGGTAAACCCTGAGCATCACCCGGTGTGGGCCAAAAGCAAAAACAACCAAAACCGAAAAACCCAATATGGGTTGCCTGGCGCCCAGCCCCCTCCTCTCCCTCCTCCCTCTCCCCTCCTCCTCTTCCTCTGAATCCTCCCCCTCCCTCCCTCCTCTCCCTCCTCCTCTTCCTCTAAATCCTCCCCCTCCCCCTCCTTTCCTCTCCCCTCCCCTCTTCCCCCTCCTCCCCTTTCCCCCACCTTCTCCTCCTCCTCCCATCCCTCCTCCTCCCCTTCTTCCTCTTCTCTGAATCCTCCCCCCTCCCCCTCCTCTCCTTCCCCTCCCCTTCTCCCCCTCCTCCCTCACCCCCCTCCTCCCTCTCCTCTCCCTCCTCTCTTGCCTCCACAGACACCAGGGGCCTGCTCCACTGTGCCTGGTGGGCGACAGGCCAACTTGTGTGAGAAAGCTGTCAGCTGACCAGGAGGAGCTGGGGGCCCACCTGCTGCCCAGCTGGCAGGGCCCCCTTTCTGTACAGGCAAATGACCAGGGCTCCTGTGGGAGGGGGTACATGGGGCTACAGAGGGGGACAGTCAGTTGCCCCCGCCCACTGCCCAACAGGGGCACACCCTGGACGGGGCCACACCCCTCCCTGTCTCAGATGTGGGCAGGGGAGAGAGTGGTCCAGTCTGGTGTGGACCCCCAGCCTGCCTCCGGGAAGGGGCGAGCAAGGCCGCGGGGCACTGACTCAGGTACCCAGACACCAGGACTCCCCGGACCCCAGCTCCCTGTGGGAAGGCGCAGGGGTGGGGGGTACGAGAGGGGTCCCTCGAGGAAGGACGCTGGAAGCACCGGGGCCCAGCCCCTGCCCCCCAAGGCCCTGAAGACCACGCGGAGGGGCGTTGATGGATCTGGCTCTTTATTAGCACCCCAGCCCAGAGTGCCCGCGGGAGGAAGCGGGGAGGGGCCAGCACGGAGCCCAGGGCCCCCAGCCCGGCCCAGGAGGGCCGACCTCTCCTCCCAGCTACAGTTCCAGAAGCAGAGGAGCACCCAAGGGCAGAACAGACGGGCAAGACCCACTCTTGGGGTCCACACAGGAAGGGGCCGCCGGGCTGGGCCAGTCAGAGTGCGGGCGTGGGGTCGGGCATCTCCTGCCACTCAGGGGCTGGGCCCAGGATGGTGCCCGCGGCCTCGCTCGCCACCCTGGGCCCCGAGCAGATCAGCATCCCGTTGGAGGCCAGGGTGCAGATCAGGGCTGTCCGGTCCACGTCCGGGGGCAGCTGGTAGCGGTGGCAGAACTCTCTGGAAACACAGCCGTGGGCATCCTGTGCGTGGGGAGTGGTGGGTGACGGCCAAACCTGGGGGGTGTCAGCAGCAGGAGTGCCCGCCCTGGCCCACGTGGGTGCCTGTCCTCACCTGCCTCTCTGCATGGCGCCCCTGGATCTCCAGAAAGTCCCCCCGCACGCTCACGGCCAGCTCCTCTGGGAGGAAGTGCGTCACATCCAGGGATACAGTGAACCTACCCGGTTCGCTCCGCACCTGCAAGCAGGACCCAGCGTTATGGCCGACAGTGAACAGCTGGTCGGGGGAGCTGGTCATGCGACTGGTTGGGGGGGGTGGGGGCTTCGCTTAAGTGGGTTAGTTAAGGGTAGGTGGGTTGGTTAAGGGGGGTGGGTTGGGGCTGGAGCAATAGCACAGCGGGTAAGGGCATTTGCCTTGCACGCGGCCGACCCAGGTTCAATTCCCGGCATCCCATATGGTTCCCTGATCTACTGCCAGGTGTAATTCCTGAGTGCAGAGCCAGGAGTAACCCCTATGCATCGCCGGGTGTGACCCAAAAAGCCAAAAAAAGGGGGGGGTTGGTTAGAGACAGTTTATTGGGCTGGTTAGGGAGGGTGGGCTGGTTAGAGGCAGGTTAGTGGTCCTGTTAGGGAAGGTGAGCTGGTTAGAAGCAGGTTAGTGGGTGAGTTGGGGGGTGGGTTGGTTAGAGGCAGGTTACTAGGCTGGTTAGAGGCGGGTTAGTGAGTTGGTTAGGGGCAGTGGGTTGGTTACAGGCGGGTTACTGGCTGGTTCGGGCATTCACTGCTTAGGGGCATTGGCATGGCAGGTGCTGGGCAGGACCCTGTCCCTTCACTGTTCGGAGCAGCTGGTCCCCATGAGCCGGGCTCTGCCATCTTAGCTAGCTGTCACTAGCCGCCTCTCGGTGCCCGCTCAGACCCCCTGGGTGCTTCATGGCCAGAGCTGACACCCGACCGCAGGGGGACACCGGCCCCCTCACCCAGAGCGGTCAGCCTGGGGACCCCTCTGTGGGCTTCCTGAAGCTGCCCCCAGCTGCTGCAAGCGGGGGTGTCATTCCGGGATCCTACGCGAAGGCCCGGACCACGGGGTAGCCCAGGACCCCAGAGGCACAGATGCCCTGAGGGGACGCAGGGACAAAGGCAGGATGGGGGCAGGGCCAGGGGCTCACCTCAGACATGCCGGAGAGCAGCGCCAGGTGGATCAGGGCCCGGGGGAGGGGCACGTCCCAGGGCCCCAGCAGCTCCAGCAGCTGGCCGGGGGGCACTGGGCCCCGCACGCGCCGCAGCCCAGGGTGCTGGATGACCAGGTCCATGCTGCAGAGCCCGCGGGTCCGGCCTCTATATAGGCCCACCAGCTGCCTGGTCAGCAAGGCCGCATTCCCCGCCGGGGTCAGCCCGGGGCCGCGCCGGGCTCTGTGTGTGGGCAGACACGGGAGGAAACCGAGCACAGCACCCTCCATCCCCCCTCAGCCCTCAGCCCCCACTGCTGCTCCCTGTGAGGCAGAAGGGGGTGAACCAAGGAAAACCCACCAGAACACCAACAAGTAGAGGCTGGCCGAGCGCCAGAGTAGTGTCCTGAGGGCCAGACACTTCTGTCTCGTGTGGCCGGCCCACGTTTGATCCCCAGCACCCTGTATGCCTCCTTTGACCCCTGGGAGGACCCTGAGAGCAGAGACTGGAGTCAGGATGATGCTGCCGGGTGTGACCCCAAACAGACCAACCCCCCCCAAATGGCGAAAGAAATCCATTGAGCCGGAACCCCGGCCCAGTGCCCCAGGAAGGCGTCTCTTGGCTTCTCTCTCTTTCCTTCCCTCCCCCTCAGCCCTGGGGGGCACACCGGCCGTAGGCTGGCCTGGGGCGGCAGCCCAGAAACCCAAGGGTGCTGTGGAGTCCTGGCAGGCGACAGTCAGGCCGCGCCTGGCATGTGGGTGCTTCCAGGAGTGCAACTCCCCTGAGCGCCTAGTGGGGGGTTCTCCAGGCACCAGACTGAGGCCTGCCCCCTCCGTCAGACTGCTGGGCCCTCCATGGGGAGCGACTGTCTAACTAGAGCTGTGAGTGATTTGGGGGGTCCCAGGTCTGCACATGGCCTGGGCCAGTGCCATGTGGAGCCCCCACAGCCTGGACTCTGGCAAGCGAGGCAGGTACAGCCCTCGGTGTCTGTCACACAGTTCTCTGGGGCTGGCGCTGCCCTGCGCGAGCCGAGGGGAGGGATCCCAGACCCACTCGGGGACAGGCGGGCAGCCACGAGGGACACACAGCAGGGGCGAACGGGGTTCCCACGACGGGAGCAGCCGTGCAGGGAACCGCAGAACCCAGAGTGTGTCTGTGTCTGCCTGTGTGTGTGCGTGTGTGCGTGTCTGTGTCGAGGAGGTCGATGTGTATCTTGAGTGTGCTTGTATGTAGGTCCGTGTTTATCCCGTGTCTGTATGTACTTATACGTATACGTGTATGCATCTTGTCTGTGTGTGGGTCTGATGTCGGTGGGCCCCACGGGTGGCTCACGTGAGTCGGGAGGAGAGAGATGGTCACTTTCTCCCCATCCGCCTCTGCCCCCTGGGACCCAGGGATACTGCGTTCTTGTCTCACTTGCAGAAAGGAATTTCAGGAGTAGACGGGCAGTGAAGTAAAACAGATTTTATTTGGAGGCTTTGAAGGGGAGGAGGGAGAGAGAGTGGGAGAGAGTGGAGAGTAACGCACTCAAGAGAGAACCTGGGCTTCTCCAAGGGCGGAGAGAGCCCTGCACACACCCCAGCATTAGACAGGAGAGCATGAAAGTCCCCATCTCAAGAGGGGAAATGCGGGCGACACGTGTGCTCGGCTACATGGACGCAAGCCGCACAGGGGCTCGGGCAGCATCTGCGCCCTTCCTTCGTTCAAGGTGACTTAATAGGGTTTCTCCAACCTGCCCCCAATGTGGGGCTTCTACCCAGGTCAGAGTTCTTTGCCGAGGAGGTTATCTGGGGGGTCAGGAGTGGTGATGGGCTTCTTTGAAATTCCTTTCCCAGCCTTTGGTTTCTGCAGGAGCTTCTCTGGGCCTGTTGCTGGCCCAGGTGAGGGTCTTACCAGGCCTGAGTTCCTGTTTTCTGCAAGGTTGGCCTTTGCAACTCCAGGCTATGACTTCCCAAGAAACATCCTGCTGTCCCCTGGGGAGGGGCCTTCCCTACCTGCCCGCCTGCATCAGGTCTCTCAGGTGTCTCTCATGTCTATCTGTGTCTCATGTGTGTGCTTGTGTGTGTCGTGTGTATCTGTATATGGGTCCACGGATGTCTGTGTGCCTTTATGTGTCTGTGTCTGCCTGTGCGTGCCTCATGTGTGTCTGTGTCTTGTGTGTATCTGCTTGGATAGTGTCTGTCTGTGTGCATCTGTGTGCATTTCTGTAAAAAACTCTGAGGGTGACCAGGGGGTGACCCCGACGGCTCTTCCCCTGGCTGCCCAGGTTCTGGTGGGGCCTGGGCCACCCCCCCCCCCCCCCCAGTCGGGACGGCCTGGGCCTTGGGGCAGACGGCGGAGGAAGTGAGGGCCAGGCCGGTGGATTGATCAAATGCTGTTTATTCCATTCTCATCTCCATTCACTTCTCTCTCTCTCTCTCTCTCTCTCTCTCTCTCTCTCTCTCTCTCTCTCTCCTTCTCTCCTGGGCCCCAATTTGGAACCCCTCTTTCCTGGCTCTGGATCTTCATCTCGGTCTTCACCCCGCCAGCCCACTCTTACTGTCTCGTTAAATCCCAAAACCATGAGGAGCTGGGTTTACACATAGGTGTAGTCATAATTGATAGGGTTAAAGTTCTCTCCCTCAGGGGATGCTGCCTCTAGGACAGATTTTCTTTCAGCAGGAATCCCATGGGTGTGTTTCTCCTCTCCTTGTCCAACAAACATATAAGCATTCACAATATTAATCATTTTGTATGGATACAGTAAGAGATGCATTAAGCTTATAGAATTGCTCTCCTGGGATCATCCCAATCTCAGACTACAGTGCTCAGGCCAGATTAGTTTTTCCTATCCCTAGCAGGGTCCTAGTCTCGTCATTACTTTTGGATCATGACAACATTTGTCCACGATCAAACTTTTAACTTATAGTTAAGAATTGTGGGGGCTGGAGCGATAGCACAGCGGGTAGGGCGTTTGCCTTGCACGCAGCCAACATGGCCGACACAGGTTCGATTCCCAGCATCCCATATGGTCCCCGAGAACCGCCAGGAGCAATTCCTGAGTGCATGAGCCAGGAGTAACCCCTGAGCATCGCTGGGTGTGACCCAAAAAGCAAAAAAAAAAAAAAAAAGAATTGTGGCACTTTTGCCTAGCCCATCTCGATGCCAGGTTAGCACATAGCTTACCGCTTGCCCTGGTTCCATCCAGTCCCTCATTGGGACCCTGCTTTTGGGGGCACTAAGAAGTGAGGGCAACTGAGGCTTAAGTTGAGAAAGCAGATGCCGGAGAATGAATAATATTCAAAGCCAATTAAATCCCAAGTTACAAAAACATAATATTAATTGTCTTCTTGTGTCTATACAAAAGGACATTGCATTAAAGTAAACTATTCAAAAGACATAAGGAGAGAAGAAAGGCAATATTAACTTACAATACAAGTTCAGTGTCCTAGAAAGATCAGACCTTACAAATTAACAGAAACTGATTAGGGGAATAAGCTGATTAACTGGGGAAGAGAGCATGGAGAAGTGGTTACAGATAAACAAAAGAACGAAGAATGGGAGCACTTTGATGGGTGTCACCAGATAAACCTAAGCTCCTTGTGGCAAGGGAGAAAGGACAAAGCAATGTTATCTTACACATCTCTGTCTGTGTGTATGTATAGGGGTCCGTGTGTGTCTGTGTGTGGTGTGTGTGTCTGTGTGTCTGTATGTGGTGTGTGTATCTTTCTGCGTGTCTGTGTGTATCTGTGTGCCTGTGTGTGTCTATGTGTAGTGTGAGTGTCTGTGTGTCTGTGTGTGATGTGTATGTCTGTATGGTGTGAGTGTGCGTCTGTGAGTCTGTGTCTGTGTGTGGTGTGCGTGTCTGTGTGTGTGTCTGTGTGTGGTGTGCACGTCTGTGTGTGTCTGTGTGTGGTGTGTGTCTGTGTGGTGTGTGTGTCTGTGTGTGGTGTGCGTGTCTGTATGTCTGTGTGTCTGTGAGTGGTGTGTGTCTGTATGGTGTGTGTCTGTGTGTGGTATACGTGTCTGTGTGTCTGTGTGTGTCTGTGGGAGGGCGGGGCGCAGGTGGCTCTGACTGCTGGCCCTTCCTCTGCCCTCCCATATGTGGCCCGGGCGCTGGTGGCCAGGTCACTGCTGCTATTTCTGAGGCCAGCGCCTGCCTCAGCGTCCAGACCCGCTGCCCGCTGGTGCCAGCCTGCTGCCTGCTGTGCCTGCAGATTCCCCACAGGGCCTGGCCCGCAGCCCCTCTCCAGGATCGGGGGCAGGGGGGAGGGGAGGGGCGACGCCGCTCCTGCCTCCGTGGCGGTCCCGCTCTGGGCAGCAGAGAAGGGTCGGATGGGCCTGGTGGTCATCCCGGGGCAAGCACAGCAGTGAGCATGGCCAGCACCTCACGGGGATGGGAGGTGGCTCGGTGCAGGCAGTATCCCCTGTGAGGTCCCACACACAGCCCGGCAAGCACGCAGGGACTGCCGGGGGTCAGGCCTGGCCTGATGAAGCCCCCAGCGCTGCCCCTCACCCATCTACAGGCCCTGCCTCCCCCCGCCCAGTGGGCACAGAACAAGGTCCCAGCCCTGTCTACCTGCCCCCGTGAATTTCCTGCCCAGTCCTGAAGGACCCTGGGGGAGCTCCGGCTACTCTGGACACATACAGGGGCCAGCAGGGAAGGGCAGCAGCCACCGCAGGGCCCGGAGGCGCCAGGGAGAGGTAAGGACGAGACGGAACCGCCTGGGGTTGGACTAGCACCTTTGGGCCTGAGCCGAATGTCACAGGCTTGGTGCTGGCTGCTCCTGCGAAGGGACCCTCTGCTCAGGCAGAGCCTGACTCTCACCAGGCTGGCATGGACTCAAGGCCTCATCGTGTTGGGGTCACCCCGGGGGACAGAGATAGTAGCTGCTGTCCCTGGCCCAGAGGCTTCCCGGGTTCCAGAGTCCCATTGTCTTTATTATTATTTTTGTTTTGCTTTTTGTGTCACACCTGGCGATGCTCAGGGGTTCCTCCTGGCTCTGCACTCAGGAATCACTCCTGGCGGTGCTTGGGGCACCATATGGGATGCTGGGAATCAAACCTGGGTCCGCTATGTGCAAAGCAAACGCCCTTTGTGCTATCGCTCCACCTCCAAGAGTCCTCTTTTCTGCCCCCTCCTGCCTCTCTCTCATCTTATCCCACCTAGCCTCTCTTTTTTTTTTTTAATTTTTATTAGTGAAACACCATGAAGTACAGTTGAGACTTACAAATTTTTGTGCTTGGGTTTCAGTTATACAATGATCAAGTACCCATCCCTCCACCAGTGCCCATTCTTCACCACCAACAATCCCAGTATCCCTCCCATGCCCCTATCCCCCCCATCCTACCCCGCCTCTGTGGCTGGGCATTCCCTTTTGTCTCTCTCTCTCCTTTTTGGGTGCTATGGTTTGCAAAAGAGGCACTGAGTAGCAATCATGTTTGGTCTACAGTCTACTTTCAGCATGCTTCTCCCATCCTGGGAGGATCCTCCCAACCCCCTTTATTTGGTGCTCCCTTCTCTATCTGAGCTGCCATTTCCCCTAGTGTGTGCGCCAGCCTCTCCTCTTACTCCTCAGAGAGCCAAGCACCCCCAGGAGGACGCAGCCCCCCTGGGAACAGACTCCAGAGGTTGCCCGGGGAGGAGCCTGGAGCCAGGAGAGGAGGAAGAGCCCTCCAAGACGCGAGCTCAGGACCAGAGAAGCCAGGCTAGGGACGGTCAGCTTGGCCTCAGCAGCTGGGGACACATACCAGGGACGCGTGCGCAGGGGGGAGGTGGACAGCTGGACGCACAGACGGTGGTGGGCGAGAGGGCGGGTGCAGGTGCTGCGTCGTCGATGGGTAGGGGTAGGAATGGACAGTGAGTGGGTGATGACCGATACGTGGGTGAGCTCTGGGTGCCAGTCAAGTCAGTCTCTCATCCTTCTGGAGATGCCCCGACCTGCCTGTTACAGCCATATCACACTTGGCAGATCCCGCTGGCCTGCGCTCAGGGTCCCCCGGCAGGGCTCTGAGGGTCATGTGCAGTGCCCAGGGGTGACCCGGCTCGGGCAGGGCCAGAGCCCCAGCCCCTGCTCCTCTCCGGCCCCTTCCCAAGTCAGAGTGACCACAGTGAACCAGTCACAGGCCCCGGGTCCCACCCGTCCCCCCCGCCTGGTGGTGCCATAAGAACAGCCTGACACAGGCCCCCCTCCCCCCCAGAGGTAAGAGCCACTTTGTTTCTGACAGTTCATGAGAGAAACAACCGGAAATAAGTGTGGTCCTGCTCATGCAGCCTGCGGCTTCTCTGGGGCACAGGGTTCTGCCCTGTCCCTGGACCTGTCCCCTTCCCTAAGCTGCAGGGAAGACGTCCAAGGCACTCCCGAGCTGCAGTCACGCTCTCTCACCCCCCCAACCGTGCAGCTCCGTCTGGGATGGCGGTGTTGGCCTGGGACGCAGTGGCAGCTGGGTGGGTCTCGAGTGCCCAGCTCTGAGCCTCTCCCTGACCCTCGGCCCCTTCCCCTGTCCTATGTGGCCCGGCCTGGGCCTGGAGGCAGGAGCAGGTGCAGATGTCACCAGGGATAGTGCCTGGTGACAAAGTCTGGAGGCCACAGGCTCAGGGTTGGGGGCTGGGGGCCAACGTGCCCCCTCCCCCCCCAACAGATACATTCAGGAAGAAGAGGCTTTGCAGCAGGTCAAGCTGCAAACTGGCCCCTCATCTGCGAGTGGAGCCGGGGTGGGTGGGGGGGGTGGACACATCACCGCCCGTCCATCTGCGGGGGATGAGGACAGAGCACTCACTGCCCGTCCATCTGGGGGGTGGGGGGACATAACCCTGCCCGTCCATCTATAGGGGGGACACAGCACTGCCCATCGATCTGCGGGGTGGGGGACGCAGCACTGCCCGTCCATGTGCTGGGAGAGACGGGACAGCGTGGGCCGTCCGCGCGGTGTATGTGTGGGGGATCAGCGCGGGGCCGTGGCCGCCGGCGTGGTCTGCGGCAGCGGGCAGCGGGCCGCACGCTGAGCCGGCCGCGGGCGCGCGCGGCTTCCGGTCCGGACGGCTGCGCTGGCGGGCGGGCGCCGGCAGGGGGCGCCGGCGGGCGGGCGCGCGCGGGCCGAGGGGGCGGGGCCGAGGCCGCTGCCCCCGCCCCCCCTCGGGCAGCGCGGGCTCCGATTGGGCGGCGCGGGCGGCGCGGGCTCCGATTGGGCGGCGCGGGCGCGGGCGGCCGTCGCGCGCGGGTGACGTGCGCGGCGGCGGCGGGGCGGCGGCGGGTGGAAATGGCGGAGTACTTGGCGTCCATCTTCGGCACCGAGAAAGACAAGTGAGCGCGGGCCGGGCGGGCCGGGGGCGCGGGCGCGGGGGTGGGGGCGGGGGGCGGGCGGGGGACGCGGGGACGGGGCTGCCTTCGCCGCGGCCCGCGGGGCACCCGCCCGCCCCGGCCTGGCCCGCGCCCGAACCTCCCGGCCCAGGGCGAGGAATGGGCCGAACGGAACCGCGACCCCCCCGCCCCCCCCCTCCCCGGGCACCCGACCTCCCCGACCTCCCTGTCCACCCCGGCTGACCGGTCCCCGCCGAACGCTGTCCCGCCCCGCCGGCCAGGTCGGGCCTGGGGCTCGCGGCCACGCGGCGCTGCAGCCGCCGGCACCCCGGACCCCGAGAGCCCCGGGACCCCGAGCCCGGACCCCCGACCCCCCGGGACCCCTGAGACCCCGAGCTCCCCGGACCCCGAGGCCGCACGTGGCCGCGGCCGTCCCCCCCCGCCCCCCACACACACCCCGGGCCGCGGCGCGCCCCAGCCCTAACGGCCCCGCGTCGGGGTCGGGGGTCCCGCGGGCCTGTGGGGCGGGGGCGGCCGGCCGGAGGCCCCCCAGGATTGCCCGGCGGGTCAGCCCCCGGGTAGGGGGTGAGTGGCCGAGTCTGTGGGGATTAAGGAAGCCTGGGGGTTTTGTTTCTTTGGCTTTGTGTCTTTCGGCTAATCTGGGGGCCACAAATTAAAGCCCCGGTGGGACTCCGGGCTCCCTCCTGCCTTAGTCCTGGGTCTCACCCGCCCTGGCCCCTCAGCGCCGGGAGGTGGCGGTGGGACCCCTCCCGGCCTGGACCCAGCTCCTTCCCTGCAGGGAGCAGAGCAGCCCTGGAGTCCTGAGGAAGGGGAGGGGGTGACCCCGGCCCAGGGGCCTTCTGGGGTCTGGACCTGACTTCTTGCTCCGGGTCCTGGTTCCGCTGCCATTGTCGGCCCAAGACCCAAGGGCAGGGCCAGGATGACGTTTGAGGGCGTGTGCCAGGTGGCCCCGGGATAATCAGAGTTTCTTTCCCTTTTCAGAGTCAACTGTTCCTTTTATTTCAAAATTGGAGCGTGCCGTCATGGGGACCGGTGCTCTCGCTTGCACAACAAGCCGACCTTCAGCCAGGTTTGTTTGTTCACTCTTCTCCGCTTGCTGTTTCCATGCAAATGACCCGGAGTCGGTTCTCTGCAGGCCCGGTGGTTTCTGAGAAATCCCCCCCGTATCTCTGAGAGCCGCTGCTCCCTGGCCCCAGGGGTGATGGGCCTAGGCCCTCAGTTCTGCCCCGGAAGGGGTGAGGTGCTGGCCATTTTGTTATTGGCTCATTGGGAAAGAGACTAGGGCTTCCCTCAGTGATGGTTCAAAGAGGGACACTGGGCCCAGAAGCCCCTCGAAAAGCTCCTCGGGGCTGGACGCCGCTGGCCCAGCCCGGCACTGCTGACCCCACGCACCCCCATGGGCGTCTTCCTAGAAGGGTTTGAGAAACTGGGGCATGGGCATCTCTGTGGGGCCCCAGGAGCCACTGGCGAGCGGCCGCAGCTGCATCAGAGCATTGGCCATCAGCTTTAAACACACCGCCCCATTAGGAAACGCTGAAGTTGGAACTGGCTGGGCCGGAGTGTTTTTCACCCCAAGTCCTTTGATCTGCAGCCTAAATCTTCCCACGGAAGCCAAAGGTCGTGGACTGGGTGACGTTCAGGCAGCTGATGTGTCCAGTGAGGGCTCTGGTTGGGTTGGGGGGAGACCTAGAGCTGGCAGTGCGAAGGCCCTGCAGCCCCAGAGCTCTGGGCGGTCACTGCGCTCAGACATCCAGAGTGGACCCAGCCCGCGTCAGAACTCGGGGCTGAAGAGGCCGCTGCAAGTGTTCACTTGGGCCCCTGGTTTGGGTCTGGCTCCTCAGCAGCCCTAGACTAGACGCCCCAGTGGCGTGGACTGGTCACTCCCTGGCCAGGTGACCCCAGTGACCCTCCAGCTTTCCGTCCCGGGTGTCCGCTCTGCTGACTCTGCAGAGGCCGAGCAAAGTCCGCTGGCGACCACATCTGAGGGTCAGCTGGGCGCCTTGCCGCGCTCAGGCGTGGGAGGCCTGGTGGGGCGGGCCCTCCGGCGCTCCCGAGGTGGGGTTCTGGCTGTGCTTGTGATGTGGGCGTTAGGGGCCGGTCTCTATAGCCTACTAACTTACACATGGTTTGTTTTTTCAGACAACTTGATTTTAAGAAGAACGGTACAATGTAAGGTTTCAAGTCTGCCTGATCCAGTTTAAAGCGCCAGGGCTAGAAGGATTTCCCCCTTAGAGGAGGATTGGAGAGCGCCTGCTTTAAGCTATTGTATTATGTAAACAGAGACCCCTCCCCAGACCTGGGACTGCCGGCCCTGGGCCTGGCTGCCGGGGCCGCGCTCCGACCGCTGCCATCTGTGCGGGGATTGAGCGTCTCACTGGGCGCCAGGACGCTCCAGAGCGCTGCTCCTTGCCTTGGTGGCACCGCTCCCCACCGGGGACTCCTCAGAGGACGCTCGGTTGCTGGCTGACTTGGCGAGGCCCCTGCTCAGACTCTGTTTCCATAATATGATGGCTTGGGTGGACTGCAGAGGACGGGCGTCTGGCTGCGGGCTAGCCTTCTGCAGACAAGTCGTCTCTTTGCAGTTGTCTGGTGGATGCGCAGCAGCCAGTAGATTTCCCCTTTGTATTTTTTTTCCCCGCAGACCATCTTGATTCAAAACATCTATCGTAATCCCCAAAACAGTGCACAGACGGCTGACGGCTCACACTGTAAGTCCCAGAGTTGGAGAAAGTCTTTTAAACCCTGGTGGTCAAGAGCCCGCTCTCAGCTGAGCCCTGCTGGCTGCGGGCGTCCTCGGTGCCGGCCCCCCGGCAGGCGTCGTCCCAGGCAGGCCGCTGGTGGGGCCCCGCGGTGCCTTTTGTTAATGAGAGGAGTCCGCGTGCGCGCGCTGGGTCTCCCCGGTGCCCCCTCAGGTCTCTGTAGACTAGGCGTAGGAGGCACAGGTAAGTGGGCCCTTGGCGTCTAGGGAGCGCGAGGCCGTGCTGTGCGCTGTTGTATTTCTGGCGCCTGCCTCCGTGGGGGTCTCGGCCGCCGTTTGGCGTTCGGTGCGTGAACGGGCTCCCTTTGGGCTCATGGCCAGCCAGAGCTTCTCGCCCCCCACCGCCAGCCCCCGGCCCGAGTTGGCCTATTGACGTGGAGGCTTTTGCGCGTCCGTGAGCAGAAATACAATATCACATATCACGGGTCCCCCGTACCGCAGTGTTAGGGCGCAACAAGGCACAAGGCAGCCGTCAACTGGGACACTCCCGGCCCGGAGAGACAATAACCTGCTCTTCTTTCAGCCCCGCGTCGCCAACGAAGCAAGCGAGCGCCACAGGAAACCGGTGAAGTGTTGACGTTTAATTTTCCGTAATATAAAGTTGTTGCGTTTTGTATTTCAGACCATTGCCCTCTTGAACATTTACCGTAACCCTCAAAACTCTTCCCAGTCTGCTGACGGTTTGCGCTGTAAGTTCATCCAAGTTCCTCCCCGGGTTCCCTGGGCTTACGCGCCAGAGCTCAGGCCCCTCCCGGCCTGGGTCCCGCGGCAGCCCCGGGCCCCTTCAAGAGCCGGGCTGCCAGTCCCCGCGGTCAGGCTTTGTCTTCCTGCTCCGAAGGGGGAGCTTCGCGCGAGCCCCGGCCCGTGCTCTGGGGTCCCGGGTCGCGCCTGCGCTTGACCTCGGCCATCCGAGAGGCAGAGGCAGGTTCGCGTCCGGGCTTGGCAGCTCTGCGGCCCGGGGTCTCCTCGCCCCGCACGGCCCACCAGCTGGTACTGGTCGCGTCTGCTTTGGTTTGCTGTTTGGAGGAGTGTTTTCTTCGCAGACTTGGAAAGTTTTGTAGCAGCCCAGCTGAGGGTGAAGAGGGAAAGTCGGGTGTCAGGTTACTGGGTCACTCCTGTGAGTCCGGCTTGGCCCTGCCCCGTGGGCCTGGGCACTGGGCGTGCCCTACAGGCCGGGAGGTGCCTGTGCCCCGTTCTTCACTTGAACGTCTCCGTGCTCTTGGGTCGCGTAAAGTGTCAAGAGCTTCAGTGCCTGCTCCCCCAGGTCAGGGCCCAGGCCCCCAGCAGGCTCCGATCTAGTGAGGAAAGCAGTGGCCGGTTTCGCCGGCAGCCCTGCCTCGCCGAGCCCCCACACCGGGCGCAGTGTCCTGCCTACTGCGCTCTGCTTCCACGGCCACTGGCGGCCGACTGTCCAGAGCCAGCTGTGCCCTGCTGCCAGGAGGCGCCGGCTGCAGGTCACTTCTGAGGGAACAGGTCTTTCGCAGCGTGCCCTCCCGCTGAAGGGCCCGTCAGGCCTTGAGGTGCATTTTGTGAGCTCTGGTCTCTTCACCTGCCTCAATGATGAACTTGGGGGTTTCCAGCAGAGCTGGGAACTCGGCTAGGCCCTTTTCCGGTGGGGCTGGGGGTGGGGGGTGCTGGTTAGCACTGCCACCTCGGGCAGCCATGTTCTCTCCCCATTTTTCCACCATGGGTTTTTCGGCCGCGTCGGGAGAGCATGCTGCCTGGTCCTTCCATGCCGGCCTTGGGAACTGGGTCGCCACAAGAAGGAGTCGAGGGTTGTGTTTGGGGCCCGGGGCCAGCCCAGCCTGTGGAGGCAGGGCACCGACGCCGTGGAGAGCCTGCGGAGTAGAACGCATTTCTCGGGGGGCTGTCTGGCGGGGCACCCAGGCGTGGGGTGCTCAGAGTCTGAGAACTCCGGCTCCTCCCCCTTGGGCGTGGTGGCGCCTGGCGCTGGGGAGCGCGAAGGGAGCATCTGTTCCGTGCAGCCCGTGCGTTTTAGCCCAGCAGAAGCCCCTGCGCCTCCCGTGGCTGGCCCGCAGCAGTGCCGGCGGCGTCAGCTCCGCCGGGCGGGTCGAGGGACGTGGAGCAGCGGGCGCTTTCCTGACCTTTACTTTAAACCTTAAGGAAGAAAGTTTTCATCAAAAAACCTCTTAATCCGAGTCGCCGTTTCCTCCGTCCCGGAAACACGGCCCTTTGCTGCAGATGAGAGCTTGGTCTGCCGCTCAGCGCCGCTTGCGCGTCTGCACCCCGAGCTGGACGTGGCCGAGTTCCGCTGTGCTCGCGTGCCCACGCCGGCCGCCCCCGCTCACCTGTGCGCCCTGTGTTGTTGGCAGGTGCTGTGAGCGATGTCGAGATGCAGGAGCACTACGACGAGTTTTTTGAGGTGAGCCCTGGGCCGTGGGGACGGGCGCCTGGGCGCGCCCCCCCCCCCCCCGCTGGGCAGCGCCCCTAAGCCCACCTGCCCCCACAGGAGGTCTTCACGGAAATGGAGGAGAAGTACGGTGAGGTGGAGGAGATGAACGTGTGCGACAACCTGGGCGACCACCTGGTGGGGAATGTGTACGTCAAGGTAGGCAGCAGCGCCGTGCCCGGCCCTGCCCCGCCATCCACAGTGCGGGCCTGGCATGCGCTCCTCTCCTCGCAGTTCCGCCGTGAGGAGGACGCGGAGAAGGCCGTGATCGACCTGAACAACCGCTGGTTCAACGGGCAGCCCATCCACGCCGAGCTGTCGCCCGTGACTGACTTCCGGGAAGCCTGCTGCCGCCAGTATGAGATGGGGTAGGTGTGGTCGCACCCTGCTGCTGGGTGGGGGTGGGCAGTGCCCTGACCGCCTCTGACCAGCCCGTCCCTCCCCAGCGAGTGCACCCGGGGCGGCTTCTGCAACTTCATGCACCTGAAGCCCATCTCCCGTGAGCTGCGGCGGGAGCTGTACGGACGGCGTCGTAAGAAGTGAGTGTGGGCGGCAGGTGGGCGCCGGGGGGTGCTGGGCGGCCGGCGGGTGGCGCGGGGCCCACGGCATGTTCTTGTCTGCAGGCATAGGTCGAGGTCCCGCTCTCGTGAGCGCCGCTCCAGGTCCAGAGACCGCGGCCGTGGCGGTGGAGGTGGTGGCGGCGGCGGCCGGGAACGAGACCGGAGGCGTTCGAGAGACCGCGAGAGGTCGGGCCGGTTCTGAGCCAGTTTCTACCGCGAGTGCTGGGAAGTGTCGCAGTTGATCGATCACACAAGTTCATAATGGGAATTTTTTTTAAAAAACAACAAAAAAAAACAAAGATGGGTTTCTGAATAAAATTTGTAGTGATAGTGCGGTCTGATCTCTTTCCTGCCTGGGCGGGCAGCTGTGGGTGCGCAAGGGCAGCCCACCTGACAGAGGGTCCCGGTCAGGTGGGGACCGGGCCACAGGGCCCATGCTGACGCCTGCACTGCCTGCAGAGGGAGCTGGGGAGAGTGGGGGCTTCCACTCGCCTCCTGGACGCCCTGTCAGCGTCCTGCTGGGTGTGGCCTGAACTCTGTAGAGACCTGAGTTGGATCACAGTGGGGTGGGCTACTCCTGACCACCCAGGGGTGCGTGTGGCGCCAGAGGTGGGGCGGGCTGAGACACGAGGTGGCGTCTACCCCTGTGCTGTCTCTGGCTCTGCCGCGTTCCCACTTCAGCTGGAATCTTCCTGCCAGTCTCCAACAGGAGTGGAAACGATTAACACAGAGGGAGGGCGCACAGGTACAGAGCACCTGCCTTGATGTGTGGCTCACCCTGGTGGTCTTCCCACACCTCTACCAGGGCTCAGTTCCCGAGCCTCCCAGGATGGCCCAGGAAAGAGGAAAGGGAAAGGAGATGCAGGAGTGTTAGCCCCATCTCTGGGACGGAGGTCCCGGCACAGTGCTGAGATGCCAAGTCGTGGGGTGTGGGCTGTGTACAGGGAGCCCCCCCATCCCCCTCAGCAATGGCCCGTGGGGAGCAGCTGCCTGACTGGCCCAGCGTCCTGGCCCGTGGAATCTCTTGCACATGAGGAAGTGCCTGGCTGCCAACTGCCCTCCCGGCCCCGTGAGCTGCGTGAGCTCAGCGCTCTTGGCACCCACTCTGAAGCCTGCCATGGGGCCTGTACGGGACAGCTGCCTGCCTGGAAGCAATAGGCTGGAGAAGGGGCAAGGGCACCCAGGAGCTGCCTCCTGCACCCCCAGGAGTGTTGCCTCCCAAGGTTGAGGGCTTCTAGGAAACAGGCCCCAGGGCCTGGGAGTAGGGGGGAGCAGGAAGGAGGGTGACCCCTGAGACCACATAAGGTCCCCTGAGCCTGTGGACCAGACATGCCCAGAGATGGCCTTGGGGCTGTGGCGTCAGCTGCTAACTCTTCTCCCACAGCCTGTTCACGGGAGACAGGGTGGAGCCTGTACCAGCCCCAGAGGCGCTGGCCCAAACAGGCACCAGGCGTCCGTCCCTCCGGTCTTCAGGCAGAAGAAAGCCCCTTTCTTTTTGCAAGCTTGCTTTCATTTTTTTTTTTTTTTGAGTGGGGAATCATACCTATGGATACCTAGGGGATACTCTAGGTGGTGTTCGGGGGACCCGGTGGAGTCTAGGGATTGAACCCGGGTCAGCTGCATACAAGACAAACACCCTCCCCACTGCACTATTGCTCCAGCCCAGGAAGCCACATTTCAAGTCTGTTTTAGTTGTTTTAGGGCCGCACTGGGCTGCGTCCGGCCTTACTCCTGGCTGGCTCTGTGTGTGGAATCGCTCCTTGCAGGGATTGGGGGACCATACGGGGTGCCAGGGGGTCAGTTCCGATAGACACGTCAAGGTAGGTGCCCTCCCGCTGTCCCCTCCCTCGGACCACACCTGGTGAAGGGCACATGGCCAGCCCGGCTGCGGGGCCCAGTTCCAAGTATGGAGTCCAGAGGGAGGCAGCAGGCCATGCTGACGGAGTGTCCAGCGGGAGCCCCAGCTGTGACCCAGCACATCCGCTCCTGAGCTTGGCTGGTTTGGGGCCTTGAGGGAGGCTGCAGGGATGCAGCCGTCCCCAGCCTTGGGGCCCCCGCTGGGTGACCACAGCTCCCCGCTGGAGGCGATTCCAGCCACAGGACGCACAGGCCAACAGGCCCAGGAGGAGGACGAGGGGTGCTCTGAGCTGCAAAGGCCGGCATTCCTGTGCCCCCACAAGGCCAGTGCCTCCCAGGCCGGCCCCACCATGCCACACCGCCTGCCCCGGCCACGTCCTGGTCCTGCCTGCCGCTGCCCAGTGGGAGCTGGCCCCCCGTGCCAGAAGCTTCTCTGTGCCCTTTCTATCACTGTGGGTCTTGCTGTCCCTGAAGCTCTAGCACAGAGCTCATGCAGACCAGCAGGGGGACACTGGGCTCCCTGGACAGTGCCCCCTGCCAGCCAGTCTCTCAAGGGGAATTCAAGGTCTGCCCTCCACCCCCAGTGCTGGAAGCTGAGTTGACCAGGTGGCCACCTTCCCTTGCACCTGTCCCTGGACTCACAGTGGCCACGTGAGCCTGGAGTGCCCCCAGCCCCCAGCGACTGTTCTCACACTGGACAGCTCGGCAGAGACACCTACAAAGGGGCAGCAAAGGCCTCAGTGGACGTCCAAGGTCCAGGAACGTGGGCCTCCAGGAACTCAGTGCACAGACAGACCGATGGACAGCGAGTCTGGGCCCTGGGAGGCTGGGTTTGAGTGCCCGGGGAGAATGATGGAGGTTTGCACAACCAAGCTCCCAGGGAGACAAGAGGGCCGGGGTCCTCCCCAATTCTAGGCCTGGCCGTGACGCAAAGAAAGGCCAGAGCCTCCTAGCAACCTGGGACACAACCACAGGGGCTAGACACAACCCCTGGACACAACTGCAGGGGCAAGACACAACCCCTGGACACAACCGCAGGGGCTAGACACAACCCCTGGGACACCACAGGGGCTAGACACAACCGCTGGACACAACCGCAGGGGCTAGATACAACTCCTGGGACAAAACTGCATGGGACACAACCCCACAGGACACAAACCCACAGGGACACAATCGCATGGGACACAACCCCACAGGACACAAACACACGGGACACAATCCCATGGGATACAATTACCTGGTACACAGTCACATGGGACACAACCACCTGGGAAACAGTCACACGGGACACAACCACAAATGACATACCACACATGACTGCCACAGGTAACACAACTTCATGGGACTTAATCACACATGACAACTGCGGGGGACATCACATGTGACACAACTGCTGATGACACAACCAGCAACAATTGTGCATGACACAATCAGGTGACAGTCACACAAGATCACAGGTGATACAGTTGCACAGGACACAGTATCTGAGGGACCTGCTCCTGCCATGGAGAGCAGTGTGTATGTGTGCATGCATGTGTGTGTCATCTACGGGGGTGTGGGTTTGGGGTATGTGTGAGGGTGGAGGTGTGGGGGTAGGTGTGGGGACTATGTGGGGTGCAGGTGTGGGTCAATCTGTCAATCCTGGTGACCACATGTGGGGGTCGAACCCGGGCTCCCATCAAGGCCTGAGTTGCCACCCTCAGCCAACTCCTGGCCTAAAGTCCTCTACTGGTTTTTAGTTTGTTTTGTTTGGGGGCCATACTTGGCAATGCTCAAAGCTTACTCCTGGCTCTGTGCTCAGGGGTCACTCCTGGTGGTGCTTGGGCCGCCATATGGGGTGCTGGGGTGTCACATGCAAGGCAAGCTCCTACCCACTGTCCTATCATTTCAGTCCCTGTAGCTTCCCTCCTTAATCTTGTGTTTCTGGAAGCAACTTTTGTTTATACACAAAATATACATGAAAGGAATCAGGGCTTATGAAGAGACACCCTGCCCCAGCTGCTCCCTGCCATTAGAACAGGAGGAGTAAGAGAGACAGACCAAGGCCAGACTTAAACACACGTGTGCTCACGCGAACATGCATACACACGGACATGCACACACATGCATAGATATGTACACACAAGGACACACACATGCTCACACAAGGACATGCACACATACATGGACATATGAACACACAGCACACAGGCACATGCACACACAGACATGCACACATTTGCACACAGACACACACATGAACACACATGAACACACATAGACATGCATACACAGATGGGCACACATGGACATATCCACACAGATACATATGCTCACATATGAAAACTCACATGCACACACACATGCATGGATACATATACACATGGACGGACATGAACACATACACAGACACGCACACAAACACATGAACACATGCATGGACACACATGAACACAGACACACAAACAGGGACACACGGGTACACACATGCACAAGTGCAGACACAGATGCAACATGCATACACAGATATCCACATGCACACATGGATACACTCACAAACATGAACACAGACACATATACACACACGCACACACAATATACACATGCACACACTTGTGTACACCCATGAACACACATGCACATATGTGCATGCACACAAGCGCGAATGGAAACACACAGACACACAGACACACATGTGCACACACATGGACAAAGACATGTGGGATAGAGACAGAGAACAGAGGGGTTGAGAGACACACTGGAGAGCGGAATCAAACTTCCTGGTGGGAGCCTGGCCAGGTGACAGGCTGTTTCCAGGCTCTTCCTTTCAGCCTGACCCTCGTGCCCAGTTGTCACCTGCTGTCTGGGGCTGCTGCTTCCCTTGGCCTGTAGCTTCAATGGCCAGCAGGATCCAGGGCCTCCCTCAGGGCCCTGGGGAGGCTCCCCCTTCTCCAGTCTTCACTGTGGCCTCAGAGACCCACTTGCCAATAGTGCCCTTCCAGGCACCGCAACGGCCACTGACCCCTGGTGGGCCGAACAGGCCACCTGACCGTCCAGGTCTTCTTTGGCTGTCTTGGAGCTGTGTCCAGGGTCACTCCCAGCAGGGCTGGGGGGCCTAAGTGCCGGGATTGGAACCTGGGCTCCAACATACAAAGTGTGAATTGGGCCCTTGGAGCTGCTCGTAGGCCAAGTACAGCCTCAGGTGTTCACTCAGCCACCCAAGTCCCTGTGCACTCCCTGTCCAGGCCGGGTCATTGGTAACAGCTGTTTGGGGCCTGGATCAAGCTGTTCAGTTTCCTGACAGCAGGAGGAAGTCCTGCCCCTGGGTAGCCCCATGTCCTCTCCAGTCTGAGCTCAGGCAAGCCTGCTGGATGCCCCCAGGGCCGCCCTGTGGGTCTGGGGGACAAACATGTCCCCTGCCAGTTCCTGCTCCAGGCCAGGTAGAGCACATGTGTTAGTTCACTGCGGATAACTCTGGCAGGGACTCCTGCCTCGCACTCTGCTAGTCTGTGCCTGTGCGTGTGTGTTTGTGTGTGTGTGTGTGCGCATGTGCATATGCCTGTGTGTATGTGCACATGTGCCTGTGTCTATGTATGTACCATGTGCCTCTGTGTGTGTGTGTGCACATCTGCTTGTGGGTGTGTCCATGTGTGTGTACGCACCCATGTGTGTGTGTGTGCTCATGTTGGACCCTAACAGTGTGTGTGTGTGTGTGTGTCTGCACTCAACTCAGGGCCCGTTAGACCCAAACCTCTATCCTTTCGGGGGGGAACACCTGAAGGGTGCTCAGGGCTCTTTGAGGTGAGTGAGGGGGTCAGGGGCAGGGCAGGGCAGCCCGTGGGCCAGCCTGGCTGCGCCCTGGCCGGGGGACAAGTTCCGCCCCGGGTAGTGACGTTTTCAAACTCATAGATAAATAAGTCCAGCAGGGCGAGGGCTTAACCAAGCGAGACTGGAACATCAGGTACCCAGCGCACGCGCACGGAGCTGGCCCGGCTCCTGGCGGGGGTCCCGGGCCGGGGTGGGGGTGGGGGGGTGCAGGCGCGGGGGTCCAGGGCTAGGGGGAGAGCGGCGGCCGGGTCCAGGCAGGGGGTCCAGGCAGGGGTCCGGGACCGGGGGAGGGGCCGGGGTCGGGTCCAGGAAGGGGTCCGCGAGTGGGGGAGGGGCGAGAGCCGCTTGTGTCCCGAGGGCGGAGGTCGCGGGGGGAGGGGAGGGGCGGGCCGGGGGGCGGGGAGGGGCGAGCGTACTCGCTTGGCATTGGGTGGGACCGGCCTCCGCCCCCGCCTCTCGACCAATCGCCATGCGCCCCGGCCCCGCGCCCGCCCCCCGCCTTCCCGGATCCTGGGCGGGCGGCCGCGAGCGCTCAAGCTGGAACGCGCCGCGTGCAGGTGAGCGCCGGGGCCGTCGGGGCCGTCGGGGGCGTCGGCGGGTGTCCAGGGGCGCCGGGGTTGGGGGGGACGTCAATGGGGAGGCGGGGGGCTGCGCGGGGGGGGCGGGGAAGGAGCTGGGCTCGTGCCCGGGAAGGAGCGCGACCCACACTGCCCGGCGGGGTCTCACCCCGAGCTCCGGGGGTCGCGGCTCAGGCGGGGCCCGGGCCCGTGTCCTCCTGTGGCTCCGGGCTGAGCTGGCCGGGGGCTGGGATCCGGGTGGCCATGTGCGTGCGTGTATGTGTGCATGTGAGTGTGTGTGTGCGTGCAAGTGTGTGTGTGCATGCGTGTGTGCGCGCGAGTGTGTGTGCGTATGAGGAGAAAGAGAGGGAGAGAGGGAGGGCGGGAGAAGGAGTTGGGTTTCCTTGGGAGAAAGAGTGTGTGTGTGAGAGAGACAGTGAGTTGGGATCCGGGTCGCCTGTGTGTGTGCGTGCGAGTGTGTGTGCATGAGTGTGCGTGAGAGTGTGAGGAGAGGGAGAGAGAGGGAGTTGGGAGACCCGGGTGTGAGTGTGAGAGGAGAGAGAGAAGTTGGGTTCCCTCTGTGAGTGTGTGTGTGAGAGAGAGACAGTGAGCTGGGATCCAGGTCGCGCGCGCATGCGTGTGTGTGTGTTGGGATCTGGGTGTGGGTGTGTTGGGATCCGGGTTCCCTATATGTGCTTGTATGTGTGAGTTGGGATCCAGCTTGCCTGTTCGTGTGTGTGTGTGTGTGTGTGTGTGTGTGCACGCGTGACCGAATTCCTGACCTCTGGAGGCGAGTTTCCACAAAGGCGGGTGTGTGCCTGTCTCTGCGGGCTTCCGGCCAAGCTGCACCCAGCTCACCCTCAGGGCTCCTGGGCTGTCGGGGCTGTCCTGAGGGCGTCACTTCCCTGGGGCTGTGGCAGGTGGAGGAGTTGCACCCCCACTTTAAGTCCCAATGGTGCACCTCTGAGCGCTGCCCTGGGTGTCAGCGCTGTGCTTTGTGGCCAATTGTGTGTGTGTGTGTGTGTGTGTGTGTGTATGTGTGTGTGTGTGTGTGTGTGTGTGTGTGTGTATGAATCCCCAAAACATGCAGAAAATGCACATAGGGGCTTGTGTGGTGAAGGGGAGCTTCTTCTCCCCAACCACAGTCCCTGCTGGGGAGCTGCAGACATGGGATCCCCTGCAGATATGGGGTTTCCCCACAGATATGGGGGCCTCTGGAGTCTCCCTGCAGACATGCAAATATGGGGTCCCTTGCAGACATGGGATTCGGTGCAGATATGGAGGCCCCTGCAGACATGGGGTCTCCTGCAGACATGGGGTCCTCTGCAAATACGGTTCCCCCACAGATATGGGGTCCCCTGAATATATGGGGTCTCCCTGCAGACGCGGGGTCCTCTCGAAGTGCTCTCTGACATCTGGCACACCAGGCCCTCAGGGGCTGCTGGGCCGGTGTCAGCCACCAGGTGGCTCCTGGTGGTTGTCCAGTGAGCAAAAGGGGGGACTGGAACCTTGGCTGGTACTGCCAGTGCCCGGCCAGTACCCTGTGCCCTGTGTCCTGTGCCCAGTGCTTCAAAGCTGCCTTTGAAGCTTCTCAGGGAGCAGAGGGTCCCTCCTGCCTGCAGCCCTGTGCCCTGAGTGCCCTCTCTTAGCCCCAACACTGTCCTCCAGGGACCCCCTTTGGCCCCCAAAGCCCCAGAGTTCAGTACCCGGCAGGCGGGGGAGGCAGGCTGGGCGGGCAGCAGCGGGACCCCGTGCTGACTTTCTTTACCCTTGGATCTTTTGGGGTTTTGGGCCACACCTGCTTGTGATCAGGGCTCAGTCCCCGTGGAGCTTGGGGAACCCTTGGGGTCTCGGGGATGGGACCTGTGCCCACCTAGTGCAGGGCCCAAGTCTGCGTTGCCCACCTCACCGCCAGGGGCACTGCTGGCGCCAGAGTGACTGCACGCATCAAGGCCCTCCCTTGCCCACAGCCGGCCCTGGTTCGAATCCCTGGCACTGCCCAGAGTCCCCCAGCCCTGCCCATAGTGAGCACTGTTGGGTGTGCCCCCCACCCCCAGGGAAATAAAACCAAGTGAAACGCTTGGTGGGACTCTCATGGGGGCACTGCATCTACTCATGCCCACCACGTGCGGTTTGGCCTTGCTTTGGCGGGATTGGGGGGGCTTGTGTTCGGCCCCCCCCACTCCAGCGCCCCCTCATCTCTCCCCGTGCCAGACCCCAGCATGCCTTCTGAGACGCCCCAGGTGCAGGATGGGCCTGTGCGCTGCCCCCACCTCTCAGGGGACACGGAAGCCAAGGGGCGCCAGTGGATCCGGCCGGACACCCCCAGCAGGTGCTCCTGGCAGCTGGGCAGACCCTCCTCCGACTCCCCGCACCGCCACACTGCCCCGTAAGTCGCCCCTGACCCCTTTTCTCCAGCCCCGCCCCATGGCCACCGCACTCCGCTGCCCTGCTCTCACCCTGCTTGGCTCAGCGGCTTTGAGACTTGATGTGTTGTGTTGGGGGCAACACGCAGCAGTGCTCGGGGAGAGCGAGGTGCGGGGCTGCTGACCCTC
Organism: Sorex fumeus; assembly: GCF_029834395.1. NCBI lineage: Eukaryota > Metazoa > Chordata > Mammalia > Eulipotyphla > Soricidae > Sorex > Sorex fumeus. The sequence goes on along the minus strand of NW_026606098.1, from coordinate 5,324,597 downwards.
CCAGCCCTGCCTCGTTGCTGTCTCTCTCCTTCTCTCCTGGGCTTTGCAAGTCCCCTGGAGTGTGGGCTGCGAGCAGAATTGCAGCTTTGCGGGCCTCAGGTGGTGCCTGGAGGCCCGGGGTCCCTCCAGCAATGGGGACTTGGTGCGCTTGGGCGCTAGGAACTGAACCTCCTTTGGGCACATGGCAGTGTGCCCTCTGCATAGTTCCCGGCCCCCACATTGGGGTTTTGTTTTGGGGGCCACACCCAGCTGTGTCCTGGGGTTACTCCAGGCAGGGAGGGGGGCCCGGGGGTGCTGGGGATTGGACCCGGGTTGGCCTTCCCCGCGGGACTGTCCCAGTACCTTCTTCTCATAGCTGAGTAGGTCCAGCATGTCTGAGTGCGTCCCATCTTCTAGAGTACTTCTTGTCGAGGGACCCCTTGGCTCCCCTTGGCTCCTGGGACGCAGGCTGGCGTCTGCCCCACTGGAGGTGGCTGGGGTGGGACAAGGGACCTCCAAGGTCTCTGAGCTTCTGGAGCCATCGGTGGCGGTCAGTGTTGTGGCCTCATACTGGGGTAGCCGCAGGTGACCCCCGGAACCACAGCGTCGACCCTCGGGCCCCTCCTGTGTCTGTATGGCTACACCCACCTGCGGAGAGTGGCAGCCACACATGCCACACGGCGACGCCAATGACAGGGCCATGGGGACAGCACAGGGCAAGTGTGTCTTCTGTCCTGTCTTGTGTGTGACTTTGGCGAGTGTCCAGTGTCTTCACTGAATCCAGGCTGGGGTGTGGGTGTGGGTCTCTAAATGATCACAGACACCCCTGTTTAGGGTGAGTCCCCCCAAAATCTTGCCGAACATCCTGCAGAAGATCGGGAACACGCCCATGGTGAGGATCAACAAGATTGGGAAGGACTTTGGCCTCAAGTGTGAGCTGCGTGAGTACCCGCTGCAGGCGGGGGTGGTGGACACAGCCTAAGCCCCTTCCCGGTGCAGGTGTGGGGGGCAGTGTGGGTGCGGCTGGAACCCCTCATTCTCCTGACGCCCCTGCCCGCTCTCAGTGGCCAAGTGCGAGTTCTTCAATGCGGGCGGGAGCGTGAAGGACCGCATCGCCCTGCGCATGATCGAGGATGCTGAGCGGGCCGGCACACTGAAGCCCGGGGACACCATCATCGAGCCCACGTCGGGGAACACGGGTGGGTCCCCCAGGCAGGCCCCCGTCTTTGCCCCCCAATCTGATCCGAGCAGAGGCCGCCAGTCCTCTGTCCCCTGGGTCCATGGTGGCTTCCTGCTGGCCTCTGTTCCTCCCTGGGTTCCAAAAAGCCCCCCACCTTTGCTTCCCCTAGGACCCTCTGTCGGGACACGTTACCCCCCCGACTGGGGGGTGCAGGTGCTCCCTACTGAGTGCTCCCCACTGTTTCTCCGTGAACACACCTGCCTTAGGTGTTCTCTCCACTCACCCCTCTCTTGATGGCATCTGGGGCCCGCCCCTGGGCTGTCCAGTGGGGGTCGGGCTACAGGGCTGATGGAGGGCCATGGCGACCTCACTGCAACTGTCCCCAGGCATCGGACTGGCCCTGGCTGCTGCTGTGAAGGGTTACCGCTGCATCATCGTGATGCCGGAGAAGATGAGCAATGAGAAGGTAGAGCCCTGTGCCCGGCCCCTGGCCCCTCAGCCCCCAGCCCCCCCTACCAGCTTCCCCCCGGCTCGTCCCTGCCCCAGCCCTGCTCTGCCCAACGCACGCTCTCCCCTGCAGGTGGATGTCCTGCGGGCCCTGGGTGCCGAGATCGTGAGGACGCCCACCAGTGCCAAGTTTGATGCCCCAGAGTCTCATGTGGGTGTAGCGTGGAGGCTGAAGAGCGAGATCCCCAACTCTCACATCCTCGATCAGGTGTGTCGAGGGGGTCCCCATTGGGGAGCCACGTGGCTGGGATTTGTGAGCCTGAGGCTGGGGTGGGGGCGTGGGTAGCTGGGCCGCAGTGCCCTTGGTGGAGGCCTGGCCAGACACCAGCCTCCCTGGCATTCAAAGCTCGGCCCGTGCCCGCGGCTGTGAACCGTCGGCAGGGCCTGGCCGGTTCGTGACTCCTCTCTGTGCCCACAGTATCGCAACGCCAGCAACCCCCTGGCCCACTACGACACGACAGCCGAGGAAATTCTGCAGCAGTGTGATGGTGGGTGTCTGCGCGACCCCCTCAGCTGTCCCCTCTGAAATGCCTTCTCGAGCGTGTCCGAGGGCACCTTCCTTCTGGGACGCTGCTCGGCCTCTTACCGGGCTCGGGACATACCATGGGGTATTATTTGTGACCCCGCAGACCTTCCCATAGGAGCTGCGTTCCCTCCTGCACCGTGCTCTGGCGTCAGTGCTCCCGGGGGTGGAGTTCCAGCCTGGGCTTGTCCGCGTTGACATGAGCTCACCCCTGAGACAGGACGCTCCTGGGAAGTTTTCCCACGAACTCATGCCAAGACCCGTGGGGCTGGCGGGCTTTGCCCAGACGCTCCCTGCTTGGAGCTGGGGGCTGGTGTGGACAGTGTGGGTCTGTGCCCGGGAGCTGGCACAGGGCTGGCCTTGCCCCCCGGGTGTGTGAGAGAATTCTCTGGCTCAGCAGCACAGGCCCTGTGTGTTGGCCTGGTGCCCACCCAGGCTGGGCTGTGTGCTGAGAACAGAGCGAGGGGTCCCAGAGGCAGCTGTAGCCACCTGGGCCCACCTTGCCCTGGCCCACCCCAGAGAAATTGTGGAGGCCTGGGTGTGGCCGGGGCTTCCTCGGAGTCTGAGGAGGGACACCTGGCGGGCCTCCCCTCCAGGAAAGCTGGACATGCTGGTGGCCTCGGCCGGCACCGGGGGCACCATCACGGGCATCGCCAGGAAGCTGAAGGAGAAGTGCCCCGGCTGCAAAGTGAGTGGACGACCAGGGCTGGCTGGTGGACGGGGGCGGGGCCAGGCTGGCAGCAGTGGACAGCGCTTCTTGGTGGTCCCTACTCAGTAGCCTGAGCCTCTGCTGTGGACCCCGTGTGTGCACCTCTCCCGCCACCTACGGTGGGGTGGCATGGACCATGTGAGTGCCTGTCAAGGATTGTTCCGAGTTTGGGTTCTGAGTCTGGCTCTGTTGGAATGGTAGGACAGTGGACGGGCGCTGGCCTTGCACGGCCTGTCCTGGCTCCATCACTGGCACCACAGAGGCCCCTTGAGCCCCACCAGCCGGACCCTGAGGGCAGCTTCTGTGTCTGCCCCAGGGGGACTGAGTGGGGTGGGAAGGAGCTTCCAGAGTTGTGTGGTGTGCCGGCTGTCACTCTAGAGTGCCGGCCCAAGGGCACCCCTGTCCATAGCCAGCTCGAGGCCGGCGGGGTGTGGTTCCTGGGCAGAGGGGCTGCGGCCTGCGGAACGTGTGGCAAAGACGGCCCTGAGCCCACGTCCCTTTAGATCATTGGGGTGGACCCCGAAGGCTCCATCCTGGCCCAGCCCGAGGAGCTGAACCAGACGGACCTGACAATGTATGAAGTGGAGGGCATCGGCTACGACTTTGTGCCCACGGTGCTGGACAGGGCGGTAGGTGGCAGCCTGAGGTGCCCAGTGCCCAGCACATCCTGAGAGGGCACAGGTGGCAGAGGAGGGTGGTGCAGAAGCTTCCAGGGTGTCATGGGGCCGCAGGGCTGAGTCCCAGGGCTCTGCAGGGGACACGGGAGGGACCCTGGGTTTCAGGGTCAGCCTGTAGCCCCCAGCAGGGGCTTCTCCTGGGCCTAATGCCTGTCCCGCACGCCGACTGTCCCCCATACCGACTGTCCCCCATGCTGACTGTCCCGTCTAGGTGGTAGACAAGTGGATCAAGAGCAACGACGAGGAGTCCTTTGCGGTTTCCCGCATGCTCATTGCCAAGGAGGGGTTGCTGTGCGGTGAGGGGCTGGCGGGGACCCCTGCTGGGGGTGAGGGTTGAGATGGGCAGAGACACCTCTCCCCGGAAGTGAGGGGGGGCAGGCAGGGACCCCCTCCCCCCGGGAGTGGGGATACATTGGCAGTGGATTTACCCCATGACCGAGTGGGCAGTGCTGGGCTGGGCTGGGCGCCACCTCCAGGACCTGCAGCCCCTTCACTCCAGGTCTGTGCGCTCCAGGAGGGTTTGCAGCGACCCTGAGAGCCCACCAGCCACAGGGGCACAGGGCCCTTGCAGGAGAGCGCGCTTCTCACGGGCTGTCCCCACACACAGGCGGCAGCGCGGGCAGCACCGTGTCGGCGGCGCTGAAGGTGGCCCAGGAGCTGCAAGAAGGCCAGCGCTGCGTGGTGATTCTGCCGGACTCTGTGCGCAATTACATGTGAGTGCCCTCGAGTGGTGCCCAGCTCCTGCCGGCCAGGCTAGACCGTGCCCCTGCACAGACAGTGGCCCAGCTCCATGCAAGTCAGGCCTCGCCCCCGCCCTGCGCACGCCCAGACCACGCCCTTGTCCCGCCCAGACCACGCCCTGTACCTGACCACAGCTCTTTTGGCCACGCCCCTAGTTCCATTTTCCCCGACTCAGGCAGCCCCCCCACGTAGCAGCTCACAGCTGCGCTGGGTCGCCCACCACCCACTTCACCAGGGCAGCAGGCCTCCGGGGAGCAGAGCTGGCACCCCTGTCCCCCTCTCGTCTGTACCCCAGGCTTCCTGCACTGGGCTCAACTGTGCTTGGGCCGCCCATGGGAGTTCCCAGGTGGGAGGGTTCACTCCTGGTGACTCAAGAAGCACTGAACTAACTCTACTGTGTGTCTCATATGCTGGGTCAGCAGGTGCACACATGTGAGGTGTGTGCACGTGTGAGTTGAGTGCAAGCACTGTGGGGCACTGGTGTGTGAGGTCAGTGAGTCAGTATTCACAAGTGTGAGTGCGTGAGCATACGTTTGTGAGTGAGGTAAGTGCATGTGTGTATGGGTGCATGTGTATATATGTGAGTGCATGCGTGTATGCAAATTTGAGTGTATATACGTATAAAATGCATGTGAGTATGTGTGTGATCATGTGTACGTGTGTGTGCATGTGCAGGCACAGTCGTGCTTTGCAGGGTGTTCTTGCTGCGTTGGGTGGGGAGGGGTCCCACCGGACCCCAGGGGCAGAAACCTGCCGTGACACTGAGCTTAGGAGCCATCCTATGTCCTGGTCACCAAGGCTGTCAGCCCGCAGGAGTCTGGTGTCCGACGGAGGCTCTCGCACACGGAGTGCTGTGGGGTGTGGGGGCAGGGCCGCAGGGTGGGCAGTGAGGAGCCCTTCCTGCAGGTCCAAGTTCCTGAGCGACAAGTGGATGCAGCAGAAGGGCTTCCTGGAGGAGGCGGCCCTGGCGGGGAAGAAGCCATGGTGAGCAGTCCCGCCCGTGCCCGTCACGACCTTGACCCTGCGCTCCCGGGAGGCCGCTGAGCCCTGTGACTGGTCTCCGGCAGGTGGTGGCACAGGAAGGTGCAGGAGCTGAAGCTGGCGTCGCCGCTCACGGTGCTCCCCACGGTGCTCTGCGAACACACTATTAAGATCCTGCGCGAGAAGGGCTTCGACCAGGCGCCGGTGCTCGACGAGTCGGGGTGCGTCTGGGGGGGCGTGGGGGATGGCGGGGGGCTGCAGGGCTGGCGCTGACCGTGTCCCTCTCCCCAGGGAGATTCTGGGCGTGGTGACGCTGGGGAACATGCTGTCATGTCTGCTGGCCGGGAAGGCGCAGCCCGGGGACCCGGTCCGCAGCGTCCTCGAGAAGCAGTTCAAGCAGGTAGGGGGGCTGCAGCGAGCGGGCCTGGTAGCACGTGGCTGGCAGGCCCACGTGCTGCACACGTGCCCCCAGCCCCACTCCCAGTGCCAAGCCCTGGCCTCGCCTATGGCCCTGCACACGCCTGGCCTCGCCCCCAGCCCCGCCCCCAGTGCTGGAACACGCCCCAGCCCCGCCTATGGCAAATGGTGCTGCTTGAGCTTCGGCCCCGCCCACGGCCCCCACACTCAAGCCTCGACCCCGCCCACAGCACCCCATGGAAGCCTCAGCCCTGTCCGAGGCGCTGCACACGAGCCTACCTGGCTCCGCCCATGGTGCACACGCACCTCAACCTGCACCCCACCCACAGTGCTGCACGCGAGCCTGGGCTCAGGCTCCGCCCACGGTGCTGCACGAGCCATAACCCCGCCCCCAGAGTGCACACGACCCTCCGGCCCCGCCCCCAGCTCTGCGCACGCGCCTCACTGCACGCGGCCCCACCCGGGTGCTGCGCACGAACCTCACACGTCTGAGTGTTGGGCAGGTTCTAGAATGTTCGGGGAGAGGCCGCATCACCCCCCGCGCCCCGGGTGAGTGTGAGCGGGCGTCTGACGCGGCCGTCCGCAGGTGCGGCCGTCGGACACGCTGGGCCAGCTGTCACGCGTGCTGGAGAGCAGCCCGTTCGCCCTGGTGCTGCAGGAGCAGATCCAGTGTGAGTGGGGCGCGGGGCGGGGCGGGGACCCTCAGCCGGCGCCGCCTCACGGCCCGGCCGGGAGAGGTGGGACATGTCCTCGCGGCTCCGACGCCGCCCCGCCCGCGTGGCCGGGCCCGGCGCTGGGAGGGCGGGCGGACGGACAGACAGGCGGACTGAGGGACCAACGGACGGACAGACCCGCGGGCGGGCGGCGCCCGGGGCGGGACGCGACTCCCGGCCGGCGCGCGGTGACGCCCACTCCCCTGCAGACACCCAGAGACACGGCGTGTTCGCGGTGGTGACGGCCATCGACCTGCTGGACTTCGTGGCCGCGGGCGAGAGGGACGGGAGCCGCCCGGGGAGCGGCTAGGCCGCCGGAGCCGGCCAGCCCCGGACCGACCCAGACCGACCAGCGGCGCTGTGGGGAGTCCGGGAAGCCTCGGGAAGCCTCTAGAAGCCTCTAGAAGGCGAAGGGCTGCGAGCGCTCCGCTGGGGCCGGGCGGGGCGGGGCGGGGCTTCTCAGCTGCGACGAGTGTGCGCGTCCCTCCGTGGGCAGCGCTGACCCACCCCTCTGTCCTCGGGGCCGCACATAAACGGATCTGCACGCTCGGGCCTCCGCGTCCAGCTCCTTGTCTCGGGACAGCCGCCGCACCCCGGCGTCCCCCGCTCTGACAGGCAGGGACCCTGCGCCCCCGCCCCGGCAGCGCCGCACCCCTGCGACAGGCGGGGACCCCGCCACCCGCACCCTGGCCTCCTGGCCTCGCCCCACTCCTCCCTGTAAGACCCCGCAGGCAGGGAGAGCACAGGCGGTTGGCGCGGGGTCTGGCCCAGCACCGCGAAGCTAAAGGACGACACAACAGCCCCCCTCCCGGCGCCCTCAGCTCCGGGCGCGGCTGCTGCAGCTTTTGGGCTCTCCCTAGCCGCTGCCCCAGCCTGGGGTGCCCTGCCCTGTGTGACGGCTGCTTTCGGCGCGCCTGGGGGGAGCCCCGGAACAGCTGGTGTCAGGGCCCCGACCTGGCAGGCTGCGACTCCCCGAGTGGCTTTGCTGCCTCTGAAGGGTCGTTTATGGGCTCTTGTCCCACACGGGCTTCGGCTTGCGGGACCACGTGGGTGCAGTGCGCGGCCAAGCCCAAGGCCTGTGCTGCTTCTCGAGTCTGAGCTGAGTCCCAACCCCCGACCCATCACAGTTCCAGAAAGACAATGAATGGGAAGAAGTGACCAGGGAGGCCATTTTGAGACAGGAGTGTCAGCAAGGCCCAGGGCAGTGGGGGACACTCCGGCCTGCCAAGACACCCTGGAAGGTCCCAGAATGGGGTTGGCCCAGCTTGCAGGTGCTTTGACATGGGGGTGGGGACAGAAGATGAACCCCGGAAACACCCGGAAGGGGTGCAGGCGTGTCCCCTTGAGAACGTCCAGGGGGCGGGAAGATGGTATAGATGGGAAGGTGTTGACCTGGTACATGCTGACTTGCTTCCGTCCCTGGCTCCAGGTCAGGTCCCCCAAGCCCCAGTAGGAGTGACCCTGAGCACAGCTGGGGGAGCCTAAAAACCAACAGCATCCTGAACATTCTATAAGGACCCTCTTTTTTTTTTTTTTTTTTGCTTTTTGGGTCACACCTGGCAATGCACAGGGGTCACTCCTGGCTCTGCACTCAGGAATCATTCCTGGCGGCGCTCAAGGGACCATACGGGATGCTGGGAGTCGAACCCGGGTCGGCCGCGTGCAAGGCAAACGCCCTACCCACTGTGCTATCTATCCAGCCCCTCTTTTTTTTCTCCTTTTGGGTCACACCTGGCAGTGCACAGGCTTGTGCACTCAGGAATTAGTCCTGACAGTGCTTGGGGGACCATATGGGATGCTGGGAATCGAACCCGGGTCGACCACGTGCAAGGCAAACGCCCTACGTGCTGTGCTATTGCTCCAGCCCCAAGGACCCTCTTCTGTTGTGTGTTGGGGTCACTCCTAGCAGTGGTGCCTGTGACGGCCCCATCCTGCAGGCAAGCCCGGGTGCGGTCCCTCCACTGTCAGTACCCTCTGGCTCTCGTGCCAGGGATCTATGTTCTTAGACTCCAGAGTCTGAACCCTCTGTCCCGCGCCCCCCCACCCACCCCATGTCCGAAGAACCAGAGCCTGGGAAGCCTCTGACCAGCCATCACTGTCCTGACCCCACCTGGTGCCCCTGGGCAGCAGAGCTCGGTGCTGCTCTGTGCGGGTCACCCTTTGCTCACAGCAGGTTATCTCCCTCCCCCCTCCCCCCGAGGGTGCAGCCAAATCCTCCGAGCCTGACTCAGTTCCAAGGTGACCGAGAAGCCCGCCCCAGCCCCTTCCCCTCTGCCCCCTCAATCTCTACCTCAGGACCGGACCCCACACAGCTGCCTGAGTGCCAGCCACTGCTGACGCTGCTACCAGCAAGCAGGAGGTCACCTTCCCTCCAGGGCATACCACAGACAGACCCCTTCTACACACACACTCCACAGACATGGACCCCTTCTATACACACACTCCACACAGACCCCTCCTACACACACCACAGACACAGACAGACCCCTTCTACACACACACTTCACACACAGACACACCCACACTAACGAGAGACATGCTACATACTACACACAGACTCAGACACATTCTACACACATACACATAGACATAGATCACAGATCATCCTGTTATTCGTCGATTGCCTCGAGCAGGCCCCAGTAATGTATCCTTCATCCTGGCCCTGAGGTTATATTCAAGGCTCTATAGGAGAATGAGACCCATCATTGTTACTGGTATTTGGCATATTGGGTGCGCCATGGGGAGTTTGCCAGACTCTGCCATGTGGGCAGGCTACATTCGGTAGCCTGCCAGTTTGTCAAAGTAGGAATGAGATGTCATAAGATGTCGCGCGGCCGCGAATGATATAAAAAACATAGGCATAGAGACAAACTTTATTACACACACACTCCACACGGAGACAGACACCCCTTGTACACACACACGAAGAGACAGACACAGACCCCTTCTACACACAGACCCACACTAACAGACATCCTATATACATTCTACACATAGACTCAGATACATTCTACACACACACACATTCTAAACACACTCCACATAGACACATTCTAGACACACGGACACATTCTACATACACACAGAGACCACATGGTGAGACATGCTACACACACACACACACACACACACTGGCTGTCCCAGGTACTGGCATGTGGTGCCTCTGGGTGACCCTGAAAACAGCTGGTCCCTGCTGGATGCAGCCTTGAGGGTACTCGACCGCATGCCCTGGGAGCCACACACAGCCTGTCCGCTCCTGCAGCCCTGCCCAGCACAGCAGCACCCACTATCCTCCATGCTGTTGGCCTTGTCCCAAACCTGTGTGGTGGGGGCTGCTGTCCAGCTTATCCCGCTTCAGGGAACTGCTCTGGTATGGGCGAGGTGGGGGCCTCTGCCCACAGGGGCAGGACGGGGCGGCCTGCGCTTAGGGCTGGCCCCGGGCTCAGCCCAGGAAGTCCAAGTCCGTCCCACCCTTTCCGCAGCCACGAGTCTAGGAGCTACTTGGGATGAGGGGACACCGTCTCAGGGCAGGCTAAGCACAGGCCAGGCCCCTGCCCAGTCAGGCTGCAGAGGGAGGGGCCCAGGGTGGGGTTCTAGGCTTTGGGCAGCTCCCACCATGGGCCCTGCAGGCAGACCAGAGTCAAGACCAGCCCAACCTATGGGGGGACAGGCTGGCATGCCCTGAAGGGGCCACTCATCCAGTACCCTCTGTCCACTGCTCACTCATCCACTCACTTGCCCGCCCACTCGTCCATTCAGCTGGAACACAGAGTGATGCGTGCTAGTCCGGCACCTGGCCCCAGGGCTGTGCACCGACTCTAGCCTGGCGTGTTTGAGCTGGCGCCATAGAGCAGTGCTGTGGAGTGCAGGAGAGGCTATCACAGGAGCTGCTGCCCACGACGAAGCCCAAGACCCCCTGTCCACTCCCAAGTGTGGCCGCAGTGGAGCGGCTTGACTGAGCATGGCTGTGGGAGTGAGGCGGCAGATCTGAACAGCAAACACGTGCCAAGAGGTGTGTTGGATTTTCGTGTTTTGAGACTAGTTGCTTCACAAACAAGAGGGTGGTTACAGTCTGCACGGCTGGCCGGGCCCTCCCGCGCCCAGCACGAGCCTCTCCACTTTCCTGACACATCCAGGCTGGAGGGAAATGAAAAGCAACTCGGGGTTCCCACAACAGCCCGTCTGGCCGCACCCCTCCTCCCTCCGCACCCTGCCCCGCAAAGGCATCCACGTGCCCAGCTAAGGAGCTGGTGGCTGGGGTGGCCGTGTTCTGATAGTCCGACCAGTCAGCTGAGATTAAGTCCGCAGGATGGGTGTGTGTCTGTCGGTCTGTCTGCGCTGACCAGGCCTGCTCCACGGGTCCTTCCAGAACAAAGTGGCTCCAGCTTAGCACTCCCCCTGCGCCCCACCCCATGCCCCTGGGGCTCCCTGGAGCAGGGGCACAGCCTCCTGGAGCCCCCTGACTCTACAGCTCTGAGGAAAGAAACCAACACCCAGAGTTCCTCTTGCCCCCGGGGCAGGCCAGCGCCGTGAGGCCGCTCGGAGCTGGGGGTTGACATCAGAGATTGTGACAGAGTCTACTCGGTAGCCATTCTGTCCTTGCGGGACACCCAGACAGCGCTCGGGAGTCGCTTCTGGGCCAGACATGTCCATCAGCAGCGCCCGGCACTCACCAGCCCGAACTCACCAGACGGCAGTTAGGCTCCGAGCAGGCGTGAGGCACCCTCTGGGAGGAGGGGCTGCAGGGCGGGCAGGGCCCCCCTGGCCAGCTGCCTCTGGGTGGGGTCTTCCAATGTGGTCCGCACAGAACATCCACATTGAAACTGGAAGCGCCTGTCATTTCCTCTCTAGAAATTTTATCCTCAATATAGTCATGATCCAATTCATAACCAATTTACAAAAATAGCTTTTTATCCAATAATTCCAGCAAGGTAAAAATAGGAGTTTCTTTTTACATACAGCAAATGGCAGAGGCTGGCGGGCGGGCGGCGTGCTCCCTGCACGCAGCCGCGCCCACTGGCAGTTTGTCCTAAGGTGCAGAAGCTTCCTTGGAAGCCCCGGGCCGAGCCCAGCCCTGAGGCCTGCTCCGAAGCCCGGGGCCGGGCACCCGCCGCCCGGAACCCCCCTTTGACTCTCCACCCCGCGCTCGGCCAGCGCTACTGCAGGGAGTCACTGTGCTCCAGCACCAGCCCGCTCATGTGGCCGGGGGTCAGCCCCGTGCCGCCGTCCCCCGTGCTGTCCTCTGACTCGTCCTCGCTCTGCTCCGCCATCATCACCTGCTGCACGGCCAGCGTGGCGCCGTCCGAGGACAAGGACTGCAGGCTGTCCACGCTCATGCTCACGGGCGTGGCAATGGTCACCACGGCGCCTGCGGACGGCAGGGCCAGCGCTCAGCGCACGGGGCCCAGGCCCGCCACGGGGCTGGGGGACACGACGGGTCCTGCTGAGCGGTCTGGAAGGTGTGAGGGTGCATGTGGCATGTGTGGGCATGTGTGGGCACGTGTGCGCGTGTGGGTGTATGAGGAGTGTCAGTGTATGTAGTCTGTATGCAACGGGGAAGGCTGTATGCGGGGGATGTGTAGGTGTGTACATGGGGTGTGTTCAGGTGGGCGTTTGGGGGGTGGGTCTGGGGTACATAGGACAGAGACTCTCAGGGAGAGAACCACAGGCCAAAGGCTGTCCTAGGTGGGGGGGCAGAGGAAGCCACACCGCCCCCAGAGGGGCTGAGGAGAGCAGCAGGTGGGCAGGCGCCTGGGGGTCTCCCCTAGGCCGCATCCTGGACTAGGATGTGCTGCATGGTGGGGGTCAGGTGGGTCCCACATGCCCAACACCCACCTTCCGACATGGCCAGGTCGCTGGGAGCCGGCTGGGTGGCACCAGACGCGATGGAGTCAGGCCAGAACCTCTGAACGGGCCTGTTCTGGGCTGTCTTCTTCTTTGTCTTCGGTGTCTCTGAGCAGCTGGAGTCCAGCATGGGCTGAAGGATGCGCCTCCTGGCATTGATGAACCTGGGCAAGCATGAGGACTGTCAGGACAGTGGCCACCTCATGTCACTGCTTCCCAGCCTGCCCAGAGCACATGCGCCCCTCAGCCCTGAGCAAAGTGATGCAGGAGGCCAGGGCAGGGATGATGGGGTGTGGGCATGAGGCTGCCGGTGTCACCACCTGGCTCTGCACCCCAACAAGGCACTTTACAGCATGAATGGGGTGGGGGAACAACTGGCCTCCAGAGAGAGGGGCCCCCCACACCCATGTGCAGCCATCACACACAGCCACGCAGGCGCAGCACTATCCGAGGGGAGCTGGGAACCGTCCAGTGGGGGCTGAGCGCCGTCTGAGGGGCTGAGTGAGTGGGGGACAGGCCTGTCTGTCAGCCGGAGGCAGTTGGTTGCTTTCGAGCTCACCAGTTGTTGACCTGGAGCAGCGTGAGGTTCGTCTGTGCCGCGATCTGCTTCTTCTCGTCCTCCGTGGGGTAGGGGTGCTGTAGGGAGGGGCTCACATTGCGGCCAGGGGCAGCGCATGCTGGAGTCGACCCCGGGGTCCCCGCAGATAGGGTCGGGAGGGGTGACTTCTGGCACCCCCCCCCGACAGCCCCCAACCGCTGTGCCCACCGCTCTGGGACAGCTCAGGTTCTGAGGGATGCCCCGGTGTAGACGGCAGGACACAGACAGACTGGGGGGTGCCGAGAGCCGGGCTGGCCCGCCCTTCCTGCGCTCACCCCGATGTGCTGGAAGAGCCAGGAGCGCATGACGTTGGTGGCGTGCTTCGGCAGGACGCCCCTCTTGTTCTTGGCCGAGCCGTCATCCTGCTGCAGGACACTCAGGTCCTGGTTCAGCTGTAGCTGTAGCTGTGCGGGGACACGTGTCAGGCCCATGGCCGGGACCTGAAAGCTCAGTCCCGCGGTTCCCCACGGCTGCTCCTGCCACAAGGGCCCCAGTCACGGAGGCCCCGGCCCCGACCTCCCCAGAGGGGCCCAGACTGGGCGGCCAGACTGCACTGGAAGCGGGGGGGGGGGGGGGGGGGGGAGGGCAGGGCGACACGACGACTGCAGAATAGCCAAGGGAGGGAGCGACAGGGGTGTTGGATCTCCCCATGACACAGAGGGACCGGCCACAGGGGGTGGGAGCACCCTTGCTGGGCAGGGCCGGGCAGGAGGTTGGACATAGCTGCCCCGGGAAGGGGCAAACACAGACACGGTCCTTGCCGAGCCAGGTGCGGGCACCCCAGACACTCCATGATGGCGGGAATGATGTGTCAGTTCAGGGCCAGCCTAGTGCCTGGAGCTGCCGCGGGACCCCAAGGACCCACCACGAGGGCTGGCTTGGGTGGCTGAGTGGCAGCTGGGTGCCTGCTTTGGGCCCAGAAGCCGCACCAAGACTAAAAACCGCCGGCTGCACCCATGGCTCAGCCGTTTCTCCCCCTCCCTGACTAGCTGGCTGCCCGCGGCATGCTGTGGAGGAAAACCTCCCTGTGCCAACCTTCTGGAGCCCCGGGATGGGCATGTGCCCCGTCAGGCTGGCTCTGTGTGGCTGCAGCCTGCCTGAGTGCCAGCCTGCAAACCGCAGCAGCCCTGGCCGTGGACCTGGTTCCTGCTGGGTTGCTGCCGCTATCACTGCCTGGGCCAAGGGGCACGCACTGCCAGCAGGTCAACCTGGACACGTCGGGCAAGGGCATTAGAGGCCTGAGGGCGCCTTCAGGCTTCTGGGCACCCCAGATCTACCACTGTGCCTCTGGCCAGACCCTGCAACTCAGGACCAAGTTTCCCGAGAAACTGAAGGGCCAAGAGTCAGGTCTGTGTAGCCACACCCACAAATGCCCACAAACCCCCTCCACTCAGCCCCACATGCTCACTTATTGGCCTTGCTTCAGAGACCCCCAAATAAACCTCCAAACAGATCAAAGTTAAACTCGGACCCGCGCAAGGCTGAACAGACTGGGGTAGATCAGAGGGGAGGGTCTGCCTGGTGCCCGCCCAGACAGTGCCCCGGCAGCCGCTTGCTCCCACAACCCAAATTGCCACCATGCCCCACCCAAACTCCACTCTCTTGGGACAGACCTCACCAAGATACAGTCTGCTGAAAATTTGGGCATGTGGGTTTTGTGACTGAAACCTCCAGGCCTCCTCAGAGTTAGAATGGGCTACTTCCCCCCACATCCCTTTTCCTCTGGAAGTCCCAACAGTCACGTCCACCCCCCAAAGCTGCCACCTGGTAAAAAAGGCTACTCCAGCCATACCTTCCAGATAAAAACATTGGACGCCCTGAACAAAAACAATCACCTCTTAGTACCATAGAGGCAGGCAAGGAAGGGGGGATGTAGGGGGATGGTAGCAGGGAAACTGGGGACATAGCTGGTGGGAAACGTACACTGGTGGAGGGATGGATGTTGTAACTTTGGATGACTGAAACCCAGTCATAAGGAGCTTTTGTGATGGTCTATCTCACAGTAATTCAATTAAAAAAAGAAGAATGTGAGTGAATGGGACTGTGAGTGTGTAAGAATGAGTGTGTGTGAGTGAATGTGAACATCTGAGTGTGGATTGTGTGTAAGAATGGGTGTGTATGAGTTCATGTGTAAGTGTATGTGTGTGTCAATGTGTGTAGGTGTGTGTGAATGTGAGAAGTGACTGAACCCTTGTGAGTGAATGCATGAGTGTGAATGCGTGTGGATGTGAATGCATGAGGCTGTGTGGGTGTGCATGTGACTATAGAGTGAAGTGTGCGTGTGTGAGTGTGAGAGTGAGTGTGAGTGCATGTGTAGGGGCGGGTGCACCTGAGGGTCTGAGTTGAATGTGAGTGTGCACGTGAGTATGGACGGATGTCAGAGAAGTGCAGGAGCAGGGGAGTACACATGTGAATATGTGAGAGTTACATGAGTGTGATGTCCCATCTGTGATGTATGTGTTCCATGCGTCTGTGCTGCATGTGCATCTTGTGTGGGTGATGTGTGACATGCCCACTAGGCCCAGGAGATCCGTGGGCCTCTCCAGGCCCCCTGGGAAGTACGCGTCTACGCAGCCCCCACTGTTTGCTTCTGGCTTCCCAGACCCCTCTAGGCTGCGCACAGAGGCAGAGCAGGGGAACTGGGAGCCCGAGAACCTAGAGCTAGACTGTTCCCTCCCCCGACACCGTGCTGCATGTCCACACCCCAACAGTTTCCATCCCGTGTCCACCCCCCCACAGTGTCCACACCCCCGTTTCGACCCCCCAGCGTCCACCCGCCCCACGCATCGTTCACAGACACCTGAGAGTTCTGGATCCTGATGGTCCCGGGCGACAGGGCCTGGGTCACAACCTGGCCTTGGGGCGTGACCACTGTGACGGGCTGGTAGACGGTGCTGCCTGCAAGGGAAGAGCCACTTCAGACCCGCTTCAGACCCTTGGCAGGGGTGTTGGGGAACTGGGCCCCTTCAGGCCTGGCCCTCGGGCAGCGAGACCTCACGGCCCTGGGTAGTTACAGGGCTGGAGTCAATTCCTAAGGGGCTGGGCAGGGCCTCAGAGGGTTGAGCACGTGCCTGCATGCAGGAGGCCCAGGTTTGAGGCAGGGTGGGCCCTGAGGCACCCCAACGCCTGGCTGGATTTCCTGGGCACTGCTGGGTGGGGTGCGATAGGGCAGGCGAGGTCGGGATGGCGAACTGGGTTGGGGGCCAGGGTCCGGGGTTGAGCCCAGCTGGCCATGTTCCAGATGCACTTCAGTGAGGGTCTCTCTGGTGGCTGTGGTGCCACATGGCGACCTCGGAACTGCATCATTAGTTGCTAGTGTCATCACAGCATGACTCCAGACACGCGGAGAACACACCCAGAAGCCTGGTCTGTGAGGACTCGTGAGGCCTCTGCTGCACCCTCATAGATGGGGTGAATGCAGTTCCCACAGCTGCGGCACTTGGGAGGGGCCCAAGCGGGCGCCCAGCAGCCTGAGACTGGCCGCGGCCAGCGATACCCTCCAACCCAGCGTGGGGCCCCCGCGAGAGCCCTGGCGTCCTACCTGCCACGGTCGCCATGGCCACGTTCCCCTGCTGCAGCGCAGACGCCGGCACCACGAGTCCCTGGGGGCTGAGCGTGCCCGTGATGGCACTCTGCAGCTGCTGCCGGGCAAAGCACGGGCAGGGTCACGGCGGGCCCCGCCTACAGGAAGGGTCGGCTGGCTGGGGGGCCCCTGGAGGTCTGCAGGCACCAAATGATGCCCAAGTTGGCATGGAAGGACGAAGGGCAGATAACTGACCTGACGCTGGGGCGGGAGAGAGTGCAGGCCGCAGACCAAGCCGATGGAGAGATGGGAAGGGAGGGAGGGGGGAGGGAAGGGAGGGAAGGGGGAGGGAGAGAGGGAGAGGAGAGAGGACAGAGCCGCCTAGCCAAGATGCCTGGCTGACTTCCCAGACGGTGCGGAAGCGTTTTGGGCACAGAAGGGGTGTCTCTGGGCCGCGGGCCTGGGCCTGCTGCGGGCACCAGCCTGCCCAGGACCTTTCCCCAGGAAGGGGAGGAGTGGGAGCTACAGAGCCCCAAGGTACTTTTAGCCTCACGTGCCTTCCCAGCCATGCTCCTTCAGCAGGTCACCCCAGCACTGCCAGGCAGGGAGCCTCCAGGCTGCCCCTCGGGCTACTCAGGGGACGGTGTGTGTTTGGGGCTACGCTCAGTGGTGCTGGGGGCTAGTCCCAGTGTTCAGCTCAGGTACGGCCCCTGAAAGGGCATCTGCACCCCGTACCCAATGGGGCCTGACGTCTAGAATGATCAGAGTTAGAGGCTCAGAAGGGGGCGTGGAGAGGGTGGGATTGGGTGCATGCGAGAGTGTGTGCAGGTGTGCGTGTGCATGTGTTATGTGTGTGCATTTGTGTATCGGTGTACATGTGTGCATGTGTGTCCAAGTGTGTGCATGCATGTACACGTGTGGGGGAGTGCTCCGCGCACCTGGGCCTGCACGGGGGAGTAGGGGCTGCCGGGCTCCCCGCTCAGCAGCGTCTCACTGTTCATCTTGGTCTTCAGGCAAGCGATGTAGCGGCTGCAGAAGTCCTTGCACAGCTCGTTCACCTTCTCCAGCTCCAGCAAGTGGATCCGCAGCACCTGGATGGCCTTCACCATCTGCAGGCAGGGAGCCAGGTCCGCTATGGGCACCTCACAGCCACAGGAGCTGCCTGAGGCCAGTGCCCCCGCCGGAGCCCGGGACTCCCCGGACAGTCTTCACCAGCACCTGGACACTTATTAGGGCCTGGACTCTCCCGTCAGGGCCTGGACACTCTCCACCAGTGGCCAGCACCCAGCATCCACCCACCCCAGCCGGCACCTGTTTCTCACGGAGGCCGGGGGCGACCCAGCCGTCTCAATGCTCAGGGGGAGGGGGAGCCAGGGGGTGGGGGTGGGAGACCCCGCTCTGGCTCCCAGTGGCAAGAACGGCTATTCCTCAGGTGCACTTACTAAGTTGTCGGTCTCGGGGTCCTCACAGAAGAAGGGCTTTCCCTCCTTCTCCTGCTTCCGCACAAAGTTTTCGATGTCCACATCGAAGCTGGCAGATGTGGTGGCCTCAGAGCCCTGTGTGGACTGCTCGCACTTCTCGAACAGCAGGGCCAGCAGTGGGAACAGGGGGTGCCTGCGGCAGGAAATAGGCGCCTGCACCTTCCAGGAGGTCTGTGGGGCGTGGTGGGACCCTCATGCCACACCCCGGCCCTCCGACCCCCCAGAGGCTCAGGCCCAGCTCCCCCATGCAATCCCCAGGCCTCCCAGCACCATGGGGGACCGACACCGCCCACGCCATGTGCAGACAGGATGGGACGGGCAGCCGGTCCCCAGGGGTCAGGGGCTGTGGGGACCCGCGAACAGTCCAGCATCCTGCGTCCCGGCACTGCCCTGCCTCAGTGCATCCGCCTGGCTCGGGCACCGTCTGTCACTGTGACAGGTCCCCCAAGTCAGGGCACTGAGTTGCTCCAGTTTATTTTTCAGAATCATCCCAGCGAGGGGTCAGAGACAGAGGGCAGTGGGAAGGGCACTTGCCAGACCCCTAAGAGTGAGCGACTCCTGAGCACAAGGCCAGAAAATGACCCAAACAAGCCCCAAGCTGCCCACTGTAGGCCGTAACTCTTGAGATGTGCTGGACCAGGCAGGCTCGGGACAGGGAGTCCAGTTGGCCAAGACTTCCATGGCCACGACCACCACTCAGGCCTCTGTGGCCAGGTCACGCTTGTCCACCGGCGTGGATGGCCCTGGAGGACACGGCCCTGCCTCCCTCCCTGGCGAGGCCTGGCCATCCACCTGGACACAGCAGGACGGGCCTAAGTGAACGCATTTCAGTTGGCCGACGTGGCCTCACCAGAGCTGGGCTGACTGGACAACACGTCCTGCCTCCAGTCCCAGGACAAGCGCCCCTGGTCACTCAGCCAGCTTTTGTATCTGAGCCCGAGGCTGTCCTTCCACACGCAGCCAGGGAGCCCATGGCACCCACACGTCCACCTGGCCCGAGGCCCTCTCACAGCCCCGGCCTGCACCTACCTGTAGATGGCCTGCTTGTCGGCGTCCATGGGGGTCTGGGAGCCCACGGGCGGCGAGCTTACGGCTTCCACATCGGGCTCGGAGCACGTGGGGTCCTGCTCTGTCTTCAGCTCTGTCACCACCTGCATCTGCGAAGGGCCCGTTACAAACCCCCTGCAGGCGTGTGCCACCCGGCTCCATCCCTGGCACGGCCAGGGCAGCTCGAACCCCAAGCAAGGACGCCAGAAAGGAGTCGACGGAGCACAGCCAGGTGGGCATGGGGACCCGCCACGTGCTTTGCCTTACCCCCGCAGGTACCCCGGTGCCCTGGGCAAAGACTGGCCACTGTGGGGGCATCTTCTGCTGGCACAGCCTTGTCTGGGTCGCCGGGGACAGTGGCTGAGCTGCGGCTGAGAGGCACAGCAGGCCCCAAGCAGGGATGTTAGGGACAGCATTTCCGGAAGAAAAGCACCCAGCCCTGCCCATGGCCTGCAGGGAGAGAACCTCCAGCGACTCCTGCTGGGGGCCTGATGTCTTCTGGGAGTGAGCAGGGACCCCGGAGTAGGAGGGGCCCGGGGGCATCGGTGCCCCTAAGAACCCCCCCCCCCCCCCGCTCCTCTGCTGGCTGCCCCTGGGGGCCACAGCCCAGCTCCAGCCTGTGGGCAGTATCACACATATGCCCCATGGCACAGCTAGTGTCCACTGCTGGCACAGGGCAGCAGGCCACAGGCAAAGAGCACAGAAAATGGGGCCCCACACGGGCACGGGGCCATGGCCGTGCCCACCTGCTGCCCGTCCTGGTAGCTGTCTATGCTCAGCGTCTGTGTTGCCATCATGGTGTGCGACGCCCGCGTCCCACCTCACATCATCGTGCATCCGAAGCACAAGGCATCTAGGAAACGAAACCCAGAGAGGGTCACTCGGCAGCACCAAGCACCCCCATGGCCTGCAGCCCTCGTCCCCTCCCCAGGACTCGCTGGCCTCTCTCTGCCCGGGGTATCCATCAGCACGTGTGCACACGGCAAGAGCCCGCGTGGACTGCGTGCTGTGCGGGTCAGACGAGTGCCAGGGCAGGCAGGCAGGGCCAGCAAGGGGACAGGAGGGCTGAGGAATCAGCATGGCGGAACAGGGGTGAAGGCAGAACGCAGGGCAGGCAGTGGGGAGTCTGGGGCGAGGGGAGGGTGTTACCGGGAGACACTGGGAGCTGAGGGAGGGTTGTGGGCGGGAGTCAGGCTGGTGTGCGGGGATACTGTTATGGGCGGGGTCAGGGTGGTGGGTGTGGACACTGCTGTGGGCGGGGTCAGGCTGGTGGGCGGGGACACTGCAGTGGGCAGGGCCAGGTTGGCGGGCGGGGACACTGCTGTGGGCAGGGTCAGGCTGGTGTGCGGGGACTGCTGTGGGCGAGGTCGGGCTGGTGGGCGGGGACACTGCTGTGGGCAGGGCCAGGCTGGTGGGCGGGGACACTGATGTGTGCAGTCAGGCTGGTGGGCGTGGACATTGAAGTGGGCAGGGCCAGGTTGGTGGGAGGAGACACAGCTGTGGGCAGGATCAGGCTGGTGGGCGGGGACATTGCAGTGGGCAGGGCCAGGTTGGTGGGCGGGGACACTGCTGTGGGCAGGATCAGGCTGGTGGGCGGGGACTGCTGTGGGCGAGGTCAGGTTGGGCGGGGACACTGCAGTGGGCAGGGCCAGCTTGGTGGACGGGGACACTGCTGTGGGCAGGATCAGGCTGGTGGGTGGGGTCAGGTTGGTGGGCGTGGACACTGCTGTGGGCGGGATCAGGCTGGTGGGCGGGGACTGCTGTGGGCGAGGTCAGGTTGGTGGGTGGGGACATTGCACTGGACAGGGCCAGGTTGGTGGGCGTGGACATTGAAGTGGGCAGGGCCAGGTTGGTGGGCGGAGACACAGCTGTGGGCAGGATCAGGCTGGTGGGCGGGAACTGCTGTGGGCGAGGTCAGGTTGGTGGGCGGGGACATTGCAGTGGGCAGGGTCAGGCTGGTGGGCGGGGACACTACTGTGTGCAGTCAGGCTGGTGGGCGTGGACACTGAAGTGGGCAGGGCCAGGTTGGTGGGCGGAGACACAGCTGTGGGCAGGATCAGGCTGGTGGGCGGGAACTGCTGTGGGCGAGGTCAGGTTGGTGGGAGGGGACATTGCAGTGGGCAGGGCCAGGTTGGTGGGCGGGGACACTGCTGTGGGCAGGATCAGGCTGGTGGGCGGGGACTGCTGTGGGCGAGGTCAGGTTGGGCGGGGACACTGCAGCGGGCAGGGCCAGCTTGGTGGACGGGGACACTGCTGTGGGCAGGATCAGGCTGGTGGGTGGGGTCAGGTTGGTGGGTGGGGACACTGCTGTGGGCGGGATCAGGCTGGTGGGCGAGGACACTATTGTGGGCGGGGTTAGGTTGGTGGGCGGGGACACTGTTGTGGGCGAGGTCAGGTTGGTAGGCGGGGACATTGCTGTGGGTGGGGCCGTGCACTGGAGTGTTCCAGTGATGGGTGGGGTCAGGGCGGTGGGCGGGGCTTCAGGTTGTGGGTGGGGTCCTGGCTCCCACCTGCTTGAGTCCTGGCCAAGCCACACCTCCTGCAGTGGGGCCCAAGTGGAGCAGCTTCTGGGGCCTGCAGGGGAGAGAGGGCACAGCTGAGGGCATGGCCGAGGGTCAGTGGTCAGGCAAAAGGAGGCTCTGGGAGGTGACAGTATCCCTGTGCCACCATGGAGCCAAAGGCCAGCTGGCCAGGGGTCCCCTGTGCTCCAGGCCAGGCCCAGGGCTTGGGATGACTGAGAAACGCCATCTCTGTCGACATGGTCTGCGCCCCTGACCGGGGTCTTTGGAATTGGGGGACCCCGGGAGACCAGAGTGATGCAGCCACCGCTGTGACACCCCACTCAAGCCCCCAGAGGGTCCTCCCCTCTGCCCGGCACCATCCTGAACTCTGGGCACCTGGATTCAGCCCCCACATGACCCGGCCCATGAGGGGCAGGGAGAGGGCAGCAGCTGGGCCCGAGGGGCATCTACGCATCACACGGGACACAGCCTGAGGCCGGGAGCAGCTGAGAGAGAGCAGGGCCTTCAGGAAAGGCCACCTGACTGATGGCAGGCAGATGGGTGGCCCTCGGGTCCTGCCCAGCACAGTTCCACCAGCAGAGACTCAAGGTCTCTGTCTCTGTGGAAGTCTATGCTCAGGACAGTTCAGATATCAGTCAACGAGTCTCTCCAGCTTTGGCTCCGACAGAGCCCCTCTGAGTGACTGACTGACATCCTTCTTCCTATGCTCTCTCTGGTGTGGCACAGTGACCCTGGGTCTCGCACACAGTGCTCACACGGCTATACTCATACACGGTGCTCCCACACTGGCATCTCACACCCTGGGGCAGAGAGTCACAGCACGGGAGCCAGGGGTTCCCCAAGGGTATGGCCCGTGTCAGCCTGGCTGTGCCTCCAGCGAGTGCCCTACCCATGGGCCCTCCCAGGCACCAGAATTTCTCTTCTGTCAAGTATCGCTGGGGGCCGACACTAACACAGCGCAAGAGCAGGTGTCCTGCACTCGGCTGAACTGGTTCAGGCCCAAGCACCCCACAGGACCCCCAGGCCCCACCAGAGGTTATTCCTGAGCAGAGGCAGGAGTGAGCCCCGAGCATCGCCGGATGTGGGCCTCAGGCCAAAGCAAAGACCCACTAAGGACTGGGGAGGGCTGTCTCCGCACGACTTCCAGCCGCTGGCCTCTCTGGGGCTGGAGAGGGCAGTGCCGAGACAGCTGCTCTCAGGCTGGACGCCAGCCTGAGACCGCGCTGTTCGCTGCTATCGGGAGCTCGGGAGTGTTTGCTCACACGCGCCAGGGGCTCCCCAAGAAGTGTCTGCAAGCCTGGAGATCAGATCACGGCGAGGAAGGGAAGCACTCGTCAGTGGACCGGTCAGTAAAACACAGGGTGTCCAGGTGGGCACCTCAGCTGCCCCTGGCACGTAAGGTAGTGGGTCAAAGAGCATCGGCAGGAAACTGGCCTCACAATGGCGGGAGTGCGGCCTTGTGTGCGGGGGACGCACAGTCCCCTCACACCGTGCTAGGGCACCCTCCTAGGTATTGTCTGGGCACCCCCAGACAGACAAAACCCCTCAGCTGTGGTCAGAAGTTTCATTTCAAAGGGGGTTGGAGACGAAAGGCGGCCTCCCCGTACCCCGCACATCCCGCAACCCTGGCTCTGGGCTCTCCCGGCACTGCCCAGCCTGGCCTGTAGGCACAGATATCCCAGAGGGCAGACACCAGGGCCACTGATACCATTGGGGCATGAAGGCCTAACTGCCAGAGCATCTCCTGGGGCCCCGGTCACCCCAGAACCTGCTCCCTCAGTGAGTAAGACGACCCATCCTGGGAACAGCAGACTGGCTCTGGTGGGAAACCCAGAGATTCAGCCTAGGACTGACTGGGCAGGCGGGACTGCCGGGCGGCAGGAAGGACGCTAAGCAGGTGGAAAGCGGGGAGCGCGCTGGCCTTGCACTTGGCCTATCCAGGTTCCACCCCGGACATCCCACAGGGTCCCCCCACACCCACCATGAGTGATCCCCACGTGCACAGCTGGGGGTGATCCCAGGATAGAGGCATACCCACGGCTGGGCAGAAGGGAGACCCACTGCGCCAGGGTGGTCCCGAACCAGCAAACAGCATATCTGAGGACTGAGGGGGCCACGAACAGTTCAGAGATCCCTCAAAGAGTAGAAAACCAAGCTGCAGACCTCACCCAGGGAGACACAGGAGCAAGCAGAACCAGCCAAGGACAGACAGACGGACAGCCACAGACTGCCAGGCCTGGCCTCGGGAGCAAGCCCAGTCAGAGCTTCCCTCCCCCGCGGGAAGGCGCTGGCCCAGCCTGTCAAGCCTGAAGGGCCCCCCTTCCTCCAGCGGGGAGAGTGTCTTCAATCTGCCCCCGTCCAGGGTATGGCCAAGGCAGAGGCGAGCGCATGAGACGGTTCTAGAAGCTTCGCTCCTACCGTACAGAGGCTGACGTGCTTGGACTTCGTGTGTTCAAGAACCTTCTATCCAAACCGCAGATTAGGAAGTGGGCATGCAGGGACTTGGTTCTAGAAGCTTCCAGCCCACTGCACTGTGGGTATGAGGACGGGTCACATGAAGAGGGGGTCTCCCTTGTTGGCCACCATAAGTGATCCCCGCGTGCATAGCCAGGGGTGACCCCAGGGCAGAAGGAATTTTCCTTGTTTCTGGTTTTCAGCCACTCCTGAAGGTGTGCAAGATCCTATGGGATGCCGGGAATCGAACCCAGGTCAGCCACATGCAAGGCCAGTGCCTTCCGCCTGGTGCTATCACTCTGGTCCAGATTTTTCATTTCATGATGTGGTGAAAGCTGCACTTTGCGAGACGCCTCTGACTCTCTGGGGCCACCGCCGCCAGCCTCCCAGGGGACACTGCTAGGCAGCCATGAGGCAAACCCTGGGGCCCATGTGTTGTGTCGCCAGAGTCTCAGGCTTCCTCAGAGAATGGGGGATGTTCTCAGAGTGGCTTCTCATGAGGGCCCCCAGGTGAAAATATGTCTACAGAAAGATTCCCATGAGGGAAGCTAACCCTGTGACAGTGACCCCCCATGTGAGGGTGATTCCCCCATAAGACAACCCTCTGTGAGGCTGATGCCCCTGAGACTAATCCCCTGTGAGGGTGACCCCCCCGCCATGAGGATGGTCCCCTTGTGAAGGTGACTCCCCTGTGAGGGTGACCTGTGAGAATGATTCTCCTTTGAAGATGGTCCCCCTGTGAGAATGACCCCCTCCCGGGAGGATGGTGACCCTGTGAGGATGACGCCCCCCAGGATGATCCTCCTGTGAGAGTGAGCCCCTGTGAGAATGATCCCCTACTTGAGTGACCCAAGCTTGAGAATGATTCGCCTATGGGAGTGAACCCCTGTGAGGATAACCTCCCATATGAGAATGGTTCCCCCTGTGAGGGTGATCCTCCTCTGAGGGTGAACCCCGTGAAAATGATCCCCCATTGTGAATCCTGTGAGTGATGCCTCGCTTGAGGGTGAGCTCTTGTGAAGGTGACCCCCTGTGAGAATTCCCCATGAGGGTGACCCCCATAAGGGTGAGCCCCTTATGACCCCCCCGGGAGGATGAGCCCCCTGTGAGGATGACCCCTCCCCAGGATGATCCTCCTGTGAGATTGAGCTCTCCCTGTGAGAATGACTCCCCTGTGAGGGTGACCCCCGTGAGGGTGAGCCCCTCAGTGTGACCGCTGAGGATGATGACCTCCTTCGGTGAGCATGATCCTCCGTGCAAGGGTGACTCCTGTGAAGCAAACTCCTTGTGGAGCGACCCTCCCTGGAGGGTAACCCGTGTGCATACTCTGTCATTCATTAAATGGTGCCAATACGCTGACAGTGCTCTCCACTGCAGGCTGCTTTGGGGTCACATACGTGCATATTCACACACATGAATATACACGTTGCATACACACCCCCCACAGGGCAGGGATGGAAGACAGGGCTCGACCCCTGCACCATACCCCCACCCTTGGGGTGTCATATTTGTCTTTTCCTTACCCTAAAAAGCTAATTTCCTAGCGATGTTGACACAGTTCCAAAATAACGATACGAGTATTATTTCTGAAAATTGGGATGCCATTGAGACTTTAATAATTCCTTTGTGTTCAAGATTTAGCTCAGCAGGATGTACAAACATACGCATCCGGAAGTCACTCGGGTTAACTCCCGCGCGGTGAAGCCGCAGCTCAATCCTGAGGCAGGTTTCTGGAGTTCTCTGTACCTCTGCTTCGGGGTGCTGCTCCCTCCTAACGCCCCACAGCCGAGAATGCACACCGTAGGCCCTGTCGGAAACCCTGAGCCACTCCTGCACCCTGTGCCCTGACTGTCCCGCATCCTGCCCGAGGGTGCCCCCATCCCAGTCCTTCCAGCGGTGCCGCCTGGCTGCTCACCAGGGCGCGAGAGGCTGCCAGTTCCCTCCCCTGTGGCAGCGGTGGGGGTCAGCCAAGGGCCTCTTGCACCCAGTGCCCACAGGCCAGACCCGACATGCTCTAGAGCGAGGAACCGGCAAGCGAGTCTGAGGCTCACTCTCTCCTCCCTGCCTGGAGACTTTGTGAATCTTTGGTTTTTGGCCCATCCCTGGCGGTGCTGGGGATGGAATCCCTCCTGGCAGTGCTGGGGAGCCCCGTGGGGTGCCAGGGATTGAACCCGGGTCAGCTACGTGCAGCCAAGGGCCCTCCCCTGTACTGTGGCTCCAGTCCAGCCTGGAGCCTTTAAGGAACCATCTCGACACTCCTCAGTTTCCTCTTCAGTCGCGATTTGCTCTGCTATGGAAGAGCACGGGCTCGAGAGCCCACCGCCAGCCCTCACCCCCCCGCCCTGCTGCAGACACTCTGGCTCCAACATTCCTGCCAAAAGCCACCTTTCCGCTGCTGGAGCAGAGCCACACGCTTGCCAAGGGCAACACCAGGTCTGTGCTTAGGTGCACCCGACAACTTCTCGAGCTGTGTTCATGTGATCTTCCCGTTCTCTAGGGAGCGTATTAAAGGCGATACATGCCAGGGCTGGGAACACACCTTGCACACAAGAGCCTGACTCGCTCTCCTGCACTGCACGGGCCCCTGAGCACTGAGTCAAGAGTAGTCCCTGAGCACCATTAAGCATAGCCCCAAGCAAAGACCTGCTGCATGGACAAGGGACTAGGCAGAGCTGGGCTGTGCCCCCATTACCCCCCTGGACTGGACAGAGCTGGGCTGTGCCCCATCACCCGGGACGGGAGGGGGGTGCTGCTCAGGGAAGCCGGGCTCCAGCTTTCAGGCTATGTGCCGGCAGTCTGTCACTCTACCGTCACCCGCCCCTCCGAAGCATGGTCTCTCGAGTCCTGCTCAGGCTGCCCCTGGCCTGCATCCAGCCTTGGTCCTCCAGGTTTCTGTGCTGGTGTCGGCAGTTCCAAAGAGCTGTGTGGAGTGGAGGTCCGCGTTTCCATAGCGGCACAATTCTGGTCATCTGGGAAACAGATCTTTTCGGATCAGGAAGGCTCCCGATGGCGGCAGCTGGCCCAGTCACTGTTGTGTTTGGTTTTGGGGCACATCCGCAGTGCTCAGGAGGCCGTATGTGGCCCTGCCCAGCTGTCCTCTCTCTCTCTGCTGCCTTCTTTTGTTTTTCCCTTCCTGGGGCAGGAGGGGACCTTCCAACAGTACTGGGTCAGACCTGTGCCCCCCACCTGGGTGGGCACTGCCCGAGCTCAGCCTCCACCTGGGGCCCGCAGGGCCATATGGCTCCTAGACCAGGCCCACAGCACTCTTGGGAGTGGCAGGGGTCTGGGACAAACCAGCGTGGGCAGCTGGCTGGGGGCAGGGATGGGCGAACACCCATCTGGGGTAACAAACACAGCCGGGGCCTTCAGAGCGTCTGTCTGAACCCCGAGTAAGGTCTGGGGTGTTGTCCCCTGTCCTCAGCCTCCTGGAGGAAGCCACACGCCTTGGGAAACATGAGGCCGCCGGTCCCGGGGACCCTAACGGCACATGAGCCATCACTGCAAACATTGGCATCTTGACTGTTCAAACCCAGAGCTTCGAAGACGTCTTTTGGGCATTACCTAAGAAATCAGTGTTTTGTGTATGATATGCTTTAACTTTGGAGGTGGGGCAGTTTGGGCCATACCTGGTGGTGCTCAGGGACCAGATGGGGTGCTGGGGACTAAACCAGGGTCAGCTACGTGCCAGGCAAATGCCCTCCCGCTGTAATGACACCCTGGCCCCATAATGTTATTTTCTATAGGAGAAAATCATGAATGTTTTTTATGGTTTCGAGAACAGAACAAGTTCATATTCCACCGCGTGCCAACCTGATCAGTAACTGATTATTCTCTCCACCTGGAACATAATTCAGAAGATTACCCCTCCCCTTTCATTTGGTTTGGGGCCACACGACGTCCTCAGGGCGAACTTGGGGATTCCGTGTGGTACTGATGGGAGCCAGGGTGGCCACAGTGCAATGAGCACTGTCACCCTTGTACCACCTCTCTGGGTGCAGAGAGCAGCCTTCTGAATACAAGCAGCAGCGTTGATGGGGCGACCCTGTGTCATAGGCACGATTCCAGGCAGGACACAGCCTCCAGAGAGGCCACGGAGCCAGCAGGAATGAGTGCCACCACTCAGAAGCCCAGGGCCTGGCAATGCCCAGAGGTGGCTTTTGACAGCACTGGCGGGGCCACAGGTGGCTCCCTCAGGCCCAGCCGGTGCTCAGCCCTTGGCCCGGTGCTTCCCTGCCACTTCAGGAGCCAAACAACATGTGAAGGAGGGATATAGGGTCTTAGGCCACTGTCTAGGGCAACCCTGCACTGCCCATCACAGCCCAGCCCTACCCAGGCCAGCCCTGCCCAGCCCAGCCCAGCGCAGCCCAACCTAGCCCAGCCAAGCTCTGCCCAGCCCAGTTCTGTCCAGTTCTATCCAGCTCAGCCCAGCCCAGCCCTGCCCTGCCCTGCCCAGCTCTGCCCAGAACAGCCCTGCCCAGAACAGCCCTGCCCTGCCCTGCCCTGCCCTGCCCTGCCCTGCCCTGCCCTGCCCTGCCCTGCCCTGCCCAGCCCAGCCCAGCCCAGCCCAGCCCAGCCCAGCCCAGCCCAGCCCTGTGGAGCCCTGCCCAGGCACACACTAGATCGATCGGCCGGCTGATCCCCACAGTGTGTCTATCTGAGGAAGCGCAGGCTCTGTGGGCATGGCTGGGGCACTGGGGCTCAGACGCTGTGCTCTGACGCGGGGTGCAGGGTGGGAGGGCGCCCCCAGTGCCACTGGGCAGCAGAGGGGGCAGAGGGAAGTGCCGTCTAGGCAGAGCTGGGGCTCTCTCGGCGGTCTCCCCCTCAGACCCTCCCCAGCACGCACAGCTCTCAGACAGCTCATTCCGGAGAAAAACACTTTTCTGCGTGCGAGCTAGGTCCAAATCCCCAGCACCACACTGGGTTCCCCGAGTGTGACCAAGGGTGACCTCTGAGCAGAGCCAGGGACAGCTGTGACCCAAATGCCCCACCCGCTTAGAGGAAGGCTGTGCACGGGGAGCGGCCAGGACAGCCCTTTGCTCCCGAAAGCAGCTGGGTTTACCATGGGTGAGACAGAATCTGGTCCGGGCAGCTGCCTGTTGAGGGTCACAGACCCCCACGCCAGGGGCCATGGCTGGAGGGGGGTCGCTTAACGCTGCAGCCGTGCCCCCACATTCTGATGCAGGACGCTGATGGACCCAGGAGCCTAGCCCGAGAGCTTGGCAGCCCCTCTCCCTCTCTGCCCTGAGATCCGCCAGCGCAGAGAAAATAAACAACGGAAGGAACAAAGTGGATGCGAGCCTCCCTGTTCCAGAGGTCCAGGAGCGAGGACGGGGAGCCAACAGGCCAGAGGACACGGGGCAGGTTGGTCCAGAGTGCGAGTTTCACCGCAGTGGCAAACGGGAACACAGGGTCCACACCCAGGGGACGCAGCCCAACAGCAAATGCCGTCCTAGAGCCGCTGTTCTCCCAAAGGGCTGCCTTCTGACCCCCGGGCCCTGGCAAACCTGAGGGCACTGGGGCTCTGCCATGGGCGAGGCCAGCACCTGCCTGGCCGGGGCTGCAGGGACACGGCCCAGCAGAACGCTCAAGTTCTAGACTGCTTCAGGCAGAGCGGGAGGGTGCTCCTGTGCAAGCAGCCCACAGTGGTTTAATCCCAGCACCCCACCATCCCCTAAACTCTGCCAGGAGTGATTGGGAGCAAGCCCTGAGCACAGCCAGGTGTAGCCGCAAAACAAAATCCTAGTTTTCTTCTTTTTAAAAAAAAAACAGCAGCCACTTTATTTATTTTGGTTTTTGGGTCACACCCGGCAATAAACAGGGGTTACTCCTGGCTCTGTGCTCAGGAATCACCCCTGGCGGTGCTCAGGGGACCATATGGGATGCTGGGAATCGAACCCGGGTTGGCCGCGTGCAAGGCAAACGCCCTACTCGCTGTGCTATTGCTCCAGCCCCCTAGTTTTCTTCTTTTTGACTTTTTGGGTCACACCTGGCGATGCTCGGGGGTTCCTCCTGGCTCTGCACTTAGGAATCACTCCTGGTGGTGCTCAGGGAACCCTATGGGATGCTGGGAATCGAACCCGGGTCAGCAATGTGCAAGGCAAACGCCCTACCCGCTGTGATATCGCTCCGGCTCCAAATTCCTACAATTTTAAGTGCAAAAAAGCCCCAAATTTTCATGGACTGGCTTGGTAACAGACCATCACAAGCCGGCTGAGCGTCCCCCCAAGGAACCATAGGAGCAGTAATTCTTGGCTCAGACTGTTCCGAAAAGTATGGTCAGTGTCTCCATCCACAGTCCCTCTGAGGGCCCAGAGCCCTGCGTCCACGGTGGACGCCTCAGCAGTCGCGAAAGCGACCCATCACAGCCCCGTCCTGTGGGAGGGAGGGCAGGGCCAGCAGGGCGGGCAGCGGCGCAGCTGTCCCCGACGGCGGACCTCGTCACCAGCAGCCCGGGCCCCGCCCGGCTGGCCACACTGCCCACGCACTGACCCCCGCCGCCTCACCCCGTCCCCCTCCTCGGCCCGTCCGGGAGCAAGCCTGTCCTCGGAACAGGGCGAGACCCCGCAAGCACGACCGAGGCACAGGTGGGCCCAAGCCCCGGCCGCGGCCGCGCAGTGCCCTCGATGCCCGCACCCTTCTTCCCGGAGACCCCGGCCGCCGGCGCCGTGGAGGGTCCCAACCCGCACCGCAGGCCAGCGCCGGGCTGCCGGCGGACAAAGGCCAGAGAGAAGAAGCCTGCCCCGGGCTGGACTCACGGCCCAGGGATTCAGGGCAGAAGCGAAAGTGGCCCTCCGCAATGCCTGACCCGGGAAAGTGAAAGCGGGCGGCGGCAGCCCCTGGGCACTGGGGCCGCTGGACCCCCCGGGGCGGCCCGACACAATGCAACAAAGCCGGAGCCGGCGGGCCGCGGGCCCAGTGGGCACGGCCGCTGCCCGGGCCGCGGGTACAAAGGACCCGGGGGACGCGCCCGCCTCAAAGGCGCGTCCACGGCGGCCGGAGGCAAGCGTAGGCCCTGGCAGCCCCCGGGGCGCCCCCAGCCGCCCCCTGCGGGCAGCCGCCCCGAGCAGGGCCGGAGCAGCACGCGCGCCCCCGCCGCCCCGCCCCGCGCGCGCCCCCGCCCGGCCCGCGCGCGCCCCCGTGGCCCAGGGCCCCCCCCTCCCGCCAGCGCCCCCCGGGGACCCCGCGCCCTCCCCGCCCCCAGGGGCCCCGACAAACCGCCCCCGCCCGCGCGCCCCCGTGCCCGCGCGCCCCCGCGCCCCCCGGTGCCCCCGCCCGCGCCGGGCGCGCGCCGCGCCGGAGGGACGGTTGGGAGCGCGCGCCCCGCTGCGGGCCCCGCGCGGCGGCGGCGGCGGTGGCGACGGCGGCGCTTTCCAGAAATTTCCGTGGCCCCGAACCCCGCCGTGACACAGAGGCCGGGCGCGCCCCCGCCGGCCCGCGCCCGCGGCGCCCCCCGCCCCCGCCCGCGGCCGCTCCCCTCCCCCAGCGCGCCCCTCCCGCCCCCGCCGCGGCCGGCCGGCGCGGCCCTCCCGCGTCCACGGCCAGCGGGCAGCGGGCAGCCGGGCGGCGCGGGCGGCGGCGGCGGGGCCGGCGTGATTGATAGGGACGCGGCGGCGGAGCGGCGGCGGCGGCGGAGCGCTTGAGTGACAGCTTACCTGGGTGCCAATCTTCATCACACTGACAAGCGGCTGCAGCAATCGGGACCCGCAGTGCCGCGCCCGCGTCCAACCGTCACGCCGACGCCGGGCCACGCGACACAGCCTCGCTCAATGGGAGGAGGGCGACGCCGGCGCGCGCCGCGGCCCGGCCAGCGCGGGGGCGGGGCCTGCGCGCGGGGGCGGGGCCCGCGCTGGGGCGGGGCCTTGCGAGGGGCGGGGCTGCGTGAGGGGCGGGACCGGAGGCGGGCCTGCGCGCGAGGGCGTGCCCCGGGCGCTCGCCACGCCCCTGGGCGGAGCCGCGCCTAGAACCACGCCCCCTCGGAGCTCCGCGCGCCGGGCTGCACCACCGCGCGGCCTGGCGGGTTCGGGCCGTACCATCGCCGGCCCCGGGGACCGCCTGCGCTCCTGCCCCGCGCCGAGCCGAGGGGGCGAGCCCTGCCCGGGGCTCCGGCACCCTGCGGGGGGACGCTGCCCCGTGGCCGAGGTGAAGGGCCTGCGGGCTCCCGCCGACCGCGGGCGCTCTCCCGCACCCCCCACCCTGCACCCACGGAAGCCGCACCTGCTGGACCGGGCTGGACCCGACCCCCGCATCCTCCAGAGACCGCCCCACCCCTGGCGGGGTGTTGGTGAGACTCTCTCGCTGAAGTGACAAAATACGACCAACGGCGCTGGCTGCTGTGGCCAAGGGGTCACCCACCCGCTGGACGGCCACTCTCTGTGTGCACTGCCAGCTGGGGAAGGGAGCCCGTCTGCTGACGTGGACTCCAGCGTGCCTTGCCGAGAAGTGAACAGCTTCGGTCCCCCCAGGCCGGCTGTCCCCGCCGCACAGCGGGGGCCCACTCTCCCCTTCCTGGCCGGCAGGCGGGGACGCCTGCGTTGGGGAGCACGTCTGTTCTGGCCATCCCTGCGTGGACACGCAGGTCGACCCGGCCCCTGGTAGCTGAGTGTGGGCCGTGAGCAGGGGCTGAGAATCTCGGCCCCACTTCCTGCTCTCGGTGCTTTGGGGGACAGGTGGAAGAGGAGTTGCTGGATCACACGGGAATCTATTCTTAATATCGGGGGCCACCACACCCTTTCTGGAGCAGCTGCCCAGGTCCTGCTCCTGCCAGCGCCACACACGGCTTCACATCTCTGCCTTCTCTGTCTCTGCATCTCTGTGTCTGCATCTCTGCGTCTCTGCATCTCTGCATCCCTGCATCCCTGCATCTCTGCCGTCTCAGCCTTATCATCAGCACGGGCCAGGGTTTTGGGGCAGCCAGGGGGCTAAGGTGAGCCCAGGACTTTCCAGACCACTTTGCTTCCACTTTTCAGCTTTCTCTCCCCTTCTGCTCCCTGTAGCACAGGCACAGAGAACTGCCCACTCGATGGGCGTTCCTGCCAGGTCCCGGAGCTGCAGGAGCGGCCATCACGGGACCCCAGACGCGCCCAGTGCCAACCCCAGTTCCCCAGAGCATCTCGTAGTTGAAATTAAAACCAGAACAGTTCGAAATGATCATTTTACTTTTACTTTATATGATAATACAGAGACCAGAGACATAGTACCGTGGGCAGGATGCTGGCCTTGCACACGGCTGACCTGGGTTCGATCCCTGGCACCACATATGGCCCCTGGATCCCCTCCAGGAGTAATCCCTGAGCACAGAGCCAGGAGTAAGCCCTGCGCACCACTGGGTGTGCCTCAATAGCCAAAAAGTAAAATGATAATAAAATGACAATACAGGGGCCAGAGCGATAGTACAGTGGGGAGGGCACTTGCCTTGCACATGGCCAACAGGGTTCAATCCCCAGCATCCCATGTGTTCCCCTGAGCATCACCAGGACTGATTCCTGAGTGCAGAGCCAGGAGTAAGCTCTGAGCACTGCCAGGTGTGGTTCAAAAGCTTAAAATGCCGAGGTGTAGACCATCCCATGTCTGGGGTTCCAGCAGGTGGGCACGTTTTCTGGACGGTATCTTCCCAAACACTCCGGAACAGAGAGTGACTTGGACTTGGTGATTACCTCGCAGACCTCCCTCAATAGCAGGCCACCAGCTGGGGTCTCCAAGGTTTGAAGGGACATCTGGGTTGCGGGCTGGCCACTTCGACCTGGGGACAGTTTACCTGGGCACAGTGACCATCCTTGGTGTGGTTTGCCTGCAATCTTTCAGCCACTCACAGTGGTCCTCAGGGGCTACTCTCAGCTCAATGCTTGGGGATCACTCCCGGAGGTTGTTTGGGGGATTCTGCCTTGCAAATTCAGGGTTGAACCCAGGCCCCCACATGGAGTTTGCGCCCTTCTTTTTGGCTCCCAGCTCTCGTGGGTGTTTCTTTTTTTTTTTTATAATGTAGGAGTACTGCTATTTATTCAGCCATTGATTAAGCTGATTGAATTGGGCATGAACTCCACATTACTTTTTAAATTCATAATGTTAATTTAATTTTATTATTATTCCCCCCCCCTCCATTTTTGATACACCGTGAGATACAGTTACAAAGCTCTCATGTTTAAGCTTTGGTCATACAGTCATCAAACGCCCATCCCTTCACCCGTGCACATTTTCCACCAGCAAAATCCCTAGTATTCACCGCTCCCCATTCCAACCCTTCCCCTGCCTGTGTGGCAAACAATATCCCCCATACTCTCTCTCTACTTTGGTTACCTTCAATATTTTGACATCAGTCCCACCACCACTCAAACCTGCCAAAAACCCAATGAAAGACAATTTGTTTTATATTGCTTGTTATGGATAGAATATAATGCTCAGGAAATTCTGTGTCGTTCTCTTCTGGGAGCTTTAGTTTATAGTCTCTGGGTCTTGGCTATGAATGGGATTACATGGCTGGGGGCAGTTTGTGGGTGTGACTGCCAAGCTACTGGAAAACTGGGGAGGGGTGGGGAGGAGGCCCAATCCCCATCTGAGCGGGCCTGGATATCTCAGTCATGGCTTCCCGCTTACCTCTGCGCCTCCAGCCCTAACTGCATCTTTTGATCTCTTGAGGTTTATGGGTCTCTGAAATAAGGCCAATAAATGAGCTCATACAGCTGAGCCAGAGGTGGTTTGTGGGTGTGGCTCCCACATACCTAACTTTTGGCTGTTTAATTTCTTGGTAAACTTGGCCCCAAGTTGTTGGAGTCTGGCCAAAGGCAAAGCAGCAATTTGGGGGTGTCAGGAAGCCTGAAGGCACCATCAGGCTGTTGATGCACTTGCCCCGCAGGTACGGGTTGGCCTGCTGGTGGCATCCCCTCCCACCCCCGTGGGTATTTCTTAAAGGCAGGAATCAGCCAGGCGCTGAGGAGACATGGACAAACCTCCTGTCCCTCTGAGCCAGCGCCCACAGCCACTGTGGGGTCCACGCTGCGCTTTGTGACATGTCTGGAAAGTGCTGTTTCTCACACACAAGCCGGTGTCCTCGGCACTGGCACAAGCCCTGGACATTCTGCTTCCGGAAGTGGCCACGTTCCCAGCCATAGCCAGGCTGGGAACGTGGCCCATGCCCACACTGTGGCAGCCCTGCGCACTGCCAGGGATGGGGCAGGAACCAGCTCACCAGGGAAACCAGGATCAGGTATAACCGGCTTGTGGGTGGCCTGGGTGGTTGGGGGTCTCCTGGCATTGCTGTCGAGGGTGCGGAGGATATGGACGTGCGTACAGGCTGACTCAGGGTGTGGGGCCCTGGACAGCTGCTGTCTCGGAGGGGGAGACGAGAGTGTCCTCCCTGGACATGTGCCTGGGGCTGAGCACATGACCCTCCAGTGCTCTCACAGCCTGACCCCACCGCCATGGACACAGGCCCTACCCCACTGTCACTTGACCTGGGGGTCAGAGGTCTGTCCCTGCCCAGTGCACTGCTGGCACAGGGACTGCAGTATCC
The DNA here is from genome assembly GCF_029834395.1 of Sorex fumeus. Classification (NCBI taxonomy): domain Eukaryota; kingdom Metazoa; phylum Chordata; class Mammalia; order Eulipotyphla; family Soricidae; genus Sorex; species Sorex fumeus. The sequence continues at coordinate 5,289,195 of NW_026606098.1, read as the reverse complement.
CAAGGGTCCCATGGCGGCATCCCGGAACCCAGGCAGTCCATCTGCAGAGAGCTGGGGTCCTCGCGGGGCTGGGGAGCGGGGCCCTGGGGCACGGGCCAGACTGAGAGTTTGGGGTTTCCGTGCCTCCTCTCACGAGCACAGAGCAGGGCCGTGGGGGCTTCCACAGCACCCGAGGGCGCCATGCTGGGAGGGGCATGCACACACTCACACTCACGCACGCACACACATGTGCACACGTGTCCCCGCCCGATCCTCATGAGATGGTTTCCTTCTGGTTTGGTTTTGGGTCGTGCCCAGCAGTGCTGGCTACTCCTGGCCTAGTGCTCAGGGGTCAGTCCCGGGGTGCCAGGGTGAGCCACCTGAGAGCAATCTCCGGGATGGTTCTTCCTCTCTCTCGTGGGCCACTCCCAGCACTTCAGAGCCCACCACAGCTCCCCCTTCTAGACTGAAACATCCTGTTACAGGACGGGCTAAGTTCACCCTTGGCCTTTTCTTCTTTTCTTTGGAGTAAAACAGATTTTATTTGGAGGTTTCGAAGAAGAGGAGGGAGAGAAAGTGGGAGAGAGTGAAGAGTAACACGCTCAAGCGCGCACACACACACGCACACACGCGCACACGCACAAATGCGCACACACACACGCACACACACACGCACTCCCGGGGCCTCAGTTTCCCCATCAGCACCCACTACCTGCCTCGTCTTGTTTGTCCACCTTGGTCCCTGGGCTGCACATGGACTGGCCTTCCTCCTCCTGGCTCGAGTCCCTCTTTTTCTGGCAGGGGCCACGTGTCGGCCCTGAAACAGCGGCCACTCGAGGCAGCATCTGGCAGGGGGTGAATCCGACTCAGCCTCAGGTCCCGACACAGGCCCAGCCCAGAGCGATCTCTAGCTCGTGATGGCCTCACCGCAGTGGCGACAGCTTGAACAGCTGAGTGACCAGGGGGAGCAGAAGGACGGAGCAGGTGACCCCATGGGCCCTAAAGATCTAGGGGCGGAGGGCAGGCTGGACCTGACCCTGGGGTGCCCCCCCAGGCGCTCACCCCCAGAGATGGGGGGGGCAAAGGAGTCGGGCATGCCAAGGCTTGGGGCCCTCGGACGAGGCAGGACGCAGTCCAGAGTCCAGGCTGGGGGTCTGGGCAGGGAGCTCCTAGCCTTGAGACCCAGCTGTGAGGGCCAGGTCCAGAGTGGACGCTGTGGTACCAGTATCTGCCTACATGCGGGGACTTGGGGAGAGCCTGCTGCCCCCAGTATGGCCGTCTCTCTGATCGGGCGGCATCATGAGACGAGATTCCCCCAGGAGGAAGCACTCTGTTGGCCGCCTGGCCCCATGGATGCCGTGGGTCCTCCCACCAGAGTCTGCCAGGATTTCCTGCCGCAGGCCTCCTGCCCTCAGGCTCCAGCCCCTGGCGATCAGATCCTCCCACCTGCCCCCACTGGGTGCTGGTCTCTGCACCCATCTTACCATCCATCTATCTGTCATCTTTCTTTCCCTTTTGTTTTTTGTTTGGGGGTCACCCCTGGTGGTGCTCAGGGATCACTCGTGGGGGATTTGGGGACCCTGTATGGTGCCAGGCGGTGATCCTGGGTTGGCTGTCTGGTGCCTTCCCGCTCTGTATCTATGGCCCATGATTGCCCATTTGTCTATTTCAACCATCTCTGACCTTCCCCTCTCTGATCGATCCATCCATTGATCTCTCCCACCTTCCCTTCTCTGATCGATCTCTCCACTGATCTCCCGATCCTCCCCTCTCTGATCCATCTTCTCACCATCTCATCTCTCCCTTCCCTGTGACAGGTCTGCCAGGCCGTCTCTCTGACCTACTGCTGTTCCGGCCTTGTTCTGCTGTTCTGGGGACCATCCCCTCATGGAACTCGCTCCCCCCCCCCACCCAGCACTGCATCCCGGGAGACCAGACTTATGTCACCTCCCAGCCATGTGGTTTCCACCCTCCCTGGGGTGGGGGCGGGGAATGCCCAAGACTCCAAGCCCCTGCTTCCCCGTGCCCCCGTGTCCACCTGCCCAGCAGCAGTGTCCTGGGGGACAGCACCTGCCATGGGCACTCCAGGCCAGAGGTTAAGGAGCAGCGGGGGCAGAGGGGGGCCACTGTCCCTCCCCCAGCCCGTGGGACTCAGGTGCTGCGGGGCATCTGGGAAGTGGAAGTGGTATGCCCAGGGCAGTGGGTGGCCGGGCTGCCCTAGTGGCCAGTGGGGACGGAACGAGAGGGGCTGGGACTCATCCCTGTCCTAGCCCCTCCTACTTGGTGCTGGCAGGAGCTCTGGCTGGGTCTTGGACGGTCAGAGGAGGACAGAACAGCTGCCTGGCAGCCCGTGTTCAGAGGAGAAATCCAGAGCCAGGACCCGGCTGGCCGCGGAGGCTGCATCCCTGTCCCCTCCCAGTCTGTGCCCATTGCACATTGCACCCGCTAACAGATGCACCTACTTTGTGGGGGGGGCAGAGGGCAGGGGGGAGGCCGCCAGGGCCAGCAGAATGTGCTGGTGGGTTGTGGCCACAGTCCCATCTGCCAGGAAGGTCCCACGCCCACACACGCACCTTTTGAGGCTGTCAGGAGGCTGGAGGTTAGAATCAGAAACCAGGGGGGAGCATGGGGCACTGTTGTGCCTTTTCTCCCAACGTCCAGCTGCAGCCTGGTCAGCAGCTCCCATGGCCTCGCATGGAGCCAGCAGCTGGTCAGTGTCCTCAGATATTGGGGTCTCGAGCAACGTGCCCAGTATTGGGGAACAGTGAGGAGCAGCCTGAGACCCGCCGACCAGTGCCACTGATCACAGTCCACTAACCACTGACACATGCCTGACTGGAATTGACAACAGCCTGCTGGGCACATGCCCACTGACCCATGTCCACTGACCACAGCCCACTAACTAACCACTAACACATACCCACTGACCACATTCCCACTGCCCGCTGCCTGCTAACATACCCTCTGGCCAGTCTCCATTGACACGTGCCCACTGACCACAGACCACTAATTACAACTCGATGACAACTGACATGTCCATTGATAACTGTCCACATGCCCACTGAGGCCACCCAATGGCCACATATACGTTAACCTGCCCCTCCTAGTCTCCCTCCCTTATAACTAGTCTCTCACCTTGTAACTAGTCAATCCTCCCAATAACTAGTCATTCTCCCTGTAACTAGTCACCCTGTTACTAATTTCTCCTCCCTGGAACTAGCCCACCATCCTGTACCTATCTCCCTAATTATAACTAGTCCCCCTCCCTGTAACTGGTTACCCTTACCATAACTAGTATATCTCACTAATATACTTGTGACTAGCCTCCCTCCCTTGTGACTATTCTCCTTCCTTTTAACTAATCCTCCTCTCTGTAACTAGTCTTTCCTCCCTGTAACTAGTCACCATCCTTGTAACTAGTCTTCTCTCCCTCTAGTCTCCCCTCCCTATAACTAGTCCCCCCATTTCTGTAACTGGTCTTCCTCCCTGGAACTAGTCCCCCTCCCAATAACTAGTCCACCTCCCTGTAACTAGTCACTATCTTTGTAACTAGTCCCCCATTCCTGTAACTAGTCCTTTTCCCTGGAACTAGTCCCCCTTCCAGTAACTAGTCTCCTCTCCCTATAACTAGTCACTATTCTTGTAACTCGTCCCCCATTTCTGTAACTAGTCCCCTTTCCAATAACTAGTCTACCTCCCTGTAACTAGTCACCATCCTTGTGACTAGCCTCCTCTCCCTGTAACTAATTTCCCTCCCTGCATTTAGCCCCCCTCCCTGTTCCAGTCCATCTCCCTGTGAGTGGGCGCAGTGACCCTGGGGCCACCTTCTGTGATGACTCCCCAGCAGGCTGGGCATTTCCTGTGCCCTCAGCCACAGGGAGCTGGGCAGGGGAGAGGTGTGGCGGCCAGGGCAATACGGAGAGGCCAGTCCCCTCTCTGGAAGCTGCTCCCAGCACTCAGCCCTTCCCGCTGACCAGGCGCTGTGTCTACTGGGGCGCCCCGAGCAGTGCCAAGGCTATTTATTAGCACAGGACCAGCTGCCAAGGCACATCTGCCACCACTTGGGGGGTTCCTGATGGACAACGGCCGTGGGCCCACAAAGTCCAGCGGTCAGCACAGACCCCCAAGGCCAAGCTGCTGGGGAGACCTCCTGCCTGCCCGCCGGTGGGAGTGTCTGCAGCCCAGAGGGTCCAGCGAGCAAGATGGGGGTGCAGGGCCAGCTCACCCCTGCGTAGGGCAGGAGGGTCCTGCTCAGGCATCCTGTGTCCTGCCCGTGGCTTCCACCCACCCCCTTGGCCCCTGCTTGGCCTCAGGGCCCAGATTCACTTTCTGGGACCATAGGGGCCTCCAGCAGGGTGATAGCAGCCCTGAGCAAGGAGGGCAGCACAGTCCTCCCAGGACCTGACAGGCTGGTTGGGAGGAGCCTGCGGGAGCACGGGGAAGAGGGAGTCCCACAGACTCGGCTCCTCCCCAGAGGCATGTCTTCACCCCCTGGCACAGTCTGGCAGAGGAGCAAGCTCCAGTCTAAGAGACAAGATGACCAGATTCTTTCCAAAGGATGCCTTAGGGAGAGCATTCTCTGTTTTGGAGCCGTACTCCTGGCTCTGCACTCGGGTATCAGCCCTGATGGTGCTGGGCGTATGTGTGTGGGGGTTGGGGGGGTGATATGGGATGCTGCAATCAAACCCAGGTCACCCCACCTGCTGCACCCTGGCTCGGGCCCCAGCCCCCCAGGGCATGGCTTTTGGAGAAGGGGGCTCTGTGCAGTGAGGGCCCCCCTTGGAAGAGGCCCCTGTGGGCCGGAAGTAAGCCCGCTTCAGCACGTGGCTCTGGCGGCAGGGAGTCAGGACTGGCCAGCTCAGAAGTGCCCCCTAACTGCAGCCCCGCCGTAGAGACAGGATGTCTCCTCAGACTCCCACTCCCCGCCCCCCCACCTGCACCTCCAGCTCCTATGAGGGCCAAGTGCATGCCTGTCCCCCTCACTCCAGCCATGCTTGGCTCTCCGTCGATCTTTCTGGAAGGCTGCAGGCTAAGAGCAGTCTCCCTGCCCTGTGGGGCAGAGACATGACTGGCCAAGTGCCATATTGCCAGGCTCACAGAGGGGCAGTTGCTCCCAGGGACCCCTGGAGATTTTCCAGCCTGGGTGCCTGAGCCCCCATGGTGGGTGAGGGTTGCAGTCAGAGCACCCCTCCCTCCACTTCCTGTCCCAGGAAGGGGGCCTCAGCAACCCGTGCCAGCTGGCACCTCCTTGGCCTCCAGCTTGGCTGCTGGCTAGGCCAGACAGTCCTGAGGGGCTCCCCCGCTCTGGGCCAGGGGGGTAGGTGACTAGGGACTGGCACCCAGACATCTCTGGCCACAGGGTGGCTGGCCGAGGGAGGGACCTGCGAACGGGCAGGCCAAACCCAGTCCCAGCAGCTCTAGCTCTGCTCTGGGCCACAGTGTTCAGGGTCCCCTTCTGGGAAGGCTCGGGGACCATTTGTGGTGCTGTGGAGGGGACTCTGGTGGGCCGTGCGCAGGCCAGCAGCTGGACCTCCTGGTGTGCGGGCGTGTGGAGAGCAGGTGCAGGCTGAGCCAGTCTCGCCTGCTTGCACTGATGACCCGATGGTCAGCAGGGGCCAGGCAGCGGCTGCTCTGCTCGCCCCTTCAGTGCAAGTGACCCAGGGGGTGAGCGCAGCCCCAGCCCCGTCCCCCTCGGCTCCTTTGAGCAGGTGACAGAATGCAGCGGGCAGGAGCCGGGCCCAGAACCAGGCCAGGGGCACCTGAGGCCCGCTCCAGCTGGACACGAACCCCCGACCTTAGCACAGCTGGAGTTCAGAGCCACATGGTGGCAGGGCCCTGCAGGGGATCCCCCCCCCCCCCCCACCCGGGTCCTCAGCTTCTGCACAGACCTCAAGGTCACAGCAGCTCATTAATGCAAGAATACAAAGGGGACGATGGCCCAGGGCACCCCAGCTGCTTCCCCAAGCCCTGCCAGGAGTGACTTCTGAGCACCAACCGGGAGACTGGTAAGGGACAGTGTGTTCAGCTCTTGGCAGTGTGCAGGGAGTCCTCCCCCTTAGCCCCCAAGACCTGGAGAGTCCTCTCTCCCCCATCTAAGATCAGGGCTAGGCTGGGTTCTGAGGGGCCAGAGTGCAGGGAAGCAGGCAACTGTCTGTCAGATTGGGTGTGTCTGGTGAGCCGGGACCCTCAGGGACTCTCTAAGGGACTCTCTCAGGCGGGCCTTGGTTCTGGTTAGACATAGACAGCGGAGCCGTGGCAGGTTCCCGCTTCTCTTCAATCTGGATGTTAAAGCTCAGCTTTATTGGGGGCCATCGTGCCCGTGGACGCTCAGTGGCGTGGTGACTCTCGGCCCGAGGAGGGCTGGGGCAGCCGCTGCTTGGCCAGCTGCAGGTTGACGTCCAGGAAGGTGTAGACCGTGTACTCGTGGTGCTGCAGGTTCTTGTAGGTGCTGTTGTCGAAGGGCTCAGGGGCCGGGGGCGGGGGCGCCGGCTCTGCAGGGAGAAGAGACGCGTGAGTGGGAAATGGTGTGGCACCCCTACCCTGCCAGCGCAGGAAAGTCCAGGGAAGCAAGGTGTCTGTTAGCAACACAAACGAATTAGCCGGAAGGAAAGGAACGTCAGCTGTGGCGCGGGAACCCCGGCCCCCGCCTCCTCCTGGTTCTGGCAGGCTGTCGGGCCACTGCGGGGGGCTCCGGGGTCCCGTCAAGGTCCAGGAAGAAGGGTCTGCTCGCAGGTACAGGTTAGGGGCCTCTGAGGGGCAGCAGTGCTATTGGGGGCTCCGGCCCTGCTGCCCTATGTATTCCTGTGCCCAGGGAGGGACAGCGCTGCCCACCAGCACAGGCCCTCCTGCCCTGCTTTAAAGAAACGGAAGGACAAGAACGCGGACTCCCACGGGGCCACATGGGCGTAGAGCCACAGAAGCCATGAATCACTGCAACACCAGGCGGCTGGGACCAGCAGGGAGGCTGCGGGCAGGGAGGGACACTGGCTGGAGCTGCTGCCCACTGAGAGACTGCGGTGCCCTGCCCTGGGGAAACACAACCCACGTTAGGCTGGTACCTAGTGGCCAGGTGTCGACACTGCCCAGTGTCGGAGCAACTCCCCTCGGCCACCTGCCCGTTGCTTCGCTCCAGGATTCTTTTCTGGCCTCGGGGCACTCAGGGCGAGCGGGGAGAGGAGGGGCCTGGGGAGTGACAAGGGCTGCTCTAGAGGACCGTGGTCACAGCCAAGCCCTGTCTCCATGGGAAGCTGGGCCCGTCTTGGGCGGGATGGGGGAACGCAGCTCGCGGCGGCCAGCGGTATCAGCCAGGCACATGTTAATGCAGGACAGACGGGACAGGAGAGCTTGGCGCAGGTGGGCGGGCACGGGACAGAGCAGAGTGAGGCATAGGCGAGGGCCTGACCGGCCCTGCAGACAAGGCGCGGCTGCACCCCGGACCCCCAGCTCCTGGCCAAAGGGGCTCCTCCCCATTGGGCCTCAAGATCCAATACCCGAGAAGCCCGTGGAGGCCTGGACAAGCAGGCGGCCACCGAGGTAGTGGCCAGGACACCTCACCCATCCTGGACTCAGCCCTTAGCCTCCTTGAGCAGGAGCTGTGGCCCCAAGCTGGATGCCCCGACGTTCCCCGGGGGCAGGGGCCAAGTGGCAGTTCGGGTCTAGGAGCTGCAGGAGGGCCACGGGGTGCTCTATGGACCAGCCCCCATGAGCTCGCGGCCAAGGTGTACCCTGAGTGCTGCCAGCCGCCGCCTCCATGCCTCCAGATCTCTGCTCCGCCGCCACCGCTGCCGCTGTGTCTGTGGAAAATCCTTCACGGGCGCCAGGAAGCGGCCGCACACCTGGTTTCGGTGCACTGGCCCAAACCTCGCTGGGCGCCTCTGACCCACCCGCCACCTGCCTGGCCGGCCCTGCAAGCGGCCTGGAGCCAGCGTGGTCCTGTGGCCGTGGGGTAGCCCCGTTTGCTGCGTGTGGCCCCCCGGGCCCTGGGTCCAGGGAGCCTCTGCCGGGCTTCACCGGCTCCTGGGCCAGGCGTGGCGGAGCTGTGGTGGCCTCGGCGCTGGCGTCCCGGCTGCCCTTTCTCGTGGCCTGCAGGGGCTTCTCTGGAGTGCTGATGTGTGGTGGGCGCATGTCTGCTGCCGAAACCCCATCTCGGGGTGCCCCCTTTCCATAGGGACGCGGGGCCGCTGGCTTGGGGGCCCTGCCTCTGTCCTTGAAGTCACCCTCTTCGTCCGACTCTGAATCGGAAGAACTGGAAGATGAGGAGGAAGAAGAAGAGGAGGAGGACGTGTCCCTCCCGTGCCTGCGTGGGGCTCCAGAGCTGGGATGCAGTGGGGACGGGTCTCTCTGAGGAAACGCTACGGTGGTCTTTGCTGCAGCTGCCTTCGGCCCGACCATCCTGCCTATGGGCTCGAGCGACGGGCTCTTGGTCAGCTCAGCGGCTGCCAGGCCGGCTGGGGGCCGGACCCTCTCCTCTGACTTCACTACATCTGGGAACAGCACAGAGAGGAAGAGTTTAGCATCGAGCATCGGAATCACCCAGACGCAGGCTCGCCTGGGGTGAGGTGGGATGGGGCATCCTGAGAAACCCACATTCTGGCGAATCCAAGTCACAGGGAGAGGGAAGAGACAGACACAGACACGAACAGGCTGACCAGGTCCCCTTGCATGGCCGCGCCCTCGCCCTACCAGAGGCTGGAAGCTGAGCAATCTGCAGAGGAGGCTTGCAGGGTGGACAGTGGCTCAGCGAGCACTGGCCTCCACGGGGGCGGGCGGGGGGGGGGGGGGGGCTGGTTACTGGTTATCCCCTGTAAGACACACAGACACACACGTAGATGCACACAGACACATATACACATACACAACACTCACATGAGCAGACACATACATAAAGCACACTTAACACAGACATGTAACACACAGAGCCATATGCCTAACATACAAACACATCACACACGGATGTTCCCAGACAGACACGCAGACACTGACACACTTCTGCTGACTAACTGCCACAGAGGGGCCGTCACCCGCGTGCACAGGGCCGCGGGCCGGCAACCAGGGTCACTCCTCCAGTCCCCAGAGAGTGCTGGACAATGAGACATCTGTGTCATGCCATCTAAAACTTTCTGAAGCCAACAGTGCATAGAGGTGGCGCCTGGCCTGGGTCTCCACAGACACGTGTGCAGGAGGTGAGGGGCTCTCTGGTGCCCATGCAGACTCCCACTGGACCCCCAGAGTCCAGAGGTGGAAGGGAAGGGCATTTCCTGGGGTAGACCGCCGGCTCACGGAGTTCTCTCCCTAGCAGCCTGTCCCGCGGGGACTCGTGTCACCGCCACTGTCCCAGGGCCGGTGGGCGCCTGGTGTGGCTGTGGAAGCGATGTCATCGGGGACCCCATCTTCCAGGGCCCCCTGCCTGCGCATCTTGGCCGTTCCTCCAGGCCGAGTCATCAGGCGCAGGGAGTGCCTTGTGGGGCAGTTCTGTGGCCGGCCTGGTGGCCCCCAGTCTCCAGTGCCCGTTGCTGCCAGAGACCCTCCACCCACTCGCCAGGGAAGCGAGGGCCTGGCGCAGGGTGTGTGGGGTCCCTGCCCAAGGTGAGAACGACTGTAATACTTGAGATGGATCTGGGGGTGCTGGTGGGCTCAGGGTAGGGGGTGGCTGGCCCACAGGAAGCCTGGGCTTGACTCTGGCACTGCCAAGACTCAGCGGCTACTCAGGAAGGAATGTGTCAAAACAAGCCGGCTGGAGCTACAGGCCAGGGGCTGCTCGCTGGGCCTGGGGCCATAGGGACCGACCAGCAGGTGCTACAAGCTGGGGCTGCCCACTGGGCCTGGGGCCACAGGGACGAAAGGGCAGCGCAAGGCTACTCGCCTGTGCCGGCAGCTCTGAGTATAAGGCTTCAATGGGAGATGCCAGAGCGCAGGGGGAGCGTCCACACCCGGCCCCGCCCCGCCTCCTCCAGATCACTCCCAAGGGCCATGGGGGAGGGGAGAGGGCGGCCAGAGACCCGTGGGAGGAGCCACAGACGGCCACCTGCCCATCAGCCCATAGCCTGGCGGACACAGCCGGGCTTTACAGTCCTGGGCAGAAAGTGCAGCAGGTGAGCGCTGACTGACCCATTCCCGCTGCTAGGATGCAGCCACTGAAGGAAGGGGCAGTGGGGCTGCACCCGAGACCTGGGGGAGAGGTGGGCAAGGTGGGGGCAGCACCCAGGCACCCCATGCTCACCCAGACCCACACAGCCCACCTGCAGTGCACATGGGGACTCTGCTCAGAGAAGCGACCTAAAGCCCCTCGCAAGGACTGAAGGGTTGCCAGGAGTGGACACTGACCATCCCTGAAGGCAGAGGGGACACGGACCATCCCTGAAGGCAGAGTGGACACGGACCACCCCTGAAGGCAGAGTGGACACTGACCACCCCTGAAGGCAGAGTGGACACCGACCATCCCTAAAGGTAGAGATAGTGGACGCTGACCATTTCTGAAGGTAACTTAGGGTCCACCAAGGTGAAGACTCAATACAAGGAGCCGAGTGGTGATTCTAAGCTGGGCCCAGACAATGAAAATCCCCAGAAGGATCTGAACATGCATCGTGGTCTCCATCCTGTCACTGAGGGCAGGTGACAGGGGTGTGGGGGGACAGTAAGGAAAACAGCTGGAGAGCCAGAGTGCTAGTACAGAGGGGGCAGGCACCTGCCGTGCACACGGCCAACCCAGGCTGACTCCCGGCACCCAATAGAGTCCCTCAGCACTGCCAGGAATCAGCCCTGAGCATCCCTGGGTGTGGCCCAAAACAACAACCAAAAATGAAAACAGGCAATAAAAATCAAAGTGGAAATGACCCAGACATTGTCCCTCTTACTCCCAGGAACCACAATGGGGAGGGTGAGGGTGTGCTGCGCCAGATCAGGAGGGGGCAGGGTCCACTGCCACCCCCGGCCTGAGCACCCAGCCTTGGTGCTCCAAGCCAGGTGGGATATAGAGAAAACAGCAAGAACGTGCTGGGCAGAATGTCCAGCTAGAGGCCTGTCCTTCTGCCTGTGTCCACTCATGGCATGGGTACCCCTGGGCTGGACCCATCACCTGTGAACACTCACTGCATGCCCCCCCCCAGCCAGATCTACCACCTGTGTCCACTCACCATCCCCACCCCCGCCCAGCCAGACCCACCACCTGTGTTCACCCCCCGCGTGGGCACCCTGAGTGGGGCCTGCTGCGCCCCGGCATCCTCCTTCCCAGCCACTTACTCTTGGGCGGACTCTGCTTCTTGGGGCCAGGCGCCTGCCCCCTGTCTGTCTTCCCGGACTCCGCAGAGAGGGAGATAGTGGACCCAAGGCCTCGGATCCCGGGGGCTTCTCGGAGAAGAGTCTGCAAAGAGCAAACACAGTGGGGTCCAGACCTGTGGACAGTGAGCGGCTACCCGAGCGGCTGGTTCCCACGTGTGCCAACTGGACGCTCTGCGCCCCTCACCCAGACTTTCCCCTGAACCCTTCGGGGATCTCTAGAGAGATCTTAGCGCGCTGTTTATTTAGGCTTTCTGGGCACACCCGGCGGGGCTCACTCCTGGCAGCGTCCCGGAGGCCGCACGGGATGCCAGGGATGGGGCCCGGGTCTCCTGCATGCCTGGTGAGCACCCTCCCCGCTGCGTCCGGGAGGACAGCCATCCCGTGCCCACCCGGGTCCAGCTCCCCTCACCACATCAGCGGGTACTGCCAGCGGGCCCCCACCCTCACTCATGCCCCTTTTCCTCCCGGCTCCCACCCAGGAGCACTGCACCGAGGCAGGGGAGGGCTGGAGGGGGGGCGGGTGTCAGTGCTGCCTTCTGAGTTCATCCGGGCCCCATCCGGGCACCCCGGGGCGGCCGGCCAAAGCTGGTCAGAGGGTCAGCTGCGGCCGGCATCGGGCAAGCACGGGGCTGCTGGCGCGCTGTGCTGCTGGCTTCTGTCCCACCGCCCGCGTCGGGGTCGGGGCTGGCCGGGTTGGGGTCGGGGTCGGGGTCGAGGCCAGGGCGGGGGTCCAGGGCCGTGTCGGAGCCGGACCGGGGTCGGTCAGCGCAGGCAGCGCCCGCCCCCGTGGCACTCAGTCGGGCCCGGAATCCCGCGCGCGGCGCCGGGTCCCGGGAGTCCCGCGCTCGCCCACCTTCAACGCCGCTGCCCGTCCTTGCCGCAGCAGCAGCAGCGCCGCCATGGCGGGGTCACGGCAGGGTCGGCTCGGCGCTCCCGCGCACGCGCACTGAGAACCGGCGGCGGCTGCGCGCGCACCCTCGAGGCCACGCCCATCGGCGGGCGGAGCGCGGGTGCCGAGCCAGGTCGCGCCCACCACCGCGAGAGACGCCCGTCTAGGGGCGGGTCTTCGTCGAGGCGGAGTCTTGGACCTGCGCGCGCACCCTCGGGCCCCGCCCCCTCGCGCGCAGCCAATCCGAGGCCAGAGGGCTCCGGCGCCGCGATGGGGGGCGCGGTCACCGCGCGGAGGTCGGCAGGGCGCCGCCTGCCGGACACCTGCAGCTACCTCGGGTTTGGGCCCCCTGGTGGGTGAGGGGCTCAGCGGGAGGCCCGGGGTCAGCCCCCTGCATCGCCCAAGGTCCTCCGGCGCTGCCCGAGCCGGTAAGGGCTCTCCGGAGCAGCACAGACAGGCGCCCCGGCTCCGGTCAAGGGCTGCAGCACCGGACTGCAGGGCATGTGCTGACATTCACCCCCAGCCCAGCACACACAGGGCAGGTCGCCCTGGCACTCAGGGCAGTAGTCCCTAGTGGGTGGGAATGGCTCGTGTGCGGCACCACATGGCCTCCCGTGCAACGTCGTGTGGCTCTGCCCGCCGCTCGGGAGGTCCAGCACAGGCAGACAAAAAGGAAATCATGGAACTGAAGTGGAGGAAGAACATCCAGAATGGAGCTGGGGCCCCATGGCTCAGTCACCTGATGCACCACCACAGCTATCACCACCACTAAGTTAGTACCCTGGTCCCCCGGAAACGGGGTGTTTGGAGATGGGCTGTCAGTCTATCCACGGAAACCAACAGCTGCAAAAAAGACCTTTCTCTGAGCTGACAGCCAGGCTCAACACATGCGCACACACACCTGCTTACCTGCACACACACACACCTGCTTACCAACACAAACACCTGCATACCAAATACACACACACACCTGTTTTCCAGCACACACCTGTTTACCAACACACACATAAACACCTACTTACCAACACACACATCCCTGTTTTCTAACATACACACATCTACTTATGACACACATTTTACAACACACACACCTGCTTTCAACATATCACACACATGCACACATCTCCTAATAAGATCTGGGAAAGCTTTGATGTTCTCACTCAATCGCATGCACACACATGTGTGCGCGTGCACACACACACAAACACACACACACACACTCACACGCACGGCTTGCTGGAGCAGCTACAAGTTCAGGGCTCATTTCGTACTGCACAATCTCCTGACCCTGCAGTTGGGTGACAGCCTGCCGGGAGAGCGACCCCAGGAGGGTCTTCCCCAAACTAGGCCAGTCGGTGTGTGCATGGGAAACAAAGGTAGAATGTGGCCCAGTAGGTGGGGTTCCCAGTCAGAGTGGCTGAAAGGGGGGCTCTTGGTGAGGAGACGCGGGGCCTCTCCATGGTGTTCACAGGAGCTTGTTCCTGAGTGTCAGATGTGGGCAGAGTCTGTGGCTGGAGGCGGGTAAGGTCAGGAGCAAGAGGCACCCACAGAGGCCAGAGAAGGGCTCTGCGGTATGGAAAAGGGGTTCCAGGCCACAAGGTCCCCATCCTATGGGCGGGAGCTGGGGCCAGGACAGGCACCAGCTTTGCACGCACCGTCCCCTCATCTGCTCCCCGACCGTCCGGGCCCTCTCTCTTCATTTTCCCTTGGGACCACAATAACTTGTGGTTTGTGGTGCTGGTAATCTATGGCTCATATCCCCTATTCGAAGGGCTTGTTTTGGGGGGCCAGGGGGACCACGGCCCACTATGCTCAGGGCTTACTCCTGGCTCTGTGGTCAGGGGAGTGTTTATGGTGCTGGGAATCCAACTGGGGTCAGCTGTGTGCAAGGCAACTGCCTTTTTCCTGAACCATCTCTCCAGCCCCTTAGGTTCTTATTTTCCAATTCACAAATTCTCTTACTTGATCCGTTCTGCTGATGGTGCTTACTGTATTTTTCCTTTCATTCTATCGATCTCAGTTGCAGATTTTCCTTTTGATGATTTTGTTTGCTGTGGGGCCTCACCCTTTGGTACTCAGGGCTTACTCCTATGAGGGCTATGAGCTCAGGGGTCATTCCTGGCAGCCCAGGGGACTATAAGGGATGCTTGGGATATACTGCAGCCCGCTATGTGCAAGATGAAAGCCCTGCCAGCTGTACTATTGCTTCGTCCCTATTTTTATGATTTCTGTTTCTTTGATAAAGGTGATTTGATTCATTGTTTCCCTGACCGTATGGAATTAGCCTTCTGTTTCATTGTAACTCTTTGAATTCCCTTAAGATGGCTATTTTGAGTTCTTTGTTGCAGGGATTACAGACCTCAACAGTCTTTGGTTGTAGAAAGATCACTACTCTCTGGCAGGATCTTTTTTCTTGGTGTTTTCATGTTCCTTTAAGGAATTCTTGAGGTTGTTTTACTGTTTTACACGGACATCTTCAGAAGAGGCACCGCCCACCCTGCTCCAAGATTCTGCCTCTCTCTGCAGCCGAATTCTTTTCCCTCTCGCTTTGGTGCCACACCCTGCTGGTGCGGAAGCAGGACAGTTGAGGGGGCGGGGTGTCCTTCCTCGGCAGGGCTTGAGGGGCCATATGATGCTGGGGATGCTTCCTGCATCCAAAGCCTGGGCTGCAGCCCCCAAGCGCTCCCTTGAGGTCCAATTCTGGCTTGTGTTTTGGGTTCTCCTAGCAGTGCTCAGGAGCCTTGAGTGGTGATGGGGCGAAACAGGAATGGTTGCTTGGGTACCATCTCGCCACCCTGGAATTCTAAGGGTCACATATTTGTTCTCCATCCCCCAGAGCTGTCTGTGCCTCCGCAGTTACCCTACACCTGGTTTGTGGCCTCCTGCTGGCCTGGGTGCTCCTCCTGCCTCTGCTCCCGGCTCTCTGCCACTTTTCTCTCCACGCACAGGGCGGAAGGGATGTGGTGTCTGTGTGTGTGGGGGGAGCACCTCCTGGCTGGCAGTAGGTGGGCCTCTGCTCAGGGAGTAGCTCCCAGGTCCTGTCCAGCTGCAGCCCCCACAGTGCTCAGCACTCAGCGGGCTACCCCTCCCTGCAGTGGGGGATGGGGTCCACCTGGGGCTCCAAGCAGTGCCTGCAGAGGGGAGACCACAGGCCCTCCTCACTGTCTAGCCTAGCCTGTGATGTATGTACTGAAGCTTCCCCGCCAGCGCCCCTGATGCTCTTGTCCTTGGTGCCTGCCTGGGGGCAGCTGAGAAGGGGCCTCGGTGAGGGCCGGGCTGAGCTCAGTGTCAGCCGGCCCAGGGCGCTCACTATAGGTCCTAGGCGGACAATGGCGGCTTCTGGCCCGGCACGCAAACGTTTCACGGGAGTCAAAGCTATAGGCCCAGTGGTCAGGGCGCTCACCTTACATGTGCTAGTTCCACACCCTGTCCCCATATGGTCCCCGAACTCCCTAGAAGTGATCCTGAGCACAGAGCCGGAGTGACCCTGAACACAGAGCCAGGAGTGACCCTGACCCCGCTGGGAGTGACCCGAGCACAGAGCCAGGAGTGATCCTGACCCCGCTGGGAGTGACCCCGAGCACAGAGCCAGGAGTGACCCTGACCCCGCTGGGAGTGACCCCGATCACAGAGCCAGGAGTGACCCCGAGCACAGAGCCAGGAGTGATCCTGAGCACAGAGCCAGGAGTAACCACGAGCACAGAGCCAGGAGTGACCCTGAGCACAGAGCCAGGAGTGATCCCGAGCACAGAGCCAGGAGTAACCCCGAGCACAGAGCCAGGAGTGACTCTGAGCATAGAGCCAGGAGTGACCCCGAGCTCCCCAGATGTGACCCTGAGCACAGAGCCAGGCGTGACTCTGACCCCGCCAGGAGTGGCCCCAAGCACAGAGCCGGGAGTGACCCCGACCTCGCCGGGTGTGGCCGAAAAACAGACAAACAGGAACTAAACGTTCCCGGACTCGGACCCGACACGACGCGCAGGCGTCACCTCCGCGGCGGCCCGTCTCCCACAGCGCGCGCCCGGTCGGGGTAACGTCACCGAGACGCCGCGTGACGTCATCTCCCGGCGCCGGAAGAGCGGCGCGGCGCACGTGGGCGGGGCGGCGAGCCATGGCGGGCTCGGCGGGGCTGGCGCTGTGCGGGCAGCAGCTGGTGGTGCACGGCGGGAGCCGCTTCCTGGCCACGTCCACTGCGAGCAGGTGAGGCGCTGCGTACCCGCACCCCGACCCCCCCGCGCCGTCGCCTGCCGCAGCTCGGACCAGGCGAGCCGGCCGTCCGGGTGCCGTGTCCGCGCCGGGCGGGCCGGTGCGTGGACAGCGCGCGGGCAGCGGCCACTGCTCCGTCTCGGGCGGTCAGGTCAGCTGATCCCGGCCGGAGACCCGGCGGTCTCGGGCGGGTTTCACGCCCGTCGTGATGCTTCCCTCCCAGTAGATGGGCTCTTGTCCCACCGCCTGTCCTGTCCGTTCGGGCCAGCGTTTGGCTGTAGTAATCCGCTCCCGGTTCTGCTGGGTTTCGCCGAAACCCTGCGGGTTCCGGCCCGTGCCTTGCTTGGCCCCTGTGGCTGCGCTGGAGAGAAGTTGTGTGCGATCCGCCTGCGGGAGCCTGGGGGTTCTAGGCCAGCTGCCGTCCAGTCTGCTGAAGCCCCGAGTCTGGACGTGGCATGGTGTGGAGACAGTGTTTGCTCTCCATTCGGAAGGTCCGTCTGGCCTGAAACACCGTCCCCTGCAGAATGTGGCCCAGGGATGGCCCGAGAGTTCAGGGGCTGCCAGGGGAGGGGAGAGGCCCCTTCCCAGGCCCCTACCTGCTCTCTCTCTCTTCAGGGACTGGTTTACAAAACGTAATGCTAGAGTTCCATGCATACCGGCCTCTAGCAGCACTCCATTCACCAGACTGTCCCAGAGTGTCCACTCCCCTCCACCACTGTCCAAGGTCCTTTGGGCATGCTTTTTTTTCTTTTTGGGTCACACCCAGCGATGCGCAGGGGTTGCTCCTGGCTCATGCACTCAGGAGTTACTCCTGGCGGTGCTCGGAGGACCAGATGGGATGCTGGGAATTGAACCCGGGTCAACCGCGTGCCAGGCAAATGCCCTACCTGCTGTGTTATCGCTCCAGCCCCTGTTTTGTTTCTTGAGCCTACAGTGCTCAGGGCTTACTCCTGCTCTGCACTCAGGAATCACAGTTGGCGGTGCTTGGGGAACCATGTGGGAGGGGGGCATCCAGGGTCGGACCTGAGTTGGCCGTGTGCAGGAGAAGAGGTCTCCCCTCTGCCCTCTCTGGCCATGTCTCCGGGCACTCTTCATTCCGCTACTGTCCGTATCCCACAGAGAGACTGTTGTCGGTCCCTCTGAGACCTCACGCAGCGCAAGACTCTCCAGTTCCATGCACGCCGCAGCAAATTACACGGTTCTATCTTTTCCTACGGCCAACGGGTGTTCGTTATGTGTATGGACCAGTTTTCCTTACCCACTGAGTTGTTCTCGGACACCCGGATCCTTTCCAGATTCTGACTGTTGTGAATGGTGCGGCCGTGAACATGGGTGTGCAGATACCATTTCTGAATCAGGTTTCTGGGCCCTAGTAGTAGACACTGAAAAGTGGAATTGCTGGGTGATATGGGAGCTTGGTTCTGAAATATTTGAGAAATTTCCATATTGTCTCTGAAGAGATTGGACCAAGCGACATCGCCACCAGTGGTGGCTGAGGGTCCCTTTCCCCCAGCTGTGGACCTAACCAGCTGGGGGAAAGGGAATTTCTAAGTGTGGGTGCCAAGACCCCACCAAAGAGGGCCTCAGGGCAGTTTCCTCTGTTCCCCTCGGGCCTATGCGTGTTCCTTCCTGTGGTGTTCTTGTCTTCATTGCTTGTGCGTACATGTGTGTATGTGTGTGCCCGCGTTTGTGCATGTATGTGTACGTGTGTGTATGCGCGCGTGTGTGTGGCACTGCAGCTGGGCACCATGAATCTCCCTGAAGCAAACCAAGCTCCTGAGCTGACCCCTGATGTGACGACCCCATGGCAGTTCCCTCTGCCAAGGGGTGGGTGAGACCCTCGGCCTCAGGCCTGTTGGTGGCAGTAGGGGAGCGGCCTCCTCCGTTCACACCCCCTCGTCTTTTTGCTTTGCAGTGTCAGTGACATCCCTTTCACGTACGACTGCAGGACCGCAGAGAAGCCCCGTGAGAGTCAGGGGTGAGTGTGGAGGGGCCCTGGGGGTCTGTGCCCTGGTGGGGACTGTGGCTGGAGGGCAGGGGGAATGCGGGTTTTTCAGAGCACTTGGTGCCCCTGCGCGGTGGCTGCCCCCGCTGTTGGAAGCAGTGCTGAATGGGTATGCGGGCCGGCTTCTGGATGAGCCCTTGCAGGCTGTCAGGCGGGTCCAGTGATGTGTTTTGGAAAAGGCGCGTGTCCAGGTATTGTGACTGGGGTCAGACCGAGGCTACACCCAGAGCACCTGTGCTGCGAGGCCGTGTCTGGCCACTTCTCTGTGTTGTTTCGTTTCTGAGCCATACCTCTCAGTGCTCAGGGCTTACTCCTGGCTCTGTGCTCGGGGATCGCTTCTGGCAGTGCTGGGGGACCCTCTGTGGTGCCGAGGTTGGAACCCAGGTGGGCTGCGCCTTCCCGCCAGAACTGTCCCTGCCGCCTGCAGCCTTCCTGCCGGCCTTGCCAGGTCCCGAGTGAGCTGGTCTCTGCCCGGGCAGGGCTGCAGCCCCGTCATCTTCCTCTCTGCCCAGGGAGGACAGCCAGCTCACGGACAGAGGGAGTGACACCATCCTGGCCTGCACCTTCTCCACGTCGGGCAACTACTTCGCCCTGACCGATGACAGTAAGCGCCTGGTTCTTTTCCGAACGAGACCGTGGCAGTGCCTGAGTGTGAGGTAGGGAATGTTGCTCGCGGTGGCCGTGGCCAAGGCAGGCTTCCGGTCAGCCCTCGTAATGGCCCCGGGGTGCAGCTTCGTCCCCGCACCACGGGTTCCCAAGACCGTTAGGCCACGTCTGTTCCTTTGGGGCTTTGGGGTGCTCTGTCGCTGGGGGAAGCCATGACCTCTCGTTTCTGGGGGCGCCTGGAGACTGTCCCCAGGGAAAGGAGACTTGTAGCCGGGCAGTGTGGGCAGTGGGGCGCCGGGTGATGGAGTGGACGGCTTCCGTGCTGGGCTTGTGCCTCTGTCCACGGCGGTCAGCCAGCGCCAGGAGCTCTGGTCCTCCTGGAGCCACCCTCTGCCTCCCGCAGGCTGGGCCATGAGCTGCCCAGGGGTGCCGGGCCCCTGCGTCCTGGCCCTGGGGGCTGGCGCACACCTGGCAGGTCAGGGGCCTATCGCAGCCCTGGTCCCGTGGCTGACGGCAGGTCCCCCCAGGAGCGTGGCGCGGCGCTGCACGGCCCTGAGCTTCACGGCGTCCGAGGAGAAGGTCCTGGTGGCCGACAAGTCAGGGGATGTGTACTCCTTCCCCATCGGGGAGCCGGGCGCCCCCGGCCGCCTGGAGCTTGGCCACCTGTCTATGCTGCTGGACGTGGTAGGTGGGGCACCTGGCTGGGGTCCAGGGGCTGAGAGAGGCCGAGGAGGGGTGACCTCGGTGTGGGCTGAGAAGGTGGGGACCGTCCATCTCTCCCACACAGGCCGTCAGTCCTGATGACCGCTACGTCCTCACGGCTGACCGGGATGAGAAGATCCGGGTCAGCTGGGCCAAGGCTCCACACAGCATTGAGGCCTTCTGCCTGGGGCACACTGAGTGAGTGGGTCGGGAGCCGGGGCCAGGGTCTGGGGGCTAGGTGGAGCTGGGTGTTGGCTGGAGCCCACAGAAGGGTGTTGCCCCCCCAGCACTGCCCCCCAGGTCATGGGAATGTGGGACCCGGCTGTGCTAGGGGGTTCCAGGAACACTCCTGCCCCCCCCCCCCCCCGCCGCAGAAGGTGCTGTGGGGTGGGGGTCTGCGCTTAGCCCCTCCCTGCAGCTCCCACAGCCCCCGCCCCCCCCAACAGGTTTGTAAGCCGCATCCTGGTTCCCCCCGACTGGCCTGAGCTGCTGCTGTCATCCTCTGGGGTACGTGGGCTCCGTGCCCAGTGCTCCTGGCCTTCCCCGGCGGGCACTGGCTGTGCTGTGACCCCCCCTTCTTGGCTCTGTAGAGGTCCAGGGGGGTCTGGGTGATGGGGGCCCACATGTGGGTGTCTGCTGCCCTGCATGCTCCTGAGTCTGGGACTCAGGCCCACCCAGGAAGGCGTGTGTGTGTGTATTCTGGGCCTGAGTATGCGTGTGCACATATGTCCTGCTCTGGGCCTGCACATGGTACTTTTGTCAGCCTTTGTGGAGCTGCCACTCTGCTCTCCTTTCTCTGGTACCCTGGAGCTGGGTGCTGACCCCTGCGTGCTGACACCCCCCACCCTCGTGCTGACCCCTGCGTGCTGTGTGTGTGCTGATCCCCATGCCGATGCCCACTGTAGGATGGCACCCTGAGGCTCTGGGAGTTCCAACGAGGCCGTGAACTGCACTGCTGCCCCCTGACTGGCCTGCAGGAGCCGGCCAAGCCTGCAGAGCCCCAGGTAGCTGCTGGACACCTCTCCGGGGCTCTGCTACTGGGCCCCCTGTCCTGCCCTACGGTGGGGAGGGGCATGGAGCCCGGGCCCCTGGGAGGAGGCCTCCCCATGTCCTTGCTTGTGGGCAGGGCCATCCTGAGGGGCAGTTTCCTGGGATGCGCCCTGGACATGGGCCTGGTCAGCTCACCTGGAGAGCCTGGGAGGGGCAATGCAGCGTGGGCGGCTCTGGCCGGGCTCCCTGCCCACGGTGTCCACTTTCCCCTTGCAGCGGGTGGCCGCCTCAAGGCTCGTGTACTGGCGCCAGGAAGCCTGCGTGGCGCTGCTGTGTGAGGGGTGAGTGCCACCTGCCCGCCCCAAGCCTTCCCACGACCCTGAGGCTGTGTTGGTTCCTATCCCCAGCCCCTGCCCCCAGCCCTGTCACCCCCCTCCTGGTGGCAGTTCTGTCCGCGCCCGCACCAGCCTCTCCTCTGTGCACAGCCTTCCTGCCGTGTCCATCTTCCGGCTAGATGGCGCGGGCCGGCGGCTGGCCTTCTGGCAGCAGCTCCCATTGCAGCACCGCGCGTGGGACCTGGGCCTGGAGGAGGGCCGGGGGCTGTGGGTGCTGCAGGACTCCGAGGATGCCCCCCTGCTGCTCTGCAGGCCAGTGGGCGGCCAGTGGCAGGTGAGGGGCGCTCCCAGGCCCAGCCTGTGTGGGTGGGCGTGGCCCGGAGGTGTGACCCGTGTGCTGTCCTTCACAGCTGGTCCCTGACGACGCTGTGCTGAGCCGGGTGTCCAGCCTCCTGCGCGCACACTGGGCCGAGCTGGGTGGTGAGTGGGGCGGGGTGGGGCAGGGCCGAGCTGGGCAGTGAGTGGGGTGGGGCCTAGCTGGGCGGTGGGTGGGGGTGGCCTGGCCTCTTCCCACAGCCCCGTGGTGACTGCTCCTTTCCCGCAGGCTCTGCTGGTGAGCGCCCTGGCCTCCAGGGCCTGTACAAGGCAGCGTGCGACAATGTGGCCGCGTACCTGCACAGGAAGCAGCAGCGGTTACTGCAGAGGAAGCGGCGGGCGGTGGACAGTGGGCCGGCCAAGCAACCACACGCTGGGGACACTGCCCTGGGCTGCTCCTAGGGACCCATGGATGCCTGGGGACCCGGAACGCCCCATGGCGGGGAGAGGTGCAGCGGCCAGAAAGGCAATCTCGGGCCCTGGCAGGACAAGTGGTCACAGGCTCTGGACGGAGGCATGGGGTGAGGACTCACCCGGGCTGGACACTGGCCCCCATGGGAAGTGAAGACATGACGGTCAAGGGCGGATGGGGGCCCCCAGGAGAGCCGCCAGCACCCAGGCGGCTTCCAGCTGAGCTGCCGGTGGGGCCGTGTGGCCACCAGGGAGCCGTTATGATGGTCTGGGACAGACTGGCCACTGCGTGTGGCCTGACCCGCTTCCGGAGGTGGCCGCGTGGGAGCATTGGCGGGTGTGTCTGAGCCAAGTGCCTGTGTGACTGTGAACACCCCCAGACTGTGAGTGTCATGAGCCCCGAGTGCTGGTCTGTGTGGGACCTTGGCGTGGCCGCCCGCTGCTTCTTGGAATAAAAACGCAGGTGTGAGAAGCACGACAACGCCAGTGCAGGCGCCCGGCAGCCTCTGCTGGCCCAGCTCACCCCCTCTGGCCCAGCGACAGGACAGGACACGCGTCGTGGGCCTCTGACCCTGTTGGGTCAGGTCCTTGCAGCCATGGCCTTAGAGGAGCTGCTGCGTGTCCCCCTTGGTCACTCTCTGGCCAGCTGCCTAGACCCGCACTCGCTGCTCTGTGGCCGAGGCCTCCCTGCTGGGTGGGAGCCCGTAGTACCTGATGACTGTCCGGGCTCAGGGAGGCCCTCGTGTGAGCCTGAGCCAGAGTGGCTCCCAGCCCCGTCCCAGCCAGGCCTGATGTGCACCCATGCAGCCCCCAGCCTCAGCCCTGCACTGATAGGGACAGCAGCTGGGGACTCGGCAGGGCCTGCGGGACTGGCTGCTCCCGTCACTGGTAAAGGCAGGCTGGGTTCTCTTGGTGCCTCACTTGTGCCCCATCTGACTTGGCCTCTGCTGGCCCATGTCCCTAGCTGCTGGTGGCTGTTACGATCCCCACAGAACTGGCCCACCCTGGTTCCCAGGCTAGCTGCAGCGCCCCTATTTGCTAGGCTAGGGGGCAGCGCTGACATTTGTGCGGATGCTCACCGGAGCACCAGCCCTGAGGCCAGCGGTGGGTGTCCCCAACTGCAGAAGCTCCCGTGTGGATGGGCACAGGGCTGCCCAGGCCCGGGGGACAGCCCGGCCAGTGGGCATGACGGGCCCCTGGCAGTCAGGACGGTTTTGGCTGAGCACGTGTCAGAAGGTCCAGCAGAGAGATAGGGACGTGAGTGTGTCCCCCAGCACCGGCCCTGTTGTCCATGGCCGCCGGCCTGGAGGGCAGCAGACCCCACACTTGTGCCTCCGAAGACCTGCCTGGCCCCCTCTATCCCATGGCGGGAAATAAGCGGAAGTGGGTGCCTTGGACAGGGACCAGGGGTAGCAAGGCCCAGGCACTTGCCTGCCCGTGGCTGACCTGGCTCAGTCCCTGGCATGGCCTAGGGGCTTCCGGCATCACCAGGAGCGACTCCTGAGCTCTGCGGCCATTCTGGGCCCCTGAGGGCCTCCTTAGTCCAGCTCTCGGAGGAGGGAGGAGGGAGGAGTGGGTACAGGCACCTGACATGGGCACCTCCAGTCTCAGGGCAGCTGGGGCAGCTTGGCTCAAGGTGTTTCTGCCCAGCCACATGCACTCCAGGGAAGATGACAGCGTGTCATCGCTGTTTGCTGCCTGTCCAGCGTGGGGGTGGGGAGGGAGTGAGTGGGTCCCTGGGGGAGCTGGGGACTGCCCAGCCTCTGCCCAGGGATCAGCCATGGGCATGGGGTCGGCAGGGGTGGCCTCTGTCACCCTCTCTAGGCTGCCCTGGCCTGGCCTCTCATGGTATGTAGCGATGTGGCACTGGCCTTGGGGTTAATGGCTCAGGGCTGCGTTGGAAAGGAGTAGCCAGCCATGGGCTCCCCGACCTCCCCCTTCGGGCAAGGGGCTGCTCTCCTCGGGGTCCCAAGTATCCCCAAAGGAGAATGGCAGACTGTCCTCTGAGGGGGCTTCAAATGTCCCTCCAGACCATCAGCCTCTGGGTCACTGGCCAGTCCCGGCTTCTCTGCAGGTGCCCCCATGACCCCGGGCCTCCTCTGTCCCCTCCCCTCCATAGACGCTGGCAGGCTCTAAGGTCCATCCGGGTGAGGGGCAGCATCCTTGTCCACACGGGGGCCCTCTAGCAAAGAAAACGGCCAGCACCCGTGTCTGTATAAGAATAGATGATTTAAGACTGTTTAAAAATAAAAATTCTGTGCAGATCGTGGAGCCTTTCTCGAGTTGGCCGAACGGGATGGGTCTCAGGAGGTGTGGTCCACAGCCAGTGTCCTTCCACCTGGGCATCCCGCATGGCCGCAGGTCGGAACAGGAGGCCCCTTGCTCGGGAAGGAGAGCTTGTGGGTATGCGGCCTGTGGAACTCTCCAGAACAGCACTGACTCACAGGCTGCGTGTGCTGTGCGTGCAGAGCTGCGGAGTGGCAAGGCCACAGGAGTGACACCCGTGGGGTTTGGGGGCGGCAGGGCTGGGAAGGTTTGCAGGTTCAGGAGGGAGCGTGAGGGCGGCAGGGCTGGGGCCCCTGGTCCTGATGGTGGCTGTGCTGGGTGGGACCCAGCACCCCCAAACACTCCATCCCCACCCACTGCAGCAGGCCGTGTGTGTCCTCGCTAAGGCATGGTGAGGCCAAGGGTGCTGTGGGAGGCCAGGGCAGGAGAGGAAGTCCAGCAAGGGGGAGGGAGAGCTGGGGGAGGGGAGAAAGGGAGAGGGAGAGAGCGTGCACTTGCATGAGCGTGAACAAGAAGCAGCCAGGCCCTGGCACGCCTCTGCCCTGTGCCCACCTGAGTGCTCTGTCCCGCCGTCCGGCTATACTTGGAGGGTCAGTTCGAGAGCGCGTCCTTTTCCTGGCTCTTCCCCTGGCCCTTCTCTCCAGATGGCTCAGTGCCCTCGGAAGCCAGGGACTTGGCCTTCTGAGGGGCAGAGGGTGGCCGAGTCAGACTGGGCTGAGTTGGGCATGAGCCTCGCCTCTGTGAGCCCGGGGAGGCCCCGCCACAGCCGCGGCCACCACTGGCACCCTCACTTTCTGCCCCACCCGTCAGGCTGCTGACACCAGAGCGGGAGGAGCCCCTGCCCAGCCTCCGCATGGGGGTCCGGCACACGGCATGAGTCTCCCAGAACAGCCGGCTTGGGGGCTGGGGGTCCCCTCTTGGGCTGGCTGCGTGCCCCTCCACTGCCGTGGCGAGCATGCCCGTCAGCCCCCTCATGGGCTCTGTCTGCCCCTCTGGGGCTGCCCCCCACAGCCCTCCAAGTGTGGGCCAGCCCCGCTCATCAGACCTTCGGCACCTGGACCCGGCAAGGGGACCCAGCTTGAGGTGGTTGTGCAGCACCCAGGGAAGGCTGGAGACCCGGAGAACAGGCCCGTCTGGGGGCAGTGAGACGTGGCCAGTGGTCAAGCGATGCCCCGGGGGCATCAGGTGGGGGCCCGAGGGGCTGTGGGGATGGGGGCACTGAAGCTGCGTGCCCAGTTGCCTGGGGCAGTGCCTGCTCTGGGGTCGGAGCCCGGCGCTGGGCAACTCACCTCCTGGGCCGCGTCGTCCATCTGCTTCAGCAGCTCGTACCGGCCCCGGGACTCCCACAGGGGCCGCAGCATGAGGTCCCCGACTGCGGGGAAGAGCTGGGGACCACGGTGGACAGAGGTGGGGGGCAGCCCCTCTGGGTCACCTGCCGGCCCCAGCATGCCGCCTCGCCCCCCATCAGCACCCTCAGCCCCAAGAGTCTCCGCTCTGCCCTCACTCCGCCCTGTCCCTCAGGCACTGGTCCCCCATGTCCACGCTGGGGAGGTGGGGCCGGGCAGCATCTCCTGCCTGGGAGGGGGGTGGGGATTCTGATGACAAAGGCGTCCTGGCTGGTGGCCCTGGTGGGGACGTGGCCCAGAGCGGGTGTTTGGGTGGCCACACTGAGGGGATGCAGAGGTCCAGGTCGAGCTGCCACGTCCCCGCAGGGACGTCCGGGAAGGCAGAGGCAGAGGGCTGTGAATGCTCAGTGTCAGGTACATGGATCCTCAGAGTGTGGACACACGTGTGCATGTGGTGGGGGTGAGCGTGCACACGCATGCAGGCATGTGAGCATGTGAGTGTGCGTACGTGTGGCTGAATGGACCTCCTCCTGCACAGCGTGTGTGCGTGCACATGGCCAGATGTGTGCACCTGTGTGGTACGTGTGTCTGAGTACCTGCACAGGACAGGCGTGTAAAAGCAAGTGTGCATGAATGGGAGTATGCATGTATGAGCAAGTGTGCACAATGGCCGGTGCATGCGTATGGGGTCTGGGTGCCCCGCGCTGTCCCCTCGTCCCTGAGGCTCAGTCCCGGGCTGTCCATGCTGCCCGCTCACCTTGGTCACAGTCTCGAACATGGGGATCAGGACGAACTCGAGGAAGCCAATCTGGGCTGTGGCTTTGGTCACTTTGTCTCGGTCCATGAAAGGGGCCACAGGAAGCCCCTCCGACTTCTCCCGGTCACTCTGTGTGCCAATGCAGGGTCAGCGTCAGAGTGAGCTGGGGAGGGCTGAGGCCCCCATCGCCGAGACGGAGCGTGTGTGGCTGGGGGCAGGGCGGGAGCCAGGGCTGACTGATCTCCTTGGGCAGTGCAGCTGCTGCGGCCCATCCACCCCTGCTCACCCCTGCGGTCCAGGCATCCCTCTCCACTATTTCTGCCTCTCCTCTCTTCCCATTTTGGGGCCCCAGCCCTGGACCTCGGCCTGTGAGACCCACACTCGCCTGCCCCACCCCTGAGGTATTCAGCTTTGGGGCCTGTGAAAGTCCTTCCTGGGGTGGGTGCCAACCCCACCCTGCCCCGTATGCCAGCTGGGCCACCGCACTACCCACGGGGGCTCAGGTTTGCAGGTTCACGAGCCTGAGGCACATCTGCCCGGTGGCACCTGCCCAGCCAGGAGCTGAGGTCGTGCCCATTCGCAGTAGCGGGAGGACGTCTGTCAGTGTGGGGGCTACAGGCGGCGGGGGCCCATACATGCACATGGGGAGGGGCGTTCATACGTGCATGCGGCCATGAACGGGATCCGGGGAGCCACAGCCACACGGGCAGGTGGGGCAGGGCAGGAGCTTTGCCCCGAGAGGAATGAACCAAATGCCACACAAGCTCTGTCCTTTGTGGCCGGGCCAATGTGGTGGGGGGCTGTTTGACGGGCGCGGGGCCTGGGGCTTGTGGCGGGCGCAGGGCTGGGGCTGCGTGGTGGGCACATGGCTGGGGGCTCGGGGCCGTGTGGCCAGGGCTGTGTGGTGGGTGTGGGGCTGGGGGCTGCGTGGTAGGGGGCTGTGTGGCGGGCATGGCTGGGGGTTTGTAGTTGGCACGTGGCTGGGGTGCTGTGTCAGGCATGTGGTCAGGGGCTTGTGGGGGGGCACGGTCACCTGCATGAAGTACTCCTCCAGCAGGCAGTCCACCCAGGGCTCAGCCACCTCCATGGGCCGCACCTCGTTGGAAATGTCACAGCATTTGATCAAAATCATCTTGAGCTGCAAGGGCATGTGTGGGGTCAGAGGTCAGCCTCGGGAAGCTGGGGGGGGCCACAGGGGTTGGGGCTGATCCACCCACCCCCATCACAGCCCCGTAGGCCTCAGGGTCTGGCGCCAATGCTGTCTCGGCTGTCTGAACAAGAGACAGGGCCAGGGCGCAGGGGATCCTCCGTGACCCCAAATCAGGGTTCAGGACCCACAAAAGGTCCCGTGGGGTGGACAGTGTCCCTGCCCCTGCCTGTCCCCGTGGGAACCTCCTGGGGGGTACATGGCTCCCGGTTCGATCCCATCCACCCCCAGCAGCAAGGAGGGCGGCCATGCCCTCCACGCTGTCTCTCCCAGCCCTCCCTGGCCCCTCTCGCCACCCCTCTGTCCGTTCCCACACACTGTCCCTCTTATCCTCTTGGAGGGGCTCCAGGGCTGACCGGAGCTCAGGCCCCTCCTGCTCTGGGTCAGGTGGTCCTGGGGGTGGGGGCCGGGACCTACAGCACCTTCTCTCTGGAGTCAGGGTCCCGTGCCAGGCGGGCCGGGGTGCTGTGGCCCTGCCCGGGGGCCTCCCTGGCACCCCGCAGCCCATCCCCTGAGACGCATCTCACCAGCGTCCTGTGCTCCTCGTTGCTGAAGTCGAAATTGTCCAGCTTCTCCTTGAACGCGTCCATGATCTCCGCATGCCGCGCCATGTCCGTGGCCAGAATAAGCGTGATCATGCCCTGGGGACAGCCCGCGTCCACACGCGTTCACATAGGGAATCTACCCGCACCCCCACTCTCCACACGGGGACCCCACCCACAGCCTACTCTGCGTGTTGCAGGCCATCCTGTGCCCTGCCTGCTCCATCCCTGGAAAACATGTCCTGCCTGGGGACAACAGGGGCGAGGGTAAAGTGAAGAGGGATTTGGCCCCAGGGCTGCCTGTGGACCTGGGACCCAGGGAAGAGGGGACAGACCATGGGGTTTCGCCATGTCCGTGCCCTTCACCCATCCTGGGGTGGTGTCCGCCTCACCCATCTGAGCTTCCCAGGGCCGTGCCCGCCCACCCGTCTGAGCTGCCCAGGGCGGTGCCTGCCTCACCCATCTGAACTGCCCAGGGCCGTGCCTGCCCACCAGTCTGAGCTGCCCAGAGTGGAACCTGCGCACCCATTTGAGCTGCCTGGGGCAGTGCCTTCCTCACCCATCAGAACTGCCTGGGGCCGTGCCCGCCCACCAGTCTGAGTTTGAGCTGCCTGGGGCTGTGCCCGCCCACCCATCTGAGCTGCTCGGGGCGGTGTCTGTCACCCGCCCGCACCTGTCTGAGTTGCCGGAAGCGGTCAGGTGGCAGGCTGCAGAAGATGTCGCAGTGCGGCTGGGCCAGGATGCGGAAGGCCACGGCACAGTGGTGGTTCTCCAGGGGCGACGTGTCGTTGTAGCGCAAGGCCAGCTCTGTGCGGGCGTTGATCTGGTACCTGGGTGGGGAACGCAGGGGCTCAGCCTTGCCTAGAGCGGGGCGGGGGTGCAGGGACACGTGGGCACACCCTGGGTCCAGGGCCCTGCGTCCCACCGGGAAGACACGAGCCATGCTTGGAGTTGGGAGACGGGAGAGCCCAGCCTCACTCTGTCACAGGCTGGGGAGGCTGCTGGGAAGCCCAGGGGCAGGGTCCTGACAGTGGCCTCGCGGCCGGGCCTGTCCTGCAGGGGCTGCAGAGGGGCCTGCATACGTGTTGTTGAATCCAGGGTGGTCCAGGTCGTGACACACGGCGGCCGTCATGAGCACCAGGATGTCCATCTGCGACAGCTTCTCCTGGTGGGGACGGGGCAGGATTCAGAGCGTGTCCTGGGGGGCAGGCGGGTCCAGAGCCCTAGAGGGGAAGGGCTGTGGGGAGGGGCCATGGGGAGGCCCCCAGTGGCCTATGGAGTCAGGTGCTGTTCTGGGGGAGGCTGGCGGGGAGGGGCAGGGAGGTCCTCACTGGGCGGGGGGCGGTGTCCCTAGGAGGCTGTCCCCAGGTTGGCGTAACCCTTCCTCCCCGCAGGGGCGCCCACCTGCAGCCCACAGAGCCAGACCATGCTGTACATCATCTGGGTGACGCAGAAGCAGTGCCGGAAGTTGTGGAAAGGGTTGTTCCTGTAGTTGTGCTGTACACAGGCCTACAGGAAGGGGCGCAGCTGCAGCCTCTGCCTGGGTCAGCAGGGCCACCAACTCTCCACCGGCCCCGCCCTTCCACTCCTGGCCCCGCCCACCCATGCTCAGCTCTGCTCTCATCACGGACCGCCCATCCATGCTCAGCCCTGCCTCTAAGCCCCGCTCAGCCCCGCCCACACGCCCAGCCCACTCCTCTCTGCCCGCCCCTCCAGACCGGGCCCACACTCGGCCTCACCCCTGCCTCTCCACAGGGGCCCCTCCTGGCTCCCAGAACCCCTTTATGTCAGCATGGCCCTGTTGGAAGCAGAGGCTCACGGGAGGCCTGAGTGTCGGGAGGAGGTCCCCAGGGGCAAAGCAGGCCCTGGGTGTGGTGGGGCTGGCCCCCCTAGGGGCCCCCAGCCAGAGTCTGGATGGCAGGGCCCTGCGGGGCTCTGGGTCCTGGTGCCAGCAAGGCCACCACAGGCTTCTCCAACTTGGTTCTGAGCAACACCAGGCTGGGGGATCTGCCACACACATGCACACATGCATACACACAAGAGATCTGCCACACGCATGCACACATGAGTATCTGCCACATGGACACACACATGCGCACACACAAGGGTTCTGCCACACACACACACACACACACACGAGGGATCTGCCACACGCACACATACACACAAGGGATCTGCCACATGCACACACACATGCAGACACACACAAGGGATCTGACATACACATATAAGCACACAGACACACACACACGGTGAACTGTCCCATCCTGTCCCACTCACACCTGGCTGCACATGCACCCACATGCATATAAGCTCACTCCTCTGCACACATACACGGTGCACCCACATGTGCACACATGTACAGCAGGTGTACCCATGCCCTCACACTCATGGACACACACCTGCACACAGCTCACATGAGCACATAATCACATCCTGAGAGCCCACATATATGCACGCATACAGCTACACACAGATGCTGCGTTCATACACTTGCACACCTTTACACAAGCATGCATCCACGTGCACACACACTATTCACACACGTGCACACACACTGTTCTACAGCGACAGGGCCTGTGGCAGACCCGGGCGCAGTGAGGCTCGGGAGGGGAGGCAGGGAGGGGCCCCGGTGCGCGCCTGCACCCTCCCCTACTCACCAGCCACCTCTTGAGCGTGATGGGGTTGATGTCGAAGTCCCTGACCAGGCCCAGGTCGTGGTACATGTGCTCCAGGCAGCTCAGCATCTGGGGAAGGGCCGCTCTCGTGGACAGCGTCCCGGCCACCCTGTCCACCCCACTCCGCTGGGCCCTCCCCTTCCGTGCCCTGGCTGCAGCTGCCGGCTGGGGGGTCGGTGTCCCCCAGAGAAGAGCCCACAGGGTGCGGCGTGGGGGCTCTGCTTCCTTCCCGGCAGCGTCCATGCCGCCTGGCCTCGGGGGTCTGGACTCTGGGAACCCTTCCTGCTGCCGGGACAGGCCAGGGTGTGAGCAGTCGCCCCCGAGCAGCGGGGAATGCATGAGCGGGAAGGCTTCCAAGAGGGTGGTCCCGGCCCCCGGACCCCTGCAGGGCTGGAGCCAGGTTGGGGGCTCACCTCGTTGGGGTCCCAGAGCCACACGTCGAAGGTGGGCTTGCGGAGGGCCTCGATGGTCTCCGGGGACAGCAGGTACTGGGAGCAGAGGAGCGGGGGAGGGGGGTCACCGCGGGCCCTCGGGGGCCGGGTGTCCTTCCCACCCCTCCTCCTCACCACACACAGGTGTCGGGGCACAGGAACTGCAAGCCCCGGGGGGCCCAGAAGGTTCTGGGGGAGGAGTGGGGGTGCAGGGCAAGGTTCTGGGGTTTCATTTGTTTTTGATTTTTGTGTGTGCTCAGGGCTGACTCTGGGCTCCGCACTCAGGGGTCAGTCCTAGCGGGGAGGGGTGTTCATGGGGGTACCGGGGACTGAAGCTCGCCGGGCGTGTCCCTCATACCCCTGGCACCCAGGAGACCCCATACTCAGTCCTCACAGTTAGCTGCTGGACCTGGTCAGCCTGGGGCAGCCTAAGGAAGAACCCCCGGGACCGGAAGGGCAGCTGGTCAGAGCAGCCACCTCGGTCGGTGGGTCAGTGGGAGAGCAGACGGGGCCCCACCTGTGGCCGGGCCTAGCTGCGCCCTGAGCTTACCTTGGGGTAGGTGAGGACATCGCGGCACGGGGCCAGCCTCTTAGTGTCATCCAGGAAGCTGTACTTGCAGGGGCAGCTGGTCCTGGGGACACGGGGACAGGGCCTTCTCGTGGGGCTCCACGGGGGCCAGTGTGGGGCCAGACCAACACCCGGGGCCAGCATTCTCCCATGCGCCCCCCATAGACAGACAGACAGACACAGACACACACATACACACACACGTGCACACACGGAGCAGCACAGGGCGTGGCGGCCATTCGGCACAGAACCACAGGACCCAACCCAACGGGTCTGTGTGTTGCCCTCTCTACCCAGATGGGTTTCTGATGTGTCCCTGCATGTCCTGTGGTCCCCCCCCCGCCCCCGAGAGATCTGGGGAACTGCCGCCCCCAAGGGGAAGCGTTCCTTTCTGGGAGCCCCTGGCACGGGCTGGGCATGGGTGAGGCCTTGGGTTCCATCCCTGACCCAGGTGCCCGAGCACTGAGCCGGGAGCAGCCCTGAGGAGTAGGACTGGCCCCACTCCCCGAGAAAGGGTGACAGGGGGCGTCAGAGCACATGGACAGAGGGGCCTAGGACAGAGGGGGGAGGCATGGGGGCGGCATGGAGGGGGAGGGCCGGGCTGGGATGGAGGGTCTTGGGCCCCCGCAGCCCAACCTATGGGCTGACCCAGCAGCCTTGGCGTGCTGCAGACCACTGTGCTCCTTCCTGTTCTGTGGAGTTTCCACTGTTCTTGTTGCCCATTGAGGTGTGTGTATGGGGGGAGGGTGCATCATCCAGGCCCTGGGCACCGCTTGCCTCAGGCTGGAGACTGGACACTGGGTTCAGCCTCCCCGAGTGGTTGAGGGGCTGAGGGCCCGGCTGGGCAGATGGCACTTGGTGTGAGGCCACCTGAGCCAAGTGAGTCGGGGCCAGGGACACTGCACTGTAGCTGCCTCTGCCCAGGCATCAAGGGCAGCTCCCGTCCTGGCTTGAGGGGCAACCCACACCGCCAAATGAGGCGCAGTCACTGCTGTTCACTCAGCACTCAGCACTTGCTCGGCACTCAGCATCACTCCCTCAGCACTCCCCCGTCTTCTCTCTTTCCCCCCCCCCCACCTTCCCCGCAGTCACCGCTCACTCCTTTCTCCCTGTGTCATGGCGCCTCTGCTTGCTAAGCCCCGACTAACCGTCACCTGTGAGGGCTGTGGCCCCTGCAGTCAGGCCCGGGGCTCTGTGCCCAGTGGCTTCTCCCGTGCCCAGGGTCCAGGCCGTGTCCTGGCTCCCCTTCCCTTCCAGACCCAGCCCACCACGAGCCTCAGCATCACCCCGGCAGCAGTCACCACTGCTCCACCCCAGCTCTGTCACCGTGCTGGCCACCTCCAGCCTCTGTCACCATCAGTGTCCCCATCACATCTGCCCCGATCCCCATGCCTACAGTGTCCCCGCATCTCTCTCTCT
This sequence comes from Sorex fumeus, assembly GCF_029834395.1. Lineage (NCBI taxonomy): Eukaryota > Metazoa > Chordata > Mammalia > Eulipotyphla > Soricidae > Sorex > Sorex fumeus. Next base: position 5,256,186 of record NW_026606098.1, on the reverse strand, counting down.
GCTGTTTCCATCGGAACACGGTTCTGCCCCTGCTGCGGCCGGTCCCCGTGGCTGCCATACAGAACCTCCTCTCGTGGGGCTGGTTCTGTCTGCAGCCGGGTGGCCCCAGCTGGCCCGGCCTCCCTCTGCGGGGTGAGGCCAGGCACTCGCAGGCCGGGACACAGCACTGAAGCCGTGTGCTGGGGCTAACCTGCAGGGAGCACAGTGCCGCGGACCTGCCTGGCTGGGGGAACGGGGGCCAGCACGCCCAGCTGTGCCCAAGTGGCCCCCCAGCACAGACCCACCTGCTGCTCCGGGCCGCCAGCTCCTCCCTCATCTTCCTGATGTCGCTCTTGCATTTCTCAATCTCCACGGCTTTCAGGGCCTCCACTGGCAGGGCAGAGACGGATGGGGTCACCGGGAGGCACGCGAGGAGCCCGGGCAGGGGGGTCCTGCTTCCCGCCCCCGCCAGTGGCCAGGCAAGAGCGGGCCCTGCCTGGATGGTCTGTGGGTCAGTACCCGCCCCCTCCCTTCTGCACCCACTTCTTCCCGCCCCTATCCCACCCCCAGAAAATACAGGACAAAGGAGTCTTCACTCCCGAAGAAAAGCTAAATGGGATCAGGTCAGGGGCCGCAGGCACTGAGATGCTGGTGGGTCTTGGGGGGCTGCAGGTGCCGAGGGCGGGTTTTGGGGTCCACTGGCAGCCCAGGGCACGCTGGGAAGAACCCACTTATCCCTGAGTCCACCTGCTACCCTCCTGCTGGGTCCCCAGTGTGGGACCTTCCTCACTCACAAATGACCTGGAGTTTCCCCCACTTCTTTGGGTCACACCCAACAACCATGCTCAGCACTGACTCCTGGCCCTACCCTCGGGGGTCACCCCTGGGGGTGCCAGGGATCGAACCGGGTCAGCTGTGTGAAGGCCAGCACCCTCCCCGCTGTCCCGGGGTCAGACTCGCCATGTGGGACGGCTCACTGGGATGAAGCACTGTGTTTGTTCCCGTGTTTTGGCCCCTCAGTTTCACACACAGAGACATGCCCAGTTAGGGCTGAAGGTCCCCAAGCCTCAGCACACTCATGAGGGCCAACATGGGCCGGGGTCAGCCTCCTGGGATAATTGACCATGTCCGCGTCAGCTGACCACTTCCAGGTCAGGGCCAGCTGGGCCCAGCGGCTCGGGGCTCGAGGATGCGGGTCTGGTCCTGGGACCTGCTTGGTGCTGAGTGCTGGGCAGATGCGGGGCCGGGAGTCGGGGGGCTGCAGCGGGTGGAAGTGGCCCTCTCCAGCCTGGCTTGCTGAGTGGCCGGGAGGTTGCGGTGGCCCCGGTGCCACGGGAGGAGGTCCAGCTGCTGATGCACCTCACCTGCCCGCCGCCCTGCCCAGGCCTCCCAGCGGGGTGCCTGCCCCCTACTGCTCCCTGCATCCACTCTTGCCTCAGAGGTCCCTGCTGGACCAACCCATTTCCCAAGGGGAAGGTGGCCCCCCGCCCGCACTCACGCTGCACGCGCCTCTCCAGCCCGGCCAGGTGGTCGGCCACTTCCGCTTTCAGCTCGTTGATCTTGAAGGCCCTGCGAGGGGTGGGGGAAGACGAGGGCTAAGGGGGCCCCAGAATCTGGAGCGTGAGGGTGCTTGGATGCCCCCTCCAGTGCGCCCCTGGGGACGGAACTGTGGGACTGAGATCTGGGGTCTGTCCAGGGGCACTGCCCAGCCCCCTCCTGGGACCCTCCGGGTTGAACACTGAAGTCCCAGCACACTGCCCTCACCACCCCTAACTGAGTTCTGTGTTGATCTGGGCCACACCAGGCTGTGCTCAGGGTCACTCCTGGCTATGCTCAGGGCTGACTCCTGGCTCTGTGCTCTGGGCTGACTCCTGGCTGTGCTCAGGGCTGACTCCTGGCTCTGTGCTCTGGGCTGACTCCTGGCTCTATGCTCAGGGCTGACTCCTGGCTCTGTGCTCTGGTTCACTCCTGGCCCTGTGCTCTGGGCTCACTCCTGACTGTGCTCAGGGCTCACGCCTGGTGTGCTCAGGGCTCACTCCTGGCTCTGCGCTCGGGGGTCACTCCTGGCTGTGCTTAAGGCTGACTCCTGGCTCTGTGCTCAGGGCTGACTCCTGGCTCTGGGCTGACTCCTGGCTCTGTGCTCTGGGCTGACTCCTGGCTGTGCTCAGGGCTCACGCCTGGCTGTGCTCAGGGCTGACTCCTGGCTCTGCACTCAGGGGTCACTCCTGGCGGTGCTCAGGGAACCATATGGGGTGCTGGGCACTGATCCCGGGTCAGTTGCACGCAAGGCCGGGCCCTCCCTGCTGTGCTCTCTCTGGCTCCCGTTTAGTTTACTGGGGGGCCAAACCCAGGGATTCTCGGGTTTGCTCCTGGCTCTGCACCCCCATTTCCCTGGCCTGAGGGGGGCATTTGGGCAGTTGCCAGGTGGGGCCATGAGTGCCAGCCCGCCCCCCACCTCCATGGTACCTGGACAGCTGCTCGGCCACCTGGCTCAGCGCGCTCTGCAGCAGCTCCTCCTTCTCTGTGGACAAGAGGGAGGCGCGTGGGGCCCTGAGGCTTGACCCGCTGGTCCCCAACCCCCCCAGCCCTAGGCCCTTGGGGAAGCGGCACGCTTGGGTGCAAACACGGGGCCTGGGGCCTGGTGTTGGTGGACGGGCAGACGGATGGACAGCGGCAGGCAGGTCACAGCCAGGCACGCCGGGCTTCCTGAGTCTGCACAGCCCAGGGTTGGGACCACGCGACCCCTCCCTGACCTCCGCCCTGCCCACCCCCACTCTGAAACCCAACAAAACTAGACCGGACCAGGGACCAAAGACAGCAGCAGGGGGCCGAGGTAGCCATGCGTGGGGCTTTCCCCCAGACTGCAGGGTGCCCTGAGCACTGAGCTGGGAGCAGCCCCGAGCACTGAGCTGGGAGCAGCCCTGAGCACTGAGCTGGGAGGAGCCCCAATCACCTCTTGCTCCCGCCCCGTCAAGCAGGTGACCAGACCAAAGTGCTCCATCAGTGCCCAGTCCAGGAATCTGGATGGTCTCCGGGAGTGGGTGAAGGGAACACGTACATGCCTGAGCTGGGTCCAGTTTATAAGAAAGAGCCACGCCCACAGTGGAATGGGTCAGACGGATTCCCCGCTGCCTACCGCAACCACATTTGGCTGCAGAAAGTGCACGCTGCAGATGCTGGTGGCCGCTGGAGAGGACAGATGGGGGAGGCACTTGATGTCCATATGCCTGAATCAGGTTCAGTCCCCGGCACTGCAGAGGATGCCATGAGCCTTGCCAGGAGTGACCCCAAGCACAGAGCCAGGAGTGAGCCCTGAGTACGGAGCTGGGAGTCAGCCCTGAGCACAGAGCCGGGAATGAGACCCGAGCACCAATCCAGGAGTCAGTCCCGAGCACAGAGCTGGGAGGGAGCCTGCGCCCTCCGGGCCCTGCCTCTGACAGGGCAGCTGTGGCTGTCAGGCCTGCGGCCCTTACTGGTGTCTCACGCTCCCCTGCAGGGGTCTGCCCTGTTCCCGACTCTCTGCTGACCTAAATGGCCCCGAGGTTGGCCCTGTGTCCACCATCACCAGACTAAGTCCCTGGGCAGAGACGGGAAATGGTGCCTCCCTGTGTCTGGAACATGCCGGTACAGACCCCCACAGCGTGGAGAAGGGGTCACCGAGGGCCTGGGTCTCACAGGCCCCCCTGCAGGACCTCAGGTGATTGAGCTGGAAATCCTCAGCCAGAGTCGTGCCTTAACCAAGAGCTGGTGTCCAAGTCTCGAGAAACACTCAGACGCCACCAGATCAGGGACACTCATGGCCACTCCCATCATGGGAGGCCCGCAGTCTGCAGGGGCTTACAGAGATCTGAGATAGAGGGGCCCACTAGAAATGCGGGGGGGGGGGGCGAAGAGAGGGAGGGAGAAAGGGAGGGAGGGGGGAGAGAGTGAGAGAGGGAGAGAGAGGGAAGAGGGAGAAGAGAGAGGGTGGGAAAGAGCGGGAGAGGGAGAGAGAGGAAGAGGGAGAGAGAGAGGGGCAGAGGGAGAGAAAGGGAGAGGGAGAGAGGGACAGAGGGAGGGAAAGAGGGAGAGAGACAGAGGGAGGGACAGAGGGAGAGGCAAGAGAGGAGAGGGAGAGGGAGAAGAGAGAGAAAGAGGGAGAGAGGGAGAGAGAGGGAGGGAGGGAGAAGGCAGGGAGCAATGTGGGGTTCCCAGGAGTGACTGGCCGGGGACTGGGAGAGCTGTGCCTTCAGTGACAAGGGCCCACCGGCCAGAGACCTCCCTTTGGCAGAGGCGAGACCCAGGTATCAGCACAGAGCGCAGGGGCGAAGGCAGAGGGGGCGGGAGAGGGGGCATCAGGCGGGAGTGGGGCGCGGGAGGCGAGTGGGCTGTCCTGGGGTCTTGGTAAGGGAACCAGTGTGCCCGCAGCCTACGGGGTGGCAGGGGGGCAGCACCCAGTTCCCACCCGCCCAGGCTTGACCCCCGACCCCGGGAACTGGCTCAGCACCAACCCCCCCCCCCAAAAAAAAAGGCCTTTTCGAGGGCAGCTGGTTTCCCCGGAGACGCACTACAGCGTGTGAATTCTTCAGGGGAGGCAGTTCCCGGAGCTGCACCCTCCCCCACAAAGCAGCAGCACCCAACCCAGAGGACCTGAGACCATCTCTCAGCCCAGATTGGATCCGGAGAGAGGGCATGGCGGGCAGGACAGAGCCCGGGCAGGGCCAGACACGGTTCCCTGGTGCCAGGGCGGTGCTCAGGGGTCACTCCCGCGGGCTCCAGGGGCCTTGGGCTGCGGGAACAGCCCAGCTTAGCTGAGTGCTGACCTCCCGTGTTCTCTCTCCAGGCTCGAGGCTCAGGATGACCCCCAGGCAGCCACAGTCTCTGAGTGTGTTTGAGCGCATGGGGAGTGTGGACGCAGGGTGGGGGAGGGTCAGTGCAGGGGAAAGCAGGCCCTGGTGCAGCTGAGGGAAGATGCCGCTTCCGCCCAGGGCTGAAGCAGATTCTCTGGCAGAAAGACAGCCAAGGGGGACAAAGGGGCTGCGGAAATGGGCAGGAAGGGGCAGGAAGACCTGCGCCACTGGGACCCCGCTGACGTGAAGGTGAATGGCTGAGTCGGACGGCAACGCAGCCACAGAGGTGCCAAGGAGGCGAGGCTGGAGCCTCAGGGAGGTCTCGGGATGACCTGAACCCAGGACACTGGACCCCAAGGGCACGGGGCTGGCAGGGGCGTGGGGCTGGCAGGGGCATGCAGCATGGAGGGAGGCCACACACACATACACACACACACACACGCAGACGCACACGCACACACACACACGCACATGCACACGCGTGCACACACCCCCAAACGCACACACATGTGTGCATACAGACACGCGCACACACACATGCCCCTTGAAACGGCAGGGCTTCCCTGCAGGACCAGCAGAGTATGTGGAAGGCAGAGAAACCCACCACATGATCTCCCTGTGTGCACACAGAAAATTCTAGAGCAAAAGGCGGGAGAACGAAGGGAAATCAGATCCCACGTAGCTGACGGGGCCTGGCCATCCCAGGAAAGGGTTCAGCAGTTCCTGAAGCATCTGTGGACTGGGGGCCAGCACAGGGCCGAGGGTGCCTCCTCGCACAGCCCTGGGGTCTCCTGGTGGACCCTGCACCTGCCGGGAGTGGCCCCCACCAGAACAGCTCCATCAGGAGTCCCCAGTTGGCCCCGAGGCCGTGCCTGCCTTCCCTGAAGAGCCCGCCACTCGCATCTGGGTGGGAGCACGGTGGATGCCCACGCTGGAACCCCACAGTCCAGCCCCCACAGGGCAGTGCTCAGCCCCCAACGGTGGGCATGCAGGCAGGGACGGGAGGGGTGGACGGTGGAAGGACAGGGATCCGGCTCGTCGGACTCCCCTCGCATGCCCTGTGGCTTTCGTCATGGGGAGGACCGGGGGTCCGGCGGCCACGGGCTGGACAGCTTGTGTGTGTGATTGAGATGGGTTCTGACTAGGAGCCCCGCCCTGCGCCACCATGGGCCCCTGGGCACCTGTGGCTTCTAGGAAGACAGAGGACATGTCCATGCAAGTAACCGCCAGTCACGGACATGGCGGCAGGCTCTGGTCCTCAGCCTGACCAGGGCTGGGCAAGCAAGGCCTCAGGCTGGCATTAGGTCAGTGAATGCCCAGATGGACAGGTGGTCAGTGAGTGCCCAGATGGACATGCCGTCAGTGATTGTCCAGATGCACACACGACCCGTGAGTGCCCAGATGGACATGCCGTCAGTGATTGCCCAGATGAACAGGTGGTCAGTGAGTGCCCAGATGGACACATGGTCAGTGAGTTCACAAAGGGACACAAGACCAGTGAGTGACCAGAGTGACCAGGTGGTCAGTGAGTGCCCAGATGGACCCATGATCAGTGAGTGCACAAAGGGACACATGACCAGTGAGTGACCAGATGGACATACAGGTGGTCAGTGAGTGTCCAGATGGACACGCTGTCAGTGAGTACCCAGCTGGACACACTGTCAGTGATTGCTCAGATGGCAGGCGGTCAGGAATACCTAGATGGACAGGAGGTCAGAGAGTGTCCAGGTGGACACACATGGTGAGTGCCCAGAGAGCGCTGGGTCTGCGGAGTCTGTGGCCGCCTCCTGTTTTGGGGGTTTCTACAGGACTGGGAACATCTCCCTCCCTGAGCCCCTTCCCGGCCAATGTCCAGTTTCAAGGTGCTGCGGAATCAGGCTCTGGGGCCCCCTGGACCCTGCTTGGCACAGGCCGTCCGCACAGGGGCCCTGAGTGCCGTCTCCTGGGTGGGGCTGGGGGAAGCCCCCCCCCCCCCGTGTGCCCAGATGCCAGGCAGGTCCGGCCCCGACCCCCACCCGTGTGCACGGAACCAGCCCCCGCCTCCGCCTGCCCGGCCCTTCCTGCAATTGTCCGATGCTCCCGGCCGTCTGAGCGCAGCCGCTGAACGTGAGCTGCAGGGACCCAAGGCCCAGCCTGCCCGAACCCTGCTCAGGGCCAGCAGCGAGTCACTGCCCCCCTGCTGCCCTCCGTGTCCCTGTCGAGTGGGAGGGAGATGGCAGCTCGGCTCCGCTCCCCTGTGGCCGTGTGCGCCTCAGGCTGGCACACAGGGCAGGGGTGCGGCCCTTGGGTGCGATGCTGGCACGGGCAGCGTTGGGGGCATCTCTCCTGATCAGGGCTGGGGGTGCTCGCGCCTCCCTAAGCCACAGAGGAGCAGGTGGGTCTCCCCTCACAGCCCCTGAGGCACGGCCCGCTCCCCACCTCATGGCAAGGGCGGGGGGTGTTACTCATTCCTGGGCCCCCAGGAGCCCAGAGCCAGACTACAGGTGCCAGTGCCCCCCCACCCCGTGTCCAGGGGAGCAGAGGGAGGACTCACCTCGGCACTTTCCTCTCAGCTGCCTGTTCTAGCAGGGACACAGCAGGGCACAGCCCTGGCCATCAACGGGTTTATGGCCCCATAAAGCAGGAGGAAGGAGCGGGCAGGGCGTCCTTAAAGGCACAGACGCTGCCTGGCCTCCGCCCGCCGCAGAGGGGCATCGCGGGGCTGTGGGGGGACGCAGCAGCTCAGGCTGGGGTGGGCTGAGGAGGGTCCTCCTGTACTCTGGAGAGACTTCCTGCCTGCAGTTCCGGGGGCCCGGGTGTAGGGGTTCAGGGGACGCGTGCGGCCTGACCTGGCGGGCACCGTGCCGAGACTTCATTTCCATTCAGGGGCGTGGGATGGGCCGTGCTCTGGGCTGGGCCTAACCGGCTGTGCCTGGTTCACCCTCCCCATGACCCCAGGAGGCCACAGTTCATGCTGGGGTGCTGACCCACTCAAGGGCAGGGTCCGTGCCTGGTGGGCTGCAGGCAGGCCCAGGTTCTACCCCCAACCCCCATGCTCCTAGGCACGGCCCCGAGAGCCCCCACTTAGGGGTGGGGGTGAGACCCTGGGGGCTGAGCCCGACACCCAGGACAGTTATTCAGGGTGGAGCCGGGTGGGCTGGCTCTGGGCTTCTTTTTTTTTCTTTTTGGGTCACACCTGGCGATGCTCAGGGGTTCCTCCTGGCTCTGCACTCAGGAATCACTCTTGGCAGTACTTGGGGGACCATATGGGGTGCTGGGGATCGAACCTGGGAAGGCTCTGGGTTTCTTATTGGAAAATAAATGTTTGGTTTGTTCTACTTCAGGGTCACACCGTGTTGCTTAGATGCTCTTTGGGACGTGCTCAGGAGCGACCCACAGTAGTGCCTGGGGTTCAAGCCAGGGTCTGCGCCCTCTCCAGTCTAGCGAGACTCTGACGAGTGGCTCGGGACCCCCAAGGCTGCTACCGGGACCACCTGCTGGGGCCGCCACAGCCCCACACAGCCAGCACCTCACCTCGGAACCAGAATCTATCATGGGGAGCGGCCAGCAGAGGGGCCTGGGCGCTGTCCACATAGAGGCCAGGAAGCCAGGCACTGGGGCCTGCTGTGTGAGGCTCCACCCACAGTGCTCAGGGTCGTGAGGCTCAACTCCCAGTGCTCAGGAGTCACGAGGCTCCACCTGCAGTGCTCAGATCCACAAGGCTCCACCCGCAGTACTCAGGCAGGGGTCATGAGCCTACAGTGCTCAGGGCCATGCCATGCTGAAGATGGAAGTTGGGGCTCAGCATATCACTCCTGGCAGTACTTGGAGGACCCTCAGTGGTCCTCGGGGATCGAACCGGAGTTGATGGTATTGCCCTGCAGTCCCTCTCCACCCCTGCACAGACCCTTGACCTATAACCTGGGGGCTGGTGTGTTCCTTGTATTTACCTAACGGTGGGGGGCACTTGTTTCTACACTCAAACCCACACGGGTTTTTGCAGATTTGTTTGTCATTAAGGGATATGGGAGCAACTGAGAAACGCTTCACCAGGGAAAAGAAAAGCCACCGGCTGGCCTGTCCAGCGGGGGCCGCCTGTGCTTCCGCAGAGCTGAACCAAGCCCTGCCTCGCACCTCGCCTGTGGGCGGCTAGAGCCCCTCGGAGCGGGGGAGGATGGCTGAGCAGGGCAGGGGGGTGGGAGGCTCTGGGCGCCGTGAGACAGTCAGGAGCCAGCCTGGGGCCCTGCCCCCCCCACCCCCAGCCACCACATTCCACACTCAAACAATAAGAAAGAAACAAGTCTGAGACCCGCCAGGGAGTGGGGCCCACTTCACCACACGTCGCCGGGAGGGAGAAGCCACAGGGAAAGGCCGTCTGTGGTCTAATTCAGGGGCGATGGGCAGACGGACAGACGCCCGGAAAAGCAAGGACAGTGACGGGTGGTGCCGGACCCGGAGGGAGGAGGCGCGGGCGGTCACGGGACAGGACGGCCTGCAGGTGGACACGGCGGGAGTCTCATGGACTCCGGACTTTGGCAGCGCCGGGAGCGGCCGCGTGCCGGGAGGGTCTGCTGGGAACTCAGCGTTTCCTCCATGTTATGGCCCTAAAACTGCCGCTAAAATAAGGCCGCGGAGGGGACGAAGTCCAGGAGGAAGGCCAGACGCCATGGAGGGCACCGCGCAGTCTGGCTGACCGGGAACAGAATGGGGACAAGACCAGCGGGAGCTGGGAGGGGAGGGGTTCGCGGAACCAGGGCCAGCGAGCCTGGGGTGGGGGGGAGGGTGTTCCACCAAGACTGAGCAGACGCCGAGCTGGGGCCAAAGGGCAGCCTGTGGGACCCTTGGGAGGGGAGGGGCAGCCCGGGAGGTCAGCCCGAGTGTCACCACCCTGGGACTCTGACAACCTCTCCCGGGCCAGCGCCCACTGACCACCACCTGGACATCGGCTCCCGCTGCCGGGCCTCGGGCACACACTGTCCCTTCAGGCACTGAGTGTCTTCCTAGGAGAACTTTCTGGAAACCGAGAGGGCTGTCTGGGAAAGCCAAGTTGTGTGTGTGCCCTGAGCCCGTCAGAAACATTGTATGATTGTAACTCAGACATGAAAGCTTGTAACTGTATCTCACCGTGATACAATTAAAAAAAAAAAAAAAAAAAGCAAGTCACTGGCTCAGCAGGGGAAGAGAAGTCTGCCCCCGGGGGCAGGGGGCTGCTGGCCTTGTACGTGGCCAGCCCAGGTCCTACCCCCAGGCCCCCATTCAGTCTCCGAGTGATCCCTGAGCAGCACTGAGTGTGGCTTCACACAAACACCCCCCACAAAATGTCATGGGACAAGAATGCCAGGGGCCCCGGTGGGGAGACCGAGGGCTCGGAGGGAGATGGTCCCGTCGTCCCCAGAGGTGAGAGGCGACCCTGGCAGGGGCATGCCCCTCTCGTCGCTGTGGCCGGCCTGGAGGCCTGGCTGGGGAGAGAACCAGCGGCAGATGGACGGCCACCATCTCCCCGAAGCTCCAGGCCTCCAGCTGCACGCCAGGCCCCGGGCCGGAACCAAGCGGCCAACATGGGCACGGGAGGCACCATTCCCGCCTAGAAACAGCCGCAAACAGCAACGCCAAGAGCGGGCTTGGGAACACCCGGGCTCTGTGGGGATGTTGGGGCGGGGGTGTGCCCCGTCTGGGACCAAGGGTCCGTCCGCCTGTTGGGGGGGCATCCAGTGGCACCCTGACACTCACAGAGGTCTTTGGGCACAAACAAACAACTTGGTTCTTTTTGCTTGCTGGGGCCGTACCTGGTGGGGTCAGGATGTCCTGCTGGCTCTGGGCTCAGAGGTCACTCAGGTGGTTTGGGGGACCCTCTGGGGGGCTGGGATCAAACCCAGGTCGGCCCTGTGCAAGGCAGAGCCCAGCCACTGCCCTGTGTCTCCAGCCCGACCAGCTGGTGGTAATTTGCGGATGCGCAGAGGGGACTTACCGGTCAACTGCTTCACAGCCACGGGCCTGACTTTGTAGGGGGTGCTGCAAGAGAGAAGGCAGTGTGAGGGGTGGCCGGCGACCCGCGGGAAGCCACGCTCCTAAGGACTCTGTTCTGCGCAGCCCTGCTCAGAAGGATCCCCACGCACTAAAGCGCCCATTTTATTGATTCTGTTTGGAGGCCACGCCCGGCAGTGCTCAGGGCTTGTTCCTGGCTCTGTGCTCAGGACTCACTCGGGGGGTTTGGGGGAATCTGGTCAAGCATGTCCTCTGCTTGGCTGCTCCCAGGGGGGCCCAGGGACAGACCCCAGCAGCACTGCCCAGGGAGGCGGGCTCTCCTCTGGGGGCCGTGCACTGCCCACCGAGAGAGGCTGAGGGAAGTGGCCATCTCCAGCCGAGCGGCACCAGGGGCTGGGCGCAGGGCTGGGCCCCAGAGACCCCAGGCCCCGAACACGGCCTGGTACAGCACTGCTGTGGGGGGCCGGCAGGGAAGGGCACCTAGCCTGTCCCCCAACACTGGGCTTGGGGTGACCAAGGCGGCAGAGAGAGAGTCCTGTCCCTCCCCTGCATTGTCCTGGGCAGCAAAGACGTTTCTTCTCTCTGCCCACTTTGGCCCATGCTAGGGGTCAGCGTGATTGTTGGGGGTCAGTGGGAGTACTGGTGTGCCTGAGGGCAGGATGCAGCCTCCCAGCCCGGGGGGAGGGCTGCGTGCCCCCCACTGGCTGGCTGCTTCATGTTCCCCGACTCTCAGGTCCCTCCTCTGGGCAGTGACCGGGCTATCTCTGGGCACTCAGTCTGAGTGACTGAGTCTAGAGGCTGAGTTTGATTCTGCCGTGAAGCTTCTGCCTCGGTTTCCCTTCCTGTAACCAAGTGCGACTAACAGTTGCCTCGCGGGCAGAAGGGCCTGTGGGAGTCTCCCGAGGTCTCAACACTGTCTCCTCTGGACAGTGCCCGAAGAGGTGGCAGCCCCGTCACTGCTCCCTGTGCGCCTCTTGTCCTCGCTGGCTGGAGAGGACCCCGTGGCCACGAGGCACAGCCAAGTGCCACCCCGCTGCGGAGCTGCTCACCGTTCCGAGTTGGTGGGCATGGTGGGGTCAATGGAGACCATGGCGTCGTCCGTGGTGAGCAGGGAGATGGTCGTGTTCCTGTAACAGAGCCCGCGTGAGCGCTGCCATTGCCACCCCCAGGGGCCCCCCAGGGGCCCCAGGGCACCACGGAACAGCACCCCCCTCCGCCCTCATGGCAGGCAGCCCTGCACCCGGTTCTGCGCCTCGGCTAATGCGGCTTAAATATGCCCCAATGAGCCCAGGGTGTTCTGCACGATCATACATGCAGCAGATATCACCCGTGACTGTCACACACATAACATGAGAAGTTTATATGCATTTATGTAGCAGGCGTCATACATGACAGCCATATGTATAACAAAAAGTTACATGTGCACAATGGACAGGGAATGTCAGACATAACACTCACGTGTAGCATGAAGAGTTGTCTGTAACATGTGGGTAGGTGTCATATGACAGCCACATGTAAGCAACACATGTGTCATACACGGCCACATGCATGACATGAACAACTACATAAGCAATGCATGTAGTAGCTGTCCTATAGATAACCACTCATATCACAAGAACCACATATGCAAACAATACTATGCAAGATACATAGTAGTGACAAAGGATGTGAAGATGTATGTGTAGTGATGTAGATATAGAAGATGAAATACCATACAGAACATGAATGACATCAATACCACACATAAATATCACATATGTAACATGAACAAACGTATGAGTGATATACATAAATTCACGAACAATCACATAGACACTTGAAAGAACCATATGTGAGGTATATGACAGCATATGTGATTGCCGATGTATGAATGGTGGAAACAAACATACGTGATCAGTGGCACATACAAGTCACATGTAGAAAGCCTGGTGTCTGTAACTTGCTTATGTAACAGATAGTCTGTGCACACGGAGGGGAAGGCCCGTGGCCATGCTGTGTGAGTGACCTCTGGCCCTCGTGTGGGCGATGCTGTCGGTCACCCCCATCTCTGTCCGTCCGTCTGTGGCAGGGGCTATGGACAGAGTCCTGGTGGCGGCTCACCGTGGCAGGCCAGTGGCGATGCAGAAGAGGTCCATGATGTCGCTGGAGTTGCAGTACTTGCTGAAGACCACCTGCGGGCCAGAAAGGGGCATGAGGGACGGCCGCGCCCCTGTTGCTGCATGGGGGATTCACACTGACACACTGTGCCTGCGCCCTGCCCCACGCAAAGCAGGCGCCTGTGAGTGCCTAGGCCAGGGCTGTGGCCCCACTGACCACTGGGCAGACACTTCACACTGGACCCCCGGAGAGGGCCTGGCTGGCCTGGACAAGGGCGGGGCTGCATGCCCAAACTGGGCTGACCCGAGACAGGGCCGGGGCCCAGAAGCTTCCTGGGGGGCCTTAGGGCAGGGCCCCTCCTTGCCACAGTGGGCGCCCGTCCCTGACACACCTTTCTCCTGTGGCTGGGCTTGGAGCGGCCCCCGCCTTCATCCTGGGGCCACACCCTGGTGTGAGCTGCACCAGCCCGCACCCCCGGACACTGCCCTCCCCCTTCCCCTGCGAGCTGCGGGATGTGCCGGGGGCACAGCAGGCGAGCGGGCTGTGTGGCCCCCAGCACAACCCCTCAAACGTTAGAAGGGCCCCTCAGCCTTCCGCTCTCTGCAGCGTTCACGGCTGAGAAAGTTCTGGTTCCTCCCAGGATGGGAGATGCGTGATGAGAGTAGACTATAGACCGAACATGATTGCCACTCAATGCCTCTTTTGCAAACCACAGCACTCAAAAGGAGAGAGAGAACAAAAGGAAATGCCCTGCCACAGAAGCAGCGTGGGATGGGGGGATGGGGGGTGGGAGGGATACTGGGATCAGTGGTGGTGGAGAATGGGCACTGGTGGCGGGATGGGTGCTCAATCATTGTATAACTGAAACCCAAGCACAAAAATTTCTAAGTCTACAGCTGTACCTCATGGTGTTTCACTCATAAAAATTAATAATAAAAAAAGAAAGTTCTGGAAACCCAAATGGGGCACACCCAGCGGGGCTCAGGGAGCAATCGGAGGGGCCCTGGGAGCATCCTCGGAGGGGGCTGGGGAGCACAATCGGAGGGGCCCAGGGAACACTCTCAGAGGGGCCTGGGAGGACTCTTGGAGGGGCTCAGGAGCACTCTCGAAGGGACTCAGGGCCAGCGGGGTGGAGGTAGAAGCCGGCCAGCTGAGTGCCACCCTCTTCCGTGCCCTCCCTCTACCTCGCAGTCTGCGTCCTCGCATTTGCTATCCTCAGCTGATGCAGAAGCTCGTCAGCGAGTCCCCACCCTCCCCGGTGCAGCCGCTGTGTGAGCCACAGGAGGTCAAAGGCTGACGCCAGCAGAGGTCAGAGCAGTGGTGGTGGATGCGGACGTCCCCATGGAACCTGCCCTACACCAGGACAGCAGCTCTGGGACTACGTGGAGACCAGCCGCAGGCCACACCTGCATTCAGACATCAGGGAGGGCCCAAGGTGTGATGAGCACAGAGCAGGGAGCACTGGGGATGGGTGGGAGGTCACAGAAGGCAGAGTCGGGGTGGACAGTGTGGCTGCCTGGAGTTGCCCCTCTCAGGGCCCGAGGGGTGGGTAAGGGGGCCTGAGGAGTCACCGAGCTGGGGGGCCTGCACCCCGCCCTTCTCCTGTGACACCCAGGATGCTCGAGAGGGTGGGACGAGCAGCAGCCACAGCCAGGGCCCACCAGCCTTGGGGCAGCAGGACGTGTGTCCGATTCCAGGAACTTCTCCTGGGAAATGATGACACAAGCACAGGACGGAGCATCCACGCCAGCCGTGTCTGACACGCGCAGAGCGGGAGACCAGCAGCACTACAGGACAGGGAAGGGGATGGGCGGACGCGCTACCGGCTCAGCGGGGCAATGCAGGACAGGCACAGGAAGGACGGGGATGGGCAGGACGGGCACTACAGGACGGGGACAAGGACAGCCCTGGAGGCTGAAGCTGCGCTGGAAATGCTGCCACTGGGAGGAAGGGGAGCGAACAGGAAGGAACGTGGAGAGAAAGCACATGCCTGCACACAGGAACATGTCTACATATGGGAACATGCCTATACACGGGAACATACCTGCACACGGGAACATGCCTGTACACGGGAACATGCCTGTACACGGGAACATGCCTGCACACAGGAACATGCCTGCACGCAACTGTGCGTGGTTAACCAAGCCGGTGCCCCTGACACACACATACAGATAAACACAGGCACACAACACACAGATGTGTCCACATGCATGCATACATGCACACAGACAGTGCACACACAAAGACATACAACCCCTGGTACACACATATACACATGGAGATATGCACATACACATGGACACACACATGCACAGAGGCACACAGACATAGGCACACAGAGACACATGCACAGACAGATGGACACATGCACATACAAATGCAGATATACACGAACACATGCAAACACGTAGACAAGTGAACAGATACATGGACATGTGCACACATACATGTGGCCACAGATATAGGCACACATGTGGACACAGCTTTGTGGACATGTGCACACATAAATGTGGACACAGCTACATTAACACATGCACACATACAACAGGATGCAGATATATGGACACATGCACACATACATGTGGACGTAGATATGTAGACACAAGCACACATGCATGTGGATGCATCTACATGGACATGTGCACACATACATTTGAGTGCACATATGTGGATATGTATACACATGTAGGCACAGATTTGTGGACATGTGCACGTCTGTACACAAACACGCAAAACTCAGATGAATATCTATACACATGGACATGCTATGCACAATGCATAAGCTATGGACACACGTAAACATATGCAGACACATGCACAAATATGTAACTGTACACACAGACACAAAGACACACACAGACATGGACACAAATGTGTGTACAGGGGAGCATCAAAACACACGCTCATGGGGTTGGAGCGATAGCACAGAGGGTAGGGTGTTTGCTTTGCACGCAGCTGACCTGGGATCGATTCCCAGCATCCCATATGGTCCCTGAGCACCGCCCAGGAGTAATTACTGAGTGCAAAGCTGAGAGAAACCCCCGGGCATCACCTGGTGTGACCCCAAAAGCCAAAAAAAAATCCACGTTCATATTCTGTGCACTGCATGGGCATGACCACGAACACACACAGGCATGGACACGGGCACACAGGACACGGGAGGACCCATGGCCAGAGCTGAGCGTGGCACATTCTCTCTAGGAGGCTGGGCTCATCGGTCCCCTTGGCAGCCTCCTTGTGTCAGAGACTTGCGGCAAGTCTCTGGCTGTGTGAGAAGGGGACTGGGGTCTGAACGGTGGGACAGGGTCAGAGGTCAGCCGGGAGCAGGGCACAGGGCAGCATCCCACGTCCGTGGGCGGGGCTGTGTCTCCACATGTCTCTGCAGAGCCTCCACTGGCAGCTGCAGAGAGGGTGACTGTTGCGAAGATAAAGGCAGGGGCGGGAGGCGGCGGCGAAGGATAAGCCGACTTGGGGGGATGTGGGGACATGGGGACAGATGCGGGCACGGTGCAGACGCGGCACAGGGGCTGGGCCAGAACCGGGGAGAGCACCAATGCTCTGGGCCCAGAAGGGGGCCTGAGAGCCAGGAAGGGTAGGGTAGGGGTGGGGATGGGGTCCTGAGAGCCAGAGGGGAAGGGAGGGGTGGGAGGTCCTGAGAGCCAGGAGGGGAGAGAGGGGTGGGGGGTCCTGAAAGCCAGGTGGGGGAGGGGAGGGCACTGAAGAGCACCTGGGCCCCGCCCCACAGACAAGGCGCTATCGGAACCAGCAGGCCTGGCCAGGCCTCCTCCTGGTTACTGGGCGCCCGGGCAGCTGAGGGACATTCTGCTGACCAGGACCATGGGCGGGTGGGCCTAGGGACATGCCCAGTCATGCCAAACCCCAATTTTTTCTTTTATTTTTAATTTGGGGACATAGCCGGGGTGCTGAGGGCAGACTCCTACTCTGTGCTCAGGGACCCCTCCTGGCGGGCTCAGGGGGTGTGGGGGTGTCGGGATGCACCCCAGGGCGGCCACGTGTGAGGCAGACATCCTCCGCTCTCTTACTGTTCCGGCCCCAACCTCGATTTCTTTCTTTTTTAAGTCTTTTGGGGCACAGCCAGTGATGCTTGGGGCTTCCTCTTGGCTCTGTTACCTCCTCCTGGCAATGCTCAGGGACCATATGGGGTGCCTGGTATGGAACCCAGGCGGCTGCGGGCCAGGCTGGCACCCCGTGTTACTGCCCCGGTCCCCCTGCTCCCTGGTTTCCTCACAAGGGTCTATGGATTGTTTGGACACAGCCGGCACCCAGCCCTCAGTGTCCATGCCTGGAAGGACAGGCGCCGGCCTTGGGTGTGGCCCCCAGAGCCCAGAGATGGGTCAGCCACAGCCGCTGAGGGCTGGGGACACACTGATGGGGACACGCTGACGGGGACATACCGGCGCTAAGTGACAGCCACCGAGGCTATTGCTGCTCTGGCCCCCGCCCTGGCCCCTGCCCACACAGCTGCCCCCTCCAGCTGCTGACCACCCCGGGTGCAGGAACCTGGTTTCCGGGGCCCACCTTCACTGCCTGTGTGGCGCCCGGCAGGAGGCTGGGGCCATGGGGTCGAGTCTAGATGGGGGTGGGGGGGGACAGGAAGGTGGACCCTGCAGCTGTTTTCGGCAGGCACCGGCCCAGGACGGGAGTCCCGCCCTAGGTGCCCTGCTCTGGGGGGTGAGGAGCAGACAGTCCTCCATGCCCCCCAGGGACAGGCCCTCCTCCGAGCCTTGCCGCCATGGGCAAGTCCTGCCGGGGAGCCAGCAGGCGGGCCTCTGAGAGCGCAGTAGGGGGGTTTCATCCTGAGCAGCAGCTCTGGGGGTGCTCAGGGCCACCAGCACTGACCCCCCACCCCCAGGAAGGGCTACGCCACCACGTGTCCCTCAGCCTGCAGAGTGGACCCCGGCAGCGGGAGATGCGCTGGCTTCAGAGCGGACTGGGTGGGGCCCACACTCAGTGCTGTGACCCCCGGGGGGCCGGGCCTGCAGGGAGGGAGGGGCTCGGGCCACCCGCCACCAGCGACGGCACCGGCACTGTCACCCCACCAGCCGCCATCCCCACACAGCCACGTCCTCTGGCACTGCCACCGTCGCCTCAGGCACGGCCTCAGCTGACACCATCACGAGTCACTGTCACTGTCACACTGTCACTGTAACTGTCACCTTGTCACCCCTACTGTCACTGTCACCCTCATGCCCACTCTCCCCCCACTGCCACTGTCCCCCTCACTGTTACCTCATTGCCATGCTTACCCTGTCACCATCCCTGTCCTCCTCACCCTCCCCTCATGTCACCGTCCCCCTCACCCTTACTGTCCTCCGCACACTGTCCCCCTCACTCTTGCCGCCCCAGCGCTGCCCGTCCACCTAAGGGGCACAGATCGGAGCTTCCCAGCACGGGACCCCTGGGTCCCCAGTGAGGCTGGGCAGTGGAGGGGACGCCCAGCTGGCACCAGCAGGAGTGCCCTGGGCACAGCGAGACCCTTGGGTGTGGAGCTGGGAGAGGGTGGTACAGTCAGGGCAGGGCCCCTGTGCTGAGTGCTGGCCTGGGGGCCCACAGTCTTGGGCATCTCTAAGGGCTGCAGGGGCTCTGGGCCTAGGAACTGTCTCTGAGGGCCCAGGGGACTGTCTCTGATGGCCTAGGAGGCTGCATGTCTCCCGGTGGTTCTCAACCTGGCCCTAGCTGCCCGTGCAGGGGGAGGACGGGTCGGGTCCCCCACCAGGGGAAACGCCTTCAGTCCCGCACTCGGCCTCCTCCATCATTCCTGCCTCAGCTCTGCAGCAACGGGCCTCGGGGCTCACACGGGCCTCACACAGGAGAGCATGACCAGGGGGGCTGTGACCCCAGGGCGCTATGACCCTGGGAGGGTGTGACCTCGGGGGCCTATGACTCCGGGAGGGTGTGACCCTGGGAGGGTGTGACCCTGGGGTCATAGCCCCCTGGGTCTCTCCCAGCCCCGCTGTAGACCCGTCCTTTTCCTCTCTAGGGGTTCAAAGGACAGTTTCTGTGGCCTCCCAGCACCCGAGAAACACCGTGTTTGACACACAGAACACACACCCAGGCCGTAATCCCATGTTTCCTGGCGAGATTCCCGCGCAGGGGCCAGGGCCTAATCATGGGTGAGAAAGACGCGGGTCTCTGTGTGCCCGGCTCTGCACGCCTGTGGTTCCTCGGCTGAAGGGAAGGACATGGTGGGGGGGACCGGGAGGCCGGACGCTCAGGCGACCACAGAGACGCAGGGGCGGAACCGAGGAGGCCAGCAGCAGCATCCCTGCTCGTGCCTTCGCTGAAGAGAACTGGACCAGCTCAGAGACCCTGAGGTCTCCAGCACATGCAGCAAAACGCGGGCACGCACACACACACGAGCACACGCATGCACACGCGCACACACAAGTACACGAGCACACATGTGCACACGCATGAGCATACACATGAACACGCATGCACACACTCACACTGAAACACACGTACACACACAAACATATACTCATTCACATATGCACACACATATGCACTCGTACACACATGCACACACTCACACAGTGACTCTGATGTGGAGGGCTGAGGGGGGACACACTGCTCAGACACGAACCGCTGCCCACACCCACCCGAGCTGCCACCTTGCCCGCAGCCCCTCCCCACTCTGGGTGTCTGGAGGCTCATCGAGTCCCACCTGGTCTCCGGGGCATGTCGCTGTGGGTCTGCAGTGTCAGGTGTCTTCCTGGCACACACACAGATACACACATACACACACCACACACATACACACACCACACACATACACACACACAAACATGGCCTGGAGCTCTGCCTGTGGATCTCGAGAGAAAGCCCACCCGTCTCCCACGCGCAGAGACACGGCAGGGACAGGAGGTTCAGGGACATTGGCACGCACAGTGTGAGGTGAGGTGTGAGCTCTTTGTGTGTGTGTCCAGATGAGTGTGACTGTGTGCATCTGAGTGCACATGGGAACCTGTGCACGTGCACGTCTCTGCCTATATGTCTCTGCAAGAGGGTGTGCACAAAAGTCTGTGTATGGATGTGCATACATCTGTGAGCACGCATGTCTGCATGTGCACACGTGTCTGCATGTATGCGTGACCATGTGTTTTTGCGCATGCGTTTTTGCAAGTATGCACATGTGAGCAGTCTTCATGCACGTGTCCCTGCATGTCTGTGTTGCATGTATGTGCGTAAGAATGTGTGTACATGTATCTCCGCATGTGCATGTCTCTGCCATGTATGTTCATGAGAATGCATAGAACTGTAGCACTGTCCTCCCGTTGTTCATCGATTTGCTCGAGCAGGCCCAGTAACGTCTCCATTGTGAGACTTGTTGTTACTGTGTTTGGCATATCGAATACATCACGGGTAACTTGCCAGGCTTTGCCGTGCGGGCGAGATACTCTCAGTAGCTTGCTGGGCTCTCTGAGAGGGGCGGAGGAATTGCGGAGGAATCCAACCTGGCTCGGCCGGCCGGCTGTGCGCAAGGCAAACGCCCTACCGCTGTGCTATCGCTCCAGCCCATGAGAACGCATATGTGTATGCATATATTTCTGTGTGTCCCTATGTGCACATGTGTCTCTGCATGAGTGCATATAAGTATCTTCGTATATGCATGTGCACATGTGTGTCTTGCATACCACGTGTGTACACGTGGGTACTGTGTAACCACATGCCTGCATATGTGAGCGCACGCATGTATACCTGCATGTGTGTATTGCAGGCACGGGCCTCTGTGTGCATGCATTTGCACATTAGCATGTCTATGCACACACAGATATGTATATATATAAGACACGGGTGTATGTGTACAGGTATCTGCATATGTGTGCAGGTGTGCATCTCTGCATGTCTCCATGTACGTGCATGTCTCTCTGCATATGTGTGCAGGTCTGTACATTCTCTCATCATCACATGCATGGGCACATATGCGTGTGCTCACACTTAGGCTTGGTGCTGCTGTGGGGGTGTCTAGGAACAGTGCAGGCGAGGCAGGAAGCCCGCTGACGCCAAGCATGATGCGGGTACACGCATCATGCCCTCACCCCACAGACGCCACAAGTCGCCCAGGAACCTGGGGCCAGGTATTCCTTTCTGTGGCCACTACCCTGCAGACCCCGGGTCCAGGATTGCGGTTATCTGAGGGAGCGCTGAGTAAATCCTCAGGGGTCAGGGGTCAGAGGGAGGAGGGCAGGGCTGCCCGGGATGCTGGGGCAGCCAAGGGCAGGTTCGCTGGGAGCCAGCGTTCTCTCCCCCGCACCCCTCAGACCAAATCGTATTTAACCCTTAAAAAGGGCCTTAACTCAGGCACAAAGCTGAGGTGGACCAACAATGCCCAGCAATGTCCAGGGGGCAACACCTGAGCACCCAGCCAGACCCTCAGCAACAAAGGGATAAAGATGAAATCCCGAGAGCAGGGCCAGAGACAGCAGCGGGCAGGGCCAGACAGACAAGGAAGCAGGCAGGGAGGGACAGACAGGGCAGCGGGCAGGGATGGAAATAGCACAGTGGGCAGGGCACTGGCCTTGCCCGTGGCTGGCCCGGGTTCCATCCCTGCACCCCACAGTGACCCTGGAGTTCGCTAGGAGTGATCCCTGAGCACCGCTGGATGTCCCCCCCCCCCCCCCCCCCGCCAACAAACAGAGCAGTGGACACCTGGGCCTTCAAACAGTGTGCCCAGGGGTGGGAGGTAGCTAGGCGGTGGCCTCAGCACTGCCATGGGGTCTGCACTGGCCAATGCCCCCTTCCACTCCCCATCCCCTCCCGGACACCTGGCCATGCCCTGGCACTGCCCCTGTACACGAGACCTGATGCCACAGCTAGTTCTGACGGCACTGAGGTGGCCGCAGAGCAGAGGGGGCAGGTAGCGGGGTTCGGTGCCCAGAGCCGGCCCTCCCGGGGGCACCCATCACCCCGGCCTCTTGGGTGCAGCCTGCCTGTGTTCCCCAAGGGGGCGCGGGCCAGAAGGATGGGAGCCCCTGCCCCCAGGGCCGGTCCCCCGGAACATTCCGGACTGCGCCGGCAGCACTGCCCATCTCTGGGGGCTGGGGGTCGGTGTCGGGGTGCCCAGGGCTATCTCTGGCCTCTGCGTGTTCCTCAGGGTGGTCTCTTGGTGAGAGCAAGGCTTGGCGCCCAGCAGCTCCAGGAGTACGGAGGGCAGACACCCCAGAGCCCCTCAGCTCTGCTCTCCAAATCACCACACGCATGACCCAGGAGTGCCTTTCCAGACGCCCACAGAAATTTCCAGAATACCCCCCCCTCCCCGAGCAAACAGCCCCACACGGAAGGCCCAGGGGGCCATGGGTAGCCCCAGCAGCACGTCCCAGCGTGACCCCCTGTCCCCGCGGACTCAGTATGTGGGCACAGGGGGGCAGCTCCGGGTCAGAGAAGGCTGGGGGCTCCAGGTCCGGAGCACCAGGCAGTGGCCGCATGCGGTGTTGGGGTGCTTTCCACCATCATGTCCAACAGCCGGTGGGACTGGGGGATGGTCAGCACTGTGGGATTGGGGGGGGCAGCACGGCCAGCCCTGGGAGAGGGCTGCTCCCTCCACAGCCTGGAGGAATCTGCTGGGGGTGACAGAGTCCGGGTGTCCCCCCTCCGCACTAGGACAGCCCCGGGCAGGGGAAGACCTCCAGAGCCCCCATCTCCCCATGGCGGGGAGCCCAGAGCCACAGTCTGGGTGGGGATACTCATGCCGCATCGCTCTGTGGAAGCAGAGGGGTCTTGGCCATGCCAGGAGCGATGGCCGCACCTCCCTTCTCACACCGACCCCCAGGGGCAGGGCCGACTCCTCTCCACTCCTCCGGGCGCCAGTGACCCACATCAGCCCAGGGGCCTGGAACGTTCCAGGACTAGCAGCAGCAAGCGGGGCCGCTGAGGAGGGCGGGGGTTGGGAGGTGAACTGAGCACCACAGGCGTACGAACACGCGGGGTGGACCCGCACGCACGGGGACGCACACTCCCTGGCACTGACATGCACACACGCAGACATGCACACGCCCCAACAAGCAGGCACGCACGGACATGCTCATGCAGCGATGTGCACACCCCGACGCGCGGGCATACACGAAAACGCGCCCATGCACACCCGCCGATGCGCAATCGTGCTCATGCGTCTCGGCCTGGGCCTGGCCCAGGGTTCAACAGTGTCCTTCGGATCTTCCGGGTGTCCGTGGCTCAGGGGCAGTGGCTGGTCCCGGGCCCTGATGGCCATGGAATGGAGAGGCGTTGAGGGGAGACTGAGGCCTTCAGGCCATAGGGGTCCACGTTCTTGCTGCCCGCGTGGGACTGGGCACAGGACCCCCAGGCAGCTGCCTCCCACCCTGGGCACGGTTTCCCCGTGCCAGAGGCCGTGCCCTCTGGCCTCTGCCCTGAGTCTTTACCCAGGGGGTGGCAGGGGCCGGCCCATAACTAGGTGGCCCCACCCGCTGCACCGGGAAGGACAAGGCAGGAGTGGACAGGCCCCGGGAGCACAGCTAGGCTAGGCGCAGTGAGGGGCCCACCTCAGGAGCCTCAAGGACAGGTGTACCGGCCTGGGGCCAGGGGCCAGCAGTGACCACGGCTGCACCCCCACGGCCGCCCTGGGCTTCTCAGCTGCCCCCAAGCAGGGGCCCAGCCGCCCCAGGCCACACAGGGCTTTGGAACCCGGGCTGTCCACAGGGCTGTGTGCGCCCCAGCCCCACCCCTGGGACCCCCACCTCCAACCCAGCTCCTCAGGGAGGGCTTGGAAAACCACGTTTATCAGTCTCTGGGAGCTGCGTGCAGGCATGCACATGCCCACTGCAAGGAAATGTTAGGGCCTGTGCACACGCATGCAGGTGAGGCACATGCTCTCAGTGCGTGCACGTCCTGTGTGTGCCTGCTGTGGGATGCATGTGTGTGGAGGCTGTTGGTGCCTTGAGTGCACGTGTGTGGCGCATGTTGCATGCACATGGCTTGTCCACCACAGGGTATGTACACATGAGTATTTTGCACATCTATGTGTGTGTGTGGTATGTTTGTGTGTGTCTGTATGTGCATGTCTACCTGGTGTGTGTCTCCATGTGGTGTATCTGTGTGTGCGTGTCTACGTGGTGTGTCTTGAGCATGTGTCTGCATGTGTATGTCTGTGTGGTGTATGTGTGTATGTTTGCGTGTGTGCCTGTGTGTGTCTGTGCGTGTGCCTGTGTGTGTGTCTGTGTGGAGTGTGTCTCAGCGTGCGTATCTGTGTGTGTGTCTGTGTGTGTGCCTGTGTATGTGTCTGTGTGTGTGTGCTTGTGTGGTGTCTGTGTGGTGTGTGTCTGTGCGTGTGTTCGTTTGTGGTGTCTGTGTGGTGTGTATGTACGTGTGTGTAGGTGTGCGTGTGCATGTATGAGTTTGCGTGTGTACCTGTGTGTGTCTGTGTGTGTACCTGTGTGGTGTGCGTGTGTGTGTGGTGTGTGCGTGTATCTGTGTGTGTATCTGTGTGGTGTGTGTCTGTGCGTGTGTGCCTGTGTGGTATCTGTGTGGTACGTGTGTGCGTGTGTGTTACATGTGCATGTGTGCGTGCGTGTGTGCGTGAGTTTCTGTAGGTGCTGGGACAAGGACCCCCGCAGCTGCGTTCCCTCGGGCAGGCTGCTGAGGCCTGCGCTCTGGGCTGCTGTCGAAGTCCTGGGCTGACCTGAGCCCAGAGCCACTCCAGCTGCCCGGCGCTGATCAAATCAGGGCTGACCCTGTCCTCCGGCCTCCCAGTCCCCGTGATTCCATTAAAGCCGTGACAGCCTTTGCCTGTCACCTACAGGAACCCAGTGGAGTGGGGAAGGGCTGGGGGCTGAACTCTGTCACCAGGGAATGTGGTGCCCTGGGCACTGGGGAGCGGGCGGCCAATGGGGAGGGCATCTCTGCACCCTGCCTGCTGGAGAGGGGCATTTCTGCACCCCTGCCTGGTGGGGAGGGGCGTCTCTGCACCCCTGCCTGGTGGGGAGGGGCATCCCTGCACCCCTGCCTGGTGGGGAGGGGCATCCCTGCACCCCTGCCTGGTGGGGAGGGGCATCCCTGCACCCCTGCCTGGTGGGGAGGGGCATCCCTGCACCCCTGCCTGGTGGGGAGGGGCATCCCTGCACCCCTGCCTGGTGGGGAGGGGCATCCCTGCACCCCTGCCTGGTGGGGAGGGGCATCCCTGCACCCCTGCCTGGTGGGGAGGGGCATCCCTGCACCCCTGCCTGGTGGGGAGGGGCATCCCTGCACCCCTGCCTGGTGGGGAGGGGCATCCCTGCACCCCTGCCTGGTGGGGAGGGGCATCCCTGCACCCCTGCCTGGTGGGGAGGGGCATCCCTGCACCCCTGCCTGGTGGGGAGGGGCATCTCTGCACCCCTGCCTGGTGGGGAGGGGCATCTCTGCACCCCTGCCTGGTGGGGAGGGGCGTCTCTGCACCCCTGCCTGGTGGGGAGGGGCGTCCCTGCACCCCTGCCTGGTGGGGAGGGGCATCCCTGCACCCCTGCCTGGTGTGGAGGGGTGTCTCCGCTCCCCTGCCTGGTGGGGAGGGGCGTCTCTGCACCCCTGCCTGGCTTCTGGTGCTCCACAAGAGCTGTGAGCTGAGCTTTGGAGCTGGGTCAAGGGCTGAGCTTTGGGGGTGCGAGTCCTCATTAAATCTTTCCCAAGGGGGATTTCTGGGGGTGCTAGAGAGACAACCGGCCCAGCTCTCACTGTCCCCCTGCCATTGAAAACGCTGGAGAGGAGACAGGGTCTTAGTGGGGAGAGGCACCGACCAAGCGGGTGTGCATGAGCCTGTCAGAGTCTAGACGTGGGAGCCCGAGGTCTGGAACAGGGGGCTGCAGAGAGGCCCACCCAGAAACCAAGGCCCAGTTGCCGCGTCCCCCACTCCTCCCCAGCACTGGGCCCCCAGCCGTGTGCTCCCGTGCGCGCGTGTATACGCGAGTGTGCATGTGCGCGCGTGTGTGCGCGCGTATGTGTGCGAGTGTGTGCGTATGTGTGCGTGTGTGCCCATGAGCGTGTGCGCGTGTGTGTGCCTGTGTGCGTGTGCGTGTGTTTACATGTGTGCGTGTGTGCGCGCGAGTGCGTGTGTGGTGTCAGCCCGGATGTGAGGGGCTCGGGTATCGGCTCGGCCCACCGCAGCGGGCCGGGAAAAACACCCATGCGCCCCGCCCCGCGGGACACCTGCCGCCGCCACGCGAGTTGCGGGGGTCGCGGGCGCGCCCTGGAACGCCCCCCGCGGCTCCGCCCGGCCCCGGACGCCCCCCGCGACCCCGCCCGGCCCCGGATGCCCCCCGCGGCCCCGGCGGGGGCGCTACCTTCTGGATGCGTCCATCGATGTCCAGGTAGATGGCCTTGGGCCGGTAGGTGGAGGGGCCCGAGCCCATGGCGCGCGGCCGCCGCCTGGACTTTTACTGGACTTTCCCGGGCGGCCGCCGCGGAGGGCGGGGGCGGGAGGAGGGGGCGGCGGCGGGAGCACCGTGGAGCAGCCAACCAGCGCGCAGCCGCGCGCGCCCGCCCCGCCCGCCCGCCGCGCGCCCCCACCGCGCGCCCCCGTGCCCCGTCCGCCGCGCGCCCCCGCGACTCCGCGCCCCGCCCGCCGCGCGCCCTCCCTCCCCCACCCCTGCTTCCGCGCTGCCCCCGCCCTTCCTCCCTCCCCGCTTCCCTTAGCTGGGGGGCTGCAGACTCAGCCTCCCCCGGGTGAAACGGGCCCCGTGCCCAGAGCGACCCCTGCTGTCTGCACAGCGGGTCACAGCGCCCCTCAGGCCCCTGACTCACCCGGAGAATGTCCTAGGTCCCCCCTCCCCAGGAGTTGGGGGCTGCTCTGCTCACGCACCCCGCCCCCTCCCCAGAAGCTGGGGGCTGCTGTGCTCAGGCACCCAGGCCCCCTCCCAGGAGCTGGGAGCTGCTCCCGTTCATGCACCCCTGCCCCCTCCCCAGGAGCTGGGGGCTGCTCTGCTCGCACCCCGGCCCCCACCTCCTTGGACTTCCGGGGGCTGCCCCCCTCTCCAGCTGCACCCAGAGCAGACACGCAATTTCATCACTTGATTTCTGTTCTCCATGGAGATGACCCAGCGGGAGCCAGCAGCTGGCCGCAGCCCCCACTGCTGGTGGCCGGCAGCGCCCGGCCGGTTGGGGGGTGGGGATGGGGCTGCTCTGAGCTGGGGTCTCCAGCGGAAGAGTCGGGGCAGCGCCTGCTGTCCGCCTAGGGGAAACTGATGCACTGCCGGTGGCCCCTGAGCGCCAGCCCCGCCCGGAGGCCCGCCCAGGTGGGGCTGCCGGTTCGCTCTGCTGGCCAGGGGCTGGCCTCGGGAGCAAGGGGCAGCTGTGTCCTGGGTGCACCCTCAGCCTCTGGGTGCCCCTCCCACAGGAGCAGCCCTGGACGTTTGGGGTGACTGGGAAGGTGATAAGGCTCCATGTCCCAGGGAGCTGGGGGGCTGGTCCCTGGCACTGACGTCACTAGGGGCTCACTGCTGCCTGTGGCTCCCTGCCCTGGCCCCCATATCGTCCCAAGCAGAGGCCTGCCGCTCTGTGGGCTGACTGACGGGAGGTGGGGTCTGTGACCCCTGGGGCAGCCAGTGCTTGGGGGTCTCTCAGCAGATGCTGCATCCAGAGCATCAGTGACGGCGGCGTGTGTAGGACCAGTCCACCCTCTCCAGAGAGCCCACACAACTGCCTGGCTCACCGCCAGGCTGTGTCAGGGCTGAGCGTGAGGCTGGAGGACACACAGACACTGCCTCTGGAGTGGGAGACAGACCCGAAATAAACCAGCAGGGCAGGGGCGATTCGTGCCAAGGCCGGCAGGGAGCTGCTGTGGATGGGGGGGAAGAATGTTCCAGCAAGGAGACCATGAGGGAGGAATGGGGGCAGGGAAAGTGCAGGCGCCTGTCTGAGGGGGGGAGAAGTGTCCTTCCTTGTTCAGGGATCTCGCTGGACCAGGCCCCAGCGGCTCTGAGCCATGGCCCTGGGTGTGATGTGTGTGTTTGTGTGTGTGTGTGTGTGTGTGTGTGTATGTGTGTGTGTGTGTGTGGTTCCAGTTTAGCTGGGCTGTGCGTGTGAACACAACCTCGTTAACCCAGGGTGGTCCCTGGTCCGACTGGTGCGTGTGCGTGTGTTTGCATAGGAGGACTAGGGGTCAGTCTTGGTTCTGGGGACTTGGCAGTTCAGTGCTGGGCCCCGCAGAGGCCGTCCAGGGCTTCATCCAGCCGTGTCTGGGGGGCAGGGTCCGGAGCTCCCCAGGACACGCGTCTCCTGTTTGGGGCTGCTGCTGTTAGATTTGGGGCCTCTGGGCCACACTGTGCTGGCTCCAAGCTCAGGGTCACTCCAGGCAGCCCCTGGAGACCCTGTTCCGTGCTGGAGGTCGGGTGAGGCCAAGGCAAGCATCCTCTCCTTCCTATCTCTCTAGCCCCAGCTTATTGGGGGGCACACTTGGCGGTGCTGGGGGCTGCTGTATACTTGATGCTCAGGGACCCTTCCCGTGACTCAGCCCAGCCCTGGGTGCCCTTCCTGACTGCCACAAGAGGTTCTTTCTGTGCCAGCCCGCGGCCCTCCTCGGCCCTGTCCCTGGCAGTCAGCTTGGAGGGGAGGAGGCCTCACCCTAACAGGAGGGTGACGTGGTGAAGGGAGGGAGGAGACAGAGGTGACCCCGATTCTCCCTGTGCAGGCCAGCACCCCTGCCAGTCACCCGGCTGTCTGGAGCCAGCGCCCAGGGGCCTTAGCCCGGCTCTGCCCCCAGGGCAGGACACGGAGGGGGAGGGCAGTCTCCTCCAAGGCCTCTTCAGCTTTGGCTCTGGCCTGGCCAGGGCCCAGAATGAAGAACCAGCGAGTCCCCGCGGCCGCCTGCATGTCCCTGCCCAGTGGCCCGTCCCCTCCTGCTGCCCCCCACCTGCTGGGTTGGTCCTCTGGTCTCTCCTCTCCCCGCCAGCCCCCTGGATGGCCTCTTTCCTGGGGTCACCTGCCCAGAACTGCACGTCTCCAGACTGGGCCCAGGTCTCTGGCCCAGTGGTCCCTGCTGGCAGCCCCGGACCCTCAGTGTCTGTCGGCGGCAGCCAGCGGTGGTCAACTGGGATGGACCGAAGCCGCCGGGCTCCCCCAGCTGGAGCTTTGTGTTGGGCCCTCAAGGGTGAGGGCTGGGGCAGTGGGCGGGGGGCATATCGGGCCGCCCTGGGTGACCCGTGGGTTGCTGCAGGCTCCGAGTCAGCGTGGAGGCTGTGGGGCGGGGGTCTCCCGGCCACACTCAGCCTGATGGTTGGGCCCAGAGCAGATTCCACATGTTTCCAGGCCAGGCTTAGGGCTCCCGCCCAGCTCCAGGGACTGATGTGTATTTGAGGGATTTCAGTGGCTCAGTGAATGTTCCCAGTTGAATGGCCATGTGTATTTTAATGAGTTTGTATTTTAGCAGCCCTTTGTGTTTTAGTGGTTAAGTGGTTGTGTATTTTAGTGGTTAAGTGATTGTGTGTTTTAGTGATTATGTGTTTTTGGTTTATTTTTAAAATTTGTTAAAAAATTGAATCCCAGTGAGATACACAAAGTTGTTCATGATTGGGTTTCAGCCACACAATGTTCCAACACCTGGACCTTCACCAGTGCACACTTCCCACCTCCAATATCCCCAGTTTCCCTCCTGCCCCCTCCCCCCCAACTCTGGCCTGATTATGTGTATTTTACTGGTTTAATGATTGTGTGTACTTTAGTGGTTAAGGGATTGTGTATTTTAGTGGTTTAGTGATTATGTGTATGTGTGTGTTTAAATTTAAACTCACTTCCACCTGATTATGTGTCTTTAGTGGTTTAGTGATTATGTGTGTTTCAGTGGTTGAGTGATTGTGGATGTTAGTAGTTGGGTGATTGTGCCTGTTAGTGGTTGGGTGATTGTGCATGTTAGTGGTTAGGTGATTGTGTATGTTAGTGGTTGGGTGATTGTGCGTGTTAGTGGTTGGGTGACTGTGGATGTTAGTAGCTGAGTGATGACGTGTGTTTTGTGGCTTCCCTAAGGTCAGTGCTGCCCCATGGTCACGCCTATGGGCACTTTGTGGTTCTTTCTGAAGCACTCACCTGCCCTCTCCCAGGAGCTGGAGGTCCCAGCCGCTTCCCAGGGCCCCCTCCAAGGGCCCCAAACCCCAGGGCTCCTGAGGGTACATGGGGGGACACAGAGGCCTCTGGGATGGTGAGCGGCTCCCACAGAACTGGGTACGGGCAGAGTGTGCGCTAAGCCCCACTCCCCCCCCCCCCCCCCCCCGCCTTTGCCCAACCCCCATACTGGAGGTCTGCATGGCCCCGGCCTCTCTCCAGGCTCTGCAGTCAGGAGCCCCCAGTGGGTGGGAGGGTGTCCTGCAGTGGGGGAGGGGTGTCCCTCTCCTCAATCTCAGGGTCCCTTTCTTGCAGGGGCAGGTACCCGCCGGCTGCTGGGGCTCTGCAGTGGCCCTGGGCACAGCTGTCCCACCCACTTGTCGTGCACCCGTGTCTCTGTCTGGACGCTTGGGCGTGGCTGTGGCAGCGCTGACCCTGGCCACGTGCTCTGTGGAACAGGCAGCTTCCGGGGCCCGCCGGGGCCTTCCTCCTGCTCCAACCGGGGCCTCTCGCACGCCAACTCCTGCCCAGGGTGTGTCTGCCAGGGTCGCCCCTGAAACTGCCCCTCCTCTTGGGGAGGACATCTGTGCCCAGCGGGGAGGGGGCGCCCCTCGGCAAAGCTTCTGGATTCTTCTGCGTGGGAACGTCCTTGGTCCCACGCTCGGTTTGTTTACTCAGCCGTTTATGGTTCCATGTGGACCTGGGGGGTGCTTAATCTTTCTAGTTATAATCCAATAACACTTTGTTTTGTGGCTCAAATTGTTCTTGCCTCACCCTGGGGGGCTGGAGGGGGGTGTTGTCCTTTGACCCTGTGACCCCAAGTGCCAGGGCTTTTCCTTCTCTAGGACCTCGTTACTTTTTGGTAAGGAGACTTCCTGCCTGCCTCTCCCCACCCCAGCGTCCCTGGGAAGTTCAGTGCTCAGTGTCCGTTACCAAGTTGTGCCGCTAGGTCTGCAAGCAGCATCGTCTTCTCCAGGCCCTGGGGGTGCTGGGGGCCCGCCGTGGCCGAAACTTCCTGCAGGCGACGTCTCCACCTGCTCGCACGGATCCAACCCTCAGTGGCAGGGAAATGTTGCCCAGGCCCTTCTGCAGGAGTGACCCCCGATCCCTGACTTCAGGACCCCGCCACTGTCCGCCTCCTCACAGGGATCTCTCAGGCAGCAGGGTGGGGGGGCCCAGAGGGTCACAGGCCCGGGTACCTCGTGCAGAGGTGAGGGCATGGCTGGTCTGTGAGATTGGGCACGGCTGATGCTTCAGGGCTGGGTGTGGCTGGCCTGGTGGGCTTGGTGTGGTGTGTGTTGGCCTGTGGAGCTGCCCCTCTGCACACGTGGACAGGGATGTGTCCATGCGCCCGGCTCACCCAGAGGGATGGGGACTCTGCGAGGGTCAATGAAGATGCCCCCGGCTGTGTGAGTCACTCTCTGTGCTGACCACCCCCCCTCCACAGGGCTGGGTCCTGGGACTGACCTAGTGAGACAGAGCCTTTGTAGAAATGTGGGGGGGGGGGGGCGGCGGGCGGCGAGGCTGCAAAATGAGCTTTAGGACAGAATCGTGGTTGGGGTCCGAGTGTCTGACCCGGCGCGGCCCTCATATACCTGGGTGGGCACACACTGCTTGGAGAGAAGAAGCTTAAGCAGCCCTCGGGTTAATGCATGCTCCTGAGATGGGGGGATGGAGATGTTCCTCCTTCCATTCCTCCCTCCCCCCTCCCTCCCGCCCCTGCCTACATAGGGCTTGCTGGTCATGTGGATGGAGGGGTGAGTAAACAGATGAACGGATGGGTAGGTGGGTGGAGGGACAGTTTGGATGGGTGACTGAGTGGATGAGTTGATGCATGCATAGATGTGTGGGTGGGTGGATGGAGGGATGGGTGGGTGGATGGTTAAATGGAAGGATCAGTGGGTGGATAAATGGACGGGTGGATGGATGGGTGGGGGGGTGGATGGATGGTGAGTGGGTATATGAATGGATGGGTGCACGAATAGATGATCAGGCAGATAGGTGAAAGAATGCATGGTTGGATGGGCAGATGGCTGGCTGGATCGATGTCATCTATCAGTGACACACACGTTTGAGTCGGGACTGGAGAGAGTACAGGGTTAGTGTGCTCGACTTGCAGGTATCGAACCTGATTTGATCCCCCGCACGTGTGCCCCTCCCCTAATTCTGTTGGCTGACCCCTTGGGGCTGCAGCTGCAGGCAGAGGTGGGGCAGTCTCTGAGGGGCCGAGCAGGCAAGTCCAGGACAGCTGGGGGCTCGCCGGGCCTGTGGGGGCTGCCTTGGGCCTACCCTGCGCCCCTCACCTGTTCTTGGTGGAGACAGTCGACCCCCAAAGGTTCCTTTCTCTCTGGACATCTGCAGGGTCTGAGGGAGGCGCTGGGCTGGGAGGAGGGGGAGGTCATGCTGGGTGCTGGGGGGTCGCCTTGGGGTCACTGCTCCGGAGCATTAGTTGCTACCCTCGATGTTACCAAAGTCTCCCCAAACTCCATGCTTCCTGCCCCGTCCTTCCCCACGCGGTCCCCTCAGTTACACCCATTCTAGATGTTTCCTCGAGGTGCTGCCCCACAGGCTGGCTTAGTCAGTCTCCCAGGAGACCGCCTAGGGTGGGCAGACCCCACCTCTGCCCACAAACGCACTGCTGGGGGCCTGGGGCAAGGCCTGGGCCCTGTTTTCCTGCCTGCTCCTCCCCAGGCCCCAGAGCTGGCTCCAGGGACCCGGATTGGCGGGGTGACCCCCCCCTCACTTCGCTTCAGAATGAGACCGGTTCTGACCCACCCGGGCTGGCTGGAGAGGGGCGGAGCTCGTCCTGACCGCTGTGCTGTCCGGATGGTGAGGGCGTCAGCCTGGAGGAGGCCCCAGTAGGCAGACTGGGCGCGGGCATGGCCGGAGCAGGGCAGGGTCTGGGCCTGTGCCATGAAATGCCCCGATGTAAGCTTGTTCTGGGGCCTGGCAAGAGGCTTGAGGTCCCTGCGGAGAGACGGGGTGTGGACACCTCCCCAGGGCCCCCGAGGCATCTGCAGGGACAAGGTCACCTTCCTCAGGGAGCTGGGCTGGTGGGAGACAGGGAGGGGGCCCTGTGTACCTGTGTGTATGTGCATGAGTGTACTGTGCACCTGTGTGTATGTGTGTGTGTTTGTACTGTGTACCTGTGTGTGTACTATGTACCTGTGTGCATGTGTGTGTGTGTGTGTACTGTATACCTGTGTGTGTGCGTACGTACTGGAGGTATGGTATGTGTGTGTGTACTGTGTCTTTGCATGTGTAGGTACTGTGCATGTGTGTGTATGTGTGTGTGTACTGTGTCTGTGTCTGTGCATCTGTAGGTACTGTGTGTGTGTATGCGTGTGTGTACTGGGTGTCTGTGTCTGTGCATCTGTAGGTACTGTATGTGTGTGTATGCATGTGTGTGTGTACTGCATATGTGTCTGTGCATATGTAGGTACTGTGTGTGTGCGTGCAAAACGTGTGACTGTCCCCGGGCACCTGGTCCAGGCCTGTGCCATGCGGGCCGAGTGCTTCCCCCATGCTCAGCCCTGACCGTGGCTTTCATGGAAATCAGAGGCGCCGACTCATCATGCGCCGCCTGGGACTGCAGAGAATTCGCTTTTCATCTCGAGCTGCAGTTTCTAAAAATAAAGCCAGTGGTGACTGAGTTCTTACTCATTCCCCTCCCTGCAGCTCTGGGGTCAGAGAAGACACGGATTGAGGGACCAGGCGTCCCGGATCCTTCTTTCTAGTCCTGCTGGTCCTCATGGCTCACGTGGGACACCTTAGAGGTCGGTCACCTGGGGCTCACATCTTCCCCTGTGGGTTAGTCACCAGGTAGGACCCCCCCCCCCAGCACCTCTCTGCCATAAAATGTGACTTGTCACTTGTCATCCCATTGCTCATCGATTTGTTCGAGCGGGCTCCAGTAACGTCTTCATTCGTCCAGGTGCCATAAAATAGTCATCTTTAATTCCAGCGTAAGCTTCCCTGGAGCAAACTGCCATCTCCACCCACTGAGAGCTGGAGCTGCTCATCCCCTTCAGATGACCGTCAGCATCGGTGACGTGCGCGCCCCAGAAAGCAAAGGCGTGGAACTTCGTCTTGAGGTCGCTGAGTCATCGAGTCATCGGGACGCTGAGAGCCGAGCTTGCATGGCACCACGAGAGTTTCTCTCTGCTGTTGGCGGCTCATTCGCCTTGGCCCCTGCAGTGATCCCCTTCAGCCAAACATTTCCAAGCCTCTGGACTCACCTGACCATCCCCAGAGCAGATCCCAAACACTCCCCCTCTGCCGCCATGTGGCCCTCAGTCCCCTGACACCCCTGGGTCCCTCCCTAGCTCAGGCTCTGCGGTCAGCTGAGAGGGGCCTCGGGAGAGGGTCTGGGCCACAGCTGCCGTCAGCGCGGACGGGTGTTCCCAGACGCTTCCCAGCTCCCCACAGCCCCTGGGAGCCAGGCCACTCTCTGGGCTATTCTGGTTTTTGTTTTGTCAAATCCTCAGGAATTCTCCACATCATTTACCTGCTACCTTTGCGAGTTTTCAGGGGTCTGGGAGTGGTCCCTGGAGATTCTGACCAACGGCTCGTGTGACTTGGGGGTGCTGGAGAAACTTGTGTGCCAGGGGTTGAAAGTGGGGACTCCACGTGTGAGGCGTGTCTGAGGACACCCAGGTGTCTGAGGAGCCCGCAGGCCAGCCCCCCATCTTATCCACAGCCATTGGGAAGCAGCTCCCGTCACTGACAGAATTTGCTGATGTTTGGACCAACGCAGGTTTTTGTTTGTTTGGGCTACACCCGGCAGTGGGCTAACTCCTGGCTCTGCATCCAGGGATTACTCCTGGTAGGCTCAAGGGACCGTATGGGATGCCGAGGATCGAACCCAGGTTGGCCACATGCAAGGCCAGCGCCCTCCCACTGTGCTCTCTCCTGGCCCAGGGACCGAGGTGTTTTTATCCTGGAGAGAAGCTCCTACAAGCTAGGGTTTC
The DNA here is from genome assembly GCF_029834395.1 of Sorex fumeus. NCBI lineage: Eukaryota > Metazoa > Chordata > Mammalia > Eulipotyphla > Soricidae > Sorex > Sorex fumeus. The sequence continues at coordinate 5,221,310 of NW_026606098.1, read as the reverse complement.
CCTAGCTTCGAGATGGAGAACCTGAACAAAGAATTTCCAGAGCTGATGAAAACTGGATTTAAACAGAGCAGAACTGAACTATCTGGGACTCCAGGAAGTGATTAAAATGACTGCAACTTTAATTGATTTTAATTGGAGACATTGTCAGAACCAGATTGCTCTGTTTAAATTAAAAATTACTGCCTGGGGCTGAAGCGACAGTACAGCGGGGAGGGTGTTTGCCTGGCGCCTGGCTGACCTGGGTTCGACCCCCAGCATCCCATATAGTCCCTCCAAGCCCTGCCGGGAGTGACCTTCGGGTGCAGGGCCACGAGCAGGTCCTGAGCATCGCTGGGTGTGGCCCCGAAACATGGATGCAGGGGAGGGCTGCAGGGGGCTCTGGAACATGCCAGAACCTGGCAGTGGGAGAATCGCCTGTATGGGAGCCCGTCACGTTAGAGAGAGAAGCGTGTCCGTGGGCTCACAGAGGTCTGGAGTAGGCCCCGCATTTATCACGTCTCAGTGCTCAGAGGCTCCTGTTCCGGGGCCAGTCCAGGCAGGGCTGAAGTGAGACAGCGCAGACGGGGCGGGGGAGGGGGGGACACACACACAGTCGTGGGCAGCTCTGAGTAGACGGGAGGACAGTGGGCCATGGGGGGGTCACATCTGGGGGCTCCTAGAGCATCTGTGACCGCATTGCAGGATGGGCTGTGGGATGGGGCCAGCAGAGACAGCGTCCCTCGCTCTCGGAGAGCTGGGGGGCTTTGAGGACCTGCAGGGGTGTTGCTATGAGTGTGGACAGGCCCGAGAGACGCCGCCGGCTCATCCCTCCCGGGGCCAAACGCAGCTCCGGGCCCGGCATGCTGCCTACCGCTGGGCGGAGGAATGTCCAGGGAAGGATTTGGGCTGTGCTGGAGGGGCCAGAGACGGGCACCACAGGGGTGACCGGCAGCTTGGACATAGCCACCCCCGCACCCCGGGCAGGTGGTGACCCGGGAGGCAGCGGCCGCACAGGACCCACAGGCCCGGGGACCCGGGAACCCTGTGACCTTGGGTCTCTCTGTGGACGTTTCCGCATCCTCTCTCACCTCCTTGTCTTGCTCAGGAGAATAACCCGAGACCCCTGAGCACGTACACGGCCTCTGCGGGGTCTGTGCCCCCGGCTCCAGCTCTGCACCCGCTGCCCCTCCTGAAACCTCAGAGCAGCCGCCCTCCCCCCTCTCCTTCCCTCCCCTCCCCTCTCCCTTGCAGGAGCCTGTTTGGACCCTAGGGGCAGCCTGAGTGTGGGGTGGGGGCTTAGGTGCCGTGACCCCCAGGGGTGTGGGTCCTGCACACTTCCAGTCGCTGAGCCGCAGGGCTGTCGCCGAGCAGAGGGTTCCAGAGGGCTCCAGAGGGTTCCAGAGGGTTTCAGAGGGGAGTGGCCTTGGGCATTTCTGATGGGACAGTCGGCCCCCTGTGGTTTTTTTTTGTTGTTGTTGTTGCTGTTTTGGGGCTGCAACCATTGGTGCTCAGGGCTGACTCCTGGCTCAGTGCTCAGGGCTAACTCCCAACTCGGTGCTCGGGGAACCATATAGGGTGTCTTCCCTGTACTGCCCTGCAAGGCACTCTGCAGGGACACTGGAGGGCACAAGCCCGGCCCCCAGAGTCGCCCTGGCCCGAGCCTGTGGCCTGAGAATCACAGTTCTCTTGGGCCCTCAGTGGCCAGCAAATGCGTCTGCTGAATGAAGCGAATCTGCCCATGAGGTCAGTGGCCACTGGGCAGGGCCATCTCCACCTGAGGGTGGGGTCAGGCCAGGGTGTCCTTGGGGCTGGACAGGGCTCGTCAGTCCATGCAGGTGCCCGCAGGAGGCCCTGACTTGTGAGGCTGCGGGGGGTGGGGGGGAGCGGGTGCAGTTGCTGTGTAGGGGGGCAGGTGCCGCCTACTGCTGGGTTGCTTTTCTTTAAAAACTTTTTTATTTTTTTGAGATTTCCAAGAGCAGGTAAGTGCTTTGCTAGGCAACCGAACACGATCAGTTTGCCTCAATAAATAACTAACGAATGCCCTTCGGAGAAATAAATAGATCCGCTCTGGGGGCTGCCCGCCCACGCCGGGCCCGGGGCTGGGCTGGCATGCAGCCGCTGGCGGTGTGGAGGCCTGGGGTGCCTGCCGGCCCAGATCCCGCGGGGCATCTACCCCGCCCCTGCCTGCGGGGCGCTCCTGGGCTCGGCAGGATCCCCAGGCCCGTCCCCTCCTCCTGGGGTCCGTCACTGGGCCTCGAGGGGCATCCAGGGCCGCCCGCGGCCTCCCGCCGGGTCTCAGTGCTCCTTGAACCTGCCGGGAATGGAGGGGCTCAGGGCTTGTCCCCACATCCCAAGACCCCAGCCAAGACCCGTCAGCTGCCCAGGGAGGTGCCAGGACTGGGCACACGGGGTCAGGAAACCCCAGGAGGAGCCCGGGGGGAGGGCGGGGGGTCATGGGGGGCGAGGGCGCTGCTCTGGAGACCCCCGAGGACTCACGGAACTGGCCCCACCACCGGCCGCCCACGGCAGCTCAGCTCCTTGTGGATGAGGCGGACCAGGAACTGCTCGGGAAGAAGACGAGACTCATCACTGCTGGACCCCTCCAGCGGGGTCCCTGGGGGAGGCAGGGACCTGGGGGGCAGGCGGGAGGGGCCTCACCAGTAAGGCACAGGCGTCAGCGAACATGAGCATGTAGAAGACGTTATTCCACCCCGACGGGGAGATGAGCCCGGCCAGCAGGGGGCCCAGGGCAGCTCCTGAAATGGGCAAAGCCTGAGGAAGGTTCTGCGACAGGCCTGGTGGCTTGGTCGCAGGAGGAACCAACAAACCAGGGCCCCTCCCCGTCATTATGGGGGCGGGAGTGGGGCGGGACGCAGCGACCCGTTAGAGGCTTGCCCAGATTCTCCTCTGGGACACGCGTGTATTTGCCCTGATGGCAGCAAGACAGTGGGCTCTGGGGATGCGCCAGGTCCGCAGACACTGCTGACATGGCCCACCGGTCATGTGACTGTGCGTGTGTACATGCGTGTGTGTGCTTGCATGTGCATGCATGCTGGCACGGGCACACATGCGTGCATGGCATGTGTATCCAAGTGCAGCGCACACATGATGTGCTTACGTGTGGGTGCAGATATGCACATGTGTGCGTTTGTGTGATGCATGATCAATGTGTGAGAGGAAGCATGAGTGGGGGGATGCAGCAGACAGGGTGAGCACGAACCTCAGTAAGAACCTGAGATTCTCACATAAAAACAGATTGAAAAAGAGCTAGGCTTCTGTACAGGCCCGCAAGGAAATAAGCTCCTGGCGAGGGGCTGGGAGGGGGGCAGCTACTTCCAGGCCGTGGGCAGGGGGCGGGCAGCAGCCCAAGCCCAGCACCGCCTCCTGGCTTTGTGCTCAGGAATCACTCCTGGCACTGCTGGGGGGCCCCCGGGGACCCCAAGGGTCGAGCCTAGCACGGCTGCATGCCAGGCCAACGCCCGCCCTGTGGTGCTGCCACTCTGGTCCCTTTTCTGTACATGCCCCAGGCCATGAGAGGCCCCAGAGAGGATCCTGACCAGCAAAGAAGCCGCCTCAGAAAAGGGCAACTGGGTCGGGAATGGGCGGGACCTGGTGTCCCCGAGGCTGCCCAGAGGCGGCTGGACCCCAGCCCAGGGTTCCGGCCAATGTGGTGGGGGAGGGGAACGAGGGACCAGGCCTGGGGTCCCCTCAGGTCCTCTGGGCACAGACTCGGGCGCGTGCGGCCATGGGCTCTGTGGGGGCCTGGCAGGTGGGCAGAGGCCGAGGCCCCCACCCCACCCTGGTGCCTGCTGGGACACGCACCCACAGAGCCGGTGCCGTCGATGATGGCCGTGACGGTGGCCAGGGCGTGGGCGTTCCCCTTCAGGCTCTTGTGGGTTCCCTGGAGGAGGGGCGGAACGAGAGGCACTGGGGTAAGAGGGGCCCTCCCACCACGCCCCCAGTTCCCAGCGCCTGGCATGAAGGTCCGCCCACCCGGCAGTCACCACCCAAGGCACCTCATTGGCAAAACGCTGCCTGACGCTCTGCAAGATGGTCCCTGCGTCCCCACTAAGGTCCTCTCTGCCCCCAGGTGCCCACAGGGACGGCCATGGTGCTTGAGAGCAGCACACACATGTGCCGAGGCGGGCAGAGAGAGGCCAGTAGGGGCGCAGGTACACACATCTGCGGGCGCCCAGGAGGGGCAGGCCCTGATCGATCACAAAGGGGTGCGGGCCCAGGGGGTCCACGCGCAGCATAGCAGAGGTGTCCCGCCACAGTGATGGGCAAGATGGCCCGAGCAGGGTGGGCACTCACCAGGTCGGTGGACACGGCAGTGGTGATGAGCGCGTAGGGGCCACTGACCAGGGCGCCGCTGAGCAGCAGCATGGCTGGGAAGCAGGTGGAGGGTGGGGAGTGGAGTAAGGAGACACCCAGGCTGGCCGAGGTCACCCGCGATCCCCCCAGCCCGCCCAGGCTCTGGGGCCGCACGGCCACTTGGTCAGCACCATTTAACAGTCTCCAGTGCCCACACCTGCCTGGTCCCCGGCAGAAGCTGCTGCCCAGAAGGTCTCAGCAGGTTCAGGGCGGTTCTGCCCGCTGGTCACTTTCAGTGGCCACCCCCGGGGGACCCCCAGAGCTCCACAAGGCCATCGCCATGCACGGTGCAGCCCAGCCCCCCGCCCCTCCCACAGCTGTGTCCAGTGATGGCCTCACACTTACCAATGGTGGCCTCTAGGCCAGCCTTGCTGATGCTGGAGAAGACGTAGAGCTGTGGGCGGTGGGTGGACAAGGTCACCGCCGTGGACAGGTCACTGCCGGAAGCTGCACGCGGCAGCTAGTGCCGAACCCCCCACTGTGGGCTCCCAGCACCCCGTCTGCTCGGCAGGGGGAAGCCGGGTGCCGAAGGGTGAGACGAGTCCAGGGAAGCCCAAGGCCAAGCACTGGGCCAAGGGCTGGGGGCAGCAACATGGGGCAGAAGGGTGGTGAGGGGTGTGCCTGGAGAGGACCAGGGGTGCGGCGGGGAGGGGGCAGGGGTGCAGGTAGGACAGGAAGGGGCAGGTGGGATACTGGCAGTAAGGGGCAGACAGGGGTGCGGTGGGGAAGGGGGCAGGGGTGCAGCAGGAAGGGGGAGGGGCGAGCAGGGGTGCGGTGGGGAGGGACTCACCGTGGGGGCAGCAAGCAGCAGCATGAGTCCACAGGTGGATGCCCTTTTCTCCAGCCGGTCTGAGATCACCCCCGCCAGGATCCCACCTGCATGCACAGGGGTCGTGGAGGGGGCAAGTTGGGGGCAGCGGCCCTCACGCTGTGACCAGATTGCGGCTGACACCATGGTGGGCCCATGCCCCGGCGGGGCAGCTCCTCTCTCAGGGTGCCTGCGGCAGGGTGGTCCCCTGTGTCCCGGAAAGGCAGGACCAGAGCTGCCCGCGGAGGGGACCCCCAAAGCTCCGGGCAGGGCCTGGTGACCTCTGAGGGCTCCTGGCTGATGTGGGAGGCAGCTCGCCCCTCGCCCACCCTGCACCGCGCTGCTTGCTGCAAAAGACGGGGTGCCGGGGCCGCCCCGGGCGCGTGGACTCACCGAAGATCCCTCCCACGTCGAAGAGGGTGGACAGCTCCCCCGCGCTGCGGGCGTCCAGGTGGTCTGTGGAGGGCGCCGGGTCAAGCAGGCAGCTCTAGCCCCCCCCAACCCCCAGTCCGTGCCCCGCCCTGGCACTCACCAACACTGGTGATGTACAGTGGGAGCCAGAAGAGGAAGGTGTAGCTGACCAGCTTGGCGAAGAGCAGGCACAGGGAAAACTCCACCACGCCCTGGGAGAGCCACCCGTCAGCCGGGCGCCAGCTGCGCCACAGCAACAATGCAGGCCTGGTGTCTGCGGCACTCACGTGAGCCGGGGGGATGGGGGCAGGGGGGTTGGCGCTGCAGCCAGGCGCGCCCCACCTGTGCCCGGGGCTGGGGAAAGGCAGGCTCAGGACCGGTGTCCCGCCACCTCTGCCACAGAAGATGCCATGCTGCCGAGCAGAGGGCCCGGGTGCCCTGCCCTCACGAGTGAGGGGGGCAGCAGCCCCCAGCTGCCTGCTACTGGGGTTCCCTGGGGCTCCCTGGGCCCCGAGCACTCTGCCCGCAGGAAGGTCTCCACTTTCTCCCAGGCCAGCACGCTCGTGCCCCGGAAAGGGCCGCGTCCGAGCCTGTCCTGTCGCACTGTCCTTCCTCTCTCCCTTCCTTCCTGTCACACCTGACGATGCTCAGGGGTTCCTCCTGGCTCTGCACTCAGGAATTATTCCGGCCAGTGCTTAGGGGACCATATGGGATGCCGGGTATTGAATCGGGTCAGCCACGTGCCAGGCAAACGCCCTCCCCGCTGTGCTACCACAGTCCCCGTCCACCCTTTCTCACCAGGCTGTGTGCTGAGTAGCACTGTCCCTGCCCCCCCCCCCCCCCGCCCCCACCCTGTCTGCCCTCAGCCTCGTGGCCACCAGGCAGGGCAGCTCCTAGGACCCTGGCTCTGCACCCCGGGAACGCAATGAAGGAGCTGGTGGAGCCCCGAGTTCTCAGCTGCCCCATCTCAGTCACTGCCAAGAGCACAGCAGCTGCCCTGTGGGCCCCAAACCCAGTACAGGGGTCTGCCCTGCTGGGACAGGGAGCACGGAGAGCATGGGGGGAGTCCACCCTACTGGGACAGGGGAGCACAGGATCCTTCCTGTTGGACAGAGGAGCACGGGGTCCTCCCTGCTGGGACGGGGAGCACAGAGGTCCACCCTGCTGGGATGGGGAGCAGGGGGGTAGTGGGGGGGAGGGGCACCCTGCTAAGACTGGCTGGCTGCTGGGGGCCTTCTGGGCAGACTCACCGGGATCCTCAAGGCGCCCAGGAAGCTGATGGCGGTCGTGCCGCCCGCGCCCTCCGACAGCACCACCACATGGCTCGGGTGCAGGGGGCGCTTCCCGTCAGCTGGCAGCAGGCCCTGCGCCTCGGGATCCTGGCGGGATGAGAGGAGCCAAGGTAGGGCGGGGGTCCAGCAGCACGAGGAGTGGCTCCAGGGACCCCTTAGCATGGCTGGGGGTGGGGGGCGGTCCCAAGCCTCCCAGAGAGAAAATCAGAACGCTTCCGTGCACTTTAGGCTCTCACAAAACCAAGTGGGTAATATGTGTTTATGTCATGACAGCCCATGCGAGTGGGATCCAGAACACGGATGACAACGCGGTGCAGGGGACCCTGCGCATCCGGCCATGGGGACACTCAGGTCCCCGGCTCCCAAGGGGCCACTCTCTGCTCTGATGGAGGGTAACAGCCTGTGCGCATGCGTGCGTTCCAGCCCGACAGCGTGTGCAAGTGCATGTGCATGTAGGCTGTGAGCGCCCTAACGTGCAACTGTGTTAGTGTACCCTATGTGTGCACGCATGCAAGCAAGCACACCTTGCAGGGCATGTTCGCAAACATCGTGCGTGGACTGGACCGTGCTGAATGGGTGTGCCCATGTGGACGCGTCGAGCTGGATGCGTCTGTGCGTCCTCGGACGTGCCCAGGAACAGTGCGAGCGTGCGTGTACCCGCCCGTGCGGGTGTGTAGGCGTGCGCGCGTCCCGTACGGGTGCGTGCGTCCCGTATCGGTGTGTAGGAGTGCGCGCATCCCGTGCGGGTGTGGAGCGCACATTCGGCGTGGGTGTGTAGGAGAGTGTGCGCGCGCATGCGACCTAGCACAGACGCGTTGGCGCATCGTGCAGGGCTTCAGAGGGAGACGCGGCGTGGCCCTGGACTTGGTACCGCCATCGGCCTTGGCAGTGGTCAGAGTGTCCCAGCTCCTCCCGCAGCGCACACTGTGCCTGCACGATGAGTGAGGGGCCTGGCTGGCAGCGCCCAGTGAGGGACCCCTGTGGAGCGGACTCACCACCGGCCGACTCTTCTCTGCGCTCCCCGCTGGCTTCTGTGGCCGGAACCTGTGCGCCCCGTTCTCGCAGGCTCGGGTTTGCTGCGGGGAGAGCAGATTGGGGTCACATGGGTCCCGTGGGACTGCAGGCCCCCAGGAAGGGCAGAACAGTCCCCTGCCCCCTGCACGTGCATCTCCAGAGTGAGGGTGGGGGACCTCAGCCTCTGGGAGGCAACAGGGGACCCGGGGTGCAGACTAGAGAGATGAGGTGGGGTTAGGTACATAGGGGACCCGGTGGAATGTATTTCTCTCTGTGCGCGTGTGGCATTTGACCCCCCTGGGGTTTGTGCAGCTATGTGTGAGGGGCCATTGATGTGTCTGTATCTGTGTTTGTGTATCTGTATGTCTATGTGTATATGTATCCATGTGTCTGAGTGTGTGTATCTGTGTGTGTGTATGCGCCACACTCAGACATTCCCACGCTGAGCCCCGGTGGCCCGGATGAGCGGCAGTGGTCCCCAGGCTACCTCCTTGACGCCCACAGAGACACCCAGGAACACGCGGCCTTTTCCTGGGTGACCGGCCCTCGCAGTCCCTCTCATGGGAGCTGTCTGTCCACACAGCACTGAGTCGGTTCACAGGACGTGGCTCTAGGCACAGGCAGGTCATGGGGCCGCCAGGCTGGGCGCTGCCCAGAGTACCAGGGCCCAGTCAGCCTTGCCACGGGCCGGGAGTCGGCCCCAGAGAGACCCCGGGCTATGGTGTGTACACGGAGCCACTCTCCACTCAGGGGAAAGGCACAGATCAGCGAGTTCATACAGCAACGAATTCTAGAACATTCTCATCATCCTCTAGGAAGTCCCCTGAGAGCCCAGTCTCGTCTGCACCACCCCAGTCATGTTTCCTCCGAAGAAAACTACATTCTGGAACTTTCCAGGATGAGCCACTTCCACTGAGCATCGTGTCATGCCACATCTGCTTTCCCGGAGAGGACCGGGCACCTGGGGCATGGACCCCCCCCATGCACCCCTGCCCCCCGGAGCAGAATGGGCCTTACCGGCAGCAGAGACGCTGAGCAGGCGATGTCCTTTGGATCTGGAAGGGGAAGCACACGGTGTGTGACATGCCAGCCACCAGGCGCCCACTCAGTGAGCCTGTTTTAGGGGGCGCATCGGGAGCACATCTGGGGGAGGCCCGGCCTGGCGCCCGACATGCCATGTGTACCGTCTCTTTCCCCGCCTGAGCCTCTGCCAGGTCAGCCTTGGGCACGGTGAGCAGCCCTGGCAACGGGATGTGGCAGAGCCCAGGCAGTGCCAGAGCCTCCCGTTGAGGACAAGGCGGTAAGGCCACCGTGGGGGTGCAGACGCCGCTCGGCTCCGGGGTCTCGCTAGGGGCCAAGGCAGCGGAAAAGGTTCTGTCCTGATACAGATGCACGGGGAGGGGCGGGTGGCAGCGTGGCTGGGGACGCCCCTTCACCTGCTCACTGCACACGAGTGAGTCCCATGGGGCTGGTGGTGGTGTGAGGCTGTGTGAGGTGAGGGGGAGACCCTGGGATGGTGGGCGGGGGCACCCTGGCTGGCAGAGGGGCATCTCCCTCATGCTGGGGAGTGGGTGCTGATTGGGGGGAGCAATCCCTGCATCCCCCCATCATCCTGTGGAAGCCCTTTGACTCCAGAGACCCCCAGACCCCCAGTTGCAAGAGTGGGGGAGCTCCCAGTGCCCAGCAGTGGGTCCCCCCTGCACTCCACCCCCAGGCCGCACTTTGGGGAGGGAGAGACAGACTGTGCCTGCAGGCCCTGGCCAGCGTGGAGGACGGCAGGGGTGGGTCATCCCTGGACCTGACTCCTGGCTTCCTGGGGCCCCCGTCTGCCGGCTGGAATCGCAGACCCAGGGAGGAGGGTGAACAGTGGCAGGAAGGTGATGGAGCGGACCAGCACGGGCAGGGGTGTGGCAGGCGGCAGGGTGGAGGCCCAGCACCTGCCTGTGAGGACAGGGCCAGAGGGCATCCCTGTGTCCACATGGAAAGAGCAGATCAGGGCAGAGATGCCTGGGGCTGGTGGCCACAAGTGGGGCCCCCGCTGGACCTCTGCAGGGGCGGGGAGGGGGGGCTGGCCCGCTGATGCTCCCTGACCCCAAACCCAGCCCCAATCCTTCTAAACCAGAGGCTTGGCACTGAGTCCCGGGTGCGGAGGCTGCTGGCACTCAGCACAGGCTGCCCGGAAGGTGCCGGGCAGAAGCCACGCCCGTGTCCTGGCATCGCCCAGATCCGGCTCTATCAGAAAGCAAACAGCGCGGGGGCGGGGTGGGGGGGCCCGTGCCTCGTGGCAGGAAGTGCTGGGGGCAGGGAGCGGCCACACTGCGTGCTACCAGAGCAAGGTGGAGGGCGCGGGGCAGCTGTCAGGGGTCCTCCGCCCCCTGTGGCCCGCGGGTACTCACGCTCGATGAGGAAGAGGAAGCACACCACCCCCATGGCTGCCACGATGGCCCCTGGCACGATGAAGGACAGGCCCCAGCATGTGGACACCCAGTAGCCAGCGATCAAGGACCCCAGGATGTTGCCCACGGAGGTGTGGGAGTTCCAGACCCCCATGATCAAGCCGCGCCTGCAACACACACACAAGGCCATGAACAGTGAGAGCAGTGGGGCTGGGGGGCCGTGCAGAAGCCTCCGCCCGGCTCATGGTCAGGCCCTCCATAGTCTTCTGCCCACAGGTGTGGTCCCCCGGGGTCAGGCCCAGGCCCCAGAGCCCAGACTCACCTGCCCTTCCCAAACCAGTTGCCGAGACAGGTGACAACGCTGGGCCAGCCTGTGGTCTGCACCAGGCCGTTGAGGATCTGGAGGTGGTGGGGAGGGTCTCTGAGGATCTGGGGAGCCGGGATACCCCCACGCAACAAAGCCCAGCTCAAGGGCCCTCACCCAGGAGACCGAAACCCACTGAGGGTTTCACAGGCCTGGTGTGAAAGGGGGAAAGTCACGGATTCAAACCACCACGTGGGGGCTGGAGCAATAGCACAGCGGGGAGGGTGTTTGCCTTGTACACGGCCGACCCGGGTATGATTCCCAGCATCCCATATGGTCCCCTGAGCACTGCCAGGAGTAATTCCTGAGTGCAAAGCCAGGAGTAACCCCTGAGCATCGCTGGGTGTGACCCAAAAATAAAAAACAAACAGCAACAATAAAAACCCACCACGTACAGGGGCTGGCAGGATGGCGCATCGGGGAGGATGCTTGGCCCACACGTGGCTGGTCTGGGTTCAATCCCCAGGAACCATATATGGACCTCTGAGCACTGTCAGGCATGATCCCTGAGCACAGAGCCAGGAGGGAGCCCTGAGCACTGAGCTAGGAGTCAGCCCTGAGCACAGAGCCAGGAGTCATCCCCGAGTCCCACCAGGTGTGGCCCCCCAGAACAAGCACAAGCACCTCTTCTGGTGCTATGCAAAAGCCTCGTGTGACGTGGGCAGCGCTGTACGAGCGGGCCTCCTGCCATACCTGCGTCAGCACGTAGAAGCCCAGGCTGTGGACGTCGTAGAAATAGCCCAGGCCGAAGAGGGCAGTGAAGGCGCCACTGGCCAGCATGCCAGACGCCAGGTAGAGGCGGATGGGCAGCCGCTCCCCGATGATGCCGCTGTGGACGGGCAGATGTGGTGAGGATGTGGGGCCAGGCAGGGCAGCACCAGCACAGCTGGCAGGTCCAGGCCAGGCCCTGCCTGTGCCCGAGATGGGCTCGGGCTGTTTGCTTCCTGCAGTCGCCCGGGTCCATCAAGCCCTGAGCCACCGCCAGGCCAGTGACCGGGTCTGCAGTCAGGGCACAGTGGCGGCGGGATCCAGGGCCATGGCCCTGCCCACGAATCCTGCTGCAACCCTGGGAGGTGCAGAAACTCCTCCCCCCACTCCTTGGGCCTGGGCTTGACCCTGGGAGCTGTACTTGGACACAGACTGACCCACAGGGCCCTGCTGCGGAGGGAGCCGCCACCAGGGGGCAGCACATGCCAGCCCAGGCGAACGGTGCCCAGCCTGAGGGACTCCAGGCAAACCCCGAGCCCCCCCTCCCAGGTGCAGACAGGAAGCCACTGAAGGACCCCACACGTACCCCAGGGGTAGGAAGCACTGGTCCACAGACCGTCCTCTGTCCCCATCCTGCTGGCCCCGTGCCCCACTCAGCCACCAGCCCGTGGGCCGGAGCCCGAGGACTGTGGGGCGGGCACTTGCCTTGCCTGCAGCCGACCCGGGTTCCATCCCCGGCATCCCTATGGCCCCCCGAGCACTGACGGGAGTGATTCCTGAGCACAGAGCCCGGAGTCAGCCCTGAGCACCACCAGGTGTGGTTCCTCCAAAATAGAATCACCTGCTAATAACAGAAGCAACTGCCAACACCTGTCACCAGCAGCTCTGAGCCCCGGCACCCCAGGGGGTCCCCAACTGTGCTCAGGGGCCTGGGACCACCCTGGTGGCATTGGGGCCCACAGTCGTGCGGGGTACCCGGGTCCCCCTACACTAGTCCCCCGCAGCTGACACCCTGGGCTGGGTGGCCCACGAGCTCCTCCTCAGAGGAAGAGCCCAGGTCTCCTGATGTCACCTGGGCCTGCCCGCTGGGGCCACGCTGACATCTGTCCCCACGGCTGAGCACCTCCCTCCACACCCCCGGGTCTCGGGGTCCCTCCGTGCCTTCACCTGGCTCTGAGCAAAGACTGGCAGCCTCTGTCCTCAACACTCCCCGGGTACAGCCCAGATCTGACCAGCGGAGCTGAGCCTCAGGAACGAAGGGGGACCCCCAAGCTCCCCAGAGCTCCCCCGACCGCCCATCCTGGCCACTGCCTGGCCCCCAGTGGCTGCCCACGGCTCGCCACAGACACGCCCAGAGCTGGGAGAAGATGCCGACTATCTCCCAACTTCGCAGAGGGAAACTGAGGCCACGGGGGGCCCTCAGCGACTGGCACGGGAGCTTCCAGCCCTGCAGGTCTCCAGAAGCCGCCCAGGATGCGTGGGCTGAGGTGGGGGCCCTGACACTCACTCTGTGCCATGACGGTGGCGGCAGATACCCACCTGACGTACATGCCCAGGGCATAGGCACACAGGAAGGCGTAGTCGAGGGCGCCCAGCAGTTGCTGATAGTTGTCCTGGTCTGCAGGGGAGACACAGCCGAGTGAGCTCGGGTCCTGCATGCCCATCCACCCTCCCGGGGTCACGAACTGGCCCTGGCCAGCGCCCTGGGATGCCCCGCCCACATCTCTCACCGCTTTTCTTGCCCGCGGGGAACAATCAGGCAGTGCAGGGGGGGGGGAGGGGGGTTGTGCCCAGACCCGCATGCACTGGGGGTCTCGCCCGGGCATCCTCCACCTGGCCCTGGGTGGGGCCGGACGGAGGGCTGGGCAGGTGCACGACTCACCGAACGGGGCCCAGCCGCAGTGGCTCTCATTGTGGGGGGCCCTCCCAGGGGCGCCGGCCTTCTGATCCTTGGCAGCATCCAAACCAGGGGCAGGACAGGCCTTGTGCAGCTCACCCTGGGTGAGGGGATGAGGCTGTCAGGATCTCCCTCCCATCCACCTCCTCACCGGCCCTGGGGACCCCTGTGGTGAGAGCAGCCGTGGGGGTCCCCACCAGCTCCGACTATAACCGGGTTGGGCCCCCATGAGTGGGGGTTGCCCGCGGCCATCCCTGCTGGGGACGGGGTGGGGTGGGGGTTCTCAGAGCCTGGCTTCCTGCCCGCGGCCTCCCCACCTTCTACACAGTCTCCTGGGACCCCCGCTCCCGTACCCCTCCTCCCTTCCAGCTGCCCTTCCCTGCCCCACCCTACTCGGCACCTGTGTCCCCAGGGCAGCTTCTGGGGATGGGGGTCCTGGGTGTCGGTTTGGTGGGAACAGCGCAGCCCCCCCACAGTGCCATGGATGGTGCTGTCCCCTCTCTGTGGCCAGGCCCCCCTCCCCGAGAGGTGGCCCCAGAGAAACCTGCTCTGCCATACTACTTAGGGGGAGTTGCTCGAGCACCCCCACAGGGGCAGGGCTCTGGGGTCCCTGTCCCTCCCCTGCAGCTGGGGGACTTCACAGGAGGAGCCACAGAAGGCCGCCCAGCGGTCGCAGGAGGCAGTGCCCTACAGTGCAGTGCCACCGGGCAGCATGGCCTAAGTGCCCACCCCTCAGTGCCCCAGGGCTCCCTCCTCCCACCTTTTGATTCCAGAAAGAGGAAGCAGCTCACCGGCAACAAAATACAAAGTAACAAAATACACAGAGCAACAAACTATACAGAGTAACAGAATACAAGGGGCAACAAAATAACTTTCGAGGAGCGAGCCAACTGGGAGGGTGCTGGCCTTGGAGTTGCAACCCAGAGTCCATACCCACCCCCATATGGTCCCTGAGCACCGCCAGGAGTGACCCCTGAGCAGTGGGTATGCGACCTCACCCAAAAGAAGAAAAGAAAACTAAGCTAACCGAACCCCAAGCTGGAGAGCGGGTGGAGGCAAGTCTCACCTTGACGATGCTGATGGGCTTCCGGGAGAGGTGGAAGCTGGCGTAGAGCAGGAAGGTCAGGCCGAAGGTGAAGGCCCGGTACCTGCAACACAGCAGGACTCGGAAACGCCCCTCCCAGCGGGTCTCGACTCAGGGCTTCATCCCGTGGTGGCCCCTGCGTCCCAAGGGAAGGACAGCCTCCCACACTCAGGGCGCCTGGGCAGGCCAGCAGGGAGGCATCCCCCAGGGCTGCCCAGATGCTGTGGGTGAGGCCGGGGCCAGGGGAGGGAGGCCCAGAGCTGGCTGGCCCTCTGATGGGCTCAGGGAAATGGAGGGGCAGCTGGACCCGAGTCCCCATAGCCGTGAGAAAAGGTCCCAGCCATGCCGGGGAGGCCACTGGCACTCGGACACGCCAGCACGATGGGGGGAGGGGCGAAGCACCCCAACGGGAGCCCCAAGAACTGCCTCCCCCAAGGCCCAGGCGCTGCCCCCAGGGTCCCTGCGCCCACTCTGCCCCCAGGAGCTGCTCTTCTCTTGAGCTTGAAGCATGCACAGCCGAGGATGTGTCCCCTCAGTAGCCCCCCTTTCTCCTCGGGGCTGTGGGGGGCTCTGTACGTGTGGGGTTCATGGTGGCCCCATGGGTTCCACCCGCACTCCGCACCCCCCCAGCACAAGGATAGTAAAAGGAGAAGCTGGAGTTAGACTGCTTCCAGGGGAAAGGTCCCCACTGGCCACAACCCCACAGGCAGGGGCCCCTTCCCCGCCCCCTGGGTCCTGTCTGTGACTCCCAAGCTGGCACATGGACCTGAGCAAGTCACACATCACAGGCAGGGCTGGTGCTGCCCCCAGCTGGGTAGGGGGCCCAGGGGACTGGGGTGACAGAGCAGGGACAGGGAGGGAAGGACGGGGGTGGGGACAGGCCATGGGGTCCCGCCCTGGCCCTGCTCTCTGCAGACACAGTGGGGAGGGGGCGGAGGTCAAAGTCTCAGGCTGGTGTGGGGCACCCGTGGGGGCACTCTGGGGCGTGAGCTCAAGTCCTGGAGGGAAGGAGGGAGTGTGTGGCCCCCCCTTACCCCCCCCCCCCGTCTTCCTAGGGCCCTGCTCTGGCCTTTCTGCGGTGCCACATCTGTGGACACAGACTGGAACGTCCTTCCTCTGGACGGGCTGTCTGTCCACTGGCCTCGAGCCCCGAGGTGGCCCCCAGCAGGCCCTCGGTCCTTCCCAGCTGTGTCCCTGGGGGCAGTCAGAGCAGGTGACTCCCTGCTCCTTGCTTTGCTACTTGGGGGGAGGGGGGCACACCTGGCCATGCTGGGGGTCCCCGCCGTGCTGGGAAGGACCCAGGCTCACACACGCGAAGGAGGGCCTGTCACCCGCCGGCCATGTCCGCACCTTGGCACGTGCTCATAGTCCTGTGGACTCCGGGCGGAGGACCCCGGCTGCACCCTGCCCACATGCCCACCACCAGTCTGCCACTGGGAAGGGACCCAGAGGCTGGTGGGACTCACCACTGATCCCGGGAGAAAGAGACGAGGAAGCGGACCCCCGCAGGCAGTCGAGCCATGGACGGCACAGCGCAGCGTGGGTCCTGCGGCGCCGTGGGCTAGGGCGGCTGGACGCACCTCAGCGCTGTTCTCTCCTGGGCTCGACTCTGCAAGGAGAAGAGGACTGGCAGCAAGGGTTCTGGTCGTGGCGCGGTGGGCCCCTCACGCAGGCTGGGCTGGCCTGAGCTGAGCAGGATGCTGGGACAGTGCTGGGGCCATCTCTGATAACATGCGCCCTCCCCCGCAAAGCTCCACAGGCCGGGCCGGGGTCCCCAGGTTCCAGAGGCAGAGACAGGCCCCATCAGCCCCCAGGTGAGGCCTTGGTAGCCTCTGGCCCCTGCTTCCCCTACCCCCTCGTCGCAGACATCTAAAATGTGTTGGACCTGGGGGACAGCAGCGCTGCTGGGGGCGGGGGGGGGGGGGGGGGGGGGCGAGGGGTGTGGGTGCCCGCCAGGCCTCTCCAGCGCCCCCTGGGGGAGCTTACAGGACACGCAGCTTCCATTCAGGCCCTGTCCCTGTCGTGTGTGTGTTTTGTGTGTATGTGTATGTGTGTGTGTGAGTGTGACTGTGTACGTGTGTGTATGTGTATGTGAGTATGAGTATGTGTATGTGTGAGTGGGTGTATGAGTGCGTGTGAGTGCGTGTATGACTGTGTATGTGTGCGTTTGTGTGTGCGTGTGTGTATGTGTGTGAATGTGAGCGTGAATATGTATGTATGTGTGTGAGTGTGCGTGTGTGCATATGAGTGTATGTGTATGTGAGTGCATGTGCGTGAATGTGTGTATGGGTATGAATATGTGTGAATGTGTGTGTGAGTGTGCATGTGTGTGTATGCGTGTGAGTGTGAATGTTAGTGTGTGTATGTGTGTGTGTGCATGTGAGTGTGTGTGTGGGGGGGGCGGGGAGTAGTGAGGCGTCCTGTCAGGCACTCGGGGCTATAGCTCAGAGGAAAGCCCTGAGCTGCACGCGGGCTGGGTGAGCCCAGGCCCGCCTGGTCCCAGGGTTGCTGGCACCTCCTTCCAGATTGTGGGTCAAGGTGGCATGAAGCAGGGCCAGAAAGCCTCGCCCTGGGTGAGTGAAAGCTCCCGTGGCCCTGGGACCCAACACCAGAGGCCAAGAGACGCCGCAGAGCTGCACTGTGGGCCCTGCTTCCCTCCCCCGGGCATGATGCACTCCTGCTGGGTCTCAGCGACCTCGAGGGCCCATGAGGCCGGACTGTTCACGCTCTGGTCTGTGCACACCCGGCCGTCCACTTGGCCTCCCAGCCAGCAGGCCCCCTCTCCCCGTGACTCTTTGCTACCTTCTGCCACTTGGCCCAGAGACCACCTCAGTTCTGTCCTGGTTAGGTCTGCTGCATCAAAGAAGGGGTGATTCGGGGTCTCGAGGCCCCTCCTGGGTGACCTGGGGTCTCAGGGCTCCTCCTGGGTGACCTGGGTGCTGGCCCCTTCCTGAGGCTGAGGGGTCGGGACCCTTCCCCAGGGTCCCGCTGGCATACTGGGGTAACGTCGCACCTCGGGCATCCGCCATGGGCCTGCTGGGTGCCGGCCCCAGAGCTGCACTGAGCTTCTCCCGTGGCGCGTCTGCTCACCAGGCTGTGACGGCCTTCCGTGTGCCTCCAGGTATCTAGGCCGCACCGGGGATGCTTGGGGCCATGCTGTGAGGGGGACGCCATTCTCAAGTGTCCCTCTACTCACCAATGACCCCTTTCCTGCCCGCCGCAGTGTTCTGAGGCCAGACTGAGTGAGGCTCTGAGTGAGGCTCTCGGGGCAAAGGTCAGTGGGGCTACAGGGGGGTGGGGGGGAGCCCGGCGCCCCTCCCTCTGCGCAGGGCCTCGGGCCACCAGGAGCTGGCTGGGAGACCATGGCATGGAATGAAGACCCCAGTGGGGTCTCTCCCTAGAGGGACAAGTGCAGGGGGCTGGCCTTGCGTGGGGCTGATTCGGGTTTGATGCCCAGCACTGCAGAGGGTCCCCGAGCACCCCAAGAATGAGCCTGAGTGATTCATCAAAAGCAATACAAAATAACTAATCTAGCAATTGCCTTTGGTGCAGGCTGGCTGGTGGTGGTGGGAAAATTCAAAATAATGCATGGGGGGCTGGTGTTGGAGTAGGGGATGTAATAAAGCACGGTGAGCAACTTTATAAAAATAAAATTAAAAAAAGGGTGACCTTGAGCACACAGCCCAGCTGACAGTGGGGGTGCCAGGAAGAGTACAGCAGGGAGGGTGCCGTCGGCTGTGCCCCCAAACAAACGCTCTTTGAACACACCCCAAAACTGGCCCTCCTGGGTGAGACGTGTCCCAGTACCGGTCTCACCTGCTTGTCAGAGCCTCAAGTGTCACCATCAGTGTTGGGAAAAGGAACCTCCACCTGTGGGCCAGGGCCCAGGCAAGCCCGCACGGAGCAGCCCGCCCTGAGCACTAAGGAAGTGCTCCCCGAGCACTAGGGCAGTGCTCCCAAGCACTAGGACAGTGCTCCCTGAGTACTAGGGCAGTGCTCATCGAGCACTAGAGTAGTGCTCCCCAAGCACTAAGGCAGTCCTCCCCAAACACCAGGACAATGCTCCCCAAGCACTAGGGCAGTGCTCCCCAAGTACTAGGGCAGTGCTCCCCAAACACCAGGGCAGTGCTCCTAAGCACTAGGGCAGTGCTCCCTAAGCACTAGGGCAGTGGTCCCCGAGCACTAGGGCAGTCCTCCTGGAGCTTGAGGTCCGCCCGCCCTGCACAGCATAGCACCTGTCCTGGCCTGGCAGGTAGGGGCTGATCTGTCGCCGCTGCTGGACACTGCCCTCCCATACTTGGGAACTGGGCTAAGGGGACTACAGGGCAGGAAGGTCTGGCAGTGCTGAGGGCCTTGGAAGGAGCCCAGAACCTGGGAGCACCCCTGAGGAGCAACAACCCCCCCCCCCCCCACTGAGCTTGGTCCTTCCCCAGAACCCAGGAGCATCCCCAGAAGCACTCCCCCAGCCTGGTCCTTCCCCAGAACCCGGGAGCACCCCCCAGGAGCAAACCAGCCCCCCTGGAGCTGGGAGCACCCCCAGAGCCCGGGTCATTTTGGTCAGTGTGCAGCAAGGCTGGCTGCCCGCTGGGCCACGCCCCCCGCGCCCCCTCAGAGCTGGGGGGCAAAGCAGTTTCCCTCCGGAAACCACCCAGAGGACCCTCTGGGCTGTGCGGGCTGGGGGGCAGCCCCGGGTCACCCGGCCTCCTCCCCAGACCCCCCCATCTGTCCGGCACGAAGAACTGGCCAGACTGGCCGCTCGGCTTCCCCGTGGACGCGCCAGTCTGCTGCCCGCCCCAGCCGTGGGGGCGCGGGAGCCGCGGACCGGGAGATGCCCGGGCGAGGGGGCCCCCTGGCAAGACCCCGCGGGTCCGGGTTCAAGGGCGGGCGCGAGCTCGGGCAGAAGGAAGGGGCCGCGCTGGGTCCCCGAGGGCCGGTCCCGGGGGCCTCAAGGGCCCTGGGAAGCGGGACGGGGCCGCCACCAGTCACCCGCGGGCTCGCCGGGCGCGCGCGCTCCCGTCCCCGCGGGTCCCCGCGCCCCG
Organism: Sorex fumeus; assembly: GCF_029834395.1. Classification (NCBI taxonomy): domain Eukaryota; kingdom Metazoa; phylum Chordata; class Mammalia; order Eulipotyphla; family Soricidae; genus Sorex; species Sorex fumeus. Next base: position 5,201,944 of record NW_026606098.1, on the reverse strand, counting down.
CGCCCCGCGCGCCCCGCGCCCCGCTCACCTGCGCCCCGCACGGCCGCCCGGGCCCGCGGCCGCTTCCTGCTCGCCACTTCCTGGGGCGGCGCGGCCGGCCTGGCACTGCCCCGGGCGCCGCCGCCACCTGCCGGCCGCGCGCGCCCTGCACCTGCCGCGGACCCCCGCCCCGGAAGGCGGCCCACCCCCCGCTCGCGTCAGCGCCCGGCCCCGCCCCGCGCCCGCCCAGGGACACGGGCCGGAACGGACATTCCGGGAAGGCTGAAACGTGGCCCAGGGAAGTGCCCCAGGGCTGCCCCGCGGCCGTGCCCGCTCAGGCTGACCTCCCGCCCTCCCCCCGTCCACAGACGCCACAAGGGAGGGGAGTCGCTGTTTCTGGGGACAGTTCTGAGCAGGTGTCCCTGAGGCCCAGGACACCTGCCCCTGGACACCACCCCTCCCACCCCCACCAGGCCTCACGGAGTGCCCCGAGGTCACAGCCAGTTCCTGTTGTACAAGAGCTGCCCTGGCCTCACCCACACTAAAGCACCTGCCCCCCCCTCCCCCGATTGCTCAGGACCTCCCCCAGCCCAGGGAAAGGGGCTGGCCCAGCCCACCCAACCTGGCCACCGTGTCCATGGGCAGGCAGCTCCCTCCCCCCAACATGGACTTGGGAAATAAATAGTGATAAAGGAAAGATAAGCAGAGATTCAAAGGTACAGAGAGGCTGCCTGGCCGGAGGCTGCCGGAGGGCAGCAGACCACAGTCTTGGACATGCAGATCCTCGGCTCTTCGCAGGAGAAACTGAGGCACCACCCAGGGAAACCCAAAGCCCCCTCCCCAGAGAAGGGAGGACACCCACAAAGGAGAAACTGCAGAAGAAATCATGACTCCCTGAGGCACCCACAGGGCAGGGCCAAGATTCTTTCCTGTGACAGCACCAGATAGACTTTACATATGAAACAATCCAGAAAAACCCACTTGGAAGAATTGTACAAAAGCCCCTCCTGAAAACCATCCCGGGCATTTGGGCCACACACTGGCCCTGTCCTATCTGTCCCCTGGCCCGTGGTTGGGCAGGACGCAGGCTCTTTAATGGGTGGGGTTCTCAGCCGGTACTGCTCAGGGCTCCCTCCTGGCTCTGTGCCCAGGGGCCACTCCTGGTGGGCTTGGGGGACCATCTAGGGGGCTGCAGATAGAACCTGGGCCTGCCACATGCAGGGCAGGCGCCTTCCCTGCTTCTGGATCTGCCCCAAGGGCCCTGCTGGTGACTCAGCAGCTCCTGCGGGGGTGGGAATGTGACATTCTGAAGTGCCCCGGGGCTTCTTCCCCAAGCACACACGGCCTGAGTGGCTTATAAGAGATGGCGGGAGAGAGACAGTCACTTTCTCCCGGTCTGCCTCTGCCACCCCTGGCTGTCTGGGGAGCCTAGGACAGATAAAGTCTGCGATGAGCCCCTGCAGGCTTCAGAGTCCTGCCAGCCCCCACCCCCACCCCAGCTACACCTGACGTCTGCTTGGTCTTCTCGGCACAGGGGTTGATCCCCACCACCTGATTTCTCGGGGAGCTGTGGACTCAGGCTGGAGCGAGGGTTTGCTCCTTGTGGGAAAGTCAGCCCCAGGCCTTATGCAGGGTTTGGGGGTTCGTGTCTCACCTCACAGAAAAGAATTTCAGGAGTTGATGAACAGTGAAGTAAAAACAGAATTGTATGTGGAGCCTTTTAGGAAGAGGAGAGAGGGGGCGAAAGTGAGAGGGCAACACCCCCAAGAGCAAGCTGGGGCTTCTCCGGGATGGAGAGAGCCCCACAGCCCTGCGTTAGAGAGGGAAGCACCAAAACGCACATCCCAAGGGAGAGATGCGAGCCACACATGGGCTCGGGTGACACATGTGCTCGGTCATGTGGGTGCTGGAAGTGGTCCGTGGTCCTCTCTGAAATTCCTCTCCTGCCTTCCGTTCCTGCCGGAGATCCCTTCAGAGCGGGCCCAGCCTCCTCAGGATCTGCTGCTGGCCGGCTAGTCCCGTCTGGCCTTAGTTCCTGTGCTTGAGAGGGGGTCTGGGCCGCCTTAGGCTATGGGGCTTGATTCTCTCCTAGGAGTTCCATGCTATGGGCCCTTCCCTGGCTCCCTGCTTCTCGTCAGACCCGTGTCTCTGTGCCCTGCATCGCTTGCAGGCTGTGCGTCCAGCTGCTCCGCACAGCTGAGTCCACGGGGGTCTCACGTGCCTCCCTCTGGCCTGTGGGAATGGGAACTTCCGGAGGGAAGAAAGCGGATTTCCAGGTTCACACGCATTTCCGAGCGGCTTTGAAACTTGTGTGCCGGGCAGCCGCCACAAGAGCAGCCCTGGGGCACGGCCGGGCTCAGGGCTGCCTCTCTGCATGCCCTGCTTGCGCTGTGCGGGCGCCTTTCTTTTCGGGTGTGTGTTTGCTTGTGGGGACTGCAGGAGGGAGGGGAGACCAGGAGGTTCTCTCCCACCCCCACCAGCCCGGGGCACGCACGGCTGCAAGGGGACATCAGGGCTGGCAGGTGGGGGCAGCTGGCCTCGAGGGTCAGAGGGAGACTGGGCACCTCGCCCGCCCACCTGGGCATTTCCTGGTCTCTCTTGGGGAGTTCGCAGGAGCCAGAATTCGGGGAAGCCGCCGAACAGGCTGTCCCCAGGGACTTCTGGAGCTGCCTGCCAGAGTGACCAGCTGGCCCAGGGACCTCCAGAAGCCCGACACTGCCCTTCTGGTTTGCGTGCTTGACCTCAGGCTGAAGGAGGTTTTGAATGCCCAAAGCTCTTGTCAGCAGCATGGCCTGGTGCCAACTGAAACCCGGGTGGGGCTGAGGGGAGGCTGCGGGAAGGGCAGTGCCTCAGTTGCCAGCCTGCGGGGCCCGTGGCGGCTGCAGGATCAGAAGCGAGAAGACAGACGGCTTTCCGTGCTGTGACGGCCCGATTCCCCTGCTCCGGCTGCAGGTTCCGTGGGGAGCTGGCCACGCCTTCTGCGTCACAGTGGGGACCCCCTTTGCTCCAGGGGCCCCCGAATCTTGCCCTTTTGGGGTCACTCAGCTCCTGCTGCTCTTGACGCCCTAGGCCGGCAGGCAGCAGCCCACAGACACTCCAGCTCCAGTTTGATGCAACAGCAGCAGCATGTACCACCGGTGGCTCACGCTTGGATGTAGTTTGAGGACCAGCAGAGGAGCCAACGTACACGGGCGGGCTCTGGCGTGACAGCAGCTCTGTTCTGTTATTCCCAGGAGTGTCAGGCCCCGGCAAGGACGCCCCCACTGGCGTCCATGGTCTGCCCCCTTCCCGGCATGGTGTTTGTTTGGCTGCTGTGGTCTGGGTGCTCTTCATGTCTTCGTCTCCACCTCGCTTTACTGTCCTTCCTGCTGGCCCTGCTGTGTGGCCCAGCAGTGCTCAAGCACCCTGCTGAGGCCGGGGAGGAACCCAGGGGGGCTGCATTCAGGCAGGCGCCTTTCTGCCCTTGAGGCTGCTTTTCTAGCTGGACAGTCTGAGAGAGATGGAAGGGGCCGCCCCCCGGGAGCATGGGCCTGGCACCCTCTGAACTCCATCTGGAAGCTTCTACTCTCCCGTCTCAGCACTGAGCGTGGAGAGAGCCTGCGGGGAACATGGGGAAATGGAGAGGACGCAGGGGCTTTAGACACACGCGTCACTGCCCCTCACACTGACTGGATGCTTCCCTGCATCTCTCCAGCTCTGGCAGGGACGCCACGGCCCCTTCGGAAAGGCCCTGCAGGTCTTGCCATGGCAGTGCCGGAGAGAGGGGCTGAGGGTGGTGGGAGACCAGGGCTCAGTGCTGAGCACCGCAGGGTCCCCTGAGCACTGCCAGGGGATACCACTGAAATGTCCCCCCAACAAAAACCAAAGATCTTGTTTTGTTTCATGGCCACACCCGGTGATACTTAGGGGTTCCACCTGGCCCTGCACTCAGGTCACTCCTGGCCGTGCTCAGGGGACCCTATGGCATATCGGGGATCAGCTGTGGTTCACTGTGTGAGAAGTTCCCTCCCCGCAGCCTACGCCTCCAGCCCCCAAAACAAGTAAGTTTGGCTTCAGTCGCCATCTGGGGAAGAAGGAGGAAGGAGATGCCCCACATACCAGTGTGCTGGCTTCAGAGGCGGCCCAGGCCTCTGCCCCCTTCCATGCTCAGGTGCTGATCACTCCCTCACCTGCTGTCTCCACTGTGGCCAGGTGCCGGGCGGGGGCTGGACAGCTGCAAAGCGTGTTCCAGGGGCCTGGGGCTCATTCCAGACACGGGAACCGCAGTGGAATTACCCACTGGTCAGGGCCAGTGAGAAACAAACCATGGTGGAATGGGCTCACCCCCCACCCCCCAGGGCCCAGAAGAGGCCACTCTGTCCGCTCACCTGGTCAGCAGGTCGGCAGCAGTGCAGCTGGGGGCTGCTGGGGGCCGTCCTTGAGTTCCAGGGCCTTGGGTGGGGATGCCACCAGGGTACCCAGGGGCCCACTGCGCTGAGTGGCTGCACTGTCCACCATGGGCACTCGCCAACACCTGCCCGCTGGAGCACCTCACACATGTCTCTAACCAGCATCCAGAGACCAAAACTTCTCCCCATCGGTGCTCTGACCCGTGTGACCCCTGCAGGTAGACAGCCCCTTCCCACCAGCCTCAGACCGGGGGTCCTTTTCCACCACAGGCCAGAGTAGGGCCACCGGCAAGACCAGAGGTCCAGCTGAGGCGGCACCTGACCCTGAGGGACTCGCTGGAGGCCAGCCTCAGCCTCCCCCAGAGGGTCCTGGTCCCCAATCTCCCCTCCTCCCCTTGTGGGGTGCCGAGACCCCCGGCCAGGGAATGCAGTCGGTGAAGGACGATGAAAGACCATAAACCAGAGGCAAAAAGTGAAAAAGCATCATTGGAGTTTTCACTCCCACAGTGTTACACAACATCACACACCCAGACTAGACACGGCCCGCTGACCCCTCCTCCTGGGGCCTAGACATGGCCCGCTGACCTCGCCTCCTGGGATCTGGACATGGCTCGCTGACCCCTCCCCCTGGGGTGTGGACACAGTCTGCTGACCCCATCCCCGACTGGGCCAATTCCTGACAGCTGCACCCACGCAGATGGACTCTTCCAGCCCCTCTGCGGTTCCGAAGGGCCCTCCCGGGGTGGGGCTCGCCGGGTCGGCAGGTCCCGTGATTCCCGTTGGCCGCAGGGTCAGGCAGGACAGGACGCTCCCTGCACTGGCACCGCGGCTGGGTCTGAGCCCTGACTCCGCGGCGCTCCCTGGGTGCACAGCTGGACAGGGGGCGGAGGCCCCGCTGGCCGCTCCCGCTGAGCACTGCGGGAGAGCACCGCCCTGGAGCCGGCTCGAGCCGGCTCGAGCGCGGCCCCGCGGGACCCCACGATGACCCTGAGCACAGCCCGGCGCGGCCCCCACCCGGCCCCCGGCTCTCTGCGTGTCCACCGCGCTGGACGCACCCAGACTGCTCCCGTGGGAGATGAGGACGGGCAGCGCACGCACGCGAACTGCCTGGACCGCCCTTTCATTGGGCCGGGCCGGGTGTGCTGACCAAGACGTTCTCTCTCTGGCCCCCACGGCTCGTGGGACATCTCTGGGAGGGGCTTGCACCTGGCTCAGAGCAGCCCAGGCCGTCTGTCCTCCCTAGCCGTGCGGTGCGTGCTGGGGAACTGCCCCGGAGGGTGCTGGGAACTGCCCTGGAGCCTGCTGGGAAACTGTCCTGGTGGATGCTGGGAAGCTCTCCTGGTGGATGCTGGGAAGCTCTCCTGGTGGATGCTGGGAAACCGCCCTGGTGGATGTTGGGAAACTCTCTGATGGGTGCTGGGAAACTGCCCTGGTGGGTAATGGGAAGCTCCCCTGGTGGATGCTGGGAAACCGCCCTGGTGGATGCTGGGAGACCCTCCCTGTGCAGGATTATGGGAAATGCCTCGTGACAAAAGACCGAAGTGTGAAGAGTAGATTGCATCCTTTTCTCTTTAGCAGTTCCTACAAATGGCGCAGTTGTAGCTTCTTTCATGTCACTGTGCCTCTGTCATTAACTCTTTCAGTAGGTGATTTGTTTGGGCCTGCGATGAGGTCAAGAGGGTAACCCCCAGTATCTTACTGTTTCTGGGATATGTGTTCTGAAAAGACCCTGGTTGTTTCCTTCATGGATTTGGCGTTAGTGATGCTACCCGAGGTCTGCTCAGCTATCTCTCCACACACAATAAACACAGTTCGGGTGTATATGAGGGGCACTTCGTATTAGTCACATGAGTTATCCGGAATATGTTCATTACTAACATCATCATTAGCTGCCCTAACAAATAGCTCTGCAGGAATTATTGGTCACCTTTGCTTTCTCTGGCAACTGAGATCAGAAGGGCTTATTCCCCCCATGACAGGCTGGGAAACTGAGACTCCAGGGCAAGTGAATTGTCTGTGATCCCCAAAGACAGTAAATTGTGGAAACTCAGTAAATTGTGGAACTAGAACTTGGATCTTTGGGCTATAGAAGGTGAATGACGTTCTCACTTAACAGTAATGGCTTTAGAGCCTGTTTCCCCTTCAGTTAGATGAGTGATTGTTAACAGTATTAGATTTGAAGATATGAAACAATCCTATTACTATTATATTGAGGGTATTAAGCCTCAATAGCAACTAAGGAGTGTGTGACGATATCTAGATTTAAGATAAAATAGTTACATAGTTCACAAAACTATATTATTGGATATACAAAGAAGTAATGACCAAACCATATGTAAAAAGATAAATCTGGGGGCCAAAGACAATTCAGGGGTTGAGGTACTCGCCTTGCATTTGGCTGACCCGTCTGATCCCTAGAACCACACAGAGTCGCCTGAGCTCCCCCAAGAGGGAGACCTGAGTACAGAGCTGGGAGTAAGTCCCGAACACTGGGTGTGCCCTATAATGCCCCCACCCGCACCCCACACAGACCGGACTCTGACTCATAACTTCCAGGAGGCAGTCCAGGAAACCAGGCGCTATCTGCAGTAGCCAGTCCAGGAGCCGGCCACGGGTGGCCGTCAGCTATCGGTACCGGCCACTCCAGGAACAAACGAGCCCTCGACAGCTGGGCCAACTGTAACAGGCCGAGTCTCATCATCCAGAGTAACCGGGACCAGCCAGCCAAGGCTGCGTTGGGGCCCTATCCAGCCAAGTAGGACGCCCTGTTCCTGGTTAGTCACTGGCCGCTGTCCTGTGCCAGTGGCCTGCCATAGCAAGGGACCCCTGGGCACCTTCTTCACGCCCTTCTGCGGTCGACGGTTGCTTCCCCTCTGGCTGCCTTGGAGTCCCTGCCAGAAGCAAGTAAAGGCACATGAGTCCCTTGCTGATAGTTCTGAGCAAACTCTTGGCTAGTCTGGCTTAGAGGCTCCTCCTTACTTTCCCCACACAACAGGGCTCTGCTTTATGCAAAACTAACTGAGGGAGGAAAAGCCCATCTGTGTTTCCATCCTGCCTGGCCTGTCTGAGCTCCTACTAGGTGCAAAACCCTTTCTCAGGTGCAGTGGGAAGACTTAAGATGGGGGGGGGGTCTTAAGACAGTGGCCCCTGAAACCAGGAAGCACCCCAGGGCACAATGGTATGAGATAAACATTCACACCTGATAAAAATGGCTCTAGTTCAGTGGGAGTTAGGCTCATCTAGCTGCAAAGGGCAGGAAGGACGTGTAGGATACTGGGAGAGTTGGCCTGAGACAGTGCAGCTGATCCGCACTGACCCACACGCTGCTTACACTTGAAACACAGTGTGGGTGAGCCTGCTGACAACCCCCCTGCTTACACTTTACACTGCAGCAACGCCAGCCCTTTAGGTGGATGGCAATGGTGTTGGATGACAGATCACAGACAGATGCAGTGCCTCCTCCCTCCCAGATGCTTTTATCAGGACTCTGCAACTTTTCCTGGAAGTGCCTCTTCAGCCAGTCTCTGGAAACTAGCTTTGTGTCCAGAGCAGTGCTAGAGAGTGGGTCTGGTCAGGCTCAGGCGTCTCTCTTGGTGCCTTGGGGAAAGACCTACAGTTTGATTTTGGTTGAAGCCTGTAGTGGATCTTGGGAGGGTGAGAAGGGCAGTGAGCAGATGATAGACTGAGAGGGTTTTCTCTAAGACTGGGGTCAGAGTGGGGAGAGCCGGAGCTCAGAGTGGCCACGTTAGAAGTGATTGCTAGAGTTAACAGGGAGGTAGAAAGCCTTCTCTGAAGTGCCGACAGGGGTGTCCCCCGAGGCAGCCAGGAGGAGGGCCCATACAAGAGGGAGTGTGAGTGTGTCTGAGCAGCTGGCAGGTGGTGAGGGGTACGGTGAGGCTGGACTCACGTGCAGGGTCCAGGAGGGACGTGCTTGGGGGCAAACGTTTACTAGGTCAGGAGATCTCTAGAAACAGGAGAACAGATCTGGGCAGACTCATCTCTGCGGACTGGAAGGCACAGAGAGGTGAGGAATAGAGGTGCGTGTGTGTTGGGGTGTGGTCACAGGGGCCTGAGTGCTGGCCCCAGGCCCCGCTGGACCCTTCCTCTTAAGAGCCCCACGAGGGGGAATCTTTGGCAGCATCGTCAGAAACCAGAGCCTGGATCCCTGGGCTCTCTGGGCCCTCGCGCTTTCCGCCGGAATTTGGCTGGGACGCCCATCTGGTTGCTATGACAGCACCGGGGCTCCCCTTTCTCCCTCCGCCCCGCCTACCCCCGAGCAGACCACGCACCTCGCGCGTCCCGGTCGGCAATTGGTGGGTGCCTTCCGCGGCTGCTAGCGTCCGGCCAATGACTTCCCCGCCTAAGTATTCAGACCCGCCCTTCCCGCTATAGACACGCCCCCTCCCCGAGTTCTCCCTGATGATTGGTGAATTCTCCCGGAGGGAGGCGGAGCTTTCGGCGTCTCCGTGGCGACGGCGGACGCGGCGCTGCGGGCTGTGGTTAGCAGCGGTCCAGAGAGGGCGCAGGACACGGCGGAGCCATGTCGGACCTGGGGTCAGAGGAGCTGGAGGAGGAGGGCGAGAATGACCTCGGGGTGAGGGGCGCAGGCTGCGGGGAGGGGCGTGCGGGCCGTCCGGATCCCAGGACGTGGAGGACCCGGGAGGAAGCAGTTCCAGAAACGGCCGGGCCGCCGCGAACAGATCAATTCTCTCATTATTATCATTAGATTTGATTAGGGGGGCTGCAGCCCGTGGCGCTCAGGAATCACCGCTGGAGGGCTCGGGGGACCCTGTGCAGTGCCAGGGGTTGAGCCCAGGTCTGCCGCGTGCAAGGCAAGTGCCCTGCCCGCTGTGCTCTGGCTCCAGCTTCAAGCTCCACACCTTTTTACAGCCCATATTTATTTTTTTTTTTAGTTTCAAACTACAATTGTGTTCTCTTCAGCCACCCCAGAAGCTTGGCTTGAGGTGTCCTGTGAAGTCCTGGGGTCTTGTGGCGGAAGGATTTTCCTGCACTTTGATATCGCCCACCCCTGAAACGTGTCAAAGTCACTGACAGTTTTTAAACTTCAGGCATCATGGTTACATTCCTGCTTGTCACAGGGCTGCATGCATACAGTGTTCCAACAGCGCACCTCCCTCTCCTCCACCTCTGTCTTCACGCCCCCCACCCCCTTCCCACCCTGTGGTAACCCAGTTCTGTAGAGCAGGCTCGGTTTGTATTGCTTTGGACACGTTGTTTCCTAGCTGGACTCTGTTCCGAATATGGGCGAGGCTGTTCTCCGTCTCTCCCTTCCTCTGGCCGACCGGCACGCTGCTCTCTAGTCCTCCCTATAGTGACATTCCTCATCCCCCCTTCACGATATATTTTAGGCAAGGGTTTCAGAGCCAGTCTTCCAGGAAGGTGTAGGGCTGCACTGTGTGTGTGTGTGTGTGTGTGTGTGTGTGTGTGTGTATGTGTGTAGCTCTCGATTGAGTCTCAACTGGCATTGTTACGAGGCCTGCAGAAGAGCCTCTGTGGTGTGAGGGTGTGAGGGTCTGCGTAAGGTCCCGCCTGGCAGGGCCCAAGAGCCTCCGGTTGTAGCTATGATGCTCTAAGCACTGCTGGGTGTGCCCTCCACAAGGCCATGTTTCCTGGGGGCTGGGGCTCCTGCAGGGTCTCGAGGACTTGGGGGCGAGAGGCGAGTACTTACGAGGTGCATCCTGGTACTCTTGGCTCGTTCCTCCCTCACAGGAATACGAGGGGGCTCGGAACGAGAGCGGGGAGCGGCACGGGCACGGGAAGGCACGGCTGCCCAATGGCGACACCTATGAGGGGAGCTACGAATTCGGCAAAAGACACGGCCAGGTCAGAGCCTCACGAGGGCTGGAAGACCACCCTCTCACCCCTTGTGGGAACTCCGGAAGCGGGTGATGTGGAGACACTGCCGTCTCTGTTCCAGGGTGTCTACAAGTTCAAGAACGGGGCCCGCTACGTCGGGGAATATTTCAATAATCAGAAGCACGGCCAGGGCACGTTCTACTACCCAGACGGGTCTCGGTATGAAGGTGAGACACCCCCAGAGGCGGGCACAGAGGTGGGGGTCCGTGGGTTCTGAGGGCAGTGGGGGAGGCGGGGAAACCCTGGGCCCAGCCAGGCTGCCCGCTGGGGAGGGGCCGCACCCTGAGCTCACAGCCTCCCGCCCGCCGGGGTGGCAGGCAGGACACGACTTGCAGAAACCTCTGGAAGGCGAGTGGCCTGCAGAAACAGAGAGGACCCCCCCCTGCTGCCCCATGTCTATTTCCCCAAGGTGAAACCCACCCGCATTCAGCCCGTTCCGGGGTGGCCCTGTGACTGGGGGGCCCCAGCGCCATGGTCCAGGATGGCCGTTTGTCTCCCCCTTGGGTTTGGGGGTGCAGGTAGACCGTGTTGCTGCTACAGGCACCAGGAGAGGAGTCTGGTGTCAGCTCGGAGGGTCCCTTCCCTGCTGGGCTGGTGTGGGTGGGGAGCCGGGACCCTTTCCTGCAGTGGGGACACATGCAGTCCCGCTTGCCCGTTGTTGACTCTGCCTCTGCAGAGGGTCTTTTTTTAAAAAAAAAAACAAATGACGTTGATTTGATTGCAGAAGTGCGGCTTACTAAGCCACTGGTACTTGAGTTTAGGCAGATATTTCTACCGGGGTCGGTTGCGCCACCAGTGTCAGCTTCCCTGGGGCCAGCCTCCAGGCCAGCCTGCTGGGCGCCTGGCTCAGTGACTGCCAGCACCCCTGCTTCAGTGTGAGGTTGTGCCTGTGTCCACGGTCTGGCCACTCCCCCGTTGTCACATGTGTGACGAAGCCCCGCCCTGGGCCCACTCCTCCCCTCCCTCATTTCTTTCCCCCTTGATTTCTTTTTTCTTTTGTTTTGCTTTTTGGGGTCCCAACCTGGCGATGCTCAGGGGTTCCTCTTGGCTCTGCACCCAGGAGTTACTCCTGGCAGTGCTTGGGGGACCATGTGGGATGCTGGAAATTGAACCCCGGTTGGCTGCGTGCAAGGCAAACACCCTCCCTGCTGTGCCCTGCCTTGATTTCTTTTCCTTTCTGTCTTTCTGTCTGTCCTTCTCTCTGGACACTGGGCCGGGTGACCTGGGCCTTCCCTCCCTGACGCACGTCCCCGCCCAGACGCAAGCTGGCTGTGTGCCTTCGCCTGGCTTCCTTTCCTCACCACGCAGCTTAGCTTGGTGTCACCATCCTTGCAGCTGTGTCATGTCCCGCAGGCAGCAGCTATTCTCCGTAGTCCGTCTGGATGGCGCCTGGGGCGGCTCTGTGTCTCAGCTAGGGGTGCAGTCGGGAATCAGGCTGTGACTGTTCTTTGGAATGAATGTTCTTGCATCCCACAGGGGGTTTACCTTAAATAGCCTTTGACTGGCGCCCTAGTGACGGTGGAGGCTGGGGCAGACAGGCGGGGGTGGGGGCGCCCACAGACTCCCGGCTGCACATGGATGAGCCCTGAAGCCGCCATGCCAAAGAGCTGAGACAGGGTCTGGGGAGCTGGGCTGGGTCGGCAGGACCCGTCCTGGTTTGACCCGCGACACCCCCGAGGGCCCCTGTGAGCCCACAGCACGGTTGGGGGACCCAGGGGAGCCCTGCATGGGGGGGTGGGGGGCTGGGTGCAGCTTCAGGTTCCTGCCGGCTGGTTGGGAATCGCCAGGAGACAGCCGGCCTCTGAGTGCCACCGGGAGCCCAGCCAAGGATGAAATGGAGAGGTGGGGGGGGGGGGGCGGGGACTAGAAAAGCGGTGGGGGGGGCTGGTCACAACGGGCAGGGGCCCAGACAGCCCCCGTGGCTGCCCCAGGCCCGCCTGCCTCTCCTCCACTCTCCCCTTGACTCGGGCGCTCTGTCCCAGGGGAGTGGGCCAATGACCTGCGGCACGGGCACGGTGTGTACTACTATGTCAACAACGACACGTACACGGGCGAGTGGTTCAACCACCAGAGGTGCGTCCCTGCGCTGCCCCAGTCATGAGGGTTGGGTGCTGCCCCTGGTTACGTGGGTTGGGCGCTGCCCCCGACACTGCGAAGCCCCCACCCCAGACCCTCCGGCATCCCCATGCTCAGGGCCTGCCTGGGAGGTGCCCTTTCCCCCGGATGTGGAGACCCTGCAGAGGCTGTGGGTGTAGCTGGCTCCCTTCGCCTGGCAGGCACGGGCAGGGCACCTACTACTACGCCGAGACGGGCAGCAAGTACGTGGGCACCTGGGTGCGTGGGCAGCAGGAGGGAGCCGCCGAGCTCATCCACCTCAACCACAGATACCAGGGCAAGTTCCTGAACAAGAACGTGAGTGCCCGGGGGCTACGTGGATGGGAGGGGCCCCCGCTGAGGGCGGCCTCCGTGGTGATGGGGTTGGGGGCTCCAAGCGAGTGGGGTGCTGAACCCCTAGCTATGATCAGAGTGGGCGACACGCTCTCTGAGGTAGGGGTTCCTGGGGGTGGACTTAGAGGGTGCAGCCCCCTCCCTGGGGTTCGGGCTCCGGCCCAGACCCCCCTGCCACCTCCCTCACTCGAGTCTAGGCACCGGGTCACCCTGCAGCACTCACGGAGGCTCTCGTGCTGGTGATGGCGCAGAAGAGCGGGAAAGAGCCACAGAGTGCCAGGAATGCAGTGTGGATGGGGCAGGCACGCTCTGGGAGGGGAGCAGGGAGCACTGCCAATGGAGCACTCAGTCCAGGGAGAGTTCCTGCTCCCTGGGCTTTTGGCACTTGCTGGACTGTCTGCCCACCTTCCTCCTGCCCAGCCTGTGCCCGCCCTGCCCTCTGCCTCTTCCCCTGTAGGGTGTCCTTCCATGGACCCTCTGCACCTGTGTGTGTGCACATGCCTGCATGCTCATGTACGCACACACGACACACATGTGCCTGCACTCATGTGCATCCACACACACAATGTTTACGTGCTCGTGCACACCGGATACACACACACGCAGCACACGCTGTCCTCGGGCACGCCCACTCCTGCATGCCCTACACACGTGCTCACAATGCTGCTTTTGGTTGGTTTGTTTTTAAATTACATCCGGAAGTACTCAGGGATGACTCCTGGCTCAGTGCTCAGGGATTCCTCCTGGCATGCTCAGGGGCGCAGGTGAGGTGCCAGGGAGCAAACCTGGACCTGCTGCATTCAAGGCAGACGCCTTCCCCACTGTCCTGCCACTCCAGTGCCCAGTCTTCTACCCTCTGGGCACGTCAGAGTTTTTAACAGCATCAGCTCCGGGCACTGCCACATCTGTGAGTGTTCGTGTCGTTGGCTGCGAGGCTGGTTGACTGTGTTGGTGGCTGTGAGTGTGTTGGTGATTATTGTTGAGTGTGAGTGTTGTGTCGTTGACCATGAGTGTATAGTTGACCATGAGTGTGTTGTTGACTGCAGGTGTGTGTTGACTGTGGGTGTTGTGGTTTTTTTTTTTCCCAAGGGTTTAAGCAAACTTTATTTTTCATAAAGACCAGTTTGCGCTTGTTGATTACATAGTCGTTTTTTGGTTTTGGGCCACACCCAGTGTTGGTCTGGGAATTGCTCCCCACAGTGCTTGTACACCAACCCATTGAGTTATCTCTCAGCCCCGAGTGTTGTGTTTTTGACTGAGTGTGTTGTTGTTGTGAATGTGTTGCTGATTGCGAGTGTCTTGTTGACTGTGAGTCTGTTGTTGACTGTTGTTGTTATATGTGATTGTTGAGCTCTTGTGAGTGTGTTGTTGGCTGCGAGTGTTATGTTGTTTGTGCAGGTGTTGCGTTGTTGGCCTTGTGCTGTTGCTCTTGCCCATTGCTGGGGTGTCAGAGCGGGCTGTGGCTGTCCTCAGACCCACAGCTCCTCGTGGCTCTCCCACGCGAGCGCCGTTGCTCTCCCGTGGGCTCTCTGCCCTCACGAGCATCCCTGCCTGCGGGGGCCGTGTCTTCAGGTGCTGCTGCGTACCCCTGGCTAGTTCTCGGCTCCAAAGAAACCGGTTTCACGTCATTGCTGCTAAGTTTCCAGCACCCGCTGATGCTTCTGTAATGGAAAAACTGCGAGGCTGAGCTGGCGGGCGCACTCGTGAGGGCAGAGGCCCCGGCACAGGAAGTCATTCATCTCCCCACAGGAAGAGGAAACGCGGGCAGAGACCAGAGAGCAGCAGGGGTGCGGGGAAGCAGCTTGAGAACCTGCCTGGAGCAGGGAGGGGGGAGAAAACCCCAGTTTGTCTGTGGCCTGGAAGGAGACGGTGTGGGGCGGACTTTAAGGCGAGCAGGGGCTGCAGCGCTGGTGCGGTGGGCGGGGTGCTGGCCCCACACGGGGCTGGCCCAGCTTCCACCCCCATCCCACGAGGCTGCCCAAGCCTGCCAGGAGTCGTTTCCAAGGGCAGAGACAGGGGTGACCCCTGGGCACAGCCAGGTGTGACCCCAAACGAAAACCAAGACAAAAAAACCAAACACAAAACAAACCACAAGTGAGAGAGGCAGAGAGAGGCGAAGGGCGAGTCTGTATTCGTGGGCCATGAGGGGACAGGACCTTTACCGCAGCGAAGGGAAGGCCAGCAGACTCAGTGTGAGCAGAATTGTCCCTAGAAGTTAGAAAACACCCTAAAAAAAATCGAAGAGCTGTTTGGTGAATGAGGTCCACGCTCCACATTATAGATGGCGCTTCCACCAGCCACTGTGATTCACAGGTGCCAAATGCCCAGCCAGGGGGCTGAGAACATGTGTGGAGCACACGGCTGTCAGGTCACAGTGACATCACAGTGTGTGTGTGCATGTGCGTGTGTGTGCATGTGCACACTTGTGCCTCTGTGCATGTGCGTGTGTGCATGTGTATGCATTGTGTGTGTATGCACATGTGTCCAGCTATGCATGTGTGTATATGCATATGTGTGCACGTGTGTGCATGTGCCTGCAGATGCACATGTTCATGCACGTGTGCACGCATATATGTGCACATATGCATGTCTGCACATGTGTGCATGTCTGCACATGTGTGCATGTCTGCACATGTGTGCATGTCTGCACATGCATGTGTGTGTGTGTGCATGTCCATGTCTGCGTGTGTGTGAGTGTGTACATGTATGTGCATGTGCCCGTTGATACCTCTATGTGCATGCGTGTTTGCGCATGCTTGTTGGTGCTTATGTGTGTCTGTGTGTGCATGTGCGAGCATGTATCTGTTGGTGCCCATGTGTGTGCATGCGTGTGCTTGGGGTGAATCGAGGCCCATCACCTCCCTCGTGCCAGGGTGCCCCTTCCTTCTGACCCACATCTCTGCCTGGAAACAGATTATTGAGGCACAGAAATGCCTCAAAGAAATCTGTTTAGTTCTGAAAAATGACTGCTGCCTCCTCGTGATTTAAAGACCTAACTCTGGGCCGTAGAGATGGCCCAGGGGTTCAGGTGCTTGCATGCACACACCAGACCTCCCTCCATCCCGGCACTGCACGGGCTCTTCTGAGCCCACAGGAATGATCCCTGAGCACAGAGCCAGGAGTCAGTGCTCAGCACAGCTGGGTGTGGCCCCCAAGCAAAACCCAAACAAACACCCGCCTCCTTGTGGACACTGGCCGAGACTTGCTCTCCCCTTAGACACAGCCTGGATGAGCGGCTTGGTGTTCAGGGAACCCCAACTCTAGTCAGACACTGTTTTATTCTGTCCGAGACTCCGGCTCCACCCGGTCCCTTCTGGGGGCACCTCCCCACCCCCTGCTCTGGAGCGACGTAGAGCAGCTCTGCGCTGACCCCGGGGTCCGGCTGTCCTGAGGGGCCCCGAGGAATTCCGTCTCCTCCTGGCCCTCAGTGTCCCTTTGCCCCACACAGCCCGTGGGACCAGGGAAGTATGTGTTTGACATTGGCTGTGAGCAGCACGGCGAGTACCGCCTGGCGGACACGGTGAGTGGGCCGGCGGGAGGGGGCTGGGGGCTGCATGCGGGGCCTGAGGGCAGCAGGGGCCTTGCCGAGCTCTAGCGTGGGTGGTGGGGGCCCGCCTGCGTATGGCCTCCTGTCGGGTCTCCTGAACCCAGAGCCAGGCGCCGGGTATGGCCCCCAAAGCAGCTGGAGGCTTCAGATGCTGGAAATGGCAAGAGGCCTTGGTGACCCCTGCATGGGCCTGACTGGCTCCTTCGGCTGCATAAAGCTTCGCTCTACTTTAAAGCCCCGAAATTGGGCTCCAGGCCTGTCGGGGCTGCTCCGGAGATGCCTGAGAGGCCGGGGCGCTTGGGCCAGCGGGAGCCCAGGTGTGGGGCCATGGGGCCAGAACGTGAAAAGCCTTGGGACGCAGCTCTGTGTGTGTGTGTGAGTGTGTGAGTGTGTGTGTGAGTGTGTGTATGAGTTTGTGAGTGTGTATGTATGAATGAGTGTGTGTGGTGTGTGAGTTTGTGTGAGTATGCGTGTGAGTGTGTGTTAGTGTGTGAATGTTTGTTAGTGTGAGTGTGTGTGGGTGAATGGGTGTCTGTATGTTTGAGTGTGTGTGTATGTGTGTGTGAGTGTCTGAGTGTGTCTGTGTGTATGTTTGAGTGTATGTGTGAGTGTGTGTGTGTGTTGGGGGCTGGGTGTGTGTGCCTCAGAGCGGGGAGGCCCGTCACCTGCCTGCCCACTGGCTTGGCTGCCGGAGCCGCAGACCCTTGGTTTGCAGGTGGGTCTGACGCAGGCTGATAAACTGAGGCCCGTACGGGGATAGGACAGAGGAGAAGAGGAGGAGGAGGAGGAGGCGCTGGTGACGCTGGTCCCAAAGTGGAAGGCGACCAAGATCACGGAGCTGGCCCTGTGGACGCCAACGCTGCCTGAGGAGAAGCCGTCCGCAGAGAAGAGCGGCCAGGAAGAGGCGGTGCCTGAGGGTAGGGGCCGTGGGGTTCCCCGAGGGTTCGGGGCTGAGCACAGGCCTGCTGGGGGGAGTGGACGTTGGACCTCTGGGCCCCTGACAGCTGTCATGGGACAGAGCCTTGGTGGAGCCTCCTCGGGAGGAACCAGGGGACACAGTGCCGCCCCTGCGACAGCCCCGGCTGATTCCACGGTCACCCAAGGCAGTGTCCTGGTGTCCCTGGTGGCTGGTGGTGCCCTGGTTAGGGCAGCAGCTGGGGGCCACGTGCTTCCCTGCGGGTCGGGTGGCAGAGACCGTGCCCACGACAGCTGCTTCCTGAGGAGTAGCCAAGTGCCCAGGAGTTGAGGAAAAGGTCCTGCCCTGGTTGCAGGGGTGTGAGACAGACGAAAGCAACCCAGACTGGCCACAGAGCCAACCTTTGACCTCCTTTGCACACACCAGGGATGAGGGGCAACTTCAGGCTCAGCTGTATCAGGCTGCTCTCCCGGGCGCAGCTGTGCGGGGTTTCCCTCTGGACACCAGTGCTCCCGTCAGGAGGCCCCAGGACCCGGGGGAGGGAGGCAGCATCCCTGAGGGGACACAGGTGCTGCAGCTCCGGAGAGGCCCCCCACCCTTGCCGTGCACCTTGCAGGGGGAGCAGAGGCTGTCGAGGCCATGACTGACTTTTCCGACGAGATGGAGACAGACTTCAAGATCGGCGAGGAGGAGGAGACCCGGGATTATGAAGTCCAGGACGAGTTTCGGCCCAATGACCTGGACCTCGGTATGGCTGGGGCGGGGCTGGCCCTGAGAAACTGCATGGTGGAGGGGGGGACGAGGGGCAGAGGGCCGGGAGTCAGGAGCAAGGGGATGGGGCAGATGGGAGCTGACCACGGTGGCCTCTGGCCTTCAGGGGTCTGGTGGGCGCAGGCAGAGCCTCAGCCAGTGCCCGCTGTCCCTGCTGGGGATGACCCCCCGACACGGGCATGCTCTGTGCCTGAGCCGCCAAGGGTCTGCATGACCAAGGCTGGCAGGAATGGCGCTTTACCTGCTGCTGGCCAGCTGGCCCACACAGACAGGCGTCCATGGGCTCTCCCTCCCCCAGGAAATGCTGCTGTTGACGAGGATGAGGCCCGGCAGGCAGAGGTGGGGGACTGAGTGGAGCTGGATGGTGAGGACGCACCCCTCAGAGCTGGTCAGGGCCAGGCAGGGCCGGGCAGGGCTGGGCATGGCTCCAGCCCCGACAGCGGGTGCTTCGGGCCGCTTGCACACCGCACAGTCTTGGGAATAAAGGCGACCTGCCAACTGTCACAGCCTGACGTTTGTGCATATGTAACTGCAGGCATGTTCGTGTATGTGGGTGCATGCGTGTTTATGCATGTGCAAGCGTATGCACGCACACGTGTGCGTGTGCAAGTGTGTGCACACATGTGTTCATGCACTGTGTATGTGTCACGTGTTTGCATGTGTGCCTGGGTGTCTATGCTTGTGCCTGTGTGTACATTCATGCATACGTGCATGTGAATGTGTGTGCACGTGTGTTCATGCATTGCATGTGTGCATGTGAATGTGTGTGCAGCTCACACATGTGTGCCTGCGTGTATTCATGCATGTGTGTGGTGTATTCATGTGCATGTGTGTTAGAGCATGCATGCATGTGTATGTGTGTGTGTGCATGTGTGTGTGCAAGCACAGCCTGTGGATGCCACAGCCCATGAGGCCGGTAACAGAAACGGCTCCTGAAGTTACTGCCCGCCATGCCCACGTGACCGCCTTCTCCTCAGTTCCGCTGTTTGTGAGCAGAGCCTGGACATGCCCAAGTGGCCTGCGGTCCGCCTGTCACTGAGGGGTCTTGAGGCTTCAGGGGCCCCCTGAATTCTCCCGGCTGTGTGCCAGGCAGTGGTGAGGGCGCACGGTGGCTCCCGGTGGGGTATCAGTCCCAGGGGTGCGCGGCTTATAGATGTGGAGACCGCTGGTGTGAAGCAGGCCACGTGCGGCGCTGGGACTGTGGCCAGAAGGCTGGCACGTGGGTGGGGGTGCAAGATTTCTCCCATCCGCCAGGCCTGCAGGAGAGGTGAGTGTCCTCACCACCCCAGGGGCCTGCCCGTTGGTGGTCCCGCCTTGCTGAGCCCCGTGGGCCAGGCGTGAGTGCCAGGGGGGATTGAGCCCGGCCCAGGCAGCCCACAGGGCTGGATGCGCCCAGCATGGAGTCAGGGGCCTGACTGGCACGGGAGGGGCTTTAATCCCGGATGCACGGGACCCCACCCCTCGGACCACATGCGGACACAGGGCCCCGGCGGGCAGCTTTCGTCAGGACGGCCGCGGGGCTGCGGCTCCGTCTAGGTGCCCAGGACCCAGTTCCTCCAGCTGAAGGGTGAGTTGGCGCCGTGGGTGAGCGTCTTCACGGGTGGAGGCCGCAGCTGCCATGTCCCTGTCTCGCCGTCCTCCTCACAGAAGCACATGCCCAGGGCCGGGATCTGGGGCAGAGAGCTGGTCACTCCTGCTGCCTGTCCCACCTTGGCCTGCCCTTCCCAGCCTGCCTGGTCTCGCCTCCAACCCCCCACCCCTGCCAGTGCGGGCCCCAGGCGCACCTATGGGGACCATCCACACCAGGCAGCCCCCAGAAAAGCTGCCTGGAGGGACCCCCGGAGAAGCGGCAGTGATGACGGGGAGAGCCAGGACTGCCTGGGGCAGCTCTCCGCCCTGCACCTCTGCGCCCCCCCCCCCCCACTGTCCCCCACTGCTGGCCCCGGCAGCCTGCTCAGGGTGAGACCTGCCCACTGCATGCTCAACCCCTGACAACAAGCAGAAGCCAACGGGAGCAGAGGGTCCGGCAGGCCTGGCCATGCACACAGCTGGCCTCGCTCCATCCCGGCACCCCACAGAGCGACCCTGAGCACAGAGCCAGGTGTCAGCCCTGGGTCCCCCTCAGGCCCCCACTCCCATCCCAGCACGCTGGAGAGGGATCCGGGGGATGGTGTAGGAAGGAGACCCACCCCTCCCCACCATGCTGGGGCTGCTGAAGCCCCTCAGGGTCGGCCTGGCTTCCCCCAGCACCACAAGGAGTGGCGCCTGAGTACAGAGCAGTAGCTCCAAGCCTGCCGGTGCGGTCAGAGCCCTCACTCCTGAGTTCCCTCCTGCTAAGAGGGGTCTGATGGGCGGGTGGCCCCGGGAATGCCATGCCCCTGTTTCAAAGGGCAACCTGTTTGGACAAGCCCCTGGCCCAATGTCTGTTCTGTGAGGTTACTGCAGTCTGTCTACCCAAGCGCCAGTTCCTGATTGTCACAGGAGCGCAGATGCCCAGGGCTGCTGTGTGTGTGTGCATGTGTGTGTGCCTATGCATGCGTGTGTGCATCTGTGTGCGCGCATGTGTGTGAGTGTGTGCGTGCACATATGTATGTATGTGTGTGAGTGCATGTGTGTATGTGTGTGCGTGTGTATCTGTGTGTGTGTGTGTGTGCGGGTGCGTGCGTGTGTGTGGCATCCAGGACGGGGTGGCCGGGACAGGGTCCCCAGGGCACATAGATTACTGTCTTTGTTCTGTTTTGGGGCCACACCCGACGGTGCTCAGGGCCTTCTCCTGGCTCTGGTGGGCTCAGGTGGCCCATGGGGGCGTCCGTGGGCAGGCCAGCCCCTCCCCTCTGCCGTCTGGTGTGTCTGGAGGGCCCCAGGGCGCTGGGCAGGGAATGGTGGACAGCGCTCCTCATGGAGGGGTCGGGAGCCGCTGCCCGGGGCTGTCCTCTGGGCCTCAGCGCCTGGGGCCTGGGGGTGCCATGCTGTCCACTCTTGCATGAGCAGCCGCGGGCAGCAGGCAGGCCCTGATGGGGGGCCAGGTGCTGTCATACTGCAGCCCTTAGCATCGGCTCAGTGAGTTTCCGGGAGAGCGGGTGTGTCGGGCCTGTCGGGAGTGGACCCAGGAGTGGGCGGGGTGGGCCCTGGCCTGCGAGGTCAGTGTGCCCGTGCATCCTGGGGCTGAACGGCCCCTTCCCGTGCTCATCCCGCCTGGGGATCCGGAGCCAGAGGCCAGCCGGACCTTCCCGCGGCCTCTGCAGAGCGCGTGGGAGTGTGGGAGAGGCCCTGACTAGGGCCCTGTCTTGTCCCTCGGGGTGGGCCCCCCGGAGGCCTGGTGCCAGGGAGGGTCCCGACACAGGCCTGTGCTTCTGGCTAAGCAGGGGCAGCCGGCACGGACCTTCCTCACCAGCTGTCCGAAGTCTGCGCAGTCCCGGGGCGGCAGCCGCAGGAGCGGGCGCGTGCAGGAGTCCAGAGCCGAGCCGTGGGCCACCACCAGGATGACGCCAGCTGCGGGAACAGCGCAGGGCCTGGTCAGGACAGGCAGAGGCGCCCCCCACGGGCCTGTAGGGCGGCGTCTAGCTGAGTTCTAGACCCTTCCCTGGGGCTCGGCATTTTTCTAGAAGCAGAAACTCCTCCAGCTTGTTTGTTTGGGGCCACACCTGGTGGTGCTCAGGGCTTTCTCCTGAACCCAGGGCTCTGCACTCAGGGATCATTCCTGGCAGTGCTTGGGGATGCCGGGGAGGCCCCTGGGCTGGCTGTGCAAGGCCAACGCTCTGGCCTCTGTGCTGGCGCTCTGGCCCAGAAGCACTTGCCTCCTTATCACGAGGTGGGACAGGTGTTTGCTCAGCCTGCCACTCTCTTTGCGGGGTGCGTCCTGGTCTTGCAGGGCTGGGGGCTCAGCTCCCTCTTTGCTGCCCCAGGCGGGACCCCCGCACCCCAGAGCCCCTTCCTCCCGCAGGAAGGTGCCTCCCAGCCCCGGTTGTGCGGGACCCGCCTGAGCTCGGCCAGAGTTGCTGCGGGGGACGGCGTGCAGGGGGGGACCCGCTCTGGCATCAGAGCTGAAGGCTCACGGCCGGGCTGGGGGAGTCAAACCCTTGGGGCCCAGGGTGCCCCTCTCTGCGTGCTCACCTTCGGGGGGGCTGCAGGAGAGCGCGTGCTGCACGCTCAGCGCACACCTGCCCACGAAGTCCTCATAAGTCTCCGCCGGCAGGAGCGAGGCAAGCGGCACCGCAGGCCTGGAGGGCGGGAGGGGGTGGCGCAGTCAGCGGCCAGGGGCCTCACCCTGCAGGGGGCCCCGGGAGCAGCTGGCAACCAGCACGGCCCTCCAGGCTGCAGGGGAGCACCAGCCCCCTGCCCAGTGGAGTACCCCTGGCTCTAGCTCTGCTGCAGTTCACCCTACCCCCAAAGGGGAGGACGCCGGGAGGGCCGGTGTCCAGCCTCCTCCAGACTGCGGGGGACCCCTAGCCCCCACAGGCTCTGCCCACGGCTTCTCTTCTTTCCTGTGGGTGAGACGCTGCACCCACGCCCTACCTCAGTGTCAAGCACCCCCTGAGCCATGGACCTCACGCTCTGCCCATGGGCAGTCCCGGTTCTGCTCTCAGGGGGCTCCTGGGACACTCCTTCAGAGGGAGGGGACGGGGTTGGCCTGGCCCTGACTGAGGTCTTTGGGGCCCCGAACTTTGGGGCTTCGTGGCTCTGAGGCTGCGTCTTTGGGAACAAACCTCCCGTGGTCACATCTGGGACCGGGACTGTGGAGGCGTCCTCGGCCTGCGGAAGGTCCCCACAGGCTCCCAATGGCCCTGCCGGCGGCCTCTGGCCCAGCCCTCCCAGCCCTGCAGGTGTCGACCTGACCCACCTGTAGTCGGTGCTGACGCTCAGGCTCGCCTCCCGCAGCTCCTCTGGGGTCATGAAGCGCGGCACGGCTCTGCCCGCCTCCCACTTGGTCCATTCGAAGACCCCCGGCTCCACCTGGATCTTCATCCTCCTCTCGAGCCTGAGCTCTGGGTTTAGCGGGACCCAGCGCCCATCACTCTTGGTGTCTGCCAAGACTTACCCATCCACCCTCGTCACAAGGTGGCCATGCGGGTGGCCGGGCCAAGCCAGGGCCTTGCTCGGGACACGGGAACAATTTCCTGACTCCCTTGGGCCAGACTGGGGAGCCCCCTTCTGGAACATTCTGGACCCTTACAACTGACCCTCTCCAAGTGTTGGACCAAAAGAGGATCTGTACAGTAAGACCATCTGTTCTTGGGGGGACGGGGAGGGCCACGGCGGGCGGTATCCAGGGCTCGCTCCTGGCCCCCTGCTCGCTCCGGGCAGGGCTCCGGGACCCAATGTGATGTTGGGGATTGAACAGGGACTGGCCATCTGTAGGGTGAGTGCTGTAAGCCCTGCCCCATCGCTACCAGCCCAAGGCCGTCTCTTCAGCCTGCAGGTCTGTGGGACTCTGGGGGGGTGTTTGAGGGGACCCCGATCCTCCCCACCCCACCATGCATGGGTGAATCTTTTTCCATGTGGTCATGTGGCAACAGGCAGATCGAGAGTCCTGGCAGAGACGGTTCCCGCTGCCCTAGCCCTACTGGCGTGATGTTAGAGTTGCCTGAGGAGGACACGCTCAGAAGAGCACCAGCCCCGGCTGTTGCTGTCAGGGTCCCACCACCCCTGGTGTGGTGCTCCAGGCACAGGGAAGTGTAGTGCTCCGGGTGTGAGGCGTGGTGCCTCAGTGTGAGGTGTGGTGCTCCAGGTGTGGTGCTCCAGGTGTGAGGTGTGATGTTCCGGGTGTGAGATGAGGTGGCTCAGGTGTGAGGTGTGGTGCTCCAGGTGTGAGGTGCTCCTAGTGTGAGGTGAGATGGCCCAGGTGTGAGGTGTGGTGTCCCTGGTGTGAGGTGTGGTGCTCCAGGTGTGGTGCTCCAGGTGTGAGGGGGTGCTCCAGCCATGTGACACTGTTTCCTGGATGGAGGCTCCCCAGCAATACCCCCGGCTCCTTGTCCTGCACAGGATCGTCTGTCCCCCCCGCCCCCTCCCTTGAGCATGGCCACAGCGGTCCCTGTAGAGCGGAGGGGGCACCGGGAGCACTCCCGGCAGTCTGGGCGGGCGCTCTCCAGGGCGCAGGGAGCTTCTTCTCTGAAGAGAGGCTGGCGCCCCGGAAGTTGGGAACCTCAGTTCCTCTCTCGCCGCCCCCACCCCAGCCCCGCTCGCATCCCAGCCCCCTCCCCACCCCCTGCCCTCTGCCTGCTGCTTCTGCCCGCGGTCACTGCTGATTTCCCTGAGTGCCCGCCCGCAGCACCCCAACCCCCCAGCGGGCGCCCCGCATTCCGCTCACACAGGCCACCCCTCTACAGCAGCTCGCCCCTCACTCCCCAGGTGGGCAGGGACATGGCGGAGGAGCAGTGCCCACTTCCTGCCTCTGCAGGGGAAGGTCAGCAGGTGGCGCTGGACAGCTCCCGGAGTTGGCGTGCTGACCTGCCGTGCTGCCCATTGCCCTAGGCTGGCCGCCCCAACTCAGCACCCACCTTCGAGGATGTGCTGGGCCGTCTGCACGCAGCGCAGAGCCGGAGACGCGAAGACGGACGTGATCCGGATGCCGCTGTCCCTTAGGGCCTCCCCTGGGGAGACAGAGCAGAGGCAGTACTCTCCACACTGTGTGCCCTGCCGCCCCGGCCCCCCCCCACCCCCCACAACCCCACCCAGGCCCAGCTGTGGAGGGACCGTGCCAGACCAGGCCAGAGACCAGGTGCCGCTCTGGGGCAGCCAGCCAGGCTCAGGCCTAGGGAGGGGGACTCAGCCCCCAAAACAGGGGCCAAGTCAGGCCCGCAGCCAGGAGAGAGCCCCTCCCACAGTCAACTCTGCGTCTCGGGGGCCACACGCTCCCCTCACCCCCAAACAAGGGCCAGCTGAGTCCAGAGACACACACGGGGTTTGTGTGCAAGAGGCTTGTGCTCCATCCCCAGCACTGCTTGGAGCACCAGAGCAGTGAGCCCTGAGCACTGGGCTGGGTGTAGCCCCTGAGACTCGGTGTGGTCCCCAAGCAAAACAAAAACAAAAAACAAAAAACCAACCCAACTACCTGCCCTTGCCCCAGAAAAACAAAAACAACCAAAAAACCCCAAACAAAACCCCCGAACCCCAAACAAATCCAAAATGTAAAACCAGATGAACGCATCGAGCTCTCGCACCCGTGACGTGAAGCCGGCCCGAGCGCCAGTCTGGAATGCAGCCAGGGGATGTGGTTTTCCTGTTTCAAATGGTGCCCGCTCCCCAGCCCAGGGCGCGTCTCTTGACTTCCGCTGACGGGGCTGTGGGACCCGCCAGCCCCCTCTGCCCAGCGTATCCCCAGGGCTTGGGCTGTGTGAGCACAGCCTCTGGGGTCCTTCTGACCTGCCAGTGTCTCCCCAAAGGGGGAGACAGCCCCCCCCCCCCACGGGCGCAGGAACCGGGGGCAGTCCCAGCCCAGCGGCCCCTGGAGGCCACTTTGTTCCTCATCTTTCCCCTGCAGTGAGTTTGGGGCCGTCAGAGCTAGAACCGTCCACAACGCACCTGCCATCTGGGCCTGGAAACTCCCACAGGTGGACAAGGGGGGGTCGCTTTCAAAATCCTGGAGCCCCTTACTCCGTCTGGGGATACTTCTGGGGAAGTTGAGGTCAGGCCTGTGGTATCTCCCTGAGGGGACAGAGCAGGGTCAGGGCAGGAGGCAGCCGGACACAGTCCGTCCAGAAACCTGCCCAGAGCTAAGGGTTTTCTTTTGCTCTTGGGTTTATTGGTTTGAGGTCACACCCGGGGGTGCTTAGGGCTCACCCCTGGCAGTCCTCGGGAACCATCGGGGTGTGGGGAGAGAACCCAGACGGCCACGTGCAAGGCGAGCACGTGACCTGCCATCCTGGCACTCTGCCCCTCGCCTTAAGGGTAGAGCCGCCTTCCCCACACAGGTTGCGTGTGAGCCCCTTATGGGGTGTGGTGGTGTCCCCGTGACGAGACGTTCTCCAAGAGCGGAGAACTCGGGACTCAGCCCCCAATGGGACACTCTTGCTCCCCAAAGGCCAGGAGGCGTCAACAGACCTCCCTGAGATGCCTGACATGCGTCTCAGGCCAGAAAGTCCAAAGGTTGCCTGTGCTGCTGCTCTGTGGAGGCTCCCCCCACACACACTCACACACCTCACACACCTTCCACACATTGCACACCCACACACCTCACACATCCACACACACCTCCCACACACCTCACACACCCACACACCTCACCCACCTCACACACTCACACACACACTCCACACATCTCACACACCTCACACACATTGCACACCCCACACACCTCACATATCTTGCACACCCCTCACACCCTTAACACTCCTCACACATTCCTCACAGAGTCCTCACACACCTCACACACACATCACACATACCTCAAGCACACTTCACACCACACACACCTCACACACATTGCACACCCACACACCTCACACACACCTCACACACCCACACACCTCACACACCTCACACACCCACACACTCCACACATCTCACACACCTTACACACCCACACACCTCACACACATTTCACTCCCACACACCCACATACACCTCACATACCCACACACCTCAGACACCCACACACAACTTACACACCTCACACAACCCTCACACACATTGTACACCCCACACCCCTCACACACCTCGCACACCCCTCACACCCCTCAAATCCCTCACACATACTCACAGACACCTCATACACCTCACACATATCACACATACCTCAAACATGCCTCAAACACACTTCACACCACACACACCTCACACACATCATACATACCTCAACATATGTCACACACATCTCACACCACACACACCTACACACCTCACACCTCCCCCATACACTGCACACACATCACACACCTCACACATGCCTCACACACATCATACACCCATACACACTGCACACACCTCACACACTGACACACCCATACTCACACACTGACACACACTCATACCCTCACAAGGAAACCCTCTAGACAGCATGTAGCCTTTGTCCTTCCACTCACAAAACACTACACATCCCCATGCACATTCACACTCACAACCTCCACTCACACATATGCACACACTCATACACATTTATACTTACACAATTCACATGCACACACACTCATGCAACACACGCACTCACATGCACACACTCATACATTCACATGCACATACATATGCACTCACACACTCACACACACAGGAGCCCCAGGGACAGAGACACCACCTGGATCCACGCCCCCCTCCCGCCCACTGAGGGAAGGTGCTGGGGGCCTGGCAGGCTCTGAGGTGGCCCCCAGTGTGGCCTCATCTGGCGTCGGGCCGTCGGCGCTGCCCACCATCGGGGGTGACACACTGCTGCAACCAGGCCTTCCCGAAGATCTGGTCCACTCTCTCCCCGTGACGCACCACCAGCACGCTCCTCCTGGCCATGGCCTGCAGTGGGCAGACACAGCGCCTGAGCCCGCCCAGCCCCTGTGACCCCACTGGGCTCGAATGGGACCCTGCCTGGTTGTGCCTGGCACCCCCTCACCTGGCCCTCTGTGCCCCCAGCTCGTCCCACCCTAACCCGACCTTGTCCCCTCTTCTGGTCACTCCTGTCCTCGCCGCTTCCCCTCGGGAAGGAGCACTCTTCCGTGCCACCCTCACTCTTGGGTGGACTCAGGGGAACAGCGGGAGAGGGCGCCCTGACCCTGCTGAGGCCCAGCCTCCCCACCCGGCAAGGCCCTTCACCCCTTTCGCAGCAGCGAGCTTTGGGGTGGGTGCGGCCTGGTGCAGGGAGAGCTGCCCTCCCCCCCGCAACCCCAGAGCTTCCCCCGCCCTGAACAAGCCATTGTGTGTGGCTCCGATGTCCCAGGGCTGGCGAGGCTGCCGGGGGGCATCGCATAGCCCTCCTGAGAGAACCTCCAGGGGGCCGCCGAGTGCTGGCACCCGCCTGGATGCTGGGTTGCAGACACAGGCACTGGGCATCACCCTGAGCTGGGCCCCGAGGACCAGGGACCAGGCGGTCCGGATCTGAGTCCCCGAAGCTGCGCCCCAGAGGCTATCCTGAGGGGCTCCACCTGCCAGCTGCTGCTGCTCCCCGCGGGGCTCTCCTGGGGCTCCCCGTCCCGCCTGCTCCTGGCCTCTCCGTCCTTCCTGGAGCTGGGCTCGGGTGTGCGGCCGAAGGTGTAGGTCCTGGGAGAGAAGCGGACGAGTGAGGGGTGTGGGGGTGGGAGGGTGGGGTATAGAGGTATGGAGGTGTGGGGTATAGGTGAGGGATATGGTGTGTGTGTGAATGTGGGGTGTGGGATGCAGGGTGTGGGATGTGTGTGTGATATATGTGTGTTTGTGTCTGGGTGTATGGTATATGTGTGTGGGCGTGATATGTGGGGTGTGATGTGTGGTGTGTGTGGTGTGTGTGATGTGTGTGTGGTGTGTGTGTATGTGTGTGTGGTATGGTGTGTGTGGGGTGTGTGTAGGGTATGTGTGTGGTGTGTGTGGGGTTTTGTGGGGTATGATGTGTGTGATGTATGTATATGTTGTGTGTGTATATGGTGTGTGTATGATGTGTGTGATGTGTGTGGTGTGTGTGTGGCGTGGTATGTGTGTGGTATGTGTGTGTGGTGTGTGTGGTGTGGTATGTGTGTGGTGTGTGTGGTATGTGTGTGTGGTGTGTGTGTGGTATGTATGTGTGTGGTGTGTGTGGTGTGTGTGTGGTGTGTGTGTGGTATGTATGTGTGTGGTGTGTGGTGTGTGTGTGGTGTGTGGGCTGTGTGTGGGGGTGTGCGTGTGTGGTGTGTGTGGTGTGTGTGTGTATGTGGTGAGTGTGTGTTGGGGGGGTGTATGGTCCCAGGTGAGGGTTCGTGATGGGACGGGACAGCTGATGTGCAGGGAGGGAACTGGGTTCCCGTGCGTGCTGGTGCCGAGTGCGTGCGTAGAGGGCAGGCCATCACTGCCCCCACCCGTGGCCACAGGCCCACACTGTCTTTGTGTGCTACATCGCCCTTGGTGGCCCACCCCATGTGCTGTGAGGGGCGACTCAGCTAAGCCAGGGCACAGGGCTGTTCAGTCCCACCTGACTGGTGTCCTCACAGGCAGCCTGAGGGACAGGGAGAGACCCGGATCCACATGGACACCAATGGGCCATGCCCCATGGGGCCACGGCATCGGGAAAGAGGCCTGGGGGGGTCCCAGGCTGCTCGCCTGGAATTCACATCTCTGGACCTGAGAGCACAGAGGCTGCTGGTCCAGGTGTGGGTGTGGCGCTCACCTGTGCTTCACCCAGGTGTCGCTCTCGCTGGCCCGCTCCGTGTAGTTCTCAGGCAGGAAGCCCCGGCACCCTGTGCGGTGTGAGATCCCAATCACCCAGCCCTCGCTGGCTTCCTCCTGCCGCGTGGGGTCCACGAAGATGAGGTCTCTGGGACTGAGCGCCAGCTCATCCACGTTCTGGGGTCTGTACTGGAACAGGGCCCGAAGGGTCTGGAAGAGTCATGGTGTCATGCCTCAGCACTTGGGATAGACTTAGAAATTAGCTAGTTGTCTGTCTCTCTACCTATCCACCCACCTGCTCCTGCACCTGTCCACCCACCCACTCAGCCAGTCAGTAGCCATCTGCCCACCCACCCATTCAACCACCCAGTCAGCAGCAGCCATCTGCCCATCTACCCACTGGTCCATTGTCCTTTCACCCATCACCCATCCATCCATCCGTCCACACACAACCATCCGTCCACCCACCCATCCATCCATCCATCCATCCATCATCTCCCCACCCACCCATCCACCCACCCATCCATCCATCCATCCATCCATGCATCCATCCATCCATCCATCCGTCCACCCACCCATTCACCCATCCATCCATCCATCCATCCATCCATCCATCCATCCATCCATCCATCTACCCACCCATCCATCCATCCATCCATCCATCCATCCATCCATCCATCCATCCATTTGTTCGTCCATCCTTCCGTCCGCCCATCCATCCATCCATCTGTCCACCAATCCATCCATCCTTCCATCATCCGTCCATCCATTTGTCCATGCATGCATGCATGCATGCATCCATCCATCCATCCACCCACCCACCCGCCCATCCACCCATCCATCCGCCCATCCACCCACCCATCCGCCCATCCATCCATCCATCCATCCATCCATCCATCCATCCATCCATCCATCCATCCATCCTTCCATCCATCCTTCCACCCCGTCCATCCATTCATTCGTCCATGCATGCATCCACCCACCCATCCACCCATTCACCCATCCACCCACCCACCCGTCCATCCATCCGTCCGTCCATCCATCCACATATTCATCTGTCCATGCATGCATGCATGCATGCATGAATCCATCCATCCATCCATCCATCCATCCATCCATCCATCCATCCACCCACCTGTCCGTCCGTCCGTCCATCCATTTGTTTGTTCATGCATGCATGCATGCATCCATCCATCTATTCACCCACCCACCCATCCAACCATTCATCCATCATCCATCCATCCATCCATCCATCCATCCATCCATCCATCCATCCACTTGTCCATCCATCCATCCATCCGTCCATCCGTCCGTCCATCCGTCCATCCGTTCATCCGTCCATCCGTTCATCCGTCCATCCGTCCATCTGTCCATCCATCCATCCGTCCGTCCGTCCGTCCATCCATTTGTTCATGCATGCATGCATGCATGCATCCATCTATCCACCCACCCATCCACCCATCCATCTGTCCATCCATCCATCCATCCATCCATCCATCCATCCTTCCTTCCTTCCTTCCTTCCATCCATCCACCCACCCATCCATTCACCCACCCACCCACCCGTCTGTCCATGCATGTATGCATGCATGCATGCACGCATGCATCCATACACCCACTCATCTACCCCACCCACCCACGACCCACCCACCCATCCGTCCGTCCGTCCATCCATCCGTCCGTCCGTCCATCCATCCGTCTCTCCGTCCATCCATCCATCCATCCATCCATCCATCCATCCATCCTTCCTTCCATTCATCCATCCATCCATCCGCCCGCCCGCCCTGTCCGTCCGTCCATGCATGCATGCATGCATGCACCCACGCACGCACCCATCCATCCATCCATCCATCCATCCATCCGTCCATCCATCCACCTGTCCATCCGTCCGTCCATCCGTCCGTCCATCCGTCTGTCCACGCATCCATCTGTCTATCCATCCATCCACTTGTCCTTCCATCCGCTCATCTGTCCATCCATCAGCCATCCCTGTGTCCCCCATCTCTGTCCCCTGTCACGCCTGCTGGTGTGGCAACCATGCATCCACCGTCCATTGTGGACCTGCGGCCGTTTCCCACTCTTTCTCCTGTGCTCCTCTCTACCACCCATGAGTTCTTTGACGTCCCCTTCATGGCCTGAGGTTACTGGAAGCTTCCGCCACACCCTGGAGCATGGGCACCCCTGCACTTAGCCCCTGGGAGGAGGGGTCCCGCTGCATCTCATTTAACCGGTCATCCCGTGGCAGGGGTGCAGAGGCCCCGGGGTCTACTTGCCTGGTAGTGCACAAAGCGCATGTCCCGCGAGCAGAGCGTGGCGGCCCACTGGCAGCTGAGGTCGGGTGGCACGGCCCTGGCCATCTGCTCCAGCGTCCTCTGGTGGTGGGGGTAGAACTTGTGGGCCAGGGTCAGGTGGAGCTGCTTGGAGGAGGGCTTCACGGAGCAGTCTGCAGGCGCAGCGGGCAGTTTCAACTGCCCGCCCCGACCTGCCGCCCTCCCCGGTGGCCACGGCCAGCCGCCAGGCTCAGGGTGCCCCACCCCAGATTGACTCAAAAGGACCAGTTCTGTGAAGTCCGTTTCCAGGCTGAGGCCACTGTCCCTCAGGCCGCCCCCGAGGCTACGCCCTCTGCTCTCTCGTTTTTATTTATTCTTTTACTCTTTTGGTTCTGGGCCCATGGGGATGGGGGGAGGGGGCTGCCCCCTGGCTCTGCGCTCAGGACTCACTCCTGCTGGGCGCCAGGGATGGAGTTGAATTTGGCTGCACCCGAGACCTGTGCTCAGCCCACCGAGCTGTCCCCTTCCTGTGTCTTCCATTTTGATTTTACTTTATGTTTTGGATTTTGGAGTCACACCCAGTGATGCTCAGGGCTGACTCCTGGCTCTGTGCTCAGGGATCACTCCTGGCAGTGCTGGTGATCGAACCCGTGTCAACTGCATGTGAGCCAGTGCCCTCCCCGCTGTGCTATCTCTAGCTCTTCCCACACTTATAAACTGGGATGATTACACACCCATTCTTTTCTTTTTAGGGGCCACATGGGGTGCTCAGGATACCCCAGGTCACTCAGTGAGATACTCAGCCTGGAACACTGGGGAACTGCATGATGCCATGTCCACCTGGGGCTTGCATGCGCCCCGTGTGTGCTGAACGCTCGAAACACACTCGTGCCCTGCTCTGCTTGGGGGTTGCAGAGGCCAAGAGGTGCCTCAACAGCAAACTGTGTTGGAGCAAAGACCCCCTCACCCAACCCCCTGCCTCTCGGTGGCCAGGAGCTTGTAGGCAGAGACTCAGCATGGTAAGTTCATGGTCACCGGGCAGAGGACAGGCTGGTGGGGGGTGGCGGGCTGGGGGGTGGAGTGCAGTCCCCTGCTCCAGGGCACCGAGCACTCGAGCTTCAGAGCCGCAGGACCCCCGCTCCCTGGAGGGGTCTCCTGCTGGGTCCATGGGGGTTCTGGCTGCTGCATGGAGGACACAGTGGGCTGAGCCAGCACCCTCCCCGAGACCCCCAGCCCCCGCCTCCAGCCTGGGGCTGGCACTTGGGGAGAGGGGAATTTCCCTGATGGTGGGGTGAGTCCGGGCGTCTCCTCTTCAAGGCTGAGCCCGGAAGCCACACCCCTGGCCCCACAGTCAGCAGTGCACAGTCTGCAACCCCTGCCTCGAGGGCAGATGCGGGCAGCTGGGGTTGAGCACCCCACTGCACCCAAACACAGCTGCTGTGTCCCCCTCTTTGGGGGACTACATCCTGACTGAGGCCTGGGAACCCCAGGCATGCTGAGACCTCCTCTCAGATGGGGCTGTGGCTGGACCTCTCCACTGGGGCCCATGATCCCAGGAGATTCTGGGGACACTGGTGAAGGCTGGTGGGTAAGGGCAGGGATGGCCTTCCTAGGCCACCAGCACCTTGAGTCCATGCACAGCTCTGGCCACCCCCAATCCTCTCCCTACTGTGGTGGATTTTCCGGTGCCCTGTCCCTCCCATCCATCTCTCATGGTCCAGGGCAGCGAGCATGGCCTGGCCCCAAGGTCTAGAACCAGGCCCCAAGGTCTGGCCCCAGTGAGCATGGTCTGGCCCCAGCGAGCATGGCCTGGTCCCAAGGTCTGGCCCCAGCGAGCATGGCCTGGCCCCAAGGTCTAGAACCAGGCACACACTCTAGACCCCAAGGATACACTTTAGAACCTGGTGTTTTCTAGACCCCAAGTGCACACTCTAGAACCAGGCGCACACACTAGATTCCCAGGGACATGCCCTACATTCAGGCATACATATTAGATACCCAAGGACACTCTAGAACGAGGCACACACTCTAGAGCCCAAGGAGATTCTAGAACCAGACAAACACTCTAGATCCTCTAGGACACTCTAGAACCAGGCACATACCCTAGATCCCCAAGGATGCTCTAGAACCAGGCATACATTCTAGAGCCCCAAGGGCACTCTAGAACCACACACACTGTAGATCCCCTAGGACACTCTAGAACAAGGCACACACTGTAGACTCCAGGGACATGCTCTAGAACCAGTCACACACTCTAGATCCCCAAGGGCACTCTAGAACCAGACACCCACTCTAGATCCCCTAGGACACTCTAGAACCAGGCACATACTCTAGACTCCAGAGCTATCCTCTAGAACCAGGCACACACTCTAGATCATCAAGGACATGCTCGACAACTAGGCACACACTCTAGAGCCACAAAGACACTTTAGAACCAGACACACATTCTAGAACCAGGCACACACCATAAACCCCAGGGCATCCCCAAAACCTGGGCGTGCACCCTGGGTGCCTACCTGCCAGGAGTGCAGCTTCAGAGGCAAAGGTCATGGCCAGTTGGCGGAGGATGTCGGCTGGGCTGTCGGGCACGAAGAAGCCCAGGTAGCTGATGGAGGAGTGTAGCTCCAGTGGGAGCCGGGCAGGGAAGCTGCCCAGCACTCTGTCACCTGCCCTCCGGAGTGCCTCGTACAGACACTCCACCTTGTGATCCTCGCACTGAGGGCAGAGAGATGGGGTTCACCTGGGCACCGGCCATCTTGCAGCCCGTTGCTCTGCGCCGGGGTAGGAGCCTTGGCACCTGGGTATTCCTGCCTGGACTCTCTGTGAAGTGCTCAGGCCGGAAAGTGGCACCATTTGACACAACAGTTCCCAGTGAGGCTCACAGTTGCAGCTGCACAGCCACCTTCACTTCAGGCCATGGCTGTGCCTGCATGGCCCTGCCCTGCTCCTGGGAGCTGCCCTAGTCTGAGGCCACTGGTGGGCCTGCCCTGAGGCTGACGGCTGCAGCCCTGCAGCCTGTTGGCACCAGGCTGATGTCACCTAGGCTCAGCTCCTGCCCTCTGCCTCACCCCTGCCCACTCCCGGCAGGTGTGGTGGCCCCCGGCCCCTGGAGTGTCCCAGGCTCTCTCTGCAGTCAGCCCCTAGTTGATGGCACCTGGCCAGGAGGTGGTCTTCCATCCTATGCCAGAAAGGTGATCTTGGCTGCCATGCTGTGGGGGTCAGGCACCCTGGGACGACTCACCGTGAAGAAGTCGCAGAGCGTGATGTGGGGGAAGACCTCGTGGGCCCTGTTCCGGGCGCACTGGCGCTGGCTGTCCCTCCAGAAGGCCTGGAGCTCCTCCAACAGGGCGCCCGTGGGGCACAGGAAGAGGGCGTACTCCTGGGGGATGGGGTCGTCTAGGGAAGGGTCGTCGCTGTGGCTGTGCAGCCTGGAACACAGGGTGGCCACTGGCACCCTTGTCTCCATGGGGACGCAGGGGTCCCTGGCTCCCCGAGCTCCAGCTGGTCCCTTGGCACGGGGTGGGGCACCTGTTCTCTGAACTCAACAACCCACACTTGGAATAGGAAAGTCAAAGGCAGAAGAAGAATCAGTGCCTCTTTTGAAAATCACAGCACCTCAAGGAGAGAGAGAACAAAAGGGAGTGCCCTGCCACAGAGGCAGGGTGGGATGGGAGGCTGGGGGCTGGGAGGGATACTGGGATCCATGATGGTGGAGAATGGGCACTGGTGGAGGGATGGGTTCTCAATCATTGTATAACTGAAACCCAAGCACAAAAATTTGTAAGTCTACAACTGTACTTCATGGTGTTTCACCAATAAAAATAAAAAAATAAAAATAAAAAGAATCGGGACGAAATGAAGGCACGGCGATGGCATTCTGCTTCTGTCCAGAAAGTCTCTGTATACGCCAGGAGAGGCGCGGCCCCAGCACGGACTCCAACCTGCCTGCCGCAGGCCTCTGGCTTCTCACCAGTCGTGTAAGCAGAGTGACGCTCAGCGCACCCAAGAACCATGAGGCCGTGCCAGTGTTCATGAGGGGTCCAGCACCCAGAGAGAAGGTGAAGCCATGGCCAGCATCTCCCTGGGGATCGCAAGCAGGATGTCTGGGCAAGAAAGGCAGCGAGGCCAGAGGCAGCAGCCTGACATGGCCTGACTCGGCGGCGGGCTAGAAGCGCTTCACTGACTCCGTGGGAGGCCGGGGTGGGTGCAGGGCTAGCGCCGTGGCAAGGTGTTGGGTGCAGATGACCGTCCTTGGTAGAGGATAGCCAGGGTGGCCCTGGACGGGTCCCAGCCCACAGCAGGCAGAAATGCCTGGGAGGAGATGGGCTGGGAGGGTCACCAGGCACCATGGGCAACCTCAGGTCAGTGCTTGTGGCCAGCCTTGGGTCTCCCAGTGAGTGACCCCACTTTAGAACGTGCCTCCAGGGCGACAGCCGGGGTGTGGGGGGCTGCCGTGGAGGGACGTGGACTTGGGTGGAGGAGCCGGACACAGTGCTTGAGGCCGCTGCCAACAGCTCAAGGGGCCGAGCCTGGAGGGTCTCAGCCCTGCTGGGGGCCAGGCCTGTCTATGCCATTTCCCCATGGGCATGGCAGGCGTGACTGTGGGTCGGGCGGGGGGGGGGTCTTGCCCCCACTCCTCCTCAGGTACCGCCTCGCTGGCACAGGAATCGCTTCGACTCTCAACACGTCCAGGCCTTTGTGTTCCTTGGGAAGCCCCACACCCCACCCCGCGAGACCCCGGCATGGGCAGCCCCCAGTGTCCACTCACCAGTCTGAGGCCTCCTCCACTGTCCTCCTGCCTGTGGCCGCCAGCGCCTTCAGCCTGCAGACAGCAGAGGGGGCGCTCAGAGACCCCCAGCTTCTGGGAGAAGTGGGGTTCCCTGCAACAGTGCCGAGACCACCGCCCGGGGCTGTCTGTGCCAGGGGGCGTGGGGACCCCTGTCTCCCAGGTCTGGCTCATCTTCCTGGACTCACACCTGCAGTCCAGGAATGACACGGGTTCTCCCCAACTCCGGCAAGCCAGGCCCCCCACCCCCGACCCTTGCCCCACTCAGAGCCAGGCAGACCGGGAGTGTCCCCACCCTGGCATTCTCAGTGCAGCCCCTCGCCCATGAGACCCCAGAACCGCCTGAGTGGGGAGCAGGTGTGCCCCTCACGGCCCCGCCCTGCCATGGGTCTCTAAGTCTCCTGCCAGTGTCCCGGCTGTGTGTGGGTGCTGTTGGGCCCCCCAGAAATGCAGCCTGGATGCACCCTGAGAGTGACGCCCCCACCCCCGGCTGTCTGGCGCTGTGGTTCCATGGCACCCATGGGAGGTGGCCCCAAGGGGAGCATGTCCAGTGAGGCACTCAGCTCTGCCCCAGAGCCCAGCAAGGCGGGTGGGAGAAGCTGCTTCTCAGGGGGCAGCAAGCTCACCTTCCGGGTGCCCAGACTATCCTCTGACTCTGCAGGGCAGTGCCTGGGCTGCCCCAACCCCTGGCCATGAGGACTGGTCCGGGATCACTCAGCCCTGGGTAGGGTCCCCTAGAGGAGGGGTCTGGGTCCCCGTGCTCAGGAAGCAGAGTGATCCCTTCTAGCTCCAAGCATTGGCTGGCCAGGGCTGACCCTTCAGCACACGGCTTTGCTTCCTCCTCGGACACGCAGGCTGGGGCCAGCCCTGCCCAGGGTTCCAACACCCTTTGGTTCAATCAAGGAACTGTTGGAGACTTTGGCCAGGCCCAGTGGGTGTCACCATGGAACACACCTTCTGGAGGTTCCACCACGGGAGCAGGAGGCCTTCAGAGTCACCCGGGTCGCCTCCGAGCCCTGCTGTGGGGGAGCTGGAGGTGGCGGCCAGGGGCGGGCCGGGCGCAGGAAGCCAGAGCTCGGGGAGGGGGTACTCACGCGGTGTGTGCAGGGAAGCCCATGGCCAGGAGCGTGTCCAGGAGCGAGGAGGAGCCGCGGCGGCGGTGCTTGTTGGAGACCTTGGCGTAGAGCTGGGGCTCGGCGGCCGCCATGCTTCCTGCTGCACCCGCAGATAAGGCGGAGCAGACGCGAGGCCGCGGGAAACCTCAAGGCCTTTTTGATCCCCCCAAGAGAGCTAATATCCTGTTTGCCAGAGCTCTCGGGGTGCCAGGGCTCAGGCCCGCTTGCACGGGGGCTTTGGGTCTGGGCGTCTTCGAGGTTGTCGTGGGCTCCACGGGGGCTGGGTTCTTATGGAAGCAGGGGGCACGGATGTGGGGCGGGGGCCAGGAGTGGGGTTCTCTGCGGGTCCGGGCTCCTGAGCT
Source organism: Sorex fumeus (assembly GCF_029834395.1). Classification (NCBI taxonomy): domain Eukaryota; kingdom Metazoa; phylum Chordata; class Mammalia; order Eulipotyphla; family Soricidae; genus Sorex; species Sorex fumeus. Next base: position 5,164,233 of record NW_026606098.1, on the reverse strand, counting down.
GCCTCGGTCTTGGTTTCCTCTTGACGTCAGGTCACACTCACCCTAGCTCCCTGCCAGCTCTAGAATTTTCTTTCTCAGTTGGACAACAATGGTTTGTCAATTTAAAGAGAGCTTCAGTGCTTAATGCATAAACAGAAACGTCCGTGGGGGTGTGTTTCCTGTGGATTTTCATAACGTGACCCTCCACACTTGCCTTTCCGGGACCAGCCGCAGAACAGGGGTCCTCAAGCCGGGTCCTATGGGCTCACCCCCACCTTGGTCCTAGCACGGAGTCGTGGCTGCTCGCTGCTGCCTGTGGTGGTGGAGTGCAGGAGCGAAGCAGGGGCGTCCAGCAAGGCTTCCTGCTCCAGTGGCTCCCTGATCGGACCTGCTCCAGAACATGCCGGAAGCCCGGTATCACCTCCCCGCACACAGCAGAACTGTTCTGTTCAGGCGTGCTCTTATTTTGCCTCTTTTTCACAGCCACGTTTTTGTTTTTGACCTGATATCTTCCCCCCAAAGCTGTGTGTGTGTGTGTGTGTGTGTGTGTGTGTGTGTGTGTGTATTTAATTTTTGCTTTTTGGGTCACACCCAGTGATGCTCAGGGCTGACTCCTGGCTCTGTACTCAGGAATTAGGACTGGCAGTGCTCAGCGGACCATATGGGATGCCGGGAATTGAATCCGGGTTGCAAGGCAAACACCCTCCCTGCTGTGCTATTGCTCCAGTCCCTGTATGTATGGCTTATCCATGGCCACAGCTTATGGGTATTGAAGCACCCAAGTCCACCGGGGAAGCGAACCTTGAGGCTGCTGTCCACGGCACGGGCAGCAGGGAGAGGGCCAGGAGCACCCCAGGTGGTGCAGGCTGGACCATCTTATTTATTTATTTATTTATTTATTTATTTATTGCTTTTCGGGTCACACCTGGCGATGCTCAGGGGTTACTGCTGGCTTTGCACTCAGGAATCACTCCTGGCAGTGCTCAGGAGACCATATGGGATGCTGGGAATTGAACCCGGGTCGGCCGCGTGCGAGGCAAACACTGTGCTATCACTCCAGTCCCCTGGACCATCTTATTTAAATGTGACTCTAGAGACCTGGGCACAGCAGGTCCGGCGTTTGCTTTGCACGCGGCCGGCCCATGTTCCTTCTCTGGCACCCCACACGGCCCCCCAAGCCCACCCAAAGTGATTTCTGAGTATTTTGACTCTAAAGGAGGTGAGCGGCAGGCAGGCGTGTGAGGTCAGGCGGGTGCCGGGGTTTGAGGTGAGCGACTCCTGACTTGGTGCTTTCCCTGGATGCTCAGGTTCGACTGCCCGTGTTTGCCAGTGTGTGGTTAGTCCTCGTGGAATAGATGTTTTTCTTAAGGGAAAGGAAACTAAGGACGCTAAAAACCAGTCTCAGTTTAACCTCAGGCGGGATTTCTGATGGGATTTGATTGGGGAATATGTTAATCTAGGGGTTATTTTTAATAGTATGAGTCTTCATGAATATGTAGATCCTTTTGATGAATTTTAGTAATGCTTTGTAGCTCCCTACAGGCTTCAATCATTCACTTTATTCTTACGTGTTACATGTTTTTGAGGTTATTGTAATTAATAATAATTTATAATTTTTTTCACCATATACAACTGATTTTCTCATCATAGTCAGTCATTTTGCTGTGTCCCTCCCTCCCTCCTTCCCTCCCTTCTTCCTTCCTTCCTTCCTTCCTTCCTTCCTCCCTCCCTCCCTCCCTCCCTCCCTCCCTCCCTCCTTCCTTCCTTCCTTCCATTCTTTCTCTCTCTCTCTCTTCCTTTCTTTCTCTCTTTCCTTCCTTCACTTTCGAGCCACAGCCTGCCGTGCTCAAGCCTTATTCCTGCCTCTGCACCAGGATCAGTCCTCCTCGTGGGCTCGGGGATTCTATACATTGTTGGGGACACCAACCCACATTGGCTGTGTGCAAGACAGTGCCTTAAGCTCTAGAATCTCTCACCCCTCCCCCATCTCATACTTTGCAGATTCTTCTGGATTTTCTGTGTCTGCGGCCGTGTGAGCTCCTGATAGTGGCAGGCTGCACAGCTCATGATGACCGCGTGACTTTCTCTCCTTGTCACAGTGCTCTGGCCTTAGGGCCACCATGTCAGGAGTTGGCTTTCTGGTACTTTCCCTTGATCAGATTAAAGAAATTCCTCTTTGTGCTTAGTTCACGGAGGCGTTTAAAATGTTTCTTAGCAGGGACCAGCTGCCTCCCTGCTGTCCTTTTCCTTCAGTGCACCAGCTTCTTTGGGCCCATGGACCCTCCTTGAACCTGAAGCCCACCTCATTCTCCTGCCGTGGACCCTCCCCTGGCTCTATTGTGTGACGTATTGTGTATTTTGCTGGGTGCAACTTGCCAAATCTTGGTTGTGAGTTTTTGTGTCGTCTGAGACTCAGCCTGGCCTGTTGGTTTCAGTTTCCGTAGTTTCTTGCCTGGTTTAGTTTCAGCGTTAGCAGAGACCAGCCCTTCTGGTCTTCCTTGGTGATCCTGGTGCCATCACGGAAAGCTCCCCTCCTGGGATCCGGCCTGACCCAGACTGATGGCAAGAGTATCTGACGGGAGGTGGGCATGCCCTCGGTTGCCTCTGCGTCTCCCTGGCTGCCTCTGTGTTCCCCCTCACCGCCCCCCACCCCCCGCCCCGCTGCCTCCGTGTCCCCCCGGCTGCCTCTCCATGTCCCTGACACTTTATTTTGCGTTCTGAGCATCAATTTGCAGAGAAACTTCTGAGCGGCTGCAGGAGCTGGGGGAACCCAGCCACACTCACCCTCCCCGGCACCTGTGCCCATAGTTAAATGCAGGTTAACCCGAGACTTGGCCTGTCTCTGAGCTGAGTAGAGACCCGCTCGCAGAGCCCTCCACACATGCTCTCAGGGGCGGTGTCTACACTGGCCCGCAGGGCTGGCCCCTCGGCACTCCCTGAGACGCTCAGGTAGAGGCGGCCAGGACGGGCCTCTGGGTCTCCGCGTCCAGGGCCGAGGACTCAGTGTCCTTTCAGGCCTCTGAGTGACAGAGGGCAGGTTGTCCTCTGGGCAGGTGGGAGGAGGGATGCCCAGCGCCACAGCCGTGAATGAGCACCGTGTCCGTCTCTGCCCGTGGTTAGGCCCAAACCAGGAGGATCCATCCCTGTGCGCTGGCGCATGGCGCAGGGGCTCTGAGACCCTCGCATGCACCCTGGAGCCCCGCTTCTTTGCTCTGCTCCATCACCCAACAGCCAGAGCTGAGGTCCCTGGCAGCTCGGTGCCCCCACAGCCGCCCTCCCGGACACCTGGGCCTTCTGGGGGCTCCTCCTGGCTCTCAGGACTGAAAGTTCTGTGCTTGGAATACCTGCCCCTCCCCCCAACACACACTTAGCTCTCAAAGGCCCCTTTGTCTCAGAGTGCAGATCACAGATAACATGGCAGGAGCCGCCCTACCCACTCTGCTCCTCACGTGTGGCCACTTTGTCCCTCAGCCCGGAGATATTTCTGAATAGTCTCAGCATCCGGCACCATCCCCCTTCACGCAGCCATGGTGAGGTGTGCAAAAACCCTGGAAGGGATGTGCATTTGCAGTGCAGGGACGAATGGGCTCCATGCCCGGGGGCTGCACACGGGCGCGTGGGCGATGCCTCGCTCAGTGCTGTGTGCTTGTACCCCTAATAGCACCTGGGCATGTGCGAGGAGGGGCGGCCACGTGGGATCCCACGTGAGGAGGGGGAGGCCACGTGGAGTCCCACGTGAGGAGAGGCAGCCACGTGGAGTGGTCACGTAGGGTTCCATGAGAGAAGGGGTGACCACGTGGGGTCCTACATGAGGAGGGGTGGCCAATGGGGGGGTCCCACGTGAGGAGAGGCGACCACGTGGGGTGGCCACGTGGGTTCCCATGCGAGGAGAGGTGACCATGTGGGGGCCCATGTGAGGAGAGGAGGCCACGTGGGATTCCACGTGAGGTGAGGGTGGCCACATGGGGCGGCCACGTGGGGTCCCACGGCTCGCGTAGGTGACGTTTCCCAGGCATGCTCACCTGACCGGCCCACTCCTGCCAAAGCCCCCACATTCCCCGCCCTGGTTTCCGTGGCCACCTGATAGCCAGCTCCAGGTCAGGTTACAGCGGCTGCTGCGGTGATACCGCAGGTGATGAGGCCGGGGACTGGTGGGAATAACCTGCGGGTTGGCCTGGCCCCGGCAGAAGGGTCCCAGCACCTGCTTCAAGAATGGAGGAGATGCGGGGAGCAGTGAAGGATGGAGTCCCCCGACATGGTGAGTCCAGGTGGGGGGCTCTCCAAGGGCAGCACAGCCCTGGCCGCCCCCAAGAACCCCTCGTCGAGGCCCGCAGCCCGCACTGGCTGCACACTGGAAGGTGCATTTACTTGTCTCTGGAGTCTTCAAAACCGAGATGTGAGAATCCCGGCCGAGCACCGACTGAGCATAGCAGGACCCGGAATGACGGGGGGACACACAGGTGGGGGTTGCCAACGAGACAGGTGGGACAGACAGACAGCAGGCAGGCAGACAGACAGACAGGGAGATGTATGGACAGACAGGCAGTCACAGGCAGGCAGACAGGCAGAGACAGACAGACAGGCAGAGCCAGACAGACAGGCAGAGATAGGCAGACAGACAGACAGACAGACAGGCAAGCAGATGGGCAGGCAGGCAGAAGGGAGCAGCACGGCGTGTCTGCAGACCCCAGGCTCCGCTCTGGGAGAAAGTGGGTCCTGGGTCCTGGCCTGGTCCTGGGTTTGGAGCCGACCTGACTTGTCCTCCGTCCCGTCCCGCCGAGAGTCGCAGGGAACTCCAGGCCCTTTGACCTCTTGGCCACTCCGGGTGGAATTCTCAGGCGGGAACCAGAGCCCAGGTGTGGGGGGGGCGGGAGGGGGCAGGTGCCCCGCCCTCCCCGCCTCCCCGTGGCCGAGGGCTGGTCACTGTCCTAACTAGGTCATGCCCGAGGGAGCCGCCTGAGGCTGGGCCTCGGGGGACGCTGCAGCCTCTGCGGCCGGGGGGTAGCCACCATCGGGAGACACGGGCATTATGTGAGTACCAGGGCCGGAGGGGGTACGGGCGGCCTGTGCCCAGCCAGAGAGTGAGTCATGGGATAGGCCGAGGAGACGGCTGGGCGGCCCGGGTGTCGGTGCTGATGGTGACATCGAAGGCTCCGAGGATGAGCTCTAGGGCCACGGGAACGGGGTTAGTGGCCACACAGCATCCTTGGGGCTGACCATGGGCTCTGCCCTCAGAAACACGGGAGGTTCTGGCCGCCGTTCCTGATGCTCGTGAGGGGCTGGGCCAGGGTCCCTTGTGTGACGAGGACGTTCTTGCTGGGGTGACAGGGACATTTTCCCTGGAGTAACGGGACGTTCCCTGCTCTTCGGGAAAGGAGGTGCAGGAGGAGGTGGAGCCGCATCTCAGAGGCCCTGAAGTCGTCACCATGGGGGAGAGTGACCCTCCTGCTGCGGAAGCCCCCTTCTCCTTCCGGTCACTTTTCGGGCTGGACGATCTGAAGATAGGCCCCGTGGCTGCAGGTAGGCCAGAGCCGGGCCCCGACAACGTGAACAGAGTCCGGGAGGCCCCGGGGTCCCTAGGGCGGGGGCCTAGAGGGGGCTTCCCTGGCTGGCTCCGGGTGGGTCCCTGGGAGAAACCTCTGCTGTGGGTCCCTGTGGGGGCTGTAGCTGCCCCAGGGAGCTGGCGGGCAGGGCCTGGCTAGAGAATCTCCTAGGGCCTCAGGACGTGCCCCCAGAAAACGGGCGCATGGGCCGTCCCGGCGAGCACCCACCCCTCAGTTAGGATCTGAGGTGGGCGGGTGTCCTCCTGGCGGGTGGGAGAGTGCGCTGCTCCGTGACTGGGCCCTGGACACTCAGGATGGCGGAGCCCGGAAGGTCTGTCCACCCAGGGGTCTCCTGGGAAGCCCCCCCCCACCCACTGTCATGGGGAACTGTGGGGTCAGGACCCTGGACTCGTCTGCTGGGCTGGCACGGGGACCTCGCAGAGCCGGTTCTCAGACACCAGAGGGCTGGAGAGGGACAGAGGGGCGGGCACAGAGCCCTGGGCACAGGGCGGGGAGTGAGCCTGAACCCGCCGACCCAAACAAACATTCGAGCAGAAAGGCTGGAGCTGCATTGCCTAGGGGTTCCTTTGCTCTGTTTGTTTCGAGCCTGACGGAGCAGTGGTTAGGGCTGACTCCCAGCTCTGTGCTCAGGGCTGCCTCCTGGTTCTGTGCTCAGGGCTGACTCCTGCCTCTGTGCCCGGGGCTGACTCCTGCCTCTGTGCTCGGGGATCACTCCCGGCTCTGTGCTTGGGGCTCACTCCCGGCTCTGTGCTCAGGGCTGACTCCTGGCTCTGTGCTCAGGGCTGCCTCCTGATTCTGTGTTTAGGGCTGCCTCCCGGCTCTGTGCTCAGGGCTGCCTCCCGGCTCTGTGCTCAGGGCTGACTCCCGGCTCTGTGCTCAGGGCTTACTCCTGTGTCAGTGCTCAGGGATCACTCCTGGCTCTGTGATCAGGGATGACTCCTGGCTCTGTGCTCAGGGCTCACTCCCGACTCTGCTAATCACTGACTTCTGGCTCTGTACTCAGGGTTGACTCCTGGTTCTATGCTCAGGGCTGACTCCTGGCTCTGTGAGCAGTAATCACTCCCCCTAGGGCTTTGGGGACCACAAGGGGTGCCGGGGATGGAACCTGGGTTAGTGGTGTGCAGAGCCCTGCCCACTGAACCACCTCTCTGGCCCCTGGGAGTCTAAATCCCTAGGATGATTTCAGGCTCCAAGCAGAGGTCCGGAAACTGGTGGGGACAGCGCGTGTGCTGCAATGAGCCCAGCCTGGCCTTTCGTGGCTCTGGGACCCCACCCCACTTGTGGGTCTGTTCTCGTCTTCCTGAAGCTCCCCGAGGTGGGCGTTCCTCTGCTCTGATGCCCCCGCGGCCAGGATACACGTGGCCACAGGCCTCGTCCTTGCTGTCCACCCTGCAGAAGCGTGTCTGGGGCCCTCGAGGGGAGCAGGCTGCGCCCCCCTCCCCAGCCCCCTGGCTTGTGCGGGATCACTCTCGCGGCTCCCTCTGGGTAGTGGGAAGGAGCAGATGTGGACAGACCCTTTTCCTGCTGAGTGAAGCAAGCACTTCACTTCAAAAAAACAGTTCAAAAACAAGCGTCACTGTTCACTGCAGTTCCCTGCAGAGGGGCTGCCCCGCCCACCGCGCGCCCGCTTCCCATGCAAGAGCTGTCGGCTGCTCACGCTGCTCTGAAGCTTTTCTCTAAACCTGACAGTGCCCTGCTCCGGGGTCTGGGGAGGCAGGACCGCGGGCAGGGTGCCTGCCTTGCGTGCGGCCACCTGGGCCCAGCCCTCAGCACCCCTCAAGGGCTCCCTGAGACCAGCAGGAGTGATCCTCAGTGGGTGCTGAGCCCCACCAAAACAAAAGCAAAAATCAGTTATCATACTCACCTTCCTGCCGCATCACACAGTGGAGTTTTCTTCCAGGCAAGCAACCTGTGGCTCCTGCCAGATCTGGCCCGAAGGGCTCGTTTTTATTTTTATATATTTTAATTTAATTTTATTATTATTATTATTATTATTATTATTATTTTGCTTTTTGGGTCACACCCGGTGATGCTCAGGGGTTGCTCCTGGCTCTGCACTCAGGAATCACTCCTGGTGGTGCTTGAGGGTCCTGGCACGTCAGGCATTGGGCCCGAGTCAGCCGCATGCAGGCTAACGCCCGCCCGGCTGTGCTGTCTCTCCGGCCCCAGTGTCTGTTTTTATACGTGAAACTTTATTGGAACACGAGGCCCTGGCCACTGACTGCCTGCATGCAGAGGGAACTGCTGCGGCCCCCAGGGCTTAAAACCAGCCCCTGGCACTTAAGGAGGGGCCGCCGGGCCTGGTGTCCTCATCAGCCCCGTTGCAGACTTTCTCTGAGGGCCCCGAGGGACCCCCTCCCGGGCAGGCTGGTTCTGGCCACGGTCAGGCCTTTGAGTACCCGTCTCCAGTGTGACGTAGCAGCGGGCGGCACCTCTCGTGCTGCTGCTTGTCCGTCTGGGAGATGGAGGTGCCCACGCCTCCTCTCCCCTGCAGGGGCTCTGCGTTTCTGTGCACTCGGGGCTGGGCACTTGCTAGGCATTTGGGGTTACCCCCTGATACCACGTGTCCCCAGAATATGCAGGATGTGGCATGAGCGCATCCGCCCCCCCCATTCTCTCTGACTGCAGAGATGGTCCTTACTCAGAGGTGCCCCTCTGAGCCGAGGGATGCATGGGAGCACTGCCCACAGTGGGGGAGCACTGCCCAGGGAGGAGCATGGGAGTGCCTGGGAACACTGATTGTGGCTGCAGAGACTAGAGTGGGGAGAGCCCAAATCTCCCTCCCTTCCTTCCTTCCTTCCTTCCTTCCTTCCTTCCTTCCTTCCTCTCTCCCTCACTCCCTCTCTCCCTTCCTTCCTCCCTCCCTCCCCTCTTTCCTTCCCTCCCTCCCTCCCTTCCTTCTTTTCTTCCCTCCCTACTTCCCTCCTTCCTTCCTTCCTTCCTTCCTTCCTTCCTTCCTTCCTTCCTTCCCTCCTTCCTTCCTTTCTTCCTTCCTTCCTTCCCTCCCTTCCCTCCTCCCTTCCCTCCTCCCTTCCTTCCTTCCTTCCTTCCTTCCCTCCCTCCCTCCCTCCCTCCCTCTCCCCTCCCTCCCTCCCTCCCTCCCTCCCTCCCTTCCTTCCTTCCTTCCTTCCTTCCTTCCTTCCTTCCTTCCTTCCCTCTCTCCCTCCATCCATCCTTCCTTCCTTCCTTCCTTCCTTCTCTCCTTCCCTCTCTCCTTCCCTCCTTCCTTCCTTCCTTCCTTCCTTCCTTCCTTCCTTCCTTCCTTCCCCCTCTCCCTCCCTCCATCTTTCCTTCCTTCCTTCCTTCCTTCCTTCCTTCCTTCCTTCCTTCCCTCTCTCCCTCCCTCCATCTTTCCTTCCTTCCTTCCTTCCTTCCTTCCTTCCTTCCTTCCTTCCCTCCCTCCCTCCCTCCCTCCCTCCCTCCTTCCTTCCCTCCCTCCCTCCCTCCCTCCCTCCCTCCCTCCTTCCTTCCTTCCTTCCTTCCTTCCTTCCTTCCTTCCCTCTCTCCCTCCTTCCTTCCTTCCTTCCTTCCTTCCTTCCTTCCTTCCTTCCCTCCCTCCCCCCCTCCCTCCCTCCCTCCCTCCCTCCCTCCTTCCTTCCTTCCTTCCTTCCTTCCTTCCTTCCTTCCTTCCTTCCTCCCTACTTCCCTCCCTCCCTCTCTCTCCCTGTCTCTTTCTTTCCTTCCTTATTTTTTTCTTGTCTTTTGTTTTTTGGCCACACTGGGCAGTGCTCAGGGTTTATTCCTGGCTCTGTGCTCAGGGATCACTTCGGGATCACATGTGGTGCTGGGCCTGAATGTAGTCGGGTCCTATGCGAGGAAATACCGTAACCCCTGCACAGCCCCTCAGTTCTCGCCCGGCCTCTCACACAGGCCGTGACAGGACAGACCTGCTTTCCCAGGGGACGCACACCCGGACACACCCCAGTGTCACACACACTCACATGCACACATACCCCAGTGCCCACATAACCCAGTGTCACAAACACTCACACGCACACACACGCACACCCCATGCTCACACATCCATACAGACACACCCGTGCCCACACATATGTACAGACACACATGCTCCAGTGCCCACATGCTGCAGGGAGTCACCTTTGGGAGCTGGGGCCCCAGTTGCCCCCCACATGAGTCTCTGAACCCGAGTGGTGTGAGACGGGAGAAATGTCCCTTTGGGAGGTGACAGAGCTGAAATCAGGGTGTAGGCAGGGCCTCTCTGTGGGGCTCTGCGGGTACCCGGCTGGGGGGGTCACCCGCACCCGCCTCCACCTTCCCCTTTCCTCTCTGGGGGCCGTACACCCATCATCACGGCCCCCTCACTTTCTATTCATGGAGGACGTCCGTCTGTCTGTCTGTCAGTCAAGGTCCGGGTGACGTCCAGGCCGGTCCAGACAGCTGGATCTGGGCCGTGTGTGTCCCTGGGGGCCACCCAGCCCCTGAGCCCTGCCTTGACCCTGCGGGCCTGCCCGGCCCTCCCCTCCCTCCCCCAGACGCAGATGCGGTGGCCGCCCAGATCCTGTCTCTGCTCCCCCTGAAATTCTTCCCAGTCCTCGTCATCGGGGTCATTGCGCTGATCCTGGCGCTGGCCATCGGCCTGGGCGGTGAGTGATCCATTATTCAGGAGGCTCTCGGGACCGGCAGGCCCTGAAACTTTGATGAGCGCGATGTGGAGCTCAGCCTTGATTACGGAGGGAGCACTGGGGCCGTGCGGTGTGGCCAGCCCTGGGCCTGGCTGGGGCTTGGTCAGGGGGCCGTGTGCTAAAGATCCGGTCAGCTGCTGAAACCGAGCCCCAGGGCGGGAGCGGGAGACAAGGAGCCATTTGTGGGGCTGGGCAGGTGCGGTGGCTCTGCAGAGAGCCAGCCACCATGTGACGTGCGGGGACAAGCCTCCTTTCTCCCCGTAACACAACCTGGGCAGCCTAGTGCCCGGGGCCAGGGCCAGCGAGAGGGGCCGGCTGGGGGTAGGGAGAGTGGGCGTTTTCCCCGTCCGCCTCACCTTCCGTGCATCTCATTCCCCTGAGTCACGGCTCAGGTCCATGAAGGGGGCAGCAGCCCACGCCCCAGGACCCTGAAACCAGCAAGGAGAGAGACGGGGGGAAGCTTCACTGCGGCTCCAACTCACGCAGACCCAGGGCCGTGGGGGTCTGGGTGCTCCCTGCACCACGCCCTCTGGGTGCCCTGTCACCCCCATGTGGGCCACAGGGGTCACGGAGGTCACGAGGGATAACACGGGGCATCACGGGGGCCATGGGAGGTGATGTCACAGGGTCATGAGGGCCTCAGGAGTGTCATGGCGCCCCATGAGGGCCCTGTGGCAGCTCCCGTGCCCTGTGACCCCGTGACCCCATGACCCTGCCCCCAGTGCACTTCGACTGCTCGGGGAAGTACCGCTGCAGGTCGTCGTTCAGGTGCGTGGAGCTGGCCGCCCGCTGCGACGGCACCTGGGACTGCCGGGACGGGGAGGACGAGTTTCGCTGCGGTGAGTCTCGCGGGGTCCAGGGGTCCCGGGGGGCTGCTGGCCACTGACCCCGACCCCTGGCCACAGTGCGGGTGAGCGGCCGGCACGCAGCGCTGCAGGTGTTCACGGCCGCCGCCTGGAGGACGCTGTGCGCTGATGACTGGAGAGAGCGACACGCGGACCTGGCCTGTGCCCAGCTCGGCTTCCCCAGGTACCACCGCGGGGTCTCCAGCCCCAGGGTCCCCGGGCCCAGCCACTCAGGTCCCTCCACCCACCCCCGGTCTGGGCTCAGCAAGGACAGTAGGGGTGTGTGTGTGTGCGTGTGTGTGTTGGAGATGTGTGTTTGTGTGTGTGCACTATTGTGTATGTGTGGTGTGTGTATTGGATGTGTGTATGTATGTGGTCTGTGAGTGTGTGTGGCATTGTGTATGTGTGGTGTGTATTTGTGTGTATGTGTGTGACAGGTGTGTCTATGTGGTATGTGTATGTGTGTTGGTGTATGTATTGGTGTGTGTGTACCTGCATGGTGTGTGTATGTGTGTGTGTGATGTGTGCATGTCTGTGTGGTGTGTATGTATATGTGTTGTGTGTGTATTGGTGTGTGTATTGGTGTATGTGGTGTGTGTATTGGTGTGTGTTGGTGTGTGTATTGGGGTGTGTGTGGTGTGTATATCTGTATGTTGGTATGTGTATTGGTGTGTATGTATTGGTGTATGTATGTGTGTTGGTGTGTGTGTTGTATGTATGTGTTGGTGTATGTGGGGTGTGTGTATGTGTGTTGGTGTGTGTAGTGTGTGTATGTGTGTTGGTGTGTGTGCACTATTGTGTATGTGTGGTGTGTGTATTGGATGTGTGTATGTATGTGGTCTGTGAGTGTGTATGGTATTGTATATGTGTGGTGTGTGTATATGTGTGTATGTGTGTGACATGTGTGTCTATGTGGTGTGTGTATTGGGGTGTGTTGGTTTGTGTATTGGTGTGTGTGGTGTGTATATCTGTTTGTTGATGTGTGTATTGATGTGTGTGTACTGGTGTGTATGTATGTGTGTTGGTGTGTGTGGTGTATGTATGCGTTGGTATATGTGTGGTGTGTGTATGTGTGTTGGTGTGTGTATTGGGGTGTGTGTGGTGTGTGTATGTGTGTTGGTGTGTGTATTGGGGTGTGTGTGGTGTGTGTATGTGTGTTGGTGTGTGTATTGGGGTGTGTGTGGTGTGTGTATGTGTGTTGGTGTGTCTATTGGGGTGTCTTTATGGTATGTGTGTGGGGGGGTGTCAGGTCTGCTCAGTACACGGCCCTCAAAGCCCCAGATGGGCCGGGGTCCACAGACACCCCCTGGCTGGGTGTTGTGTGGAGGGAGACCCCTGAGGGTGTCAGTGGTGCTGCTCTGTCCGCTGCAGACGTGCCCGTCCCCATCCCTGTCCCTGCTTGCCCCCCGTCTCTGTCCCTGTCCCTGTTCCCTTCCCTGCCCTGTCCCCGTCCTCGTCTCACCAGCCTGCCCCCGTCCCCCCCCCCCCCGCCCTCGTTCCCACCCCGAGAGCTCCAGCTGCCCCTGCCTGCCCAGGCTCCCCGGGGCTCAGAGACAGCACGTCTTTCCCTCTCCCACCCTGCACGGCCGTGTGCTGGGCCAGCCTGCCTGGCGCCCAGGACCGCCCCGTGCCCAGGGCTGTGCGGGGCTGGGGGGCAGGGGTCCGTGGGGCCAAGTGGACGCCCACCTGCTCCCGCCCGCAGCTCGGTGAGCTCGGCGGCTCTCAGGGTGGATGCGCTGGAGGAGCGTTTCCGGGGGGACTTTGCCTCCATCAACCACCTCCTGCCTGATGAAAAGGTCACGGCGCTGCAGCACGCGGTGTACGCCAGGTGGGGGCGCAGCGGCCGGGTCTGTGGGGTGGGAGTGGGGGACGCGTGCCGGACTCCAAGCCCACAAATGGGGCTGGAGGAGGGTGGGAGGTGTGTGTGGTGTGTGGGTTCCGGGAGCAGGCTCAAGAGGGGAGAGAGAGATGGAGAGAGGGAGGGAATGGAGAGAGGGGAGAAGGAGGGAGAGAGGGAGAGGGAGAGAGACGGAGAGGAGAGAGAGAGGAGAGAGAGAGGGCGAGAGAGGGCGAGAGAGAGGGAGAGAGGAGAGAAAGGAGAGAGGGAGAGGGAGAGAGGGAGGGAGAGAGAGGAAGAGAGAGGGAGAGAGAGGGAAAGAGAGGGGGAAAGAGAGGAAAGGAGAGGGAGGAAGAGAGAGAGAAGAAAGAGAGAGGGAGAGGGAGAGAGAGAAGAGAGAAATGTGCTAAGTGCTGAGTCCAGATGCTGGGTACTGGGTGCTGGGTGCCCGTGAGCCTGTGAGCTCATGAGCCCAGGTGCCCTTGTACCTGTGTGCCCGGGTGCCTGAACCCCTGTGCCCGTGTGGCGTGAGCCCTGCCAGGCGTCTCTGTCCCGCAGGGAGGACTGTGCGTCGGGCCGTGTGGTGACCCTGGCGTGTGCAGGTGAGCTTCCCAGAAGGCGTCAGAGCCGAGCCAGAGTGGGGCCAGCTGGCCAGTGGGGTCCCCAGGCACATCTCCATCCCCCCCCACTGTGCCCCAGGCAGCCTCGCCCCTCATTTTGGAGAGAGGGCTCACGGTGTGGAGTGATTCCAACGTCTCCCTCCAGTTCAGACCCTGGGCTCACCGAGGGTGCTCCCAAGGGCCTTGACCTCTCACCTGTGGTTGCTGTGTGCTGTGGGCATGTGTGGGGCCCCTAGTTCACCCTCCCGCAGCCGGTGGGACATGGGGATGGGTGTGTGTATGGGCATGTGTGGGCATGAGTGGGCATGTGTGGGCATGAGTGGGTGTGTGTGGGCATGTGTGGGTATGTGCAGGTGTATGCTGGTGTGTACAAGTGTGTGTGGGCATGTGCTGGAGTGTGCAGGCTTGTGTAGGGCGTGTGAGGGTGTGTGTTGGCATGTGCAGGCATGTGTGAGCGTGTGTATGCTGATGTGTGCGGGCGTGTACAGGCATGTGTGGGCAAGTGCAGGCATGTGCGGGCTAGTGCTAGTGTGTGCAGGCATGTGCGGGCGTGTGTGGGCATGTGCAGGTGTGTGCTGGCATGCATGTGTGTGTGTATGTGTGAGCATGTGCTGGCCTTTGCAGGCGTGTGCTGGCATGCGTGGGTGTGTGCAGGCATGTGTTGGCATGTACAGGCATGTGCTGGTGTGTGTAGGTGTATGCTGGTGTATGTGGGCGTGTGTGGGTATGTGCATATGTGTGTGTGCAAGCATATGCTGGTGTGTCTGGGCATGTGCTGGTGTGTGTAGGCATGTGTGGGTGTATGTGGGTGTGTGGGCATGTGTGGGCATTGCAGGTGTGTGTGGGTGTGTGCAGGCATGTGTGAGCATGTATAGGCTTGTTTTGGCGTGTGCTGGCATGTGTGGTCATGTGTGGGTATGTGTGGATGTGTGTGCAGGTGTGTGTAGGAGTGTGCAGCGTGTGCTGGCGTGTGCAGGTATGTGCGGGCGCCCCAGCTCTCTCTCCCACAGCCTGTGGCCTGAGGCTGGGCCGCGGCCGCATCGTGGGCGGGAACGCGTCCTTGCTGGCACAGTGGCCGTGGCAGGCCAGCCTGCAGTTCCGGGGCCAGCACCTGTGTGGGGGCTCCGTCATCACGCCCTCCTGGGTGGTCACCGCTGCACACTGCGTGTACGAGTGAGTGGGACCGAGGGCGCGGGCTGGCGGGACTCCCCACAGGTTCTGAGTGTGGCAAAGGGCTGGGGGAGGGGGGCGGAGGAGGGTGTGGCGGGGCCTCCCTGGGGACGGGTCACAGGCTGACCAGCGGCGAGGCCTGCCCGGCTGCCGTTCTCCCGCTGAGACTCAGCCCTTGGCCTCGTGGGGGAAGTGGGGGCTGCCACGTGGCCTGTGCTCTCCACCCCCCGGTCACCCCTCCTGCCTCGCCTGTCCCTGGCAGCCTGTATGAGCCCAAGTCCTGGACCGTCCAGGTGGGGCTGGTGTCCCTGGACAGCCCGGCGCCATCCCACCCGGTGGAGAAGATCATCTACCACAGCAAGTACAAGCCCAAGAAGCTTGGCTACGACATCGCGCTCCTCAAGTTGGCCGGGCCCCTGGCCTTCAGCGGTGCGTTGGCCGATGTGGACACGGGCCCGGCTAGCTCAGGGTGTCCGGTTCTGTCCACCTCCTCCAAGGCGGCATCTCCCTCCGTGTTCCCGGGGGTGGGACTGACCCACTCAGGTGGCCCCGGGGCCTCGTGGCCTGCCGGGTGTTGCTGGGTGAAGACCTTCTCAGTCGAGGCGGGTGGACAGGGCGGTGCCTCTCCGGCAGGAGGACACAGAGACGCCCGTTCCCAGAGTGGCTGAGGGCATCTCCAAGGGCCAGGCCTTGTCCATGAGGGGTGTGGAGAGCCCAGAGGAGCCGCCAGGAGGAAGCTGCCAGGGCTGCAGGGCTGACGATCAGGGCACGGGAGCCGGGGATGGCACGGCTGGGCTGCTGGGGCCGGCAATGGGCCACTAGCGAACGGACTTCCAGAGGCCGGTTAGCGCTGCCCTGGACACTGGGAAGGTGACAAGGGCCATCTGGTGGGGGTCACTGAAAGGAGTGTCCCCCCCATGGGTCATGGACCAGAGTGTCCCCCATGGGTCACGGAGCAGAGTGTCCCCCACGGGTCACTGACAGGAATGTCCCTCATGGGTCACTGACCAAAGTGTCCCCCATGGGTCACTAACCGGTCTGTCGACCCTCTGGGTAACACTGACTCACTGCCCAGCCAGCAGGTGTCCGTGCTGTCCCCTAGAAGCCCTAGGATTGAGCGGCAGGGGCAGGGGGTGGACCCTGAGGGGCAGGGGTTGGGAAGGACGGAGCTGTGGTGTAGATGGGAGTTGGGTGGGATGACACCCTCCCGGCCGTGTGTAGCAGGCCCCTCGGCCCCGTGTCGTGACTCAGGGGCTCTGGGCAGGGCCCGTCCTTGGCCATGGGTGCAGCCGGGGGCCAGGGTGCCCCTGACTGCTCCCCCCTACCCCTGATTCCACCCATTCCAGCCATGATCCAGCCCGTGTGCCTGCCCAACGCAGAGGAGGACTTTCCCGAGGGGACGCTATGCTGGACATCGGGCTGGGGGGCCACAGAGGACGGAGGTCAGCTCCCGTGTCCCCCCAGCCCCCGGGTGCAGGTCAGGGTGTTGGACCCACGTGTCCAGGTGGGGCTTCTCCTGGTGCTGGGTGCGAGGGCCTAGTGGCTGGGCCCGTGACAGGGCCAGGAGGCTGCACCCCAGCCTTCAGCATCAGTGCGTGAGGGGCCTGGAGGGGCAGTGGACAGGATCAGGGCCCTGCTTGGCTCCTGCCCTGGTATGGGGGTTTGCAGTCCTGACTCCTGCATCCCCCTCACTCTGAGTCTGTCCCTTGTGAGCCATGAGACAAGCCTTCCTTGTCAGCCCCACGTGCTGTGGGCAGAGTTGGGGGCTCAGTCGGGCCTGGAGTGCACAGATCCAGGGAGCCCCCGCTGGGACGTGCTCGGCTGCCAGCCACGGGGAGGTGGTGCCCTCTGGGGCAGTACAGACGCCCTCTGGCTCTGGGGTAGTGGCCGCGGGCGGCCTTGGGGGGCCTCTGGGCACTGTCTCCAGAGCTGCTTCTCTGGAGCTTTCTAGAAAGTCTGAGTCTGTCTTGTCTAAGTCCGTCTAGAATGTCTCAGAGCCTGTCCATCTGGAGCTTGTCCCTCAGGCTTCTCCAACACGGCCCCCTAAGATGCCCCCTCTGCAAGCCCTCCTCTTATCAGTCACCCCCAGTCTCGTGCCATGACCCCTGAGGCACCTTCCCCCGTACCCAGGCACCCCTGCCTGGCTTCCAGCGTTGCTTCCCCGGCCCCGGGCTGGGCATGGCCCCTGAGCTGGTCCCGGCACCCCCGGCCTGGCAAGAAGGCCCGAGCCCCCGGCAGAGACGTAGCACAGCCACGGGCACCTCCTCACCCCTGTGCTGAGCTCCGGGAACCTCACTTTCCCTCACCCTGGCCCGGGACCCCCTGCTGAGCATGGGAAAGAGTATGGGGTACCCCCCACCCCGCTCACCACAGGGCCCTGCCACTGCCCCTTGCAGGTGACGCGTCCCCCACGCTCCAGCACGCGGCTGTGCCCCTGCTGGCCAACAAGGTGTGCAACCACCGGGACGTGTACGGCGGCATCATCTCGCCGGCCATGCTGTGCGCTGGCTACCTGCAGGGCGGCGTGGACAGCTGCCAGGTGGGCCGGCCGACATGGCCAGAGCAAATACTCAGGGTGTGGGACAAGTTTACCCAAGAT
Organism: Sorex fumeus; assembly: GCF_029834395.1. NCBI lineage: Eukaryota > Metazoa > Chordata > Mammalia > Eulipotyphla > Soricidae > Sorex > Sorex fumeus. The sequence continues at coordinate 5,146,976 of NW_026606098.1, read as the reverse complement.
AGGTCCCCCGGACCCCACCCTGCTGGGCACGCAGCTGGGAGCCCCTGTCCCCGGCGGGAGGCAGGGCCCGGGAGAGCTTTAGGGGTGGCGGGAGTCGGGGGGCTGGAGTGGAGACCCTCTCCCAGGGTGCGAGGCGGGATGTGGGGAGTCAGGGGAAGGGGCAGGGTCCTCCCCACTGTGCCAGTGCTCCTTCCCACCCGCAGGGGGACAGTGGGGGACCCCTGGTGTGCCAGGAGAGGAGAGTATGGAAGCTGGTGGGGGCCACAAGCTTCGGTATCGGCTGTGCCGAGGTGAACAAGCCCGGAGTCTACACCCGCATCACAGCTTTCCTGGACTGGATCCACGAGCAGATGGAGGTGGGCGCCCGCGGGGCGGCAGGCTGGGCTGAGGGGCGCGCGGGATGATGCCCAGCGAGGGCCAGGGACGAGGGCACCTGGAGGGGGTGATGTCGCAGGAGGGGCGGGGCGGGGAGCTCGGCTGGGGAGGGAGTGCCAGATGTGGGTGTAACCGGGGTGCTGGGGGTTGAGGTGGTGCCAGGCCGAGAGTGTCACCTCCCACCTCACTGGCGTTTGGCAAATATTTGCCAGTGTGAGCCCTGCTCTGCCCCAAGGGCCTTCTAGGATTTGCTGGTGGTGGTGCCATCAGTCGCACAGGGAGGGTTGAGGCTCGTTTCTGGGAGTTCCTGCTGCCCCCCCCAATGGCACAGCACCCTGAAAGTCAGACCCTGCCCCCAGGGCTTGGGGCTTGGGGACACTCATGGCTCTCTGGCCACACAGGGAGAGAGTCCCTGTCCTCCATTTGGGGGCCCGGAGGCAGACCCTCTCCCACCCCGGGGCCTCTGACACCCACCTGCGGGTCTCCCAGGAAGACCCCATGGCTCAGGGCCGTGCTCACTCCCTGCGGTCCATCTGTGAGGGCGTCTGGGCCAGAGTTCCACCCTGCGTCAGTTGGGGGCACCCCAGGGTCCCGCCCTGAGTCAGCTCCTGTATGACCAGCCCTGACTGCCCCCTCATTGTCTCCTGCAGTTTAATCTGAATTGTTCTGACTCCTTGGGGGAGGGTCCCCACGGAGCTGTGGATGCAGGTGGCCGTGCAGATGCGTGCGGCCGTGTCTCTTCCCTCGGTGCCCCTCCCGCCACACGCACGCAGGGCACAGAGGCGAGATTCTGGGACCGCACGGATGGGTGCCCAGGGCTGACTCATATCACTCTCCATTCCAGAGGGACCTGAAGACGTGAGGAGGCCTGTTCTGGAGTGCATGAGTTCCTGCACAGCGAGACCCCTGCCTGGGTGGGCTCTCAGTTGCTGCAGCCCCGCAGAACCGAAGGAAGGACTGTCCCCGACATCCCTCCATCCCTCCATCCCTCTATCTCTCTGTCCCTCTGCCCGCTCCGTCCTCCCTGTCCCTCCATCTCCTCTATCTTGAGCTTCCACCAAATCTGACAATGACCTTGAGGCGAACACTCACTAAAGCATCAAGGCAGGAGCACCCCCAGAGTGCTCCCCTTGCTCCTCTGTCTCTCTGTGGGGGTCACTTGCTCTAAGTCGGAAGCCCCGGCCCTGCCAGCATGGTCCGAGGACATAGGCCCTGCGTGATGGCTGGACTCCACACACACGTGGTTCTGTGTGGCTTAGACCATCCCTGCCTGTTCTGCCACTGAGGCAGGGGCAGGGCAACACAGGGTGCCCGAGGCCACACAGCGGGCTCAGGTGTCACCCATGAGACTCCTGGCTGGAATCGGGGTCTCAGCGGGGCTGCTGCGGGGAGCTGGTGCTCCTGGGCCCTGCTTTGGGGGCGGGGGAAGAACCCAGGGTCACCAGAGAGAAGGTCCTGCTGGCACCACCCACAGCGGCCAAGAAACTGACAAGAGAAGGTTTCCGGGACCCTGAGCAGCTGTGGGCAGCCCGGGAAGCCCCTTCCAGCCAGGCTGTGTTCAGACAGCTGCAAAGTCTGGGTGCTGAGGGACCAGGCAGAAGGAAGGCATCGGCCTTGCCCACGGCTGACCAGGTGTGGTCCCAGCACTGCGTCTGTTCCCCCAACACTGCTGAGGGTGGCCCTGAGCAGAGTCAGGAGTAAGCCCTGAGCACACCCCGGTGTGGCCCAGAAGCAAACAGAAGAATCTGTGTGACTGTGGGACCTCCCCGCCCAGGGTGCTGTGGCTCAAGCCCAGGCACTGTGAGCCCGCCCAAGTACAGCTGGGTCTGACCCTTATGGCCTCTGAGCACCCATCACTGTGGGGAGCACTCCACACGCAGAGATCTAAAAAGATGATGGGAAAGTGTAGGATGGGACTGACTGTGTCCAGGCCACTGAGGCACTGCTGTCTGCTTTCCAACGGGAGACTGACACCCATGGATAATGACTCCTCTGGGGGCTGCCTCCCTCGGGCACTTCCTGGAGGAGAGCATGTGGCCTGTCACTGTCACGAAGACTAGCAGAGCTGCATGGGTGGGACAAGACTCAGGTATGGGCATAGCGACCCTGCTGTTGGTGTCTGTGATTCTGGCGCCTGTGGTCCTGGCATCCTCGGCCATTGTTACTGTGGTCCTGGCACCCGTGGCTGTGGTGTCCATGGTCCAAGCATCCATGACTTGGTGTCCATGGCCCTGGCATCCATGGCTGTGGTGCCTGTGGCCCTGGAGTCCGTGGCCCTGGTGTTCGTGGTTCTGGCATTAGCTATGTGCATTCCCCACACAAAGATGCCCGCACGCTTTGGGCCCTGAGCCAGGAGTCTCCAGTGAGACTGAATCCCCTCACAGACAACCCGGGTGGTCCCAAGGCTGCTCGAACAGGGGGGCAGGAGGAACAGATGGGCCGGGGAGAGCCGCCCCAGGATGCTGGTCTGGGTGTGGAGGGCTAGTCTTGGCGCATCACCATGTGTGTCCAGACAAAGGCTCCGGTGTCGTCCCCAGTTAGGGGTTTGGGGCCATGAAGGGAGGTCTGGGGACTCCTCACCCTTCTAAGGTCGGTGCCTGGTTCACTTTCGGGGGCCCCAAATAGTGCGAGTATGTCCGGGAGCTGGAGGTCAGGAGAGGAAATTCATCATCTCTCCAAGTCTTGGGGGCCTGGAAGTTGGGGATCTGCAATTGTCCTTTCCGTGTCGAGTGGCCAGCAGGGTGGGTCTGGCCTAGAGTGGGGCCTGGCCAACTGTCAGGGTCTGCACTGCAGGGTTAGGATTTGCACAGGGGCTGTGCGGGGGTCCTGCCCTTGGGAAGGAACCATCTCCGGTGGGCTGCGGCCCAGAGACTCCCCAGCAGGGAGAGAACCTGGCGACGAGAGGAGGGCAGGGGGAGGAGTCTGCAGGTGCCCCCCCGCCGTGTCCGGAGAGACCCCCTCTAGACGATCTACCAGGAAGGCCTGGCCTGGGGGGTGGGAGCACAGGACTGGGGCAAAAACACTTCCTAACCCTCAGCACCCCCTTCCCCCCAGGGCTGGGAGAACCACAGCAGGGAATGTGGCTCGGAGCTGTTCTGACAGCCGCGGTTTTAGAACCGTCCACACTGGGTCTGTGTGTGTCAAATAGGAGCCTGGGATGGCGGGAGACTCCCACAGAAAGGGGGCGGGGGGTGTCATCAACTTCATGCTTCTCTTGGGAGCGTTTTGCCGAACAGAGCTCAAGTTGTCACAGCTGGGCCACGGGCCACGTGAGGCTAAAGCCAGGCTACTCTGTCTTGCTTCACTCTGAGTATGTGTGTGTGTGAGTGTGTGTGTGTGTGTATGTGTGTGTGTGTACGCATTTGTATGCATGTCATATGTATCTGTGTGAAGAGTGTGGGTATTACGTACTGTGTGTGTGCTTGTGTGTCTGTGCTGTGTGTCTGCCTGTCTGTCTATTCTCTGTGTGTGTCTGTGGTGTGTATCCATCTGTGTCTGCATGTCCTGAGAGTGTGTGTCTGTCTGTGTTTGTATGTTTTGAGCATGTCTGTGTTCGTCTGTTCTGCGTCTGTGTGTCTGTGTGTCCGTGCCTGTGTGTGTATCTGTGTGTGTCTGTGTGTCTGTGCCTGTGTGTGTGGGTGTGTATCCATGTGTCCGTGTGTCCGTGCCTGTGTGTGTGGTTGTGGGATGTCCTTAGCTCTAAGCAGTGTCTGGGATGTGTGCGTACCCTCCGTGACCCACATGGCCCCCCTTGCCTCTCCATCACACCCCCACCCACCTCCAGCGGCCCCGGCAGCCCTCTCTAGCAGCACGTCTCAAGTGGGCGTGGGGAAGGAAGCAGGCACTGTGCCTGTTTGTCCTGGGTCAATGCCCTGGTGTGGCCTCAGATGACCCCAGGGGCACGACTGGGCTGCCCAGAGGTCCCCGCTGCCCTGCAGAATGAACTCAACATCCAGTCAGGTGTGGCCATGGGAGCCAGCAGCGGGGCGGGGGTACTCGGGGGGAGGTACTCTGAGCCGCCTTCTGAACCCCTCCCCACTGGGTCCTTGCATGGCTCTGCCCTGGCTGACCTGTGTCTTTTGTCGCTGCCTCAAGCTGGTCCCTGGCCTCACCACGCCCTGGTCCAGAAGACTCTGCCCACGGCCGCCCTCATGCTGAGTGCTCCCCCAGTGGGGTCTGTGTCTGGGCATCTCTCTCTGGGCTCTCGCTCCATCCCAAGGATGTCCCTGCTCCAGTTCCTCCCTGTCTTGGCCACTGCAGCTCATTCTACTTTGCCTTTGCAAGATCATTTCACTCTTCTGTACCTATTTGATTAAAAAATATTGTTTATTTATTTAGTCATTTTGGGTCACACCCAGCGATGCTCAGGGCTTCCTCAGGAATGACTCCTGGTGGTGCTCAGGGACCATATGGGGATCAAACCTGGGTCGGCCACGTGCAAGAAAAACGCCCTCCAGTTTCCTTGATATAAATTTTAAAATAAGTTTGTCTGTGCATAAAAATAGACCTTACTGGATTTCCATAGGGATTGCATAGCCTAAGAGACCAATTTCAAAGGAACAGAAGCTACTGCTCTGCTGAGCCGTCCAACCCATAAACAGATTAGCTAGATATTTTGTGGTTTCCTTCATCAGAATTTGAAATGTCTGATACACAAATCTTGTAGCTAGGTAAACTCTGTTTGGGGGTGATTTTCTTCTCAGCTTCTGTGTGTTTGTCCAGAGTTTTCAGAGTACAGAACACATTTAAATTTTTTTTTTCTTTTTTAGGTCACACCCGGCAATGCTCAGGGGTTACTCCTGACTCTGCACTCAGGAATTACTCCTGGTAGTGCTCAGGGACCATATGGGATGCTGGGAATTGAACCCGGGTTGGCCGTGTGCAAGGCAAACGACCTACCTGCTGTACTATTGCTCCAGCCCCAGAACTCATTTTTTTTATTTTTGGATCACACCCGGCGATGCTCAGGGGTTACTCCTGGCTCTGCACTCAGGAATGATTCCTGGCGGTGCTCAGGGGACCATATGGAATGCTGGGAATTGAACCCATGTTGGCCATGTTGGCTGCGTGTAAGGCAAACACCCTACCTGCTATGCAGTTCTCCAGCCCCAGAACTCATTTTTATGTGCTGGTTTTGTACCTCATGGCTTTGCAGAATTCTTTTATTATTTCCGAGAGTTCCTTTTGAAGATCCTTGGGTTTGTATTAAGTCTGGCACTAGCTGGTGGGGCTTGTGGACACCCTCTTCAGGCTGAGGTGATGGCCAAGACTGCTGGTTTGCCTTTCTTCCCCATGAATTGTATTGGATTTCTATCAAAGCTCAGTGGCTCATGGGAGTTTTCTTCTCTGACCTATTGAAACAGTGCATTGCATATGGGCCAGCAGGTATGGAACAGTCCTATCTGCCAGAGCGTAAATTCCTCTTTATATTATTGAATTGGGTTTTGTAGCACCTTTGTTGACAAAGTTTGCATCTAAGTTCATGAGAAACATTGGCCTATAGCTTTCTTTCTGTTCAATTTCTCTGGATTTGGGTCCAGGAAGTGCTAGTTTCATAAAAAAAAAAAAGCTGGGAAGATTCATTTGATTCTCCTATTTGGGGGAAGAGATTGTGCAAATTTGGCATAAATTCTTGGAAAAATGGTTGGCTTTGTTGAGATTCCAAGTTAAGAGTTTCACTTATTTAGAGGACCATTCAGATTTTTAATTCCATGTTAGTTGAGTTTTGATAGCTCACATGTTTTGAGAAATTAGTTGATTTCTTCTGTAAGGTTAAGGAGTTTAAGTTATTTTTACAGTATTTCTTTACCAGTCTCTGAACGGCTGAAGGGTCTGTAGTGATGATTTCTGTGCCATTAATGTTGGTATTTATGTTTTCTTTAGAAAAGTTTTATAGGTATGCTAATTTTATTAATAGGTCTATAGAATTAGCTTTTTGTTCCATTAATTCGCTGTTTTCCTATATTTAGTATCAATGATTTCTTTCTTCTTCCTGAGGATTCATCTTTCTCTTATGTTTCTAGTTTATTTTCAAGGCAGGAGCTTCGGTGTTTGATGTGAGGCCCTTCTTCAAGTTAATGACAAAATTTCCCTCATGCTTACTTTGGCTCAGAGGGTCCCAAGCATATGGCCTGCTGTCTCTTTATGGGAAACTGTCATCCAGCAGCACTTGTCCCAAATCTACATTCTTTTCGTGAAGAAACAGAAAACAACAGCTCCCAAGGCCACTGGTGCCCGTGGGGCCTGGGGTGGGTCATTCCAGTGCCCCTGGGGGTGAGTTCCACCTACTCCTGGAAGGCAGCTTTGGCAGGGCCCCACCCATCCCGATATATCAGGTACCCATTTCTTCTTTCTTTCTTTCTTTCTTTCTTTCTTTCTTTCTTTCTTTCTTTTGTGATGTACTCTAGCTTTTTTTCTTTTCCCATTGAATCATTGAATTTCATGTTTGAGTTTCAATCACACAATTATCAAACACCCATCCCTTCACCAGTGCATATTTCCTACCACCAATCTCCCCACTATACCCCCCCCCCCCTTACCAACCCTCCCCCTGCCTCCACGGCAGACAATTTCCTGCATACTCTCTCTCTACTTTTGGGCATTATGGTTTGCAATACAGATACTGAGAGGCCATCATGTTTGGTCCTTTATCTACTTTCACCACACATGTCCCATCTCGAGCGAGCCCCCAACCATCATTGACTTAGTGATCCCTTCTCTATTCCAGCTGACTTTCCCCCCAGCTCATGAGACAGGCTACCAACCATGGGGTAATATTCCTGGCCCTTGTGTCTACTGTCCTTAGGTGTCAGTCTCATATTATGTTATTTTATATTCCACAAATGAGTGCAGTCATTCTACATCTGCCCCTCTCTTTCTGACTCATTTCACTCAGCATGATACTCTTCATATCCATCCACTTCCACTTATAAGCAAATTTCATGACTTCGTCTCTCCTAACAGCTGCGTAGTATTCCACTGTGCAGATGTGTCAGGTACCCATTTCCATCTAGTTCTACTGGACACTTTCTTTTAAAACTTCCCTGTGACCTGTGGCTTCTTTTAAAACGGGTCACTAAGTTGCAGTGTGTGAGAGACTTCCCCGGGGTCAGGGGTCGTTTCTCCTCTGACCCGTGGCTGTCTTTCAGACTCATTGAGGCTTACTGATGACCCAGCAGTGCCTGAGCTGGGTCCGGGTGAAGTGGCCATCCTGTGGGTGTGTCCCACATTGCTTCCTGCAGCAGAGGTGTCAGGTGCAGTCATGGCTGTGTCTCTTCCACCTCTAGCAGTTTCCATCTCATCCGTTCCTGGGTTCTGTTGTTTGGCCAGGACTCGTAGCTTTGAACAATTTTGATGTGAATTAATATTTTGGAAGCTACTGAGCTCACACAGGCCACGTCTTTAACTCCGAGCCACGTTCAACTACTGCACCCCATCAGCCTCCCAGCGGACGTGGAGGGAAGGGCCGGGAAATCTCTGGCACTGGTGTCGGCCTGGTGGTAGACCCTTCTCCTGGCCACTGCCTGTGGAACAGGAAGACCAGGTTGCACACGGCAGCCCCTTGGTGGGGTGGGGCTGTGGAAAGGATGGCTATGGGCACATCGGGGGACTGGCCAGAAGCACCGGGCTGTGGGGGCTCCCCACTGTGTCCTTCTTCCCCCATGAAGACATCCTGCAGAAAAGCCAAGGACGTGGAGGTGCTGGGATCCTGTGGGATGGCCTCTCAGGGTGTGGCTGGCATGTGCCAGGGACACCTCCAGGCTGCCTCAGTGGGGCTTGGTGACAAGGGAGAAACACTGGCCTGTGACTGACAAGGACTATGACTGCACCGACCCGAGTTCAGGTCACCTTCCTCCCCCTGCGTCCTTGTCACCTGCCTGGGCCACATATGTGTGGTGCTGGGGGAGAGATCAGTCGGGGGGCGGGGGACGCTTCCCCATCGGACTTTGAAAAACTTCCAGTAGCGACTCTAGTGGGACAGGAATGTTCACATGTGTGAGACATAGAGTGGGGACCCCAACAGCTACTAACTCATAGAAAGGGAACCCCAATAACACCTCATGGTAAGAATAGGAAAGCTGACTCAAAGAGCCCCAAGAACTCACTCCAAGGGTGGGAATTCCAGAGACAACTCCGAGAGAGGGAACCCTCAAGAGCTGGGTCAATGGGAGAGCCCTAACAATTACCTTGCAGGGAATCCTAATAGTTACCTCAGAGGGGGAACCCCAAAAGTTACCTCAGAAAGAGAACCCCAACAATTACCTCAGAAAGGGAACCCCCAACAGTGACCTCAGATCCCAATAGCTAAGAGGGGAAACCCCAAAAGTTATCTCAAAGGGAACCCCAATAGTTACCTCAGTGAGGGAACCCCAAAAGTGACCTCAGACCCCCAACAGTGACCTCTGAGAGGGAACCCCAACAGTTACCTCAGGAAGGCAACTTCAACAATTACCTCAGAAAAGGAGCCCCAACTGTTACCTTAGAGAGGGAACCCCAACAGTGACCTCTAGAGGGAACCCCAACAGTTACCTCAGAAAGGGAGCCCCAATTGTTACCTCAGAGAGAGAACCCCAATAGTGACCTCAGAGAGGGAACCCCATCAGCAACTAACTCAGAGAGGGAACCCCAACAGTAACCTCACAGAGGGATCCCCACAGGTGCTCATAGAGGGGAAACCCAGTAATTAGTTGAGTGGGGGACTGCAATGTCAACTATCTGGCCTTGCCCTGCAGTGGACACTGCCCAAGAGGGCACACGCACCAGTCAGGAATCCCCCCAAGGTTAAGCTTCATCCCAGACCCACCCGGAGTCCTTGTGTTTGAAGAGAGGTAAGGACCCTGGAGTGAAAATCAGGACAAACAACCTGGAGCTCAAACCAGCCCAATGGCCGTGACCTTTGAGGCTCGAACACATCTACGTGAGATGCAGAATTCCAGGCCCAGGTCATGGCTGAGCCCTGGGGTGGAGGGGTTCAAGGACCATTCCCTGCCAGAGAAGGGCATGGGCACACCCAGCACTCCCCTGGGCAGTAACACAGCAACAGACTTCTGGGGATTGCATTTATTTATTTTTTATTTTTTAAAAGACTATTTATTTATTTTGGTTCTTTTTTGCTCACACCCGGTGATGCTCAGGGGTTACTCCTGGCTCTACACTCAGGAATTACCTCTGCTGGTGCTCGGGGGACCATATGGGATGCCAGGGATCAAACCCAGTTGATAGTGTGCAAGGCAAACGCCTTCCCCGCTGTGCTATCACTCTGACCCCCGGGGGTTGCATTTAAGCTGATGCTGCGTGAGGGCGCTCTGCTTCACAGTGCCTCTTCTTCATCCCAGGACTCCCGGGCCATGTGCTCGCAATTGTGCTCGCTCTGTGTTTAGGATCTCTCATCAGCACCTCTCCGCTCCCCTCAAATAAACGTCTCACTCTACTGTTTGTCTGCTTCCTAAAGTTCTCTTCTGTGAGGGCAGGAGACAGGCCTGAGCGGAGGCCCTGGGTGGCCTGAGCTGCTCCCCGCTTTCCTGATTGCTCGCTCCAGCTGGGCCCACCACCGCGCCCTGGAAAACTGGGGACTAGATCCTGCGTGGGGAGGACCAAGGGACTCAGGCGCAGCTTGACGGCGGCCGGGCACACTCAAAGACGCCCCACACGGTGCCACTGAGGCTCTCCCAGTCACGAGGAGTCGGGGGAGAGGCAGTTCCTCTTGCCCTCCCTGGAAGTCACCTGTGCCCCTTGGTCCTGAGAACGTGGCCCCTCTGGCGGGGCTCCTGCTTTTGTGTTCTAAAGGAGCCGTGGTGGGCCCTGGAGAGACCCCCTGTGTGTTCTGAGGCCTGGGGACAACCCCTCAGGGCTTCTATTCGGCACTTCAAGACCCCCAGCTTGTCATGCCCCGACTTCTCTTGGGCACACAATAAGGCAGGGCTGTAGTTTCTGCCCTTCGCTCCTTTGGTTCGTGGATATTGGAGACTATTTCCCTGGCTGCTAAGTGAGGGTACAAACCCTCCTTATAATAATCGTTATTATTAACCTTCCTTATGATAATCATTGTTATTATTCTACCTGCACCCAGCAGTTCAATATTCACACCCTGGCGACAAGACCAGGTGTGTGTGCTTTGCACCACGTGGCAGGCCACTCCTGGTGGGCCTGAGGGACTCCTGTGGCCCAGCGCTGGCCCAAGGTTCAGGGGTTGGGAAGCAGAGGGACCTCAGGCAGGCCAGGGGGTGGGAACGGCACCTCCGCTTCAGGAGACTGCAGTGCTCGAGCCCATGAGCCCTCTCCTCTCCTCTCCTCTCCTCTCCTCTCCTCTCCTCTCCTCTCCTCTCCTCTCCTCTCCTCTCCTCTCCTCTCCTCTCCTCTCCTCCCCTCCCCTCCCCTCTCCTCCCCACCCCTCCCCTCCCCTCCCCTCCTCTCTTCTCCTCGGTGGTACGGGGCCACCCACTCTCACCTCAGCTGCACCCATGTGAGAAACAAAACCTGAGGCTGCAGCCTGTGGCATCCAGGAGGAAGCCAAAGGCCTGTGTGTGTGGGGACAGGTGTGGCCACAGGTGGAGGTGGGGAGTCCAGCCTCTGTGTGAGGGGGAGGCTAGGGTCCCGAGGAGGCAAGGAAGGGGATCTTGGTCTGGGGGTGCTGCTTCGGATGGGGCCCAGAGGCCATGACTCCACGCACTCTGGAGACCTGGGGGCAGAGCTCGGCATAGCTGGCCTTGAGGCGGAGGGTGCTGCCCAGGCCTCATGCTGGACCCAGACCCAGCAGCCTCCCGGGCTCTGGTCAGCACAAGCTACGCTGGTGTCAGGGATCTCTGGGGTGGTCCGATGGTGTGTGTGTGTGCCGGGTGCTGGAATCTAAGAGATTATGGGCAGCTCACGACCCTCCCCACAGAGTGTTTGCCTTCAGGGAAGGTTCAGGAAAGCGGGTCATGGGGCAGTGCGTCAGCGGGCCTGGCCATGGGCACCGTCCAACTTGGCCAAACACGCTCCTGACAGGCACCTGACTCATGGGGGCGGGCGGGGACAGCAGCACCTCGACAGCTCGTGTTTTAAAATTTCCTTTAATTTTAGTGTGTGAATGTGAGAGTGTGTGAATGTGTGTGAGTGTGTGTGTGTGTGTGTGTGTGTGTGTGTGTGTGTGTGTGTGTGTGTGTTTGGGTCATGCCTGATTTGCTCAGGGTTTACTCCTTGCTCTGTGCTCAGGGATCACTCCTGGCAGGTCTTGGGCTGAAATCACTCCCTTCCTTCTGCGGGACCCCTGGACACCGGACACTGTGTTTGGTCCAGATGTATCCTCTGTCGCTGGGGTCCAAGGGGGTTCAAGTGGCCGAGTGGCAGCCACCAGGAGATGCAGGTGGAAGAGCAGTGACTTCCGGGCCTGTATTTCCTCGCACTGCACTGTGCTGTGGGCACTCTAAGAGGGTCTTTCCAGGCTGTCAGGTAGAGGGAGGGGCCCCCATTCCCTGGCTCTGGTTCTTGATACTCTGGTGTTTGCGGGGTTGGTCTTTGTCCTTGTGACTCACTTCTCTGTGTGATTCCTCCAGTTCAACCCAAATTACCTGACTGCAAGATCCCACCCGCTCTCTCAGACCACAGAGACCCCGCAGGATGCAGGATGCCCACCTGCCCAGAGCAGCATGCAGACCCATGTGGCCCTTCGTGACCCCAGGCGTGGGCTGGAGAGATGCTTCCCAGCTGCAGCCCCTGGTTCAAACCCAGCACCCCACGAGGGCACATTCGGTCTCCAGGGAACCAGGAGGAACAGCTGCCGCTGAGCGCAGGGCTGGAGTGACCCTGCCATACCCGGGGAGGGGCACGTGTGTGTGTGTGTGTGTGTGTGTGTGTGTGACACAGCATGGTTTTTAATGAAACTTATTTAGAAAGATGTGAGGCAAAGCGAAAGAGGGGAAAGGCGTTCCTGAGAGAATACGAGCGGCAAAGAAACAGACGGGCAAGTCAAGTGCGTGTCCAAGGGGACCCGGGCTTGAGGAGCCAACCCTGAGCGGTGTCTGTCACATGCACAGTTCCCAGGACACACACACGGACAAAGAGGCTCATGACTGAGTTTTAGTCATAAATGTTCTAACACCCGCCCCTCCACCAGCGTACATTTCCCGCCACCAGTGTCCCCAGGTTCCTTCCGGCCCCCGCCCCCAGCCAGCCCTCCTCTGTGGCAGGCACGTTCTCTTTCTCTCTTTCCTTTGAGGACTGTCGTTGTACTACAGGTGCTAAAAGGTATGGCCCTTCCTCCTGTCAGCACCCGGTTCTGTCCAGAGTGACCATTTCCAGCTCTCGTCTTAGTGGTCCCTTCTCTGTCCTTTCTGCCCTCCCCCGCCCCGTGATACTTTTTTTTTCTTTTTGGGTCACACCCGGTGATGCTCAGGGGTTACTCCTGGTTCATGCACTCAGGAATTACTCCTGGCGGTGCTCAGGGGACCATATGGGATGCTGGGAATCGAACCTAGGTCAACTGAGTGCAAGGCAAGTGCCCTACCCGCTGTACTATTGCTCCAGCCCCTCCCTGTGGTACTTTTAAAGGAAATTACATGTTCTGAATTTTGCTTTAAAAACAGAACAGCTTTTGAAAACACCATTATTCGAGCCCCATTTTGGGATCATTTTCAGGGATCAAATGTTTGTGCATCAATCAGTGCTGTTACTATTAATGAATATTGTGAAAATGTTAGGGCTGGAGCAATAGCATAGTGGGTAGGGCATTTGCCTTGCAAGCGGCCAACATGGCCAACCCGAGTTCTATTCCTCCGCCCCTCTTGGAGAGCCCAGCAAGCTACCGAGAGTATCTCACCCGCACGGCAAAGCCTGGCAAGCTACCCGTGACGTATTTGATATGCCAAACACAGTAACAAGTGTCACAATGGAGATGTTACTGGGCCTGCTGGAGCAAATTGATGAACAACGGGAGGACAGTGACAGTGACAGTGACAATGTTTCTGGACATCACTGTAAAACCTCCGTTGTGAGAAAGAGACACACGTTCACAGTTTGCTAAAGGGTGATACTAGGAATATCCATTAGGAGTTTCCAGATAGGACTAGAAATACAGTGTCACTTTTGTTCAAGACCCTTGTCGGAGCCAGCGGAAAGTAGGTGAGGGACACAGCCAGCTGGCTGGGGAGAGTGTGAGAGACATGGCTGGCCCGGCTTGGTGAGCTCACTCTCAACCCCAGCACAGTGCTGCAGGGTACCGCGGGTGGGGAGAGGGGGTGTCGGCTGGACAGAACCAATCCCATCATCACAGCAGAGAGAAAGGCCCAGTGGTGTGGGAGGGGAAGGAGTCAGGACCCGGGCTGGAATGACCCTAGGGTTTGAGACCCCGGGAAACTGATCCCAGGGGTGGGAGAGGGCCGGGGCCCAGGCAGGGTGGGTGGCGATGCTCTCAATGCATGGGATGTGTGTGGGGGGAACTCAGCGTTCCAAAGGTCATGTGAGCGCATCCGTGTAGGAGGGCGTGTCTGCACAGGTGAGTGCATCCGTGTAGTGGCCATGAGGGGGCCGCACCTGAGCCACTGTCCGCCCCACCCCGGATTCTGGCTTCCTCTGTCGAAGGGCCCGGCGGAGGCCGCCAAGCTCCGAGGCTCATCCTCACCCTCCATTCCTTGTTTTCCATCTTGCTCCATTTTGAGATTATTTATTCATTTTCATGAAGTCATTTATTTTACCTTCTGTGGTGTGTGATCTACTTTATCCACTGCACACGGTCCGCTTCAGTTCTTTCTTTTCTTTTTTTTCCCCTAATTTTTTAAAAATTGAATCACCATGAGCTACAATTACAAAACTTTCATGATTGAGTTTGTCATACAATGATTGAACACACGTCCCCCCACCAGTGCACATTCCCCACTACCAATGTCCCCAGTATTAACCCCCCCCCCCCACTTTCCAGCCCTCCCTCTGCCTCCATAACAGACAATTTCCCCCACACTCTCTTTCTACTTTTGGGCATTATGGTCTGCGATACAGAAACTGAGAGGCCGTCACGTTTGGTCCTTTATCTACTCTCAGCACTCATCTCCCACCCCGAGCGATCCCTCCAACCATCATTGACTTAGTGATCCCTTCTCTATCCCAGCTGCCTTCTCGCCCAGCTCATGAGGCAGCTTCCAACCATGAGGCAATATTCCTGGCCCTTGTGTCTACTGTCCTTCCCTCCCTCCCTCCCTCCCTCCCTCCCTTCCTTCCTTCCTTCCTTCCTTCCTTCCTTCCTTCCTTCCTTTCTTCCTTCCTTCTTTTCTCTCTCTCCTCCCTCCCTCCCTCCCTCCCTCCCTCCTTCCTTCCTTCCTTCCTTCCTTCCTTCCTTCCTTCTTTTCTCTCTCTCTCCTCCCTCCCTCTCTCCCTTCCTTCCTTCCCTCCTTCCTCCCTCCTCCCCTTCCTTCCTTCCTTCCTTCCTTCCTTCCTTCCTTCCTTCCTTCCTTCCTTCCTTCCTCCCTTCCTTCCTTTCTTCTTTCCTCCCTCTCTCCTCCCTCCCTTCCTTCTTTCCCTCCTTCCTCCCTCCTCCCCTTCCTTCCTTCCTTCCTTCCTTCCTTCCTTCCTTCCTTCCTTCTTCCCTCCCTCCCTCCCTTTTCCTCCTTCCCTCCCTCTCTTCCTCCCTCCCTCCCTCCCTCCCTCCTTCCTTCCTTCCTTCCTTCCTTCCTTCCTTCCTTCCTTCCTTTCTTCCTTCCTTCTTTTCTCTCTCTCTCTCCTCCTCCCTCCCTCCCTCCCTCCTTCCTTCCTTCCTTCCTTCCTTCCTTCCTTCCTTCCTTCCTTCCTTCTTTTCTCTCTCTCTCCTCCCTCCCTCTCTCCCTTCCTTCCTTTCCTCCTTCCTCCCTCCTCCCCTTCCTTCCTTCCTTCCTTCCTTCCTCCCTCCCTCCCTCCCTCCCTCCCTCCCTCCTTCCTTCATCCCTCCCTCCCTCCTCCTTCCTTCATCCCTCCCTCCTTCCTTCCTTCCTTCCTTCCTTCCTTCCTTCCTTCCTCCCTTCCTTCCTTTCTTCTTTCCTCCCTCTCTCCTCCCTCCCTTCCTTTCTTCCCTCCTTCCTCCCTCCTCCCCTTCCTTCCTTCCTTCCTTCCTTCCTTCCTTCCTTCCTTCCTTCCTTCCTTCTTTCCTCCCTCCCTCCCTCCTTCCCTCCCTTCTTTCCTTCCCTCCCTCCCTCCCTCCCTCCCTCCCTCCTCCCCCCTCCCTTCCTCTCTCCCTCCCTCCTTCCTTTCCTTCTCTCCCTCCCTCCTTCCCTGCCTCCCCACCCACCCTCTAGCAGAGTGAGGCGCAGGTGGGTGCTGGTTCCCAGATGCCCATGGATGCGCGAGGGCCCGCTCTTCGTGTCCGTGAGTTCCCTGTGCAGGGTGCTGGGGATGCGGGCGTGGTCCAGCACGCATGCAGTGGATGCCTGCCCCATCTGGCTGGGTTCCTACACTGCAGTGATGGGGAAACTGAAGCCCCGTGGGCTTGGAGAGGGGACGATCCACGGCAGGGTCAGCGTTCCCCCACTGGGGCCCCTCTCAGGCCACACTGGGTGGGGAGCAGGAGAGTGGTCTGGGATGGAGTGGGGGTGGTGCCAGCTCCCGGGGGCGGTGGGTGGCGGAAGGCAGGCCGAGTCACCATGAATCACGGCTTGTTGACTCTGGAGATAGTCCGGTCCAGCGCCCGCATCTGTGTATCAGCGGCCGGGACCCTCCCTGGGCAAATCTTGGGGGCAAACAGGCTGGGATAAGAGGGGACAAAAGCCGGGCCAGGCCCAGGCCCGCATCCTGCCACAGAAGGCCCCGCCATGCAGCCCAAGGCGACGTGCGTCCTGCTCCTGCTCCTTGCGCTGGCCCTCGGCACCTGGGCCCAGGGCTCTGGTGGTAAGATGAGCCCCGGGCGGGTGGTGCTGGACGGCAGGGGCAGGGCTCGGGTCCTGTGGGGCTCTGCTCGCTGCTGCCCCTGACTGCCCTGGCCCCCGGGTGGGCCCCCTCACTGCAAGTGTCCAGGGGTTTCCCTGTGGGGCACTTCCCTGAGCTGTCACCCCTCCCCCTGGTACCCCGGGCCCCAAGCGGGGAACAGACCCGGCCGAGTCCTGGGCGTCTTCCCAGCCCCGAGACCAAGCAAGCACCCAGCGGGGGCAGCCGGGCAGGGTCAGGGCTGGGAGGGACGCCCAGAGAAGGACTCCTGCGGACAGAGTGGCCTGATGCCCCTGCCCCAGCCCCACCAGCCAGGCCATGGGGCAGCCACCAGTCACTCACTCCGGCCATAATATCCCCATCTGGTCAGTCTCCCCAGCCCTCTCTGTCCCCACCTGGTCAGTCTCCCCGAATGTCCCCATTTGGTCAGTCTCCCTGAATGTCCCCACCTGGTCAGTTTCCCTGGCCCTCTGGGTGAAGACTTTGTCTTTCCCTCTGTCTACACAGTCCGTGAAAGGAACCATCTAGAAGACCCTGATGACCAGGCCCCAGTGGAGTCTACTTCCTCTTAATCTTTTTTGCCTGGGCAGTGCACCCTGTCGTCCTGGTAGTGGCCATGTCCCACCCCCGCCACCCCCGTTCCCTCCAGAGGCTTCTTGTCGGCCCTGAGCCTGCTGATTGCCCTGACGCCCAGCGGGAGAGGCCAGGCCGGGGTGGGGGCCTTTGAGCAGTGCAGGGGGAGCTGCCCCGCCACACCCAACTGACTGGGGCCAGTTCCTGCTGTCCCGGGAGGCGGGCACACGTCTCAGTGCTGGGCAGGGGTCAGGGACGAACCCGGGTGGCTGCATCCCGGGGGGTTGGGACTGACGGGGTGCCTGCCTCTCTCTCCCTCTCTTCCTCTTGCTCCCTCTCTCTCCCTCCCCTCTCTCTCCCTCCCTCTCTCTCCCTCCCTCTCTCTCCTCCCTCCTCTCTCTCCCTCCCTCTCTCTCCTCTCCCTCTCTCTCTCCCTTTTCTTCTCCCCCTCTCTCTCTTCTCTTTCTCCCTCTCCCTCCCTCTCTCTTTCTCTCTCTCCCTCTCTTTCTGTCCCCCGCCATCATCTGCTCCCCCAGAACCCTTGGGTTCCCTCTTCATTGCAGGTCAGTGGGGTCCAGCCTCCTCGTTTTCTGTCTACTGCCTTTGAACTCCCCACTCTCTGCTAGGAGCACTCACTGGCCCCCGCCATACCCAGCTCACCCTGCCTCCAGGAAGCCTTCCTGGCTTGGACCAGCTGGTTTCTCCTCCAGAACACTGCCAGCATGTCCTCAGCCTCTCTGCCCTTCACTTGGGGGATGCCCCCTGCCCCCTCTTTGGCGGGCATGCCCGACATAGCATCTGGAAAGGGGCGGGGGTGGGGTGGGGGTTGCTGTCCTCCCTGGCGGGGCGCAGCCTGACCTCACCTTCATTCCCGGTTCCAGAGACGTGCGTTGTGGAGCCCCAGGTCCGGGCTAACTGCGGCTTCTCGGGCATCACACCCGCCCAGTGCAGGGACCATGGCTGCTGCTTTGATGACACGGTGCCCGGCTATCCCTGGTGCTTCCATCCGGCCAAGGTCCAGGCCCCCGAAGAAGGTATGGCAAGCGCCCGTGCCCAGCAGAGGGGGACAGAGGGCGCCCACAAGGGAGGGCCCAGACCACTGCCTCCTCCATACTGCCTTGGGCTCGCCCAGGAGCCCCGGCTGTGGGCTCCTCTGGCACAGGCTGGACAAGGGTCTGGGAGTCAGCGGGGCCTGGTGGGGACATGCCTGCATCCTCTGCCACCTTAGCTCCCTGGGACCTAAAGCTGCTTGACAGCTGTGGGGACACATGTGCGGGCAGGAGAAGGGGTCCTGGGGGCAGGGTGGCAGGGACAGAAGGAGTTGACAGGGACAGAGGAAAGTGAGGGGGCAGAGGGAGGTGATGATGGGGACAGTGGGAGGGTGTGAGGGACAGAGGGAGGTGACAGGGACAGTGGGAGGTGACAGGAACAGAGGGAGGCAATGGGCACAGGGGGAGGTGACAGGGACAGTGGGAGGTGACAGGGACAATGAGAGGTGATGGGGACAGTGGGAGGTCACAGGGACGGGGAGGTGATGGGCAGGCACAGCCTTTCTGTGTACAACCCTCCGTCCCCGCTGTGCCCTGCCTCACACCCTGTCTCTGCTCCCAGATGACTGTCCATTCTAGACCCTCTCCCTGGAATCGTGTCCAGCGTCCAGCGCCCCCCGCCTCCCTCCCAGCCCGTCCAGATCTCCGCTCTGCTCCCCGTCCCCCTGCGTTGACGCCGCTCTCGCGCTCTCCTGGAAATTGGCCTGATTAAACGATCTGATCGTCCTACTGTGTCGTTCTTTCCTGGGGGGGCGGGGCAGGGAGTGGGTGTTCCGGGCTTGCTGGTGGAGTTTAGAGTCAGGGGCTCTGCCGGGCTGTGCCTCCCTCGGGGGGCCTCCTGCCTTGTCGGGTGACAGATGGGCCCGCACTTCCTTCCTCCATCCTTCACTGCAGGGGTGGGACCACACTGGTGGCTGTCGCTGGTGACCTGGACTTGGGAGAGTCATGGGGAGGGCGTTGGGCTCCATGTGGCACAGCTGGATCTGTCCAGTCCCAGGACTGAGTAGAGCCTGGGTGTCTGACTGAGAGAGCCCCTAGAGACTGAGAGAGCCCCAGGTGTCTGACTGAGAGAGCCCTGGGTGTCTGTCTAAGAGAGCCCCGGTTGTCTGCCTGAGAGTCCCGGGTGTCTGAGAGAGTCCGGGTGTCTGCCTAAGAGAGCCCCGGGTGTCTGACTGAGAGACCCTTGGGTGTCTGCCTGAGAGAGCCCCGGGTGTCTTCCTGAGAGAGCCCCAGGTGTCTGACTGAGAGAACCCTGGGTGTCTGCCTGAGAGCCCTGGGTGTCTGTCTGAGAGAGCCCCGGTTGTCTGCCTGAGAATCCCGGGTGTCTGAGAGAGTCCGGGTGTCTGCCTAAGAGAGTTCCGGGTGTCTGAGAGAGTCCGGGTGTCTGCCTAAGAGAGTCCCGGGTGTCTGAGAGAGTCCGGGTGTCTGCCTAAGAGAGCCCTGGGTGTCTGCCTAAGAGAGCCCTGGGTGTCTGTCTAAGAGAGCCCCGGTTGTCTGCCTGAGAGTCCCGGGTGTCTGAGAGAGTCCGGGTGTCTGCCTAAGAGAGCCCCGGGTGTCTGACTGAGAGACCCTTGAGTGTCTGCCTGAGAGAGCCCCGGGTGTCTGACTGAGAGACCCTTGGGTGTCTGACTGAGAGAGCCCTGGGTGTCTGCCTGAGAGCCCTGGGTGTCTGTCTGAGAGAGCCCCGGTTGTCTGCCTGAGAATCCCGGGTGTCTGAGAGAGTCCGGGTGTCTGCCTAAGAGAGCCCTGGGTGTCTGCCTGAGAGAGCCTTGGGTGTCTGACTAAGAGAACCCTGGGTGTCTGCCTGAGAGAGCTTTTCTTGCGGCTCTGCCTGGCCAGCACACACCCTTTAGGGGCCTTCACCAACCCCCTACACATGAATCTGAGGATCCCAGTAGCAGAGCTGCCAGCAGCTCTGTGGTGGTGTGATGGGGGGAGGGTACTGGGATGCACGCTGTGGTGCTCCTGCAGCCCCTCTGTGCCCAGGAGGCAAGGCCCCTTCTCTGCCTTTTCCACGTCGCTAGTTCTGACAGAAACAACCAAGAGGCCTGACATGGCTCAGTGAGAACGTGCTGCTTGCAAGAGAGGCTCTAGTCCTACTCCCAGTACCGCCCACAGGTGCTGGGCACAGTCCTGGACCCCTCACCTCGTCCCCTTGTGGCACAGTGGAGCTGGAGACCCCAGAGCACTATTCTGGGTGCTGGGAGCAGCAGAGGCATGAGGGGCTCAGGAGTTCTAGGCTGGGGTGAGGCCCCATGGGGCTGTGTGGGGTGGGCCAGGCCCCACAGGGAAGGGAGTTGTGGACCTGCTGTTTCTCCTGAGTACTGTGCTCTGAGCACCTACGTGACACAATGACAGTGCTCCTCATGGACAAGTCTCCTCATACTTCCCTGTCCCTCATTTCTTGGGCAGAGACCAGATCGTCACCCCCGACAGCGTCACCAGCGGGTCATCGGCTTCCCCATCTAGGCGCGGGCTGTTCGGGGACTTCTCTGACCTTGGTGTTCAATAAACTTCAAATCTGTCTGGGGCATACCCCTGTGAGTCAACTTTTTTTTTTGTTCCTGGACAACCACTCAGGTTCCTGTCCCAGTGGGCAGTGGCCTGTGGCTAGTCACTATAGGCAGGGCCAAGTGGGCAGTGAGCCTATGGCTGGTCACTAGGGCAGGGCCAAGTAGGCAGTGGCCTGTGGTTGGTCACTAGGGCAGGGCCAAGAGGGCAGAGAGCCTGTGCTAGTCACTAGGGCAGGGGCCAAGCTGGCAGTGAGCCTGTGGCTGGTCACTAGGGCAGGGCCAAGTAGCAGTGGCCTGTGGTTGGTCACTAGGGTAGGGCCAAGAGGGCAGAGAGCCTGCAGCTGGTCACTAGGGCAGGGGCCAGCTTTCTCCACATTCCCTGGCATGAGCCCTCTGGGCCGGCCTGGGCCCTGCTTGTGGGGTGCGGGCATCCCCCTCCCCCACTCTCCTTCGCGCCTTGTCACAGTGACTGGGGTGACTGTGGGGTCATCTCGGTCCTCCTGGCGCCTTCAAAGGCAGCCCTCAGAGTAGGGGCCGCTCTTTCACCTGGCCGAGATGGGGTGTGCAGCTCTTGGGGCCTTTTAGCCTGAACACGCCCGGGGTCCCTGTAACCCCTCGTCCCTGCTGCTCCCCCAGAGAAGGCCCTGGAGAAAGCCTACTGCAGAGATGTCCCAGAAACTCAGGCCCTTGGACGGGGCAAGCCCAGCCATAGAGAGGACGGCAGCCGGGCATCCGACCAGGGCGCTTCTGAGTCTTCCGGCCACTGGCCCCTGGGGCCAGTCGTCCTGTCCACAGGCAGCTGGGCTCTCAGCTGGTGAGGCCGAGCCCAGAGGAGAATTTTCTCTTTCCTGCTCCTTGTGGTATCCCTGCTTCAGGCCTGACCACCCGGGCTGGTCCCGAGAGGGGCCTGCAGAGGGAGCGAGTGTCCAGCTGCTGCTCTCTGGCCACCGGTGCCTGTCCTCAGGGCCCTCATCTGCCTGTCTGTGTCCTGCTCTGGCCTCTCCTTCAACACTCTCAAGTATGTGTGTGTTTATGTGCGTGGAGTGTGTGTGTCTATATGTCTGTGTGTTGTCTCCGTGCAACAATGTGTGAGTGAGTGTAGGTGAGTGAGAACATGAGTGTGAGTTGTGAGAAATGTGAGTGTGAATGCATCTGTGAGGTGTGTATGTCTTCATGTCTCAATGTGAGTGTGTGAGTATATGGGAATGTGTGAGTGTGTGGCCTTGCACACACGGGATCCGGCCAGAGCAGAGCTTATGAGGCACTGTGTGCCAGCCCCGCAGGAGTCTGCAGGTGTGGGGGATGTTCGTGGGGTCCCCGCATGGGCAGGAGGTATGGCTGGCTCTGAGGGTAAGCAGGGGTATGTGGGGTGAGTGGAAATGTGTGTGTGTTTGAGCAGGGGCATGTGAGGGTGAGCAGGAGTGTGCATGGGTGAGCAGGGATGTGTGGGGGTAGCGGGTGTGTGTGTGTGAGAGGTGAGCAGGGCTGTGTGTGTGTTGTGAGCAGGGGCATGTGGAGTGAGCGGGGGTGTGTGTGAGGTGATCAGGGGTGTGTTGGGGTAGCAGGAGTGTGTGTGTGGTGAGCAGGGGTGCATAGGGTGAGCAGGGGCGTGTGTGTGGAGTGAGCAGGGATCTGTGGGGTGAGCAGAGGTATATGGGGTGAGCAGGGGTGTGTGAGGTGAGCGGGGGCATGTGGAGTGAGCAGGGACATGTGGGGTTAGCAGGTGCATGTATGGTGAGCAGGGGCATGTGAGGTGAGGGGTATGTGTGTGGGGTGGGCGGGGGGGGTGTGGGTGAGCAGGGGTGTGCGTGTGTGGAGTGAACAGGGGCATGTGAGGTGAGCAGGGGTGTGTGGGGTGAGCAGGAGCGTGTGGGGTTAGCAGGTGCATGTGTGATGAGCAGGGGCGCGTAAGTGAGGGGTATGTGTGTGGGGTGAGCAGGGTGTGGGGGCCTGGAGGAGGCGGGCCAGGCGGGAGCAGGGCTTGCATGGGCCCAGAGTCGCCCTGAGGGAAGGCCCTTCCCTGGTCTCTTGGGGTTCTGGGGGAAGGGCGTGTCCTTCCTAAAGCCTTGGGCGAGGTCAGGGCCTCAGGCGCTTCCTGAGGGCAGGTGCTGGGGGGCTCTGGGGCCCCTCAGATCTGAGTGCTCAGGGCTGCAGCGGGCAGGAACAGGCAGGGCAGAGGGACACTGCAGGCCGGGGGCAGCACCCAGGTCCAGCACAACCAGAGCCACGGTCTCGCCCGAAGGTCTCTGGGCAGTGGGCAGACAGCGAGCACTGCTGTGTGAAGGATCACTCTGGGGAGGCGGGGCTGCCGCTGCCTGGACGGCGCCCGGACCATCCTCTTGTACCCAGGACTGTCCACCTATGCCCAGGACTGTCCACTCATGCCCAGACTGTCCTTCTGTGCCCAGGACTGTCCTCCTGTGCCCAGACTGCCCACCTGTGCCCAGACTGTGTCCTGGTGCTAAGAACAGCGTCCACTCTCACCACTCCTTGGGCAGCAGGACTGCAGGCTGGGCGGGGCGGGGAGGGCAGTGGGTGAGGGAGGCCTGGAGACAGGGCCTGAGGTAGGTGACTGTGGGTGTTGGGACCGGGGGCAGGGTGGGGACGGCCTCCAGGTGTGGGGAGGACCCTCCCAGGGAGCACTGTTGGGAGCCTGAGCGTCGGGCACCCACAGGTGCTGCTGGCATGGGGCGCGGCTGTCTGGGAGGGGTCAGGTGAGTGGGTTGGGTTGGGGGGGGCTGGTGTGCTGAAGGTAGGGGTGCCAGCAGGGTGGGTATGGGGCTGCCCACAGGCCTGGCCCCACAGACACCCCTGGGTGCAGGGAGGCGCAGCCTCGCAGTTCACTCTGGGCCCCTGGAGGCGGCAGCTGAGACTCACTGGGCCACAGGCCACGGGATGCCCCCGAAGGCTCCGAGGGGGCTCATGGCTGCTGCTCTTGGGGGCTGCCTGGGTGGGCGGGTGCTGACTTGGGGCCAGCCAAGAGCCTCAGGGCATTTGGAGGCATCCCCCCACCAACCCAGCTGCAGCTGCTCTCGGCCCCCATCCCCCAACCTGACCCTATACCCTGAGCATCTCAGGGCCCGGCACTGTGCTCTCATCAGAGCCACCTGGGAGCCCCCCGGGGGGCCCTGGGGGTCCCCTCCTCGCAGGAGGGGCTTCTCTGCCCTTCCTCCCAGTCGCTGGTTCCTGCGCCAGCACCAGTTCCTGCGAGCTTGGCTTTGCTCCGAGTCCCGGATATGGCAGCTCCACGCACATGGCCCCCTTCCACGTCGCGGCCTGGCACCAGCCGGCTCCCGCCCGGCCAAGCGGGGGGACAGCCCGGCCCGCAGACAGGGGCCAGCGCACCGGAAGTGTCCTCCCGCGCTCTGGCAGGCGTCGCCTCTCTCCTGACAAGCTATCGCCGCCACTTTCCTGGCCCCGGAGAGGTTATCTGGCACCAGAGCAAACACGGCGGCTTATAAGGCTGCGCAGGCGGCGGTGGCCACAGTGACCCTGGGCGCAGGACGCGACATGGCAGCCCTCACGACCCGGCTCCTGGTGGCGGCGCTCCTGCTGGCGTTGTGCGTCCTGGCGGGGGCTCAGAAGCCTTGTGAGTGATGGGGCGCTCGGGGACACCCACTCTAGGCCCGGGCCGCCGTTTGGGGTCTCATTCCTGTCTTCACCCTGAGGAAAGGGCAGAGCGGAGAGGGCGAGGGCTAGAGGGGGTCCTGGGGCTTGGGGTGTCGCTGCGGAGAGGGGGTGTCCCCCGGGGAGCCCCACAGAGCCCTTTTCCCCCTGCAGCCCCCTGCCAGTGCTCGCGGAAGGACCCCGAGAAGCGAGAAAACTGCGGGTTCCCGGGCATCAGCAGCGAGCAGTGCTTCGCGGCCGGCTGCTGCTTCGATACCTCCATCCCCAACGTGCCCTGGTGTTTCAACCCCCTCCCGAAGCAAGGTGACGCCCTGGGGGGACCCGGGACCCACACCCCCGTCAGCTAATGCCTGGGTAACCCGCCGCAGCAGGGGGCCCTCTGCAGCACCGCAGGAGCATGGCCTGGGCACGGCTGAGCGGGTCGACAGCAGCAGAGATGGGGGATCTAGGGGTTCGCGTGTGAAGGGCATCAGGCATGGAACATGCCAGGGAGTCCTGCATCCCGGGATGCCTGGAACAGGGTGCAAGTGGCCCAAACATGGTGGGGTTGGTGCCCCCATCCCCGGCCCTCTCTGGCCTTGTGTCAGACGGAGCCCCTGGGCTCACCTCTAAGTGCAAGTTTTGTGCGTTTTACTCTCTGGCTGACACCCCACTTCCTGTCGGCCTCTGACCGCGGCCACCCCACTTTCTGGAGACCAGCAAGGGGCAAAATGACCACGGTGCAGGACTGATCCTGTGCACTAGGCCTGCGCGTCCTCTTCGAAGAGGCCCCGAGCAGGGTGGGGGGCCGGGGGCCATGGCCCGCATGTGGGGTGACCGGCCTGGTGTCCTTCCTGTGGGGCAGAGTTGCAGGAGTGTGTGATGGACGTGTCCGCCCGCCGGGACTGTGGCTTTTCGGGCATCAGCCCCCAGGAGTGTGCCAATAGGAAGTGCTGTTTCTCAGACGACATCCCCGGCGTGCCCTGGTGCTTCTTCCCCATCTCCGTGGAAGGTAACTCACCCGCAGGGGCCTCGGGGGGGCCGGGAGAAGGGACACATCCCCTCGTGCCCCTGGAGACCCCAGCCCTTCCGGGGACAAAGCCCCCCCCCCCCCCGACTCACCAACTGCTTTATCAGAAGGGGCTCTAGAATGTTTTCCCCGGCGACAGCTCCGCACCCCTTCCTTGCTCCAGCTCTCCCTCACCCCTCCCTGTACAGCCCCCATCCCCTGCCCTCTCTGTGATGCTGTTGGCTGTACGGCAGAGAACAGCCCCTCTCCAGGCCACTCTGATGCCCCCGTCCCCCGCCGCTCCTGGGCAGCATCCTCAGCCTGCAGTCACTTCCCAGTGTGCTGGAACAAAGGCCCGCAGTCACTTCCCAGCGTGCTGTCCCTGACCCGCAAGGAGCGCCCCCAAGCTAGCGGGTTCTCTAGGGCGTGCTGGGTGCTGTGCTCCTGGGGGCCACACCCCTCAGCTTCCTCCCCAGGGGGGCTCACAGGGACCCCCAGGACCGCTGGGTGCAGCCCTCGGCTCCTCACCCGTGGCACTGTCTTCCATTTCTAGACTGTCATTATTAGAAGGTCGTGGCCACAGGGAGGAACCAGCCGCCCACCATCTGTCCATCCGTTCGCTCCCGCGTCCGTGCGCCTGCTCCCCAGGTTGCAACCTGCTTCCTGCTTCTTGCCCTTCCCACCAGCTCCACACTGTTTCTACAAATAAAGAAGACCCCTAAAACCTGCTCCTGGGCCTTGGCTTCTACGACACGGAAGTGTGTGTGTGTGTGTGTGTGTGTGTGTGTGTGTGCGTGCATTTGTGTGTGCGCATGAGCGTGTGCATGTGTGTGCATGTACATGAGTGTGCATGTGTGCATGCATGCGCCTGGATGTGTTTATGCACAGGCACAACTGTGTGGTTTGCATCCAGTGTCTTGTTCATGTGTAAATGAGTTTTGTGTGTGTACAGGTACACAGGCTTGTGTACTTGGGGCCAGAGCCATAGCACTGAAGGGAGGGCATTGGGTTCCATCCCTGCATCCCATGCGCTCCCCTGAGCCCACCCGAGCACTGCCAGATATGGTCTGAAATAAATATATAAATAAATAAATAAATTCACGTACTTACAAGCAACTCAGAAAATTATGTGTGAATGTAATCTACTGATAATAAAATGCTACAAACATATTTGCATATCAATAAGACATTTACTTGTTTAAAAAAATAATCCAAGGGGCTGGAGCAATAGCACAGTGGGTAGGACGTTTGCCTTGCACATGGCCGACCCGGGTTCGATACCCAGCATCCCATATGGTCCCCTGAGCACCGCCAGGGGTAACCCCTGAGTGTAGAGCCAGGAGGAACCCCTGTGCATTGCCGGGTGTGACCCCAAAAGAAAAAAATAATTCAAACCTAACACTAGCGTTGTCCAGATAAATTTAACAGATTTATTTAAATGGTTATAAAGTTGAAACTGCTGAGACTGGGCTGAAGAGATAGTATAGTGGGTAGGGCGCTTGCCCTGCATGCAGGTTCAATTGGGTTTGATGTTGGGTTCGATCCCTGGCCCCCCATATGGTGCCCTGAGCACCACCAGGAGGAATTCCTGAGTGCAGAGCCAGGAGTCACCCTGAGCATCACCGGGTGTGACCCAAAACCAACTGACCAAACAAACAAGCAAAAGAAACTGCTGAAACTGTTTTATGGGGACATTTTGACGTGCATTAATAATATATATCCCTGCATTAATGTTAAAGACTCACACAAAATTAGAAAATAGAAAAACTGCCTTATTTTTCCATGTGTGATCACATACTTAGGTACTTTTGCTTCACCCCATGGGGAAAAAGTCTGTCACTATCCCTGTCACTGTCCTCCCATTGTTCATCGATTTTCTCGAGCGGGCCCAGTAACGTCTCCTCCATCGTGAGACTTTGTTGTTACTGTGTAGACTTTGTTACTGTGATTGGTATATCAAATACATCATGTCACAGGGAGCTTGCCAGGCTTTGCCGTGGGGGCGAGATACTCTCGGTAGCTTGCCAGGCTCTCCGAGAGGGGCAGAGGAATAGAACTCGGGTCAGCCATGTTGGCTGCGTGCAAGGCAAAAGCCCAACCTGCTGTGCTATCGCTCCAGCCCCCGGGGAAAAAGTCTAATGTTTGAATTTTGACCAATAATAGGAAGGAGAGAGAAAAAGTCTTCCCCCAAGTGGATTCCTTGGTGCAGTGTGCATGCGTGTATATGAGTGTGTGTGCAAGTGAGTGTGTGTGTGAGTGTGTGAAAGTGTGTGTATATGGTGTGTGTATGTGTATCAGTGTGTGTATGTATTGTGTGTGAGTGTGTGAAAATGTGTGTGAGTGTGTGAGTGTGTATATGGTGTGTGTGAGTGTGTGTATATGGTGTGTGAGTGTGAGTGAGTGTGTATATGGTGTCTGAATGTGTATATGGTGTGTCTGAGTGTGTATATGGTGTGCATGTGTGTAAGTGTGTGTGGTGAGTGTGTGTGGTGTGTGTGCATGTGAGAGCATGTGTGAGTGTGTGTTGTGTGCTAGTGTGTGAGAATGTGTGTGAGAGTATGTGTGAATGTGAGTGTGTGTATATGGTGTGCATGTGTGAATGTGTGTTGTGTGTGAGTGTGAGTCTGTGTATATGGTGTGAGTGTGTGCGCGTGTGTGAGTGTGTGTGCATTTGAGTGTGTGTGTGAGTGTGTGTGTGTGTGCGTGCGTGTGAGTGTTGGGGTGTGGGGGATGTTACCTCTTGCATCCTTTGGCAGATTCTCGGGCTCGCTCCTGAAAGGGCAGGGCAGCTCCACCTCAACCAGCCTCCTGCAGACTGGCAACCACAGCAGCCCGCTGACCACCACTGCCAGGCACAGGTGTGCCTTCTGCAGCTGGCCACTGGAGGGCGCACTCCGGCCAGCAGCCTTAGTGGCCAGCGTCTTCCCTGCTGTTGGATGGATTCTAAGGGCTCTCTCACCGGTGCTGTCCAGATGCGCTCAGTAGCATCTGCCAAAGGTTGCAAGAAGTAGCATCCCCCACACCCCCACACGCATGCTCCAGCTGTCTGCCAGGCCGGAAGTGTGTGTGTGTTAAAACCACCCCCCATGAGTTACATAGTTACAGAGTTGTTCATAACTGAGTCATACAGTGTCCAACACCCCTCCCTGCACCAGTGCCCATTTCCCCCCAAGGCTCCAAGTTTCCCTCCTGCTGTCTCCCCGCTCTCTCCCATCTGCCTCTAGGGCAGGGTCTCTTCCCCCCCTCCCTCTCTCTCTCTCCCTCCTTCTCCCTCCCTGTCTCCCTCCTCCTCCCTCTCTCTGCCTCTCTTTCTCTCCCTCCCCCTCTCTCCCTCCTTCTCTCTCTCTCCCTCCTTCCCTCCCTCCCTCCCTCTCTCCCTCCCTCCCTCCCTCTCCCTCTCTTCCTCCTTCTCCTGGGCACTATGGTTTGCAGCATAGGTACCGAGAGATCATCGTGTCTGTCCCTGTCCCTCCGTTCAGCGCAGCTCTTGTCAGAGTGCTCATTCCAACTGTCGCTGTCACAGTGGTACCTTCTCTGTCCTATCTGCCCTCCCCCGGCCAGCTTCCAGTCATGGGCCTGCTCTCCCGGCCCTCTTTTCTACTGTCCTGGGGTTTGAGTCTCCTCCTCTGTCACGCTGAGTGATCTGGATCCTAGGAGAGATGGGCAGACTCAAGCAGGCGGCGGGAGCAGCCCTCGGTGCCAGTGCCGGTGCCTCGTTCCCACCCGCTCTGCCTGCAGGTGAGCTCTGTGGGTTCCCCTCCAGCCCAGCCCCAGCTGCTGGGTCTGGCACGAAGACAGGCACAGCAGGGGTCAGGGAGCGGGACCCGGGGCGGGGTGGGGGGACTTGCCATCCTCTTGCTCTTTGCTTTCAGCTCTTTCAGCTCCAGGCGGCATGAGGCGGCCTCCCTGCAGCGGGCAGCTGGGCACTCACAGCCGAGACAAGGTGACCTCCCTGCGGCCGGGTGGCCGGGCACTCACAGCCAGTCCCAGTCAGCTTCCTCCCACGGCGACAACTGCGGCTGTCCCCCGAGGAGACCCCTCAGCACCCAGCTCTGCTGGCTGGAGCACCAGACTCAGAGGTTCAGTGTTTCTTCTGCTTGAGAACATTCTAGAAGCTCTGCGAGGATACGGATTTGGGAGGTGTCCCAGGCGGTGTCTGCTGTTCCGGCTCTGGGGTGTGTTGGTGACAGCCTCTGGACAGTGTTGGGTGTCACGGGGAGGGGCAGCGGCCACTCATCTTGCCTCTGGGGTAGAGCCTAGATGTCAGTTCCTGGTCTCTGGTTTCCTCCCCTCCCAGCAGTGAGGGACGCAGGCAGCTCACTTGCTCGGCTGGACGGAGGAGATCGTGCCGAGTATGTCAGAAGCAGAAGGACAGAAGGACAGTTCTCATGCATCTGCACTGTAGAGAATGGGGCGGGTCAGTGTATAGAATAATGGGGGGTGGGGAGAGCAGGGGAAGGGTCAGTGTATAGAATAATGGAGCCGGAGAGAGCACAGGTTCAACCCCCAGCATCCCCTACGGTCCCCAAGTGTTACCAAGGGTGGTACCTGAGCATCTCTGGTTTATTCCCCACACAAAAAGAATAACAGTTCAGGGAACCCAGCCTCATCCACAAGTGCATCTCTTCCTGGACCACACGGCCACATTCGTGGTCATGCGATACTTCAAACCAAATACTCTACCCATACTCCAGGATTACTGCACCACATTTGACAGGGGTCAAAATAAGAGGCAACCAATCTTAGAAGGAAATATACATTGCTTTATATATATATATATATATATATATATATATATATATAAAACACAAGGCTCAACCTTAACAACATGTTAGTGATCTCTTACAGAAGGGCTTAGTGGCCCCTGGGTGAAATACAACAATCCTCACCCTCTTTCCTCTAAGAGTACATTTTTTTTCTAGCATTCTCAGCAGATTTTCATAATAAACAATACAGAATATATTATTTCATTTCTGCTTTGGGGCAGGGATTGGGGTTTGGGATGGAAATAGCCGAAATATGGTGGTAGGAAGGTGGCATGGTGGTGGGATTGGTCTTGGAATAGTGAATGTAATCAAATATTGTGAACTACTTTATAAAATTTTTTAAAAATTTAAAAAAGGTGGGAAAACCCCATATCTCTAGGTGACAGAAATGCGAGTGATGTGGAAGGAAGAAAAATTCAGGAGGGAAGGAAGGAGAGGGGGGTGAGAGGTAACAGGGGCAGGGCCCGGGCAGGGCACAGGGGGGTGTGTATTATATGAGAGGTGAGGTCTGTCTGTCTGTCTGTCTGTCTGTCTGTCTGTCTGTCTGTCTGCCTCACAGCGCCTTCATTCTGCAGGCAGGAAACCCAAATCACAGAAATTAAACTTTAAGACGCCCCTGTCGGGCCAGGCTGGGCGTGGGCAGGAACCAGACGCTGGTGGAGGGAGGTTGACCCTGGGCAGGACTGGAGTTGGAATATCGTTGCCTGAAACCATATTATAGACCAAGTTGTAAACCACAGTGCCTACATTTTTTTTAAAATGTTGATTTTTTTAAAAAATAAAGGCCCAGGGCAAGGCCTGTATCTCACCCTACAACCTGGAGCTTCGTAACTTAGAACATTTATAGCCGCTTCGATAGCAAGTGCTTTGCTCTATCAGCCAAGCATCGGTCACCATGAGTGAGCTCATCCCCTTGTTAACTGTGTCTATTGTTGAAGTTTCATATTCAAGCCGAATGCATGATATGGGCACTGACAAAACCCGCGCTCAGAAAAGTGGCCTGGCTCTCTGCGCCCGGGCAGTGATGTCGCCAATGCCAGCCTCCCGTTAAAAAATGCAGTTCGCTGCTAGAGTTGCCCCCTCGGCCACACCTGGCCGGAGCTTCCCTCCATCTTGATGTTACTCAAAGCCAGTTTTCTGCCCATTTGTGTTTTGAACTTTTCTGGCAAATACTGGAGAAGCAGCTTAAACTCTCCTGTTATATTTGCTGCTGCTGCTTCTTCTTCTTCTTCTTCTTCTTCTTCTTCTTCTTCTTCTTCTTCTTCTTCTTCTTCTTCTTCTTCTTCTTCTTCTTCTTCTTCTTCTTCTTCTCCTCCTCCTCCTCCTCCTCCTCCTTCTCCTTCTTCTTCTCCTCCTTCTCCCCCTTCTCCTTCTCCTTCTTCTCCTTCTCCTTCTCTTCCTCTTCCTCCTCCTCCTCCTCCTCCTCCTCCTCCTTCTGGCTCTGCACTCAGGAATTATTCCTGGCTGTGCGCAGGAGACCATATGGGACCATATGGGATCCCAGGAATTGAATCCGGGTTGTCTGCCTGCAAGGCAAGCCCCCTCCCTGCTGTGCTATCGCTCCACTCCTCTTCTATGCCTTTCACAGTCTCTTGCTGTGGGGCAGGTCCCGGGGAGCACCTCGGGTGGGAGGGTCTGGGGCTCCTCTCTGAGACCCTTAGGGGTGCCTGGTCTGCAGGGCCTGCAGCTTGTGCCTGGTCTGGATCTGGGCAGCATTGGGACCTCAGTCTGGACCAGAGCTCACTCTTTTGGGCATGAGGTGGGGACAGGTGGGGCCTCAGCCTGGGCAGAAAGTTCTTTGTTTTCAAGGAGGAGGCAGAAGGCACAGAGAGGGCAGGGATTGACTCCAGACCTCGAAACCCATTCTCAAGAGCAGATGAAAGAAAAAAAAAGAGCAGATGAGGGGCGCTGGGACATCTCAGGGGCGGATTCTTTATTTATTTATTGATCATCACTTTATTTTTAAATTTCATTTTATTTTAATTAATTTTTTAATGAATCACCACGAGATACAGTTACTATAAACTTTTGTGATTATGTTTCAGTCATACAATGATCGAGTACCCATCCCTCCACTAGTGCTCATTCTCCACCACCAATGTTCCCAGTATTCCTCCCACTGCTCCCCCATTCCCACCCCCACCCCCCACCTCTGTGGCAGGCACATTCCCTCTTACTCTCTCTCCCTCTCCTTCTGGGTGTTATGGTTTGCAATATGGGTACTAAGTGAGTGGCCATTATGTTCAATCCATAGTCTACTTTCAGCATGCATCTCCCATCCCAAGCGAGCCCTCCAAGCATCTTTACTTGGTGTTCCCTTCTCAATCCCAGCTGCCTTTTCCCCCAGCATGTGAGGCCGACTTCCAAGCCATGGACCAATCTTCTTGGTCCTTATCTCTACTATCCTTGGGTGTCAGTCTCCCATTCTGTTCCTTCATATTCCACATTGAGGCAGATTCTTAAGTGAACTAAGATGCACGATGCCCCTCAGTGGCCAGCCGTGTGTCATGGAGGCTGGTGATGGTGGGTCTCCCAGGTGCTTACAAACTTAGGGGTCTGCAGCGGGGCTGGGCGTGGTCACAGGTTCCCAGCCCTGAGTAGGACAGGCCGCAGAGCTCTCTGCGAGGACCCTCTTTCTTGGTGACCCAGAGTTTGGAGGTGCCACGCTGAACAGTGCCGTCAGCGTTCTGGGCCGTGAGCCACGGGGTCGAGACGTCCCCCTGATTCCTCTCCCACCTGGCCACGTGGTGGCCCAGCACAGGAATCGTACCTGGACCTGCCTCTGCCTCTGCCTCCCTCTCCCTGCCTGCCCAGCCTCCCTCCCCTGTCTGAAAGGGTTTTCCTGCTCCATAACTCCTTGCCAGCCCGTCACCACCTCTGCACACAGCCCTTATCGAACAGATCTTGTGCAAATATTTTCTGCCATGCAAACATTTCCCCTGATCCGTGACTCACCTCTTCATGCCTTTTTTCAAAGCCTTGGCAGGAGGTGGCATTTGGGGAGCAGAGACGCAGAGGTGGAGGCAGTCGCTCGGCCAGCCGGGGACAGGCCCCAGGAAATCACACGTTAATCAGGACAAAGATCCAAACTGCCCTCCCAAAAGCCACCACGAAAGGGCAGCCAGGTCCACGTTGAGGTGTGGCCACAGTCTCTGGCATCCTCGACCTGCCTGGACCCTCATCCCGGGGGTCCCGTGACCCTTGGTGCAGGTGTCAGTGAGGGGAGGGGGCAGGCAAGTGCTTGCTGCTTTCTGGACAGGCGGACACCTGGCTGGTCGAGTCTCGTTCCCCTTCTGTGAGCCATGCTGAGAAGTCTCTGCCTTGGTGCTTTGTGAGGTTTCCTAGCCGGGACCCTCCCTCACAGTATGTGACACATTTTGAGTTGAGTGTGAATCTGGGTGTTTCCCTGTTTGCTCCCCGAACCCCTGCAATGGACCAGGGAGATGGAATCCTAGCTGTGGAGAGCGTGGGAGAGCTTCCCTGAGTGGCGAGCTTCTGTTTCCACAGACCCGTCCTTGTTAGCATCTCCTGTCTCTGCCGTGGGTTGGGTGACTTACATCCCTGTGGGAGGGGGTTGGGGAAACCGACTTTTCTAGAAACGGGAATGGAGCCTGAGGCCTGCTTTCCGAGCCCACCCAGCCCACGCCTGCCCCTCACCCAACCCATCTTGTCCAGACCCCCCAATCCTGCTGCAAGCTGGTGGAGACCATGGCCGGATGGAGACTTTCTGCTTCCAGGGCTGGGTTCCCGCTGCAAATTCTTATTTTGTATGTCAAAGGAGTTTTCCTCATTTTTCTTCCTTGGTTAGTTTCGTGGTCTGCAAGCTTTATACTCTTTTAAAGGAGATTTTAATTTATGATTGAAGTCTGCGCTTTCATTAGTGGGAGGGGGGCTCCCAAGCGGTGCTCAGGGTCCTGGAGTCCCCTGCTGACCAGGCCACGGGGCAGCGTGAGACTTGGGGATGCGGGGTGCTGGGACTGCCACCCTTCGGGCTCAGCCCTCCGGTTCTGGGGAGAAGGTAGAGTCCAGGCACCCCCCACCCCGGGGTTTCACCCCCATCCGGGGTCTTCAGTTTGCTTTTCTCCCTCTTAGTGAGAAGGAGACCTTCATTAGACATTTTCCCTAACTGCTATCTCTTTTGCCTTTTGTGATGGGGGGGTACACCTGGTCGTGTCCAGGGCTCGCTCCTGACTCGGTGATCAGGGCTCACTCCTGGTGCTCAGGGGACCATACTGGGTGCTGGGCATTGAACTTGGGTCAACCATGTGCGAAGCCAACGCCTTTCCTGCTGGCGAATCTCCAGTCCCTCTGGTTCGCTTCCTTGAGGCTGCTTTTCTCCTCTCCTCTGGGTTGGAAACGTCCAGACTCAACAGAGATGTGAGATGATCTGAGCCCCACCCGCCCTTGGGATTCTGCAAACTCTCCCGTCCCTTCCTAGGCGAGTGCAGGTCACGCTTCCCAAGCAGCCCCGGGGGCCTAGGGCTCAGCAGGTCACACTCCTTCACAGGGTTGAGGTCCTGGGTTTCAGTCCCAGAGTCCCTGCCCTGGGGGGAAAAATACAAACCCCCCAAAAATCTGATTTTGGTTTAATTAATTAATTTATTTCTTTTTTGAGTCACACGCAGTGATGCTCAGGGATGACTCCTAGCTCTGCGCTCAGGAATTACTCCTGGCGGTGCTCAGGGGACCATAGGGGATGCTGAGGATTGAACCCAGGTCAGCTGCGTGCAAGGCAAATGCCCTACCTGCTCTACTACCACTCCGGTCCCATTTTTCGGTTTATTTTTGCTATGACTGTTTAATGGAAGAAACTTAAATTTTCTTTCCAAAGTGCTACGATGTAGTTTTGTCACAATCAATCCCAAAGTGAGCATAACCTTAGGATGGCAAGGTTGGAGGGAGGGGGTCCCGCTGTTCTTGTGAGAAGCATGGGATGACGTCTGTGAATGTTTCAGGCACGCTTAACAAGGGCTGTGGAGAACTCAAGCTTCATACACTTATTTATTCTCATGACTGTATTCCTCATTTAAGATTCTCTACCACTGCCCACGCCGATTCTAGATGCCATCTACGCCAATAAACTCAGCCCTGCTGAGTCGACTGGGCCCTGGTGCCCTCCAGCTTCTGCCTTTCTTTCGTTACTTGGGCCATACCTGGTGGTGCCCAGGGGCTGGTTCTGGCTCTGCTCGGGAGTGGCTGGGGGCACTAGGCTTGAACTGAGACCCCCTTACCCCCGGGCTCCTCTTCCCATTCTGTGCCTGGTCCGAACCCAGCAGGGGCCCTAGGACTCAGCTGTGGCCCTCACCCCTGCCCCCGCTCTCTGCTCAGCTGGAAGCCCCCGCCGACCCCCAGGAGGCCCAGGTCTGTGCGTCTGAGGACAGTGATATGGGGCGTTGGCCCGGTAGCCAGCACATGGTTCCAGGGTGTGCCCGATGGCCAGCACTTGGGTCCTGGGTGCCGCACGGGCGCCTGCCACTGCCACCCTCCTGAACAAATATGTTGGTTTGGGTTTAACCGTCACGATTGCAGCATCTCGTGGAGTGCAAAAGGAGACTGAGAAAGAGAAACAGTGACGGGAGATGCGGGTCCGTGCTTCCCTTCCCTGCCGAGTCGGCTGAGGCATTGCTGGCGCTCATGCACTGAGGGACATGGCCGCAGTCGCAGGCTGCGGGGCTTCAAAAGGAAAACATGTTCCTGCCGTGGCACGTTCCATGTCTCCGGCACACGCAATGTGGCCGCCAGCCTGGCCAGGGTCTGAGGTGCTGCAGGTGTCCTGGCCGGCAGGGCAGGGGCGAGGCCGCTGCTACCTCCTCATGACCCCGGGGTTGTTGATTAGCTGCCAAGTCCCGGAACTCTCCTGCTTTATGGCCCTGCAGCCTGGCTGTGTACCTTGGCCCCCTGTGCATGTGGGACCGACCCGAGAGTGCCTCGGCAGCTCCCAAGGACGAGGGAGCTGGAGGGTCAGTGCTGCCTTCTGTGCAGCCCCTGGGTGTTGACCAGAGCCCACAATTTGCTGAAGGATCAACCTGTAGAAGAGCTCAGAGTTGTACTGAAATACTGACCCCTGACCCTGACCCCGACCCCTGATGCCAACCCCGACACTGGCCCCTGATCCTCACCCCTGACTCTGACCCCTGACCCTGGCCCTGACCCTTGACCCTCACCCTGACCCTCACCCATGACCCATGACCCTGATTCCTGAACCCCAAGTCTCACCCCGACTCCTGAGCCTCACCCCTGACTCCCTGACTCACCCTGATCCACACCCCTGACTCACCCCGACCCATACCCCTGACCTCACCCTTGAGCCTTATCCCTGAGCTGGGCAGCCACATAAGTGTCCCCATACACTTGCCCCATGTGCACCCATGCCCATGGGGAAGGCCAGGGAGCAGCTCAGATTGGACCGTGGCTTTGGTCAGATCCAGGGGACCACAGGGGGAGGGCTGGCATCATGAGGTCGGTGTGTCCATAGCATCACAAAGTTACATGGCAGGGGGTTTGAGCAGGAGACAGCCCTGGGGGTGCGGCTCCCAGCTCCCGTCTGATGGTCAGCAGCATCCGTGGGCCTGCGCAGTGACCCCACGAAGAGCTGGCCCGGGGTCCTGCAGCATTGCAAGTGACTGAGGAGGGGTGGGGATTCATCCCGAGAGCTGTGCTCTCTGGCCAGCACCGCACAGCCTGGGCCCGCGTCCCCAGCCCAGCTTGACAGGAAGCTGGTCCCTACACGCGTTCTCGGTATCCAGAGCTCAGGCAAGCCAGGAAATGCAAGTGCCTCCTCCTCTTGTCCGCTCAGGCGTGGAAGAATCAGGAAGGAGATGGACGATGAGGAGCTTGGAGTCAGGAATTTGAGGGGAGAGAGAGTTCCTCCTGGAGGAGAGCCTGCACCCCTGAGCCGAGATACTCAGGGATGGGGGACCACGTGCTGTGCTGGCCCTTGCAAAGTTACCTTCTTGGCTTTTCCCAACCCCCCCCCCCCCCCCCCCGCCAGGCTGGAATCTGGGCAGAGCTGGAGCTCTGGGGGTCTCCCAGGGCCTTGCATCATTCCTGCAGAAGCTTCTCCCCTCCTGAGGGTCCTTACTGCTCAGGGCCTTCCTGCCTTCATCTCAGGGGCCTCCAGGCATCATGTGAGTAGGCCTAAGCAAACTCTCGAACCTCCCGTCCTCCTCCCCATCCATCCTCCTGTCTGCCATGCATAAGCTCCGGTGCCATGGTGGGCAGCTGCCCTCTGGCAGTGAGTGGACGCCTCCTGGGGTCTCCTGGGCAGCAGACCCCACGTGGGTCGGCCGGGAAGCGGGAGTGCTCTCTCCTGCCCCCTCCACTCGCCCCCTCCACATTTTCCTGGGGATCCTTGAGGAGTCCCTGGGGATCTGTCAAATTCTTTTGGGAACTTCGGTGTCCACTGGCTCTGCCCGCTTTGTTGGGCAGCGAGAGCGTCCAGGGGCATGGTGTCCACACGAACACCACCACTATCATCTGTGGCCTGTGGCTCCCCCCCTCCCCCAGTTCCCCACCCCGTGCCCTCCCGCGGCTCCAGGCCGCAGGCTGTGTACACAGGGGATGCCGAGTCAATATTGACCCATTGTACCTTGCTCAATAATGCTTCCCCTCCCGGGAGCTCAGCAAATATTAGTACCTCGTTAAAGCCCTCACAGGCATCTCAAAGCAGGATATTACGGGTCCGTGCCTGGGGGAGTAATCTATTAATGAGCCCTGGGATCGAGCTGTTTACCGCTTGATATGCAGAACAGGGTCATTAGGAGTCTGGAGAACTTTGGGGCCCCTTCCTCATCGGCACCCCAGGCAGGGGACAGTGGGCCCCTGGCCATGGGGACCGCACACGCTTGGAGGTTCCATTCTTTTATCTCGCACTTGACTCAGTTCCTGAGGGATTAGCGAACTAATGAGCTGAGTGCCGAGCAAGGGGGAAGTGCAGGCGAGCAGGGAGGGGTCAGCACATGGACACAGGCCAGCCCCTAAGCCGGCGAATGGCTACGTGGCCCACTTACCCCAAACCGGCCGAAAGCTGTGGATAGCGACCCTTGCCAGGAGCCCGAGAACTGTGCTCCAGAGGGTCCCCTCTGAGTCTGCCCTTACAGAGAGCACACCCCACGCCCCCACTTCTTACCTTCTCACTTAGATTTTATTTCTTATCAAATTTATATAAAACACTCAAGAGTTCTACAGATTGTAACACTGTGTTTCTGCAGGACCCCACTGACCTTTCGGGTCATGCCCCTCCCCGTCCTGCCCGCCAAACTACCCCATTCTTACCTGTTTCCCCCAACTTAACTTCACTTTGCACCAACTCCTCGTGCTCCTTCTAGTGTGCTTTGAATAAGGAAAATGATTCGTAGAAGCTTCTTGGATCCCGTTGAGTAAATAAATCCACCACCACCTTTCCTTTCTTGGGGAGGCTCTCCCGACAGTGCTCATGGGAGGCCCCACTGGGGTTCTTGGCAGTGGGGTTACTGATTTGATGCAGGGGCAGGAAGATTTGGGGTCTCTCATGCCCTCCGGGGCTGGGGACCCCCGGGTGGCTCCAGGGCTGCACCTGGAGGTTCGGGGGACGGATGCTGGGACTTAGCCCTGAGCTCCCCTAACGGGCGCCGTCTGCCAGCCCCAGCTGCTGTCTAGGTGGGGTCTGCTCGGGCCCTGCTGAATCCCCCCAGGTGCGGGAGCTGCTGTCAGGCCGAGGTGCTGAGAGCCAGTGGGCTCCGGGAGGCCTTTGGGAGTTGGGAGCTGTGGCCAGTCCGGCTCTGACCATGCCCCTCTCGTCTGCGCCCCTACTCTGGCTCTCACCACCTGCTTATCCGAGGTGGCTGCACCGTCTCTCGTTGCCTCTCTCCATCATCCCTAAATCATCAGGCTCGCCGCTCCGATTGCCTCTGAGCTGGGTGTCCGGGTGCGGGGGACATGCAGCCTCGAGATGGGGTGCGCCATGTGTGATAGAGCCTGGCCCTTGGCTCTGCTCTCAGCTCAGGGCACACGCCAGGGCCTCCCTCTCCAGCAGAAACCAGGACACAGAGCATCAGAGCCTCCCAGAGCCTGGGATAACAACACCATGTCAAGCTCAGGATAACAAAGCCTGACTGTTGCAGCCTGGGTGCGGGGAGGAGCGGCCTTGAAAGCGACCACCTCCCCTTCCCAGACCAGTGTGACCCGCTGTTGGCTGGACCAGGCCCTTCTAGAGCATTCTCCAAATCAGGGTCGGCTTCTCCTGGGCTTGTTCTCCAGTAATCTATCCTTCTCCCATGATTTGGACATTTGAACGCAAATGGTGGATTTGACATATTTCAACCCCTCCTTAGATAAGATAGTCAGTATCTCACATAATGGCCACTTACACACAGATGATCCTGGACTTTTATTATCTTCCTTGATGTCCCTCCCCCTGTGGGGGCCACAGCAGGTGGTGTTCAAGGGACCCTGTACTACTGCATATCCAGGCTTGAGCTCTGCCTCCTGCACCCCCCGCTCCTCCCACCCCTGCCTTCATGAGAGGGCATCGCTCACTGTGCTGAATGATTTCCCCAGGTGCATTCAGAAACGACAGGCAGTGTGATTTTATTGCTTGAAATGAAGATTTTTAGGACACTTGGAAATAGGGCTGGTTCATTGACCTAAAATGGATTTCAATTCATTGACCTGATTTCCTACCAAACCACTTGTTCAGCTCTCGAGGAATCATGAAAGGGCTTGTTTTAGGGACGTGTCGATCAATGAAGCACTCAAGGGATGCCCAGTAGATCCTCCTCCTCCTCCTCCTCTTTTTCCTCCTCCTCTTCCTCCTCCTCGTCCTCCCCCTCTATCTCTTTTTTTCCTTCAAGGTGCTGTGGTTTGCAGTACAGATACTGAAAAATTATTGTACACATCACTTTCCCTCCTTCCAGCACTCAGATCTTGTCCAGAATGATCGTTTCAGTTATCATTGTCATGGTGGTCCCTTCTTTGTCCTAATTGCCCTCCCCGCCCCCCACATGCGGCAGCTTCCAACCATAAACCAGTCCTTCTGGCCCTTCTTTCTACTGTCCTATGTTTCTATGGTATTAATCTCACGTTTTATATATATGAGTGCAGTCATTCAATGTCTGTCCCTCTCCTTCTGACTCACTTAACAAGATACTTTCCTTGTTCATCCATGTACAACCAGATTTCATGACCTTACTTTTCCTGGTGGCTGCATAGTATTCCATTGTGTGGATGTACCATAGTTTCTCTATCCAGTGTCTGTTCTGGGCATTTGGTTCTTCCCAGATTCTGGCAATTGTGAATAGTGCTGCAATGAACAAAGAAGTGCAGATGACTTTTCTGCATTGTATTAAATTCTTTTGTTGTATTTTATTTAGTTACCTGGACTTAGAAAGTTGCTGACTGTAGAGTTTCAGGCACACAAAGACCCAACTCTGGGGTTGGAGCGATAGCACAGCAGGTAGGGCGTTTGCCTTGCATGTGGCTGACCTGAGTTTGATTCCCAGCATCCCATATGGTCCCCTGAACACCAGCAGGACTAATTCCTGAGTGCAGAGTCAGGAATAATTCCTGTGCATCGTCGGGTGTGACTCTCCCCCCCAAAAAAATACCCCAACTCTGGCCACACCACAGTGTCTGCATTGCCAACCACTCAGATCCCTCCTGCGATCTGAGTCCTGACAGACACTTCAGAAAACTTACTTAAACACTGTGGTTTCGGTCCCGGTCACAGTCCTCCCATTGTTCATTGATTTGCTCGAGCGGGCCGAGTTACGTCTCCATCATGAGACTTGTTGTTACTGTGTTTGGCATATGGATATGGAATATGTCACGGGTAGCTTGCCAGGCTCTGCCGTGTGGGCGAGATATTCTCGGTAGCTTGCTGGGCTCTCCGAGAGAGGAATCGAACTCGGGTCGGCCATGTTGGCTGCTTGTAAGGCAAGCGCCCTACCCTGTGCTATCGCTCCAGCTCAAACACTGTGGTTTAAGTTCTCTTAATTAACTTTAAGTGATTTTAAGTTACTTTACTTTAAGTAACCTTAAATTTCCGTAAGTAATGTAAAGTTTTTACTTTAAGTAACTTAAAAGTCACTTCAGTAAACTTTAGTTAAACACAACTGTATCCTAAACAAAGTTGTTAATAATACGGTTATTCTGGGCATTCACTATTTCAACACTAACCCATCCCACAACCAGTGTGACTTTCTCTCCACGACTATTCCCTGTTACCCCTCCCCCCTCAACCTTTCCACTTAGAAGGCACAAAATGATTTATTTTATGTTGCTTGGTACAACAAAATGGCAAATGGAATTATCAAAAAAAAAGTTCAGTAAAAGAAAGTTTGTCACAACGGGGTTATTGAAGTCATTGTCTGAAGGTTTGCGGAATGCTTGTTGCTAGTTGAACCTTCTGTTATTGTTTTTGTTTATTGAGCTTACTTGGCTTCGGTACTGCTTTCCCACCTAATTTGCTGTGCTCCTACGGGCTGTTGGTATTGTGGAATTTGGAGGTGCGTGTGTGGCCACGTGTCCCAGGAGCTCCAGGATCTGTGTGTCTGGAAGTCTCGTCAGCTTGGCATCTCTGCAGAGATTGGTCATGAATCAGTGAAGTTGGGTTGATTGTCTGGTGGCAGCTGTGGGGTGTGGGTGTGGCTGTGGGGCTTTGGCAGGGTGGGACACCCGGGGTCCCATTTACCTGTGAGTTTCAGTGGCTTTGCTGGCGTCTCTTCTGAGACTAGTGGCCAAGCTGTGAAGCTGGGCTGTTCACTCCTCTGTCAGCTGTGGGATGTGTGCCTGCAGGGGCTTCTGGCAGCATGAGGGGTATGGGGAGGCTGCCCTCCCCCACTCCAGAAGCCCCCCTGAGTTTTCAACTGGAAGGCTGGTGTGCCTGCGAGTTTCATCATTGTCAGACACATTTTTAAGTGCGGTTATTGTCTCCTGGGTCCCTTGGTTTCAGCCATTCTGGCTCTTGTGATGCAGATACCTGCGGATCCCACACCCTTACCCCAGCTGGCCCAGACCCCTGCCCCCCGTGAGACCGCCAGGCCACCTCTTCTTGCTTCCCTCATCTACTTCTCTTCTTCTCCGGCATTATCGTTTCTGTAATCTAGGGACAAGGGTTTTCCCACTTTTGATACTATCCATTCCCTTGTTATATTGCTCCAAATACCACAAACTGGTATCGAGAACATCTGGCATTTCTCCTTGTCCTTCTGGCTTACTTCACTTGATATAAGTGAAGTTATGTCAAGTGAAGTTTCTATCCAAGCTTCCATCCAAGTCACAGAGATATATGGACAGATAACTTTTGACAAAGGAGCTGGGTCCATGAAGTAGAGTAAAGATGGTCTCTTCAAAAAATGATTTTGGGGAAAACTGGATAGTTACATGGAAAAAAAAATGAAATTAGATTAGAATCTCACACCTTACACAAAATCACTTCAAAGTGAACCTAAGATCTTGATTAGATCAAAATATATAAAATAAATCGAGGTAAATATAGGCAGGAGGCTCCAGGGTTTAAATCTCACAGACATTTTCTATGACATAATACCCTTGGAAAAGACAACAGAAATAAAAATAAACAAATGAGACTGTATAAAATTGAAATTGCTTTTCTATGACAAAGGAAACACAGGCTAAAAATGAAAAGACACCACACCAAGTGGGAGAAAACATTTACACACAATACATCAGATAAAGTGATTAATACCCAAGATATGTAAAGTACTCACAAAGATCAACAGCAATAAATCGAATAACCCCATAAAAATGGGGAGTGGAAGTGAACAGACACTTCTCTGAAGAGGACAGATGGCTTGCTGGTAAGCACATGTGGAAAAGTGCTCATCATCTTCCCTCAGGGAAATCCAAACTAACATAAAATGGGATGTCACCTCACACCAGGGAGAATGGCACATAGCAGAAAGGTTAGAAACCATGTGTGTTGGTGGGGATGTGGGGCAAGAGGAGCTTTCATGCCTGATGGAGGGAATGTTGTGTTCTAGCCCCGGTGAAGGACAACATGGAGATCTCCCACCCAAAGTGGAAATAATAGAGCACCTACAGGACCCAGTACTCCCACTTCTCGATAACTACCCCAAGACACAACAACATTCAATAGAAAGGATATATGCATACCTATGCTCATTGCATCACTTACTACAGTAGTCACGACAGGGATACAACCCAGCTGTCCAATGACAAAGGAGTGTATCATGAACTTGCAGTATATATACACAGGATGGAATACTATGCAGCCATAAGAAAGAATGAAATGGTGTTCTAAATGTACAGTGGTGGAGGGATGGGTTTTCGATCATTATATGACTGAAACTCAAACATGAACGCTTTGTAAGTGTGGATCACGGTGATTCATTAAAAAAAGAAAGGTACTCTAATGGTAGTTTAATTCATAATTTTCAATTAATTAGGTAAACCTTTTTACATCTTCAGTATCGCTGTACTTGTTCCTTTGTGGCAACGATGTTACCACCAATAAAACCATGCAGACGATGGTGAATAGACCTGGTGAGAGCCCAGACACTTCTTCCTTATTGGCAACAATGTTACCTCCAATAAAACCATCCAGATAATGGTGAGAGCCGGGTCTGTAGCCCTATCTGAAGCAGAGAAAGCCCAGCTTTATGATCCCAGGTTTGTTCCTCGTACCAGGGTTTGTTTGTGTAAATAACATTCCACTCCTAATTTGCTGAGAGACTATTTTTTTCTATCATGTATGGCAAACATCATTGTTTATTTTCATTTTTCTATTACTGTGTGAACACATTAATTATATGATGCTAAACTCACTTTTCCCCCTTAGACAAACAATTCTGAATCATGATGTATGACTGTATTTTTTGTCTTTTCTCATATATATATATATATATATATATATATATATATATATGGGCTGGAGTGATAGCACAGCGGGTAGGGCGTTTGCCTTGCACACACCCAACCCGGCCAATCCAGGTTCAATTCCTCTGCCCCTCTTGGAGAGCCCGGCAAGCTAATGAGAGTATCTCGCCTGCACGCCAAAGCCTGGCAAGCTCCCTGTGACGTATTCGATATGCCAAACACAGTAACAACAAGTCTCACAATGGAGACATTACTGCCCCCCTACTAGCAAATCAATGAACAACGGGAGGACAGTGGGTCAGCGCTACAGTGCTATATATGTATATTTGAATCACAGTGAGATAGACCCTTACAAAGCTGTTCATGATTGGGCTTCAGTAC
The DNA here is from genome assembly GCF_029834395.1 of Sorex fumeus. Lineage (NCBI taxonomy): Eukaryota > Metazoa > Chordata > Mammalia > Eulipotyphla > Soricidae > Sorex > Sorex fumeus. The sequence goes on along the minus strand of NW_026606098.1, from coordinate 5,103,007 downwards.
ACAGTGTTCAACACTCATCCCTCCACCTGTGAATCTTTCCCGGCACGAAAATGTTCCTCTCTCTCTCCCTCTCTCTCGCTTTCTCTCTCTCTCTCTCTCTCTCTCCTTTTGGGCATTGTGGTTTTCAATACAAATAGTGAAAGGTTATCGTGTATATCCCTTTATCTATTTTCAACAGTCAGTTTGTATCACTGTTTTAATATCTTACTGGATTCACTTTGCTAATTTTTTAAATTTTGTATTTTGTATCTATGTCTGCCATAACCTTTCATGAGTGATAATACAGGTGAATGAGTATTATTCAGGTCCGAGAAAATGTTTTGAAAAATATTGTCACTGTCACTGTCCTCCCGTTGTTCATTGATTTGCTCGAGCGGGCCCAGTAACATCTCCATTGTGACAGTTGTTACTGAGTTTGGCATATCAAATACGCCACTGGTAGCTTGCCAGGCTTTGTCGTGTGGGCGAGATACTCTCAGTAGTTTGCCGGGCTCTCCGAGACTGGCAGAGGAATCAAACTTTGGTTGGCCATATTGGCTGCTGCAAGGCAAAAGCCCTACCCGCTGTGCTATTGTTCCAGCTCTTGGAAAATATTACCTCATTTAAAAAAAAGTTCGCAGAAAGTTCTTTGCTTGATAAAATACACAGAGTAAAACCCCCTGAACCTGGAATTTACTTTGTATGAAGGATTTTGATAATAATTTAAGAAATTTCAAGGGAAATCAAGCTATTTACTTTTTCTCTTTATTCTTATATCTGTCTTAATAAATAATATAGTTAAGGAATTTGTCCATTTCATCTAAGTTGTTGAATTTGTTTGTATTAATATTAATAAATACTAATATTATCTTGAATATTGCCTAATTTTCTTTTGAATATTCATGAGACTAGAGTAATAACCCAACTTTCTTTTTTTTTTAATTTTTATTAGTGAGACACCATGAGGTACAGTTGTAGACTTACAAATTTTTGTGCTTGGGTTTCAATTATACAATGATCAAATACCCATCCACCTTTCATTTATGATATTGAAAATTCTTGTTCTACTCTATTTTATTCTTTTTGTGTGTGTGGTGCTGGGGCTTGAACTATGTTCTACCACTGAGTCACATCTGCGCCCTCATTTCTTTCTTTCTTTTTTTTTTTTTTTGCTTTTTGGGTCACACCTGGCTATGCACAGGAGTTACTCCTGGTTCATGCACTCAGGAATTACTCCTGGCGGTGCTCAGGGGACCATATGGGATGCTGGGAATTGAACCTAGGTCGGCTGCGTGCAAGGCAAATGCCCGACCCGCTGTGCTATTGCTCCAGACCCTGAGCCCTCATTTTAATCTTAATCATTTGAGTTAGTGTATCTTGTGTGTATATATTTTTTTTTTGCTTTTTTTTGGCTCACACCCAGCGATGCATAGGGGTTACTCCTGAATCTGCACTCAGGAATTACTCCTGGTGGTGCTCGGGGGACCATATGGGATGCTGGGAATTGAACCCGGGTCGACGCGTGCAAGGCAAATGCCCAACCTGCTGTGCTATTGCTCCAGCCTCTCTTGTGTGTATCTTTGGTGGTGGTGGGGACACAACAGGTGATGCTCCAGGGTTACTCCAGGTTCTGCACTCAGGAATCACTCCTGGTGATGCTCAGGGGACCATATGAGATGCTGAGGATTGAACCTGAGATAGTTACAAAGCTTTCATGACTGAGTTTCAGTTATACAATGATTGAAAACCCGTCCCTCCACCGGTGTACATTTTCCACCACCAATGTCCCCTGCATCCCTCGTGCCACCACCACCCAACCCCACCCCCTGCCTCTATGGCAGACAATTTCCCTCTTACTCTCTCTCTACTTTTGGTCATTATAGTTTGCAGTACAGATACTGAGAGGCTGTCATGTTTGGTCCTTTATCTACTTTCAGCACACATCTCCCATCTAATCTAATCTCGTGTCACCTCTGCATGCTGTCTCTGCAGGCAGGTTCCCGCTCCAGGAAGAGCCGGGCTGAGTTATCAAGAGGCGTTGTGAAGTGAGAACAGCAAACAGATCCCAGCTTGACAGCTCTCAGAGTATCACCCAGAGGCTCTGCGGGATTCACTTCCTGGAGACGGTCCCGGACCATTTAGCAGACAAAGACAAAAGAGAGAAGGTGAACTGCACACATCCGCAGTCAGCCAAGCCAGGACCCTGGCACTGCAGTGACCAGACAGACCCCAAAGCCATGATCAGCGTGTCCTAGGAGAAGGGAAGCAAACGTGTTCAGACAGCAGACAAGAAAGGAAATCCAAACCAAAAAGAGAAATCTTCTAACAATTAGAAGGCTTATAAGTGGGTGGGCATGGAGGGTTTTATGCTAAGTGAAATGAGTCAAAGAGAGGGACAGACATAGAAGGACTGCACTCATTTGTGGAATATAAAATAATATAAATGAGACACCCAAGGACAGTAGACACAAGGGCCAGGAAAGTTGTCCCATAGTTGGAAGCTGCCTCATGAGCTAGGGGAGAGGGCAGCTGGGATTGAGAAGGGATCACTAAGTCAATGATGGTTGGAGGGATCGCTCGGGATGGGAGATGTGTCCTGCCTCTCTCCACTGTCCACAGGTCATTGTTTTTGTGTTTTTTTTCCCCCAGAGTTTGGGCTGTTTTCTCCAGAAACGTTGAGTCTAGAAGCTGGAGCGATAGGACAGCAGGGAGGTAGTTTGCCTTGCATGTGGCTGACCTAGGTTTGATCCCCGACACCCCATCTGGTCCCCCAGAGCCCGCCAGCAGTGATCCCAGAGTGCAGAGCCAGGAGTAAGCCCTGAGCACTGCCAGTGTGGCCCCTATCCAAAATAGAATAAAATAAAATAATGCTATGTGGGAGGTGTGCAGGGTTCAGGTGGGCCCTTCCTAAGTACCGACAGCACTGGAGTGGTGCGGTCTGTCCCATCGACCGCCCCCCACCACTCATAGGATGTTGACTTCTGCTGCTTTTCCTCACTCCAAAGATCTATTGGTTTTTTGGGGGTTATTTATCATCTCACCCACTGTTCCAATTTAAACACAATTGTTTTAGAATCCATCTCGGCCTCTGATAGGGCGGGCACTTCGGGAAGTCTGCGCTTTCTTTTCCTAGCCTTAAATATTTACTGGATTCAGTCTTCCCTTTCCACATCAGCACTAAGACCCACTTACAGCACGTCATGAAGATCTTCCACGTAGCCAACTGAAAGAGCATTGCATGTGGAGTTTGGTTTTGAGAAATCGCCCTGGGAGGTGCGGTCTCCCCTTAGGACGGGCCTCTGGCTCCCTTTTCCTGGCACCCGCGGCCTCCTCGGCCTTGGCCTTGGCCTTCCTGGTTTCCATCACGTGGCCCGCGGAAGTCTTCCCACTGCTCTGTTTTCTCTCTCCACCTGCCACCAGGATCTGCCCATTAACGTGGCCGAGAAGGACAGCTGGACCTTCTCCCGCGGTTCCTATCATAAAGAAACACGGACACAGTTCAAAGCCCCGCTTGGCCCGACCCTGTGCCAGGGGTGCGGGCTGCGATTCAGACACACCTGGGACAGGTGTGAGAGGCAGCCCAGGAGCAGGTGTTGGGGCCAGTCAGAACCGTTTCATCTCTTTGAAGGCAAAGTGTCTGGGGAAGAGAGCCAGGGATACGATCACGGGACTTGTCACTCCAGCACTTCCTGGCCCAGGGAAGGGGCTTGGGGTCTTGAGGGCCCTGACCTCATGCCTCTGGGTCAGGTCCAGCACAGCTGGGCAGACACTGCCGGGGGTGGGGGCGGGTGGAAGGTTGTGTCCACACTTGCATATTCTCTAGTCCAGTGTCCAGAGATGGGCTGGGAGAGGGTGAGATGTGCCCTGAGAATGAGCAAGTCAGGGGGCCCAGGAGACTAATGTGGGAGCACCTGGTGCAGAAGGGGAGCACTGATGTGGGAGCAGCTCCCATGCCAGACACTGAGCTCCCACCCAGGCCCGGGGTGGGGAGAGCACCCTCGTGTTGAAGCTGCCTCTGCCCCACATCCTCTCTGGGTGGAGGGCTGGATGGGCTAGACTGTGCTGTCAGCACGCCCTAAAGCGAACAGAAAGGAGCAGCGACTCCGCCCGCCACCGTGCAGCAGGAGGGTCAGTCCAGGCCAGAGGGACCATCTCCCACCAGCTTGACCCCTGACGTCCCTACCTCAGGTTCACCCCCGACACAGTCCCTAGCAGCTGAGGGAAGCAGGCAGGGGCTTGGGAGGAAGTGGGGGGGGGGGGTATGTGCCTGACACGGACGTCTGCCAGGATGTCTGAGGTCCAGCCCTGAGGGTCTTAGCAGGGACCTCAGGGAACTGACTCAGCCCTGAGCATGTGTCTATGAACTGCACCTTAGTGAGAAGCCCTGAGCATGTGCCCATGAACTGCATCCAGGTGAGAAGCTCTGAGCATGTTCCCATGAGCTGCATCTGAGTGAGAAGCCCTGAGCGTGTGCCCATTAACTGCATCTGGGTGAGAAGCCTGAGCATGTGCCCATGAACTGCATCCCGGTGAGATGCAGTGAGTTGGGGGAGTAAGATGCAGCGAGCCCAGGAGCAGCTGGAGCTGAGACAGAGGCGGCTAGCTGGGGGATCTGCCCAGCCCAGACTTCCGGAGGGTCCCAGCACACACACAGGTGGGCATACCCGTCTCCTGTCCCGACGGCTCCCAGGTCAGAACATGACATGCGGGTTTGAACCTGGAGCTGCACTGGTCTCTGCATGTTCCCCCTAGTCGGGGACAGTGACCCCAGCAATGGGGGCGGGGAGGGGCGCTCTCGGGAGTGGGCCAGGACTTTCCCGCTGGTGTCCTGGCATTGCTGCAGAGGGGCTGAACAGACCCATCACGGCTCAGTGTGGGCACTTCCCTGTTGGCCCCGGCCCCGGTCCGGCACAAGTCCAGCTCCTGACACCGAGTCTGGCATGCTGACCTGGAAGTGGATCCTCCTTCCTTGTGGGATCATCATGACAATACGACCCTAGGGGACAACGGGGTGTCATGGGTGGGATCTAGCAGCACCAGACACTGACTGGATTCTGAGTCCCATCACGGGCTGGCAAAACCTCCAGACGCCCTCAGGAAGGACCCTGAAGCCCAACACCCCCCTCCCCCAGGAACTGCAGGGTCAGGAGGATGGGGGATGTCAGGAGGACACTGCCCTGTCCTGGGTCATGCCTGGTGTCTGCCAGGTGACCCCCCACAATGCGTGGGGGACGATGGAGGGTCGAGACCCAGTTCCCGCTCTGGTCCTGAGGGAGTGACCCGCTGGGGTGTTGCTGGATCCCTAGTGTGGCCATGGCCGTGGCTGCACAGAGGGGCCCCAGTGCAGAGCTCAGGGTGGTGGGGGACCCCGGACCTCCAGGCTCCAGGGAGGGGCACAGCGGGAGGGTCCTGCTGGGGCGGGGCCGTGCTCTGGCCGGCTCTTCTCCTGGGACCCAGGCCTGGCCTTTGACCAGGCAGGCCTGCACCCCAGGGAGGGGCTGGCTTTCGGGAGAAGCGGGATCCACAGGCCATCTCTCTCACAAGACTGACTTTGGTCTTATGCCCATGGAGAGTCTACCTGGGCAGGGTCCCTGCACACAGAACCCTGACGGGGACGGTCCTTTGCTTGGTCTGAGCAAGAATAAGACGCTTGTCATCTTCTCAACTAGACCAAGAGAACTCAGAACGCTTAGCGAAGTGCAGGTAATGGTATCAGTATTATTTTCCTGATAAAAATAAAAAAAAATAAGAAAAACATAAAAAAAAAGAATAGGAATTTCTGCTTTGCAGAGTACAGGGAGAAGCGACCTTTTGGACCCACTGCTCATCTGGAGTCGGGGATGGTTGTGAGCAGCTGACAGAGAGGAGGGTCCCACAGGGCTGAGCCGCAGGGCTGAGCCCCCGAGCACAACCTGGTTCCTGACAATGGGTCTCCCTCCAGAGGCCCCCCGGTCCAGGACAGCCAGCAGAACTGTGGGGTGGGAACAGCCTTCTCTGGGGCCCCCCTGAGGCCCTTTGGGGAGGAGCTGTAGGCGGGGCCGAGAGCAGGCGGGACACCCAGGCCCTGGACACACGTGGGTATAAACAGGGCCGGCCCCCGAGCCCAAGCCCACTGCCGCCATGGACACCAGAGTGCTGGGGGTGCTGGTCTTGGTGCTGGCCTTAGGGGTATCCAGCTCAGCCGGGGAGTACCTGGGCCTGTGTGAGTACCTGGCTCAGGACGGAGGCCTGGGGGGCAGTGTGGGGACGTGGGCGCAGGAGGGGCTGAAGTCGGGCATGGGGCTCCCTTGGGGGGAGGCAGGACTTTGCCCTCGAGAGCCTGTCCCCAGATACACAGAGCGCACACTTGGGACACACATCCCGGTCAGCTACCGCCACCTCCAGACAAGGAAACTGAGGCTGGAGGCTGCCAGCATCCCTGGGTCAGCCACCCCCATGCTCCAGACAAGGAAACTGAGGCTGGAGGGCCGCCAGCTGCCCTGGGTGCCCTCCTGGCCAGCTGCAGCACCCTCCCTGCTTAGTAATTTGCCAGAAAGTTCTGCAGAAAGACTTGGGTCTTTAAGATCTGACACATTTGCAAACAGAGGTGACGGTCCCAGGACTTCCCACATGGATGAATGCCTTGCCCCTCCCTTGCCTCGGCTCCAGCCGGCCCGTCTGCTGTCCATGGGGAGACTTGGGTGGGGTCTGCCGGTTCCCCCCGCAGGGTGGTGGGCAGTGCCCCCTCCTGGTGCCCATGGGAATCTCCCCAGAGCCCTCACAGCCCCTCAACCTAGACCCCCGAGCTCACGAGGACCCTGCCCTGGGTGAGGCCTCTCAAGCTCAGGCCCCATGAGCCCCCGAGAGAAGTCTGGGTCCCCGTGAGGGGAGAGACAGGCAGGGCAGAGTGGAGGGGCCGGGGTGTGTTCATCTCTGAGGGAGCCCAGGGAGGGGCGGGTGGGGCTGGCGATCCCACGGAGGGTGTGAGCCTGGATGCCGGGTGTTCGGGAAGGGGGGACCTATGTGAGTGGCGAGAGGGGGTGGGACAGCCCCCGACTCCCGGCCTTCGAGGAGAGTCGGTGAGGGACGGTGCAGGGACCCTCGTCTGAGCCCCGCCCATGGGGACCTGGACAGTGGAGACTGCCCGGGGCTGGGCCATCACTACGGCCACCCCTGAGGAGCGCGTGCGCGGTGTGGGCTCAGGCCAGGGCGGGTGGCAGCTGAGTGACTCTGTCGGGACAGCGAAGGAGCAGTGCGTGGTGCCCCCCAAGGACCGGGTGGACTGTGGCTATCCCGAAGTCACCCCGGAGCAGTGCAACAACCGCGGCTGCTGCTTCGACGACAGTATCCCGCAGGTGCCCTGGTGCTTCAAGCCTCTGCAGGAGACAGGTGAGCCCTGCCCACTGCACCCTGCCACGCGGGCTGAGTGCCAGGAAACACGAATCACCCCCAAGGATGCTGGTTCAGGGGTGGTGGCTCAAGGCTGCCAGAAGGCTCAGGGCGGGGCGGGGGCTGTCCCTGGCTCGGCAAACATCCCAAGGGCAGGGCCAGTGGCCTGGCAGCTGGTGGCCGTAGGGGCGTGGTGTCGGTTCCTCCCCACACCTGCCACTCCTCTGGTCACCCCGCCTTGCCGCCCGAGTGCTGCCTGCCGGATGGTGGGGGCGGGGGGCAGTGTGTGTCTAGTGGAGGGGTGCTATCCCCAGGCCCCATACCACTCTTGGGCAGGGACCTTGCTGGGCCAAAGCCTCCAGTGCTCCAAGCTTGGCCAGGGTGGCTCTGGAGGTGTCTTCTGGAACCTTTCCCAGAGGGGGATGCTCCTGGCTTGGCCCTGGCCAGTGAAGGAAGCCGGGGGCCCCGAGGAGGGGGGCCCAGCCCTGCACACCTGCAGGGATGGGCAGACAGGGCTGAGGGATGGAGGGGCCCAGAGCCACTCGAAGGGGACCAGCCTGTGGCCCTGACACGGCCCTGTAGGAGCTTATGGGGGCATTGGGCCTGTCTCTGTAGGGGGGCTCAGGTTTACCCAAGTCTGGGGGCAGCACAGCAGGCTCTGGCCTGGAACCCCGATGCTCTGGAGTTGTGGGGCGCAGGCGGGACCCAGTAATCCCTCGCTCCTCTGTTCCAGAATGCACCTTCTGAAGCAAGTCTGCTGGCCCTGGACCCCAAGCCCTGATGCTGGCCCCCACCATCTGCACCCCACCCTGGCTGCCCGGCCCACCCTGGGCCTCCCTCGGAGGGGGGAAGTCCGGGATCCCTTGAAGGAATAAAGGCCCCCTTTAGCAGCAGACCCCGCTGTCCCTGGCGCTCATCCCCTCTAGCACGTCAGCCCTCCCTCACAGTGGCGGGCAGCGAAGTGTCTCCATCTGGGGTCTGTCGTCACAGTGGGGGGCTCCACTGTACCCCACAGCTGCCTCTGCGCTGAGCCCAGGAAGAGATGCACCTGCTGTGGGGTCACGACCTCTCAGTGGGGTCACACGTGTCCAGGGGCAGTTCTGCTCCGATCCCCTTGGTCCTGACTCAGGGGAGGGCCTGGACTGATCCTCTCCCAGTGGCCCTGCCCACTTGCAGCCAGGAGAACTGGACCCCGACCCACCATGGCCAGGCTCCGCAAGCCACCCGGACAGCCGAGCATGGGCAGAGCTCGGGCCCGAGCGGCCCCTTCTCTGGGGTGACCACCGCCATGGAGATGCAGTGACTGACCATGGGAGCCGTGGGGTGGCCCCGGGGGCTGGGATGAGACTGTTCCAGGGGTGAGGACGGCCTCAGGGCCATCCCAGCCAACACTCGTCCTGTCTCTGGGGTTCCTGGGACTGGGCCATCGTGTCCACACTTGAGTCCTCCCGGCACCCCTAGTACCCACGAACTGAGAGGTCACCCTGACTGTGAGGTCCTCCTCTCAGCCCCCTCATGCCTCTCTGGAAGGGAGACGCCCCCGGACACCCCCAGGGACGCCTCCTGCCCTGGACGTGCCTCCCTGCACTCTGGGTGGTGTTGCGGGGACCCTCTAAACTGCTTCACCCTGTGTGCTGGGGGCTTGCTCCTCCCCACAGACCCCCGGGTGCTCTGAGCACTAAGGCGACCCAAGGCAGATGGACAGGAGACATGGGGAAGACAACGGACCACGGGGGAGCCCAGAGTGGCCACTAGGTCAGCCTGTTCAGAAGGGTGGGACTGGGTTTTGTGATTCACCTTCCTGAACCCTAGGAAGTCAGGATGAGTGGGGGAGGGGCGTAGGGCCAGCTGTCAGCCCTAGGAGGAGGCAGTGGCCCCAGTGGACAGCCTCTGGCTCCCTCTGCTGGACACTTCCTGCAGGAACTCACGGAAACCCCTGGGGTTCAAGAGCCATCCCTGGGAGTTTCTGTCCACTCCCAGTCCCCGACTGTCCATCTGGTGTAGAGTCCACTGAAATGTCAGGACTCCACGTGAGGGCATGGCCAGTGGTCTCTCCGGGTGCTACCAGCCCAGCATTTGCTCCCACAGCTTGCTGCCAGACATGAGGGCATTTATGGGTGTGGGACTGAGGGGCTCATTTTCATGCTCTTTGACTACAAGAAAATGCTTGTGACCCACCAGGCCACTAGACACCTCACCCAGGGTTCTTGGGGACAGAGTCCCCAGACCTGGCCAAGGACACAGAAAGCCCCGACCTGAATAAGAAAAGTCACGCCCTAATAAGTGAAGCCACGTCCCAAACAAAGGGAAGCCCCACCCCTGGTAAGTGAAGCCCACCCCAAGCAAAGGAAGCACTGCCCCTGGTAAGTGAAGCCCCCCCGCCAGATCAAAGGAAGCCCCGCCCCAATAAGTGACGCTCCATCCCAAGCAAAGAAAGTCCTGGCCCCAGGAAGTGAAGCCCCACCCAGATCAAAGAAAGCCCCACCCCAATAAGTGAAGCCCCACTCCAAGCAAGGGAAGCCCCACCCCTGGTAAGTGAAGCCCCGCCCCAAACAAAAGAAGCTCCCCCCCCACTGGGAAACTTCTTTCAAGTTCTAAGAAGTTGACCCTTTCAAGGGCCAGAGTGGCCAGGGTTTGATCCCCAGTGTCCTGTATGGTCCCTGAGCACCGCCAGGAGTAATTCCTGAGTGCAGAGCCAGGAGCAACCCCTGAGCATCACCGGATGTGACCCAAAAACAAACCTCCCCCAAAGAAGTTGAACCCTTCCAAGCCAGAAGTCCCCCGATAGGTGCCTGGATGTCCCCTACAGTTCTGCGTCAGGTCCTGGTTGCTCAGATGGGTTTGGAAGCCCCCTGTGCAGGAGCAGAGGAAACTGCTGGGGGCGTGGGTGGGGCGCCTCTAGGCTCAGCGGGAGGCTGGACCTCAGGGTCAGCGCATTGGCCCGTCCCTCTATTCCCCGAGTGACCTTAGAAAGCCAAGCCCTTCCCCACCACCAGCTCCATCTGTGGCCCGCACAAGCTGAGGGTTATCCCAGGTGAGAAAACCGTGATCAGTAATCAATCAGCACACTGCGCTGTAGCTCTCCTGGCGAGTGACGTCAGCCCTGCATGTTACGTGTTGCAGAGAGGGGCCGCCATCCCTGCTAGATTTTAATCCCCAGTGGTGGGCGGTGCACTAGCCTTTGGTGTCCCTGGGCTTTGCCATCCCTCGATTGGTCAAGCCTGGGGGTCAGGGGAAGGGGCAGGGGAGGGAGGGGCCGGGCAGCTCTGCTCAGAGGCCACAGGTGTTTCTCAGGGGCTGTTTCTCCAGGGACTCGCGGGTCTGTCTGAGCCTGGAGCCCCGTTGGACTCTACACGTGACCCTGTGGGGAACAGTGATCCCAGTAGTGGGGGCGGGGAGAGGCGCTCTCGGGGGGGGGGGGGGGTGGGCCTGGGACCACCCCCCCCACTGGTGTCTTGGCATCGCTGCAGAAGGGCCGAAAAGGCCTGTCACGGCTCAGCACTGGGCACCTCCCTGCTGGCCTTGGCCCAGGCTGGCACAAGTCCAGCTCCTGGCACCGAGCCCAACGGGCCCAACAGATATGAATCCCCCCTTCCTGTTGGGGTGCTGTGGCCTCCACACTGAAGCAGCACCCAAGCAGTGGCCCCTAGGTGGGGGAACGGAAGGACCCCACCAGCACTGGGCACTGACTCCAGCCCCTGATCTCAGACATGGCGCTTGGTGGGGGCTTCTGCCCCAAGTACAGGCCTCAGCTGGTCTTAGGGACAGACCTCGAGGGGCTGAACCTTTCCCTGGCCAGAGAAAGTGCAAGTGGGAATGCTCTGGGTGGTCACCAGGGCCCACGGCTCCCTCGGGCTGTCACACAAATGTCCCCCTTCTGGTGCTGAGTCCACACAGAGCGGGCAGCAGCTCCCCTGGGCTCCAGATGAGTCCTGGCACCTGGGCGTTCCGGTCCACACCCCACTCTGTGTCAGCCCTGACAGCACTGGGCCCCCACACCCTGCTTGCCCACCCTCACCCCTGTCCTCGGGCTCGGCCTGGTGGACCTGGCATGCTTTCTGCTCCAGCGTGGCCTCAAGTACAGCCCACCCCCCAGAGTTGAGTGTGGACAGGTGGATTGGGGGGTAGGGCAAGTACTTGGTGACTATGACTGACCACAGGGAGATGTCAGCCCCAGGTGGGTGTGAAGGGCAGGAAGCTGGCAACAGAACCACACCCCTGCCAACTCACACTTGGACCTGGGGTCACCCCTTTTGATTTTGGGGTTTCATTGCTTATCCCTAACTGTCCATCTGGTGTAGAGTCCACTGAAATGGCAGGACTCCACATGAGGGCATGGCCAGTGGCCTCTCTGGGTGCTGCCAGCCTGGCATTTGCTCCCCTAGCTTGCTGCCGGACACGAGGGCGGGTCTGGGTCCAGCAGGCAGAGCTGCCCGCCGAGGGGGTGGCACCCAGCACAGCTGCTCCTAGGCTATTTGTCCTGGCTGATGTCCCTTGGTGGCAGCCCCTGGGACAGAGCTAGCTGTCCCCACCCCATGATGGAGCCTCCCCGGGGAGCAGGAATACACCTGGGGGTCCAGTGTGGGGGTGCTGGCAGGGCTGGAGGCAGAGACCCTGTGTCGTGGGGACCCACACTCAGCTTCTCCCCCGCAGCAGGTGGGGGACATTGAACACCGACTCACCCCCATACCTGTCCTCAAGGTGACCCCCAAGTCCCCATCACTGCCCATGTGTGCTCCTGGCAAATTTGCTTTTGTTTATCGTTTCTGCTCACTTGGTTGACGGGGCAGCAGCCTTAAAGATGCCTCTAGTTTCCGTGTCGTGGAGAGCTCTGCCGATGTCTTCCTCAATGTATTTTATGTGTTCAGCGTTGATTTCAAGGTCTTTAATTCGTTTTTATGACTTTTGTGCATGGCATTAAAAGGGGTCTGAGTTTTTTTCTTTTTCTTTTCTTTTTTTTATAAATTCATTTATTGAATCACCGTGAGAACATTTACAGAGCTTTCAGATTTAAGTCTCGATTATACAATGTTGAAACACCCATCCCTTCACCAGTGCACATATTTCACCACCAAAAATCCCAGTTCACCCCCATCCCCCCAATCTGTGTGGAAGATGGTTTCCACATTACTCTGTCTCTACTTTGATTGCATTCAATATTTTGATACCAGACCCACCATTATTATTTGGGATTTCCCCCCAACACTCAGACCTGCCAAAAAGGCCACATTAGACAATTTGTTTTCTATTGCTGGTTATGAATATGATGTTGCGTGCGACCGTGCAATTTTGGAATTAATGAAATTTTAATAATTAAATCTGGAGGGATTTCTGCCAAAAGCCGCTGGGTTGAGACATTCGTTTGCAAGTCTCTGGGATCTTGGCCTGTAAGCAGCTTAAATCAGTAGCTGGAGGAGTCATTCGTGGGCAGTGACTTGGGGTCTCGTTGGGGCGGGGGAGGACAAGGGCCAGCTCCACCTCCACCCCGTGAGGTCCTGCGTGTCTCGTCACTGCTGGCCCATATCTGACTGTTCAGTGGCCTCTGGAGGATGGCGGCCACTGAGCCACCAGGGGGAATAGGTGGAGGGATGACACCTTTTTCCACCTGGGGTGGCCTGGCACTGGAAACCTAATGCGAAGTCTGGACACACTTCTGTCAAAAGCCAGCTGGGTTCTGAGATTCATTTGCATGTCTCTGGAATCATGGCCCTTAAGCAGCTTAATCAGTAGCCAGAGGAGCTGTTCGTAAGTTTTTTTTTTCTTTTTCTTTTGCATGTGGCCAATCGGTTTTTCCAGCACCACAAGAGGCATTCCTTGCTCCACTCATAGTGTTTGCTCTTTATCAAAGATTAATTGATCATATATCTGAGGGTTTGTTTCTGGATTTTCAATTCTATTATGCTGATCTGAGAGCCTACTCTTCCCCTGCACCATAATGTTTTAATTACTGCTGCATTGTAGTACAGTTTGAAGTTTGGAAAATCGATGCCTTCCATCTGTCCTTTTTTTTTTTTTTTGCTAAGAATTGCTTTAGCTATGGCAGAGTCTCCTGCCCCTGCACCTGCTGTCCTCACTGGGCCCCCTTGGAGGGGGGCAGGTTTAGTTTCCCTCCCTGCCCCGAGCAGAGCCCCGGCAGCTGAAGACCTCCAGAACCCCGCCACAGCCATGCTAAAATCACTCTCCACACGCTTGGACGAGCCTCACACATGAAGGAACCGGCAGAGGAACCCAGGTGTGCGGGACCCGGGGCTGACAACTCCAAGTCTGCTCAGTTTGGGACTGGGCCTCCTCCACCCAGATCCTCCATCTTCCAGTAGCTAGACAGTTCCACCCACCAATGCCGTGTAACCCCATCAACGGCCAAGATCCAGTGACTATAAAACCAAACTCCTGGAAGCTTATTGCTAATTAGACCTCTTATTGTCTAGTTCTTGCTCTCAGAGAACCCGGCAGGCTACCGAGAGTATCCTGCCCGCATATATACCTGACTGGGAACACCTGTAAAGGTGATTAGAGGCTGCCCCAAAAACCTCCATCCCTCTTAGAGAGCCCGGCAAGCTACCGAGAATATCCCTCCTGCACGCAGAGCCTGCCAAGCTACCAGTGGCATACTCAATATGCCAAAAACAGTAACAATGATGGTCCTCATTCCCCTGACCCTAAAAGAGCCCCCAATATGCCATTGGGCTACACTAGCACGTGACAGGGACGAATGGAGATGTTACTGGTGCCCACTCAAGCAAATTGATGAACAACGGGATGATTGTGATAGTGATAGTGATGGGGGAGGAGGAAGGTTTATTGTTACATATTAATTTAGAAGCGCTTGAACAATATCTTTGATAAGTTGTCATAGGCATCCTTATAGGGGGTGCATTAAATTTGTATAATACTTTGGGGAGTATTGCCATTTTGACAGTGTTAAACTTTCCAATTCATGACCAGGGGATGTACTTCCATTTGCTCATGTCCTCTTTGATTTCTTTTAGTATTTTGTAGTTTCCTTTGTATATCTCTTTCACCTTTTTTGTTAAGCTGATTCCTAGGTACTTAATTTTCTGAAGGACAATGATGAACGGGATAAAAAAATCTCTCTCTTCTATGTCATTATTGACATATACAAAAGTCAAAGACATTATTTTTTCCTTTTTGTGTCACACCCAGCGATGTTCAGGGCTGACTCCTAGCTCTGCACTCAGAAATTACTCCTGTTGGTGCTTGGGGGACCATATGGGATGTCAGGGATGGATGGAACCTGGGTTGGCTGCATGCAAGATGAACATCCTACCTGCTGTACTATCACTCTGGCCCCAAGATAACAACTTTTGCATGCTGATTTTGTAGTTTGCCACTTTGTTATACACATCTACTGTTTCTAGATTTTCAGTAGTGTGTAAGGTAAAGTGAAGAATCAAGTCATTCCTATCTGGATGCTCCTAATATATTTTTCTTACCTAATTGCTATGGCAAGTACTTTCAATACTATAGTGAATAGAAGTGGTGAGAGTGGGCACTTTTGTCTTTGTTCCTGATTTTAGTGGGAAGATTTTTAGTACAGTGTTTGCTGCGGGTTTGTGGTAAATAGCTTTGACTATGTTGAGGAAAGTTCCTTCACCTTCATTTTATTGAGACTTTTTTAAATCACTAATAGATGTTGAATCTTGTGAGAAGATTTCTATGCATTTATTGAGATGATCATATTATTTTTAGTTTTTAGTTTGTATATATTTTATGGAAATTGTTTTCTTGAAATATTATTTCCATCCTTTGACTAGTAGTCTGCGTTTGACACTATTCAAGTGAGTGTTTTTATAAAGCAGAAGGTTGGACTCAATTTTATAATTCATCCTGCCCTTCTGGATATTTTGACTATGGAGTTTTGTGCCATATTTTTGTAAAAGTTTGGCATGAATGTGAGATTTATCTTCTATTAAAGAAACCCCTTCAGTTCTTCTTAAAAAGTTGATTTTGAGTCTATGAAGTTCTTGAGCTATTGTTTAATCCATGAAATTCTGTATGTATCATTCTATCACATCTAAATGCAAGTATGGCTGGGTAAAGTATTATCGCTGAGGTGTTCATTCTATTGTGTTTTTAAAAATCATATCCCACCATCGGGGCTGGAGCAATAGCACAGCTGGTAGGGTGTTTGCCTTGCATACAGCTGACCCGGGTTCGATTCCCAACATCCCATATGGTCCCCTGAGCACTGCCAGGGGTGATTCCTGAGTGCAGAACCAGGAGTAACCCCTGTACATCTCCAGGTGTGACCCAAAAAACAAAAAAAAATTATATCCCACCATTGTTTTTGGGACTATGGGGTCTCCTTTGATTAATCTGCTATAAATTTTAAGGAAGCTCTTTTGTATGTAATTTCTCTTGCTGATCTTGCCACTTTCAGTATTCTATGCCTATCTGTGGTTTTCATCACTCTGATTAGGACGTGTCTTGGAGGTTTTTTAATTTGTGTTTCTTTTATCTGGTTGCCCTCAGGCCTCTACAACCTCATAACCCCAGATCTATTAGGAGTGCTTTGCCTATTGCTTCTTCATTGGAATTGCCTTTCCTGTCCCTCCAGAACCCTAGAAATTCTTATATTTTTCCTCTTGAATTCATCTCAATTTTTTCATGTTAGCTGTCTTGAGGCCTTTTCCCATCTTGCTGTTGTCTGGAGATTTTCTGCTTCTCATCATGGAGCTCATTGATTTTGACCTCGGATGCTTTTCTCGGACGCTGAGTCCTTCCAAGGAGTTTTCATTTCACTTACCAAATTCTTTACTTTGATCATTTCTGCTGGTAGTTTTCTCTTTCTGCTATCATTCCTCCTGGTATTTTGGGGGCTTTCTGTGTTGGAATATAGCTCTAGACATTTTGAGCTTCGCATTGGTTTGCCCTTCCTCCCTGACCTCAGGGAGCTTAGGTTTATTGGGTTACGCCCATCACAGTGCTCATGAGACACTCCCATTCCTTTGTGTTTATTGGAATATAGCTGTAAACATTTTAGGTTTAACATTGGTATGTTCTTTCTCCCTTGCCACAGGGAGCTTAGGTTTACTGGGTTACACACGTCACAGTGCTCCTGAGACACTCCCATTCCTTTGTGTTTATCTGTAACCTCTTCTCTGTGCTCTGCTTCCTCAACCGGTCAATCACCCTTATCTCTAAATCAGACTCTGTTGACTTGTAAGATCAGATCCTTCTAGGACACTGGCTTTGTACTTGTAAGTGAAATATTGCTTTTCTCTTTCCCTATGTCCTTTTGCATAGTTTACTTTAGAGCAATGTCCTTTTTGTATAGACATAGGAAGACAGTTAATGCTGTGCTTTTGTAACTTGGGAGTTAATTGACTCCAAATAATATTTACTCCTGGACGTCTGTTCATTTGACTTAAGCCTCAGTTACCCTTAGTTCCTAGCACCCCAAAAGCAGGATCCTGACGAAGGGACTGGATAGGTCCAGGGCAAGCTGTGAGCTACCCTGGCATCGAAATGGGCCAGGTCAAAGCGTCATAATACTTAACTATAAATTAAGAGCATGGTCATGGACAAATTCTGCCATGACCCAAAAACAACTGGACAAGTACCCTGCTTAGAGTTAGGGCAGGTTCATCTGGCCTGAGCACTGTAGTCTGAGATCTATAGCGAGATGTCCCCAGGGAGGTCACCCTATAAGCTTAATGTATTTCTTACTGTGTCCATACAAAATGACTCATATTATTAAGAAGTAGAATTAAGATGAATGTTTAGATGGTTGTTGGATTAAGGGAAGGAGAAACACACCCCTAGATGGTATTTCGCCCTTAGATGGGTCATCTTGCTGGATAAAAATTATTTGTCCTAGAAGAAGCTTCCCCTGAGGGAAGGACCTTACATCTGTTGATTGTATGACCACACCTATGTGTAACTGCTACCACAACCCCTCATAATTTTGGAATATAACTAAGGCTGTAAGAATTGGGAGGAGCAAACATGAAAGCTTATAACTATCTGATGATGATTCAATAAAATTAATAAAAAAAGAATTGGGAGGAGGAGGAGAACTGAGGAAGAGGATGAGGAGAATCGAGGGGCATGGAGGAGGAATACGGGAGTGGCTGAGACTGGAAGGAGGCAGAGGGAGATGAGATTGGAATAAGTGGCAACTTACCACCAACCAGCCTGGCCCTCAATTCCTCCTTCATCCTCCCATTGCCATCGGCTGTTCGGTGTGTGGGTAGCAGTCCGGGACCACCAAATGCAGGCAGCGAGAGAGCACTGCAGTTTCTAATTCAGTTTTTGAATACAGTCTGTCCCACTGTTACTCTGAGATCCTTAAACCTCCTTCAGATTTCCTCCCTAGTCCTTCTCTGACAGGTTCTCTGGGTGGAGTGCTGGCCGAGTCTTCAGGACTCTCCCTGCTTCTGTGGTGCTTCCCCTATTCCAAAAACATTCCTGAGTAAGGGAAGATAAAAGGATGCATGATGCTGAGAACAACATAGCCAGCAATGGCTGGCCTCAGGAAGATTCTGGAAGCAGGTAAAGCTCAGGCCACCCCACCATGCTTTCTGCTTCTGACTGGACACCTGGGTTGTTCTAGTTCCAAGAGGTGGGGGCTGAAAGCAGATGGCGACCAGGAACCCAGAACATCTGCTCCCGGATTGTTTGTCCTGGCTGGTGTCTGGTCCTAGCCATGTCCTCATGGCAACGTGCCCAATAAGACACCCCTTGGATGGAGCCAGCAGCCCCCACCCCGTGAGGGATGGACAGAGAGGGCAGTGCACAGGGACTCCAGGGAGCCTGTCCCTGCCCTGTGTGTGGAGAGGAGGCACTGGCCACACTGAGGTCAAGGGCCCAGGGTCCGGGACAGTCTTGGACTCGGGGACCCTCTTCTCACAGCACCCAGCCTGCTCCCCTCCTCCCCAGTGGGAGGATGGTGCTCTGCACTCCCCCTTGTCAGATCTTTTCAAAGACGGGAACACCAAGGTTTCACTGAATTTCTCCACAAAGTCCTGCATCCCGACCTGGATTACTCAGGAAGGGTCTGGAAGATCCTCTCAGAGAAGGAGGAAAGTGGAAAGGGGCCACCCGGGGTGGCTGAGCACAGGTGACATGGCACATAAAAGACAGGAGAGTGAGGACCTCTGGGCCAGTCTAAAGGTATCATTTGTAGTTTTTTGGAGGGGGAACTCTCAGCGATGCTCAGGGAATACTCGTGGCTGTGCTCAAGGGCCCATGTGGAATGCAGGAACTGGATTCAGCTTGGCTGTGTACAAGCCCCACCTACTGAACTAGCTCTCTTGGACCTGGGGTCACTTATTGTAACCATATGCTCTGCCCCTTCTCAGCTCTCCTTGGCTGAGTGACATTCTTAGAAATGCGAATTCTTCCTTGCTTCAGTTCCCATCTGTGGACCCCGGGGCCCTATGAGTCTCTGCCTCTACCCAGGTACAGGGTGTGATCCCAGTGAAGCCGTACTCGACTTCTGTACCTCCTGTCCCGACAGCCCCTGGCCAGAGCAGGACACACGGGTCCCCATTGCTTGGTCTGAGCCTGAAGCAGCTTTGGACTCTGTGTGGGGATGGGGAGATGCCCTCTCGGGTGGGCATGGGACCCTCCCCACTGGTGTCCTAGCAGCAATGCTGAATGTCCCCACTCTCTGTGGCAGCCCCTAGAGAACTCCTGGGTCACAGGTGCCACATGAACAGCCCCTGGCCCCGAACTCAGCCTGATGAGTGGACACTGCCTCATCTGAGTCCAGCCACTGGGGAGCCTGCTGGGGAGTGAGGGCCATGTCCTGCAGGAGACAGGAGAACAGGCCGACTGTCCCCCATGCATGGTACGTCTTGTTTAGAACCAGTGAACAGGAGAAGGAGAACAGCAACAATCTTCCGTCAAGTGCCGAACTATCTAACATCAGAGGGCCTTAGATAGGCGACCACTGTCCTCAGGGTCTTAGTCAGGTGGCCACCATCCCCAGGGCCTTAGATAAGTGACCACTGTCTTCTGGGCCTTAGTTAGGTGACGACCATCCCCAGGGCCTTAGTTTTGCTGCTCCTAGTTATATTAAAATAGAGCTAGTGACTGGGAAGCTTCCAGACTTATTGAGCAGCACTGGACCCTCTCTGGCACCTGGAGGTCCCTGGCAAAAGGAGCTGGCCTTGGTGCTGTGACTCAGCTTTGTGGACCCCCAGATGCCTTGCATGTCAGCCTGTCCAATTCACTCCTGCAGGCTCTAGTTTACATTCAAGGGCAAATTGCTAAGATATATCTCCTTCTTTTTTCCTCTACTGGTAATCCTTTAAAAAATCTCAGTTACAGATTAAATTTACTTCTGATGATATTTATAGTAATTTTGTATTAACACAGCAAGAAATACAGATCCCTTTGATCTTGAACAGACTCTGGGGTCACGGTAAAGGGTTAGGGGAGGTGACTCTCCCTGGGGACATCTCACCAGAGTTACAGACTACAGCCCTCAGGTCAGACTAGCTCTTGACCAGTTTTACTTCTTGTGGGCCTTAGGCTGTCTCATGGGGAGGCTGAGTAGCTTACTGCTACTCCCCAGGTCCATCAAAGGCTGGCCCTCTGTGGGACCCGCCTTTTGAGCTGTTAGGAATTAAGGCTAATCTTAGGGAAACCAAAGCTTAAGCCAAGTAAATATGACGGATGTCCAGAAGTCTCAGGAGTCACCTGCACATTAGTATTTTTTGGAGTCAATTAACTCCCATATTACAACTGCGTACTGTTATCCGTCTTCCTGTGTCTATACAAGAGGCAGTTGCTCTAAGATAAAAGCATACAGAAGCACAGAGGAGAGTGAAAAGTAAATATTTCAGGTATGTAATGATGCAGCCTTCCGCTAAAGTTTCTTAGATCACTTAAAATAAGCATATGAGATGATCCCAAACCACATTCTTTAAATTTATAAAGTTCTAAGAACCTTATGTATTTTCACACAACTTTTATACAATCGATTATAAAAGATTATTTAACTGCACATTTCATCAAAGTCACACGTGTGTCCTTCAGGTTTTGCTCCTGGGGACGGAGTAATTCTCCTCCCCCTTATTCAGGAAGCAAAGCCCGGGGTGGGGGCGGGGGGGGGGGTTGGACAGTGATGCAAAGTGGGAACACGAGGCCTCACATCTCTTTTGCCAGATATTTGATGGCGTAGTTCTAATAATACAGACAATTCTAAACAACTTTTCCTCAAATTCTAACACAAGTACAGACCAGGCAACATTGTTAAATCAGAAATAACAAAATCGAATTTCAAAATAATAAAAGCCAGATCTCAAATCCAGGCGCAATCAATCTTTTGCATGAATAATTGTACTTTGCAGGGCTGGTTGGTGTAAAGCTTGGCCTCTGCCTAGAAGGCAGCAGATCTGCTCTGCAGACGGTCAAAGGTTTTACTTGTAAGGTTTGCTCGGGACCCGGTGGTGACTGGCTGATGAGAGGGCGACATTTCCAGAACCAAAGATCGCTTGCCCCCTGCATGGAAGGCAGGAGTTATGGCCACTTGGCGCCGGCCAGCTGCCAGGCTGAATCCATGCTTCCTCACCTGCGCCCCTACGGACTGCAGAGGCCTCCCAAGCACACGGTCCTGTCTGTCTCGGTGCCCGTTCCTGCCCAAGACAGCTTAAAATCCCACCTAATCTCTCCCGGCACGCGACTCTACCCCGCCAGGGGCCAGTGAGGTCTGCCTGGGAGCGCACCCCAATAAATTTCTCTTGTTTCTTCTGTTTCCTCTTCTCGGTCCCTCTGCGTCACGTGAGGTCAGGAACCTACCTTCACTCACAATTAAAGGTCTCCATTCAAAAGCATAATTAAAGATGGCAATTAAAGATCTCCTGACACAGGCCTAGCCAAAGGGCTGTTCCACGGAGCTGCCCTCTCTGACTCTTTCAAACTCAGCATATTTATTTCCCCTTTGGTCTGGCCGACGCCTTTTCTTTCTTGTTGCTTTGTGGGCTAGCAACTTTGCGATGACAGACATCTCCATTCAGTTGGTGGCGTGGACCCGTTCTTACCCGACGAACAGCCCCCAGAACACACTCCGCCCGGAGCCCCGCTCACTCTGTTTCCACAGGGACCCCTGCCTCGGTCCTGGGTGCTCACGGTCCATCAGGGTCTTCCGAGATCAGGTCAGACAACCCCTTCTGCTTCTGGTCCAGCTGCCGGGGATCAGCCCCAGGTGAGCAGGCCTGAAGCATGGGCTCCATGAGGATTAAGGACAGAGACGGGGACCAGAGAGAGCAGCCAGGCGGGGGGCTTGGCTTGTCCCCCTGGATCCTCTGTCCTCTGCCTGCGGGACTGACAGCCTAGAGCTGGGAACCAGGAAAAGGAGAGCAGAGACTTTCTCTGGCCAAGTGCTGGACTAGGAGATGTCACACACCAAGGGCCTTAGTTACCGTGACCACCGCCCTCAGGGCCCTAGTTACACTGACCATTGTCCACAGGAAGAGCTGTCACCACAGGATACTCTTCAGGGCAGGAGTGGAAACAGGGGCGGGATTCCGCAGGGTGGGTCGGGGGCCAGCAGCTTCCAACCCAGCACCCCCTCCTCTCTGGGGAGAAGGGGTCCATCAGCACCGGGGCTGAACCCACCCCCTGGTCCAGCCACAGCCACTCACCTGAGGAGCAGGAGACTCCCACCAGATAGAGCCCAGGGACAAGCCCTGGCAGGGGCCCCCCACATCCCTGAGGTGACCCCGCCCTCTCCCAGGAGGGGGAATGTGGAGGCCCCTCTCAGACAGAGGGCATGGTAAGCTGGGCCTGCCAAGACCCAGGGACCCCCATGGGCCCCCGACACTCTTTGTTCTGATCTGGCATGAAGTCTGAAGCCTGGTCTGGATGGAAGCTCTGTGGGGCACCAGGAGGTGCTCGTCGCCCTGCTCCTGACCACACTCAGCCGTGTCACCCCAGGGTCCTCACAACTCTCTCACAACTCTCTCTGACACACGGGCATGGTGGAAGATCCAGAGGTGGCTATGTGACACTCACCAGGACACGCAATAGTACTTGGAACCAGCGGCCACTGCCTTCCCCAAGGGTGTCCTGTCCCCAGCTGTCCATTTGGCCCGGGATCAGGCACAGACTGAAGGCACAATGTCCCAGAGCTGCCCTGCCCACACCTGCCCTCTCTCCCTCCTGGGCAGTTCTGGGTCTGGGCCAGAGCTGCCAGCAGGGTGGCCAGCACATGTGCTCCTGGACTGTTTGTCCACCCTAATGTCCCCAGGTGTCCTGCTCTGGCTGAGTCCTGGTGGCATTGGGCCTGGGTGACAGCCTCTGCGGGAGAGTATAAAAGTGTCCCCTGGGCCTAGGGCTCTAAGTCCAGAGTAGCGGCCATGGAGTGCAAGGTGCTATGGGTGCTGGCTGTGGTCCTGACCCTGCTGGTCTCTGTCCAGGAAACCCAAGGTAAGTGATATGACCCAAGGGGGTGATGTGACAGGAGGGGCCATGAAGCCCCTGGCTCAAGCTCACTGTGGACTTGGGAGGGGGTCAGGTCACCTGAGAATGACAACCTTGTCCCCAGAGGCACAATTTGTGTCTGAGCAGGAGCACCTGCGTCCACCACCCACTGTCCAGGCAAGAGAAGAGGCTCTGAGGGTCGACACTGACCTGAGCCCCCAGTGCTCTGCATCCACCATCCCCCTGTCCAGATGCGGCTGACTGAGGCCCTCTGTCACCAGGGAAGCCCAGAGCCCACCAGCTCTGCCAGGCTGGCCACCGCCCTGCCACTTGCACTTGTCTATTTGCTGGACACTTGTCCATGGTGACCTGAGTCTCTCTTTGGAGATTCAGCACTGACAAGCGGAGAGACACTTCGCTAAGAATGATCTCATCAGACATGCATATTGCTCTCTGGTGCCCTGCAGCCCTGGTTGGGGCTGGGAGCACTAACCTGGATCATTGTCCCTGCTTATCTGCTCGACAGCAGGAACGGCTCTCCAAATTGTCAACAGCCGGAGCCAGGCCAGCTCCAGCTCCAATATGGCCCAACAGACCCTTTCTAGGAAATTAGGTAAGGAGCCAGGTGGGAAGCAGAGGGGAGGTGAAGGCACTTGTGGGCTCTCTCGCATTTGGGGGACACAGTGGAAGATGTGGTGGAGCAGATTCCCAGCAGGCTCCCTGCCCTGTTCTGCCCAGCCCACCACCAGTCTCTTCCTCTGCCAGACGCCAGGGAAGATCTGGGTCCAGGATGGAGCTGCCTGCCGGCGGGGTGGGAGCAGTATCCAGAACACCTGCTCCCCAATGTCCCCAGATGTCCTCTTCTGACTGAGTCTTGGTGGCCTCAAGCCTGTATGACAGGCCCTGGGGGGAGTAGAAATGGGTCCCCAGGGCCAAGGGCAGAGCTGAGTGCTGTGGGCACCGACAAAGGTCCAGAACTTGGCTGTCTCTGTGCAACACAGGTGAGCTTACACGTAACTGTCTCTCTGATGTGGGAAAAATGGGCGGGCGAGTCTGGGGACAATAGGATGGGAGGAGACCTGAAGCCCCAGGCTCAGGACTCTCAGGGGCTTGAGGAAGGGATCAGAACCTGAGAGAAACAGGGTCCTGAGAGGCACAGCTGTGTCCCCAGCATGCGTGTGCGTCCTGTGTCAGCCAGCCTGACTTTCCAGGCAAGGAAGTGGAGGCTCCGAGAGATGGCAGCTGACCGGAGGCATGTCCACTGTGGAGCCCAGTGCTCACCGCTGTGCCAGGCTAGCTGCCTCCCTCAGTTTTGGGCTTAGTTGCTTGCTGGAAAGCTGTCTGCAATGACACTGGTCTTTGCTGGAGACTCAGCTCGACAGACAGAGAGGGTACACCCCAAGAACGTCCACCACACACGTGCCTTCTTGCAGCTACAGGAGAAGGCTGGGGTGCTCCCGAGTTGGGTCCCGGGAGTGTGACTTATGCCAATGATCTACTCCACAGCGACCAACAATCAGCAGCACGTGGCCTCTCATCAGTCAATGATGATGCAACAGCACCACAGCTACAAAGAGGAAAATAGTAAGATTTACGATTCTAGCCACCCTGGTGGGAGTGAGCGTGGGTGGCCGAGCAGAGGGGAAGGAGGTTCTGGGGTTCATCAATTTGGGGCAGGAAGTGCAGGGCGGGGTGGGGTGGAGCAGGTCCCCTGGAAGTGTATGTGTGACCCACCGAAAGTCAATATGGTAGAGGGGAGCAGGGGCAGGTGGGGGGGTCATTGAAGACCCTGACTCCGAGGGCCCAGACACCCTGGGTCTCTTTTCCCTTTACCTTTGTTTTATGTATAATTAAGTGGAAATTTTTCCATAAATTACTTTAGAGAAACTTTGCTGTCTGGGCTTAGGGGTCCAGGGCTCACGGGTCTCCTGGGTGCAGTAGGATCCCCTGCTGGGTGAGGCCTGCCCAGGTTGAGCCCCCAGGATGAGGGTCATGAATAGAGGCCCCTGCAGTGTCGTGCTAGGCAACTTCCTGAGTGCCCACTGGCTGTCTGTCCTCACTCCTAACAGTGTTATTAAAACAGGTCCCTACACAAGGAGCCCCAGGGAGGGTCCCGCCGAGGTGAGCAGAGAGCTGGGGATCACTCTGCCAATGCAGCCCTCATCGTCCTCCAGCCACTCTAGGCTCACTGCTGACCAGGCTCCTTGGACAGTGACGAGTGTCCGCTAGGAGACTGCACAGAGACGATGCTGTCAGTGTCCTGTGTGAGGGAGAGAAAATCAGCTGATTTCAGAAGCAGCAAGACTCTGTCATGCCCCCGATGGATCCCCCTAATAGGGTTCAGGCAGGAGCGAGAGGCTGTGCACTGCTCCCAGCTTTCCTGGTTCTGCAATGCCAACTTCTGGGTTTCTGGCCACATGTGGCAATGCCATGAGCAAGAGGCCGCCCATGGCCAGTGGTTGCCCCCTCTTGAGGGAGTGTGCTGTAAATAACAGCTATATATGGAATAATGTTAAACCCAGCGCCTTAGAGGCACAAGGTCAAACCAACCCTAGAAAAATTATAGCCATGGGCAAATGTTCTGGAATCCATAGCAGAGAGGGTGCTGCTGAGAGGGACCTGTGAGCCCCAGGAATTGTGGGAGGATCCAAGACCTACTTCCCATCACAGGGTGGCCCCAGCAGCCCCCGTGAAGGGTCCAAGATGGTGAGAGTGAGGACAGTGCCCTGCCTGGGCTCTCTGGGGTTCCAGATGACCCTTGTGTCCATCCTGATTCTGCCCATCCTCTCCTCACACTCGCCCTGTCCCCACCTGCTCCCTGCAGCTCTTTGGCTCTGTGTCCCCCTCCCCTCTGTCCCACAGGGGTGAGGACCAGCCCTGAGGGGATGCCATCAGTGGACGCTGACCCATGACTTGACCAGCACTGTTTCCTGAGCTCAGGGCCACCCTCTTAGTCCGGGGGTTCCTTCCCCTTGCCGGCTGTCCTCAAACTCAGGGTCAGGGCAGAGTGCGGCCCCCGCTGAAGACAC
This sequence comes from Sorex fumeus, assembly GCF_029834395.1. NCBI lineage: Eukaryota > Metazoa > Chordata > Mammalia > Eulipotyphla > Soricidae > Sorex > Sorex fumeus. Next base: position 5,077,238 of record NW_026606098.1, on the reverse strand, counting down.
TGCCAGGTCCCATGACTGGGGCTGCCCACTCAAGCTGGCCTCTCTTCCTCTTGCCATTCGCCTGAGCTGTTCTGGTCAGGACCGGAGCTGCTGGCCAGTGGGGTGGTGGGGGCAGCACCCAACACCTCTGCTCCCAGGCTGCTTGTCCTAATGTCCCCGGGTGTTATTCCTGGCCGAGTGTGGTGACATTGAACCTGTGTGACAGTTCCCATGGAGGGAATAAAAGTGTCCTCAGGGCCCAGGGCTTAGAGGCCATAGCAGTGATCCTAGAGGTTAGAGAGCCTTGGGCGCTGGCCGTGGTCCTGAACTTGGTGGTGTCTCTGTCTGGAGAGACTAAGCAGATCCGTAAGTGAGTCCCTGCCCTCCCCTCCTGTGGACCGAGGGTGCTGGGGTCGTCTGGGAATAGAGGTGGTGGAGGGATGTGAGGCCCGTGCTCAGGGATCACTGTGCTATGGAGTCAGGACACCAGGAACTACAACCTCCTCCCCAGAGCACGCCAGCTGGGTGAGCCTCTCACCTCCCAGTCAAGGAAACTGAAGCTCAGGAGCTCAAGGCTGACCTGGGGCCTGAACGCAGAGCCCAGCCACACATCGGGTCTGGCTGCCGGCTGCCCTGCCTTGTCCTTAGTTATTTGATAGATAGTCACCGTGATAACTTGGAGCTTTATATGGGATTCAACTTTGATAGGCAGAGATGATATCCAAGAACATTTTCATCAGACATGTGCATTGCTATAGTTTTCCATGCAGCTCCAGAGGGAGGCTGGTGTCCCCACAGTTGCATCCCTGGAGTTAACTTATACCAGGTTACCTACTCAACAGGGTTCGAGAGTCAGCAGGATGCTAAGAATTCAAATCAAATGAAACAGCACCGCAGCTTCAAGGAGGTGAAGGGTAAGATTTATGATTCTAGCCACCCTGGCGGGAGTGTGCACGAGTGGCCGAGCAGAGGGAAAGGATGTTCTGGGGTTCATTAATTTGAGGCAGGAAGTACGGGGCGGGGTGGGGTGGAAGCAGGTCCCCTGGAAGTGCATGTGTGACCCCCTGAAAGTCAACATGGGTAGAGGGGAGAAGGGCAGGTGGTGACGCCCCAGCAGGCAGGGTCAGGGATCACAGAAATAGCCTGAATCTGAGGGCCCAGACATCCTGGGTCTCTTTCCCCTTTACCTTCGTTTTATATGAAATAAATTGGAAGCTTTTTCATAAAAACCCTTATTGGAACTTTGGTGTCTGGATTTAGGGGTCCTGCATGCCCTAGTCATCTGGGTGCAGAAGGAGTCCCTGCTGGGTGATGTCAGCCCAGGTTGACTGCCCTGGATGAGAGCAGTGGCCAGTGCCTCCTGCAGTGATAAACTGGGTGGCTCCCTTAGTGTCCAAGGGAGGGTCCCTGCACAGGAATGCTATGAGTGGATGCTGACCCATGACATGACCAGCACTGCTTCTCAAACTCAGGGCCACCCTCTTAGTCTGGGGGTGCCTTCCCTTCCCTGGCTGTCCTCCAGCTCAGGGTCAGGGCAGGATATGGCCCCTGCTGAGGACACTGCCAGGTCTCATGACTGAGGCTGCCCACCCAAGCTGCCCTCTCTTCCTCCTGCCACTCGCCTGGGCTGTTATGGTCAGGGCCAGAGCTGCCAGTCAGTGGGGGGTCAGCACCCAGCACCTCTGCTCCTGGGTGCTCCAAGCAAATCAATGAACAATGGGAGGACAGTGCGCATCCAGATGTCCCCGGGTATCTTTCCTGGACAAGTCTGGTAGCATCTAGACTATATGACAGCCCCCGTGGGAGGGTATTGATGGGGTCCCCAGGGTCCAGAGCCCATAGCAGTGACCCTGGAGGTCAGGTGCATTGGAAGCTGACTGTGGTCCCGACCTTGCTGGTCTCTGTCCAGGGACACTAGGCAGACCCGTGAGTGAGTCCCCGCCCTCCCCTCCTGCGGGCCGAGGGTACTGGGGTGGTCTGGGGGTGGGGGTGATGGAGGGACGTGAGGCTCGTGCTCAGGACTCACTGTGGGCTTGCTGTGAGGTCAGGGCTCCCGTGAGCGCTAACCTTGTCCCCAGATGCAGTTTGTTTCCAGAGCATGGATCACTGTGTCAGACAGATCCACTTTCTAGTCACAGGACTGAGGCTCAGAGAGCTGCAGCTGGCCTGAGGCCACATGCTCCCATGGACGTCCAGAGTCCAGCAGCACTGTAGGCTGGGCTGCCCCTTCTGCCTGATTCTTAGCAAGTTGCTAGGTCATTGTCCGTGATGATGTAGGCCTTTATTTGGGGTTTAACTTTGACAAACACAGAGGTGAAACTCCAAGAATGTTTTCATCAGACATGTGTCTTGATGCACTTTCCCTCTCAGCCCCAGGGGGAGGTTGGGATTCCCCATGTGGGTACCTTGGAGTATGGCTTTCACCAGGTTACCCTCTCAACAGGGTTCATGAAACACCACCAAATGTCCTCTTCGAGTGTGAACCTAATGTCACAACAGAGCGCCAGCGATCTTTCAGGTAAGATTTACTGTTTTAATCACACGGAGACTTGTTACTGTGTTTGGCATATCGAATACATCATGGGGAGCTTGCCAGGCTTTGCCGTGCCGAGATACTCTCGGTAGCTTGCTGGGATATTTGAGTGGGGCAAAGGAATTAAACCCTGCTCGGCCAAGCAAATCAATGAACAACGGGAGGACAGTGCTATATAGTCACACTGGAAGGAGTGAGGATGGAAAGATGTTTCTGGGGGTTTCAGATTTGGGGAGAAACCCAGAGAAGGGGTCCGGTTGAACTGGTTCCTCGTAAAGTGGGTGTGTGAGGCCCTCAAATGAACATGGGAACAGGAGTCCAGGACAGATGAGAGAATCCCAGAACTCAGGGTTGGGAAGCCACAGAAACAGTCTGACTCTAAGTCCAGACATCCAGGTCCCTTTCCTGTTTAAATTAATTTTGTCTAAAAATTAAGCGGCAGCATTTTTATAAATCCCGTTAGGGGGACTTTGGTTTCTGTTCAGGGATTCTGGGTTCCCCAGCCCTCTGGGTGCAAGAGAGCCCTGTTGGGTGAGGTCAGCCCAGGTTGATCGCCCTGGATGAGAACAGTGGTCAGTGCCTTCTGCAGTGCCATGCTGGGCAGCTCCCTGAGTGCCCACTGGTTGTTCGTCCTCACTCCTTACAGTGTTATTAAAACAGGTCCCTGCACAAGGAGCCCCAGGGAGGGTCCCGCCGAGACTAGCAGAGAGCTGGGGGTCACCCTGCCAATGCAGCCCTCATCATCCTTCAGCCATTCTGGGCTCGCTGCTGACCTCTCTCCTTGGACACTGATGAGTGTCTGCTGGGAGACTGTACAGAGACAATGCTGTCAGTGCCCTGTGTGAGGGAGAGAAAATCAGCTGATTTCAAAAGCAACAAGGCTCCGTCACGCACCGGATGGATGCCGCTAATAGGGTTCAAGTGGGAGCGAGAGGAGCTGCACTGCTCCCAGCACACCAGCTCCTGCATTGAGAGTCTCTGCCGTCTGGCCATGTGTGGCAATGCCATGAACCAGAGGCCAGCAGTGGACAGTGACTGTCCCATGAGTTAGGCATTCTGCCTTATCTGACACCAATTTTATGGACTAAAATCAGAACCTTAAGGCAAAGACATCAAACATCTATGAAATTCACAGCCTTGGGGAATGCTCTGGAATTCATCACAGAGAGGGTGCTGCTGACAGTGTCAAGAGCAGTGAAGGAGCTGGGGACCCTAGGAATTATGGGAGACCCCGAGAACTATGCCTCACCACAATGTGGCCCCAGCAGCCCACTGTGAAGGGTTTGAGATGGTGAGAGCAAGGATAGTGCCCCGCCTGGGCTCTCTGGGGTTCCAGATGATCCTTTTGTCCACCCCGATCCTGTCCATCCTCTCCTCACACTTGCCCTGTCCTCACCTGCTCCCTGCATTCCTTGGCTCTGGTCCTCCTCCCCTCTGACCCACAGGGGTGAGGGCCAGCCCTGAGGGAATGCTATGAGTGGATGCTGACCCATGACATGACCAGCACTGCTTCTCAAACTCAGGGCCACCCTCTTAGTCTGGGGGTGCCTCCCCTTCCCTGGCTGTCCTCCAGCTCAGGGTCAGGGCAGGGTATGACCCCCGCTGTGGAAACTGCCAGGTCCCATGACTGGGGCTGCCCACCCAAGCTGCCCTCTCTTCCTCCTGCCACTCGCCTGGGCTGTTCTGGTCAGGACCGGAGCTGCTGGTCAGTGGAGGGTCAGCACCCAGCACCTCTGCTCCCGGGCTGCACATCCTGATGTCCCCGGGTGTCTCCTGGACAAGTCTGGTAGCATTTAGACTATCTGACAGCCCGCGTGGGAGTGTATTGATGGAGTCCCCAGGGTCCAGGACCCAGAGCCCATAGCAGTGACCCTGGAGGTCAGGTGCCCTGGGCGCTGGCCATGGTCCTGATCTTGCTGGTCTCTGTCCAGGGACACTAGGCAGACCCGTGAGTGAGTCCTCGCCCTCCCCTCCTGCGGCCCGAGGGTGCTGGGGTGGTCTGGGGGTGGGGGTGATGGAAGGACATGAGGCCAGCGATCAGGGCTCACTGTGGCTGTGAGGTCAGGGCTGTGAGGTCAGGGCTCCCGTGAGCGCTAACCTTGTCCCCAGATGCAGTTTGTTTCCAGAGCATGGATCACTGTGTCAGACAGATCCACTTTCTAGTCACAGGACTGAGGTTCAGAGAGCTGCAGCTGGCCTGAGGCCACATGCTCCCATGGACGTCCAGAGTCCAGCAGCACTGTGCTCCCTTCTGCCTGATTCTTAGCAAGTTACTAGGTCGTTGTCCGTGATGATGTAGGCTTTTATTTGGGGTTCAACTTTGACAAACACAGAGGTGAAACTCCAAGAATGTTTTCATCAGACACGTGTCTTGTTGCACTTTCCCTCTCAGCCCCAGGGGGAGGTTGGGGTTCCCCACATGGATGCCCTGGAGTATGACTTTCACCAAGTTACCCTCTCAACAGAGCTCCTGAAACAGCACCAGATGTCCACGAGCATGAACCTAATGCAACAACAGAGCGCCAGCGAGTTTGCAGGTAAGATTTACTGTTTTAATCACACTGGAAGGAGTGAGGACAGAAGGGTGCTTCTGAGGGTTTCAGAATTGGGGAGGAACCCAGAGAAGGGGTCCGGTTGGGCTGGTTCCTTGTGAAGTGGGTGTGTGAGGCCCTCAAATGAACATGGGAACAGTAGTCCAGAGCAGGTGAGAGAATCCCAGCACTCAGGGTTGGGAAGCCACAGAAACAGCCTGACTCTAAGTCCAGACATCCAGGTCTCTTTCCTGTTTAAATTAATTTTGTTTAAAAATTACACGGTAGCCTTTTCATAAATCCTGTTGGGGGACTTTGGTTTCTGTTCGGGGGTCCTTGTTCCCCAACCCTCTGGGTGCAAGAGAGCCCTGTTGGGTGAGGTCAGCTCAGGTTGATTGCCCTGGATGAAAATAGTGGCCAGTGCCTTCTGCAGTGCCATGCTGGGCAGCTCCCTGAGTGCCCACTGGCTGTCCGTCCTCACTCCGTACAGTGTTATTAAAACAGGTCCCTACACAAGGAGCCCCAGGGAGGGTCCCGCCAAGACTAGCAGAGAGATGGGGGTCACTCTGCCAATGCAGCCCTCATCATCCCTCAGCCATTCTGGGCTCGCTGCTGACCTCGCTCCTTGGACACTGACGAGTGTCTGCTGGGAGACTGTGCAGAGACAATGCTGTCAGTGCCGTGTGTGAGGGAGAGAAAATTCTGATTTCAGAAGCAGCAAGGCTCCGTCATGCCCCCAATGGATGCTGCTAATAGGGTTCAAGTGGGAGCAAGAGGCTGTGCGCTGCTCCCAGAATTCCTGGGTCTGCAATGCCAACTTATGGGTTTCTGGCCATGTGTGGCAATGCCATGAACCAGAGGCGAGCAGTGGACAGCGATTGTCCCATGGGTTAGACATTCTGCCTTATCTGACACCAATTTTATGGACTAAAATCAGAACCTTAAAGCAAAGACATCAAACACCTATGAAATGCACAGCCTTGGGGAATGTTCTGGAATTCATCACAAAGAGAGTGCTGCTGACAGTGTCCAGAGCAGTGAAGGAGCTGGGGACCCCAGGAATAATGGGAGACCCCGAGAACTATGCCTCACCACAATGTGGCCCCAGCAGCCCACTGTGAAGGGTCTGAGATGGTGAGAGCAAGGATAGTACCCTGCCTGGGCTTTCTGGGTTTCCAGATGAAAATTCACTGGGTTTCCCTTGTGTCTTCCCTGATCCTGTCCATCCTCTCCTCACACTTGCCCTGTCCTCACCTGCTCCCTGAAGTCCCTTGGCTCTGTGTCCCCCTCCCCTCTGACTCACAGGGGTGAATGCCAGCCCCGAGAGGATGCCATCAGTGGACGCTGACCCATGACATGGCCAGCACTGTTTCCCGAGCTCAGGGCCACCCTCTTAGTCTGGGGGTTCCTTCCTCTCTCCGGCTGTCCTCCAGCTCAGGGTCAGGGCAGGGTGTGGCCCCCGCTGTTGACACTGCCAGTTTCCATGACTGGGGCTGCCCACCCGAGCTGCCCCTCTTTCTCCTGCCACTTGCCTGGGCTGTGCTGGTCAGGACTGGAGCTGCCGGCCAGTGGGCGGTCAGCATCCAGCACGTCTGCTCCCGGGCTGCACATCCTGATGTCCCTGAGTGTCATTCCTGGCTGAGTCTGGTAGCATTTAGACTATATGACAGCCCCCGTGGGAGGGTAATGATGGGGTTCCCAGGTTCAGAGCCCAGGTCTGTGGCCATTAGCTCAGGGTGCTGTGGGCGCTGGCCATGGTCCTGACCTCGGTGGTCTCAGTTGAAGACCAAGTGAAACTCCTATGTGAGTACCCTGTCCCCTTCTCCTGCCTACAAGGTGGTAGTGGGGGCGGGTGTGATGGGAGGAGGCATGAAGCCCCAGCTCAGGCTCACTGTGCACTTGAGAAAGGGTCAGGTGACCTGTGAGGGACAACACTGCTCCCAGAGGCACAGTTTGTCCCTAGAGTGTGAACAACTGGGTCAACCCCCACACGGAGCCTCAAGGAAGCTGAGTGTCAGAGAGCTGGCTGCTGTCTTCAGGCCCCCATGCTCGTGTGGCACTCAGGGCCGCCAGCCCCGCAAAGCCACAGCAACGGCCTTTATTTTGTCTTTAGTCGTTGGCTAGAAAGTCGTCTGTGGTGCCTTGGGTCTTTATTTGGGATTCAACTCTAACAATCAAGATGTGAAACTCCACGAACATTTTCATCAGACATGTATTTTGTTACAATTTTTGTTGCAGCTCTAGTGGGTGGTCGGGGTGTCCCCCACAGCTGGAACCCCAGAGTGTGGCATTTATCTGGTGATCTACTCAGCAGGGTTTGGTGGGAGTCACCTGATGAACTTTGAGCTTGAGAACATGAACGATGGGAGGATGAGGGGAGAGGTTCAAGGTAGGAGTCATGACTTTAGTAACCCTGATAAGGAGTGCGGACGGGCCACTGGAGAATGGGTCCAGTTGGGGAGGAAGTGATGGGCGGAGTGGGGTGGAGCAGGTCCCCTGGAAGTTCATGTGTGACCTCCTGAAAATCAACATGGGTAGAGGGGAGCAGGGAAGTTGCTGATGCCCAAGCAGGCAGGGTCAGGGGGGTCACTAAAGACCCTGACTCTGAGGGCCCAGACATCCTGGGTTTCTTTCCCCTTTAACTTCGTTTTGTCTAAAACAATGTGGAAGCTTCACTAACCCTTTAGGGAATGCTGGTGTCCTTTCAGGGGCCTGGGTTCCTAGGACCCCTGTGCTGGAGGAGCTTCTGCTGACTGAGACCGCTGGGCAGCGGCTCCTGCAGTGCCCAGCTGATTAGCCCGCCGAGGGTCCCTGCCCAAGTAGACTTGGGGAGGGGCCCGCTGAGGAGAGAGGGAGAAGGGGCTCACTCTGCCCACATGCCGCTCTCAGCACTCCTCTGGCCATCGGGCTGTGCTGCTGACTGATGTCTTTTGGAATAGGGATGAACGACTGCTCCAAGAAGCGGTGCCGGCGGGCCCTCGCCAGGAAACAGCGTTCACTCTCCAAAAGCAAATGAGATGTGCCCTCCAAAAACTGGTACCAATGATCCAAGTGAGCCTGTGGTGGGTGCGACCCATTGTCATCGGGTACCACAGTGCTTCAAGGCTTCCTCAGGCCCTGGTGGCCAGCAGTTTGCTCCTGGCTGGAGACCAGGCCCAAACATAACAGCAATAATGTGAAATCAAAGGCCTGATAGAGGGGAGGAGCCCAAAGCAGTCCCAAGAAGTTTGTAACCCTTGGGCTGTATGTTCTGAAACCCACAGCAGAGCAGCAGCTCCTATCCTGGTCCAAGGACCATGGGGGAGCTGGGGGACCCCAGGGAAGCAGTTATCAGAAACTTTCTGGGAGGGGTTGAGAGGCAATTGGAGGGGGACAGTGTCTTCTCTGGCAGTCCCTGAATTTCCCGATGGTCCTGGCTTCCCAGGGACACCACGTCATCATCTTCCCCAACACCTGAGCCTCGAACTTCCCGAGGTCCGCAGGGGAGGGGAGCATAAGGTGACCGTGGACCCCTGAGAGATGGGCAGGTAGGGTGGTTCAGCAAACCCATAACACCTGAATCCTTTCCTTCCTCCAGAGGCAGGATGAAGACCCTCTCCAGACCCCAAAGTTTCTCCCAGTGACCTGTCTGCCACCGAGACTGCCGTGCCCAGCCTGTGCTCCCCTCTGAGCTGTTAAACAATAAATATCCCCTCAGCATGAGCGCTACTCTTCATTCCTGTGTCTGTGTCCTGTCCTTCCCCCACCTCCATTCCCCTCCCTCAGCCGTCAAAGCGTGGGGGGGGGTGGTTCAGGTAGGGGCTTCCGCTTAGCCCAGGAACTGCCCCTGGGAATGTTGTTCACTCTCCCAGCAGGGCTCAGGGCTTACTCTCATCTCTGTGCTCTGTGCTCCCTAGGGCGGGGGGCGGGGCTTGGGGGACCATGTGTTGTATCATGGCATTCAATATATGTGAGCCTGGGTTGGTTGTAGACAAGCAGAAACCTGCAGCTATACTCTCTCTCTCTCTCTCTCTCTCTCTCTCTCTCTCTCACTCTCTCGCCCTCTTCCATATTTTAAAGAATGGAAATAATGCATAATACTAATGCTCAGACTCAAGTGGGGGATAGGAGGTTTATTGGAAAGAAGGAGGGAGAGACAACCTAGCCCCCAGCCCTGGAGGACGAGGCCCGAATACATCTTTCTGTTTCCTGCGTGGTTTTTAGACTCTCCGAGTCTTTGTGTTACTCATCAAGGGACAAGATTATTTACAATAAAAGCAAGAATTTGTGCTGGTCTGGTGGCCTGGCTCTGGGACTTCTCCATTTCTTCATGGGCCTTAGGTCCTACCTAGTGTCCCTTGGCTCATGAACTTAAGGTCTGGGGAAGAATCTGTTAAGTTCTCAATGAGCAGAGAGAGCTCAGGAATTTACAGGACCATTCTAAAGGGGTGAGGGCAGTCATGAAACAAGACTGCTCTTGGCAGCGGGTGAGGGGAAACTGAGGCTCTCTCCCCTCGAAGCATCACAGGAGAATATGTGTGAGTACAGAGACAGGTCAGAGGTCAGAACATGGGTGAGAGAGTGGCCTCCATCTCCCCGACACGAAGATGCCCCACAATACGGGGGCTGGGGGGTGAGTGATGAGTCGGAGCTGGGAAAAGACTTCAGGTGGGGGCTCTCCAAGGGCCCCCCATCTCATTCCAACCCCCTGCAGAAGCCACCACGTTCCAACATTCCAGTCAGTGAGGAGGGAGGGCCAGGGTTGGGTTGCCCCGCCTCTGTATCCATGTTAAACTTCGCTCCTACTGTAGCCATGCCACCTCAACCACAAGAAATTGTTTTCTAATAAAAATGGGAAAGAAAATTCTCTCCAACCTTTAACTCACCAGTCATAGTATAACACACACATCACAAGGCACATGAGGAAAACAACAAATTGGCCCTTCCAGAAGGTTCCAGGGACCGCAGGGTGGGATGGGAAACTCAGGCCTCTTCACTGGGGACATCCAGGTTGCGGAAATTGTCGTATACTCGTTCTGATCTCTGACAGGGACTCTGGTTGTTCTGCTTCCCAGCTAGTAAGGTGAGGGTTAAGGAGGAGGAAGACTTTGAATTTAACCCTCACACTTCTCACAAGGTGGGAAGGTGCCTCCAAACCACAATTTCCCTTTATTAGCATGCCTTTATTTTTATTCTGGGTAATAAGAGATATAGGAGGCCATACATAAATGAATCAATTCACAGATTTGGGCAGGTGTCCCACTATCTGGACTCTTAGAGGACACTCATGGGATGGCCCCGAGATCGTTGGGAAGAAGGAGCTCCATGGAGGGAAGGGAGTCTCCTGGTTCACACCCTTAGGGTTAGGGTAGGGTTAGGGTTAGGGTTAGTGTTAGGGTTAGGATAAGGTTTAATGTTGGGTCAGGGTTAGGATTAGGGTTAGGATAAAGTTAGGGTTAGGTTTAGGATAAGCGTTAGTGTTGGGTTAGGGCTAGGGTTAGGATAATGTTTAGTGTTGAGTTAGGGTTAGGGTTAGGATAAGAGTTACTGTTGGGTTAGGGTTAGGATAAAGTTTAGTGTTGGGTTAGGGTTATGGTTAAGGTTAGGGTTATGATAAGGTTTAGTGTTGGGAACCTCTCGGGCTTGTGCTCTTTTGTGGCTGGACACAGAATAGGCCACACAGAACTTATTGATGTCCTGCGCCCTCCTGTTGCTCTTCCTGCCTCAAGCCCTAAGGGCTGAGCGAAAGGCACCCAGTATTGATGGAAAAGTGAGTGGACATCCTCAGGGCATCTGTCAGCTGAGGGGCCTTACGCCAAACCTTCCAGGTCAGAGGTCAGCTCACCCGGCCAACACCGCTACTGAGTGACCCAGGAGACATTAACCCTGAAGGTTCTCACTGCTTGCCCCAGGTGACATGGAGATGGGTGGAGAGAAAGATTAACTGGTAACACGCAGGCAGGAGGGGGATGGGAGCCTCATGTACTCAGTGTGGCCTTCACAAGGAAAAGTTCTCATAGGAAGCAAGAGGGAGGAGGGTGGGTGCGGTGCGGTGCGCTCCAGGATAGCGAGTGCCCCTGTCTGCGGGCACCCTCACCTGGGCTACAAACTTAAGCAAAGTGAGGACAAGAAGAGAAGTCTGCTCCAGCCTTCCAGCTGAGCCCTGGGGAAGTGAGAGCAGGAAGAGTGCCCAGCCTGGGGCTCAGTGTTCAGGTTCCTCAGGGGTGCTCACAAACATACCCTCACACGGTCTGTGGACTTGGAAGTTGTCAGACTGACAGTAACAAGAGAGATTAGACACTGGAATATGCTTGGAACCCCCAAAGTGCTGCTGCTGATGGTCTGACTGTATGGGGTCTCTCTGGGTGGAGGGAGGGAGAGGGTGTGGGTAACGGATTCCCGTACGAGCAATGCTTGCTCGCTCGCTGGTTAAGCTTGCTGTCATCGAAGGCGCGAGCTCCCTTTTCTGCTGGTTTCTTGTGAAAAGGACAAGTTCAGGTAGCAAGATTCAGCTTAACTTGATTCCTCCAGAGCAGCACTCTGGTTTTCTTAGAATCTGTTTCTAGGAGTAGGTTGACCTGCTTTCTATCAGGTTCCTGTCACTTGGTGAGGTACATCTGGTTTTATTCTCAGGTGGAAATTCCATTACTACTCCAGAGGACTAGAGTTTGTTTTCACAAACATGAATTTTGTTTCTAAAATACAGTTTTCTCTTTCATTTACTGTGCTATTTTTTTAAATTTATTGAATCGCTGTGGGAAAAGTTACAAAGCTTTCAGGTTTAGGTCTCGGTCATGCAAATATCAATCACATTTCCCTTTACCAATACTTATTTTTCGCCACGAAGAACCCCAATAACCCCCCTCCCCCAATGTCTGTGGGGCAGATGAATTCTAGTTAACACTCTGTCTACTTTGACTAGCTTCATTGTTTCGATAAAAGTTGCACCATTATTATTTAGAGTTTACCACCCCCCCCCCCCCAAATCAGCCATGCTCTAAAAGCATTGTGAAATGATTTGCTTTCTACAGCTGGGTTCAAGAATTAAATGTTTTGGATTTCTGCTATTTTACTTATTAACCCTGAAAGTATTTCTACTGAGAGTCAGATAATTAAGAGATTGGTTTCTGTGCTCTGGAGTCGTGGCCGTGCCGGAGAGCCACTCGTGGGGGGGCAACTGGTGACCTCAGTAGAGCGTGAAGGATGGGCCGAAACGCCCCCCGTCCCATGAGGTTTCAGTCGCGCCCCCCACCCCCGGCTCATACCTGCTCTCCACAAGTCTTCCATGCGGCCGCCATCTTTCTTTCCAGAGAGGAGAGGGCGGAAGGGAGCAACACCCTTTCCCCTCTGGGCAGACATGATGGCCTGAATTGACGCATAGTCCATTCGCTTTTCTGCTCCAAGCTGCTGGTTTTCTGCATTAAGTCCTTGTGCTTCTGGGGCCATGGCCGTGCCGGAGAGCTGCTCGTGGGGGGCAACTGGTGACCTCAGTAGGGCGTGAAGGACAGGCTGGAATGCCCCCCGTCCCATGAGGTTTCAGTCGCGCCCCCCACCCCCGGCTCATACCTGCTCTCCACAAGGCTCCCATGCGGCTGCCATCTTTCTTTCCTACTGTGCTTTTTTAAAAAATGTACTTGGACATTTGGGGCTGGAGCGATAGCACATCGGGTAGGGTGTTTGCCTTGCACGTAGTCGACTCGGTTGACCTGAGTTTGAGTCCTCCGCCCCTCTCGGAGAGCCCGGCAAGCTACCGAGATTAACTCACTCGCACGGCAAAGCCTGGCAAGCTACTCAAGAGGTATTTGATATGCCAAACACAGTAACAAGAAGTCTCACAATGTTACTGGACCCGCTCAAGCAAATCGATGAACAACGGGAGGACAGGGACAGTGACAGTGACAGTGACTTGGACATTTACTTTGCATGAGCATAGTAAGGTTATAAAACTTTCTTTTTCTGTTTCTCTGTTTTGGGGCCATGCCTGATGGTGCTCAGACCTCAGACTGTGCTCAGGGCTGACTCCTGGTGGGACTCGGGGGATCCTGTGTGGTGCCAGGGACTGACCCCGGGTCAGCTCCCACTGTGCCCTCTATCTCTGGCCCCACATTAGAGAACTGCTAAGGACAGAGCAGATGGCTCTCATTTGTAGTTTTCCTGTCACTTCAGTGTCACACAAACTTGACCAGGTCAACAAGTGGGCCGAGGTGGGCTTGGGACTCTTGCCTCATAGTCAGAGTGTCCTGGCTCTCAAGGCTGCCCTTCCTTCTACTTGGCTGTTCCTTCAGCTTGGATCAAGCCATGCCAAGCCAAGGCTGTATCTGAGGGCACAGCCAGCGCCACTTCTGGTGCTGCCACACTTGGCTCTTGAACTCTCTGCTTTGTGCCAGGCTCGTGGGCTATTCTGGGTCCAAATGCTGGAGCCAGCAGAGGCCCACCGCGCCAGCACAGCTGCTCCTGGGCTGTCTGTCTTGGCTGACATCCTGTTGACATAAGGCGTGTGTGACCGCCCCGGGATGGGCCCAGTAGTTCTGCTTCATTAGCTCTGGACACCCCAGGGAGCGGAGGGAGGTGTCGTGCTCCCTGTCTTTGCCTGTGTGGGGTGAGGGGCGGTGTCCAGCTTGCAGGGAGAGACCCAGGGTCTGTGCATGCTCCCAGGGTCCCACACCCCTGGATCCTACTGCCTTTCTCCCAGAGGCAGTGGGATTTTACAGGTTCCCACCCCCAGATATGTCCTCAAAGAAGCCTTGGAGCGAGGCAGCACCCCCAGGCCATTCTCTGCTTATGTCTCCACCCCACCCCTCCCAGAGTCTGAGAACTTCTCTTCAGGAGTCAGAGGTGGTCACACAGAGTGGGGGTGGCACTGCACACAGCTGTCGGGCTGCTGTAGTCCAGAACCAGGGATCGAGTGAGAGCCAACTGTACAGCAGTTACTCAGCGTCCAAGGATACTTCCCTAATCGTGAATGCATCTGAATTCCAAATTATTTGGTCATTTTCTTCGCAGCAGGGCTGCCAGGACCTGAGGTGGAGTCCTCACACTCGGGTTTAGGATCGGAACAGTCCCCATGCTTGGGGGCCAAGGACGAAGACTCAAAGAGCTTTTCATGAGCGAAGACTGGGGCCCTTGCAAAACTGGCATATGGCCCCAACACATGGGTCCAGAGTTCCTCTTCCAAACTTCATGAGCAAATGAGAAGGGATGTCATCCTCAGCCTCTACAGTTTAGTGCCAAGTTTATCCCTGACTGTGCTCACATGTACAGGAGTCTCTCGGCTGAGGTCTGTCTCCTAGAGCTCTTCCTGATGTCTAGGGGATCCTGGGCTTACCTGTGAGAGCGTGAAATAGCAGGTAGCTAAATCAGAGTGGGTTTAGCCACACTGCCACTCAAGGCTCTATTCAAACACAGGCGTGTTGAGAAATGAGGTTTAGTTACGAACATAGCAGCAGGTTGATGGGGGATTTTCAAGTGGTGGTGGGAGGGAGGGCAGCTAGAACAGAGAAGGGACCACTACAGCAAAGATAGTCAAAAATGATCACTCTGGACAAGAACTGTATGCTGAAAGTAGGTAAAGGGAAGCACATGATAACTTTTCAGTACCTGTATTGCAAACCGTAACACTCAAAAGGAGAGAGAGAGAGAGAGAGAGAGAGAGAGAGAGAGAGAGAGAGAGAGAGAAGTGACTGAAATAGAGGCTGGCTGCGGCAGGGGGGTGGGAGGGAAACTGGGGGCATTGGTGATGGGGAATGTTCCCTGGAATGTGCCATCTCAGAATACCGTATGGCTGAAACTCAACCATGAACAACTTTGTAGTGAAAGAATCCATATTAGGGCATCAACTTTTTGTGTACTTTAGCTAACTTGCAACATTGCTTTCTGTAAAACTGCTTGGCTGCTTTGCACCTGGGGGAGAGGGGACTTGCAAAGTGAACAGGGCATAACTTCTTTCTACAAGATTCAGGTGTATTTACTGTCCCTGAAATGTATTGTCTCAGTAAAGCACCCTGCAGATTTGGGTAAAGGCTAACTCAGGATGCTGGTGGTTGGGGGAAATTGCCCTTTCCTGGAATGTATTGTCTCACTAAAGCACCCTGCAGACTTGGGTAACACAAAACGAGGATGGTCAAGGGAGATTACCTAAGGCTTAATGATTCCAGCTATAACCTTGCTTGTGCTGACAATCGATGCGTAAATGCTGATCTTTGAATCTATAGGCTAAGGAGTGAGGTACTTTTAAATGGATTGGTTAAGAAAGTATATGTTGTTACAAATCTATTGGCTATGAAATGCGCGGGCTTTGCTGTAACGGCCAGTGAAGGCCTATATAAGATCCCCTTTGAAGAAGTTCGGGGCTCTCAGCCACTGCCCATTTTTGGGGTATGCTGCGGAGCCCCAGCATGCTGGTCTAAATAAACCCCGTTTTTACTCCTGCAGGAATTGTGTCTATCTGGTCTCTCCGCGCCTCCCAGGGCCAGGGAACTCCCGATCCCAACAGTAGTTGTATATCTCACAGTGATTCAATAAAAACAAAATTTTTTTAAATAAAGAAGATGTTGGGTTTATGTCCTCAAAAGCAAGTCTCATCTGCACAGTCATGGAAAGGGGGTTTCATAGAAAAGAACAGAGTAAAAATGGTGGGTACAGAGTGGTGGATTCCAGGCAAAAATAAGTTCCTTTGGGCTGTCCTGAGGAGCATCTTATCACCAAAGCCTAAGAAAGTCAAGGGGAATTGAGGAACATGTCCTGATCGTTAGGCCTCAGGTAAGGGAGGCCAAGACAAGTGTGCTTGTCCTTGTTCAGCTGGCCCTGAATTTTGGTAAGTTTCTGACCCACTTTAGTTTATCCTTCCATTTCTGTGAAAAGCCCAACACCCAGTAACCAGTGTGTGCTTCTTGCTGAAACAACCTTTCGTTTCTTTTCTTATGGACTCTAACATGAGGATCAGCTGCTTCCGAGAAGGTATTTTCCTTTATGCTAGTTTCCCAAGACTCCACCGTCAGCTCTTCAAAAGAAAGAGGGTCCTGACCCCTTGCTGGGCATTTCTTGCTGAAAGCGGTTACCGTAGGACTAATGGTGGAGTAACTGACCTTGCGGGAAATATCCTGCCAGTTCAGCAGGTCTCTACCTTCCCAACTCCTTCCATGAAAGTAACCTTTTATATCAGACCGAGCTTGGGGCATCAGAGAATTTCTGCTTTCTACCGTGCCCTTGTGAACTTTGGAGAAGTTCCACAACTCAAACGTTGGTTAGTCCAGTGATTTCTTAGAACCAACCTCTCAGTACTGAGTATAGATCAGTTCATGTAAATAATTGTCTCCAGATCCTTGATAAAAAGAGGGAAGAAGGTGAAACGGGCACCAGAGGGGGATCCAAGTGCGGGCTTGAGGAGTCTCAGTGACACAGCACAGCTGGGCTAGGTGCCGTGTCTGAGCCACCCTCAGATGCTCAGCAGTCTGCCCGTCATTGCTGCTGCATATAAGGTCCCCTCCCAAGTTTGCGCTGCTTTGGGAGACCGTTCAAGCTGTTAATCCGTGCCAGTGAAAATAAGAAACACGAATACAGAAACTCAGAAAAAAATAGAGGAATTCAAGCAAGACGGAAGCTTTGTACAAAATTTCATTTTATGAGCAAACACTTGAATGCCAGTAAGGACATATTGCTCCCTCCAGGCTCACTGCTGACAAGATTGTTTACTTGTAAGGTACGTGTCCTTGCACAAGCACAGGCAGGAATAACCCAATTCCTTTCCACTTAGATTGGGCCCTGGTCTCTCTGCACTGGGGCAAAGGAATCAGAGCAGCAGGCCATGGAGGTCACATCAGTCACAGTCCCCACAAGCCTCCAGCCAGTCGGCTTCAGCACACCAACCCCTCAAGAAGCCCGTGTCATTTTTTCATTTCCTTTGTATCTAGCTGTCCCCATGAGAGCACTCTGGTTCAGCCACATCTGGATTAGTTTGGGGTCCTAAAGTTCTCCAGTGTTAGAGCTGGAGCAGCATGGCAGTCGCTCTGGGCCATATGGCTGATGCCAGGTCTCACATTGGAAGGAAGCTCTGAGGGCAGGGCCCAACAGAGCACTGGGACTGCCTTAGCTGAGTTTCTGTGTCAAGTGCCAAGGATTCTTAGGAAACAGCTTCTTGAACTCATGATCCACCTGCGGAACTTGTATTGTTGCAATTAATTCCTAAGCCCCGTGGGTCTGCAGTGTTGCATGAATATTCGTTCAGTTGGAGGCACTGAGATAAGGAACACAAGAGAAATTATATTTCATGGAGGGCCCGGATTCGCTCAGATCCTGTGAGAGATGTAGAGCATCCTGAGATCTCCTTTTTTAACCATCCTACAGGGCTCAATACAGTGATGTCATCAAAAGAAGGTACAGAAAGAACATGGACGCAGTATGCATTGTTTCCTTGTGTCTGCAAGACAGTGGGTTTGGCCTCCAGAAAGAAAAAATACAAAACTGAACCGAACCGTTTTCTTGGGCTATTAGCACCAGGGTTTGCATCTGAAAGAGAAGCTGGGCTGGCAACTGGAATCTATATCCCCAAAACTAGGCTGGGCTGGCACCTGGAATCTACATGTCAAAGACAAGCTGGGTCTAGGCTTCTGTGAAGAAAGGAAAACCGACTCTTTCAGGAAACTGAAACGTATGAAATTATTTACTGAAGGCAGCTTAAAGAAAAAGATCTTCCGCTTCATCCAAACCAGTCAGGGAACACGGGAAAACCCGCCCATTTTCATGGGTCCCTTGTTCCTGCCCGTGTGGGATACAGTCTACATGGGTTCATCCTGATGGCTCAGTCCAGCCCCAACACCATGGGATTTAGGTTGCTGGGCCACTGTACCAGCAGACGGGACCCTTACACCAGGCACCATGCTGCTCATCACTGGGGCTTTGGGTTTGTTCCAGACCACACCTAACAGTACTCAGGGATTATTCCTGGCTCTGTCCTGGGGGACAGCAGCTCCCCTGGCACGTAGGGGGCCTTGTGCCCTCTGTTCTCCTTCAGACTCTTTTCCGAGCCTGTGCTAAGACCTGCCTCACCTAAGTGCTCCACGCCTCTGAACACAGGGCAGCAACGGCCACAGTCTGGCCACCTCTGGACTTATCACACTCGGACCTCAATTCTAGGAACATTCCGGAAATGCGGAGAGGTGGGAGGACTAACGGGCCCTGGGAGCAGAACAGTCGACAATGGCTAAGCCCAGGGCCGATGTCGGGAGCAGGTGAAGGCTCAGACCAGTCCCACCCACGTTTCCTGCTTCCTGCTGGACTTGGCCTGTCCTGGGTCCAAGAGGCATAAATGAAAGCAGACGGTGTCCAGGACCCAGAACATCTGTGCCTGCACCATTTGTCCTGGCCGGTGTCCCCCAGTGTCCGGTCCTGGCCATGTCCTCATGGCATCATGCCCAGTGGACACCCCTGGGAAGGAGCCAGCAGCCCCCACCCAGTGAGGGATGGACAGAAAGGGCAGTGCACAGGGACTCCAGGGAGCCTGTCTCTGCCCTGTGTGTGCAGAGGAGGCACTGGTCACACTGAGGTCAAGGGTCCAGGATCCGGGAGGCTCTTGGACTCGGGAATCCTCTCTGCTCACAGAACCCAGCCTGCTCCCCACCTCCCTAGCAGGAGGATGGTGCTCTACACTTTCCTGTGTCAGAGCTTCCTGCAGAGAATGCCAGCAGAAACTGGAGGCTCTGCTGGGCATTGAGTTTCCCGCGAAGCTGGCTGCTCAGGGAGGCCAGGAAGGCACTCTCTGGAGCAGGACCCGTCAAGGAAGCTGCAGAAAGGGGGTGACAGGGCGTCATAAGGAGGTTAGAGGTGAGGACCAACCCAGGGCCAGCCCTGGATCTCTGCCCACGCCCGACTAGTTTTGGCCAACTGACATTTGTAGCAAGTCGAGCCACTCTAGTCCCATGACCCCTGGCTCTGCCCAGGTACCACCTCAGGCACCCCCTGACTCTGTATTAGAAAGGAACACATTCCTGGGTTGTGAGGCAACTGCCCCCTCTACAACCCCAGGTGTCCGGATAAGCAATAAGGCCAGAGGGGATGTTGCCTGCATTTTTAGAAGTGTGGAAACCAGCCATGGGACTTGAACTGTGACTCAGGAGCTGCTCCAGCAGTGCCTACCCTCCTCAGGCAGCGGGGCGGGGGGGTTGCCTCCCGGGCCACCACTTAACCTCTCCTTCCATATTGTTTTGGACACCAACTACATTAGGCCAGTAGTCATTAGCCTATTTCAGTCAACCTAGTCCCAAACTCACAAAAATAGCAGTGGACACAAGAATCAATACAAGTTCAATCTAAAGGTACAATAAGTTCAGACTTCTGTAAACTCAAAAAAGGACACAGCACACCAACGGTGGTGGTGGATCTGTCTCTCCCGCCGCCTGTGTTCGGTAGTCTCACCCTGCTTCCCCCACCCTGGGGAGGTCGATGGTGATGGGCAGGCGAAGGAAGAAAATGAGGGCCAGGCTGGTTGGTCTTAGTCGCAGTTTATTCCAATCCTCTCTCCATCCACTCCAGTCTCTCTCCTCTGCCTCCCCTCCTGCTTCTTCCTCCCCCATGCTACTTCACTCTCCTTCTCTGGAGTCTGGATTCGGATTCTCATATCCTTTCTCCTCCTTCTGATCCCCCAGCCCATTCTTACAGTACAGTTAAATCCCAAAACATGAGGGGTTGGGGTAACAATTACACATAGGTGTGGTCACAATCAATAGGGGTAGAATTCTTTCCCTTGGGGAAAGCCGCTTCTAGGACAGATACTCTCTCAGCAGGATGACCCACCCTAGAGTGGAATCCCATGGGTGTGTTTCTCCTCTTCTTGTCCAACAATAAATATATAAGCATATATAATATAAATCATTTTGTATGGATACAGTAAGAAATACCTTAAACTTATAGAATTGCCCTCCTAGGGCCATCTCAATCTCAGACTACAGTGCTCAGGCCAGATAGTCTTTCCTACCCCTAGCAGGATCCTAGTCTCGTCGTTACTTTTGGATCATGACAGCATTTGTCTATGATCAAACTCTTAACTTATAGTTAAGAATCGTGGCACTTGCCTGACCCATTTTGATGCCAGGGTAGCTCGCTGTTTGCCCTGGGTCCATTCAGTCCCTTGTCGGGACCCTGCTTTTGGGGTGTTAGGAACTAAGGGCAACTGAGGCTTAAGTCGAGAAAGCAGATGCCTGGGAGTGAATAATATTCAAAGCCAATTAAATCCTAAGTTACAAAGCATAATGTTAACGGTCTTCCTGTATCTATACAAAAAAGACATTGTATTAAAGTAAACTATTCAAAAGACATAAGGAGAGGAGAAAGGCAATATTTCACTCATACATATAAAATCATAGATTTCTGAGGAATCTAACCTTACAAGTTAACAGAGTCTGATTAGGGGGAAAGCTGATTAACTGGTTGGGGAGGAGAGCAGAGGGAAGAATTTACAGATAAACACAATGGAATGGAAGTGCCTCAGGAGCACTGTGATGGGTGTAACCATATAAATCTAAGCTCCTTGTGGAGAAAGGGAGAAAGGACAAAGCAATGTCATCCTACAAGTTCAGGCTAAAGAATCTGTTCCCTGTATTAGCTCTAGAGGCCCCACACAAGTCACACAGGAGCAAGATTGATCAAGACTCATAAAAAGAGAGAATCCTAATAAAGCAAATCAAAATGGAAAGGGGGACACCACAACAGAAGTCACAGAAATTCAGAAGATCATCAGAGATTACTTTGAGAGTGTCTGTATGTCATGAAACAAGTGAGCCTAAAAGAAATGGATAAATCCCTGGATTCCTATAACCTTGAAAGCCTGAACCAAGAAGACTTGGAATACCTGAATAGACTTATCACTATCTAGGAAATTGAAAGAATAATCAAAAATCTTCCCAAAATCAAAATCCCAGGTTCAGATGGATTCACTAGCGAATTCTTCCAAACCATTAAAGAGGACCTGTTGCTAGTCTTTTTCAACTTTTCCAAGAAATTAAAGAAACAGAAACACTCCCAGTTTCTATGAGGCAAATATCATCCTGACATCCAAAGTAGACAGAGAGTCCACAAAAAAAGAAAATTACAGGCCAATATCCCTGATAAACAGATGCTAAGAATGCAAAGATCCTCAACAAAATAATAGCAAATATAGTACTGGAAGTTCTCGCCAGAGCATTTACGGAAGAAAAAGATATCAAAGACATCCAGATAGGAAAGGAAGTCAAGCTCTCACTATTTTCAGATGACATGATACTCTACATAGAGAATCCTAAAGTCTCTACCAAAAGACTCAATAAATTTGTGTTGTAGAGTGTCAGGTTACAAAATCAATATCCAAAAGTCCATGGCTTTCCTATATGCAAATAATGAAAGAGAAGAAAGTGATATTTAAAAAACAGCCCTGTTCACAATTGTGCCTCAGAAAATCAAGTACCTCAGAATCAACTTAACTGAGGAGGTAAAGTTTCTGTACAAGTAAAATTACAAAACACTACTTCAAGAAGTAAAAGAGGACACGAGGAAATGGAAACATATCTCCTGCTCATGGATTGCGAGAAGTAGCATTGTCAAAATGGCAATACTCAGAGCTGGAGCGATAGCACAGCGGGTAGGGCATTTGCCTTGCACACGCAGAGCCAGTTTCGATCTCCAGCATCCCATATGGTCCCCCAAGCACTCCAGGAGTAATTCCTGAGTGCAGAGCCAGGAGTGACACCTGAGCATCGCTGGGTGTGACCCAAAAGGCAAAAAAAAAAAGGCAATACTCTCCACAACGTTATACAGATTCACCTTCTCCCCATCTGCCTCTCACCTGGAGAGAACCCCTACACACATCCCAGCATTACACATGAAAACATGAAAGTATGCATCGCAAGAGGGAGATGCAGGTGACACATGTGCTCGGGCACCACATGTGCTTGGCTACATGGGCACAAGCAGCACATGGGATCAGGTAGCATATATGTGTGTCCTGGATTTGTTCAAGGTGGCTTTTATAGGGTTTCTCCAACTTGCCCCCATGTGGGGCTTCTACCTAGGTAAAAAAGGAGGTTACCAGGGGGCTTGGGAGTGGTGATGGTCTTTGAAATTCCTTTCCTGTTCTTTTGTTTCTGCAAGAGCTTCTCTGGTTCTGTTGCCCTAGATAGATGAGGGTCTTGTCAGGTCTTAGTTCCTGTTTTTTCCTGTTTTCTGCAAGGTCTGCTTTGCCATTGCCTTGGGAGGGGGCATGCTTGCCTACATTACTTGGAGTTCAGTTATTTCAGATTTTGACTATGAGCAACCTGAAGCTCCATGACTTGTAGCGTACGTATATATTTTCATTTTCCCGAAGCATGAATTTGCATCGCCACAAGCCTGCTATGTGGGAGAGTGTGTAGTAGGCATATGTTGTTTTTGCCCACCTGGGATCTATGCTCTATTCTTCAGAAAAACTCTTTGGGTTTGTTTTGGGACACTGAACCCCACCCATTGGTTACTGTTTGGGTGTGAATATCAGCCAAGGAACTCAGCTCTCCCCTCCAAAGCATCTGGATTTGTGACCCACCTTTAGTCAGTCAGATTCAGCCAAGACTTTAAATCAAGTAGAGATGTGACTTGAAAATCAGTGGAGAAATCTACCCCTGCCATACTATTGTGAAAATACTGCTCATCTTTCCCATTATTTCAAAGAAGGATCATCAAACCTTTTGTGCATAAGATAAGCCAGTACGTGTTTTAGGATTTGCGAGCCATCATTTGGTTTCTGTCTCTATGATAAGACCTATAGGGTTTTTCTTTCAGGTTATCTATATTCTAACTATATTTCCTTTTTTTTCTATTTTTCATAGACACAGGTATTTTATATTGCTTATCATTAAAGAACTCTATCTACATAAAGGGAATCTTTTGGTTAATGAGTGACTCAGTTGACTGTCCACATACCAATGGAACTTTCTTTTTATGTTTGTCTCCTACTAGAATTTTCAATAACAATTGTAGCAGTTAACTAGAACAATTCAGCTTGCTCATAAGGACACAAAAAGCACTAGACCCACTGATGCAAGTACAGAGATAGTGAAAAGAGAAGTTAGTGCCTTTTCAGATGTTTAGAATGCTTGGGATAGAATTGAAAATAGGATGTTTATTTTCTAGTGGCTCCATTTTATGAATTAGTCCCTTTTAATGAAATAGGAATTGATGGGGTTAATGACCTTGTTTCAGTCCATATCTCAGAGGAATTTTTTTTAAGAATCTGGAAATTTAACTTTTTTTATTAAATTTTTTTGAAAGTCATAAAGAATGTTTTACTTGTGGTATAATTTAATCCTTCGTATCCTGTCTTCCCATGTTGAGACCAAACCTGCCATGCTGTGAGCCTGAGGTGATGTGAGGCTTTCAGTCTATATTCTTCCAGAGTGACTAGATTGCACATGTGCCTGCATTTCCTCTTCTTTGTGTTTCCTACTGTTCTAAAATAAAAGTAAATATGGTAGGGCATCTCAGTTACACCAAGCAGATTAAATAATCAAGTCTTTTTTTGCAGTCTGGCACTAGAAGGACTACATAATGAGCCTGGTCCTCCATCCATAAGACTTTGGCTTCCTAAGAGGAGAACATTACCACTGCCTAAGACATTTTGAATAGTGAATAATAGGGAACACACCATGCTTGCTTTAGTCAAAGTTCATTGCAAAAATAATTGATCCAGAGAGAGGCTATTGATATTGATTTTCTTCTAACAATATAGAGCTCTTTTATCAAGGTCTATTAAAATTTTATTTTAAGGTGCCTAGTATGTGTGAGATACTTTGCTAGGTGTTTGGCAGATGTTCTATTTGATTGTTGTAGCAACATTGTAGAAGAGAAAAATCTTTTCTTCGTTTTTAGAGGAGAAACCTAGGATTGATTTATTCATAACTTAAAATGAGTGACAGAATAGAAGTTTAAACCAATCTCCAACTGGTCCTAATTTCTCTGCCCTTTATGTCCTTTCAATTTAAAGATTCTTTTATGCTGCTTAAGGTTACTATATTTTTTCCTTTTGGGTAGGAGTTACTCCAAAGCCTGCTAAGAGGGCCTCAGAGCAACTCCTAGTAATTCTCATGAAATGGAATTGAAGGATTGAATGATTGAATGCTGGGGGACCAACAGCACCACGGTGGAGGTGCTCAGGGGCCACGAGAGCTGCTCCTGGGACTAGGCTGTCCTGGAAATCTAACCAATTGACCTTCTGGGCAACTAGTAATATCAATTTATTTACTTCTTTAAGAAAAGTAAAATGTTTTTAATTTATATAAATATTTCAGTTCCTCTACATCCTCACCAGTCTGTCTTTTTGATGAAAGTATTGGGTGGGTTTAAAATATCTGTGAGATAAATTTGTTTTTTAACTACTGATGAGTGTTGAGCATCTTTTTCATGTGTGTAATGGTAGTGGATATGCCACCTTTAGTAAAATTCAAACCCTTCACCTATTTTTGGGCCATATCTGGTGGAACTTGGGAGCTATTCACAGCACTGTATTTGGGGTCACTGTTGCTAGTGCTGAGTGGACCATGTGTTGTTGAGGACCAAACAGGAGTCGGACACAAGCATAACAAGTGTCTTAACCTCTCTGATACTTCTCCGGCCCCAATTTTAAAAATTTATGTTGCAGTACTAGAAATTCTGGTAGTGTGGTGGAACTCAGTGTTTATTTCCCTGGACTGGAGGGAGTCACTCCTCACAGTGCTTGAGTGACCATGGAAGGCAGAAGATTGAGTGTGGGCTCCTGTATATGATGCATCTCCTACAGACATTTGAGCTATCTTCATAGTCCACATATCTTTATTTTAAAATGACAATTGGTATAACTTTTTTTAAACAAAAGTAAGGTTTCACATTATACTTCACCAATATAATTAGAACTATCATTTATATGCACCCCAAAATATGTTAAGAATTCTGATGCTGGAGCAATAGTACAGCAGGTAGGGCGTTTGCCTTGCACATGGCCAACCCCAGTTCGATTCCCAGCATCCCATATGGTCCCCTGAGCACCGCCAGGAGTAATTCCTGAGTTCAGAGCCAGGAGTAACCCTTGAGCATGGCCAGGTGTGACCCAAAAAGAAAAAAAAAATGTCCATATCCAAACCTCAAGTGTGTCATTATGTGATCCTTTAGGACAGCATGCAGGTTTTTGTTTTTTTTTAATTAGTGAAACACCATGAGGTACAGTTGTAGATTTACAATTTTTTGTGCTTGGGTTTGATTATACAATGATCAGATACCCATCCCTCCACCAGTGCCCATTTTCCACCACCATGGATAATATCCCCCCACCCCCATCCCCCCATCCCCCCCTGCCTCTGTGGCAGGGCAATCCCGTGTTCTCTCTCTCCTTTTGGGTGTTGTGGTCTGCAAAAGAGGCATTGAGTGGCAAACATGTTCAGTCCATAGTCTACTTTCGACATGCATCTCCCCTCCTGGGAGGATCCTCCAAACACCCTTTATTTGGTGCTCCCTTCTCTATCTGAACTGCCCTTTCCTCTAGGATACCCGGCTGGCCTCTAAGTTATGGAGTAATCCTCCTGGTGCTGATCTCAGCTATTCTTGGGTATTAATCTCATATTTTGTTACTTTATATCCCCCAGATGAATGCAATCTTTCTATGTCTATCCCTCTCTTTCTGACTCATTTCGCTTAGCATGATACTTTCCATATTGTACCACTTGTATGTAAATTTCATGACTTCATCTTTTCTAAGAGCTACATAGTACTCCATTGTGTAGATGTACCAAAGTTTCTTTAACCAGTCATCTGTTCTTGGGCATTCAGGTTTCTTCCAGTTTCTGGCTATTGTAAAGAGTGCTGCAATGAACAAACAAGTGCAGATGTCACTTCGACTATACATTATTGCCTCTCTGGGATATATTCCCAGTAGTGGTATTGCTGGGTCAAATGGGAGCTCAATTTCTAATTTTTTGAGAATTGTCCATACTGTTTTCCAGAAGGGCTGAACCAGTCGACATTCCCACCAACAGTGAAGGAGTGTCCCTTTCTCGCCACATCCATGCCAGCATCAGTTGCTTTTGCTCTTTTGAATGTGGGCCAGTCTCTGAGGTGTGAGATGGTATCTCATTGTGGTTTTGATCTGCATCTCCCTGATGATTAATGATGTAGAGCATTTTCTCATGTGCTTTTTTGCCATTCGGATTTCTTCTTTGAGAAAGTTTCTGTTCATTTCATTGCCCCATTTTTGGATGGGGTTGGATGTTTTCTTCTTGTGGAGTTTAACCAGTATTTTGTATATCCTGGATATCAACCCCTTGTCAGATGTGTATTCGGTGAATATCCTTTCCCATTCTGTAGACTGTCTTTGTATTTTGGTTACTGTTTCTTTTGAGGTGCAGAAGCTTCTTAGTTTAAGATAGTCCCATTTATCTATCTCTGTTTTCACTTGCTCGGCCAGTGGCGTGGCATCTTTGAAGATACCATTAGCTTCAATGTCGTGGAGGGTTTTGCCAACTTTATCTTCAATGTACCTTATGGTTTCTGGTCTTATGTTGAGGTCTTTAATCCATTTTGATCTTACTTTTGTACATGGTGTTAGGCAGAGTTCTGAGCCCATTTTTTTTTTGCATGTAGCCGTCAAGTGATGCCAACACAATTTATTAAAGAGGCTTTCCTTACTCCACTTCACATTACTTGCACCTTTATCAAAGATTAGATGATCATATGATTGAGGGGAGATGTCAGTGTATTCAACCCTGTTCCATTGGTCTGCAGTTCTGCCTTTGTTCCAGTACCACAGCATGCAGGTTTTGATGTGCTAATTTTGCCCAGAGATTAGAAAATTTTTAGTACTTTTAGAAATATTTTATTATTATTCTAAACATACATAGATTAAGTATTGTGGGTGGCAAGGAGGAGGGAGGTGGGGAAGTGGAGAATAGAACAGAATTAGACTGTTATAATTTTTGACTTTTCGGGTCCATGTGACTGCTTCATAAAGGGGAGGAAGGAAAGGTAGGACCTCAGCCCCCAGCCTGAGTTTTTTTCTGTTACCACGGAACCCATTTCTATAACTACATAGTCAGCAGTCTTATGGACTGTGGCCTTCTCGTCCAATGGGGACTGGGATGATTTCCCGTTCCCTTCCATATTCTTTTTTTTTATATTCTATGATTTATAATTTAATTAATAATGGTTTCTCATACACATAATTCCAACATGACACTCCTCATTCTCTGAAAAAATAAACCCTCCCTCTCCCCCAAACCCCCAGGATCCCTCCCTCCCAATCCCCTGACTCAATTGTGTGGGTCAGTTCTCCCCTTACATTGCCCTTGAACCTTTGTTGCTACCTTGCTGTGTGTCTTTACATCCCACATATGAGAAAAATCTCGCTGTATCTGTTCCTTTCCTTAAGGCTACCTTTACATGCATGATATCCTCTAGTTTCATCCAATGTTGAAAATTGCATAATTTGGATCTTTTCAAAGCAATAAAAACAAACTTTAGAACCATGAGACTATTTAGTTACCAGATGGAAAGGTGTAATCAAAGTGGAAAAACTGAACAATGTTGAATGACAGAGTAGGCCTTTCAGTAGTGAGTGCAATATGATACATGCACGTTGATTATGCATAATCCTAAAATTTATGAAATTCTATTAATTCTATAATGTAATTTTAAATAATCAAAACAATATTTAAATAACATACATTTATCTATGATTTTGACGTATATTTTGTGTCAAACTATCAGAAATAAAAATAATGTGAGATAGAGATATTGTGTATCACTATACTTTTTTAAATTTTATTTTTATTTATTTATTTATTTATTTATATATTTTTTAATTAATTTATTTATTTATTGAATCACCATGGGAAAGGTTACAAAGCTTTCAGGTTTAGGTCTCAGTCATGCAAATATCAAGCACATTTCCCTTTACCAAAACTTACTTTTTACCATGAAGAACCCCAATAAAACCCCACCCCCCACCCCTCCCAGTCCCTGTGGGGCAGATGAATTCTAGTTAACACTCTATCTGCTTTGATTAGATTCATTGTTTCAATAAAAGATTCACCACTATTATTTAGAGTTTACCCCCCCACCCCCAAATCAGACATGCTGACAAAGCATTGTGAAGTGATTTGCTTTCTACAGCTGGATTCAAGAATTATATGTTGGTTTTGGATTTCTGCTATTTTACTTATTGACCCTGGAAGTATTTCTACTGAAAGTCAGATAGTTAAGAAATTGGTTTCTGTGCTCTGGGGTCGTGGCCGTGCTGGAAAGCCGCTAGTGGGGGGCAACTGGTGGCCTCGGTAGGGCGTGAAGGGCAGACCGAAACGCCCCCCTTCCCATGAGGTTTTAGTCGCCTCCAGTCCCCCGGCTCATACCTGCTGTCCACAAGGCTCCCATGCGGCCGCCATCTTTCTTTCCAGAGAGGAGAAGGCGACTGGGGCAACACCCTTTCCCCTCCGGACAAACCTGATGGCCTGGATTAACGCATAGTCCGTTCACTTTTCTGCTCCAAGCTGCCGGGTTCTGCATTAAGTCCTTGTGCTTCTGGGGCCGTGGCCGTGCTGGAGAGCCGCTCGCGGGGGGCAACTGGTGGCCTCGGTAGGGCGTGAAGGGCGGACCGAAACGCCCCCCTTTCCATGAGGTTTTAGTCGCCCCCACTCCCCCGGCTCATACCTGCTGTCCACAAGGCTCCCATGCAGCCGCCATCTTTCTTTCCAGAGGGAGGAGGGTGGAAGGGACCAACACCCTTTCCCCTCCAGGCAGACATGATGGCCTGGATTAACGCATAGTCCTTTCACTTTTCTGCTCCAAGCTGCTGGGTTCTGCATTAAGTCCTTGTGCTTCTGGGGCTGTGGCCGTGCTGGAGAGCCGCTCATGGGGGGCAACTGGTGACCTTGGTAGGGCGTGAAGGGCGGACCGAAACGCCCCCCTTCCCATGAGGTTTTAGTCGCCCCCACTCCCCCAGCTCATACCTGCTGTCCACAAGGCTCCCATGCGGCCGCCATCTTTCTTTCCAGAGAGGAGAAGGCGACTGGGGCAACACCCTATCCCCCTCTGGACAGACCTGATGGCCTGGATTAACGCATAGTCCGTTCACTTTTCTGCTCCAAGCCGTCGGGTTCTGCATTAAGTCCTTGTGCTTCCGGGGCCGTGGCCGTACTGGAGAGCCGCTTGCGGGGGGGAACTGGTGACCTTGGTAGGGCGTGAAGGACGGACCGGAACGCCCCCCTTCCCATGAGGTTTTAGTCGCCCCCACTCCCCCGGCTCATACCTGCTGTCCACAAGGCTCCCATGCAGCCACCATCCTTCTTTCCAGAGAAGAGAGGGCGAATGGGGCAACACCCTTTCTCCTCTGGCAGACTTGATGGCCTGGATTAACGCATGGTCTGTTCACTTTTCTGCTCCAAGCTTCCGGGTTCTGCATTAAGTCCTTGTGCTTCTGGGGCCGTGGCCGTGCTGGAGAGCCGCTCGTGGGGGGCAACTGGTGACCTCGGTAGGGCGTGAAGGACGGACCGGAACGCCCCCCCTTCCCATGAGGTTTTAGTTGCCCCCACACCCCCGGCTCATACCTGCTGTCCACAAGGCTCCCATGTGGCCGCCATCTTTCTTTCCAGAGGGAGGAGGGTGGATCCCTTCCATATTCTTGAAGATGTCCTCAATCTTCTCTTCAGGTTCTTCTTGTAGGATACACGAATCTTGCAGCCGGGGGAAGATCATATGTGGTGTGTTGCTTGGGTGTCCTTGGGAAGGGCAGTCCCTTCCTGGCCCCTAACAGCATACATGGGCTTTCAAGGATGTGTTGAGTGGAGGTGGCCCAGAATATCCCACAGGAATGTTGGGGTTTGAGAGAAATTGGAAGGAAGGAAACCAAGAGTTAAGGAAGATTTCTCCCAGGGAACTCTGAGGGCAGCAGTCAGGCTCACCGAGGATGTGGTAAACACAGTGAAAGGCTGATTCAGAACATCAATGTCTTCGTCTGTAATTTGCAGCACTGCCACATTCTCCTTCAACTCCTTCACCTCCTCTTCCTCCTTCTCCTTCACCACCTCCTCCTCTTAACCTCCTCCTTCTTCGCCGCCTCCTCCTCCTCCTTTTTCTCCTTCTCATTGTTGTCCTTCTCTTCCTCCTTTTCTTCCACCTCTTGCTTCTCCTCTTGCTCCTGCTCAGCTTCATTTCCTGTGGGAGGATCCCCAGGGTCACAGACAGTCAAAGACAGTGGAGCCCCGTAGGGCAGATCTGGCTTGCTTCTGCCTCCCTGTGTAGCCCTACCCTCACCTCGCCCCCACCTCACCCAAAGCTAGCTTCTCTCTCCTGGGGTCCCTGTCACTTACTATTTGCATAAATGGTGAAAACTTTGAGCTGAGCCTGGAGATGCAGTTTCTCCTCTTTGTTGTTTTTCCACAATTTTCTAAAGGAGAAAGAGGAAGGTGGTGAGGGAGGAAGGAAGCCTGCTTCAGGTCTTCCTGCTTAACTGTACAGGGCCCCTCTCTCACTAGAAGTCCTTTCACTTCAGAATCATGTTTCCTTTTCTGTTGTTCTAACTGCTCCAGGAGCTGCCGCTCCTTTTGCATGGCTAACTCTTGGCATGCAGCCAGTTGTTGATGAAGATTAGCAGAGCACTCCTGCAGCTCTTGAATGTATGAGTCCTGCCGGACGAACAGAGTCCAGAGTTCCTGGTTGCTCTTCCTCACCTGCGGGCATGAAGCTGGGATTAAGGACGGGCAGCAGGGGCAGCAAGCACAGGTGACTGTCACACACAGACTCCCAGGCCAAAGGAAACAGCATTTGGGACAGTCTGTTTCCCACACAGGTCCTGATGGTCTTACTTTCAGGACCTAAGAGATGCCCCACCCCACCCCAATGACACACAGACCACCACCACCACCACCACTCAGGCCCTTGCCTCCTTCCCTCCTCCCACCTCCCAGGAACCTTCCTCCCTGGCTTTAAACTCCTGAATCTTGCTGGTGTGTGGTGAAGTTTAGGCTTCAGCCCAGGGCTCAATCCCTGCTTTGTGCCCCTCCTCCCTCACCCCCCCTCCCTTATTTGGAACTCTTTCTTGCTACATACTTCAGCCTTGATTGTGATTTCCAGGCCAGGCCCTAACCCTTTCCCTCCTGGTAACTGCCTTGGTTCTCTCTTGCCCTGGCCCTCAGCAATACCTCCTCCTTTCAGGCAGGAGCCGAACCCCAGCTGGAGCAGGGCTTACCTTTTCGGTTATTTCGGCAAATGTTCGCTCTAGAAGTCTCACTTTTTCTACCACCGGGTCTTCAACATGTTCTCCACTCTGGAAGACCCGAGTGGGTCAGTCAGTCAGCGCCTCCCCAGCCCCTTACCTGAAGGCCTCCTGCCCACCTCTACCCCCCATCATCCAAGTAGGGTTCTGTGCCATCTTTCCTGTTCCCTGTTCCTCATGAAGGGGGAAGAGGGAAATAAAAATTCAGAACATTCCAGTCAATCATGCAGTAGAGAAAACATCAAAAACGGGCCAATGGGGGAACAAGAGACACCCCCCCCCCCCCACAGTGGGAATACAGCCAGCAGCTCGTGGGGATCTGGCAGAGGGCATGGCACCTGCCCTGCCACTTTTCCCATGGGACAGTATTCTCCATTGCAGCAGTAAAGGTCACACTTCACCCCAGTCCTTAATCTAAAGGGAGCAAAGAGAGCAGAGCGGACAAGGGCCAGGGAAAAGAGGGAGTCAAACCAAGACCAGGTGTCCAGGGGTGATAGGTTCCCTTGCAATGTTGCAGGAGAGAACAAAGGGGCCATTCCAAAGAGGCCCATGAGCATCCCGCCATGTCCTTGCCTGCAGGGTGACCCCGCCCCATTGTGAGGCTTGGGATGTTGCAGATGAGAACAAAGGGGCCATTCCAAAGAGGGCCCTTGGCCAGTACCACACATGTCCCTCCCTGCCTGCAGGATTACCCTGTCCCATTTCATTGCAAGACTTTTTTTCACCATAAATCCCTTTAATCAGACCCATGAGAATGGGGTGGACCCAAGTAGGGCTCCATCCATCCACTTAACCTTCTCCATTGTAAGATCTAGAACCAGACTTCTGATGAAGGGGCTCGCTTAAACAAAGGGGGCTACAGCTAAATGATCATGGCTTCTGGCAGAGAAAAGACACAGGGACCCTTGTTTCCTGAGGCTCCCCAGCATGCTGATACCTGAGCATGTGTCTCCCCGTGTCCTAACTCAATCTCAAAGGCCAAACTTGCCCATTCAAGTGAAACACCTGATCCTAGGGCTGAGGAAGTGTGCCCCATGTCAGGCCAAGCAGAGCCCAAGCATGTGGAGAAGCAGGACCAGAGTTTCTGTGGGTGCCCCCCCTCCTTCCACATTCCTAAACATCCCCGAAGCACCCGTTGAGCACCTATCTACTTGGGATGTCCTGCAGGGCAGGACTCACCTCATTTGGCAGTTGGCAGGGCCTGGAGGTGGCAGTGTTCCTGCCACTATCTCCGCAGTTGTTCTTTTTCTTCCTCCTTTTACCAGGAATCAAATCATTCTCTGCCTTGAACTTGTTGAGCTGCAGAAAAGCAAAGCAACACCTGCTTGAGCCTGCTTATTCCCATCCCATGGACAAAAGTTCTCTTGTACTCATCTCCATGGGAGGAACCCATGGGCAGGAGGATGGTGTTTGTCCTGAGGAGGGAAGTCCTAGGGGTTACTGGAACAGAGTCCCCAGGAGTCCCAGGAGGGCAGCAGCTGCTAGGTGAGACTGGCTGGAAAATTGGGTGGGTCTGGAAAGGGCCCAGGGGTTCATCAGCCAGTGGCCACACACTGACTACTTTTGGGTCATCATAGGGCCTTGGGCTAGACCTGGGAACCAGGTTCTGCACTTTTTTCTTACCATTTCTCTGGCTTTAGCCAGCTGTACTTTTATCTCTTTATTCACACGGAACACCACGGGAGGTGGGAGTTGGGGCCTCATCTCGTTACTCTGGTTGTCCATGAGGATTTGTTCTCAAGAACAGTGATGCTGAGAGAGGGTGACCCAAGAGGCTAAGGCCGCGCATTTATAGAGGGGGTCAATGTGTGTGGCCTAGATTCTGCAACCCCATTGGCCAGTGAGACTTCTAAACCCCCCCCCCCCCCGCCCCGAAACTTCTGGCTTTCATGTCCTACAGGGACATCACAATGGAGGCTGCACCCAATCCTGCTCATGCAGCAGTTGGGCCTGAGGAAAGCTCCCCACCCCCACCCCAGGAGCCCCAGCACTCCACCTTCCCAACATCGCTCTGAATGGAAAGACAAAGAGTGGCAAAGGAGAGTCCTTGAGAGAAAGTGCATGATTCTATGCCCTGGCCCTTCCTGCTTTGCCATAGTTCAGTCCACTACCTTCTCAATCCCAGAAATCATGTCAGAGATTCCTAACCTTAATCCCTGTACAGCTGGAGCGATAGCACAGCGGTAGGGTGTTTGCCTCATGTGCAGCTGGCCCGGCAGAGCCAGGTTCGATTCCTCCGCCCCTCTCGGAGAGCCCGGCAAGCTACTGAGAGCATCTGGCCCCCACGGCAAAGCCTGGAAAGCTATGCGTGATGTATTCAATATGCCAAACACAGTAACAACAAGTATCAAGATGGAGATGTTACTGGGCCCGCTCGAGCAAATCGATGAACAACAGGAGGACCATGACCGTGACTCTCCACAACGTTATACAGATTCAATGCAGTCCCTATAAGGACACCCATGACATTTTTCAAAGAAATTGATCAAGCACTCCTGAAATTCATATGCAACAACAAACCCCCAAGAGTAGCCAAAGCAATCCTTGGAAAGCATTACCATCCCCAACTTCAAACTCTACTACAAAGTGGTAGTAATTAAAATAGCATGGTACTGGAATAAAGACAGAGCCGCAGACCAATGGAATAGAGATGAATATTTTGACACACACCTTCAAATATATGATAATTTATTCTTTGATAATTGAACAAGAAATATGGAGTTTCCTGGAGTAAGGAAATCCTCTTTAACAAGTGGTGCTGGGAAATCTGGACAGCTACATGTAAAAAAAACTGAACTCAGACCTCTCTCTAATGCCAGGCACAAAAGTCAGATCAGAATGGATTAAAGATCTCAACATCAGACCTGACTCCATAGGGTGTATGGAAGAAAACATAGGCAAAACCCTCCATGGTGCTGAAGCTAAAGGCATCTTCAAAGATGAAATGCCACTGACCGAGCAAGGTGGAAGCAAAGATAAACAAATGGGACTACATTAAACTAACAAGCTTCTGCACTTTAAAAGAAACAATGACCAAGATACAGAGAGAGCTCATGAAATGGGAAAATTTTTCACCCAATAAGGAGTTAATATCAAAGATATACAAGGTACTGATAGAACATTACAAGAAAAAAAATTCAACCCCATCAAAAAAAAAAAAAGGAAAGAAAAAAGAACAGAAACTTCTTTTTTTTTTTTTCTTTTTTTGGGTCACACCCGGCGATGCACAGGAGTTACTCCTGGTTCATGCACTCAGGAATCACTCCTGGCAGTGCTCGGGGGACCATATGGGATGCTGGGAATCGAACCTGGGTCGGCCACGTGCAAGGCAAACGCCTTACCCGTTGTGCTATTGCTCCAGCCCCAAGAACAGAAACTTCTTCAAAGAAGAAATTCAAGATAGCCAAAATGCACATGAAAAAATGCTTTTCGTCACTAGTCATCAAGGAGATGCAAATCAAAACAAAAA
The DNA here is from genome assembly GCF_029834395.1 of Sorex fumeus. NCBI lineage: Eukaryota > Metazoa > Chordata > Mammalia > Eulipotyphla > Soricidae > Sorex > Sorex fumeus. The sequence continues at coordinate 5,042,520 of NW_026606098.1, read as the reverse complement.
TGAGATGTCATCCCACGCCACAGAGACTGCACACATTCAAAAGGACAAGAACAACCAATGCTTGTGCGGGTGTGGGAGAAAAAGACTCCCATTCACTACTGGTGGGAATGCCAACTTTTCCAACCCTCTTGGCAAACAATATGTACATTCCTCAAAAAAAAAAAAAAAACAAACCAAAACAGAAATTGAGTTCCCATTTGATCCAGCAATACCACTACTGTAAGTATTTCCTGGGGGCTCAAAAACACACGGCAGAAACACCATCTGCACTTCTATGTTCATTATAGCACTATTCACAATAGCCAGAATCTGGAAACAACCTGAGTGCCTGAGAACAGACACGTTCCCCAGGACCTGGGACAGTGTGGAGATGCTCTGGGGGCCAGCCCTAGCCCCAGGAGGGGCCTAAGGAAGCTGAGGCTCTGGGCACACGGCAGCCGAGTTTCTTCTCCAGAAATTGGCAGTGGATCCACTTTATGAATCCACATCTATCAGCTCAACTGGACAGAGACAGCAAGTCAGAGGAAACAGCAGGAAAAGCAGAAAAGCAGCAAGAGTGTCTTCGTCACTTCCTCTAGACGGAGACTCAAGCCAGCCTGCCTGGAACATTCTCACTGGGCTGCGATGGACGGGCTTGTGGTCTAGTGCCCATCAGGTTGGCACCTTGGACCTCTGTCCAGTGGGGCTTGGTCACAGAGATGAGACAAGTGCACACACACACAACTGCCCATGCTGGGGTGTTGGGTAACATTGCTTTGTCCTTCAAGAAGCTTAGGTTTTATCTGGTTACACCCATTAATCTGGTTACACCCATCAATCTGGTTACACCCACCACAGTGCTCCAGAGGCACTTCCACTTCCATTGTGTTTACATGTAAACAGTCTTTCCTATGCTCTCCTTCCCACCCAGTTAATCAGCTTTCCCCTTAATCAGACTTTGTTAATTTGTAAGATCAGTTTCCCAGAAATCTATGATTTTATATGTATGAGTGAAATATTGCCTTTTTCCTCTCCTTATGCCTAATGAACAATTTACTTTAAGGTAATATCCTTTTTGTATAGATACAGAAAGACCGTTAACATTATGCTTTGTAACTTAGGATTCGATTGGCCTTGAATATTATTCACTCCTGGGCATCTGCTTTCTCGACTTAAGTCTCAGTTGCCCTTAGTTCCTAACACCCCAAAAGCAGGGTCCCGACGAGGGACTGAATGGACCCAGGGCAAGCAGTGAGCTACCCTGGCAGCGAAATGGGCCAGGCCAAGGTGCCACGATTCTTAACTATAAGTTAAGAGTTTGATCATGGACAAATGCTGTCATGATCCAAGGTAACAACAAGACTAGGATCCTGCTAGGGGTGGGAAAGACTATCTGGCCTGAGCACCGTAGTCTGAGATCGAGATGGCCCTAGGAGAGCAATTCTATAAGTTTAAGATATTTCTTACTGTATCCATACAAAATGATTTATATTATATTTTTATATGCTTGTCGGACAAGGAGAGGAGAGGCACGCCCATGGGATTCTGCTCTAGGGTGGGTCCTCCTGCTAAGGAAGGATCTGTCCTAGGAGCGGTCTTCCCTGAGGCTAAGATTTCTACCCCTGTTGATCTCCACCCCTATTGATTGTGACCACACCTATGTGTATTGGTTCCCCCAATTCCTCATGGAGAGAGGATTTAACTGTACTGTAGGAGTGGGGCAGGGGGCAGAAGGAAGAAGAGAGTTCAGAGAGGATCAGAACCCAGACTCCAGAGAAGGAGGATGAAGGGGAATGGAGAAGGAGAATGAAGTAGCTGGGGGAGGAAGAATGGGGGCAGAGACAGAAGGAGAGATGAGGAGAGAATCAGAATAAACTACGACTAATACCTACCAGCCTGGCCCTCGTTCCTTCCTCTGCCTGACCATCGCCATCGACCTCTCCGGGGTGGGAGAAGGGTGAGACTACCGAACGCGGGCGGCGGGAGAGATAGAGCCGCCGTGTGGGTGCAGTGCCCCCCATCTTGTGTGAGTTTACACACTGGGGGGTGGCCTGAGGAATCACATGTGACCACACACGGGCAGGAAGGCAGCCAGCATATTCACACATGACCACATGGGATGGAGGACTGCCTGTGTAGTCACACGTGACCACTCAGGCTGGTTTTTATTTTATACAATATTGCTCCCTCAGCACTTTCCCAGAATGTGTGTTGTTCAGCTTCCCAGGGACGTTAAGAACAATTAGCATGAGAGACACAAACGAAACTTGGAACCCAGTGGCTTTTGGCAGAAATGTGTCCCGACTTTGCATTAGGCTACCAGCGCTGGGCCACCCCAGGTGGGAAAAGGTGTCGTCCCTCTGCCTACTTCCCCTGGCTGCCTGGTGGCTGCCATCTTCCAGAGCCCATTGGACAGTCAGGTACGAGCCAGCAGTGACGAGACATGTGGGGCCTCACGGGATGGGGGTGAAGCTAGCCCTCGTCCTCCCCCACCCCAACAAGACCCGAGTCGCCACCCACAAACAGCCCCTCCGTCCACTGATTAAGCTGCTTAATGGTCATAATCCCAGAGGCAAACAAACCAATCTCAGAACCCAGCGGCTTTTGGCAGAAATCCCTCCAGACTTAATTATTAAAGTTTCAGAATTCCAAAATTATGCGGCCACTATTATATGCTATTCATAATCAGCAACAGAAAACAAATGGTCTACTGTTGACTATTCTGCAGGTCTGAGTGTTGGGGGAAAAATCTCAAATAATAATGGTGTGTCTAGTGTTAAAATATTGAATGTAATCAAAGTAGAGAGAAAGTAATGTGGAAATCATCTGCCACACAGGCAGTGGGAGGGGTGGGATAGGGGATTACCGGGGTCTTTGGTGTTGTAAAATGTGCACTGGTGAAAGGATGGGTGTTTCATTATTGTATGACCGAGGCTTAAACCCAAAAGCTTTGTAACTGCTCTCACGGTGATTTAATAAATTCTGTCTGTTTTCCCATTGTTCATCGATTTGCTTGAGCGGGCCTGGCAGGGGAGAGGCCATGATCAATAAATTCATTTATTTAAAAAAATCAATTAGCATGCACATAAAACTTCAGTGGGCACATCCAGGGCCATGGATCATGGCCCTTAGTGCCCTTAAACGGTGCCCAGAGGCAGTTGCCTGTGGGACTGCCAGGGAACGGGAAGGGTGGGGAGATGGGCCTTTTTTCTTTGGAGGGGAAAGCACCAACGCAGTCCCCCACGACCACAGACTCTGAGGCCGAATTTCCCACATTTGGTCAGCCTGTATGGATACAGTGGACAAGCCTCATGTCAGGACTGGCCTGGAAGATGGCAACGTCTCTCCTGCCATGTCAGAAGTGTGCCCTCCTTTCCTAATGGCCTACGTCCTGGGGGCAAATCAAGAAAGGCTAGCTCCCCTTCGTTGATATAAAGGCATCAGACTTTCCCTGGAGACCCCCTAGGAGATTCCCCCCCGCCCCAGAGCCTGGGAACTCCCTGGCCTCCACTCCCCCCCGCCCTTCGCCTTGTCCTGAATAACGTTTTTTTTTTTTTTTTTTTTTTTGCTTTTTGGGTCACACCCAGCGATGCACAAGGGTTCCTCCTGGCTCTGCACTCAGGAATTACTCCTGGCGGTGCTCAGGGAACCATATGGGATGCTGGGAATCGGACCCGGGTGAGCCACGTGCAAGGCAAACGCCCTACTCGCTGTGCTATAGCTCCAGACTCAGTCCTGAATAACGTCTAATCCCACTGCTTGCTCCTCTGTCCCTGGCTTTGATTCTGAGTGCTCGAGGTCCAGAGCCTGGATGTCCCACCCAGTGTGGCCAGGCCAGGTCAGACCACGGCCTGATGCTCCTCGGCCATCTGTCCACACAATGGGTTTCCTTTGAATGCTCCTCATTTTATGCTCGCTTTGCTCTTTCTCACTTTCTCGGAAGTATGAAGCTCCTGAAAAGCCACTAGAACATACGGAGACCTTTATTACACTCTGCGCCTGCGGGAACTTATTGTGGCAAAAGAAAAATGTGCCATCCCCCACGCCTCAGCTAATGTGGTAGGCAAAGAGAGAAGGAACCCAGGTCATCTACTCTTAGAAGATGACAAAACATGGCTCGTTTGAGTCCAGGAATAGCCCAAAGGCATGGAGACCACATATGACATGCATCTCCTGAGTTCCTTGGAGAGGAGAAACTGAGGCACCGCCCAGGTACAGAAATCCAGAGAAGGGAAGACCCATCAGAAGAGGAGAAACTATAGAAGAACCGTGAGATTCTGAGAGATGTCAAGGGGACCAGGACAAGATTCTAAGATCAACAACAGGCAAAGCTTTCTGGTTACAACATCCAAAAAACTTTTTTTCCTTTTTGGGTCACACCCAGCGATGCACAGGGGTTACTCCTGGCTCATGCACTCAGGAATTGCTCCTGGTGGTGCTTGGGGGACTATATGGGATGCTGGGAATCAAACCCAGGTTGTGTCAGTCGCTTGCAAGGCAAATGCCCTACCCACTATGCTATCACTCTAGCCCCAGAACTTTTATACATTCAAAACTCCAGAAAAAAAAACATTTGGAAAAATTGAGTATTAACCCCTCCTGAAAGTCATCTGGGACTTGCTCCTAAGCATGTCCTGAGGACGTGTGCCTGGCTCGCGTATCTGTTTCTTTGCTGCCAGTCTCCATGCTGGAGGTGCCGTGTTCTCTCGAGCTCACTCTCCCTTTCTCTCCCCATGGCCTCCTAAACAATCTCAGGAAGACCTTCATCACCATTTTGCCCCATCCTGAGATTCCTCTCTGTGAGGTGACAGACCCCCAGTACCTGTGCTGAGGCTTGGGTCGGCCTGGCGTGGGCTAAGCAGAGAGGTGGGAGCACTTTTATGGAGTCCAGCTGACAGTGCCACCCCACTTGGCAGTGCCACTGGCAGCACTATGAAGATACGCTTGCTGTGTAGCTATGATTGGGGCTCAGGGCCACCATTCCCAGCCACTACCCACATCAGTTGACTGATGCCCCATCAGTTGCCAGACACCAGCAGCTGTGAGCACTGGGCCACAGCCCAGGCCAGCTAGATCTCGGAGTGAAAGTAGCTAAGGACGCCAGGGCACGAGTGCCTGTTACCACCCAGGGGTGACCCACCGGAATTGCAGGCAGCAGCAGGCTGGTCTTGCAAACTTTAACAAACCTGCACAAGATAATTGCGGCTGCTGGAAGTTATAGTGCCACAGAAACTAGCTTGCTGGGTTTTTTTTTTTCTTTTTGGGTCAAACCCAGCGATGCCCAAGGGTTCCTCCTGGCTCTGCACTCCGGAATTACTCCTGGTGGTGCTCAGGGGACCATAGCTGGATGCCGGGGTTGGCCACATGCAAGGCTAAGGGCCTCCTTGCTGTATCATTGCTCTGGCCCCGCATGCTGTTGTAATAGAAGCCCATTATCAAGTGTAATAACACGAGGAACTCAGAACTCCATTCTTAGTCCCACAATGGCAAAAAGAGATTCCAGACAATTCCAAAGAGTTCCCATGAACAACAGAAATTTAAATGTTGCTTGAGGATAGCATCAGAAATGTTGCTCTCACTCTCCACTGAAGTGTGAAAAAATTCAAGAGAATTTAAATAAACTTCAGCGTAGGATAACACTATTTTGTCCTTCCTGCATAGTCTCAGTAGTTTAGGTTTATTGGGTTGCTTCTATCACAGTGTTCCCATTCCTCTGTGTTTATTTGTAACTTCTTTCTTTGTGCTCTGTTGACTTGTAAATACTGTTTTTCTCTTCTCCCTAAGTCTTTTGCATAGTTTATTCAGAGCAATGTCCTTTTTGTATGGATACAAGAAGACATGCTTTTGTAATGTGACTCTCAGTGATATTTTCCTCCTGGGCATCTGTTATCTCACCTAAGCCTCAGCTGTCTTTACTTCCTAGTGCCCCCCAAAGCAGGGTCCCGACAAGGGACTGGATGGAACCAGAGCAAGCGGTAAGCTATGTGCTACCCTGGCATCAAGATGGACCTGGCCAAAGCGCCATAATGCTCAACTGTAAGTTAAGAGCTTGGTCATGGACAAATGCGGTCATGATCCAAAAGTAATAACTAGATTTGGACCCTGCTAGGGTTAGGAATGATTAATCTGGCCTGAGTGCTGTAGTCTGAGTCTGTGGCAAGAAGTTCCCAGGAGAGCTGCCCTACAAGTCTCAATGTTATCTCTTAATGTGTACATACAAAAATAACTAGTATTGATATGTTGATAGTTATTGGACTGAGGAAAAGAGAAAAACACTTTAGGGAGTATTTTGCCCTTGGGCAGTCAGGAAGGGTTTTGGAATATCCTGGGTGGTGTTCCCTTTGAACTTGGTGGACCCTCAGGAAGGATTTTCTTATGTTGGTTTGGCTACCTGACCCAGGACAGTGTCAACCTGGAGACATAAGGGAGTTGGGGAGGCAAGAGAGAGGAGACAGGAGAGAACAGGGTGGCAAGGTGGCCCGTGGAGAAGCTAGTGACGGGGACAGAGAGAGAAGAATGTAGAAGAATACAGGAGCAGGCACGTGGAGAGAGAGGGAGACCAGGCTGTGAGATGGAGCATGGAGAGATGAGCGGGAGAGACAGGAGGAGACGGGAATGAGGAGCGGTGAGAGACCAGAATAGGAGGCTCAAAGAGACTGGGGCAGGCGCTTGGGGAGAATGGAATAAACGGCAACTGATCAATCAACCGGCTTGGCCCTCACTTCCTCCGCTGTCTGCCCCAGGGCTCGGGCTGCCCTAGCTGCGGGAGTGGCCCGGGCCCACCCCTAACGTGGGCATCGAGGTGGGGATCCATCGAGCTCCCCCTGGCTGCCCTGAAAGATTTTTTACACTTCAGGAAAGAAATTATGGAAAAAAATCATCTACTGAAGGGAAGAATCTGAGGCATCCCGCCAGCGTCCTCGAGACAGTGAGCAACCCGTCATAGAAAGAGACTTTAAAAGATGGAAAAGCATCAGACAGTTCATGGACAATCTGAGAAGAACTGCCTCTGAATTATAGGAATCCTCAAAGAATCAGAAAGACAGTGGGAAGAGTAGTTGATGGAAGAGGTGAAAGATAGCCCCATGACAATTGGGCCCTAGCAAAGAAAGTCCCAGCCCATATCCTGTCCTGCAACTGCAGCAGGCTAGCAATACCAAGTACCCCCATCTCCTCCTTGCACCTGGAATTCACCAGATAAGGCCACAAGGTCGGAGAAGGCCTAATGAAAAGGCCTAATTGACTGCCCGTTGGGAGGGCCTGGTGACGGGGACAGAAGAGAGTGGCTGGTGCTGATGGCTTGTTGCAAAATGATTGGCTGCCTGCGTGCAGCATCTAATGTGATAATTCAAATGTATTGGGTGATTTGTGTGCGGGGTTTTCTGAAATGCGTGGGAAGATGCCCTATAAAAAGCCCCCTTTGAAGAGGCTCGGGGCTCTCAGTCACTGACGGTTTGCGGTCATGCTGTGAGCCCGAGCATGCTCGAATAAACCTCTTGCTTTTGCATGGACTTGGTCTTTCAGAGTTTTCCTTGACAAGTGAGGCTGTCCTGAGCTCGGACCCTGACAGAGGTAAGTTCTGCCTGAGGACTTCCTTAGTCTGAGGGTACCAACCAGGAGCTCCAGAGGGTGCGGGACAGGGACTGGAGAAATAGCCCAATGGGCAGGTGTCTGCCTCACAGGAGGCCAAGCTGCTTTGACCCCATCATCTTAAATGGTTCCAAGCACCGCCAGGAGGGATTCCTGAGTGTCGAACCAGGAGTAACTCCTGAGCATTGTCAGGTATAGCCCGAAAGGAGAAAAAAAAAAAAAAACCAGGAAGGCGAAGACTATTATAATCATGTTACCTATACTACTAGAACCCTCCATCCCTCCCTCCCTCCCTTCCTTCTTTCTTTCTCTCTCTCTCTTTCTTTCTTTCTTTCTTTCTTTCTTTCTTTCTTTCTTTCTTTCTTTCTTTCTTCTGTTCACTACACCCAGCCTGTGCGTAGGGCTTACTCCTGGTTCAACATTCAGGATCTTACCTGGAAATGCTTGGGGGGATCATATGGGGTGCAAGGGGTCGATACCCCAGGCTGGGTGCCTGCAAGACAAGGGCCTTAACCTTTGTACTATCTCTCCAGCCCAACCAAGAGCTTTTTTTGGGGGGGTTTAGTTTTAGTTTGGATGGCCGCATGGGCACTGACCACCTGTGCACACCGACCTGATCTGCCTTCCAGGGTCTCCCTGAGGATCTCGGGGCACTAAGTGACCACAGCCACCAGCATTTGATCTGCTCAAGATTTAAGACCCAGGTCCCCACATACACACGAGGACCCTGGTGGAGGCTCCTCTGTGGCTTTTGTGGAATAGTCCGACCAGCCGACCTTCACGCCCCCTGCACTGCCTGCCCCATTCCGTTGCTAGAGTGGTTTCGGGGGAGACCGGAGAAAAGCTGGGAGCCCCTTCCCCCAAGTGCAGCCCCCGCTCCCCTGGGCTACCTCCTGTATTTGGCCTGGATTCTGCACCTCGGGGCTTCCAAGCTCCCACAATGGGCCCTTTGTGGTCCTTTGTGGTTCCAACTCGGATGCTGCTGTCCCCAACGCACTTTGCCAGGCCCCAACTGCCTGCCTGCAGCAGAATCCTGTGGATTGGTTCTGTGGTGCTGCCACCGGCCCCTTGTTCGTCACCTCACTGTACAGCTCTAATGCCACGTGTGAGTGAGATTGCCTGTCTTTCCCCCTGCACTTGCGCCTTCGGGCTTCGCTTTCCTGGGCCAGGGCTTTGGGGTCCGGTCCAATCCTTTAAGATTTGTTTCTGTATCCCTGGCAGAGGCTTTCGGAGAGAAGAAACGTCCTCTGCATTTACGAACACCAATACTTACAATGGAGTCTGTTTACTAAAGCATATTAAAAGAGAGAAGAGCAAATGTTTCACTTTGACTCATGATAAACCAGCTTGTGATAAGCCAAAGGTCAACAAAAAAGAAGTTATTAAAATGTGTAGAGGGTAAAGTTATAGTTTAAAACAACAAACTCTTAATTTATTAGCCCCACGTGGAAATTTTTGATTTTCTGAAATTTTGATCTTCATGACAAAATTCTTTGCGGGCACTACTTGTTAAACTCCCCCCCCCCCCCCCCACACACACACCGCCACCCCCCACCTGCCCGAACATGAGGCATTAGAGAGTTCTGTGACGGTTTTAGAATGCTTGCGGTTAAAGACCCTCTAATGTACAGCACAGCTGGGAAGAGCGTGGCTGTCACTTATGTTAGAGAACTCACACACTGCCCTGGAATGAGTGATTGCTTCCAGACACAAACTTAGTTCTTCCAAATCTAGGACGGGGCTACTCAGAGATCTGGTCACAAAATGGGGAGGGGGTCAGTGCCCAGGGCGGAGTTGGGGGGACAGGGGTCTGCACCCATGGGGCAGTTGGGGGGGGGGGAAGAGGGGTCTGCACCATGGGCGTGGTCTAGCGCAGAGTCCAGCCTGGGCGGGACAGGGGCTCTGCGGGCATGAGGGGGTCCCTGTGCCCCAGATCCTGACCCAGCATCTCTCTGCACTCGACATCCCCTGGGTCCTCACAGCCTCTCTGTTGGTCTCCCCTTCTTCTCTCAGGCTTCCGGCCTTTCCGCCCCCACTCCCCGTGCAGCCTGCCTGGAGCTGGGGGTCCACGGAGCCAGGCAGTGGCGGAACCACAGGGGGAGGTTCACATTCTGACTATGTGACTGACTGGGTTCTGACCCAGAACCCCAGCACAGCTGCTTCCGAGCCTGGGGCCACCCTGCTGGTGTGGAGGTGCCACTCCCCTCCCTGCTGTCCCTCCTGCTGGGCTTAAGGCACCCACTGCAGCCCATACCACCCTCTCTTCCTCCTGCCGGACCCGGGGGCAGGTCTGGGCCCAGGATGGGGCTGCCGGCAGTGGGCCAGCACCCAGCACAGGTGCTTCCAGGCTGTTTGTCCACCCTGATGTTCCCGGGCTTCCTGCTGGCACTGAGCCTGTCTCACAGCCCTGGGGCAGGTATAAATGGGTCCCCAGGGCCCGTGCAGTCTGCTGAGATCATGGAGCCCAGAGTGCTGTGGGCACTGGCCATCATCCTGGCCCTGGTGGTGCCTGGCCATGCAACCCATGACAAGGTGACATGTGAGTATTTCTCTCTGCTGCAGGCTTGGGGAGGAGGTACACGGGACCCCAGGCTCAGAGCTCAGGCTGGACACGGTGTCACGAATGCTCTGTATCAGGACCAGCTAGGACACCCGTCCCCACTCTCAGGGAAGGTGACTGGAGGCTGTGGCCCACTGTGGAAAGTCACATTCAGCCAGGCCACAGGCTTTCTCCGCAGTGCTTTGCCATTTGCTGGAAACTCCATGTGATGACTTGCATCTCTATTAAGGGGTCTGGCACGTTTGTAAGCAGAGAGGCGATACTTCCAGAACGTTCCAGCAGAGAGGGCTCATCACAGGCATTTGCCTTGTGGTTCCAAGTTTGGGGCTGAGGCTGCTCTATGGGGGAGACTCGGGTGGGGTCGGCCGGTTGCCCCGCAGGTGTGGTGCCTGTGGGAATCCCCCCAGAGCCCCCAGAGTCCCTCAGCCCGGACCCCTGAGCTCACAGAGATCCTGCCCTGGGTGGGACCCCCCAGAGTTCAGCCCCTATGAGCCCCCGAGAGAAGTCTGGGGACCCCAGGGTGAGGCTCAGGGCTGGGAAGCCAGGGCAGATGTGACCAGGCCCAGGTGTTTCCATCTTGTGAAGAAAACCCCAGGATTTCTGTATGCCCCCGTGGGTGGGGATGTGGTGCTGGGTGGGTGGGGAGGACAGAGGAAAGCCCCAATTTCCCAGTTGGGAGACAGAGAGGGGGTTAGCTGGGGCACGCCTGCCCAGGTCTCACTCCTCCAAACACCCCTGCTTTAAATCAGGTGTTGAATTTCTGGTTAGACCCTGAAGGGGGCTTGGTGTCTGGGTTCAGGGGACCCTGGAAGTTTCTGGCATTGAGCTGGACACTTGCCTGGACAGGACTCACAAGTGGACGTGGACACAGAGATGAGGTGCCTGGACAACCATCTCTGTCAGGTGCTGAGGGTGCGGGTGCTGACTGGGCTCTTTTGGTGACAGGGATGACCAAGTACATCCTGAGATACAAGTACCGGGGGCGGCAATTTGCCCTGGAGATGATGAAGTACCCTGTGCATAACAAGGGGCACTCGTCCTGGAAGGACGAGAACTTGCCCACGCAGAGGAGAGAGTCGGTGAGTGGCCCCTCATGCTCCCACCAGACCCCTCACTCATGCCAAGTCAGCGATGCAGTGGCCCAGCATGACCATGGGCAGGGGCTGAGGCAAACACGACCGTCTTGTGTCTGAGGATGCTGAAAGCCAAGGCACCCGGCAGAGGAAGGACAGACCAAGAACAAAGGAGCCACAGGCTGGGGCTTCTGGCTCCCACGGGGTCTCCTGCCCTGGTCTGAGGGAGAGGAAGAAGGCGGGGCACTCTCCTGGGGTGTCTCCCAGCAGACCTGTGAAAGGACCAGGAACCTGTCCATTGTATCCCTCCCCTGGAGACCCTCCTTCGGGTGACCCGGGCTCTCTGGGAGTGGGTGCTGCCAAGGCCCAGTCCGCGTCACCATTCCCATCACTGGAGTCCACTGTCCTGGGGGAGGAACACAGGCGCCCACCTGGGACCTGACCTGAACCGAGAGCTGGGCAGTGGGGTAGGGTTGGCATCTGCGGGGCAGGGAGGCCCCATGACACCCTGAATGTTTGCTTCCCTTAGGAATGACATGAGGACCCTCTCCTGACCCCGGACCCCTGGACCCCAGCTGACCATGGTGTCCTGCCTGCCACGAAACTGCCCTGGCCAGCCCATGCCCCTTTGTGCGTGATCTCCAGCCGCCTAAACAATAAAGATGCCCTGAGCATGGGCGCTGCTCTCCATCCTGGGGCCGTGTCCTGTCCTTCTTCCCCCCTCCCACCCTCAGCCATCACAGTGGGGGTCAGGCGGGGAGCTGTCCCCTAGGGGGTACCATGAGTCCACCACAGCCCCTGGGAAGGCCGTCCACCTGTCCACCAGCTCCAGGCCACGGCAATTCTATGCCATGTCCTTTGTTTAACGGAAATGGAATCTCGCTGCTGAGACCCAAAAGGACTTGGTGTCCAGGTGCCCTGGTCCCTTTTGCGGAGGAAGCCGGGTTAGGGAGGGGCTCGCCCAAGCCACGAGACATGGGCACTGATCCCTGTGGCCTCCAAGCCGAACTGCTGCCCAAGTCCTCCATGGAGGGACCCCGTGCAAGTTGGGGGCTCCTGCGTCCTCTAGGCATGAGTCTGGGGGTGTACCCGCCATGATGAAGCCCATGTACTGCTCTGGCCATTCTGGGTGCAGGTGGCTGACTGGGTCCTTCGGGGCATCAAGGAGCAGGGGACAGGGGGTCTCGCTAGGGCATGGGACAGATGAGAATGGAGCTTCTCTGGGGGCTGCTGGGAGCCAGTGGGAGCCTCAGACCACAAGATTTTAGGGCAAAGCCAATGACCAGGGTCCAACCATGGCCCTCCTAGCCCTGCCAGAAGCAGTGATATAAGAGATTTTTTAAAAACCAGCAGATAATGTAAGGTACTCAATGGATCAATATAAATTTATATATTTTTGTAAGGGAAACACCTTAAATCATAGGAATGCTGAAAGGAGTGGATTAAAATGGAGAAGAACAGCCAGTGAAGTTGACAATGGCAGAGGACACCCTCGGCCTGAGAGGGGAGACTTGTGGCCTCACATATGAGTCAAGGAATGCTGAGAGGGGTTGAGAGATAGGACAGAGGGGAGGGGGCTTGCCTTGTGCATAGCTGTCCCAGGTTCAATCCCTGGCATCCTATATGGTCCCCCAAGCCCACCAGGAATGATCCCTGAGCACAGAGCCAGGAGCAAGCCCTGAGAACCACTGGGAGTGGCCTGGAAACAAACGAACAATAAAGACCCAAAGGATATGATCCAGTAATTTTAATTCCTGGCATCTACCGTCAAGCACAAACACAGTCATTTGAAAGATCTATGATGTGTGATGCAGGGCGCAGTCCAGCAGCTGGGGTGAGGAAATGAGGCAGATGCCCAGTGGAGTGAAGGGCGAAGATGTGGTGTCATGTGGAGCTGAAGAACAATTTAGGTAAAGGGAGGAAGAAAATACGCAGGTTTCTGCAAGAGGAGGGAAATGGAGGTTCTCGCGTTAATTAAGTCAGATTGAGGAGGAACAGCATTGGATGATGACACTCACCTTCTGTATAGATATTAAAACACAAGAACACAAACAGTGGCAAACTCAGATGCCCAGCAGTAGCGGAAGCAGTAAAAATCGGGTGAGTGGGAGGGGCCGGACCCTTGGGTGACCATGAGTACAGCAACCGACCCTGTGCACCAACAACATGAACCTGACGCTACACTGCTTCACCATGCTCCCAAGCTACAATAACACTTTCAAATCCAGGGCCTGGAGAGTTAGTGAGGGTAAGACACCCACTTGTGTAGCAGACTGCTGGCCCGGGTCAGTCCCCGACACCCCACATGTGCCCCAGTCCCCCCTGGAGTGATCCCAGAGCAAACAGGAAGAAGTAAGCCTGGAGCACTGCTGGGCTGGGCATACTCCCAAGACGAACAAAACAAAAGGAATACAATAGGAAAAAGAACCCCCTCCAAACTCTCAGATTCAGAGAAACTAAAAAATGGCAAGAAAGAACAAATAGAGCAAACCTCAAAAGGCACACAGCACAAAGCATCTAACCGCCTCTCACTAAGGATCAGAAGTTCATGGGGCAGGTAGGGGAATTTACATTTTTTTTCCCTCTTGAACGTTGTTCTAAGCTTCTGTTGCTGTTTTTCACTTCCTTCCCCAACACACTTTACTTAAACACCTGGTTTACGAAGAAGTTGTCCATGATGATCTAATATTAATTTACTGTCATTTAAAATCCAATCCCAGTCCCACAACCCATCACCTTCCCTCCACCTTTGTCTCTGTTTCCCAACCCCTCTCAAGCCTGTCTCCAAAGCAGGCCCACAGTGGTTTATTTTATATTGCTTGTTGCCACTAGCTGCTTAACAAATTAATAAAAAATATTTTTATAAAAGAAAATTTGGAAATGTTTTTATATCTTACCCAGGAGACCTTAAGCCATCATCTGAGGGTTTACTAAGGTGTTGTCGTAAGTTAATCCTTTGGCGCTAATGGTTTATTAAGTCAGGACGGGTGGGCTAAGTATTTTTGTAAGAGAAACACAGGAATCACAGGAATCTGAAAGGAGAGGATTACAAAGGGGGAAGAACAGCCAGTGAATTGACAGTAATTGACCTTCCTTATCCTGAGAGAAGAGACTTGTAGGCTCACATAAGAGTCCAGAAATGCCGAGAGGGACCGGAGCATTACCTCCCTTCCCACATGATGTTCTCCTACTGGGACGTCAGTGTTGGAGAGTTGGAGGATGTTCTTTGTGCTCCAGAAAATCCAGAACATTCCACTGGGTAGTCTCTGAGGCTCAGTCCAGAGGTGCGAGAGTCCGGTGGGAGGCATGGCTGAGACTTTGGGATGTGGGAGCGGGTCCAAGTCCATTGGCAGGGGGAAAGCTGCCCTGCCATTCCTGAGATTATCCCCCGAGGATTCAACTGGGAATGGGCGTCCACAGAATTTTAGTGGCTCTTTCAAGATTTATATGTGAGTCTCTGGAGCAAGTCTGGTAGATGGACTTACACGGCAGCCAAGGTTGTCGGTGGATGGGATTTCTTGGGCTTCTGGAAGTGTGGGGAGGTGGGGGGTCTGCCCATCCGACTGTGAAGGCCCCGAAGAGTATCTTGCACATCTTCAGCTGCAGACACTGAGTCTCCAAGTCATTGCCCACTAGATACTTTAGATGTGAACATGACGATCTCTCATCTGACTCAACCTTCTGGAGATCTCACGGGGTGGAAAAACATCTTTTAAATAAGCATTTCCATCTCTTGGCGTGCATTTGCCCCTAGTAAATATGAGACAGAAGTTGCCACGCAGAGAGAGATGGAGGGCTTCACGGATTAGGGCAGCTGCCAGACCATTTCCATTGCTAGAGAGAGCTGAAGGCATTGCCCCAAGAACAGAGACAGAGAGAGAGAGAAAGAGAGAGAGAGAGAGAGAGAGAGAGAGAGAGAGAGAGAGAGAGAGAGAGCAGGACAGAGGGACAGTACTGCCTTGGATGTAGCTCACGGCAAGCCTGCTGGTCAGACAGAAGGGGCCACAAATGGTGACTGATCAGATTATGCCCAGCTCCTTTCCTGGGCCATGAGTGGATTGAGAGGCAGCTGTGTTGGGAGAAAAGAGTGGGCACAGCTTTCTGGCCAAGAAGATCTGTCGGTGTGGAGGGGGAGGGACAGGATAACCCCAAAGTTTCCTGAAACGAGCTTAGCTGATTGTGTCAGACTCCACTCCCGGCTGGCTTGCCAAATGTTACTTTGAATGTTCTGTCCCCCGCTGCAGAGTTCAACACTTTGATGCCAAGGCTGAAATTTCTGCCTTTTGCTATGCTGGAAGTTTTGTTAAACAAATCCTGATTTTTGGCTCTTCTGGCTCTTGAACGGCCACGATCCCAGAGGCACACAAACAAATCTCGGAAGCCACTGGCTTCTGACAGAAATGCGTCTGAACTGTGCGTTAAGCTATGGCACTGTACCTCCCGTGGGAAAGGGTGTTGTCTCTTCCACCTTTCCCCCCCTGGGCGGCACTGTGGCTGCAATCTCTCAGAGACTATTGGACAGACGGGTACGAGCCAGCAGTGATGATACATGCTGGGCTTCACGGAATGGGGAGTGGAACTGGTCCATTCCCCCTGCCCTGACAAGACCCTGATTTGCTGCCCACAAATGGCTCCTTTGGCTCCTGAATGGCCATGATTTCAGAGGCACACAAGCCAATCTCGGAACCCAGTGGCTTTTGGCAGAAATCCCTCCAGACTTAATTAGTAAAATATCAGAAATCCAAAATTGCGCAGCCGCTATTGTGGAAGCGCCACATTATATGCTCTTCATGATCAGAAATAGAAAACAAATTATCTAATGATGCCTTTTTAGCATGTCTGATTGTTTTCAAAAAATTCCAAATAATATTGGTGGGGCTTTTGTAGAAATTTTGAATGTAATCAAAGGAGAGAGAGAGAGAGAGAGAGAGAGAGAGAGAGAGAGAGATAGAGAGAGAGAGAGAAGTGGAAATCATCTGCCACACAGGCAGGGGGAGGGATGGGATGGGGAGTACACTGGGGTCCTTGGTGGTGGAAAATGTGCACTGTTGAAGGGATGGGTGTTTGATCATTGTATGACCGAGACTTAAACCTGAAAGTTTTGTAACTGTTCTCATGGTGATTCAATAAAATTTTAAAAATCCTGATTTCTTTTGATAAATACTAATAAAAATTTGAATGATCAGTAGGTAAATTAATTTTTAACTGCCTGGCAGGCACTCCTATTTACCACACCAGTTTAACAAGTCCCTGTACAGTTTGTGCAGGTCACCTATAAAAAGTCACGTTCCCATCACACACGTTACTTTGGTTTTGGAATGGAGAGTCGTGTCTCTCCTGGTTGGCATGGCCTCTCCAGATACTGCCAGCCTGCATTTGCTCCCCCAGCTTGCTGCCAGACACAATGGTGGGTCTGGGTCCAGCGGGCAGAGATACCGGCTGAAGGGGTGGCACCCAGCACAGCTACTCCTAGGCTGTTTGTCCTGGCTGATGTTCCCTGGTGGCAGCCCCTGGGACAGAGCCAGCTGTTCCCACCCCAAGATGGAGCCTCCCCGGGGAGCTGGAGTAGATCTGGGGGCCCAGCCCTACCCTGTGTGGGAGTACTGGCTGGGCTGGAGGCAGAGACCCTGCATAGTGGGGACCCACACTCAGCTTCTCCCCCGCAACCAGTGGGGGACATTCTACACTGTCCCATTCCCATACCTGTCCTCAAGTTGACCCCACCCAGGGCCCCCTCATTGCTGCCTGTGTGTGCTCCCCACGAAGAGCAGCCTTCGGGCCCTGACTGCAGCCCAGGATGCCCTCTCCAGCTCAGCACCTTCAGTGGTGTCCACTCCTCTCCATCGTCCTGCTGTTGTATGAACAGAGCTGAAGCAGGGTCACCACACAGGGTCAAGGGAACAAGACATAAGAGGGAAGAGTGAGGTTGGGACACCGAGAGGCTTCACTTTCCTCTACATTTCATATTTATAGCTATAAACCGAAAATCATTAAAAAGCAAGGCCGGTGTTCTATAGACACTCGCCATCTGTGCTAATCCAGCTTGGTTAAGTGTTCTTCTACCAGGGGGCCTCTGCACTTCGGATAGACGGGGCTTATCTCTGGGAGAATGCAGGACTAGCGCAGCTCCAGGACCCCTCCCCAACAGCTGTTCACCTTGGCACAGGCCTTCCTAGTGGGGGCTCCTGTGAGGGTCCTGCCCTCCTCAACCGACAATTCAACCCTTGCTCCCACATCTCTCGTTTTGCATCTTGCTGCCTCCTGCAGCTGTTGCTCACGACACACTTGGACCTTTTCCAGTTCCTTGAGCTGTGTGGTTCGACTGTTTACGTGGCCTTCCTCCCTTTCTTCCTCATGACTGCTTACAATATCAATAAACTTTCCTCCTCAAACCACTTTTTGCTGTTTTCACAAGTTCTGCTGGCTCATTTCCTCATTTTTATTTGCTTCCAGAAATCTTTAGATTTTCTCTCTTGTTTCTTCTTTGACCCTCTCGTCGTTCAGTAGTTGGCCGTCCAACTTAGTGTTTGAGTTATTTCTTTGTTCTGTTTGTGATTAACTTTCTCATAGTCTGAGAAGATAGTTGATGCAGTGTCTATCCTTTTGACTTTATGGATTTATGTTTTGTGGCCCAGCATGTGGATTATCTTGGAGAATGTCCCATGTACATTGGAGAAAAATGTATATTCAGCTTTTTGGTGTTGTAAAGTCAGAATATTATATATATACACACACATTATATTGTATTATATTATGCTAAAAATCTCTCTTCCATTTCTTCCTTCAGAGTCTTAAATGATGAGAGAACTTTGGGATGAATTCAAGAGGATAAATTCAAGAGGAGCAACATTCCAGAGGAATAACTGGAGTTCCACAGAAATAGGATTTGGCTGGGTAAAGTATTCTTGATGAGATGCTAATTTCATTGGGTTTTTAAAAACCTATAATCCATCATTTTCTTAGGGCACACAGGATTTCATTGAATGAATTTTCTGTAAACCTAAAGATGCTGCTCTGTATACAGTTTCTATCCTTGATCATGCTGCTTTCAATATTCTGTCTCGATCTTTGGTTTGCATCACTGATTAGGATGTTTCTTGAGTATTTTCTCTCGGGTCTCCTGAACTCTGAGGCTATGATATTTTGCCTTCCTATTTCTCTGGAACTCCAGTTATTTCTCTGAAATGTTGCTTCTCTTGAATTTATCCTCTTGAATTCATCCCAAAGGTCTCTCATCATTTAAGGCTGTTTTCCATCTTCTTCTGCTTTCTAGATTTCTTACAACTCTTTATGGAGTTTACTGATCTTATCCTCAGCTTCTGTTAATCTACAATCTATGCCTCCTATTGAGATTTTAATTTCACCTGCAAAATTCTTTAGTTATATCATTTATCATTGTAGTTTTCTCAGACTTTCTTGTTGCTGACTCTAAGCATCATTGTTCCTTTGAGCTCATAAACATCCCTGACATTTCTTCTCTCTAGTCCTTCTCTGTGAGGTTCTTACACGATGTGTCTTCAGGACTTCCCTCTCCCCACACTCAGGGTGGTGGGGTTCTGCACTGCTTCCCTCTGTGGCTTTTGCAGTCTGGGGTGAGTCTTTTCAACCCCCCTTTCCAGCAACTCCCACCACCTGTAAGCTCTCTGGGAGAACCAACTGAGTTTCTATGGGATGACGTTCCCTCCTTCCCCTCCTTTCTGGGATGACGTCTTGCCAAGGTTCTTTGCTATTAACTGGTCATTCAGAGTTTCACATGCTCCTTACAGGGCAGCTTTTGGGATCTTTGGCCTCCATCCAGGCTGGAATTGAATTCTTTACTGACACAACTAGTTTTGCATCTCATTGTGTGAAGAGGGGGACCCTCACCCGCCCTCTCTTCCTTCTGCCAGACACCTGCGCAGTTCTGGGTCCTGGATTGGAGCTAACAGCAGGAGGATGGGGAGGCGCCCAGCACATGTTCTCCTGGGCTGTTTGTCCACCCAGATGCCCCCAGATGTCCTGCTCTGGCTGAGTCCTGGTGGCATCACCTGGGTGACAGCCTCTGCAGGAGGTATAAAAGAGTCCATGAGGGCCCAGGGCTCAGAGCCCAGAGCAGTGGCCATGCAGCTCAAGGGCATGCAGCTGTGGGCAATGGCCATGGCACTGACACTACTGGTCTCTGTCCAGGAAACCCAAGGCAAACGCACACGTGAGTACTCGGTGAGGGGTGCTGCAGGGGGTAATATGATGGGAGGGGCCACGAAGCCCTCGTCTCAGGCTCAGTGTGGGCTTGAGAAAAGGGTCAGGTCACCTGCGAGCAACAACCTTGTCCCCAGAGGCACAGTTTGTGCTGGATGGTGGTGGATGCATGCTGTGGACACAAACTGTGCCTCTGGGGACAAGGTTGTTGCTCGCAGGCCAAGAAGGAGGCTTGGAGAGATGACACTGACCAGAGGCCCCCCTGTCCCAGGTTGAAAATGAGAGGCCAAAGTCAGAGTCTCCCTCTGGCTCCTGACCCTTTGTTTAGAGTTTCATAGGGTTCAGGGAGTTTCAGGGATCTGGCACATTTGTGAACGGAGAAGTCTCACTCCAGGGACATTTCAAATCACAGACACCCTGTCACTCTTTGCCTTGCAGCGTCAGGTGGGCTTCCCCCCACCTCTTGGAGAAACTGGTTAAGGGTTTCCTTCAGAAATGGAACGATAGATTGATAGATAGATTATTTTTTTTTTGTTTGTTTGGGGACATGGCTGGTGGCTGGCAGCGCTGAGCGATTTCTCACTCCTGCTTCGGGCCCCAGGCCTTACTCCTGGCAGGACTCAGGGGACCCTATGAGGTGCCAAGGATTAAACCAGGGTCTCCCACATGCAAGGCAAGCGCCTCCCAGTGAGAGCTCTCCGGACCCTGGAGCGCAGGTCTGGTCGGGTTTTCTACTCACAGGTTTCCTCTGAGATGAGGAATGAGGATGGGCAGAGCAGAGTGAAGGAAGTTCTGGGCGTTTCCAGTTGCTAGTGAAGCCCCAGGTGTGGGTGGGCCAGGGCAGGTGACACTGCACAGGGACATGTGGGTTCTGGACATGAACCTGGGCTAGCCGAGAAGGAGTGCCCATGTGTGTGAAATGACACAGACGCAGCTGAGGAGGAGGAACGAGCCCAGGCTCTTCTTTATATTCTCATCATCTGAAATAAAATGGAAACTTTGGGATGAAACACTGACGGTAAACTTGGCACCTGGGTGTAGGGTAGGGGATCTGTGCCCTGGACAGGCTGTGGGAAGAAGCCGAGTGGAGGTGGTCCCCGGTGGGGTGGCCAGTGGGAAGGCGTGGATGTGGTCCCTGCAGCTGCTGCACGAGCAGCTCCCTGCTGTCCACGGGGGCCCTGGTAGGCACGTGGTGGAACAGAGAATGGTCAGCTGACAGTCCTCCTCTCACCATTCTGGGAACTGGCGGCTGACTGCGGCTTCTGGACAGCACTGGAGAGGTGCATGAAGAAATACAAGTCCAGGGAAAAGTGTTCCACCATCGAGATGTTTAACTACCCTGTGAAAAAGGCCGAAAATATTTGGAAGGCTGTCAGCAAAGCGTATAATGTAATCAGTCAAGCTTTAAAGGAAATAAGGTGAAACTCTCTCCTGTACCCAGTCCTGTCTGGGTTCTTTCCACATCCTCACCCCGGGTCTGGGCCAAGTCGGTGATGCAGCTGGCCCAGGCTGACTCTGGCCAGGGGCCGTGGCAAACACAACTTGTCTCGTGTCTGAGGATGCTGAAGGCCAAGGCCCTGGGCAGAGGAAGGACAGACCGAGAACAACGGAACCACAGGCTGGGGCTTCTGGCACCTATGGGGTCTCCTGCCCTGGTCTGAGGGAGACAGAGGAGGCTGGGGGACCCCCAGCAGACCTATGGGGGGACCGGGAACCTGTCCATCCCTCCCCTGGGGACCCTCCTTTGGGTGACCCGGCCTCTCTGGGAGTAGGCACTGCCTGCCAAAGTTCAGTCTGCGCTCACCATTCCCATCACTGAAGTCCACTGTCCTGGGGGAGGGACATATGCGCTGACCTGGGGCCTTACCTGACCTGAGAGCTGGGCACTGGGGTGGGGTTGGCATCTGCAGGGTGGGGAGGCCCCCATGACACCCTGCACATTTGCTCCTCTCAGGAACGATATGAGGACACTCTCCTGACCCCGGACTCCCGGACCCCGAGCTGCCCACGGTGTCCTGCCTGTCACGAGACCGCTCTGGCCAGCCCGTGCCCCTCTCTGCGTGATGTCCAGCCCTTACACAATAAAGACCCTCTGAGAATGAGTGCTGCTCTCCACGCAAGGGCCGTGTCCTGTCCTTCCTCCCACTCTCCCCCTCAGCCATCACAGCGGGGGTTAGGCAGGGAGCTGGTCCCTAAGGGGTCCCATTGAGCCCATCCCTGCTCCTGGGAAGCACCCGTCCACCTGCTCCAGGCCACAACATTTCTGCTCCATCTCCTTAGTTTAAAGGAAATGGAATCTCGCCACTGACACCCAAAGGGGACTCGGTGTCCAGGTGTCCTGGCCCGTTTGCGGGGGCAGCTGGGGTTGGGAGGGGCCCGCCCAGGCCACAAGACATGGGCACCGACCCCTGCGGCCTCCAGTACGAGCGGCTACCCGAGTCCTCCCTGGATGGACGCTGTGCGATTTCTCACTCGGGGCTCCCGCATCCTGTGGGCATGGGTCTGGGGGTACAGCTGCCACGATGAAGCCCACATACTGCTGTTGCCATTCTGGGTGCAGGCGGCTGACCGGGCCCTTCGGAGCATCAAGGAGCAGGGGACAGGGGACTGCCAGCCCGGGGGTCTCGCTGGGGCACGGGACAGATGGGAACGGGACTTCTCTGGGGGCTGCTGGGAGCCGGTGGGAGCCGCAGAACACAAGATTTTAGGGCGAAGCCAATGACCAGGTCCAACCATGGCCCCTTCCAGCCCTGCCAGTAGCTGGGCTGGAAGAGAAAAAATATGAGATTTTTTTTAAAAAACTGCAAATAGTGTAAGATACTCAATGGATCAATATAATTTTATATATTTTTGTAAGGGAAACACTTTGAATCATAGGAATGCTGAAAGGAGAGGATTAAAACTGGGAAGAACAGCCAGTGGAATAATGGACACCATCTGAGGACACTTTCGGCCTGAGAGGGGAGACTTGTGTGCGATGTCCAGAAATGCCGAGAGGGGTTGAGAGATAGGACATAGGGAATGGTGCTTGCCCTGCACACAGCTGACCTGGGTTCAATCCCTGGCATTCTATATGGTCCCCCAAGCCCACCAGCAAGTCCCGAGCACTGCTGGGAGTGGCCTGGAAACAAGCAATAAAGGTCCAAATGATATGGTTCAGTAATTTTAATTCTTGGCACCTACCATCAAGCACAAACACAGTCATTTGAAAGATCTATGAACGCTCGTGTGTGCTGCAGGGCAGTGTCCAGTAGCGGGGGTCAGGAAGCGAGACAGATGCCCAGTGGATTGGCAGGAAAAGACGTGGTTTCATGTGGAACTGAATGACGATTTAGATGAAGAGAGGAAGAAAATATGCAGATTTCTGCAAGAGGAGGGAAATGGAGGTTCTCGCGTTAATTAAGTCAGATGGAGGAGGAACAGCATTGGATGATGACACTCACCTGCCGTATAGATAGTAAAACACAAGGACACAAACAGTGGCAAACTCGGACGCTCAGCAGTAGCGGAAGCAGTAAAAATTGGGTGAGTGGGAGGGGCCGGACCCTTGGGTGACCATGAGTACAGCAACCGACCCTGTGCACCAACAACATGAACCTGACGCTACACTGCTTCACTATGCTGCCCAAGCTACAATAACACTTTCAAACCCAGGGCCTGGAGAGTTAGTGAGGGTAAGACACCCACTTGTGTAGCAGACTGCTGGCCCGGGTCAGTCCCCGACACCCCACATGTGCCCCAGTCCCCCCTGGAGTGATCCCAGAGCAAACAGGAAGAAGTAAGCCTGGAGCACTGCTGGGCTGGGCATACTCCCAAGACGAACAAAACAAAAGGAATACAATAGGACAAAAGAACCCCCTCCAAACTCTCAGATTCAGAGAAACTAAAAAATGGCAGGAAAGAGCAAATAGCACAAACCTCAAAAGGCACACGGCACAAAGCATCTAACCTAACCGCCTCTCACTAAGGATCAGAAGTTCATGGGGCAGGTAGGGGAATTTACACTTTTTTCCCTCTTGAACGTTGTTCTAAGCTTCTGTTGCTGTTTTTCACTTCCTTCCCCAACACACTTTACTTAAACACCTGGTTTACGAAGTTGTCCTTGATGATCTAATATTAATTTACTGTCATTTAAAATCCAACCCCAGCCCCACAACCCATCACCTTCCCTCCACCTTTGTCTCAAACACAGGAATCACAGGAATCCTGAAAGGAGAGGATTACAAAGGTGGAAGAATGGCCAGTGAATTGACAGTAACTGACCTACCTCAGCCTGAGAGGGGAGACTTATGGGCTCACATAAGAGTCCAGAAATGCTGAGAGGGGCCGCAGCGTTACCTCCCATCCCACCTGGTGTGCTCCTACTGGGATGTCAGTGTTGGAGAGTTGGAGGTTGTTCTTTGTGCTCCAGAGAATCCAGAACATTCCACTGGGTAGTCTCTGAGGCTCAGTCCAGAGGTGCAAGAGTCTGGCAGGAGGCACGGCTGCGACTTTGAGGTGTGGGAGCGGGTCCTGGTCCATTGGTGGGGGGGAAGCTAGCCCGGCCCTCCAGAGATTACCCCTCAAGGTCTCAGCTGAGAATGGGTGTCCAAGGAAGTTTAGTGGATACTTGTCTCTTTCAAGATTTATATGTGAGTCTCTGGAGCAAGGCCGGTAGATGAACTTACACAGCAGCTAAAGTTGTCAGTGAGTGGGGTTGCTGGGGCTTCCGGAAGTGTGAGGAGGTGGGGGGCCTGCCCACCCTGACTGTGAAGGCCCCGAAGGGGAGATTGCACTTCTGCAGCTGCGGGACACTGAATCTCCAAGTCATTGCCCACTAGATACTTTATTTATTTATTTATTTATTAGTGAAACACCATGAGGTACAGTTGTAGACTTACAAATTTTTGTGCTTGGGTTTCAGTTATACAATGATCGAGTACCCATCCCTCCACCAGTGCCCATTCTCCACCACCACTAATCCCAGTATCCCTTCCACCCCCCATCCCCCCATCCCACCCTGCCTCTGTGGTAGGTCATTCCCTTTTGTTCTCTCTCTCTCCTTTTGGGTGCTTTGGTTTGCCAAAATGGAATTGAGTGGCAATCATGTTCGGTCTATAGTCTGCTTTCAGCATGCATCTCCCATCCTGGGCGGATCCTCCCAACACCCTTTATTTGGTGCTCCCTTCTCTATCTGAGCTCCCTTTTCCCCTAGCATGTGTGGCTGGCCTCCAAGCCATGGAGTAAACCTCCTGGTACTTATCTCGACTATTCTTGGGTGTTAGTCTCCTATTTTGTCAATGTTCCCCAGATGAATGCAATCTTTCTATGTCTGTCCCTTTCTTTCTGACTCATTTCGCTTAGCATAATATTTTCCATGTAGTACCACTTGTATGTAAATTTCATGCCTTCATCTTTTCTAACAGCTACATAGTACTCCATTGTGTAAATGTAAAAAAGTTTCTTTAACTAGTCATCTATTCTTGGGCACTCAGGTTTTTTCCAGATTCTAGCTATTGTAAAGAGTGCTGCAATGAACAAACAAGTGCAGATGTCACTTCGACTATACTTTTTTGCCTCTCTGGGATATATTCCCAGGAGTGGTATTGCTGGGTCAAATGGGAGCTCAATTTCTAATTTTTTTGAGAATTGTCCATACTGTTTTCCGAAAGTGCTGAACTGTTTGGCATTCCCACCAGCAATGAATGAGGGTCCCCCTACTCACCACACCCGCTCCAACACCAGTTACTTTTGTTCTTTTGGATGTGGGCCAGTCTCTGTGGTGTGAAATGATATCTCATTGTTGTTTTGATATGCATCTCCCTGATGATTAATGATATAGAGCATTTTCTCATGTGCCTTTTAGCCATTTGGATTTCTTCTTTGAGAAAGTTTCTGTTCATTTCACTGCCCCATTTTCTGATGGGGTTGCATGTTTTCTTCTTGTGGAGTTCAACCACTGTCCTCCCATTGTTCATCGATTTGCTCGAGCAGACCCAGTAACATCTCCATCATGAGATTTGTTGTTACTGTGTTTGGCATATCAAATACGTCACGGGTAGCTTGCCAGGCTCTGCCGTGCGGGCGAGATACTCTCGGGAGCTTGCCGGGCTCTCCAAGAGGGGTGGAGGAATCAAACTCAGGTCGGCCATATTAGCCGCTTGTAAGGCAAACGCCCTACCACTGTGCTATCGCTCCAGCCCCGGAGTTCAACCAGTACTTTGTATATCCTTGATATCAACCCTTTGTTGGATGTATATTGGGCGAATATCCTTTCCCATTCTGTGGACTGTCTTTGTATTTTGGTCACTGTTCTTTTGAGGTGCAGAAGCTTCTTAGTTTAAGATAGTCCCATTTGTCTGTTTTCACTTGCTTGGCCAGCCCACTAGATACTTTAGATGTGAACACAACAATCTCTCATCTGACTCAACCTTCTGGAGATCTCTTGTGGCAGAAAAATATCTTTTAAATAAGCATTTCCATCTCTTGGCATGCATTTGCCCCTAGTAAATATGAGACAGAAGTTGCCACGCAGAGAGAGATGGAGGGCTTCACTGATTAGGGCAGCTGCCAGACTATTTTCATTTATAGAGAAAGCTGCCGGCCTCACCCCAAGAACCCAGGGAGAGAGAGCAGAACAGAGGGACAGTACTGCCTCAGATGCAGCCCACGGCAAGCCTGCTGGTCAGACAGAAGGGGCCACAAACTGTGACTGACCAGCTTATGCCCAGCTCCTTCCCTGGGCCATGAGTGGATTTAGAGGCAGCTGTGATGGGAGAAAAGAGTGGGCACAGATTTCTGACCAAGATCTGTCGGGGTGGGTAGGATAACCCCAGAGTTTCCTAAGTCGAGCTTAGCTGGCCGCATCAGATGCCACTCCTGGCTGGCTTGCCAAATGTTACTCCGAATGTTCCATTCCACAGCTGCAGATTTCAACACTTTGATGCCAGGGCTGAAATTTCTGCCTCTTGCTATCCTACAAGCTTTGTTAAACAAATCCTGATTTCTTTCAATTAATACTAATAAAAAATTGAATGATCAACAGGTAAATTAATTTGTAACTGTCTGGCAGTCCTTCCTATTTACCACATCAGTTTAACAAGCCCCTGTACAGATTGTACAGGTCACCTATAAAAAGTCATGGTCCTATCGCGCACATCTCTTAGGTTTTGGAGAGTTTTTTCTCTCCTGGTTGGCACGGCTTCTCCAGGTGCTGCTAGCCTGCATTGCTTCCCCAGCTTGCCGCCAGACACGAGAGCGGTTCTGTGTCCAGCAGTCAGAGCTGCTGGCTGAGGGGGTGGCACCCAGCACAGCTACTCCTAAGCTGTTTGTCCTGGCTGATATCCTCTGGGACGGAACCAGCTGTCCAAACCCACAATGGAACCTCCCCGGGGAGCTGGAGCAGACCCAGTCCTGCCCTGTGTGGGGGTGCTGGCTGGACTGGAGACAGAGACCCTGCGTAGTGGGGACCCACACTCAGCTTCTCCCCCACAGGTGGGTGGAAGACATTCTACAATGTCCTACCCCCATACCTGTCCTCAAGGTTCCCCCAATCAGGGGTCCCTCATTGCTGCTCGTGTGTGCTCCCCACAAAGAGCAGCCTTCAGGCCCTGGCTTCAGCCCAAGATGCCCCCTCCAGTAGGAGGGGGTGCGTGACACTGGGGGGTCTAAGGGCAGCTGAAGATCAAGGTGACAGCGGCTGAGCAGGACCCTTAGGGAGGGCCCCACGGCTAGGCCTGTGTTGTCCCTCTCACGACACTCACTCTGCTCCCTGCAGCTCTCCCAGGCCCAGCAACATTCTCAGAAAGCAGATCCCTCACGGCCCTCTGTTCCCATCTCAGCGGCTTGGGCCCCCGACCCCAGGTGCCACCTAGCTCTGTTTTAGCCTTACCCACCTCTGGGGCAGGGACACTGGCCAGGCTGGACACTGAGACCCAGCTCAGGATGACCGCTCAGTGCTGCCTAGCACGGAGCTGTCCCTGTGTCCACCCAGATCAATGTCCATGTGGGATGCTGAGTCTCATGCCATGCAGGGATCACAGTTCCCAGGCACTGCCCTGCTCTTCCCTGGGGCCCACAGACAGGATCTCTTTGCCCAAGGGGATCCCTAACGGCTGGGGTGGTCACCTTGGTTCTTCCTCCCCCCAACCAGGACCAGTGAATACTGACCGCTAGAGTGGAGGAAATTGCCTGGTGGTGTGTGACTGGCAGCGTCCTCACACCTCACAGCTGAGCCCAGTCTTGGTCTCCAGCCCTGAATCAGGCCCACCATGGCACCCACAAGCTTCAGCTTCTGGGAGGACCTGGCAGGATTCAGACCCTACAGGGACGGACCTTCAACACGGCCCTCTCTGTTCTTCTGTGGCCACCTCACCTGCACTATGTCCCCACTCAGGGGGCTAGTGGCCTTGAGAGAGCAGAGGGCAGCCCAGGAAGCCCTTAGAGGACCTCTGAGTCTTCAACCCAGCAGTCACCAGCTGCTGGAAGTGGACACCCAGGGGTGAGCCTGCACATGTGTGGTGCAAGGGACTACCGGGGGGAATGGAGTGTCTCTCCCAGGCACGTGTGGCTGTGGACCCCCAAGGGAGTTCAGGTCCACATGTCTTGCACCATGCCTCACCCCCGTGGCTCTCTCCCTTGACGTCACCCAGGAGGGAGACCCCACTCCAAGACAGACAAGGGTCCCTCTGCAGCTGCGGATGCTCTGAGCCTCAGTTTCTAAGGGGTTGGCTGGGTCTGAGGCTACAGGTGTTCCGGGCTCAGCTAGCGACTTTGGAGGAACTGTCTCAGCTCACTGGGGAATTTTGTTTTATTTATTTTTTAAATTTTTATTTGTGAATCATCATGCGGAACAATACAAACACAACGTTGTATTGCATTTCAGCCATACAATGATTGAATACCCATCCCTCTACCAGTGTCCATTCTCCACCACCAATGCAGCTCAGATAGAGAAGGGAACACTAAGCAAAGGGCATTTGGAGAACCAGCTCAGGTTGGGAGATGTGAGTCACTGGGCATTTTGTATGTGGGAACTAGGTTGACATCTTTGTTTGGGGCTTGTGCTAGACCATTTCCTGCCCCCTGACAGACAGTGAGCCTCAATAAACTCTTTGAGAAGAAGGGAAAGCAGGCTTTTCTTCTGAACAGGAGCAGAGAAGGCAGAAACTGGCCAAGCTCGGGACTGTCGGAGGTGGGGTTGGATGGAAGGAGCAGCCCAAATGATCCAGGTAAGGCAGAGCACAGTGTGCTGCTGAGACAGTTTATTGCCACCTGGAACTTTATTTGTTCAAAATAAAGAAATTAATGTGTTGTATGATGAAGCAGACAGAACTCAAAGAACAAGAAAAACCATTGATTCCGAGAAAGAAGCACCAGGATTGGCACTGATCATTGGCAAACCAATTTGCCCAGGATTTAAAAAATGTTTCCTTAGCTTACTGGCCTCATCTAAGAATGTCTGTCTTGGTTTTTTACTTTTCTGTAGGTATGACGTAAACAACATTGCTCCTTAAGGAAAAGACAGATGCCTCTTTAGATCATAGCTCACAGAGGGCGGTCCCATTTTTTGTGGGATGAACATAGAATAGGGCAAAGATGAAACACAAGAACCAAAAGAAATATAACCACAAAGATGAAAAACGAGGAGCATCTCGCTGACATATTAATGATGGTGAGTAGATGATGAGAGAAAGATGAGGACCAGAGTCCTTCATTCAAGAATCCCTGGACAGTGGCTGCTGTCAATGGTCCCAAACAATGTCCATGAACTTGAGAGTAAAACCAAAGAGTATGACAAAGGAGAATTATCAGCTCCAGGTGGGTAATCATAGGAAAGAAATAAACTGTGGTCCCGTATCAGAGACACAGGTGACCCTGTGACTGCACGGGTTTGGATGCACCCGCACAGGCGAGCTCTTCTCTGAGGAGGCCCCTCCCAGAGGTTTCCACACACTCTGTTTTGGAGAAGAGCTCATGGCGCAGGGGCTATAAACTCGACAGTAAGGAGGGTGAGCGGGAGGGCCTGGGAGACCTGGTCGAAGAGGACCAGAAGTCCATTTGTCCAGAAGAGGTCACTGAGACTCCATTGACTCCTTCCTGTGGTTATGGTCACTTAGTTTGCATGCACACAGTCAGAATCATGTAGTTTTTGTTGTTGCCGCTGTTAGTGTTACACACAGCAGTGCTCAGGGATTACTCTTGGCTATTCTCAGGGATGACTCCTGGCGAGACCTAGGGAATCCTGCGTGATGCTGGAGATCAAACCTGGTCGGTCGTGTGTAAGATTAGCACCCTATTCACTCCACTATTGCTCTGGCACCCTGTGGAGATTTCTTTAACTTGTATGTTTAGACTGAGACCAAATAAAGTCTTTGGGATCAGGAGTTGCTTTTTTGTTTCCACTGATTAGTACCATCTAGTCAGGAGTCTGATTCTTCTTCATTGATGGACAAAAATAGTTTTTTTTATTCAGAGTTAGCAAATTGAAAAAATAATAGACTTAAATTTTTTAATTTAAAAATGTTATTTAGCCAAAATTTTAAAAAATAATGTAAATTATGGAGAATGGACACTGGTGGAGGGATAGGTACTGGATCATTGTATAACTGAAACCCAAGCACAGAAATTTATAAGTTTACAACTGTGCCTCATGGTGTTTCACTAATAAAAATTTTAAAAAATGTTATTTAGCCACTGTGAATTACAAAGTAATTCACTATTAAGTTTCAAATATACAATGTTCACTCGGGATGACCCAGAGGGGGGCAGAGAGAACCCTCCCCACTCCAAGGGACCCAGCCCCAGCAGTCGAAAACCTCCAGAACCCACCACCACCACGCTCAAGACCACTCCTCACATGCTCAGGCCGAGCATCACCCACAAGTGAAAATCTATTCCTGGTCCTGGTGGCCGCATTTGTGGCCGTGTGATACATCAAACCACACACCCTACCTGTACTCCAAGATTACTGCACCAAATTTGATAGGGTTCAAAGCAGAAGGCAAATAATCTTAGTAGGAAATAAATATTTTATACAGATATATATGTAAATAAATAAAAAGCAAACAAGGCTCAACCTTTAACAACATGTTAGTGATCTCTTATAGAAAATCTTAATGATCCCTGGGGGAAATACAACAATCTCCACTCTTTTCTGTAAGGATACTTTCTTGTAGCATTTTTCAGAGTTTTTTTTATAACAAAAGAAAATATATTATTTTGTTCTGCTTTGGGACGGGTTTTGGGTTTGGGATGGAAACATTCAAAATATGGTGGTAGGAAAGTGTAATGGTGGTGGGATTGATGTTTGAATATTAAATGCAATGAAATATTGTGAACTACTTTATAAAGTAGTTATTGATAAAGTAGTTATCGCTGGAGCGATAGCACAGTGGTAGGGTGTTTGCCTTGCATGCAGCCAGCGCAGCCAAGCTGGGTTCAATTCCTCCGCCCCTCTCAGAGAACCTGGCAAGCCACGAGAGTATCTCATCCTCAAGGCAAAGCCTGGCAAAGCCTGGCGAGCTACCGGTGACGTATTCCATATGCCAAACACAGTAACAAGTCTTAAAATGGAGATGTTACTGGGCCCGCTAGAGCAAATTGATGACAGGAGGACAGACAGTGACAGTTACTTTATAAAATAAAAAATATTATTAAAAAATATACAATGTTTTAACATCAGTCCCTTGGGGTGTCCACTACCCTCCGTCGTTCTGCTAGTGGATGAACAGAGCTGAATCAGGGTTACCACACAGGGTTACAGGAAGAACTAAGAGGAAAGAGTGATTTTGGGACACAGAGAGTCCTCACTTTCCACTGCATTTTATATTTATTGCTATAAACCTAAAATCATTAATAAACAAGCCGGTGTTCTATAGACACTTGCCATCTGTGCTAATCCAACCAGGTTAGGCATTCTACTACCAGAGGGCCTCTGCACTTCTGGACAGACAGGGAAAAAGTGTCGAACAGGGCTTATCTCCGGAAGAACACAGGACTAAGGCAGCTCCAGGACCCCTCCCCAGCGGCTCTCCGTCTTGCACAGTGGGGCCTCCTGTGAGGGTCCTGCCCTCCTCAACCTACGACTCAACCCTTTGCTCCCACATCTCTTGCTTTGCATCGTGCTGCCTCCTGCAGCTGTCATTCACAATGCACTTGGGCATTTTCCAATTCCTTGAGCTGTGCGGTTCGGCTGTTTATGTGGCCTTCCTCCCTTTCTTCCTGATGACTGCTTACAAAAGCTATAAACTTTCCTCCTCACTCCACTTTCTGCTGTTTCTACAAGTTCTGGCTCATTTCCTATTCTTATTTGTTTCCAGGAATCTTTTGATTTTCTCTCTTATTTCTTCTTTGACCCACTGCAGGAGGGCATAAAAGAGTAACGAGGGCCCAGGGCTCAGAGCCCAGAGCAGTGGCCAAACAGTTCACGGTGCTGTGGGTGCTGGCCATGGTCCTGAAACTGCTGTTCTCTGTCCACGAAACCCGAGGCAAACTCATACGTGAGTACTCTGGTGAGAG
Organism: Sorex fumeus; assembly: GCF_029834395.1. Lineage (NCBI taxonomy): Eukaryota > Metazoa > Chordata > Mammalia > Eulipotyphla > Soricidae > Sorex > Sorex fumeus. The sequence goes on along the minus strand of NW_026606098.1, from coordinate 5,010,642 downwards.
GTGCTGCAGGGAGTGATATGATGGGAGGGGCCGGGAGCCCCCGGCTCAGGATAACTGTGGGCTCGGGAAAGGAGTCAGGTCACCTGTGAGCAACAACTTTGTCCACAGATGCAGTTTGTGTCCAGAGCATTCATCCACCACCCATAGTCCAGGCCAGGGAAGAGGCTCCGAGAGATGACACTGACTGGAGGCCCCCTTCCCCAGGTGGAAAATGAGCCCCCAGCCCTGCCTGCCCGGCCAAAGGCATAGTCTGACTGTGGCTCCTGATCCTTTGTTTAGAGCTTCTTCGTGGGGTGCTGGGGGTTTCGGGGATCTGGCACATCTGTAAACGGAGAAGTCTCACTCCAGGGACATTTCAAATCACAGACGCCCTGTCACTCTTTGCCTTGCAGCTTTAGGTGGGCTTCCCCCCACCTCTTGGAGAAACTGGTTAAGGGTTTCCTTCAGAAATGGAATGATAGATTGATAGATAGATTTTTTTTTTTTTGTTTGGGGACATGGCTGGCGGCTGGCAGTGCTGAGCAACTTCTCACTCCTGCCTCGGGCCCCAGGCCTTGCTCCTGTCAGGACTCAGGGGACCCTATGAGGTGCCAAGGATTAAACCAGGGTCTCCCACATGCAAGGCAAGCACTTCCGGGTGAGTCAGCTCTCCAGACCCTGGAGCTCAGGTCTGGTCGGGTTTTCTACTCACAGGCTTCCCCTGAGATCAGGAATGAGGATGGGCAAAGTGGAGAGAAGGAGGTTCTGGGTTGTTTCCAGTTGCCAGTGAAGCCCCAGGTGGGTGTGGGTGGACCAGGGCAGGCAACACTGCATGGGGACATGCGGGTTCTGGACATGAGACTGGACTGGTCAAGTAGGAATGCCCACATGTGTGGAAGGACGCAGACGCAGCTGAGGAGGAATGAGCCCAGGCTCTTCTTTATATTCTCATCATCTGAAATAAAATGGAAACTTTGGGATGAAACACTGATGGTAAACTTGGCACCTGGGTGTAGGTGCCAGTGGGGAGGTGTGGACGTGGGGGTCCACATTATCAGGGGCTGTGGGCGTGTGGGCGAAGGAGCTGGTGACTGAGGGCTGCAGGGACTGCCAGCCCAGAGTCTCGCTGGGACATGGGACAGATGGGAACAGGGCTTCCCTGGGGGCTGCTGGGAGCCGGTGGGGGCAGCAGACCACAAGGCAGTAGGTTTTAGGGTGAAGCCGATGACCAGGATCCACCCATGGCCCTTTCCAGCCCCGCCTGAGCATTCAGGTAGGAGGAAACCCTGAGAATAGTCAGGGGTGACGCAAGAAATGAAAACAGAAGAGACACCTCTTCTGCGCACACTCTGTTCTTCTTGGGGCACTGGGCTGTGTGGCTGCCGAGAACCTGCTCCTCTCAGGCACAGCCGGCAACTCTCTCAGGAGACAGTCTCCACCCTCACCCCAGGCCCACTGGGTGGCCAGGCTCCCACCTTGGTCTTGGCATGACCCCTGGGCAGGCATATCCATTACTCGGGACTCACAACTCCTGGACGCTAGGACATGTCCAGGACCAGTTCTTGTCCACCCCCTGGGTGCCATCTATCCTGGATGGGAATGAGCCAGACCCACTCCTTCAGCTGGGTCCCTCGCCTGTCATTGACTATAGGTTAAATCCCAGAGAATGGAGGTTGCTTATACTGTATTTTCCATGAAAATGGAGCCAATAACCCCAGGACACCCAACTCCAGGATATTGCAACCCTCATGGCCTCGATGTGGAGCCCAGACCCCTCATCCCCCGCCATGAGGAGCCATGCAGCTCAGCTCCCCCTACCCACCAAGGGGAAGGTGGGCGTGGTATGTGGGACCCTGCAGGGGACATAGAGACCCCCCAGACTGTGAGCACTGCCCATGCAGTGGAAACTGGGGTCCTGGATCTGAGCCCCTGCTTCCCACCAGAGCACACCTTGGCCATGTGCAAATACAGGATCTGATTTTGAGTTTCCTACTCGTTACCAGCTCCTAAAGTTCCTAAACCCCTGTCTTTTGGGTGGAGGGAGGGAAGACGCAAAGATGGAGAGAGAAAATGGGGGATGAGGGCTGGAAGATTGGCCGGCGGAGGGTGTTAGCCTTGCACACACCATCTGGGTTAAATCCCTGCCCCATATGTGGTTCTCCAAGTCCCACCAGGAGTGAGCTCTGAGCACAGAGCCCAAAGTAAGCCCTGAGCACTGCCAGGTATTCACCTACCCCCAAAAAAGGTACAAGTCCATTGTTGGACACTGAAGTCACACTCGGTGGGTGGGAGCTGAGTGACCTCCAGCACGGAGGTTTGCTATACCAGCCTGTACCAGTGCTCATGGTGCTGCGAGCACTCAGGTCTGAGCCTCACTCCTGGCTAAAAAGGAGCACCTGGATGGGGGTAAACACGCCAGCAGGGTTTCAGTCTCAACTCGGCTCTAATGCCACTGCTCCCTGAGTTGACGTGGTCCTAAGCCACAGTGTTTCAGACTCCTTGGAGAGACTAAGCTTCTCATGGCACTCACTTCCGCACAGAACCTCATTCATCCGTATAGGACCTCATGATTTCTGTATCAGATCCCATGATTTCTGTATGGGATCCCATGAGCTGCAGAATCTCAGGGTGTGCTAAGCCCAACAAACGGTAGTATAGCCACACGTGACCAGGGCAGGGATCACTCTGGGGGAGGTAGGGCAAATGAAGCACACCCAGGAGGGTCTCACCTTCAGCCCCATCCGGAAGGGCTCATATCTCAGCCTGACCAACTTTGTCTTGGCCCCATCGAGTAATCTCAGAACCTTGGCTCTGCCTTGAGAGGCCCCATCCTTCAGTTTCCAGCAGCTGGAGGACCCAGCAGGTAGACAGCTCAGAGCAAGGCCCCCAAGGGATTCACGAGACTGAATGGCCAATGCTCCAGAAGGTGGCAGTTAACAGTTTCCAGAAGGTTCCGGTTCTGTGTCATTGCACCCTGTGGCTCAGGGAGTAGGAGCCGGTGGCCAGTGATACAGTCAGGGAACGTTGTCCCCAGGTCAAGCTGGAAGCTGCCACTCCAGACGCCAACAGTACAGAGAGCCCAGAGTGAGCCATGCTGCGGCGCAGTAGTCTGGAGCCCACAGCCTGGTGTGTTGACAATGGGAAATCACGACAGTCCTGGAGACCAGCCCGGCAAGCACCGTGAGCAGGTACTTGTCACCGCAACCACAGTCACTGCCCAAGTCACTTGACTGCACTGCCACTTCGAGTGCCAGACACCAGCACCTGTGAACCCAGCACAGCCCTGGCTCCTAGACCTCAGTGCTGTGGTAGCTGCAGGGCACAGGAATCACGAATCTGTTCTCACCCAGGTTTATGTAAACCAGAACCGCAGGTGCAAGCTGACCTGGTCAACATTTCCGAAATCCTCATGAGGCATCTGTGGCCTCCAGAAGTCCATAGGTATTAGTTCAGTAGCAGTAAACTGATCCCAGAAACTCGGTATTGTGTACAGGAGCCCATTACCCCTGGAACTCAGACCTTCACCTCTTTTTCCCGTGAGGCACCAGGAATAATGGGAAAAAAGGCATTCAGCCACAAAAACAGATGGGGGCAAAAGCTCGAGAAAGTTCTTAAGCTCATGAGAAAGTTTGATGCTGCAGAGGGTAATTCTGGAGACACAGTGCTCTCAAATGTTCCCTGAACTGAGATCAATGAATCCCAAGGGGGAAAATGTGGGGGAAATGAATAATTCATTGAGACAATATAAGAGATAAATAATAGAATAGGAGAGCTCATCAGGGGATGGAAGAGGCTGAGAATGGCACCAGTGACCGAGACACAGTGCTCAGGACATCACCAGCAAGGAGCAGGCGATAGGAAAGACACCAAAAAAAGAGTAAAGGCCATGTAAAATATTTAATTAACAATAAACAATAAGAGAAGCTGCCTTTGAATTATAGGTATCCTAAAAAAGAAGGAAAGAAAAGGGAGAAGAATGGTTTGTGGAAGAGATAATAACTGAGAATTTACCCAGGTTGAGGAAAGACCCGTGCACCGATGGGAAGCCCCAGTGGGCCAGCAAGAAAGGACCCAGGACTCTGCTCCTCGGAATCTACTCTCAAAACACACACGCATTCTTTCGGAAAGACGTGTACACACCAATGCCCATTGGAGTGTTTGGTACGGTAGCTAGGACATGAAACCACAGAGGCACAAGGACAGATAAATGGATAAAGATGCTGTGATACACACACACACACACACACACACACACACACACACACGAATATGATGTGAATAGAAGGAAAGATAAAGTCACAGTTTGCTGAAATCTGAATGGAAATGGGGGGTATCACATTGGGCAAAAAAAGAGTTCGAAAGACTCATTTATCTGTGGCACACAAAGGGAAAAAACAAGGTAATAGTGCCAAGCAATGAGAAACCCTTGCCGTTAGATTGATAAACGCAAACTAGCAAGCAGAGAGGAGGAGAACAAGGGATGGAGTGGGAACACGGTATCAGGCAACTCGGTGTTGGTGAAGTGAATTGTTAACATGACTATAACACTGTTATCTGAAGCACAAGAAAAAATTATTTAAAAAAAAAAAGTAAGGAAAGAAAAACCTCTCCAAACTCTGACTCAGAGAAACCTGAAAATCACAGGAGGTAACAGTAAGGCAAATATTACCTGGCACATAAATAAAGCACCCAACTGGCTTTCTGGAAGGTGCAGGGGATTACACCTCAGAAGGTACAACTTTCCAAGAAGTCAGGAGCCCGAACTTCCACCTCAGGGAAGCCCTGTCTGTGTACTGCTCTGGACTCCTGCAATGTTAAATTCCTCAATGTGGTTTGGCCACATACGACCTCATCACATCTGCACCCCTCATCCAAACCCAGCGTGCCCTGAGTGAGGATGGACAGGCCGGTGGGGGGTGAGGGAGGGTGTGGGTCTTGGTGACTGACCCATAGGTAAGAGATGAGTCCCAGGCTGGGTGTGCTGAGCAGGAAGCTGGCAACAGGATCAGACCCCCACCAACTGCTACTTTGGAGCCTGGGGGTTGCGGCTTTCCCCTGGAGGCCACCTTCATTCTACCTGACTGTCCATCTGGCACAGGGCCAAGCCAGGGCCTGGTGGGGCATGGCCGACTGGCGGCCTCTCCCGGTAGTGCCAGCCCCACGTTTGCTCTCTCAGCTTGGTGCCAGATGCATGGATTGTTCGTGGATTAGGGGGTGGAGCTGCCGGCAGAGGGGGTGGCCCCCAGCACATCTGCTCCTGAACTGTTTGTCCTGGCTGATGTCTCCTGGGGCACTGAGCCCCACTGGGCAGCCCCTGGAATGGAGCCGGCTGTTGAACTCTGGACTTGGGTTCCTGTCCTGTTCTGTGCATGCTGAAGGGGAGTGTCTGGGTTGGGGTCTCCCTATTCTCTCTGGGACCCACACTCAGATCCTCTTTCCCCCGAGGCAGGTGGGGGACATCCTAAACTCTCCACAACCCATATCTGTCCTCAAGATAACACCCCACTCAAGCCATTAGCCCCCAGGTCACTAAATGTGTGTGATGTTGACATCAATATACCAATGTGCACATACGGATTTCTCAGGAACACTCTAGAAGGTGAAGGTTCTCTCTAGGATCAGGAGGAAACCACATGGTTGGGGGTGGGAACCCTGAGGTTGCAGCAGAAGCAGGTGACAGCAGTTCGCAGGGTGGCAGGACCTGTGGACCCCAGGGCCAGTCCAGTGATGCCACTTCACAAGGCCTCTAGCCTGTGGCGCACCCTCTTTGACCCAATGACACTCTTAGAAAGCCAAATCCTTCACTAGCCTCATCTGTAAGCCCCAGGGTCCCATGACCCTCTGCCCCCACCCAGCTGAGTGGTCCTGGTCCTACATCTCAATGGAAGTGATGGCCAAAGCACAAGGACAGCCCACAGACAGGGGGAAATTATTTGCCCGCCACTCATCCAACAAAGGGTTAGTATCTAGGATGTGTAACACACTGGTGGAACTCTGCCCTTACCCCCAAAAATATAATACAACTCCAACTCTATCAAAAAATGGGGGAAGAGATGAACAGGAACTCCTTCACAGACGAAAATACAAGTGGCCACAAAGTATATGAAAAAATGCACCATACACTAATCATCGGGGAGATGCAAATCAAAACAATGCTGGGCGATCACCTCACATCACAGAGAGCAGCGCTCACAGAAAGAACCTCCACCAGGGCTGATGAGGACGTGGGGAAGGGGCCGTCATTCATGGTTGTTATCCAGGCCTTTTGGAAGACAATGTGGACATTCCTCAAAGCACTAGGAACTGAGCTTCCAAATGACCCAGCCGTTCCACTCCTGGGCCCAAAAGCACGAAGCAGAAAAGCCATCGGCACTCCCATGCTCACTACAGCACGACTCACAAGAGCCAGGATCTGGAAACAACACAAATGCCCATGAACAGACGAATGGATAAGGAAACTATTCCACATACAAACAATGGAATATGCACAGTCTTAAGGTAAACCCATGCCAGTTGCTGCAATATGGATGGGTCTGGAAAGTGTCTTGTGGAGTGAAATTAGTCAGAGGGAGAGGAACGGACTCTCATATGTGGGATATAAAGAAACCTTGTAGGGGAATATCAAATCCCCAACGGCAATAGAAATGAAGAACAGAACTGGTCTTCAGTAGGAAGCTTGACACTGGGGCAGGTGAGTGGGGTTGGTCAGGGAAGGGGACACTGTGACAATATGGGAGGGGGAAGTTTCAGAGGCAGGTGGGGGTATGGCGGGGGGCTGGGAGCACTGGTGAAGGGTGTTGGAAAAATATACACCTGATAATCACAAATATCTCTGTAACTTTATAATTCATAGTAATTCACTTCAAAAAGTAAAGGATGTGGACGGTCTTCACACAGCCCCTCTGGCCATGCCCCCTACAGACACCCACGCAGGCTCACTCTGGGTGCTGAGACTCAGATGAAACACCTGGGCTGGGCGCCAGTGGCTGACGCCTCTCAGCAGACACTCTCGGCAGTGCTCTCCTCCGGGACGGGATCCCAAGTCTGCTCAGGCCCTGTGGCCCCTCTGTCATGAAGTCAGTCACTCTGGGATTCCAGCCAGCAAGCAGCACCTGTAGCTGAGATGCCATTCTGTGTTGACCCCTCACTGCCTCTGCTCTACGGTCATCTCCACGACCTCTGAACAACAGGAAGCAGAAGGAGAAGGTGGCCACCACCTCTTTTCACGAGGTTCCTGACAAAAATATTGAGGAAATGACAGGGAAGCTAAAGAGGTGAGGGACTTAGGATTAAATTTCACCTAGAGAGGATACATAAGATAATTTCTGAAGATCCCTTGCAGAAATATTTGGGAGCAAAATATTCTGTTCACAGGAAACTCAACCATCAGGGCTCACCCTTGCAAATGACTTTGCAAAGCTGAGAGTAGTTTTGTTCTGGCTTTATGGGCACTTCTGGGAAAAGACTGGCAAGAAGAAACTGAGGTTCTTATCAATATTCGTTGACAAATTTACTTATAGCTGTAAGCTGGTCTGTGAGGCCTCAGTACAAGATGCCTTTGTCCCCCCTTCCCTGGGGACAATCTCCCGTGACTTTTTATGCCCCCATAACTCTGGAATAGTAAACTTTATTCCACCACTCACTGTGTCCAAATATTCTTTTGTATTTGCTCACCCAATATCATACTTGGTTTATCAATAATGACAATCCCTTGTCTGTCCAATCACCCATTAATTTCAGAACATCTTGAACTAATTGCTTGTGATCTACCTTTTGTGTTGGGTGAACAGGATGTAGAAGGTGACGCGGCAGCGCTAGAGACAGAGCTGTGGATTTCATCAGCTCACCTACAAAGTGGAGCTGGAGGCAGCGGCCCCCTGCTGCCTGGGGCTCACACAGAGCTCTGCCGTCACACTGCCAGCCTCAGCGTCCCTGACTGTCCCCTAGCACGGGCAGGACAGGCCTCAGGCGCCCTGTGTGGGCTCAGACGGGAAGCCAGGATGGGGCGTGAGGATGGGACTGGGGTGAGGAAGGTCCCGAATGGGGAAAGGGCCCGCCCCACAGCAGTGTGTGGAGGAGACTGGGCCCTGAGCCGCCCTAAGGGGAGGCAGGGGTCGGAGGGGAGGGGTCACAGTACACAGGGGGCAGCCCAGAAGGAGCATGGAAATGGGGGTCTGTGAGGGGCCCAGAATCTCCAGGGTAGAAGCAGAGCAGGATGGAGCTCAGTGAGTGGCTCCCCGCGGCTCCCTCTGCCTGTCACTCATTTGCAGTGGGAATCAACGATGCTTGGGCAGACGCTGTGTCCGTTCCCGGGAGAAGGCTCCCCAGAGCACTGGCTAGTGAGGGTCCTGCTGCAGGGCTGGCAGGTCAGTCAGGAGAGTGTGGCAGGGGCCTGCAGCCTCCAGGACACTGAGCAGATCCTCACTTGCCGTGTGGCCCCAAACAACAGCCACTGCTGGGCCGCAACATGGCTGACAGGGCAGCCCACACCCATGCTGCTCTGCGCCCGGCACAGTCAGCACACCCGGTGTCTACCCAGATGGCGGGACCCAGGGCCAGTGGCACCGGCCGGCTTGTGGGACTGGACCCCTCGTGGCACCATTGGCAAAGGTTCCCAACGAGCGTTCTCTGGGCCCACTCAACGGAACTGGCAGACGCGGCACCATGGGCTGCTCCGGCAGTGGCATCCAGGCAGGAAGGGACCAGCAGGTCAGCAGCTGGCTGGGCCATGCTCCTCAGGAAAACCGGACTGCCACAGGGAGGAAGGGACTGGGCTGGCACTGGGCACCGAGGGGCCCCTTACCTCCTCGGCTCCCACCCTGAGGGCCCCTCACACCCTCGGCTCCCACCCTAAGGGTGCCCGGGAGCGGTGGGAACACTGAACCTCTTCTCGGGGCTCCAGTGTCTGGTGGCCATACTCCGCGGTGTCAGGACCACACACCCCACACCTCTCTCCTCATTTCCCAGTGCCCATCCAGTCATAGATGAGCCCATCACTGCCCACAGGAGGTCAGTGTGACCGAAGGAAAAGACCAGAAGGAGAACAGACCCTAATTCCAGAAAGGCTGGGACCCCTGAGTCCCCCACACTGGCCAAGGAAGTGGGGGGCTGAGGCCTGGTCCTTCAGGCTCCAACCCTCTGAACCTGCCTCTCCTCTGTAACACGGGTCACTCTCCTCTCAGTGACCCGCTTCTCCAAATAAGTGTCCATTGACTGACTTAGAGATGGAAAGTCGGGCAAAGCTGAAGGCACTTTCCCTGTGTGCAGCTGTGTCTCTGGCCTAGAACATTCTGGAAAGACCCCAGGTCCCCGTCATCAGGACTGAACTGACAGCCTGAGGCGTAAGGTGTCCTTCAGCCTGTGGGGGGGAGAGTGAGCATCCGGCCTGCGAGCAAACGTGGCTGTCCCACAGCGAGAGGACAGGTTACCCGCAGAGGGGCCCAGAACCCTCCTGCTCAGTGCCTGCGGGCTGAGTGGATGGGCCTGGCTGGGTCAGCCAGCAGAGCTGGGGGACAGCTGCCCTGAGCACAGGCTGGGGCTTGTGGGAGGAGCCATGGGCGGGGCTGAGGGCAGGGCTGGCCAGACACCGGCCCCAGCCTGGACATGCGGGTATAAACAGGGCTGGGCCGGGCCAGTGCCAGGCCACCATGGACGGCAGAGCGCTGGGGGTGCTGGGCCTGGCGCTAGCCTTGGTGGCCTCCGGCTCAGCCTGGCACGACTATGATCTATGTGAGTATCTGACTTCAGGGAGGGCGGGGGGCAGCCGGGAAGCAGCCCAGTGGGAGATCTGGGTCTGGGCTCAGGGTGTCTGTGGGCTGGAGTGCAGTTTCTGCTCAAAGCACCTGTGGGACCCCACTTCAGCACCAGGAGCTGAGACCCGATAGCTGACCACCAACCCAAGACCCCTTCTGGCTAGTGTGGAAGTCACTTGCCCAGCTTAGTCAGCCTGACTGGCTGCAGAGACTTCCCTGCTGCGCTTAGTGATTTGCTAGAACGTTCCGCATGCCCTGGGGGTCCTTATGGCTCTGGGCACCCAGCAGGGCAGGGGGTGTTTTTTTTTGCCTGGAGCAGGCGCCCGTGACACTTTGCTCTGCAGCTTCAGGCCTGGGTTGCCGTTCAGGTGGGAGACTCGGGGTGGGGTCACCGGGTCCCCCCGCAGGGTGGCGGGCAATGCCCCCTCCCAGTGCTTGTGGGAATCTCTCTAAAGCCCCCTCAGCCGGGACCTCCAAGCTCACAGGGACCCTGCCCTGCCTCCCAGAGCTCAGGCCCCAAGAGCCCCCAAGAGGAGTCTGGACCCCGGTGAGGGGAGAGGACGGGCAGGGCAGAGTGGAGGGGCCGGGGTGTGTTCAGCTCTGAGGGACCCCAGGGAGGGGCGGGTGGGGCGGGTGACACTGAGGAGGGCATGAGCCTGAGCGCCGGGTGTGAGAGGCGAGAGGGGGAGGGGCAGCCTGGACTCCTGGCCTGTGAGGAGAGTCGGTGAGGGTCAGTGCAGGGACCCTCGCCTGGTCTGGGGGTCCCCACTGCCCCTGGGCCCCACTTACTGGAGAACCCAGAGACTGGACTGTGGGTGCTGGGTCGGGTCAGGGGGCCCAGGTGTGAGCCCAGGGAGCTGCCCCGCAGCCGCTTCAGTTTTCCCTGCAGAGCCGTGGGCTGCCAGCTCTGAGGGCACCGAGGAGGGTGGCCAGCCTTGCGCCCCTGACCGACTGCTTTGGCACAGTGAGGGAGGGGTGCAGACTGGAGTATCAGTCCCGGAGACCCTGCATTCCCAGCGTACCCAGGATGAGGGAGAAGTTCTGCAGGAACTTCGGGTGCTGCTGGGACCCCGTGGCCCCGTCTAACACGCCCAACTGCTACGATGAGAGGGACAGGAGCGACGATTCTCTGCTCATAGCCCATCCTGGTGGGTCCGGGCTCCCGGGGAGGACTCTCCACAGCCAGGGGGTGGCGCTAGACACACGAGCAATCTTCTCCACGAAGTGTTCAAACTGGCCCTGGACAGACCAGGGGACCAAGCGGGTGGCACCACCACCAGAATGACACCAGAGAGGCTGTCCTGTCCTGGCCCATAGCCACGGAGGGGGACAGGGACCCCTATAGCAGGAGACCCTTGGGGAGAGGCTGGGATGGTTGCAGGCCACAGGACATTGCCCACTCGAGAGGGCCCGCCTTAGCGGTGGGCTGTGCCCAGGTCCCCCCTCCCCCCCCGCCATCTGCATGCCTCAAGCCTCCCCCAGCTAGGGATGACCGCTGACCTGGGGAGTGACCCCCCTCACAGGCGAATGGTTTGTTTGCAGCCCTGAGAGGGCAGAGTGACGTCGCGCTGCTGGGCCCGGACCCCTCCCAGTGAAGCTCCCTGGATGCCTGCCCCCACCTGCTACTTGCCCTTGTCGCTGAGGGCAGTTCTGGTTCCTGTAAACAATAAAGATCCCTGCCCGACATGAGACTGCTCCATCCTTCCTTCTGGGGCTGTGTCCTGGGTCATTCCCGCCCCTCCTCGTCCCCTCAGCCTTCACGGGGTCTCCAGGGGGCTCCAACCTCAGCACCTGGTTAAATAGGCCGACTGTTCAAAAGCCTTTCCAGACGTTTCCAACCCCGCTCAGGGTTACAGCTCTGGGTGAGGGACGGTTTGGGGGCTCAGTTCTGTTCTGTCCACCAGCCCCACCATTCTGGGATGAGCTGACTGTGGCCTGCCCCTGAGAGGGCCGCTCCCCTTCCTGCAGTGTTCCCTATACCCTAACTCCCAGGAAGGGGGCTGATGACTCCAAGCCCCTGTGAGGAGGGTCGACACCTTGGCGCTCCGCCCACAAACCCACAGGCTCTGCACCAGGTGCCAGGGGAAGGGGCACCTGTGGGAGTAAGAGACCTTCAGGCCCAGGCTGCCTGCGTGACACAGCCATGTCCTTCCCCAGAACGACCCGCCCTCACGGGGTTGCCGACACTCGTGCCGTGTGCAAAGTGTGCTCAGCCCGTTTCTGCAAACGTTTTCATGACAGCAGGGACAGCCCCTCTGGCCTGGACGGTCCCTCTGCGGTCTAAGTTAGACAAACCTTCTCATTACTCTCATTAGGGTACAGTGAATACATCTACTGTACATATCGGAAGCATATATATTATAAATAGTTTGTGTGAAACAGCCCAAAGAAGGGAACCTGCCTTTCCAGAGCGGCGGGGGCAGTGTGGCTCCCCGGGAGTGCTGTCTGGGCTGGGCCTGGTCTCAGGCCTGTTTCCACCAAGCAGCTGCTCGCGTGGGCTTCTCGGCTGGACCCACCTGCTCCCTCCATGCTCTCGTTGGACCAGCTCCCAGGTGACCAGCAGCCTGGACTGCCACCACCAAGGGGTATCCCCGGGGCCCAATGTGGCCCGCAGGGCTAAGGGCTGGATCTTCCTTCTCCTCAGGAGACAGGGGGGCCAAGGTCTCTTTCTGGCCCCTTGCAAGGGTGGAGCCAGGACAGACGGGAGTGTCCACCCTGCAGACACGTCCCGGAGCCCGAGGACCGCAGGTGGCAATGGGACCCGCCACTAATGCAGGACTCGGGCGCTAATGCAGCAGGGACATGCCTTTAGGAACAGGCCTGTGGAGCTCCCTGGGTGGGAGTGACGTCCCCACGCTGACCATCTGCTGCCCACTGGCACCATCTCCTCCAGAGCATGAACAACGTCTGTGGGTTTAAGACAAAGAAATTGAGTCTCAGAGAGAGCGAACAGCCGGCCTGACCCCAGCCCTGGCCCATCCACACACCCCCATTAGCTCTGACCTCTGAACTCCTGCCTGTCAGTACTTCCCCTCCAGGCCCCTTCACCTGCCCCTCCTAATCACCCTATCATGTCCCATTCCCCTCCAGAGAAGAGAAGAGATGGCCCCAATCCAATCTAATTCCCCCTCCTGTCCCTTAACCAAGCACACTGCAACCAACAAACAACTGATTAGCCTCCAACCTTCCTTTTGTTCTTCTCCTTCTCCTGGGGTCCCCGAAGATGCACTTTCTTACATCCCCTCAATCCAAAGGCAGACCCTCCACAGGCAGGGGAATTTCCCCCCAGGAAAAGCCTCTCACCATATCCAACCTAATTAACTCCAGGAGGAGGAGGAGAAGGAAGGGGAGGAGGAGGAGGAAGAGGGGCCACCATCCAGATCACACGGCTGCTTCTCCTAGAAGGGACCATAACATGAGACCCCCATAGCCAAGCCGCCGGGCTCTGCGCCAGGCTGTTTCACTCGGGGTACCCCAGAGGGGAGTGGGTGAGAGCCCTCCCCGCCCCAAGGGACCCAGCTCCGGCAGCCGAAAACCTCCACAACCTAACTGCCGCCACGCCCAAGGCTGCTCCCCACACCCTCAGGCCGAGCCTCATATATGAATGAACACGATTCTCCATAATTACCACACCATATTTGATGGGGTTCAGAGAGCAGGCAACAAATCATAGAGGGAAATATATATATATATGCATATAAACATATTTTCAGATATATATACCAAAGCTCACATCACCCAAACTTTAACAACATGTTAGTGATATCCTATAGAATGTCTTAATGGTTCCTGCCAAAATAGAACAATCTTCACACTGTTTCCTATATAAACACCTTTTTGTAAGCACGTTCAGCAGTTCTTCATAACCGACAATATGAAATATATTATTTCGGTTGTGTTTTGGGACAGGGATTGGGGCTTGGGATGGAAACATCCCAAATTTGGTGGTGGGAAGGTGTAATGGTGGTGGGATTGTGTTTGAATATTAAATGTCCTGGCAAGCTCCCCGTGATGTATTCGATATGCCAAACACAGTAACAACAAAGTCCCCAATGGAGACGTTACTGGGCCCGCTCGAGCAAATGGATGAACAACGGGAGGGCAGTGATGATGACGATGACAAATATTGTGAACAACTTATAAAATTTTTTTAAAATTTAAATTATAACTCAGATTAGGTTTATATAACACTGAATGATAGTATAGATTTTGTTAACATAAATTTCTCAAAATTGAAATTTAACTTACTGAGTAATGGGCTTTTAAAAATAAAAAAGCAGTTGGACTTGAAAAAAAAATCCATATAAAACCCAATATTCTGTTTCATGCCAAGTGCAGCTGGAGGGGTCGCCTTACCACTTCCCTCCTATCTGAACTGGCTAGTCTGACCTTTAAGAAACAAAACAGAACCGACGCTACGGTGGTCCTTCCAGGACTGGGGCCTTGTGCAGCTCTCAGCCCCTTACCCTGAAGGGGCCACAGTCATCCACACGTGTGGATCCGTCCCATCCACTGTCCCCTTTGCTCTGCCCTACAGCTCAGAGATACTTTCTTCACCGTATCACTGGGTGGGTCTGTCCACCTGACTTCAGCTGGGTCAAAAGAGACACCCACCCGCCCAGGAGATGCCCATCAGCCCCCAGGGGCTAGGGACAGGCTCCTTCCTGTCCGACTATCCACTGACTCTGCAAGCCTCCGCCATGGACGACCCGACGACCTTTGTCATACTCCCCTTCCTCGTCTCTCTGTGCTGAAGATGCGGCACGCCATGAAATCTGCCTCATTTATTCCATCTCCTAGTAGAAAGCAGGATTTGCCTTCAAACTATGGCTTTGGTTTTTTGAAGTCAGTTCTGAATCTCTCACAAAATCTAGAATTTTTCAAATATCTGAGAAAACTTGAGCAATCTCAACTCCCAGAAAAAATTCCTCACTCAATCATATATCTTCCTTACATGCTGAAAGTAGATTATAGACTGAATATGGTTGCCACTCAATGCCTCTTTTGCAAATCACAGTACCCAAAAGGAGAGAGAGAACAAAAGGGAATGCCCTGCCACAGAGGCAGGGTGGGATGTGGGGGATGGAAGTGGGAGGGATACTGGGATCAGTGGTGATGGAGAATGGGAACTGGTGGAGGGATGGGTACTCGATCGTTGTATAACTGAAACCCAAGCACAAAAATTTGTAAGTCTACAACTGTACCTCATAGTGTTTCACTAATAAATTTTTTTTTAAAATCATATATCTTCCCTTCTTCTCAAAAGAACTGGAGTCACTTTTGAGTTGGGATAGATGCTTTCCCTTCTATACCCACCACCTCATCCTCATTACACAACCTGGTGTCCATTCCTAGCCCGTTTCTTGAAACACTCCCACCCAACGGACTTAAGAGGCTTTAATTTCCTTCCTGTGCTGGCCACCATAGCCAAGCCCTTTGGAACGAGTTTACCTCTGTGCATAGGAGCGGGCTAGCATAGCATAATGTTGATCAGAGCACCTTAACACCCATCTCCTAAGCCTGCCCCCTTAAACAGGCCAAAATAAATTACTTAATGTTGCTTGAAACAGCAATATGGCAAATTAAATTACAAAAAAAAATCAGTAAAATACCATAACCATGCTGCCAGACCCCGCACCAGGCTGTTTCACTAGGGGCGCCCCGAAGGGTGGGCAGGTATTCAAACCACACACCCTACCCACACTCCAAGATTATCACACCACATTTGATAGGGTTCAAAGTAGGAAACAATCAATCTTAGAGGGAAATAGACATTGTTTTTACATATATATAAAATATATATGCCGAAAACCTATATATATATATAAAGCACACAAGACTCAACCTTTAACAACATGTTAGTGATCTCTTATAGAAGGGCTTAATGGCTCCTGGGTGAAATAAAGCAACCTCCACACTCTTTCCTCTAAGGATACTTTTTTGTAGCATTTTCAGTGGTTTATCATAACAAACAATACAAACTATATTATTTTGGTTCTGCTGTGGGGCAGGGATTGGAGTTCGGGATGGAAACATCCAAAATATGGTGGCAGGAAGGTGTCATGGTGGTGGGATTGGCGTTTGAATATTAAATGTAATCAAGTATTGTGAACTATTTTATAGAATTATTTTTTAATTCAGTAAAAGAGAATTTGTGATCATCGTTTATCTCAGAGTGGCCTTACTGGAGCCATAGGGGTTTGCTGGGCTGTTGGTGCTATGTGAGCCTTCCGCACTACTATGATTTTTGCTCACTGACCTTAGTAGCTTCCACACAACTTTCCCTTTCATATTTGCTGTGCTCCTACTGGGCTGTCAGTGCTGTGGAATGTGGAGGTGTTGCACGGCCTCGTGTGTGGCTGCATTCCTGGGAGCTTGGGGACCGGAGGGCTGAGTGTTCACTTCTCTTTGACATCTGTTGTGGGCAATGGAGCTGGGCCACTTAGAAACTGTAGAACATCAAGTGCAGTGGGGGCTGCTGGACCTCCATGGAGCGGGGATTGGTCTGCCCCGTTCCAAAAGGCACCAGATTCTCACCCAGAGATGGGTCTGCCTGGAACGATCTGTCATTGGCATTTCCTCGAGATTAGTTGTGGAGCTGTGCACCTGGGCCATTCAAATGCCAGAGGATGTCCAGGAAATTACACTTCTAAATGTTCACAAAGAGAAACGTACCGAGCACTGGGTTTTCCCACTGTTCCTCGAATCCTGGTCTTGTTCTTATACCTGCCAATATAGTTTACAACTCAGCTTCTAACATTCACTGGTAATTTTTACCCCTTAAGAGATTGAGTTTGTTATCAAGCCGACCTCGTCCTTGGTTTGGGCTTGCTGTGAATAGCTAGAGGAAGATGCTCTACAAAGACCAGACGACGTGTAACTGCCCCACTGTGCTGCCCATGGAGGCCCAGAAGTACTGACCAGTCCACTGTGAATGGCAAACTCCTTCAATAGCTCCCTTGCTCTTGTGAGGGGACTCACCCGTCCTCCTGGCTCTGCACTCGGGAATTACTCTAGGTAGATTTGGGGACCATATGAGATTCCAGGTTCAAACCCGGGTCGGCCGAGCGCAAAGCAAGAGCCCTACCACCGTGCTATTGCTCCAGTCCTGCTACCCCCCTCCTTGCTCCACACAAACAGCCCATCCACTGTCTACTCCGAAGGCGAGTGATGATGATTCGAAAACTCCTCTTGGTTCCTAAGTACGACCCTCAGAAATTAATCACTGCAAGGAGTAGGACAACAGCAGCTGGCCCGCCCTTCATGCAGACAAAGCCCGATCTTCCGGGGACTGAAGCCCCTTCCAGCCCTGAGGGTTGGTTCATCTTTCCGGGGATTGACGCAGGGCCTCAGCAGCACGGCTGCGCTTCCACTCGTTTCTCTGGGACGCCTGATGTTCTCCTACTTAACTGAGCTTCAAAATCGGCCTGGGATCCTGACTCAGCCTGACTCCATCTATGGCAGCAAATACTCCCAAGGACAGGTGACAGCAGAGGGGGATCAAAGCCCCTCTGGCCATGCCCCCTGCAGATGCCACACAGGTTCACTCTGGGTGCTGGGACTCAAATGAAACACCTGGGCTGGGCGCCAGTGGCTGACGCCTCTCAGGGGACCCTCTTGGCCGTGTTCCCTGCCGGGACAGGGTCCCAGTCTGCTCACGCCCCGTGATTCCTCTGTCATGAAGTCGGTCACTCTGGGATTCCACCCAATGAGCAGCACCTGTGACCGAGATGCCATTCTGTGTTGGCCGCTCACTGCCTCTGCTCTACGGTCATTTCCATGACCTCGGAATATAAGGAAGCCAAAGGAGAAGGTGCCCATCACCTCTCTTCACGGGATTCCTGACAAGGATCCAGCAGTGAATCCCATATTACAGCAGCTCACCAGAGATCACTCCGGACCCTGTGTACTGAACCAATTCCACCAGGGGACCTCAGATGGAGCAGGTGTGCCCTCTCCACCCACTCCAGGTGAAACCCCAGTGGTTACAAGCTTCCAGAAGAAAAACCCAAGTACGCGGGATCAGGGACTAAGACTCCAGGCCACATGGCGGCAGAGGAGACGGCCAGCCCTTCCCATCTCCCTGCCCACTCGGGCTCCTGGCTGTCATGCCCACAATCTGCCTCCGGGAGCCATCTCAGCGCACCAATAGCCTTGATCCAGAAACTCCCAATGAATCTCAAAATGGACTAGCTCCCCAACCATTTGCAATTTTAGAATTTCAAAAGTGCACGGGCACTTTTGCGGCCACATGACCTCCCATGATATTCACAACAAGCAATAGAAAATAAATTATCTAGCATCTGCCTCTGGCAGGCAGGCTTGGATGGAGGTGGGAAAATTCAAAATAATGGTAGTGGGAAGGTGTAATGGTGGTGGGATTGGTGTTAAAATATTGCACTGTCTGTAGCACTGTCCTCCCATTGTTCATCGATTTGCTCGAGCGAGCCCAGTAAAGTCTCCATTGTGAGACTTGTTGCTACTGTTTTTGGCATATCGAATACGTCACGGGGAGCTTGCCAGGCTCTGCCGTGTGGGTGAGATACTCTCGGTAGCTTGCCGAGCTCTCCGAGAGGAGTGGAGGAATTGAACCCGGGTCGGCAAGGTTGCCCGTGTGCAAGGCAAATGCCCTACCCACTCTACTATCGCTCCAGCCCATTGAAATATTGAATGTCACCAATAAATGTGTGCAACCTTATAAAAATAAAATTTTTAAAAAATATTCCTTACAAAAATATTGAGGAAATGGCAGGGAAGCTAAAGAGTTTAAGGACTTAAGGGTTAAATTTCAACTAGAAAGAGGATACATAAGACAATTTCTAAAGATCCCTTGCAGAAACATTTGGGAACAAAGCATTCTGTTTACAGAAAACTCAATGAACAGTGCTCATCCTTGCAAAGTGGTTTGTTCTGGCTTTAAGGAAACTACTGGGAATAAAATGAATTAGAAGAAACTAACTCAATTATCAATCTTAATTGATTTCTTGCTTCACTATAAGCTGATCTCTAAGATCCACTGTATAAAATGTTCCTGCTTCCTCCTTCCCTACGTCTTTGATCTTTCATGCCCTCATAACTCTGGAATAGTAAACTTGGCTCTATCGTTCACTGTCTCCAAATATTCTTTTGTATTTGCTCACTCAATAACGTAGTTGATCTATAAATAATGACAATCCCTTGTCTGTTCCATCACCCATTAGTTTCAGAACACTTTGAACAAGCAGACTGACTATTATTTACCTTTTGCATTATAGCAAAAGGAAGTTGGGGGCTGCACCCACATTGGGAGACATTGGGTGTGGATTTCATCAGCTCCTCTACAAAACAGAGCTGGAGACAGTGGAACCTCTGTTGTCCTGTTGTCCGGGGCTCACACAGAGCTCTACCGTCACACTCCAGCCTCAGCATCCCTGGCTGTTCCCTAGCACGGGCAGGACAGGCCTCAGGCGCCCTGTGTGAGCCCATGTGGGCTCCGGCGGGAAGCAGGGATGGGGCGTGAGGGTGGGACTCGAATGAGGAAAGCCCCAAGTGGTGAAGGGGCTGGGCCCACAGCAGCGTGTGGGGGAGGCTCTGGGCCCTGAGCCACCCTAAGGGGAGGCAGGGGTTGGAGGGGAGGGGTCACAGTGCACACGGGGCAGCCTGAAAGGAGCACAGAGATGGGATCAGGATGCTGTAGGGGAGGACCAGAACAGCACCAAGTGTCCATGGTCTGGGTGTCAGGAGGCCACAGGGCACCTCTGCTCACCTCCAGGGGCCACCCGGAAGGAAATTAGGGTCCCTGACTGGGAGGGTCCCCTGGGTTCTGTCACTGCACAATGAGGACACGCGTGCACATCTGAGGGAGACCACCCAAACCCTGTCCAGTCTGGGACCCCTGAGTCCCCCACAGTGGCCGGGTCAGCAGGGACTGAAGCCTGGCCCTGCAGGCTCCAACACTCTGAGCCTGCCTCCCCTCTGGAACACGGGTTACTTTCCTCTCAGTAACCCGCTGCTCCAAATAAGTGTCCACTGACTGACTTAGAGACAGCAAGTCAGGCAAAGCTGAGGACACTTTCTCTGTGTGCAGCAATGTCTCTGGCCTAGAACGTTCTGGAAAGACCTCAGGTCCCCGTCAGTGGGACTGGGCTGACAGCCTGAGGCACAAGGTGTCCCTCGGCCTGTGGGGGGGAGAGTGAGCGTCCAGCCCGCGGGAGAACGTTGCTGTCCCACAGCAAGAGGACAGGAGACTCACAGAGGGGCCCAGAGCCCTCCTGTTCAGTGCTCACGGACTGAGTGGATGGGCCTGGCCGGGTCAGCCAGCAGAGCAGGGGGACAGATGTTGTGTGGGAGGAACTGTGGGCGGGGCTGAGGGCAGGGCTGGCCCGACACTGGGCCCGAGCCTGGACACGCGGGTATAAACGGGGCCAGGCCAGGCCAGCGCCAGGCCACCATGAACGGCAGAGCGCTGGGGCTGCTGGGCCTGGCTCTGGTCTTGGTGGTCTCTGACTCAGCTCAGTCTGGAGAAAATGCTTCACGTGAGTGTCTGATTTCCCTCCTCTGGACAGGTCAGGGAGGGCCGGCGATAGCCGGGGAGCAGGACCAGGGGGAGACCAGGGAGAGGGGCCAGGACGCGGATCCCAGCAACCCTGAGCCCAGACATGTAGTTTCAGTGCAGGCAGGACGGTCTGGGCAGCCCCAGCGTGCAGCCTCGGAGCTGGACTCCGGGCGCGGGCGGCCCCTCCTGCAAGTGCTGGTCTCACTCCCAACCAGGTAGAACCAGCACGCAGACTTCCCCCGACTTGAACTGCTTGTGAGAAGTTTCTGCAGGACGCTCTGGTCAGGATCAGGCTTGGCATGGTTCCCAGGGAGAGGTGTCATTCCCAGAGCTTGCCTCCAGCAGGGGCCGGGGCTCGCGTGGGCTAGGAATGGAAACTCATCAGTCTTTTGTCCTTCCTGTGGCTTGAAGTAATCTTACTTACTGAGAACCATAAGAACCACTCAGAAAACACCTCCAAACCGCATTCGCTCTCTGAGAAGATGTTGCCTGGGGAATCTTTGCTGAAACACATCAAAGGAAGCAGCCGGTTCTCCGGGAAAGAAGGGGGTGAGTTGAAGCCTTCCGCAATAAGGAAGGAGGACAGGCAGGGCAGGGTGGAGGAGGTTCTGGGGCATTTCCAATTACTAAGGGAGGGGTGGGGTGAGGCGGGCAACTCTGCACAGGGGTACGTGGGTGTGCGGGAAGGGGGAACCCATGTGAGTGGGGGGGAGATGCAGATGCAGCAAGAGGGGGAGGGGAAGCCCCTGGGCCTGCAAGGAGAGGATCAATGAGGGACAGTGCAGGGACCCTCGTCTGGGCTGGGGGCCCCCACTGCCCCTGGGCCCCGCCCGCTGGGGAACCCGGAGACTGTGGATGCTGAGTCGGTCAGGGGGCCCAGAGGGGAGCGGAGGAACAGTCCCACCAGCCACCTCAATTTCCCCTGCAGAGTCGTGGGCTGCCAGGGCTGAGGGCACCAAGGTGGGCATGAGAGTGGGGCAGGGCGCAGCCTTAACCGCCCCCCCCCCCCACCGCCACTGCGGGGGCAGGTGGATGACTGAGATATTTTTGAATAGAGACCAAAGGATCACCATTTGAGAGGAGTAACTCACAAAAAAAGTGTGCGAGTTTCAACTGCTGCTGGGACCCTCTTGTGCCACATCACAAATTAAGTTGCTTTCAGAATCCTAAAACAACTTGTGAGTATCTATCTGTTCAACAACCGCCCCAGTAGGGCCCCTGGGAGCCCCCTCAGACCTGTGCACCCCGGCACACATGCCAGTCCAGGACACCTCCCCAGAGGACTGTGCCTAGGACAGGGGCCAGGGGATGCCCAGGGCCGGCTGGGCTGGTGCCCCTCCTAGAACCCACATCACGGGCCAGGTCCTGACTTGGCCCCATGACAAAGGAGGAGGCAGGGGATTCCAAGAGCGTGACCCACCTGGTCAAACCTGCCTAGGGGATCTGCAGAGGGACGGGATGCTGTGGGACAGAGGACGATCACCTTCTGGGGGGGCCCACCTTTCAGGGGTGACCCTGCATGCCGGCATCAGGAATGCCATGCCAAGGCACCCATAGTCACCGCCTGGAGCCTGGTTTCTAGGGCGACTGTCCGTCCTCCTTGCAGTGGGGACTCCAGCCTGCCTGGTCCAGGGGCAGCGAGCAGGGGAGCCCTTGGAGGTGACACCCTGTAACATGTACTTTTTGTGCCTACCTCCCTTTCACATAGCCCCGTCTGCTGTCCCCAACCTTCCTAAACGGAAAGTCGAGCCTGTGACGCCTGCCTCCCCAGCAGCCACCTGCCACCCACCCTGCGCTCCGAGGAACAGTGTTTAGGGCCCCTGCTCGGAATAAACGCCCCCGCTCAGCCTGAAGCTGCTCCTGTCTTCCTTCCCGGGGCCTGCACAGTCCCCTCATCCTTCACAGTGGGCGCAGGAGGGGAAACTCCCACAGGGTCTCCTGCAGCAGCACCCCAGCGGGGGGACGCAGAGTCCCTCACGCCCAGGCTCCTTCAGGCGTCCTGGCGGACTTGCACGCTGGGAGCGTATCCAGGACCGAGTCCTTCCTCAGAATGACCCACTCTCAAGAGGCTGCTGACACTGAGCCCAGTTCTCCTCGGGGAGATGGGGTGGTTGTTCCCTCTCGGGTCTTGTTCTACATCACTGGCCGTTAATCCTTCTAATAAAGAGAGTTGGGGCCCCAGTGGGCATCGGGCACCACCTCGGGCTCAGACCTGGGAACATTTCCATGAAAGTGGGAACACAACCCCTCTAGACTCTGGGTGCCTCTCCTCAGGACACAAAATCTTTCATTCAAAAGGGCGTACATGCACACCATTATTCATTGCACTTGATACAATGCTTAATAAATTGAATATAGGGGCTGGAGTGATAGTACTATGGGTAGGGTATTTGCCTTGCACACAGCTGACCCAGGTTTGATTCCCAGCATTCCATATGGTCCCCTGAGCACCACCAGGAGTAATCCATGAGTGCAGAGCCAGGAATAACCCCTGAGCATTGCCAGGGGTGACCCAAAAAGAAAAGAAAAGCAAAAAAAAGAAAAAGAAAAAGAAATGGAATACACATAGGTGTATTTGGACACACATACACACATAGGTGTCCAAAGACAAGTGAGTGGATTACGGCGGAGTTATAACATATGTAACACACCTGTATACATATACAATGGAATACTTACTTTGCAGTTGCAAGGTTTTTTTTTTTTTCTTTTTGGGTCACACCTGGCGATGCACAGGTGTTATTCCTGGCTCTGCACTCAGGAATTACTCCTGGTGGTGCTCAGGGGATCATATGGGATGCTGGAAATCGAACTTGGGTCAGCCGCGTGCAAGGCAAACGCCCTCCCTGCTGTGCTATTGCTCCAGCCCCAACAGTTGCAAGTTTTGATGAAATCCTATTGTAGCCACCCAGCAGCTATGGTGTATCTGGGAATGAGGAGATGGTTCCTGACAGTCTACAGCTGATGGCCTCCAAAGAGTTTATTGGGGGTAAACAATGGTTATATAGGGGCAAAAGGAATGCAGTTCATGCAGAGTATGACAGAGAAGAGGGCCTGTGGTAAGGGGGAAAAAACTCCTATTTCTGGCCGTGTGGGTGAGAGGGGTGGGAAGTCTCTCCAGTCTACAGCAGAGACAGAGCTGTGTGTCTTAACGATATCCTAGCTGTCGGTTTCCCACTTTCCAAGCCCCGGGCACCAGGAATTGTGAAATCATCCCTCTATACTAATCTCCAGGGATGCCAGAGCCCCTGGCACCAGCCCCCACGCACAGGCAGAACCCGGAGGGGTCTCACAGCCCCTGCAGCCAGCGAGAACTCCAACAGCTGCAACTTGGGCGGAACTGGGGGATGTCCCATAAATAAAAGAAGCCAGGAGAAGGACAAATGCGCTGACCTCACTTCCCTGTGGCATGATAAACTAACTGGACCAGGGCATTCAGTGTATTAAGGTGGGGTTGGCTAGGTCATGCCTGACCCCAGAGTATTGGGAGGGGAAGCAAAGAGACTGGAGGGGGGTATAAGAGGAGGCGGGAGAAAGGAGCAGGCTGGCGGTGTCAGCCCCTCCAACGCTGGTGGCAGAGAGGAACGGGATAGCTCCATATCCTAACCACAGCGCCAACACCACGGAAAACATGACTCCAAACGTCAGCAATCAAACTTAGAATGTGCCAGTCGAGGTGGCAAGCTGGTGGGCATGAGAAGGAACGTGGGAAGCTGATGGAGGTCGTGGCACTGGAGGTGGCATTGGGGCTAGGACGTTGCATATCTAAAACTCAACTATCTGGGCTAGAGCCATAGCACAGTGGGGAGGGCATTTGCCTTGCACACAGCCGGTCTGTGTTCAATCCCCGGCATCCCATATGGTCCCCTGAGCACTGCCAGGAGTGATTCCTGTGTCACTCCTGAGCATCACTGAGTGTAATCCAAAAAGCAAAAAAGAAAAAATAAATAAAAAATAAAACTCAACTATCAACAACTTGGCAAATCACAGCTGCTGGGCCCAGGGGTCCCCACAGGGACCACCCAGGAGGCGGTGGTCCAGGGACGCTGCAGGAATCTCGGCCACACCTGACTGGGTGCCCAGCTTCTCTGCAGGGACACAGCCGCCCCGTGCCACCAGATCTGCTGCACCCATGCCCAGGTGTGTCCAGGTTCGCTCACAGACCTGCTCCACCGTCAGTGAAGCGAGAGTCTGCAGGAGACTTGCCTCGCAGCTAGCCGGGACGGGACCCTCTCCCTGAGCTGATTCTGTGTCTCCCGCCTCCATGTCGTGGGGCTCCTCGTACCTTCCCTACATGCCCCACCATCGTATCCATTCTCGGGGGCCCACATGTCCCTGTGCAGTCAAGCTGGACACACCTCAGTCCTGGCCTGGCATTTCCCTAGTAGAGCCGAGATACTTTGAGCCCTCCAAACCCTACCCCATCCCCGGCCCTTCCCCCAGGGGCCCCAGGCTTCACATACTCTGAGGTCAGCCCCTGTGACTCCCGGAAGGGACACTTGGGGGCTCTCAGGGGTCTGCTTTGTCAGTGCAGCCAGATGGGGTTTGTCCCAACCCAATTGGATGCCCAGGAGGAACCAGCCCTCAGCCCCACCCCCGCCTGGAGGGCCCGTGGGGGTGGGGCTCAGAGAGGAGCAATGTGTTTGCTGAGAACGTTCTAGGCACATTGGGCGATGGAACTGATAAAACTTCCTCACAATCGATAGATCAGAGGTGGTAAAAGTGTGTCAATACAAAAGAACCACATGAGACTAAGAAAGTTAAGCTCAGTTACACAGAGGCCAAGCCAAGGGGCCAGGGGATACCCCGGCCTGGACAGGCAAAGCAGGCTTGCACGGATCATCAAAGGCCATACCCAGAGCACAGGCGTGCTATGGAGCAGTGGGCATGCTTTCCTGGAACCTCCTGTCCATGGCCACTGGAAGCTGGGGCAGAAATGCCGTTGAGACCGTAGAGCCACTGGGGACCATGGCCTCCAGGGGCGGGTTCTCTGTTCAGAAGCGCCCACGGTGCCCATCCCCAAGTTTCTGCAGGGGACCTGGGCCCAGGGCATGCAAAGTTTCTGCTCACAAAGTTTCTGTCTGGAAGGACCTCAGCCTCCAGACCCGCTCTGGAAGAATCCCTCACATTCTCTCTTCCTGGAGTGAATGATGGTAGGAACAGAGAGGTGTCCCAACCCCCGTGTCTGCTTTCTGCTTCTGTCACACCCACAGGAAGGACAGCCGGGCTGTATTTGGAATTGGGGGCAGCTGCGAGACGGGCAAGGACAGGCCAGAGCAGAAGCACCCCAGGTCCACAGGTGGGAGACCGAGCGGGCAGCAGGAACCCTGGTGACCACAGAGCTGGGTCTGAACAAAGGCCTGGCCAGGAGCACAGTGGACAGGACCTGCTAGTTCCAGCCAGCTGCCTCTCTTCTAGGCTTGGACTCTGTTCTAGACGTAGAGAGATTTGGGGGTGAGGCCGGGGCGCCCTCTGTCCCGGCCACCCTGCTGGCCGCTGTGATTACCTCACCAGCGTGAATGATCGTAGGAACAGGGAGATGTCCCAGCATGTCTGCTTCCTGCTTGGGTTGTTGACTCAGGAGGAGCCCAGGCCTGAGAAGCCCCCACAGCCTGCAGTAGCAGATACCCGCACCCATCCTTCTGGACCACCTGGGCAGGAAGGAGAAGCTAAAGCAAACTTGCAAACTTGCTCTTTCTTTTGCAATTGCTATCTTTCGAGGATAGCTAGGCTTGAGAAGAAGGGTAAGAAACCACTAGAACATCCTGGGATAAGTGAGATGGCACCTCTGGGTGACCTAGTTACAGAACCCACCTACATGGTTTTTTTCTGAAGTGTGTAACCCACAGAAGTGCAAACAGTGACAAAAACAGCAACTATTAGATTTGTAGTTTTCTTTGATACAGGGTCTTGCCTTGACCTGCGTGTCTGACGGCTCGACCCCAGCTAGCTGGCTTGAATAAACTCCGTGTGTGGCTTGCATTACTGACTGGACACTTTGGGTGACATCGGGGTGGGGGGGTCTCCCATTCTCGGACCCTAACAGGGTCACGCCTGCAGAGACCTCGGCTAGACCCAGTGGAAGGGGCATATTCAGGTGGCCCTGGCACTGCTGGTGGTTCCCCAACTGGCTTAGCTGCTGATTTGTCTCACGAGAGGTACCTGAGCGAGCAGGGCCTGAGCCCTCCAGGGGCAGGACCGGGAGTGTCTGAGGAGAGGTTCCAGCCATCTGAACCAACACCGGCTGTTGAGGGTGCAGTTGAAGCGGGAGCCTGTCTCAGGGACCCTGCAGAGAGGGTGACTGGGGTTTCCTCTCAGTTACTCACTTGCCTCCATATCTCCATTTCCTGCGTCATGCGGTAGAAACCACTGTCAGGCAGGCTGGGTGAGGGTCGTGGGCAGTCGCTGAGGGACGGGTTGAATGTGAGACCTTATGTTCACCGCCCCAAGCAGTGATCGTGGCTGGGGCTATGATCACATGCCGCAGTGTTATTAGCCTGAAGGAAAAACTGTGGGTAAGATCATCATAGCTGGGAGAGGAAGGACTTGCTGTGTTGGAGAGAGGGCCGAGGGCAAAGACTTTGCACACAGCCAGCCTGGTTCCTCTCTGATGCCCCGGAGCATCACCAGGCATGACCTGGGCACAGAACCCAAAGGAGGCCCTTAGCACCAGCGGGTGTAGCCCCCAACGAAAAGTTTAAAAATAATGAAAATAATGATAAAAGGAAGTAAGCTTTCGAGGACATCTGAGACTGTGTGGTAGTCCTGCCCTTTGCCTCTCACCGTGCAGTGACACTCCGGGCTGTGTAATTAGAGCTGTGTGGGGGCTTTGGGGGTCTACATCTCTCTGTGACTGGCTGTGTGTCGTCAGTGTGAGGGCACAGAGCCTCGCCACAGCCCCTGCCACCACCTGAGCTCATCCAGTGCCCAGCCTGACAGACACTCATGGGTACATTGTCTCCCAGTGACACCCCTGAGGCAGCCTCGGGGAAGAGTGGGCCAAGCTCCTGCCCTCCGCAGTTCCATTGTGCCAGTCACATCCCCACAGGTCTGCCTTGCCAAGGGCCCGACTCCACTGCCCCAGAACTGCCCTCTGCAGAGCCGCCAAATTGCCTCAAATTCCCAGTCCACCAGCTGTCAGGTAGAGGACTCTGAGGTCTTCTCAGAGTGGGGGTGCACAGCCTTCTCTCAGCCCACCCTGTGTACAACAATACCAACACCTCATAACCTCCACATGTAAACTCCTGGCCAAATTATTCTGGAGTTTCTGTAGCATGGCACTTCCAAATTCCATAACACGGACATCCAATCGGAGTGTACCAAATTTGATGGGTAAGTAACAGAGAAGCTAACTGAATTCAGTGAGCAAAAAGAGTAACAAAAAAGGCGCAACCAGCAGCAAGAGCCTAGTAAACACTCAGACAAGGACTTAATTGTGAGATATAAAAATTTTCACAAATTTTCTTTTACTGAAATATTTTTTTTGCTAATTGCATTAACCATTAAGTTGTAACAACCAATATAAAAAATTATTTTGTGAGGGGTACGGTGCCGCCAACAGGTCAACCCGTACCTGTGGGGCGAGTCCATCAGCAGCCTGATGGTGCCTTCAGGCTTCCTGATACCCTAAAATTTCCACTGTGTCTTTGGCCAGACCCAAATAACTTGGGACCAAGTTTACCAAGAAATTAAACGGCCAAAAGTCAAGTCTATGGGAGCCACACCCACAAACCACCTCTGGCTCAGCTATACAAACTCATTTATTGGCCTTATTTCAGAGACCTATAGATAAATCTTGAAAGATATTAAAAGCCACAGTTAATCTCAGACCTGTGGATGACTGAACAGACTGTGATAAATCAGAGGGGTGGGTTGACCTGGTGGCCCACCCAAGTAGAGCCCCCAGCGGCTACTTGCTTCCACAGTCCAAAATCACTGCCATATCCCCGGCCTGACTCCACCATGTCAGGACGGACCTCACCAAGATATATCACTTCACTTGTATCACTTGTCATCTTGTTGCTCATCGATTTGCTCGAGAGGGTGCCAATAACATCTCCATTCATCCCTGTCATGTGCTAGTGTAGCCCAGTGGCGTCTGCTTGCTCCAGGAATACAAAGAGTATCAAACCATTCATTCAGGGTCTTGACAAAGAAGTCTGACCATCTCGTAGGTGGGTGGCCAGGCATTCTTTTGACGTCCCATTCTTTTGGAATCCAGTCAGTAACGGTTCTAGTCCAGCAGACATCTCCAAATCACATTTCGTGTTCGGCCTATCTGATTTTCGATGCCTTGGCAAATGAGGCAGCCTCCCTGATCCTCAGTTGTCAATGGAGGACAGAACTCTGGATTCCTTCTCTCACTTGAGTGAAGCGTGGTACTCCAAGCATAGCTCTTTCGATTCCTCTTTGGGAGATCCAAGTAGTGTTCTTATCCTGTTTTCATAGGGCCCATGTCTCTGAGGCGTATGTTAGTGCAGGAAGAATGGTGGAGTCGAAAAGATGTGCCTGGATCCCCACTACATAGAAGAAAGCCTTGACCAGATAAGGGAAATATCACAATAGGAGAAAGACTTGACCAGATAAGGGAAATATCACAATAGGAGAAAGACTTGACCAGATAAGGGAAATTCTACAATCCAATTGGGGACATGAGTAACAGCTCCAATAGAAAACATTTAGAACATGTGTCCGTATCTGAAAACTATCTCAATCTATTTCCATGTTATTATATCAATTTTATCTCTATAGAAATCATAAGCTTCTGTTTTTAAACACCATGCAGATATAAATATTTACATTTGTTTGGGTATAAATAACTATATGTGTATATGCACTGTGTGTATGTATTTGTGTAAAAAAGGGTATATAAAATAACGTGCTGTAATTCACACCAAACTTAAGCTTATAGTGATTTTGCATACAGAACCACATTTGATCATTTTAATTAAAATACTTAGTGAGCACTTTGTAGAGTCAAGGTCTTGTGCTAAGTTTAGTAAGATATACAAGGATGAATAATAAATTCAATATATATATTCTCAAATCACTTACAATTTGTCAGGTGGTTGGAACAACAAATAAACAAACTATTAGATAAACTTAGCTAAGTGGCAGTGATAGAAATGTAAACAAAATGTGGATATTTAAAAATTATATCTAGGTACAAATGTAAATATTGGTATATATCAAGGGTAGTCAATCCTTTTTTTTTTTTCATAAAGAAATAGTGGCTTAGATGTTGTGGGTCATTCGTCACTGTTGTAATTAGTGGACTTTGCCAGTGTAATGAAAGTATCTACTTTCCGAAAGAATTTTTAGTAGGTATTAAAATTTGAATTTCATATAATTTTTACATATGGAAATGGGAGGGAACTTGGGACATTAGCAGAAGGAAGTTGACACTGCTGATTGGATTGGTGCTGAAACATTTATGCCTAAAACTCAACTATGAATAACTTTGCAGATATCCATGCCATAATAAAAAATTCATATTTAAAAAAAAAAGATGTGCCTGGAGCAGGAGGTTTTTTTGTCCTCTTAACAACTTCTTTGATGCTCTTGAAGGCGTTCCACGCCACTCTCTTCCTCCTGCACAGCTCAGGTGCCACATCGTTCATCATGTTGAGTTCTTGACCTAGGTACACATAACTGCTGCATTCAGAGATGTTCGTTCCATTGTGAGCAAATGGAACATCAGGAATTAGTTTGTTTCTCATGAACGTTGTCACAGGCAGTCTGACCTTTCCACACTCACAGTCGAAGTCAGCCAGCATTCGTACCGCTTGATTGATGTTTGGTGTTATTAGAACGATGTCATCAGCAAAGAGGAGGTGGTGTAGTTGCCGACCATCTATCTTCATTCCCATTTCTGTCCATTTCAGTCATCACATGGCATTCTTGAGGGTGGCACTGAAGAGTTTCGGTGAAACGGTATCGCCCAGTCAAACCCCTCTCTTGACATCAGTGATCACTTCCTTGTAGAATGGTGAGATCCTGGTGGTGAATTCGTAATACAGCTAGAGGAAGATCCTGATGTATTGAGTTTGAACGCCCTGTGCAGCTTCTCCTTTGCTCAGGGTCTTGCTTTGGCCTGCGTGCCTAAGAGCTTGACCCCAGCTAGTTGGCTTGAATAAACTCCGCTTGTGTTTTGCATTAGTGGCTGGACTCTTTGTGTGGTTTGGAGAGGGGAGATTACCAATCTCTGACCCTAACAAGAGCACCCGAGGGTCTGTGGGGAGGAGCAAGCCCCCAGCACGCAGGTGGAACAGTCTAGAAGGGTCCCTACAACACTGCCCAAAATGCAGGGAGATATGGGCAGGAGGCACGTCCAGGGGGGTGTCTGGGGGCGTCTCCCTGCCAGAGAGGCACGAGGGAGCTAAGAGGAGGTCCCCACAGTCAGGGTGACTTCTCAGTCCATGGGGACTGGGGGTGCCAGGAGGACTCAAGTGTGGACACGACGGCCCTGTCCCAGGGACCCCAGAGACAGGCCGAGTGTTGGCTAGGTGGGCCCTGACCCTGTCCTCACCCCTGGGACAGTCTCTTCCCGGCCCCCAGGGCCACCCGTGGCTCCCACAGTCAGTTGCTGCATCTCCATGGCTGCGGTCACCCTAGAGAAGGGACCGCTCAGGCCCGAGCTCTGCCCATGCTTGGCTTTCCCGGCAGCCTGGCGGAGCTCATGCCCTCCCTGCCCTCTCCCTGGGCATCCTGGTCCTGAGCTACCCAGAGAGAGTGAGGGACTGGGCCCACAGTCTGGGCATCCAGGGATCGAGACGACCCACAGGGGCCTTCGGGTCATTTCCTCTATTTCTGGGAAATAGGGTACAGGAAGCACCCCGAGTTCGGGGTTTGTCCTGATGAAGTGAGGGCAGGGTCCTCTGGGAGGACCCGGGCAGCTATCATGAACGGAGCAGATCTGACCTCAGGTATCTGTCCCCCGCCCAGAGCAGGTGCCCACTCAGGAGTCAGCCAGGCACTGAGGTTGGAGTCCCCCTGGAGACCCCATGAAGGATGAGGCGCCAGGGAGGAGGCGGGAACCACCCAGGCCACAGCCCAGGAGGGAAGGAGGAAGCAGCCTCGTGCTGAGCACGGACCTTTACTGTTTCTGGGGGGCCGGAACCACCCTCTGTGACAACAGCAGGGAGTGCAGTTGGCTGGTGCTATAGTATCTTCTGTGGTGTGTCTTCTTCGTCATCAACTAGGGACAAAGGAGCACATGTCACAGGACGTCACCCCCAAGGGCCCCCCTCCTCACTGCCCTCTGGACCGGGCAGGACAGAGTCCCCACCACACGGAGGATGGACAGTGCGTCCGAGAACCAGGCCCCATGGTGGTGGCTGTGGGGGTCTTGGCGTGGCGTTCCTGATGCCGACAAGCAGGGTTGCCCCTGAAAGGTGGCCCCCGGAAGATGACCGTCCTGTCTCACAGCGCCCCCCCCCCCCCGGCCCTCTGCAGATCCCCTAGGCGGGTTTGACCAGGTGGATCATGCTCTTGGGATCCCCTGCCTCTTTCTTTGCCGTGGGCCAACTCAGGACCTGGTCCAGGATGTGGGTTCTAGGAGTGGCACCGCCTCAGCCGGCCCCAGGCATCCCCTGGCCTCTGCGAGACCCCGGGGGTCCTTTTTGTGGGTGCAGGGCAGACTTGGTAGAGACTCAGGCCAGTAGCAGTTCATGCTGTGGGGGGCGCGTGTCGGATGAGGCAGCATTGGAAGCGGCGGCAGTTGTTCTTGCTGATTCTCGGCACTCAGTGCTGCAACTCTTCACTGCCCTCCAGAGGTCTGGTCAGGCCCCCTCCAGAGGGCTGGTTCCCCTGCACCCGCTGCCCTGCCCACATCGTGTCCACTTGTAGGGCCATGTCCGTCGCCTGCCGAGAACGGGGAACCCAGCTACTCACATCACTCCACAAACTCTCTGACCAGCTGGGCGTGGATGTTCTCCCTGTCAGTGCTGGTGAACAGAGGGGATGCCAGCAGGATGACCATGGCCAGTGCTCTGCCGTCCATGGTAGTCTGGTGCTGGCCCGGCCCAGTTTATACCCGCATGTCCAGGTTTGAGCCCGGGTGTCCTGCTGGCCCTGCCCTTGGCCCTGCCCATGGCTCCTCCCCGCACAGCCCCAGCCTGTGCCCAGGGCAGCTGTCCCCCAGCTCTGCTGGCCAACCTAGCTAGGCCCGTCTGCTCAGCCCGCGGGCACTGAGCAGGAGGGCTCTGGACCCCTCTGCGGGTATCCTGTTCTCTCACTGTAGGACAGCCACGTTCTCCCACAGGCTGGATGCTCACTCTCCTCCCCACAGGCTGAGGGACACCTTGCACCTCAGGCTGTCAGCCCAGTACCACTGATGGGGTCCTGGGGTCTTTCCAGATGTTCTAGGCTAGACACATTGTCGCACACGGAGAAAGTGTCCTCAGCTTTGCCTGACTTGCCATCTCTAAGTCAGTCAATGGACACTTATTTGGAGCAACAGGTCACTGAGAGGAGAGTGACCTGTGTTCCAGAGAGGAGGTAGCCTCAGAGCATCAGAGCCTGTAGGGCTGGGCCTCAGCCCCTGCTGCCCTGGCCATTGTGGGGGACTCAGGGGTCCCAGCCCGGACAGGGTGTGGGTGGTCTCCCCAAGGTGGGCACGCGTGTCCTCATTGTGAAGTGATGGGACCCTGGGGGCCCTCCCAGTCAGGAACTCTAATTTCCTCCCAGGTGGCCCCTGGAGATGAGCAGAGGTGCCCTGTGGCCTCCTGACACCCAGGCCATGGACACTTGGTGCTGTTCTGATCCTCCCCTACAGCATCCTGACCCCATCTCCGGGCTCCTTTCGAGCTTCCCCCTGTGCATTGTGACCCCTCCCCTCTGACCCCTGCCTCCCCTTAGGGCAGCTCGGGGCCCAGAGCCTCCTCCACATGCTGCTGTGGGCCCGGCCCCTTCCTTACTCGGGACCTTCCTCACCCCAGCCCTACTCTCAGGCCCCATCCCGGCTTCCCGCCTCATCCCACACAGGCTCACACAGGGCACCTGAGGCCTGTCCTGCCCATGCTAGGGGACAGCCAGGGACATTGAGGCTTGGAGTGTGACCTCAGAGCTCTGTGTGAGCCCCAGGCAGCAGAGGGCTGCTGCCTCCAGCACGGTGGGGACATTATCTGATAAAATCTACAAGGTGGTGTCTCCCAATGTGTTGTGTAGCCCTCTACACCCTGTTCCTAGATGCAGAATGTAAATGGCAATGAGTTTGTTCAAGCAGCACTGTAGCACTGTCCCTGTTGTTCATCAATTTGCTCAAGTGGTCCCAGTAACGTCTCTGTTGTGAAACTTGTTGTTACTGTGTTTGGCATATTGAATATGTCACGGGTAGCATGCCAGGCTTTTCTGTGAGGGCGAGATACTCTTAGTAGCTTGCCGGGCTCTCCGAGAGTGTCAGAAGAATCAAACTCAGGTTGGCCGGGCAGGCAGCATGCAAGGCAAACGTCCTACCATTGGAGAATGTTCTATAATTAATGGGTGATAGAAAGATAAGGAATTGTCATAATTGATAGATCAAATATTTTATTTTATAAATGGGCAAATACAAAAGAATACTTGGAAACGGTGAAAGATAAAGTTTACTATTACAGAGTTATAAGGGCATGAAAGGTCATGGGAGATTGTCCCCAGGGAAGGGGCAAGAGCATCTTATACAGAGACCTCGAGACCAGCCTACAATGAAGCAGGACACTCATTGAGAAGAAACTCAGTTTCTTTTAGCAAATCTTTCCCCAGAATCTCCCCTGTAACCAGGACAAAACAACTACCAACTTTGCCAAGTCATTTGCTTGGGTGAGCACCATGGTTAGGGTATCAGGAAAGGGGCCCACAGAATGTTTTATTCCCAAATTTTCTGCAAAATAATTTGGGAATCTGTGCTACAACATCTCTTTCTAGATGGATTTAATCTCTAAGAACCTAACCATTTTAGCTCCTCTGTCATTTTCTCAGTAGTTTTGTAAATAATCTGAAGACTAGAGGTGGTAGGCCACGTTCTCTCTCTGCTTCTTGATTTTTTTTCTGTCTTTGTGAATATAGGTATGTTTAACTTATCCCCTGTGTAACACCTATCCTAGGGAATGTTTCATGTGCACTAGAAAATAACATGTATTTGGATTTGGGGGTGGAGGGCCTGGTAAATGTTCAATATCAGTTCTTCTCCCCTCACTTGGCCCCTTATATCTTTCTGGTCATTGTTCGGGGGGGAGGTGGCAGGGCTGATCACCATCCCCCCAGCTGGCGAACAATGGATGTATGAAGGTGTGAGGCTGAAGTGGAGCCATGACAGGCTCCACTTCCTGTCATGGCTCCACTTTAAGACCGAAACTCAGCAGGCCTAAGTTTCGCTTTCCCCCATTAGAAAGTCCTGACTTCTCAGAAAACAGTATCACCCTGGGCAGATAGACGGACCCGTGGGAACAGCCTATCAGAGTAGGAGGCATGGGCAGTGGTGCCCAGCCAGGTAGAGGTGAACAATGGAGACAAGTCACGGGATAGAACTGGGACCAGAATTGGAAACATAATGCCAGTTCCTAGAAAAATACTGTAATGTATCCAAACCTTATATAAGCTGTTCAGAACTTGGAGTCGGAGTCCTTGTCGAGACTCTACAGCTTGCCCCGGGTCCATCCAAGAACCTCACTGGGACCCTCCTCTTGGGGGTGTTAGGGAGTAAGGGCAACTGAGGCTTAAGTAAGTAAATATGATGGCCACCCAGGAGTAAATATTATTTGGAGTCAGTTAACTCCCAAGAATAGCATTAACTGTCTTCTTGTGTCTATACAAAAGGACATTGCTCTGAAGTAAACTACACAAAGGACATAAATGAAATAGGAAAGAAATATTTTACTTACCTATATAAAATCCAGAGCCCTCAGAAGATTTTGACTTTGCAAGTTACAGGGTCTTATTTGGGGACATTTGTGATTAACAGGTAGGAGAAGGAGAGCACAGAGAAGTTAAAGATAGGCGCAGAGGACCAGGGGTGCGTAATGGACTTGGGTGTGCCTCAGGAGCACTGTGGTAGGAATCAGTCAATAAACCTAAGCTCCTTGCAGGGAGAGAAAGGAAAAACCAGTGTTCCTTCTAGAAATGCTTAGAACTGTAATCCAACATTTATGGCTATTTTGTTTGGTTGACTGACTAGTGGTGAATGCAGAGTGGTGCTTGCAGGTCTTCCTGGATGAGACTGAAAAACTTGTTTAGCTCCAGGACTCGCCTGGACTCCTGTCCTGTCAGCCTCCAGATCAGGGGAATTCATTGGTTGCTGCCTTGGCCTCAGAGTTTCCTGGGTCCTGAGTGTTGAGCTTGATGTAGGCAGGTAGATAGGGAAAGGCTCTTTGCAATGAAACAAAGTTTCATGGAAGAAGAATTCTAGGACCGACCCACCCTGTGGACACAGAGAATAAAGACTTGATAAGACCATCCCCAGACCCTGAAGATATGGGCCTCCTCCCCATGAAATTCCTCCTTTTTGAAAATCCCCTTTCAATCCGGTTAACTCCAGCGACCCAGCCCCAAGGAGATTCCAGGACATTCCAAGTCAGAAGATTCTTGAACCCCCCCTTTCAATCCGGTTAACTCCAGCAACCCAGCCCCAAGGAGATTCCAGAACATTCTGAGTCAGAAGAATCTATAAGAGCCAGCTCGAGAGCCCACTTGGGGCTCTCTCCACCCTCGGAGAAGCCGGCGTTCCCTCTGGACACGTTACTCTCTCTCTCTCTTACTATCTGCTTATCCCTTTCTCTCCCTTTCCAAAAGCCTCCAAATAAAACCTGCTACTTCACTGCTCGTCTACTCCTGAAATTCATTTCTGCGATTGTGACCATACCTATGTGTAATTGTTACCCCAACCTGTTGGGGCTTGACTGAGCTATCAGGGTGAGCCCACGTAGACTGCGCCGCACAACGGGCAGGAACATAGGGACTCATGAAAATGGGCAAGATTTCTTGTGACCAGTTTGGATGAGGCTGAACATTTTTCCCTTTCAAACTGCCTTCAGTAAATAATTTCTGTATATTGTAAGAGGCAGTTTTTCTTTTCTCACAGAAACCTGGCTGGTCTTAAACATGCAGATCTCAGGTGCTAGCCAGGCCTGATCTTTGGGATGTAGATTCCAAGCTCTAGCAGACTAGTCTTTGGGATGCAAATCCAAGTGCTTGTAGCCCAAGAAAGGTTTCAGTTTTGGTTTTGTATCTTCGTTCCAAGACCTCTAATCATTCGCTGGAGCGATAGGCTGGAGCGATAGCACAGCGGGTAGGTCGTCTGCCTTGCACGCAGCCAACATGGCCGACCCGAGTTCGATTCCTGCGCCCCTCTCGGAGAGCCCGGCAAGCTACCGAGAGTATTCGATATGCCAGACACAGTAACAACAAAGTCTCCAATGGAGACGTTACTGGGCCCACTCGAGCAAATCGACGATCAACGGGAGGGCCTTTACCTTTTACCTTTACCTATCTTCGTTCCGGAGGCCAAAATCACTGGCCTGTAATGTAAAGAAACAATGTATGTTTTGCTGCCTCAATGTTCTTCTGTAACTCCTTTTGATGACATCACTGCATGGCACCCTTTAGAGGTACCATGATCTATATAAGGAGATTTTTGGGAACTCTCTAAGGGAAACAGGCTTGAGTGAACCTGGGGGTGATAGGTCTGAGAGAACCTGGGCCCTCCAAGACATAAATGAGACTGTAAGAGTGGGCTGGGAGAGGCAGAGGAGAGACAAGAAGAATGGAGCGAGGATTGGAATAAACTGCAACTAAGACCAACCAGTCTGGGCCTCGTTTCCTTCCTTTGCCTGCCCATCGCCATCGATCTCCCCCCGGGATAGGGGAAACAGCTTGAGACTACTGAATGTGGGCGGCAGGAGAGATAGACAACTGCTGTCTTTTTGTGTTTACACAAAGGGGGCCCTGAACTCACACGAGTTCACAGAGTAGGAAGGAGAGTCTGTGTTGGGATGCGGAGGTGAAATAAATGATCGGGTAGAAGCTCTTGTCATCCTCTTCTTAATTTTTGCTTCTGTAGGGTGCTGTGGCTTCCGGGACGGTGTGCTTGTCCCAGCTTCCTGAGGACAGTGGGGACAGGCAGAGGATATCTTGTCTGTAATATTTGGAGCTTGAGAGATTTGTCGGGTGTTTCACAAGGTGAGGTCTGGTTCGCGAGTCGGGCTTTGAATAGCCCTGAGGATAAACAGTCCGGTGATGGGGCTGACCAGGGAATTTGTCCCGTCTTGGTTTCTTAATTAAAGAATAGGAAATATCAATTTAGAGGTTCACTGAGAGGCCGTTTGTCTGTGTGAAGTTTGCAGTTATGTGAGGGATCCGGACATCTGCACCTCATGTGGAAGGTCAGGGCTGTTTTGTGGGTACAATCCATGCTTTGGAGGGGGGAGGGCAGAGTTTTCTGTTCTTTTCAGAGTCACTGTCACTGTCACCGTCCTCCCGTTGTTCATCAATTTGCTCGAGCGGGCTCCAGTAACATCTCCATTCGTTCCTGTAGCATGCTAGTGTAGCCTGATGGCGTATTGGGGGCTCTTTCAGGGTCAAAGGAATGAGGACCGTCATTGTTACTGTTTTTGGCATATCGAGTATGTCACGGGGAGCTTGCCAGGCTCTGCCATACGGGTGGGATGCTCTTGGTAGCTTGCTGGGCTCTCTGAGAGGGAATCCTGCTTTGCTTCTGGGAGCTTTATTTTATAGTCCCTGGATCTTGACCATTGATGGGATTACATGGCGCTGGGGGCAGTTTGTGGGTGTGGCTGCCAAGCCACTGGAAAACGGGGGACCTGGGTGGAGGAGGCCCAGTCCCGATCCGGGCAGACTTGGAGATCTCAGGCCCGGGTCCCGCATACCTGGGTTCCTCTGCCAGTTCCTTCATGTATGAGGCTCATCCAAGCATATGGAGAGTAGCCTGGAGCATGGCTGTGGCTGGGTTCTGGAGGTTTTTGGCTGCCAGGGTTTTGCTTGGGGTGGGGAGGGAAGCTCGACACCCCTACCCCAGGTGCCCCTGTGAATTCAGCCTTGTCAGAGTAGAGAGGAATAAACGAAAGTTGTTACGAATGATGCGCAGAGGTGCTGGGAAGTCTCTGTCATGTGTTCCCTTAGAAGTGCTGCCTGCCTCGGGGCTGGAGCAATAGGACAGCGGGGAGGGCGTTTGCCTTGCACCTGGCTTTGATTCCCAGCTTCCCATATGTTCCCCCAAGCACCGCCAGGAGTGATTCCTGAGTGCAGAGCCAGGAGTAACCCCTGAGCATAGCTGGGTGTGACCCCAAATCTAATAATTTATTAAGCCATTCACCATGATTGCTCCTTCTGTATTCTTGTTTTTGTTTGTTGAGTTTAGTCGGCGTCTGTGTTACTTGCCCATCTAAATTTGTATGCTTCTATTGAAAACATTAACAGGCATTGTTTCTCCACCTGGCATTTTCTGGCACTGGGGTTGGAGCCCCCACTAAGGGCAGCACCTTAGGATGCTCCTGGTGATGTAGGCAGGTAGACAGGGAAGGCCCCCTCCCAAAGCAATGACAAAAGCCAGCCCTGCAGAAAATAGGAAAACAGGAACTAAGGCTTAATAAGACCCTCACCTGGCTCCAGCAACAGACCCAAAGAAGCTCCTGCAGGAACAAAAGACCAGAAAAGGAATTTCAAAGAAGACCATCACCACCGCCATCCTCCCTGGTAACCTCCTTAGCAATGGACTTTTATCTGGGAAGATGCCCCACGTGGGGGCAGGTTGGAGAAACCCCGTAAAGGGCACCTTGAACAAAGGAAGGGCGCGCATATGCTGCCTGAGCCCTTGTGCTACTTGCCCCCACGTGGCCGAGCACATGTGGGCTGAGCACATGTGTCGCCCGCATATCGCCTCTTGAGATGTGTACTTCCATGCTTTCGTGTCTAATGCCAGGATGTGTGTAGGGGCTCTCTCTGCCCTTGGAGAAGCCCGTGTTCTCTCTTGAGTACGTTACTCTCTCATTCTCTTCCTCTCCAAAACCCCCAAATAAAATCTATTTACTTCACTGTTTGGGCTGGAGCGATAGCACAGCGGTAGGGCGTTTGCCTTGCACGCAGCCAATATGGCCGACCCGAGTTCGATTCCTCCGCCCCTCTCGGAGAACCCAGAGAGTATCTTGCCCACACTGCAAAACCTGGCAAGCTACCCGTGACGTATTCAATATGCCAAACACAGTAACAAGTGTCCCAATGGAGACGTTACTGGGCCCACTCGAGCAAATCAATGAACAACAGGAGGACCATGACCATGACCGTGACTTCACTGCTTGTCTACTCCTGAAATTCCTTTCTGTGAGGTGAGACAAGAACCCAGTAACCCTGGGTCCCAGATGGCAGAGGCGGGTGTGGAGAAAGTGACCGTCTTTCTCCTCCCCACTTCACATAAGTCACCCGTGGGGCCCACTGACATCACTGGGAGGGACCCCAAGAGAATGTTTTCCCTCCCGGCCCACTGTGAAGGCTGAGGGGATGGAGAGGGGCGGGAATGACCCAGGATGTGGCCCCAGAAGGAAGGATGGAGCAGTCTCCTGCTGTCCAGGGACCTTTATTGTTTACAAGATCCAGAATCACCCTCAGCAACAAGGGCAGGTGGCAGGTGGGGGCAGGTGTCCAGGGAGCTTCATGGCCAGGGGTCTGGGCCCAGCAGCGCCCAGATTCTTAATCTGCTGGGAAAAATGATTCCATGTGAGACCTCCCTCCCAAGGTCAAGTCATCCCCCAAGGTCACCCAGCGCCACCTCTGAGACGGGGACACTGGAGCCCGTGTGCTGAGACTGGACAGTGCCCCTGAACACAAGGTGGCATGGCAGGTGCCATGTGGGGTGTCCTGGCGCATCCCTGGCCCAAGTGCAGGTCTGCCCTGAGAGCAGGGACCCTTGAACGGGACTGGCCTCTGCCTCGGCCCCTGGCCTCTCCTTGCCCCTCCCCAGGCCAGACATGCTTTCAGTGTCCCTGTCTCTTCTTGGCCATGGGAGCAGGACAGGACCAAACTCTGTGCTGCGAATTCTAGAAGGTGCCCCTCCACCCCGCCCAGGTCACGGCATTGCCTGGGTTTCCCTTTGCCCACAGCGCAGAGGTTAGAGCCCATCTTTCACACTGTTGGGGTAAGATCTCTCTTCTCGGCAGAAGAGGTTGGGGGAGGGGCAGCACCATCAGCACTGGGCAGGCGGAGGGGGCCTACCCAGACATTCACACCTGTGGACATCCTGCTGGCAGCATCTGGTCGGGCTCTAACTGAACCAGTTCTGGGGCTTGTAGCAGTTTGTTCCCTTCCTTTTGAAGAACCAGCAGCAGTTGAGTTTCTGACAATTCCTCCTACTCAGCCTCCGGTGGAAGTTCAGGCAGGACTGCTGGGACTCGTACTCCACCTGGCACTCCTTCTTCACTGTTCCCAGACAGCCCGGTCAGCCGCCTGACCACGCCCAGGGCCGGGACTGGCCCCCTGCCCCGCGTCAGACAGGTGGGACCCGAGACTGCAGGGCAGCTGCTCCCACCCCCCCCCCCCCCAAGGACTGGATACTCCATCAACCCCATTAACCAGGTCCCCACGGCGGAGCCCAGGGGCAATGGGGTCCCCAGCCCAGACGAGGGTCCCTGCCAGATGAGTCCAAGGGCTCTTCATTACCACTCTGACCCGAGGGGCCTAACCGGCTGCTTGGTCTTGGAGTCGCGGCTTCCTTGCTCGGGACAGGGTGTGCTGACCCAGCTGGTCACTCTCGCCTGTACTGTGCATCTGGGGTGTGATTCTCGGGGACAGGTCTGGATGTTTTCCCTGAGCCTGGACCTGTGCCCCCCCCCCCCCCGCCGCCGTCCCCCTGTCCTGTGCCCAGGATGCTCCAGCCCGACTTTCTGCTGAGGTGGACAGCATTGGGGCACTCACTTTTGTACTTGTGAATGATGTGGGCATTGCAGGTGAGCAGAGTGGATGCAAAAAGGACAATCAGCCCCAGAACTCGGATGTACATGGTGGCCACACGCTGGCCCCAGGCTCAGCACCCTTTATACTTATGTATGCCCAGGCTCGGATGGGATGTCTGGCCGGCCCTGCCCTCGACCCTGCCCATAGCTCCTCCCTGCACAGCCCCAGCCTGTACCCAGGGCAGCTGTCCCCAGCTCTGCCGGCCAATCCGGCCAGGCCCGTCCACTCTGCCCACAGGAACCGAGCAGGAAGGCTCTGGGCCCCTCTGTGGGGTTCCACTCCTCTCGCTGTGGGACAGCTCAGGCTCACTCTCTCCCACCCACAGGATGAGGGACATCTTGTGCCTCAGGCTGTCAGTCCAGTCCTGCTGATTGGGGTCTTTCCAGAATGTTCTAGGCCAGACACATTGCTGCACACGGGGAAGCTGCCTTCAGCTTTGCCGGATTTGCCATCTCTTAAGTCAGTCACTGGACACTTATTTGGAGCAGAGGGTCACTGAGAGGAGAGTAACCCATGTTCCAGAGGGGAGGCAGCCTCAGAGCGTCAGAGCCTGCAGGGTCAGGCCTCAGCCCCTGCTGCCCTAGCCAGTGTTGGGGACTCTGCCCAGCCCGGAAAGGGTTTGGGTGATCTCCCACTGATGGGTACGCATGTCCTCATTGTGCAGTGACGAAACCCAAGGGACCCTCTCTGTCAGGGACCCTAATTTCCTCCCTGGTGGTCCTGGAGGTAAGCAGAGGTGCCCTGTGGCCTCCTGACACCCTGGCCATGGACACTTGGTGCTGTTCTGCTCTTCCCCTACAGAGTCCTGACCCCCCATCTCTGTGCTTCTTTCGGACTGTCCCCTGTACACTGTGACCCCTCCCCTCTGACCCCTGCCTCCTGTAGGGTAGCTCAGGGCCCAGAAACTCCCAAACACACTGCTGTGGGCCTGGCCCCTTCCTCACTCAGGACCTTCCTCACCCCAGACCCACCCTCATTCCCCATCCCAGCTTCCAGCCTGAGCCCACACGGGCTCACACAGGGCACCTGAGGCCTGTCCTGCCCGTGCAATGGGACAGCCAGGGACGCAGAGGCTGGGAGTGTGACCACAAAACTCTGTGAACCCAGGGCAGCAGGGGGCCGCCGCCTCCAGCACGTTGGGGACATTATCTGATAAAATCTACAAGGTTGTGTCTACCAATGTGTTGTGTAGCCCTCTATACCCTGTTCTTAGAAGCAGAATGCAAATGGCAATGAGTTTGTTCAAGAAGAATGTTCTCTAATTAATGGGTGATGGAAAGGTAAGGGATTGCCATAAAGGATAGATCAAACACAACGTTGAACAGGCAAATAGAAAAGAATATAGGGATCAGTGATAAAGTTTACTATTCCAGAGTTATGAAGACATGAAAGATTATG
Source organism: Sorex fumeus (assembly GCF_029834395.1). NCBI lineage: Eukaryota > Metazoa > Chordata > Mammalia > Eulipotyphla > Soricidae > Sorex > Sorex fumeus. Next base: position 4,968,045 of record NW_026606098.1, on the reverse strand, counting down.
GGAGATTGTCTCATGTCCTTCTGAGGCGTCGGTGTGTAGCCTACATTGAAATAGGACATCATGGGCTAGAGCGATAGTACAGCAGGTAGGGCATTTGCCTTGCACGAGGCTGATCCGGGTTTGATTCCCAGCATCCCATATGGTCCCCGAGCACCGCCAGGAGTAATTCCTGAGTGCAGAGCCAGGAAGAACCCCTGAGCATTACCAGTTGTTACCCAATAAAAGCCAAAAAAAGAAAAGAAATAGGCCATCATTTGCAAATATTGATAAGAAATTTGGTAACTCACAGTTCCAGAAGGCAGAATCTAAACGACGGTCATGGAAGTCTTCCGGTGGACGATTCCACAACGAAATAGACCACATCATATTCAATTGACGGTTTTGCCTGACTGATGTCGCTGCTATCCCAAAATTTCGAACGGGATCGGACCACCGTCTCCTTCGTGCAAAATTCTACTTCACAGAGCGGGGAGAAAGGGCTGCAAAGTTCAAAAAGAGAACTCCCAGAATGACCACCAACTGGGAACTCTTTGTTATTATTGCGGCAACATGGGAAGATGCCATTGTTGACAACATTGACGAGGAATACGATCAACTGGTTCAGCACCTCCATGAATGTGCGAGGAACGCTAAGAGAGAGATAGCCACAAAAAATTGCCTATCTTCGAAAACTCTTGAGCTAATTCGCCAGCGTGGTTTGGCGCATGCCTCAGGCAACCGCAAGCTAACGTCTGAGCTCGCAAAGCAGTGCAGAGATGCGATCAAGGAAGACCTCAAAGAGAGAAAAGCAGAAGTACTGGTAGATGCGGCAGAAGCCGGGAAAAGTATTCGTAATGCCCGCCTGTCCTTCACCAACTACAAGACCAAGATGACTGTCCTCCGACATCCTAATGGATCCATCACATCCTCCAGAACGGCAATGGAGAAGATTATCCATGACTTCTACTCAAATCTCTTCGATAGCCATGTCCACTTGCCGACATACCAAATTCCACAAGATGGATATGGCATTCCCAATGTTCTCCCTTCCGAAATCTGACACGCCATTTCGTCGGTAAAGAAACAAACAGCACCCGGCCCAGACAATGTCAGACCTGAACACCTGAAGAACCTGCCGTCAGTACTCATCAATACACTGGCTCGGCTCTTCACTCGCTACCTGTCTGAATGCAAGGTTCCGTCCCAATGGAAAACCAGCAGGACCATACTACTGTTCAAGAAGGGAGACATCCATGACATTGGCAACTATCCCCCGATCTGCCTATTGTCTGTCATCTACAAGTTGTTCACTCAAGTCATCCTAAATAGGATTGGCAGAACACTAGATGAAGGACAACCATGCGAGCAAGCAGGGTTCCGCAAAGGATTCAGCACCATCGACCATATCCACACGATAACCAAGCTCATTGAGGTTTCTCGGGAGTTCAAGATGCCACTCTGTTTAACGTTCATTGATTTAAAGAAGGCCTTTGATTCTGTTGAGACAGAAGCGGTCATTGAAGCCCTAGCCAATCAGGGCATTCGAGCCCAATACATCAGGATCCTCCATGAGCTGTATTGCGGATTCACTACCAGGATCTCACCATTCTACAAAGAAGTGATCATTGATGTCAAGAGAGGAGTTCGGCAGGGTGATACCATTTCACCGAAACTCTTCAGTGCCACCCTCGAGAACATCATGCGACGACTGGAATGGGAAGGAATGGGAGTGAAGATAGATGGTTGGCAACTACACCACCTCCGCTTTGCTGATGACATTGTTTTAATGACACCAAACCTCAGCCAAGCGGCACAAATGCTAGCCGACTTTGACCATGAGTGTGGAAAGGTAGGACTACAGCTGAATCTTACGAAGACAATGTTTATGAGAAACAGCCTCGTTCCTGACGCCCCATTCGCTCTCAACGGAACGACCATCTCCGAATGCAACAGCTATGTGTACCTAGGTCGAGAGGTCAACATGACAAATGACCTGGCACCCGAGCTGTGCAGGAGGAAGAGAGCAGCTTGGAACACCTTCAAGAACGTCGAAGAAATAGCTAAGAGGACGAAGAACCTCCGGCTCCAGGCACATCTCTTTGATTCCACTGTTCTTCCTGCATTAACATATGCCTCAGAGACCTGGGCCCTACGCAAACAAGATGAGAACGCTATTCAGGTCTCCCAAAGAAGAATAGAAAGAGCTATGCTTGGAATATCACGTTTCACTCAAATGAGAGAAAGAATCTGGAGTTCTGACATCCGTCGACGATCAAGAATCAGGGACGCTGTCTCATTTGCCAAGGTGTCAAAAATCAGATGAGCTGGTCACGTAATGAGATTTATTTATTATTTTTGGATAATGATTATATATATTAATAACCATGTATTTTGAAGAATGACAATTATGTGTAATATGATAATGTGCTACATGTTATATTACAGTATGCCAAACACAGTAACAACAAGTCTCACAATGTTACTGGGCCCGCTCGAGCAAATTGATGAACAACCAGAGGACAGTGACAGTGACATATAATATGTATAATGACATATAATATGTATAATACAGGGACGCTGTCTCATTTGCCAAGGTGTCGAAAATCAGATGGGCTGGTCACGTAATGAGATTTAAAGACGACCATTGGACTAGAGCTGTTACTGATTGGATTCCACGGGATGTCAAGAGACCGCGTGGCCGCCCACCTACCAGATGGTCAGACTTCTTCGTCAAGATCATGAACGATCGGTTTGAGGCCCTTCATGTTCCCGGAGCGAACAGATGCCATTGGGCTACACTAGCACGAGACAGGGACAAATGGAGACGTTACTGGCGCCCGCTCGAGCAAATCGACGACTAACGGGAAGTTAAGTGATTAAGTGATTAAGTGAATACACTTAAAGCAATGATACATATGATAACAGTTAGATTATTATTACTAAATAAAATAAGTAGTTTACAGGGATACCATATAATGATTCCACAATGTAAATAATAAGAGCAAAAAGTAATCTAAAGGATAGTTATTTTTAGTAGAATTTACCCTGATTATGATTCCCTTCTTCTTTATTTTTTTTCATTTTTGGGTCACACCTGGTAGTACTCAGGGATTACTCTTGGCTCTGCAATTAGGGATCACTTCTGGTGGTCTTCAGAGGACCCTATTGGGGGCAGGAGCAATAGTACAGCAGTTAGGGCATTTGCCTTGCAAAAGCAAATGCAAATTTCATTTCCCAACACCCAATATGGTCTCTTGTCCATGCCCTTTTCCTCTTTAAATGCTCATCATTCTTTTTTTTTATCATTTTTTTTATTAGTGAAACACCATGAAGTACATTTATAGACTTATAAATTTTTGTGCTTGGGTTTCAGTTATACAATGATCAAGTACCCATCCCTCCACCAGTGCCCATCCTCCCCCACCACGGGTCCTAGCATCCCTCCCACCCCACCCCACCCCCCCCGTCCCACCCTGCCGCTGTGTCAGGGCATTCCCCCTTGTTCTCTCTCTCTTCTTTTGGGTACTGTGTTTTGCCAGAGAGGCATTGAGTGGCAATCATGTTTGGTCTATAGACTACTTTTAGCATGTCTCTCCCACCCTGGGAGGGTCTTCACAACACCCTTTATTTGGTGCTCTCTATCTGAGCTTCCTTCTCACCTAGCACATGTGGCTGACCTTCAAGTCATGGAGCAAAATTCCTGGTACTAATCTGAGTTATTCCTGGGTGTTAGTCTCCCGTTTTGTTGCTTTATGTTCCCCAGATGAATGCAATCTTTCTGTGTCTATCCTGCTCTTTCTGACTCATTTCGCTTAACATGATACTTTCCATGTAGTACCACTTGTATGTAAATTTCATAACTTCATCTTTTCTAACAGCTACATAGTACTCCATTGTGTAAATGTACCAAAGTTTCTTTAACCAGTCATCTGTTCTCGGGCACTCAGGTTTTTTCCAGATTCTGGCTATTGTAAAGAGTGCTGCAAACGTAATGAGATTTAAAGACGACCGCTGGACTAGAGCTGTTACCGACTGGATTCCACGGGATGTCAAAAGACCGCATGGCCGCCCACCTACCAGATGGTCAGACTTCTTCGTCAAGATCATGAACGATCGGTTTGAGGCTCTTCATGTTCCCGGAGTGAACAGATGCCATTGGGCTACACTAGCACGTGACGGGGACAAATGGAGACGTTACTGGCGCCCGCTTGAGCAAATTGCCAACTAACGGGAAGTTAAGTAAGTAAGTAAGTGATAAGAAATTTATTTCTTCTAGTAAATCTTTTCCCAGTAGTTTCCCAAAAGCCAGAACTGAATCACTACCAACTTTGCAAAGTCCTTTTCATTTATTTATTTATTTATTGTTTTTTAATGTAGGAGTACTGCTATTTATTCAGCCACTAATTAGGCTGATTGAATTGAGCATGAACTCCATCTTTTTTTTTCATTTTTTATAATTTTATTTATTAAATCACTGTGAGAGCAGTTACAAAGCTTTTGGGTGTAAGTTTTGGTTATACAATGAAACACCCGTAACTTCACCAGTGCCTATTCTCCACCCCTCAAGACCCCAGTATACCCCCCATCCTACACCCTCCCCCTACCTGTGGGGCAGATGATTTCCACATTGTTCTCACTCTACTTTAATTACATTCAGTATTTTGACACCAGATCCATCATTATTATTTGGGATTTTACCCCAACACTCGGATCTGCCAAAAAGGCAACAGTAGACAATTTGTTTTCTATTGCTGGTTATGAATAACATATGATGTCGCACGGCTGCAGTAGTAGCTGCGCGATTTTTAAATTCCAAATTTTTTTTTTTTTATTTATTGAATCACTGTGGGAAAGGTTACAAAGCTTTCAGGTTTATGTCTCAGTCATGCAAATATCAAACACATTTCCCTTTACCAATACTTATTTTTTACCATGAAGAACCCCAATAAAACCCCACCCCCCACCCCTCCCCGTCCCTGTGAAGCAGATGAATTCTAGTTAACACTCTATCTGCTTTGATTAGATTCATTGTTTCAATAAAAGATTCACCACTATTATTTAGAGTTTACCCCCCCCCCCCCCCCGAATCAGACATGCTGAAAAAGCATTGTGAAGTGATTTGCTTTCTACGGCTGGGTTCAAGAATTAAATGTTGGTTTTGGATTTCTGCTCTTTTACCTATTGACCCTGGAAGTATTTCTACTGAAAGTCAGATAGTTAAGAAATTGGTTTCTGTGTTCTGGAGTCCTGGCCGTGCTGGAGAGCCGCTCGCGGGGGGCAACCGGTGGCCTCGGTAGGGCGTGAAGGGCGGACCGAAACGCCCCCCTTCCCATGAGGTTTTAGTCGCCCCCACACTCCCGGCTCATACCTGCTGTCCACAAGGCCCCCATGTGGCCGCCATCTTTCTTTCCAGAGGGAGGAGGGCGGAAGGGAGCAACACCCTTTCCCCTCTGGGCAGAAATGATTGCCTGGATTAATGCATAGTCCTTTCACTTTTCTGCTCCAAGCTGCTGGGTTCTGCATTAAGCCCTTGTGCTTCTGGGGCTGTGGCCGTGCTGGAGAGCCGTTCGTGGGGGGCAACTGGTGACCTCGGTAGGGCGTGAAGGACGGACTGGAACGCCCCCCTTCCCATGAGGTTTTAGTCGCCCCCACACCCCCGGCTCATACCTGCTGTCCACAAGGCTCCCATGCGGCCGCCATCCTTCTTTCCAGAGAAGAGAGGGCGAATGGGGCAACACCCTTTCCCCTCTGGCAGACTTGATGGCCTGGATTAACGCATAGTCCTTTCACTTTTCTGCTCCAAGCTGCTGGGTTCTGCATTAAGTCCTTGTGCTTCTGGGACTGTGGCCGTGCTGGGGAGCCGCTCGTGGGGGGCAACTGGTGACCTCGGTAGGGCGTGAAGGACGGACCAGAACGCCCCTCTTCCCATGAGGTTTTTTGTCGCCCCCACACCCCCGGCTCATACCTGCTGTCCACAAGGCTCCCATGTGGCCGCCATCTTTCTTTCCAGAGAGGAGAGGGCGAATGGGGCAACACCCTTTCCCCTCCGGCAGACTTGATGGGCTGGATCAACGCATAGTCCGTTCACTTTTCTGCTCCAAGCTGCTGGGTTCTGCATTAAGCCCTTGTGCTTCTGGGGCTGTGGCCGTGCTGGAGAGCCGCTCGTGGGGGGCAACTGGTGACCTCGGTAGGGCGTGAAGGACGGACCGGAACGCCCCCCTTCCCATGAGGTTTTAGTCGCCCCCACACCCCCGGCTCATACCTGCTGTCCACAAGGCTCCCATGCGGCCGCCATCCTTCTTTCCAGAGAAGAGAGGGCGAATGGGGCAACACCCTTTCCCCTCTGGGCAGAAATGATGGCCTGGGTTAACTCATCGTCCGTTCACTTTTCGGCTCTAAGCTGCTGGTTTCTGCATTAAGTCCTTGTGTTTCTGGGGCTGTGGCCATGCTCCAAACTTAACTCTGATTTTCAGGGAGAAAGATTGGGTGGTTTACTTCTCATTGATCACTTTGTATATAGAGAGATGTCTTACGCGGCCTTGTGGTTTTGAGAAAAAGTCCTCGTTCCCGCATACTCGAGCTGTGTTTGTAGAGGCTTCTGGTCACCGGGGTTCCATCTGGGGGAGGCGGGATGCGGCGCCTACTCCAGCTGGAACTTGCCGGCGCTCTCGGCTCTTTTTGGAACCTGTTTTTTCTTTTTTCTTTTCCTCCGGGATCCCGCACCCTCCATGTGTTCCTTCTCTTATTCTGAACGTTAAATTCCAAATTTTTAACAATTAAATCTGGAGGGATTTCTACCAAAACCTGCTAGGTTTTGAGATTTGTTTCTGAGTCTCTGGGCTTATGGCCGTTAAGTAGCTTGATCAGGAGCCATAAAGGCTGTTTGTGAGCGGCAACTCGGGGTCTCGTTAGGACAAGGATGAAAGGGACGGCTCCACCCTCAACATGTACGGCTCTGTGTGTCTCGTCACTGACGGGCCCAAACCTGACTGTCCAGAGGCGTCTGGAGGATGGCGGCCACTCATTTATTTATTTTTCATTTAATTTTATTTTTATAAAGTTGTTCACAATAGTTCATTACAGATAATATCCAAACACCAGTCCAAAAACCTTCCCACCACCATAAGACGAACACGTGTGAAGATTTTTGTATTTCGTCCTGGAGCCAGTAAATTCCTTGTATAAGAGATTACAAGCATGAATGTTAAACCCAACAAACGTGTGCTATGTTTGGTATGTCAGTGGGCTAGAGCATGAGAGGTTGCACAGCACAAATGCTGCTGTGCACCCCAGAAGTCTGTCTTTCTCTTCTGGAGCTTTATTTCATAGTCTCTGGGTCTTGGCCATTGATGAGATTACATGGCACCAGGGCAGTTACTGGAAAACTAGGGAGCTGGGGAAAGGAGGCCCAGTCTGTTTCCAAGCAGGCTTGGCGATCTCCATCACAGGTGCAACCATCCTGGGTTTTTCTGCAGGTTCCTTCATAGGTGAGGCTCATCCAAACTTGTGGAGAGTGGCCTCAAGCATGGCTGCATGGTTGTGTTCTGGAGGTTTCTGGCTGCCATGGTTCTGCTGGGGCAGGAAGGGAAACCCAAACCCGCCCCTCTCTGAGTTACCCAGATGAAGACAGCCTGGCATGGGGTCAGGACATAGCAAGTCTTTTTTTTTTTTATTGAACCACCTCAAGCTTCGGTAACACAACTTTCATGTCTGAGTTTCAGTCATAGAATGATCGACACCCATCCCTCCACCAGTGCACATTTCCCTCCCCCAACGTCCCCAGTATCCCTCCCTCCCCTACTACCCTTCCTCCTGCTCTATAGCAAAGTCATTTTTAATAGTGAGTACTATGGTTAAGTTATCAGGAACAGGTGATGCACAGGATATTCTATTTCCAAATGTTTCTGCAAAGAATCTTCATGGTCTCTCTAGATGTATTTTGACCTACAAGTCGCTAACCTTTTTAGCTTCCCTGTTGTTTCCCCAATAATTTTGTCAAGAATATCGTGAATAAAGGTGGTGGCCACCTTCTCCTTCTGCTTCCTGATGTTCCAAAGTCGTGGAGATGACCGTAGAGCAGAGGCAGTGAGGGGCCAACACAGAATGGCTTCTTGGTTGCAGGTGCTGCTTGTTGGGAGGAATTCAAGAGTGACCAACTTCATGATAGAGGAGCCATGGGGCCTGAGCAGACTGGGACCCCATTCCGGTGAGGAGCACGGCTGAGAGGGTCTCCTGAGAGGCGTCAGTCACCAGTCCCCAGTCCAGATAGTTCATCTGAGTCCCAGCACCCAGCCTGCGTGGGCATCTGCAGGGAGCATGGCCAGATGGGCTTTGATCCCTCTCTGCTGTCACCTGTCCTGGGAGCATTTGCTGCCATAGATGGAGTCAGGCTGGGTAAGGATTCCAGGCCCACTTCGAGGCTCAGTTGAGTAGGAGAACATCAGGCGCCCTGGAGCAACGAACCAGTGGAGGCACAGCTGTGCTTCTGAGGCCCAGCGTCATTCTGGGAAAGACGAACCAACGCTCAGGGCTGGAAGAGGCTTCGGTCCCCAGAAGACCCGGCTTTGTCTGCAGGAAGGGCAGAACTGCTGCTGTTGTTCTACTCCTTGCAGTGATGACTTTCTGAGGGTCGTACAGAGGAACCAGGAGGAGTTTTCGAGCCATCACTCACCGTCGGAGTAGACAGGAGACGGGCTGTTTGTGTGGAGTAAGGAGAGGGGAGGAATGAAGGAGCTAGGCAGCTAGAGCTGGATGGGCGACCCTTCCGGGTCCAGAGAAGCAGAGTGGGATAGCTCCATCTCTTCTGGGGAGGTGAGGTCAGTCTCCAATCACGAATTATAAGCCAAATCACAGATGGTGATGATGAATTCAATCTTTTAACGTGGACTAATGATCGGGGATTGTAAAAAGCCTATACTGACCAGATTGGCAAAGAGGACAACTTGACACTCAATATTGCCCTTTGTGCATATTTACAAAAGAATGTCTTTAATTTAAAAAGATCATTTTAAAACACTTTTTATATTTTAATTTTTATACTAAATTTAAACACCATGGTCTCTGAAGTTGCTCACAATGCAGGTTTTTTTTTTTGGCTCATTCAATATTCTAACATATATCCCACACCAATGTCACCTTCCTTATTTTCCTCGGATTCCCTCAGACCTCCCCCAAGCATGCCCCGTTAGCAGGTACAAAATGATTTCGTTTATATTGGATGTTAAAACTAAATAGCTAGTGAAATTATAAGAGAATCCTTTAGTAAAAGAAAAATTTGAGAATTGTTAAATCTCACCAGGGGATCAGTGTGTCATTGTCTAAGGTTTGCCCTAGAAGTTTGTTGCTAGTTAAGCCTCTGTTTATTTGTTTGTTTGTTTACTGAGCTCCTTTGGCTTCTATTATGCTTCTTTCTTGTGAGGTGCTGCGGGAATGATTGGGGAAACAACTGGGGTCATGTGTGAGCCCCCAGACCTGGCCTCCGACGAGCCGGAGGCGTTCCCCCACCTTACCCAAGGGCTCCCTGAGCTTGGACACAGGACTCCTCCCTCCACCTCAGACAGCTGAGTGCAACAACATCAGGGGCCAGGGGCCACTGAATAGGCTAACACCAGGAGAGTGAGGAACCAGAACCCTGTTCTACTGTTTGTGGGCTAGTGGAGGAATCACCCCCGGAGGGGTCACACATGCTCCTCCCTTTCCTCTTAAGGTATAGAACCTAAGCCTGGCAGCACACCAGGATGTCTCCCTGCTCAGACTCCTGGGGTGCACCAGGGTGTTTCACAGGGCTCCAGGTGCTCACCCACCCTCTAGGGGCCAACCTCCTTCCCGTCACCGTGTGCAACCAGATGACATTGGGTGGGCTCCATGGCCTCTCTCAGCGGTCCCGTAGACCCACGTATCAGAACAACTCTTTCTCTCTCTCTCTTTCTCCTTTCCTCTTTCTTTCTTTCTTTCTTTCTTTCTTTCTTTCTTTCTTTCTTTCTTCCTTCTTTCTTTGTTTTTGGGTCCTCACCCAGTAGTGTTCAGCTCTACCCCCAGGAATTACTCCTGGCAATTCTGGGGAGCGTGTGCGATGCTGATGATTGAACACTGGTGAGTCTCATCTCATGCAAAGCAAATGCCCACCCTGTAGTGCGAATACCACAGCCCCTTCGTGCTTCTTTTCCGTCTGACTTGCTGTGTTCCTCCTGGAGGTCAGAATTGTAGAGCTTGGAGGTGACCGGCATATGCTCCAGGTGCCCACTCCCCCAACCACCCCCACCCCCGGGCCCCAGCATGGCCCGGCCCCGGCTCCAGGCACCGGGCCAGCACTTGGCGGTAGCTAGGGCTACGACAGGAGGTCGAGTAGGAGGCGGAGAAGCAGGAGGAGGAGTCAGGGGACCAGCCTCCAGGGTGCCACTGCCATCTTGCCTGCTACAGCTCGGATCCCAAACAAGGGCTCCACCACCAGTGGCCCGCCGGCGCCCACTCCACCTCGACCCCCACTGCCCACTTGCCCACACACCACCAGGGAGCCCCATGGTGATGGGGTCCCGCTCTGCTAGCTGTTCAACAAACTCCAGGCGCACTCCATCGACCTTAAAGAGATCAACCTGAGACCGCAGATACCCCAGGAGCTGCCCAGAAGACACAGGCAGGTGCGGTTTTGTCAGTGTGCAGATTGTTGCAACAAGCTAGCCAACCAAAAGCTCTCATTCGGTAGACTGGGAACACCTGTAAAAGTGATTAGAGGTCGCCCCAAAAAGCCTTCGTTCCCCTCGGAGAACCCAGCAAGCTACTGAGAGTATTCCGCCTGCAAGGCAGAGCCTGGCAAGCTACCTGTGGCGTATTCAAATTGACAATAACATGCAAGTTGTGGGCAAGCATCCCAGGCTAATTTTTAAAAAATGATTCTAAATAAAGGTGTTTTTTTTTAACATAATAACAAGATACACACAGACGCACAGAGGCAATATAGAGTACAACAGCGATATATTTATACAAAGGCTAGTTTTATAAATTTATATATTTTTTAATTCTACAGAAATTTTATTTGTAATGAATCTATTTCACAATCTAATATTTCCCTCAAGACTCTACCTTATTAATCTCAAATAACATGGAAACTTTGTAGAGAACTACTTGGGAATCAATTTCACCAAGAATCATACCTTCACATATATGTCAATAATTATAGTTTTCAGTGTATATCTTGGTATGAATGCTTCTTTTATATGTACACATGGTTCATGGTTCTATGAATACTGTGTCATTTCCTGATTAAAAAATGTTATGAATCATAAAGACAATTGCCAAAAACAGTGACAATAATGGGCCTCATTCCCCTGGCCCTGAAAGAGCCTCCAATACAGCAGCGTTGGGAAAGACGAGTAAGAAGAGGCCACTAAAATCTCAGGGCTGAGATGAATGGAGACATTACTGGTGCCCACTCGAGCAGATAGATGAACAAGGGGATGACAGTGATACAGTGATACAGTGAAGAATTCCCTGGGGCGATAGAATTCACTAGTGTACCCATCTGGGCCAACCCTTCTCTTCTGGGAAGATTCTTAATGACTGGTTTGACTTTTTTACTGGTGATTGGCCCATTAAAGTGGTCTCACTACTCTTTGTTCTGTTTTTGGAGCTCAGTTACACGACCCCAAGAATCTGTTCATTTCCTTTACGCTCTCCAGATTAGCAGCAGAAGCTGTTTGGAATAATGTCTTATACCATTGATTTCGGGGGTTCTGCTGTAACTCCTCCTCTGTCCTCTCGTATGTGGGCTACGGGGAGACCAGCGACCTTAGACACTGTTCATGTTCTCAGGCGAAGGGCCCAAAGACACGTATGCAGTGAACTGGCTGGAAAAACCATATATGCGGGTCACTGGCGGCTGGTTCAGTGACGAGTTTATTCGGGGAGAACAATAGTTACACGGAGGCTAAAGGAATGTGATACCTGCGGGGTCTGGTAGGGTGGAAGGTCAGGGTGTGACTCCATGGGAAGGAATGCTGTACACGGGCATCTGGCGGGAGGTGAGTCAGATCTGTTGCTGTGTGGGTCACGGGGGATGAGTGATACGGTCTCTAAGATCATCGTAGAGATGGGGCCATGAGTGTGACAGACACCCCAGCTGCCGGGTCCCTTTACAGCCCCAGCCACTGCTGATTGCAAGGCCTGAAGATGCAGTGACCACTGGGCAGTGTGAGCCCCAGGGGCCAGCTCGCCCTCCCTAAGACTGGGCTCTGAGTCACCCATGATTCCTTCGTCATGCCCAAGGAGCTGGGCAGGTGGAACCCCCATGGTCTCTGGTCTGGTTCATTTGGATAATTCATACTTTCCCTCATGATTCCGGCTGAAGGTCTATCCTGTCTATTCTTTCAAAGAACCAGATCTTGGTTTCACTCATTCTTTATTGCTTTCTCGGTTATTAGGATATTGATTTCTGCTCTAGGTTTTATTATTTCCATTTCTTCTACTACATTTTGGGTTCATTTGTTGTTCTTTAGTTTTCTTAGATGTGTGGTTACGTTAATTGGGCCCTTTCTTCTTTTAGGCTCATAATACTTTATTTATTAATAAGTTCCTGGGATAATTAAAATTAATTTTCATATAGACAAAAGCAACAAGTGTTGATACAAATCTAGAGTTAAATTTGAATAGATAGCAAAACTCTAATATAAAAAAACAGTAAGCATAAAAATCAATTTTTAATGTGATCATTGTTTTCTCAGATCATGGGGTTTTTAAGTCCTTGTCTAAGAATTTATTAAGCCATTCATCATCATTGCACCTTCTGTGTTCTTGTTTTTGTTTGTTAAGTTTAATCAGTGTCTGTGTTACTTGTCCATCTAAATTTTGTGTGCTCCTATTGAAAACATTAACAGGCACTGTTTCTTCACCTGGCATTTTCAGGCACTGGGCTTGGAGCCTCCACTAAGAGCCTCACCTTGGGGTGCTCCTTGGGGAGGACCCTGTAGGAGTTTTCCCTCCAGACCCGCTGTGAAGGCTGAGGAGATGGGGAGAGGCGGGAATGACCTAGGAAGCAGCCCCCAAATGAAGGACGGAGCAGTCTCGTGCCGGGCAGAGACATTTATTGCTTACAGGATCCAGAACCACCCTCAGCGATACTGGCAGGTGGTAGGTGGGGACACGTGTACAGGGAGCTTCAAGGCCAGGGGTTCAGGCCAAGCAGTGCCGCCTGATTCTTAATCTGCTGGGAAAAAATGATTCCATGTGAGACCTCCCTCCCAAGGTCAAGTCAGCTCCCAAGGTCACCCTGCGCCACGCCCAGATGGGGACAGTGGAGCCTGCGTGCTGAGACAGGACAGTGCCCCTGGACACAAGGTGGCGTGGCAGGTGGTTGTGGGGTATCCTGGCGTGTCCCTGTGGCCAGGTGCAGGTCAGCCCTGAACGTGGGGACCTCTGAAGTGGACTATCCTCTGCCTCGGCCCCTGACCCTCCCTACCACTCCCCAGGTGTTCCCACCTGTAGGCACCCTGCTGGGCGCCAGGCTGGGCTCTAGCTGGAACTGCCGAAGGGCTTGTAGCAGTTCATCTCCCCCTTGGGTGTCCCTTTGATAAAGCAGCAGTCGAAGTGTTGGCAGTTCCTCCTGTTCATCCTCGGGATGAATCTCATGCAGGGCTTCTTGGGCTCGTAGTCCACCTGGCACTGCTCCTCCACTGGCACAGACAGCCCAGTCAGCTGCCGGACCACATGCAGGACCAGCCAGGGCACTGCCCGCGTCAGACCCACCCTGTGCCCACAGGTGCGACCTGTGACTCTGCAGGGCAGCCTGAGAAGGGGCTGCTCCCACCCTCACACCTGGGGCCATGGATGCTCCAGTTACCCCCATTACCCAAGTCCCCACAGGCGGGGCCCAGAGGAGGGTCCTTGCACCATCCCTCACCAACTCTCCTCACTGGCCAGGAGCCCGGGACTGTCCCGCCCCCTCTCGCCCCTCACGTGGGTCCCCCTTCCCAGACCCCCGGCACCCAGGCCATCCACAGGGTCACCCGCTCGCACAGAGATGAACATGCTCCTGCCCCTCATTCTGCCCTGCCTGTCCTCTTCCCTCACCAGGGCCCAGACTCCTATCACGGGCTCACGGGGCCTGAGCTCTGGGAGGCCCTGTCCAGGGCAAGGTCCTGGAGAGAGCTCTTTGGTCCGGGCCGAGGGGCTGTGGGGGCTCTGGGGAGATTCTCACAGGCACCGGGCGGGGGGCACTGCCCACTACCCTACAGGGGAACAACCTGGCCCCACCCGAGTCTTCCACATGCATAACACCCCAGGCCAGAAACTGCAGAGCAAAGTGTCACGGGGCATGCTGGAGACAGTGGCCTGGGATGCCCCTGCCCAGAACCCATAATGACCCCCAGGGGGCTCACGGAATGTTCTAGCAAATCACTAAGCACAGCCCAGAGACCAGGTAGTGGCCAGACGAGTCCAAGAGCTCTTCATTCAAACTCTGGCCCAAGGGGCCTGACCAGCTGCTTAATCTTATATTCACGGCATCCTCGCTCGGGACAGGGACGGCTAACCAGCTGGTCACTCTCGCCTGTACTGTGCATCCGGGGTGTGATTCTTGGGGACAGGTCTGGGTCTTTACCTGAGCCTGGACCTTTATCCCACCCCTGGCCCTGTATTGTACCCAGACTGCTCCAGCCCCACTTCCTGCTGAGGTGGACTCTTTTGGGGCACTCACGTGTGAGCTTGTACTTCACAAAGTAGGCATTGCAGGTGAGCAGAGTGGACACCAGCAGGAGGATCAGCCCCAGCAATCTGCCGTCCATGGTGGCCACATGCTGGCCCCAGGCTCAGCACCCTTTATACTTACGTGTGCACAGACTTGGTCTGAGTGTCCAGCTCGCCCTGCCCTCGGCCCCGCCCACGGCTCCTCCTGGCACAGCCCCAACTTGTCCCCAGGGCAATGTCCCCCAGCTCTGCCGGCTGATCCGGCCAGGCCCGTCCGCTCAGCCCACAGGCACCAAGCAGGAGGACTCTGGGCCCTTCTCTGAGTCTCCTGTCCTCTCACTGTGGGATAGCCATGTTCTCCCGTGAGCTAAACACTCACTCTCTCCCCCCACCCCCTCAGGCTGAAGGAAACTTCATGCCTCAGGCTGTCAGCCCAGTCCTGCTGATTGAGGTCTTTCCAGAACATTCTGGGCCAGAGACACTGCAGCACACAGGGAAGCTGCCTTCAGCTTTGCCAGACTTGCTGTCTCTAAGTCAGTCAATGGACACTTATTTGGAGCAGTGGGTCACTGAGAGGAGAGTGACCCATGTTTCAGAGGGGATGCAGCCTCAGAACGTCGGAGCCTTGCAGGGCCGGGCCTCAGCCCCCCACCCCCGCTGCCCTGGCCAGTGTGGGGGACTTTGGTGGGGTTGCAGCCTGGACAGGAATTGGTGGTCTCCCATAGATGGGCATGCATATCCTCATTGTGCAGTGAAGGGACCCAGGGGACCCTCCCAGTCAGGGACCCAAATTTCCTCCCAGGTGGCACCTAGGAGGTGAGCAGAGGTGCCTCTTGACACCCAGGCCATGGACACTTGGTGCTGTTCTGCTCCTCCCTTACAGCGTCCTGATCCCCATCTCCGTGCTCCTTTCGGGCTGCCACCTGTGCATTGTGACCCCTCTCCTTCAACTCCTGCCTTCCCTTAGGGCAGCTCAGGGCCCAGAGCCTCCCCCATGGTGCTGTGGGCCTGGCCCTTCCTCACTCGGGACATTCCTCACCCCAACCCACCCTCACGGCCCATCCCAGTTTCCCGCCTGAACCCACACAGGCTCACACAGGGCACCTGAGGCCTGTCCTGCCCATGCAAAGGGACAGCCAGGGACGCAGAGGCTGGGAGTGTGACAGCAGAACTCTGTGTAAGCCCCGGGCAGCAGGGTGCTGCTGCCTCCAGCACGATGCGGACATTCTCCAATAAAATTTACACAGTTGTGTCTCCCAATGTGTTGTGTAGTCCTCTACACCCTGTTCTTACAAGCAGAATGTAAATGGCAATGAGTTTATTCAAGAAGAATGTTCTATAATTAATGGGTGATGGAAAGGTAAGGAATTGCCATAAAGGATAGATCAAATATAACATTGAACAGGCAAATAGAAAAGAATACAGGGATCAGTGATAAAGTTTACTATTCCAGCGCTATGAGGGCATGAAAGATTATGGGAGATTGTCTCATGTCCTACTGAGGAGTAGGTATGTAGCCTACATTGAAATAGGACATCACGTACAGCAGGTAGGGCATTTGCCTTGCACAAGGCTGATCCGGGTTTGATTCCCAGCATCCCATATGGTTCCCCGAGCACCGCCAGGAGTAATTCTTGAGTGCAGAGCCAGGAAGAACCCCTGAGCATTGCCAGTTGTTGCCCAAAAAAAGCAAAAAAAAAAAAAGAAAAGAAAAGAAATAGGCCATCATTTGCAAATATTGATAAGAAATTCATTTCTTCTAGTAAATCTTTTCTCAGTAGTTCCCCAAAAGCCAGAACTGAATCACTACTAACTTTGCAAAGTCCTTTTCATATATTTATTTATTTATTTAATGTAGGAATACTGCTATTTATTCAGCCACTAATTAGGCTGATTGAATTGAGCATGAACTCCACCTTACTTTTTATTTTTCATTTTTTATAATTTTATTTATTGAATCACTGTGAGAGCAGTTACAAAGTTTTTGGATGTAAGTCTTGGTTATACAATGAAATACATGTACCTTCACCAGTGCCCATTCTCCACCCCCAAAAACCCCAGTATACCCCCATCCCACACCCTCCCCCTACTGTTGGGCAGATGATTTTCACATTACTCTCACTCTAATTACATTCAATATTTTGACACCTGACCCATCATTATTATTTGGGGTTTTACCCCAACACTCGGATCTGCCAAAAAAGGCAACAGTAGACAATTTGTTTTCTATTGCTGGTTATGAATAACATATGATGTCGCATGGCTGTAGTAGTAGCCGCACAATTTTGAAATTCCAAAATTTTAATCTTTAAATCTGGAAAGATTTCTACCAAAACCTGCTGGGTTTCGAGATTTGTTCCTGAGTCTCTGGGATCATGGCCATTTAGCAGCTTGATCAGGAGCCAAAAAGGCCATTCGTTGGCTGCAACTCGGGGTCTCATTGAGACAGGGAGGAAAGGGCCAACTCCATCCCCATCCCGTGAGGCCCCACGTGTCTCATCACTGTGGTTCCAAAACTGACTGTCCAGTGACTTCTGGAGGATGGCGGCCAGCGGGCTGCCAGGGGGAACTGGCCAAGGCACTAAACCTATTCCCACCTGGGGTGGCTGGCACTGGTAAGCATCCCATATGGTCCCTGAGCACTGCCAGGAGGACCGAGCACTACTGCAGGGAGTAGAAGCATTTCTGCCAAAAACTGCTGGGTTTCGAGATTTCTTTTGGAGTCTCTGGGAACATGGCCATTAAGCAGCTTGATCAGGAGCCAGTGAGGCCGTTTGTGGGTGGCGTATCAGGGTTTTGTTGGGATTCGAGGAGAGGGCCGGCTCCACCCCCCATCCCATAAGGCTTTGTGTGTCTCGTCACTGCAGGCCCAAACCTGAATGTCCAGTGGCCTCTGGAGGATGGTGACCACTCATTTATTTATTTTTAATTTTATTTTATTTTTATAAAGTTGTTCACAATAGTTTATTACAGTCCAAACACCGGTCCCACCACCATGCACCTTCCCACCAGCGTAAGACGAACATGTTTGAAGATTTTTGTATTTCATCCTGGAGCCATTGAAGCCCTTGTATAAAAGATTACAAGCATGAACGTTAAACCCAACAAATGTGTGCTACTTTTGGTATGTCAATGGGCTAAGGCATGAGAGGTTGCACGGACACAAATGCAGCCATGCACTCCAGATGTCTGTCTCTCTCTTCTGGAGCTTTATTTCACAGTCTCTGGGTCTTGGCTTTATTTCATAGTCTTTCGATGAGATTACATGGCACCAGGGGCAGTTTGTGGGTGGGACTGCCACACTAATAGAAAACTGGGGAGCTAGGTAGAGGAGGCCCAGTCCCATTTTCAGTGGGCTTGGAGATCTCAGTCACGGGTCCTGCCATCCTGGGTTTTTCTGCAGGTTCCCTCATAGGTGAGGCTCATCTGAGCTTGTGGAGAGTGGCCTCAAGCTTGGTTGCACATTGGGTACTGGAGGTTTCTTGCTGCCATGGTTCTGCTGGGGCGTGGAGGGAAACCCAAACCTGCCCCTCTCCGAGTTGCCCAGATGAAGACAGCCTGGTACAGGGTCAGAATGTAGCAAGTCTTTTATTTTTTTTTTCAATTGAACCATCTCGAGCTACGGTTACAAAACTTTCCTGTTTGAGTTTCAGTCATAAAAATGATCGAACACCCATCCATCTAACAGTGCACATTTCCCTCCACCAAGGTCCCCAGTATCCCTCCCTCCCCTACTACCCTTCTCCCTGCTCTATGGCAAAGTCATTTTTAATAGTGAGTACTATGGTAATCAGGAACAGGTGGTCCACCGAATATTTTATTTCCAAATGTTTCTGCAAAGAATCTTAGATAATCTCGCTGGATGTATTTTGACCTTCAAGTCGCTAACCTCTTTAGCTTCCCTGTCATTTCCTCATATTTTTTAGGAATCTCATGAAGAGATATTCTGCTTCCTGATGTCCCAAGGTTGTGGAGATGACCGTAGAGCAGAGACAGTGAGGGGCCAACCCAGAATGGCATCTAGGACACAGATACTGCTTATTGGGTGGAATTCCAGTGTGACTGCCTTCATGACAGAGGAGCCACTGGGCCTGAGCAGACTGGGACCTTTCCTCTGACCTCCCCCAAGCATGCACCTTTAGTAGGTACAAAATGGTTTCATTTATATTGGATGTTAAAACTAAATAGCTAGTGGACATCCTCTAGGATCTTGTGATGCTCAGCATCCCTGAGCCTCTTCCTGTTCATCCCCAATGCTGTGCCGGTCTTCTTCCCCCCAAAGGTCAGTTAATCCGTCAGTATTTGAACTCAGGATGTGGCTTTCAGCGCATGCACCCCAGTTGTTCTCTAGGACCCTGGGATGCTCAACATCGCTGAGCCTCTTCCTGTTCTTCCCCATTGCTCTGCCATCTTATTCCACCCCCGGAGTGTACCCCCCCCCCCCACAAACACCAGGTACCTGTAAAGGCGTGGTCTCTTCAGAAGTGGGCGTGGCTTTTGTAGAAGTGGGCATGACCTCATTTAGGTGGGCGGACACTCACGCGGTTGCAGGTAGTTTACTCATACCCAGAAATCTCGTGTAACATCTCAATCCCCATACCTACACACCAACATGAAGAAACAACGCAAATCTGGGGAGCATCCCTTAAATTCACAGCAGACCTATCATAGGAAACCCTCCAAGCCCGAAGACAATGGTGGGATATCGTAAAAAAAAAACTCACTGAAATGAACGCTTTACCAAGAATACTCTATCCAGCTAAACTCTCACTCAAACTCAAAGGAATAGTACACTATTTTCTGGATAAACGGCAGCTCAGGACCTTCATAGACTCAAAACCAAACCTAAAAGAAGGGCTAAAGAGGCTACAATAAGACAAGACAAACTCTACAAGCACAACAGACACTTACAGAAAGATGACACAAAACCCCATAACAATAATCTCTTTCAACATCAATGGTCTAAATTCACCAATTAAGGGACACAGAGTGGCAAAATGGATTCAGAGACAGAACCCAACATTCTGCTGCCTACAAGAAACTCATCTGAACAGTCAGAGCAAACACAGACTCAAAGTTAATGGATGGAAAACAATCCTGCAAGCAAACAGCCCCCTCAAAAAAGCTAGGGTGGCCATACTAGTATCCGACAACATAAATTTCAGGTTGAAAAAGATTAGAAGGGACAGCGAAGGCCATTTTCTATTCATCAAGGGATACATACAACAAGAAGAAATCACACTCTTAAATGTATACGCACCTAATGAGGGAACAGCTAAATATTTAAAACAACTGCTAACAGACTTTAAGGAGGACATTGCTAGCAACACAATAGTAGCCAGAGACTTCAACATTGCCTTATCACCTCTGGATAGATCAACAAGAACAAAACTCAGTAAGGAAACATTGGCTTTGAAGGAAGAAATAAAAGAGAGAGGGCTTATAGACCTATACAGGGCTTTACACCCCAAAAAGAAAGAATACAGATTCTTCTCCAGTGCACACGGAACATTTTCCAAAATAGATCATATTCTAGGACATAAAACATACCTGAATAGAATCAGGAAGATAGAAATAGTATCAACAATCTTTTCAGACCACTATTCACTGAGAATAGAAGTGAATCACACACAGGCACGGAGAACCAAATCAAACACCTGAAAAATTAAACAACTCAATGTTGAATAATGAGTGAGTCAGGAAGGAAGTCAAGGACAAAATCAAAAGATACCTGGAAACAAATGAGAATGAAGACACGAGCTACCAGAACCTATGGGATGCAGCTACAGCCGTGTTAAGGGGAAAATTTATAGCTCTGCAAGCGTTTCTCAGGAAGGAAGAAAGGGCCCACATAAACAACTTGACGTCACAGCTCAATATCTTAGAAAAGGATCAACAAAGGGAGCCCAAATCAGGCAGAAGGAAAGAGTTCATAGAACTTAGAGCAGAGATCAATGACATGGAAACCAAAAAAAACCCATCCAAAAGATCAATGAAACCAAGAGCTGGTTCTTAGAGAAAATAAAGATCGATAAACCGCTAGTAAGACTCACAAATAAAGAGAGAGAGAGAGAGAGAGAGAGAGCCCTAATAAACCGAATCAGAAATGAGAAGGAGGATATCACAACAGAAACCAAAGAAATTCAAAAGATCATCAGACGACTTTGAAAGTCTGTATGCCACAAAACAAGAGAACCTAGAAGACATGGATAAATTCCTAGATTCCATAATCTCCCAAGGCTGAATCAAGAAGATTTAGAGTACCTGAGTAGACCTGTTAACATCAAGGAAATTGAAACTGTAATCAAAAGTCTTCCCAAAAACAAAAGCCCAGGTCCAGATGGATTCACTAGCAAATTTTTCCAAACATTTAAAGAGGACCTATTGTCACTTCTTTTTAAGCTTTTTAAGGAAATTGAAGAAATAGAAACTCTCCCAAACAGTTTCTATGAAGTCCCTATCTCTCTAATACTAAAAGGAAACAAAAATACCACAAGAAAAGAAAACTACAGACCGATATCCCTGATGAACACAGATGCGCAGATTATCAACAAAATACTAGCAAATAGAATTCAACAACTCATCAAAAAGATCACACACCATGACCAAGTGGGATTCATCCCGGGGATGCAAGGATGGTTCAACATTCGGAAATCAATCAACATAATCCAACATATCAACAAAAGAAAAGGTAAAAACCATATTATCATATCAATAGATGCAGAGAAAGCATTTGACAAGATCCAGCACCCATTTATGATGAAACCCCTCGCCAAAATGGGTATAGAGGGGACTTAACTCAATATAGTTAAGCCATCTACCACAAGCCTACAGCAAGCATCATCCTCAATGGGGAAAAACTGAGAGCCTTCTCTCTAAGATCAGGGACAAGAGAACGATGCCAACTCTCTCCACTGCTGTTCAATACAGTACTGGAAGTACTTGCAATAGTGGTTAGGCAAGAAAAAAAATATTAAGGGCATTCAGGTAGGAAAGGAAGAAATCAAGCTCTCACTGTTCGCAGATGATATGATACTATACTTAGAGAACCCTAAAACATCTACAAAGAAACTCCTAGAAACAATAGACTTGTGTAGTAAAGTTGCAGGCTATAAAATCAATACCCGGGGGTATGGTGCCGCCAGCAGGTCAATCTGTACCTGTGAGGCGAGTGCATCAGCAGCCTCATGGTGCCTTCAGACTTCCAGATACCCCAAAATTGCTGCTGTGCATTTGGCCAGACCCCAAAAACTTGGGGCAAAGTTTACCAAGAAAGTAAACGGCCAAAAGTTAGGTATGTGGGAGACGCACCCACAAACCACCTCCAGCTCAGCTATATAATTGGAGGCATGGCTTCTCTGGTTCCTGATTGAACTGCTTAATGGCCATAATCCCAGAGACCCAGAAACAATTCGCGGAACCCAGCAGCTTTTAGTAGAAATACGTCTAGTCCATGCAGTAGGTTACAGGCACTGGGCCACTCCAGGTGGGAATAGGTTTCGTGCCTTGGCCTGTTCCCCCTAGAGGCCTGGTGGCCACCATCCTCCAGAGTTCACTGGACAGTCAAGTTTGCAGTGACAAGACACGCAGGGCCTCATGGAATAGGGGTGGAGCTGGCCCTTTCCTCCCCGTCCCAACAAAATCCTGAGTTGCCACACACGAACGGCCTTTCTGGCTCCTGATCAAGCTGCTTAACGGCCATGATCCCAGAGACTCAGAAACAAATCTCAAAACCCAGTGGCTTTTGGCAGAAATGCGTTCAGACCCCGCAGTAGGTTACTGTCAATGGGCCATTCCAGCAGGGAAGGGGTGCTGTCCCTCCCGCTGCTCCCTCTACACGGCTCGGTGGCTGCTATACTCCAGAGGCCAGGAGCAAACCTCGAAACCCTGGAGGTTTTGGCAAAAATCCCTCCAGATTTAATTGTTAAAATTTCAGAATTTCAAAATCGCACAGCCACTACTGCAGCCACACAACATCATTTGTTATTCATAACCAGCAATAGAAAACAAATTTTCTACTGTTGCCTTTTCAGCAGATCTGATGATAATCATCATCATCATCATCATCATCATCATTGTGGGTTCTGGTGTCAAAATATTGAACGTAATCAAAGTAGAGAGAGAGTAATGTGGAAATCATCTGCCCACCAATAGGAGGAGGGTGTGGGATGGGGATATACTGGGGGTTTCGGGGTTGGAGAATGGGCACTGGTGAAGGTACGGGTGTTTCATTGTATGACTGAGACTTAAACCCGAAAGCTTTGTAACTACCCTCATGGTGATTCAATAAATAAAATTCTAAAAAATGAAAAAAAAAGTAAGGTGGAGTTCATGCCCAATTCAATCAGCTAATCAGTGGCTGAATAAATAGCAGTACTCCTACATAAAAAATAAATAAATAAATAAAACCAATACCCAAAAGTCCATGGCTTTCCTATATGCAAATTGTGAGAGAGAAGAAAGTGACATGAAAAAAACAATCCCGTTCACAATTGTGCCCCAGAAAATCAAGTACCTAGGAATCAGCGTAACTAAGGAAGTAAAAGACCTATACAAAGTAAGTAAAAAGTAAAGAAAAGGCCCTCCCGTTATTCATCGATTTGCTCGAGTGGGCCCAGTAATGTCTTCATTGGAGATTTTGTTGTTACTGTGTTTGGCATATCGAATACGCCACGGGTAACTTGCCAGGCTCTGCCGTGCGGGCGAGATACTTTCGGTAGCTTCCTGGGCTGTCCGAGAGGGGCGGAGGAATCTAACTCGGGTCGGCCATGTTGGCTGTGTGCAAGGCAAATGCCCTACCGCTGTGCTATCGCTCCAGCCCCACCTATACAAAGAAAACTACAAAATGCTATGTCAGGAAATAGAAGAAGACCCAAGAAAATGGAAAGATATCCCCTGCTCATGGATTGGGAGAATTAACATTGTCAAAATGGCAAAACTTCCCAAAGCATTGTACAAATTCAATGTGATCCCTACAACGATACCCATGACATTCTTCAAAGAAATGGAGCAAACACTCCTGAAATTCATGTTTTAACAATAAACCCCCACGAATAGTGAAAGCAATTCTTGAGAAAAAGAAAATGGGAGGAATCGACCTCCCTAACTTCAAACTCTACTACAAAGCAGTAATAATTAAAACAGCATTGTAGGAGGTATGGTGCCACCAGCAGGTCAATCTGTACCTGTGAGGCGAGTCCATCAGCAGCCTGATGGTGCCTTCAGACTTCCAGATACCCCAAAATTGCTGCTGTGCCTTTGGCAAGACCCCAAAATCTTGGGGCAAAGTTTACCAAGAAAGTAAACAGCCAAAAGTTGGGCATGTGGGAGACGCACCCACAAACCACCTCCAGCTCAGCTATATAATTGGAGGCATGGTTTCTCTGGTTCCTGATTGAACAGCTTAATGGCCATGATCCAAGAGACTCAGAAACAAATTTTGAAACCCAATGGCTCTTGGCAGAAATGTGTCCAGTCCCTGTAGTAGGTTACTGGCGCTGGGCTACCCCAGGTGGGAATGGTTTTGTGCCTTGGCCTGTTCTCCCTGGCAGCCCAGTGGCCACCATCCTCCTGAGGCCACTGGACAGTCAGGTTTGGGCCCGCAGTGACGAGACACACAGGGCCTCACAGGATGTGGGTGGAGCCGGTCCTTTCTCCCCCCCCCCCCCCAAAGATACCCTGAGTCGCCGCCCACTACCGGTATTTCTGCCTCCTGATCAAGCTGCTAAACGGCCATTATCCCAGAGACTCAGAAACAAATCTCGGAACCTAGCAGGTTTTGGCAGAAATCCCTCCAGATATTTCGGAGTTTCAGAATCGCACAGCCACTACTGCACCTGCGTGACATCATATGTTATTCATAACCAGTAATAGAAAACAAATTGTCTACTGTTGCCTTTTCAGCAGATCTGAGTGTTGGGGTAAAATTCCAAATTTAATGATGGTGGATCTAGTGTCAAAATATTGAGTATAATCAAGTAGATTAATGTGGAAATCATCTGCACGACAGGTTGGGGGAGGGTGTGGGATAGTGGTATATTGGGGTTTTGGTGGGTGGAGAATGGGCACTGGTGAAGGTATGGGTGTTTCATTGTATGACCGAGACTTAAACCTGAAAGCTTTGTAACTGCTCTCACAGTGATTCAATAAATAAAATTATTTAAAAAAATGAAAAAAAAAGTAAGGTGGAGTTCATGCCCAATTCAATCAGCTAATCAGTGGCTGAATAAATAGCGGTACTCCTACATAATTAAAAAAAAGCCAGTATGGTACTGGAACAAAGACAGAGCTGCAGACCAATGGAACAGGGTTGAATATACTGACATCTTCCCCCAAACATATGATCATCTAATCTTTGACAAGGGAGCAAGAAATGTGAAGTGGAGTAATGAAGCCTTTTAACAAATTGTGCTGGTAAAACTGGGCTGGAGCCATAGCACAGCAGTAGGGCATTTGCCTTGCACACAGCCAACATGGCCGACCCGAGTTCAATTCCTCTCGGAGAGCCCGGCAAGCTACTGAGAGTATCTCGCCTGCACGGCAGAGCCTGGCAAGCTACCCGTGATGCATTCAATATGCCAAACACAGTAACAACAAAGTCTCCAATGGAGACATTACTGGGTCCACTCGAGCAAATCGATGAACAACGGGAGGACAGTGACAGTGACAATGAAAACTGGACAGCTACATGCAAAAAAATGGGCTCAGATCTCTGCCTAACACCATGTACAAAAGATCAAAATGAATTAAAGATCTCAACATCAGACCAGAATCCATAAGGTACATTGAAGACAAAGTTGGCAAAACCCTCCACAACATTGAAGCTAAAGGTATCTTTAAAGATGTTGCGCCACTGGCCAAGCAAATGAAAACAGGATAGACAAATGGGACTATCTTAAACTAAGACGCTTCAGCACCTCAAAAAAACAGTGACCAAAATACAAAGACAGAATGAGAAAGGATATTCGCCCAATACCCATCTGACAAGGGGTTGATATCAAGGATATACAAAGTACTGGTTAAACTCAACAAGAAGAAAACATCCAACCCCATGAAAAAATGGGGAGACGAAATGAACAGAAACTTTCTCTAAGAAGAAATCCAAATGGCAAAAAGGCAGATGAGAAAATGCTCTACATCATTAATCATCAGGGAGATGCAGATCAAAATAACAATGAGATATCATCTCACACTACAGAGACTGGCCAACATCCAAAAGAACAAAAGCAACCGGTGTGGCGAGAAAGAGACCCATTAAGGTGGTGATTAGCTCATTAAGGTGGTCTCAATTCTCTGTGTTCTGTTTTTTGAGCTCAGTTACATGACCCCAAGATTCTGTTTATTTCCTTTAAACTCTCCAGCTAAGCAGAAGAAGCTGTTTGGAATAAAGTCTTATACCGTGGCTTTCTGGGGGTCTGTTGTAACTCCTCCTCTATCCTATCTTGTATGTGCGCTATAAGGTGACCTGGGACCTTAGACACTGTTCATGTTCTCAGGCTGAGGGTCCAAAGATATGTATGCAGTGAACTGGCTGAAGAAACCATCCAGGTGGGTCGCCGGTGGCTGGTTCAGTCTTGAAGTTTATTCAGGGAGAACAATAGTTACATGGAGGCCAAAGGAATGTGATAAATGTCGGGCCTGGGACGAGGGAAGGTCAGGGTGTGACTCCATGGGAAGGAATGCTGTACACGGGCACCTGGCGGGAGGCAGGTCAGGTCTGTGGCCGCGTGGGTTATGGAGGACAAGTGTTATGGTCTCTATAACCACCGGGAGATGGGGCTGTGAGTGTGACAGACACCCCAGGTGCTGGGTCCCCTTCCAGCCCCGGCCACTGCTGATTACATTTCTTCTACTACTTATCGGGTTCATTTGTTGTTCTTTCTCTAGTTTTCTTAGGTGTGTGGTTACATTAATTGGGCTTTTTCTTCTTTTAGGCTCATATTACTTTATTTACTTATAAGATCTGGAGATAACTTAAAATTAATCTTAATATAGACAAAAGCAACAGCGTTGGTACAAATCTAGAGTTAAAAAGTTGGATCGCAAAGTTCTAATATAAAAATCAGTAAGCAGAAAAATCAATTTTTCCTGTGATAATTGTTTTCTCAGATCATGGGGTTGCTAAGTTCTTGTCTAAGAATTTATTAAGCCATTCACCACCATTGCACTTTCTGTGTTCTTGTTTTGTTTGTTGAGTTCAGTTGGCGTTTGTTTCACTTGTCCATCTAAAATTGTTTGCTCCTATTGAAAACATTAACAGGACCTGTTTCTCCACCTGGCATTTTCAGGCACTGGGGTTGGAGCCCCCACTAAGGGCACCACCTTGGGGTGCTCTGGGGAGTACACGTGGGAGTTTTTCCTCCTGGCCTGATGTGAAGGCTAAGAGAAGGGGAGGGGCGGGAATGACCCAGGATGCAGCCCCAGATGGAAGGACGGAACAGATTTGTGCCGGGCAGGGACATTTATTTACAGGAACCAGAACCGCCCTCAGCAACACAGGCAGGTGGCAGGTGGAGACACGTGTCCAGGGAGCTTCGTGGCCCAGCAGTACCACCTGATTCTTAATCTGCTGAGAAATGTGATTCCATGTGAGACCTCCCTCCCAAGGTCAAGTCAGCCCCAAGGTCACCCTGCGCCACCACAGTTGGGAACACTGGAGCCTGTGTGATGACACCTGCGTGCTGTCAGTGGATGATGCCCTTGGACATGAGGTGGCATGGCAGGTTGTCCTGGTGACCCTGTGGCCAGGTGCAGGTCAGCCCTGAACTCAGGGACCCCCAGAGGGGACTATCCTCTGCCTCAGCCCCTGGCCTCTCCCTACTGCTCCCCAGGAGTTTCCACCTGTGGGTGCCCTGCTGGGCACCAGGCTGGGCACTATCTGGGACTGCCAAAGGGCTTGTAGCAGTTCATCTCCCCCTTGGGCGCCCCTCAAATCCAGCAACAGTTGAAGTTTCGGCAGTTCCTCCTGTCCATCCTCAGGATGAGTGTCATGCAGGGCTTCTTGGGCTCGTACTCCACCTGGCACTGCTCCGCCACTGGCCCAGACAGCCCGGTCAGCCGCAGGACCACACCCAGGGCCAGCCGAGGCACTGCCTGCGTCAGACCCACCCTATGCTCACGAGTAGAACCCGCGACTCTGTAGGGCAGCCTGAGGAAGGGCTGCTCCCACCCTCATACCTGGGGCCGAGGATATTCCATTTACCCCCATTACCCAGGTCCCCACGGGCGGATCCCATAGAGGGTCCCTGCACCATCCCTCACCGACTCTTCTCGCATGCCAGGATCCTGGGCTGTACCTCTCACCCCTCCCATGGGTCCCCCTTCTTGGACACCCAGCGCCCAGGCAGTCCACAGGGTCGCCTGCCAGATCCACCCCTACCTGGGCTCCCGCAGAGTTGAACACACCCCGGCCTCTCCAGTCTGCCCTGCCCATCCTCTCCCCTCAGCAGGGCCCAAACACACTCAGGATCTCACGGGGCCTGAGCCTGGGAGGCCCCACCCAGGGCAGGGTCCCCATGAGCTCGTTGGTCCAGGCAGAGGGGCTGTGGGAGCTCAGGGGAGATTCCCACAGGCACCAGGAGGGGGACACTGCCCGCCATCCTGCGGGTGAACCACCTGATCCCACCCGAGTCTTCCACATGCACTGCACCCCTGGCTGGAAGCTGCAGAGCAAAGTGTCATGGCGCCTGCTGGACCCCGCAGCCCAGAACATATAAACACCCCCAGGGGGCACACGGAATATTCTAGCAAATGACTGAGGGCAGACCAGAGACCAGGCAGTGGACAGAGGAGTCCAAGGGCTCTTCATTCCCACTCTGGCCCAAGGGGCCTGACCAGCTGCTTGATCTTATATTCACGGCATCCTCGCTCAGGACAGGGACGGCTGACGGCTGGTCACTCTCACCTGTACTGTGCATCTGGGGTATGATTCTTGGGGACAGGTCTGGGTCTTTACCTGAGCCTGGGCCTTTATCCCATCCCTGCCCCCGTATTGTGCCCAGGATGCTCCAGCCCCACTTCCTGCTGAGGTGGACTGTATTTGGGCACTCACATGTGAGCTTGTACTTCACAAAGTATTTGGGCACTCACATGTGAGCTTGTACTTCACAAAGTAGGCATTGCAGGTGAGCAGAGTGGACACCAGCAGGAGGATCAGCCCCAGCACTCTGCCATCCATGGTGGCTTGCACTGGCCCTAGGCCCACCACCCTTTATACTTACGTGTGCACAGACTCGGTCCGAGTATCCAGCTGGCCCTGCCCTCGGCCCTGCCCACGGCTCCTCCTGGCAAAGCCCCAACTTGTCCCCAGGGCACCTGTCCCCCAGCTCTGTGGGCAACCTGGCCAGTCCTGTTTTCTCAGCCAGTGGGCACCGAGTAGGGGGCCCCTCTGGGGGTCTCCTGTCCTCTCACTGTGAGACAGCCACATTTTCTCTCGGGCTGGACTCACTCTCCCCACCACAGGCTGACACCCGGGCCATGGACATTTGGTTCTGTTCTTCTCCTCCCCTATGGTGTCCTGACCTCCATTTCCATGCTCCTTTCGGGCTGCCCCCTGTGCACTGTGACCCCTCCCCTCCCATCCCTGCCTCCCCTTAGGGCAGCTCAGAGCGCAGAGTCTCCCCACACGCTGCTGTGGGCCCGGCGTTCTCCTCACTCAGGACCTTCCTCGCCCCAGCACAACTCTCACCTCCCACCCCGGCTTCCCGCCTGAGCCCACAGGGGCTCACACAGGGTGCCTGAGGCCTGTCCTGCCCGTGCAATGGGACAGCCAGGGACGCAGAGGCTGGGAGTGTGACCACAAAACTCTGTGAACCCAGGGCAGCAGAGGGCCGCCGCCTCCAGCACGTTGGGGACATTATCTGATAAAATCTACAAGGTTGTGTCTCCCAATGTGTTGTGTAGCCCTCTACACCCTGTTCTTAGAAGCAGAATGCAAATGGCAATGAGTTTGTTCAAGAAGAATGTTCTCTAATTAATGGGTGATGGAAAGGTAAGGGATTGCCATAAAGGATAGATCAAATACAACGTTGAACAGGCAAATAGAAAAGAATATAGGGATCAGTGATAAAGTTTACTATTCCAGAGTTATGAGGACATGAAAGATTATGGGAGATTGTCTCATGTCCTTCTGAGGCGTCGGTGTGTAGCCTACATTGAAATAGGACATCATGGGCTGGAGTGATAGTATAGCGGGTAGGGCATTTGCCTTGCACGAGGCTGATCCGGGTTTGATTCCTGGCATCCCATATGGTCCCTGAGCACTGCCAGGAGTAATTCCTGAGTGCATATTCAGGAGGAACTCCTGAGCATTGCCTGATGTTACCCCCCCAAAAAAGAAAAAAGAAAAGAAAGAGGCCATCATTTGCAACTATTGATAAGAAATTCATTTCTTCTAGTAGATCTTTTTCCAGTAGTTCCCCAAAAGCCACAACTGAATCACTACCAACATTGCAAAGTCCTTTTCATTTATTTATTTTTTATTTTATTTTATTTTTTATAAAGTTGTTCACAATAGTTCATTACAGATAATATCCAAACAACAATCCCAGCATCGTGCACCTTCCCACCACCGTAAGAGGAACATGTGTGAAGATTTTTGTATTTCATCCTGGAGCCATTGAAGCCCTTGTATAAGAGATTACAAGCATGAATGTTTAAAACCCAAACAAATGTGTGCTACTTTTGGTATATCAGTGGACTAGAGCATGAGGGGTCGCATGGCCACAAATGCAGTAGTGCATTCCAGATATCTGTCTCTCTCTTCTGGAGCTTTATTTCATAGTCTCTGAGTCTTGGCTGTTGATGAGATTACACGGCACTGGGGGCAGATTGTGGGTGTGACTGCCACACTACTGGAAAATTGGGGAGCTGGGGAGAGGAGGCCCAGTCCTGTTCCGAGCAGGCTTGGAGATCTCAGTCACAGGTCCTGCCATCCTGTGTCTTTCTGCAGGTTCCCTCATAGGTGAGGCTCATCTGAGCTTGAGGAGAGTGGCCTCAAACATAGCTGCACAGTTGGGTTCTGGCTGCCAGGGTTCTGCTGAGGCAGGGAGGGAAACAAAAACCTGCCCCTCTCTGAGTTGCCCAGTTGAAGACAGCCTGTTACAGGGTCAGGACATAGCAAGTCTTTTTTTTTTTAATTGAACCACCTCGAGCTACGGTTACAAAACTTTCATGTTTGAATTTCAGTCATAGAATGATCGAACACCAATCCCTCCACCAGTGCACATATCCCTCCCCCAACGTCCCCAGTATCCCTCCCTCCCCTACTACCCTTCCCCCTGCTCTATGGCAAAAGTCATTTTTAACAGTGAGTACTATAGTTAAGTTATCAGGAACAGGTGGTCCACAGAATATTTCATTTCCAAATGTCTCTGCAAAGAAATCTTAGATAATCTTTCTCTAGATGTATTTTGACCTTTAAGATCCTAACCTTTCTAGCTTCCCTGTCGTTTCCTCAATATTTTTGTCAGGAATCTCGTGAAGAGAGGTGGTGGACACCTTCTCCTTCTGCTTCCTGTTGTTCAGAGGTCGTGGAGATGACCGTAGAGCAGAGGCAGTGAGGGGCCGACACAGAACGGCATCTCTGTCACAGGTGCTGCTCTTTGGGTGGAATTCCAGAGTGACCGACTTCATGACAGGGGAGCCACGGGGCCCGAGCGGACTGGGACCTTGTCCTGGTAGAAATCAAGGCTGAGAGGGTCTCCTGAGAGGCGTCAGCCACTGGTGCCCAGCCCAGATATTTCATCTGAGTCCCAGTACCTAGAGAGAGCCTATGTGGGCATCTGCAGGGGTCATGGCCAGAGGGGCTTTGATTCCTCTCTGCTGTCACCTGTCCCTGGGAGCATTTGCTGCCATAGATGGAGTCAGGCTGAGTCAGGATCCCAGGCTCACTTTGAGGCTCAGTTAAGTAGAACATCAGGCGCCCCGGAACAACAAACCAGTGGAGGCACAGCCGTGCTCCTGAGGCCCAGCGTCATTCCCAGAAAGACGAACCAACGCTCAGGGCTGGAAGGGGCTTTGGTCCCCGGAAGACCAGGCTTTGTCTGCAGGAAGGGCAGAACTGCTGCTGTTGTTCTACTCCTTGCAGTGATGACTTTCTGAGGGTCGTACAGAGGAACCAGGAGGAGTTTTTGAGCCATCACTCACCGTCGGAGTAGACAGGAGACGGGCTGTTTGTGTGGAGTAAGGAGAGGGGAGGAATGAAGGAGCTAGGCAGCTAGAGCTGGTTGGGCGACTCTTCCGGGTCCAGAGAAGCAGAGTGGGACAGCTCCATCTCTTCTGGGGTGGTGAGGTCAGTCTCCAATCATGAATTATAAGCCAAATCACAGATGGTGATGATGAATTCAATCTTTTAACGTGGACTAATGATCGGGGATTGTAAAAAGCCTATACTGACCAGATTGGCAAAGAGGACAACTTGGCACTCAATATTGCCCTTTGTGCATATTTACAAAAGACTGTCTTTAATTTGAAAAGATGATTTTTAAACACTTTTTATATTTTAATTTTTATACAAAATTTAAACACCATGGCATCTGAAATTGCTCACAATGCAGGATTTTTTTTTTTGGCGTATTCAGTATTCCAAAATATGTCCCACACCAATGTCACCTTCCTTATTTTCCCCAGGTTCCCTCAGACCTCCCCCAAGCATGCACCGTTAGCAGGTACAAAATGATTTCGTTTATATTGGATGTTAAACCCTAGTGAAATTATAAGAGAATCCTTTAGTAAAAGAAAAATTTGAGAATTTTTAAATCTCACCAGGGGGGTCAGTGTGTCACTGCCTGAGGTTTTCCCGAGACATTTGTTGCTGGTTTAGACTCTGTGTATTTGTTTATTGAGCTCCTTTGGCTTCTATCATGCTTCTTTCTTCTAGTGGGGCACTGCAGGAATGATTGGGGAAACAACTGGGGTCACGTGTGAGCCCCCAGACTTGGCCCAAACCGACGAGCCAGAGGCATTCCCCCACCTTACCCAAGGGCTCCCTGAGCTTGGACACAGGACTCTTCCCTCCACCTCAGACAGCTGAGTGCAACAACATCAGGGGCCAGGGGCCACTGAATAGGCTAACACCAGGAGAGTGAGGAACCAAAATCCTGTTCTATTGTTTGTGGGCTAGTGCAGGAATCGCCCCCAGAGGGGTCACCCATGCTACCCCCTTTCCTCATAAGGTATAGAACCTAAGCCTGGCAGCAGCCCAGGGAGTCTCCCTACTCAGACTCCTGGGGTGCACAGCGTGTTTCACAGGGCTCCAGGAGCTCACCCGCCCTCTAGGGGCCAATCTCCTTCCTGTCACTGTGTGCAACCAGTGACATTGGGTGGGCTCCACGGCCTCTCTCAGCGGTCCCGTGGACTCACGTATCAGAACAACTCTTTCTCTCTCTCTCTCTCTCTCTCTCGCTCGCTCGCTCGCTCTTGCTCTTGTTCTCTTTCTTTCCTTTTTCTTTCTTACTTTCTCTTTCTCTTCTCACTCTCTTTCTCCCTTTCTTTCTCTTTTGCTTTCTTCTTTTCTTTCTCTCTATCCTTGTCTCTCTTCTCTCTTTCTCTCTCACTCTTTCTTCCTTTCTTTATTTCTCTTTCTTTCACTGTTTCTTTCTTTGTTTACTTTTCTTTCTTTCTCTCTTTCTATTTCTTTCTTTCTTTCTTTCTTTCTTTCTTTCTTTCTTTCTTCTTTCTATGTTTTTGGGTCCTCACCCAGTAGTGTTCAGCTCTACCCCCAGGAATTACTCCTGGCAATGCTGGGGAGTGTGTGCAATGCTAATGATTGAACACTGGTGAGTCTCATCTCATAAAAAGCAATGCAATCTCCACAGCCCCTTTGTGCTCCTTTTCCATCTGACCTGCTGTGCTCCTCCTGGTGGTCGGAATTGTAGAGCTTGGAGGTGATAGGCATATGATCCAGGAACTCCAGGACTGTGGATCAGGCTGAGGATGAGATCTGTGGGAGGAAGGTGTGGCTGCCATGGCTTCTGGGGTATGGAAGAGTGGGAGGAAGCTGCTCACTCCCACTCTAAGAAGACCCCAGAATTTTCAGCTCAAAAACTAGAATTCTGGGGGTATGGGGGTCAATCTGTACCTGTGAGGCGAGTGCATCAGCAGCCTGATGGCGCCCTCGGACTTCCAGATACCCCCAAATTGCTGCTGTGCCTTTGGCCAGACCCCAAAAACTTGGGGCAAAGTTTACCAAGAAAGTAAACGGCCAAAAGTTAGGTATGTGGGAAACACACCCACAAACCACCTCCGGCTCAGCTATATAATTGGAGGCAAGGCCTCTTTGGTTCCTGATTGAACTGCTTAATGGACATGATCCCAGAGACTCAGAAACGAATCTCAGAACCCAGTGGCTTTAGGTAGAAATGCGTCTGGTCTCTGCAGTAGGCTACCAGTGCTGGGCCAACCCAGGTGGGAATAGGTTTCGTGCCTTGGCCTGTTCCCCCTGGCGGCCCAGTGGCCGCCATCTGTCTGAGGCCACTGGATAGTCACATTTGGGTCCCCAGTGACGAGACACACAGGGCCTCACGGGATATGGGTGGAGCCGGGCTTGTCCTCCCCACCCCAACGAGACCCCAAGTCATCGCCCACGAATGGCCTCTCTGACTCCTGATCAAGCTGCTTAATGGCCATGACCCCAGAGACTCAGAAACAAATCTCAAAACCCAGTGGCTTTTGGCAGAATTGCATCCGGACTCCACAGTACGTTACTGTCGTCGGGTCACCCCAGGGAGGAAAGGGTGTTGTCCCTCTGCCTGCTCCCTCTTGGCGACTTGGTGGCTGTCATCCTCCAGAGGCCATTGGACAGTCAGGCTTGGGCCCGCAGTGACAAAACTTGTTGGGCCTCACAGGATGGGGGTGAGGATGGAGCCGGGTCTGTCCTCCCCACCCCAACGAGACCCCAAGTCATCGCCCACGAACGGCCTCTCTGGCTCCTCATCAAGCTGCTCAACGGCCTTGATCCCAGAGACTCAGAAACAAATCTCGAAACCCAGCGGCTTTTGGCAGAAATGTGTCCAGACCCTGCAGTAGGTTACTGTCGCCGGGCCACCCCAGGGGGGAATGGGTGCTGTCCCTCCACCTGCTCCCTCTTGGCGACTTGGTGGCTGTCATCCTCCAGAGGCCATCGGACAGTCAGGCTTGGGCCCGCAGTGACAAAACTTGTTGGGCCTCACGGGATGGGGGCGAGGGGAGCCGGGCCTGTCCTCCCCACCCCAACGAGACCCCAAGTCATCGCCCACGAACGGCCTCTCTGGCTCCTCATCAAGCTGCTCAACGGTCATGATCCCAGAGACTCAGGAACAGATCTCTAAACCCAGTGGCTTTTGGCAGAAATCCCTCCAGATTTAAGTGTTAAAATTTCGGAATTTCAAAACCACATGGCCCTACTGCAGCCACACAACATCATATGTTATTCATAACTAGCAATAGAACACAAATTGTCTATTGTTGCCTTTTCAGCAGATCTGAGTGTTGGGGTAAAATCTCAAATAATGGTGGGTCTGGTGTCGAAATAGTGAATGTGATCGAAGTAGAGAGAGAGTAATGTGGAAATCATCTGCCCCACAGGCAGGGGGAGGGTGTGGGATGGGGGTATACTGGGATTTTTGGTGGTGGAGAATGGGCACTGGTGAAGGTACGGGTGTTTCATTGTATGACTGAGACTTAGACCCAAACGCTTTGTAACTGATCTCACGGTGATTCAATAAATAAAATTATAAAAAATGGAAAAAGAAAAGTAAGGTGGAGTTCATGCACAATTCAATCAGCTAATCAGTGGCTGAATAAATAGCAGTACTCCTACAAAAAAAAAAAACAAACTAGAATTCTTACCAGGAATTTTAATCGGTTTGGCATCTCTGCAGAGATTAGTCATGAGGCAATGAAAGCCAGGCCATTGGCCTGGTTGTGAGGTGTGGCTGCAGTTCCTGGAGCCTCAGAAAGGCAGGGACTCTGCCAGACGCCCTCCCAAGGGTGTCTTAGGGTTTTCTGCCAGACAACTTGTGTGCTTGTGAATTTAGTGGCTTGGCTTCCATCTCTCCGAGATTATTCATGAATCTAGGCCAATGGGTTTACACTGAGGCAATGGTGGGATGTGGGTTGGGATTTCCTTTAAATCTTCTGGAGAAAAAGTGTGAGCTCTGTCCTTGAGGTGTACATTGAAGTAAGACTGTGAGAAAAGAGGGTATCAGGTGATTTTTCACTGATAGATTAATAACTCTTTTGGAAGCCCATTGATGCTTGTCTGAGTAGCAATAGTAATTATAGAAACGAATTACTAATATTTTTTATTTGCAGTGCTAATGAAGCTAAAGATTCTTTGTGAAAAAGCAAAAGTTGGGATAAAACTGTGAGAAAAGAGAGATGGAAAAAGCAGAGAAGAGACTTCATTGCATCAGACAGGTTGTGGAGGGAAATGCCATGTTTGGCAAACTGGGACACGTTCACAGCAGTGTGACACAAGGAAAAGGGACAGAGAGTGAGAATTTCTCTTAGCCTGGCGACCCAAATCATCAGCACAAATTAGGTTTATAAAATTGTATTAAAAAACTATAATTTACAAAGTTGTTAATAGTTGAGTCTTGGTCATATAAGTTCTAGCACCGTGTTTCACGAAGGCCTGATACCTTGGTCTCAGGCAGACAGATTCATGAATAATCTCGGAGAAATGTCCTAGCACCCTGGGCTACAAAGTCATTGGTGATTGCACCTTAGACATTCAGGTTCCCCCACTTTCCTCAGCACTCTCTCCTTCCCTTCCCCAGTGTGTCCAGCTTTCCACCCGTCCTACCTGACACCCGACAGGCACATTTTTAAGTTTTGGTGCTATAGTTCCTGTGCGTAGTTTGGTTCTTGTGTTTTCTATGTTGCTGACTGTGTTTCATCAATATTTTGGAAGAGTTTAAGAAATAAAGACATTAAGCCTTCCCTGGAGGTGAAGGCAAGATGGCGATGACGCCAACCAAACCCTTCAGGCTCTCCCAAATCCAGCTCACCATCTCCCTTACAGAGCACTTGACTTAGCATGCCAGGCATGGCACTCTACGTGTATCCCTGCTGGAACTCTACATGTGATTCTTGATGGACATAGCCGGCTCTTTTGCAGGTTCAGACAGAGTGATGTCGGCGGGGTGCAGAAACTCTACGGCGCCCGCCCCACCCCCACCCTGGTCCCAGCGTGGGCCTGCCCCTGGCTCTAGACCTCCCAAAGCCTGGAAAGAATAGGCTGACGCTCAGGTGGTAACTATGGTTGCGACAGGAAGCAGAGAAGGAGGTAGAAAAGCAGGGAGAGGAGGCAGGGGACGGTGGAGAAAAGGAGGGCATGGCCTCCGAAATGCCATTGCCATCTTGTCTGCTCTGGCCTGGAGCCCGAACCCGGGCCCTGCCACCAGCAGCTCTTCAGCGACCACGCCACCATGATCCCTGCCACCCACCCGCTACCTGCTACCCGCCAGCCCCTTTGTGATGGGGTCCCACTCTGCTAGCTGCTCAACAACCTCCCGGGGCACTCCATAGACTTCAAGGAGATCAACATGAGACCGCAGATGCCCAAGGTGCTGCCCAGAAGACGCAGGCAGGTGCATGTTTGTCAGTGTGCAGATTGTTACAACAAGCTGGCTGACCAAAAGTACGCATTCAGTAGACCAGGAAGACCTGTAAAAGTGACTAGAGGTTGCCCCAAAAAGCCTCCAACCCCCTCAGAGAGCCCAGCAGCTACCAAGAGTATCCAACCCGCACGGGAGGGCCTGGCAAGCTACCTGTGGTGTATTCGATATGCCAAAAACAGTAACAATAATGGACCTCATTCCCCTGACCCTGAAAGAGCCTCCAATATGGCAGCATTGGGTAAGACGAGTAAGGAGAGGCTGCTAAAATCTCAGGGCTGGGACAAATGGAGACGTTACTGGTGCCCGGTCTGCAGATCGAGGAACAATGGGATGACATTGATACAGTGAAGTATTCCCTGAGGTGCTAGAATTCAATAGTATACCGGTCTGGACCAACCCTTCTCTTCTGGGAAGATTTTTAATTATTAGTTTGACTTTTTTACTGGTGATTGGCCCATTAAGATGGTCTCACTTCTCTGTGTTCTGTTTTTTGGATCTCAGTTACACGACCCCAAGAATCTCTTCATTTCCTCTAGACTCTCCAGCTTAGCAGCAGAAGCTGTTTGGAATGACGTCTTATACCATGTTTTGGGGGGGTCTGCTGTAACTCCTCCTCTGTCCTCTGTTGTATGTTGGCTATGGAGAGACCTGGGACTTTAGAGACTGTTCACTGTCTCTGGATGAGGGCCCAAAGACACGTATTCAGTGAACTAGCCAGAGAAACCATCCATGTGGGCTGGTTCAGTTACAAGGTTTATTTGGGGAGAACAATAGTTACACAGAGGCCAAAGGAATGTGATACGTGCGGGATGTGGGATGGGGGAAGTTCAGGGTGGGACTCCATGGCAAGGAATGCTATACATGGGAACTTGGCGGGAGGCGGGAGTGTTGCAGTTTCTATGATCACTGCAGAGACAGGACTGTGATTGTGACAGACACCCCAGGTGCCGGGTCCCCTTGCAGCCCTGGCTGCTGCTGATTGCAAGTCCTGAAGATGCAGTAACCACCAGCAGTGTGCTCCCCGGGGGCCAGCTCGCCCTCCCCAAGGCTGGGCTCAGAGTCACCCAAGATCCCTTCATCATGCCCAGGGAGTTGGGCCAGGTGGAGCCCCCGTCGTCTCTGGTCTGGTTTGTTTGGAAATTTCACATTTTCCCTCTGGCTGAAGGTTTATCTTGTCTGTTCTTTCAAAGAACCAGATCTTGGTTTCACTCATTCTTGTATTGCTTTCTCGGTCATTAGGATATTAATTTCTCCTCTAGGTTTTATTATTTCCTTTTCTTCTACTACAGTTTGGGTTCTTTTGTTTTTCTTTCTCTAGTTTTCTTAGATGTGTGGTTACGTTAATTGGGCTTTTTCTTCTTTTAGGCTCATATTACTTTATTTATTTATAAGTTCCTGGGATAATTTTTTTTAGGTAGGAGTACTGCTATTTATTCAGCCACTGATTAGCTGATTGAATTGGGCATGAACTCCACCTCACTTTGGAGCGATAGCACAGCGGGTTGGGCGTCTGCCTTGCACGCAGCCAACATGGCCGACCCGAGTTCGATTCCTCCGCCCCTCTCGGAGAGCCCGGCAAGCTACCGAGAGTATTCGATATGCCAGACACAGTAACAACAAAGTCTCCAATGGAGATGTTTTTTTTTCATTTTTTATAATTTTATTTAGTGAATCACCAGGAGAGCAGTTACAAAGCTTTCAGGTTTAAGTCTCGGTCATACAATGAAACACCCGTACCTTCACCAGTGCCCATTAACCACCAACAAAAACCCCAGTATACCCCCATCTCACACCCTTCCCCTACCTGTGGGGCAGATGATTTCCACATTGCTCTCTACTTTGATCACATTCAACATTTTGACACCAGATCTACCATTATTATTTGGGATTTTACCCCAACACTCAGATCTCCTGAAAATGCAACAGTAGACAATTTGTTTTCTATTGCTGATTAAGAATAACCTATGATAGGGGCTGGAGCGATAGCACAGCGGGTTGGGCGTTTGCCTTGCCGACCCGGGTTTGATTCCCAGCGTCCCATATTGTCCCCTGAGCACCACAAGGGGTAATTCCTGAGCGCAGAGCCAGGAGTGACCCCTGTGCATTGCCAGGTGTGACCCAAAAAGCAAAAAAAGAAAAGAATAACCTATGATGTCGTGTGACTGCAGTAGTGACAGTGCAATTTTGAAATTCCGAAATTTTAACACTTAAATCTAGAGGGATTTCTTCTAAACACTCCTGTGTTCTGAGATTTGTTCTTGAGTCTCTGGGATCATGGCCGTTAAACAGCTTGGTCAGAAACCAGAAAGGTCATTCATGGGCAGCGACTCGGGGTCTCCTTTGGACGGGGAGGAAAGGGTCGGCTCCACCTCCATCCCATGAGGCCCCACGTTTCTCTTCACTGAGGGTCCAAACCTGACTGTCCAGTGGCCTCTGTAGGATGGCAGTCACCAAGCCGCTTAGGGGAAGCAAGTGGAGGGACAACAACCTTTCCCCTCTGGTGTGGCCCGGTGTCAGTAACCTACTACGGGGTCTGGATGGATTTCTGCCAAAAGCCA
This sequence comes from Sorex fumeus, assembly GCF_029834395.1. Classification (NCBI taxonomy): domain Eukaryota; kingdom Metazoa; phylum Chordata; class Mammalia; order Eulipotyphla; family Soricidae; genus Sorex; species Sorex fumeus. Next base: position 4,928,231 of record NW_026606098.1, on the reverse strand, counting down.
CTGGGTTCCAAGATTTGTTTCTGAGTCTCTTGGATCATGACATTAAGCATTTCGATCAGGAACCAGAGAGGCCATGCCTCCAGTTATATAGCTGAGACGGAGGTAGTTTGTGGGTGTGTCTCCCACATACCTAACTTTTGGCCTTTTATTTTCTTGGTAAAATTTGCCTCAAGTTTTTGGGGTCTGACCAAAGGCACAGCAGCGACTTTGGGGTATCTGGAAGGCTGAAGGCGCCATCAGGTTGCGGATGCACTCACCTCACAGGTACAGATTGACCTGCTGGCAGCACTATGCCCCCTCCTGCAATAATTTAAAATTAATTTTAAAACAGACATAAGCCACAAGTGTTGGTACAAATCTAAAGTTAAGGTTGAATAGACAGCAAAGCTCCATATAAAAATCAATAAGCATAAAAATCAATTTTCAATGTTAATTATTTTCTCAGACATCGGGGTAGTTAAGTCCTTGTCTAAGAATTTATTAAGCCATTCAACACCATTGCAACTTGTGTTCTTGTTTTTGTTTGTTGAGTTTAGCCGGCGTCTGTGTTACTTGCCCATCTAAATTTGTGTGCTCCTGTTGAAAACATTAACAGGCACTGTTTCCTCACCCGGCATTTTCAGGCACTGGGGTTGGAGCCCCCACTAAGGGCCACATCTTGGGATGCTTCTGGGGGGAACCCCGTGGTAGTTTTCCCTCCCAGCAGCTGTGAAGGCTTAGGAGATGGGAGGGGAGGGGATGACCCAGGACACAGCCCCAGAAGGAAGGACAGAGCAGTCTCATGCCGGGCAGGGACCTTTATTGTTCATAGGATCTAGAACCGCCCTCAGCGACAAGTACAGGTGGCAGGTGGGGACACGTGTCCAGGGTGCTCCATAGCCAGGGGTCGGGGCCCAGCAGCACCGCCTGATTCTTAACCTGCTGGGAAAAATGATTCCATGTGAGACCTCCCTCCCAAGGTCAAGTCAGCCCCCAAGTTCACCCTGTGCCAGCCCCCAGACTGGGACACTGGAGCCCACGTGCTGAGACTGGACAGTGCCCCTGGACACAAGGTGGCTTGGCAGGTGTTTGAGGGGTGCCCTGGCGTGTGCCTGTGGTCAGGTGCAGGTCAGCCCTGAATGACAGGAGCCCTGAGCCCTGAAGGAGATTGTTCTCTGCCTCAGCCCCGGGCCTTTTCCTTTCACTTCTTAGGAGTTCCCACCTGTGGGCATCCCACTAGGAGCCAGGATGGGCACTAACCGGACCCGCTGTAGGGCTTGTAGCAATTCATCTCCCCCTTGGGTGCCCCTCGGATCCAGCAACAGTTGAAGTTTCGGCAGTTCCTCCTGTCCATCCTCGGGATGAGCGTCATGCAGGGCTCCTTGGGCTCATGCTCCACCTTGCACTTCTTCTCCACTGGCCCAGACAGCTCGGTCAGCCGACAGACAACACCCAGGGCCAGCCAGGGCACGGCCAACTTCAGACCCACCCTGTGCCCACCAGGTGGGACACGCGACTCTGCAGGGCAGCCTGAGGAGGGGCTGCTCCCACCTTCAATACCGGGACCACGGATATTCCAGTTACCCCCATTACCCAGGCCCCCTTGGGTGGGGCCCAGATGGGGGTCCGTGCACCATCCCTTACTGACTCTCCTCTCAGGCCGGGAGCCTGGGATTGTCCTGCCCCCTGTCACCCCTCACGTGGGCCCCCCTTCCAGCACACCAGCACCCAAACTCACTCCCTCCTCGGTGTCTCCTGCCCCACCTGCTCCGCCCTGGGCTCCCTCAGAGATGGACACACCCCTGCCCCTCCACACTGCCCTGCCTGTCCTCTCCCCTCACCGGTGCCCAGACTCCTCTCAAGGGCTCATAGGGCCTGAGCTCTGAGAGGCCCAGCCCAGGACAGAGTCCCCATAAGATCAGGGTCTGGGCTGAGGGACTCTGGGGGCTCTGGGGAGATTCCCACAGGCAAAAGGAGGGGTCCCCTGCCCACCACCTGCGGGGGAACCACCTGACCCCACCCTAGTCTTCCACATGCATGGCACCCCAGAACGGAAGCTGCAGAGCTAAGTGTCATGGATGCCTGCTGGAGACAATGGCCTGGGACGCCCCTGCCCAGAACCCGTAAAGACACCCACGGGGCTCACGAAATGTTCTAGCAAATCACTAAGGGCAGCCCAGAGACCAGGCAGTGGCCAGATGAGTTCGAGGGCTCTGTATTCCCACTCTGGCCCAAGGGGTATGAACAGTTGCTTGATCTTGGAGTCACGGCTTCCTTGCTTGGGACAGGGACGGCTGACCCAGCTGGTCACTCTCGCCTGTATTTGCATCTGGGGTATGATTATTGGGGACAGGTGTGGGTGCTTTGCCTGAGCCTGGACATGTGTCCCCCCCTCACCCCTGTCCTGTGCCCAGACTGCTCCAGTCCCACTTCCTGCTGAGGTGGACTCTATTTGGGCACTCACGTGTGGCCTGGTCCTTCGCGAGATAGGCATTGCAGGTGAGCAGAGTGGACGCCAGCAGAAGGATCAGCCCCAGCACTCTGCCGTCCATGGTGACTACACGCTGGCCCCAGGTCGAGCACCCTTTATACTTACATGTGCACAGGCTCAGTCTGAGTGTCCAGCCAGTACTGCCCTCGGCCCCGCCCATGGCTCCTTCCTGCACAGCCCCAGCCTGTGCCCAGGGCAGCTGCTCTGCTGGTCGACCCAAGCAGGCCCGTCCACACTGCCCACGGGCACTGAGCAGTAGGGTACTGGGCCCCTCTGCGGGTCTCCTGTCCTCTCGCTGTGAACAGCCAGCGGGCTGGACTCTCACTCACACCGCCACAGGCTGAAGGGCACCTCGAGCCTCAGGCTTTCAGCCCAGTCCTGCTGAATGGGGTCTTTCCAGAACATTCTAAGCCAGAGACACTGCTGCTCACTGGAAGCTGCCTTCAGCTTTGCCGGACTTTCTGTCTCTAAGTCAGCCAATGGACACTTATTTGGAGCAGCAGGTCACTGAGAGGAGAGTGACCCATGTTCCAGAGTGGAGGCAGTCTCAGAGCATCTGAGCCTGCAGGACTGGGCCTCAGCCCCAACTGCCCTGCCCAGTGTGGGAGACTATGGGGAGGTCTCAACCCAGACAGGGATTGGGTAGTCTACCACAGATGGGCATCATGGCCTCATTGTGCAGTGATGGAACCAGCACCCCCCCCCCCATTCAGGGACACTAATTTCCTCCCAGGTGGCCCCTGAAGGTGAGCAGATGTGCCTCCCGACACCCGGGCCATGGATACTTGGTGCCGTTCTGCTCCTCCCCTAGAGCGTCCTAACCCCCATCTCCGAACTCATTTAGGGCAGCACCCCTGTGCATTGTGACCACTCCCCTCTGACCCCTGCCTCCCCTTAGGGCAGCTCCGGGCCCAGAGTCTCCCCCACATGCTGCTGTAGGCCCGGCCCCTTCCTTACTCGGGACCTTCTTCACCCCAGCCCCACCCTCATGCCCCATCCCGGCTTCCAGTCTGAGCCCACATGGGCTCACACAGGGCGCCTGAGGCCTGTCCTGCCTGTGCTAAGGGACAGCAGGGACGCTGAGGTTGGAAGTGTGACCGCAGAGCTCTGTTTGAGCCCCGGGCAGCAGGGGCCGCTGCCTCCAGCGCGTTGGGGACATTATCTGATAAAATCTATACAGTTGTGTCTCCCAATGTGTTGTGTAGCCCTCTACACCCTGTTCTTAGAAGCAGAATGCAAATGGCAATGAGTTTGTTCAAGAAGAATGTTCTCTAATTAATGGGTGATGGAAAGGTAAGGGATTGCCATAAAGGATAGATCAAATACAACGTTGAACAGGCAAATAGAAAAGAATATAGGGATCAGTGATAAAGTTTACTATTCCAGAGTTATGAGGACATGAAAGATTATGGGAGATTGTCTCATGCCCTACTGAGGCATCGGTGTGTAGCCTACATTGAAATAGGACATCATGGGCTAGAGCGATAGTACAGCAGGTAGGGCATTTGCCTGGCACGAGGCTGATCCGGGTTTGATTCCCAGCATCCCATATGGTCCCCGAGCACCGCCAGGATGAATTCCTGAGTGCAGAGACAGGAAGAACCCCTGAGCATTACCAGTTGTTACCCAATAAAAGAAAAAAAAGAAAAGAAAAGAAATAGGCCATCATTTGATCATTTGCAAATATTGATAAGAAATTTATTTCTTCTAGTAAATCTTTTCCCAGTAGTTTCCCAAAAGCCACAACTGAATCGCTACCAACTTTGCAAAGTCCTTTTCATTTATTTATTTTTAATTTTATTTTATTTTTTATAAAGTTGTTCACAATAGTTCATTACAGATAATATCCAAACAACAATCCCACCATCGTGCACCTTCCCACCACCGTAAGAGGAACATGTGTGAAGATTTTTGTATTTCATCCTGGAGCCATTGAAGCCCTTGTATAGGAGATTACAAGCATGAATGTAAAAAAAACCAAACAAATGTGTGCTCCTTTTGGTATATCAGTGGACTAGAGCATGAGGGGTCGCATTTTCACAAATGAAGATGCACTTGTGCACTCCAGATGTCTGTCTCTCTCTTCTGGAGCTGTATTTCATAGTCTCTGGGTCAGGGCCATTGATGAGATTACATGGCACCGGGGGCAATTTGTGGGTGTGACTGCTGCACTACTGGAAGACTGGGGAGCCGGGGTGAGGAGGCCCAGTCCAGATCCGAGCGGGCTTGGAGATCTCAGTCACGGGTCCCGCCATCCTGGGATTTTCTGCAGGTTCCCTCATAGGTGAGGCTCATCTGAGCTTGTGGAGAGTGGCCTCAAGCATGGCTGCACAGTTGGGTTCTGGAGGTTTCTGGCTGTCAGGGCTCTGCTGGGACAGGGAGGGAAACCCAAACCCGCCCCTCTCCGAGTTGCCCAGATGAAGACAGACTGGCACAAGGTCAGGACATAGCAAGTCTTTTTTTTTTTTTAATTGAACCATCTCGAGCTACGGTTACAAAACTTTCCTGTTTGAGTTTCAGTCATAGAATGATCGAACACCCATCCCTCCACCAGTGCACATTCCCCTCCACCAACGTCCAGTATCCCTCTCTTCCCTACGACCCTTCCCCCTGCTCTATGGCAAAGTCATTTTTAACAGTGAGTACTATGGTTACTGTCAGACACAGTAACAACAAAAGTCTCCAATGGAGACGTTACTGGGCCCGCTCGAGCAAATCGACGATCAACGGGAGGGCCTTTACCTTACTATGGTTAAGTTATCAGGAACAGGTGGTCCACAGAACATTTTATTTCCAAAGGTTTCTGCAAAAGAAACTTAGATAATTGGGGCTGGAGCAATAGCACAGTGTGTAGGGTGTTTGCACGTGTTTAACCCAGGTTTGATTCCCAGCATCCCATATGGTCTCCTGAGCACCACCAGGGGTAATTCCTGAGCAGAGCCAGGAGTAACCCTGTGCATCCCCAGGTGCGACCCAAAAAGAAAAAAACAATGTTAGATAATCTCTCTAGATGTATTTTGACCTTCAGGTCCCTAACCTCTTTGGATTCTCTGTCTTTTCATTGAAATACACTGGGAACACCTGTAAAAGTGATCAGAGGTGCCCAAAAAAGCCTCCACCCCCTCGGAGAGCCCAGCAAGCTACTGAGAGTATCCCGCCCGCATGGCAGAGCCTGGCAAGCTACCTGTGGCATATTCGATATGCCAAAAACAGTAACAATAATGGGCCTCATTCCCCTGACCCTGAAAGAGACTCTAATATGGCAGCATTGGGAAATATGAGTAAGGAGAGGCAACTAGAATCAGAGGTCTGGGATGAAGGCAGCTCAGGCAGGTCTGTGGCCGCGTGGGTTACGGAGGAAGAGTGTTACGATCACCACAGAGATTGGGCCGTGAGTGTGACAGACACCCCAGGTGCTGGATCTGCTTCCAGCTCTGGCCACTGCTGATTGTGAGGCCTGAAGCTGCAGTGACCACCGGGCAGTGTGAGCCCCAGGGGCCAGCTCACCCTCCCCGAAGCTGGGCTCCGAGTCGACAACAATCCCTTCGTCATGCTCAAGGAGCTGGGCCAGGTGGAGCCCCTGTAGTCTCTGGTCTGGTTCATTTGCAAAGTTCACACTTTCCCCCATGATTCTAGCTGAAGGTTTCTCCTGTCTGTTCTTTCAAAGAACCAGATCTTGGTTTCACTTAATCTTGTATTGCTTTCTCGGTTATTAGGATAATGATTTCTCCTCTAGGTTTTATTATTTCCTTTTCTTCTACTATGTTTTGGGTTCATTAGTTGTTCTTTCTCTATTTTTCTTAGATGTGTGGTTATCTTAATTGGGCTTTTTCTTCTTTTAGGCTCATATTACTTTATTTATTAATAAGTTCCTGGGATAATTCAAATTAATTTTAATACAGACATAAACCACAAGTGTTGGTACAAATAGAGTTAAAGTTGAATAGATAGCAAAGCTCTAATATAAAAATCAGTAAGCATAAAAATCAATTTTCAATGTTAATTGTTTTTTCAGATCATGGGGTTAAGTCCTTGTCTAAAAATTTATTAAACCATTCACCACCATTGCACCTTGTGTTCCTGTTTTTGTTTGTTGAGTTTAGCCGGCATCTGTGTTCCTTGTCCATCTAAATTTGTGTGCTCCTGTTGAAAACATTAACAGGCACTGTTTCCTCACCTGGCATTTTCAGGCACTGGGGTTGGAACCCCCACTAAGGGCCACATCTTGGGGTGCTTCTGGGGGGAACCCCGTGGTAGTTTTCCCTCCCAGCAGCTGTGAAGGCTTAGGAGATGGGAGGGGAGGGGATGACCCAGGACACAGCCCCAGAAGGAAGGACAGAGCAGTCTCATGCCGGGCAGGGACCTTTATTGTTCATAGGATCTAGAACCGCCCTCAGCGACAAGTGCAGGTGGCAGGTGGGGACATGTGTCCAGGGTGCTCCATGGCCAGGGGTCGGGGCCCAGCATCGCCGCTTGATTCTTAATCTGCTGGGAAAAATGATACCATGTGAGACCTCCCTCTCAAGGTCAAGTCAGCCCCCAAGTTCACCCTGTGCCAGCCCCCAGACTGGGACACTTGAGCCCACGTGCTGAGACTGGACAGTGCCCCTGGACACAAGGTGGCTTGGCAGGTGTTTGAGGGGTGCCCTGGCATGTGCCTGTGGTCAGGTGCAGGTCAGCCCTGAGTGACAGGAACCCTGAAGGAGACTGTTCTCTGCCTCAGCCCCTGGCCTTTTCCTTTCACTCCCTAGGAGTTCCAACCTCTGGGCATCCTGCTAGGAGCCAGGATAGGCACTAACCGGACCTGATGTAGGGCTTGTAGCAATTCATCTCCCCCTTGGGTGCCCTTCGGATCCAGCAGCACTTGAATTTTCGGCAGTTCTTCCTGTTCATCCTCGGGATGAGATTCTTGCAGGGCTCCTTGTGTTTGGACTCCATGTGGCACTTCTTCTCCACTAGCCCAGACAGCCCGGTCAGCCGACAGACCACACTCAGGGTCACCCGGGGCAGTGCCCACGTCAGGCCAACCCTGTGTTCACCAGGTGGGACCTGCGATTCTGCAGGGCAGCCTGAGGAGGGGCTGCTTCCACCTTCACACCCGGGACCACGGATATTCCAGTTACCCCCATTACCCAGGCCCCCTTGGGTGCGGCCCAGACGAGGGTCCGTGCACCATCCCTTACTGACTCTCCTCTCAGGCCGGGAGCCTGGGATTGTCCTGCCCCCTGTCACCCCTCACGTGGGCCCCCCTTCCAGCACACCAGCACCCAAACTCATTCCCTCCTCGGTGTCTCCTACCCCACCTGCCCCGCCCTGGGCTCCCTTAGAGATGGACACACCCCTGCCCCTCCACACTGCCCTGCCTGTCCTCTCCCCTCACCGGTGCCCAGACTCCTCTCAAGGGCTCATAGGGCCTGAGCTCTGGGAGGCCCAGCCCAGGACAGAGTCCCCATAAGATCAGGGTCTGGGCTGAGGGACTCTGGGGGCTCTGGGGAGATTCCCACAGGCAAAAGGAGGGGTCCCCTGCCCACCACCCTGCGGGGGAACCACCTGACCCCACCCTAGTCTTCCACATGCATGGCACCCCAGACCGGAAGCTGCAGAGCTAAGTGTCATGGATGCCTGCTGGAGACAGTGGCCTGGGACGCCCCGGCCCAGAACCCGTAAAGACACCCACGGGGCTCACGAAATGTTTTAGCAAATCACTAAGGGCAGCCCAGAGTCCAGGCAGTGGCAAGACAAGTGCGAGGGCTCTGTATTCCCATTCTGGCCCAGGGGGCATGAACAGTTGCGTGATTTTGGGGTCGAGACTTCCTTGCTTGGGACAGGGACGGCTGACCCAGCTGGTCACTCTCGCCTGTATTTGCATCTGGGGTGTGATTATTGGGGACAGGTCTGGGTGCTTTGCCTGAGCCTGGACATGTGTCCCCCCCTCACCCCTTTCCTGTGCCCAGACTGCTCCACTCCCACTTCCTGCTGAGGTGGACTGTATTTGGGCACTCACGTGTGACCTTGTACTTCACGTGGTAGGCATTGCAGGTGAGCAGAGTGGACACCAGCAGGAGGATCAGCCCCAGCACTCTGCCGTCCATGGTGACTACCCGCTGGCCCCAGGTCGAGCACCCTTTATACTTACATATGCACAGGCTCAGTCTGAGTGTCCAGTCGGCCCTGCCCTCAGCCCCGCCCATGGCTCCTCCCTGCACAGCCCCAGCCTGTGCCCAGGGCAGCTGTTCCACAGCTCTGCCGGTCGACCCGAGCAGGCCCGTCCACTCTGCCCACGGGCACTGAGCAGTAGGGTACTGGGCCCCTCTGCGGGTCTCCTGTCCTCTCGCTGTGAACAGCCACGTTCTCCCGCGGGCTGGACTCTCACTCTCCCAGCCACTGGCTGAAGGGCACCTCGAGCCTCAGGCTGTCAGCCCAGTCCTGCTGATTGCGGTCTTTCCAGAACGTTCTAGGCCAGAGACACTGCTGCACACAGGCAAGCTGCCTTCAGCTTTGCCGGACTTTCTGTCTCTAAGTTAGTCAGTGGACACTTATTTGGAGCAGCGGGTCACTGAGAGGAGAGTGACCCATGTTCCAGAGCGGAGGCAGTCTCAGAGCGTCTGAGCCTGCAGGACCGGGCCTCAGCCCCAACTGCCCTGGCCAGTGTGGGAGACTATGGGGAGGTCTCAGCCCAGACAGGGATTGGGTAATCTACCACAGATGGGCATCATGGCCTCATTGTGCAGTGATGGAACTAGGGCCCCCCCCCCCATTTAGGAACCCTAATTTCCTCCCATGTGGCCCCTGGAGGTGAGCACCAAGTGTCCATGGCCCGGGTGTCGGGAGGCCACAGGGCACTTGGTGCTGTTCTGCTCCTCCCCTAGAGCGTCCTAACCCCCATCTCCGAGCTCCTTTAGGGCAGCCCCCCTGTGCATTGTGACCACTCCCCTCTGACCCCTGCCTCCCCTTAGGGCAGCTCAGGGCCCAGAGCCTCCCCCACATGCTGGAGTGGGCCCGGTCCCAACCTTACTCGGGACCTTCCTCACCCCAGCCCCACCCTCATGCCCCATCCCGGCTTCCAGCCTGAGCCCACACGGGCTCACACAGGGCGCCTGAGGCCTATCCTGCCCGTGCTAAGGGACAGCAGGGACGCTGAGGCTGGAAGTGTGACTGCAGAGCTCTGTTTTAGCCCCAGGCAGCAGTGGGCCGCTGCCTCCAGCACGTTGAGGACATTATCTGATAAAAATCTATACAGTTGTGTCTCCCAATGTGTTGTGTAGCCCTCTACACCCTGTTCTTAGAAGCAGAATGCAAATGGCAATGAGTTTGTTCAAGAAGAATGTTCTCTAATTAATGGGTGATGGAAAGGTAAGGGATTGCCATAAAGGATAGATAAAATACAACGTTGAACATGTAAATAGAAAAGAATATAGGGATCAGTGATAAAGTTTACTATTCCAGAGTTATGAGGACATGAAAGATCATGGGAGATTGTCTCATGTCCTTCTGAGGCATCGGTGTGTAGCCTACATTGAAATAGGACATCATGGGCTGAAGTGATAGTACAGCGGGTAGGGTATTTGCCTTGCACGAGGCTGATCCAGGTTTGATTCCCAGCATCCCATATGGTCCTCAAGCACCGGCAGGAGTAACTCCTGAGTGCATACCCAGGAGGAACCCTTGAGCATTGCCGGATGTTACACCCCCCCCAAAAGAAAAGAAAAACTGAAAAGAAATCGGCCATCATTTGCAACTATTGATAAGAAATTTATTTCTTCTAGTAAATCTTTTCCCAGTAGTTTCCCAAAAGCCACAACTGAATCACTACCAACTTTGCAAAGTCCTTTTCATTTATTTATTTTTAACTTAATTTTATTTTTTATAAAGTTGTTCACAATAGTTCATTACAGATAATATCCAAACAACAATCCCACCATCGTGCACCTTCCCACCACCGTAAGAGGAACATGTGTGAAGATTTTTGTATTTCATCCTGGAGCCATTGAAGCCCTTGTATAGGAGATTACAAGCATGAATGTTTAAAACCCAAACAAATGTGTGCTCCTTTTGGTATATCAGTGGACTAGAGCATGAGGGGTCGCCTTTTCACAAATGAAGATGCACTTGTGCACTCCAGATGTCTGTCTCTCTCTTCTGGAGCTGTATTTCATAGTCTCTGGGTCAGGGCCATTGATGAGATTACATGGCACCGGGGGGCAATTTGTGGGTGTGACTGCCGCACTACTGGAAAACTGGGGAGCCGGGGTGAGGAGGCCCAGTCCAGATCCGAGCGGGCTTGGAGATCTCAGTCACGGGTCCCGCCATCCTGGGATTTTCTGCAGGTTCCCTCATAGGTGAGGCTCATCTGAGCTTGTGGAGAGTGGCCTCAAGCATGGCTGCACAGTTGGGTTCTGGAGGTTTCTGGCTGTCAGGGCTCTGCTGGGGCAGGGAGGGAAACCCAAACCCGCCCCTCTCCGAGTTGCCCAGATGAAGACAGACTGGCACAAGGTCAGGACATAGCAAGTCTTTTTTTTTTTTTAATTGAACCATCTCGAGCTACGGTTACAAAACTTTCCTGTTTGAGTTTCAGTCATAGAATGATCGAACACCCATCCCTCCACCAGTGCACATTCCCCTCCACCAACGTCCAGTATCCCTCTCTTCCCTACGACCCTTCCCCCTGCTCTATGGCAAAGTCATTTTTAACAGTGAGTACTATGGTTACTGCCAGACACAGTAACAACAAAAGTCTCCAATGGAGACGTTACTGGGCCCGCTCGAGCAAATCGACGATCAACGGGAGGGCCTTTACCTTACTATGGTTAAGTTATCAGGAACAGGTGGTCCACAGAACATTTTATTTCCAAAGGTTTCTGCAAAAGAAACTTAGATAATTGGGGCTGGAGCAATAGCACAGTGTGTAGGGTGTTTGCACGTGTTTAACCCAGGTTTGATTCCCAGCATCCCATATGGTCTCCTGAGCACCGCCAGGGATAATTCCTGAGCAGAACCAGGAGTAACCCTGTGCATAGCCAGGTGCGACCCAAAGAGAAAAAAATAATGTTAGATAATCTCTCTAGATGTATTTTGACCTTCAAGTCCCTAACCTCTTTGGATTCTCTGTCTTTTCATTGAAATACACTGGGAACACCTGTAAAAGTGATCAGAGGTGCCCAAAAAAGCCTCCACCCCCTCGGAGAGCCCAGCAAGCTACTGAGAGTATCCCGCCCGCATGGCAGAGCCTGGCAAGCTACCTGTGGCATATTCGATATGCCAAAAACAGTAACAATAATGGGCCTCACTCCCCTGACCCTGAAAGAGACGCTAATATGGCAGCATTGGGAAATACGAGTAAGGAGAGGCAACTAGAATCAGAGGGCTGGGATGAATGAAGGCAGCTCAGGCAGGTCTGTGGCCGCGTGGGTTACGGAAGAAGAGTGTTACGATCACCACAGAGATTGGGCCGTGAGTGTGACAGACACCCCAGGTGCTGGATCTGCTTCCAGCCCTGGCCACTGCTGATTGTGAGGCCTGAAGCTGCAGTGACCACCGGGCAGTGTGAGCCCCAGGGGCCAGCTCACCCTCCCCGAAGCTGGGCTCCGAGTCGACAACAATCCCTTCGTCATGCTCAAGGAGCTGGGCCAGGTGGAGCCCCTGTAGTCTCTGGTCTGGTTCATTTGCAAAGTTCACACTTTCCCCCATGATTCTAGCTGAAGGTTTCTCCTGTCTGTTCTTTCAAAGAACCAGATCTTGGTTTCACTTAATCTTGTATTGCTTTCTCGGTTATTAGGATAATGATTTCTCCTCTAGGTTTTATTATTTCCTTTTCTTCTACTATGTTTTGGGTTCATTTGTTGTTCTTTCTCTATTTTTCTTAGATGTGTGGTTATCTTAATTGGGCTTTTTCTTCTTTTAGGCTCATATTACTTTATTTATTAATAAGTTCCTGGGATAATTCAAATTAATTTTAATACAGACATAAACCACAAGTGTTGGTACAAATAGAGTTAAAGTTGAATAGATAGCAAAGCTCTAATATAAAAATCAGTAAGCATAAAAATCAATTTTCAATGTTAATTGTTTTTTCAGATCATGGGGTTAAGTCCTTGTCTAAAAATTTATTAAACCATTCACCACCATTGCACCTTGTGTTCCTGTTTTTGTTTGTTGAGTTTAGCCGGCATCTGTGTTCCTTGTCCATCTAAATTTGTGTGCTCCTGTTGAAAACATTAACAGGCACTGTTTCCTCACCTGGCATTTTCAGGCACTGGGGTTGGAACCCCCACTAAGGGCCACATCTTGGGGTGCTTCTGGGGGGAACCCCGTGGTAGTTTTCCCTCCCAGCAGCTGTGAAGGCTTAGGAGATGGGAGGGGAGGGGATGACCCAGGACACAGCCCCAGAAGGAAGGACAGAGCAGTCTCATGCCGGGCAGGGACCTTTATTGTTCATAGGATCTAGAACCGCCCTCAGCGACAAGTGCAGGTGGCAGGTGGGGACATGTGTCCAGGGTGCTCCATGGCCAGGGGTCGGGGCCCAGCATCGCCGCTTGATTCTTAATCTGCTGGGAAAAATGATACCATGTGAGACCTCCCTCTCAAGGTCAAGTCAGCCCCCAAGTTCACCCTGTGCCAGCCCCCAGACTGGGACACTTGAGCCCACGTGCTGAGACTGGACAGTGCCCCTGGACACAAGGTGGCTTGGCAGGTGTTTGAGGGGTGCCCTGGCATGTGCCTGTGGTCAGGTGCAGGTCAGCCCTGAGTGACAGGTGCCCTGAAGGAGACTGTTCTCTGCCTCAGCCCCTGGCCTTTTCCTTTCACTCCCTTGGAGTTCCCACCTGTGGGCATCCTGCTAGGAGGCAGGCTGGGCACTAACCGGACCTGACGAAGGGATGGTAGCAATTCATCTCCCCCTTGGGTGCCCCTCGGATCCAGCAGCACTTGAATTTTCGGCAGTTCTTCCTGTCCATCCTCGGGATGAGATTCATGCAGGGCAACTTGGGTTCGTACTCCACCTGGCACTTCTTCTCCACTGGCCCAGACAGCCCAGTCAGCTGACAGACCACACTCAGGATCACCCGGGTCACTGCCCACGTCAGACCAACCCTGTGCCCACCAGGTGGGACCCGCGATTCTGAAGGGCAGCCTGAGGAGGGGCTGCTTCCACCTTCAGACCCGGGACCACGGATATTCCAGTTACCCCCATTACCCAGGCCCCCTTGGGTGGGGCCCAGACGAGGGTCCGTGCACCATCCCTTACTGACTCTCCTCTCAGGCCGGGAGCCTGGGATTGTCCTGCCCCCTCTCACCGCTCACGTGGGCCCCCCTTCCAGCACACCAGCACCCAAACTCACTCCCTCCTTGGTGTCTCCTGCCCCACCTGCCCCGCCCTGGGCTCCCTCAGAGATGGACACACCCCTGCCCCTCCACACTGCCCTGCCTGTCCTCTCCCCTCACCGGTGCCCAGACTCCTCTCAAGGGCTCATAGGACCTGAGCTCTGGGAGGCCCAGCCCAGGACAGAGTCCCCATAAGATCAGGGTCTGGGTTGAGGGACTCTGGGGACTCTGGGGAGATTCCCACAGGCAAAAGGAGGGGTCCCCTGCCCACCACCATGCGGAGGAACCACCTGACCCCACCCTAGTCTTCGACATGCATGGCACCCCAGACCGGAAGCTGCAGAGCTAAGTGTCATGGATGCCTGCTAGAGACAGTGGCCTGGGACACCCCTGCCCAGAACCCATAAAGACACCCACGGGGCTCACGAAATGTTCTAGCAAATCACTAAGGGCGGTCCAGAGTCCAGGCAGTGGTCAGATGAGTGCGAGGGCTCTGTATTCCCACTCTGGCCCAAGGGGCATGAACAGTTGCTTGATCTTGGAGTCGCGGCTTCCTTGCTTGGGACAGGGACGGATGACCCAGCTGGTCACTCTCGCCTGTATTTGCTTCTGGGGTGTGATTATTGGGGACAGGTGTGGGTGCTTTGCCTGAGCCTGGACATGTGTCCCCCCTCACACCTGTCCTGTGCCCAGACTGCTCCAGCCCCACTTCCTGCTGAGGTGGACTGTATTTGGGCACTCACGTGTGACCTTGTACTTCACGCGGTAGGCATTGCAGGTGAGCAGAGTGGACACCAGCAGGAGGATCAGCCCCAGCACTCTGCAGTCCATGGTGACTACACGCTGGCCCCAGGTCGAGCACCCTTTATACTTACATGTGCACAGGCTCAGTCTGAGTGTCCAGCCGGCCCTGCCCTTGGCCCCGCCCATGGCTCCTCCCTGCACAGCCCCAGCCTGTGCCCAGGGCAGCTGTTCCACAGCTCTGCCGGTCGACCCGAGCAGGCCCGTCCACTCTGCCCACGGGCACTGAGCAGTAGGGTACTGGGCCCCTCTGCGGGTCTCCTGTCCTCTCGCTGTGAACAGCCACGTTCTCCCACGGGCTGGACTCTCACTCTCCCAGCCACAGGCTGAAGGGCACCTCGAGCCTCAGGCTTTCAGCCCAGTCCTGCTGATTATGGTCTTTCCAGAGCATTCTAGGCCAGAGACACTGCTGCCCACGGGAAGCTGCCTTCAGCTTTGCCGGACTTTCTGTCTCTAAGTCAGTCAATGGACACTTATTTGGAGCAGTAGGTCACTGAGAGGAGAGTGACCCATGTTCCAGAGCGGAGGCAGTCTCAGAGCATCTGAGCCTGCAGGACCGGGCCTCAGCCCCAACTGCCCTGCCCAGTGTGGGAGGTCTCAGCCCAGACAGGGATTGGGTAGTCTACCACAGATGGGCATCATGGCCTCATTGTGCAGTGATGGAACCAACCCCCCCCCCCTCCATTCAGGGGCACTAATTTCCTCCCAGGTGGCCCCTGAAGGTGAGCAGATGTGCCTCCCGACACCCGGGCCATGGATACTTGGTGCCGTTCTGCTCCTCCCCTAGAGTGTCCTAACCCCCATCTCCGAACTCCTTTAGGGCAGCACCCCTGTGCATTGTGACCACTCCCCTCTGACCCCTGCCTCCCCTTAGGGCAGCTCCGGGCCCAGAGTCTCCCCCACATGCTGCTATGGGCCTGGTCCCTTCCTTACTCGGGACCTTCCTCACCCTAGCCCCACCCTCATGCCCCATCCCGGCTTCCAGCCTGAGCCCACATGGGCTCACACAGGGCGCCTGAGGCCTGTCCTGCCCGTGCTAAGGGACAGCAGGGACGCTGAGGCTGGAAGTGTGACCGCAGAGCTCTGTTTGAGCCCCGGGCAGCAGGGGCCGCTGCCTCCAGCACGTTGGGGACATTATCTGATAAAATCTACAAGGTTGTGTCTCCCAATGTGTTGTGTAGCCCTCTACACCCTGTTCTTAGAAGCAGAATGCAAATGGCAATGAGTTTGTTCAAGAAGAATGTTCTCTAATTAATGGATGATGGAAAGGTAAGGGATTGCCATAAAGGATAGATCAAATACAACGTTGAACAGGCAAATAGAAAAGAATATAGGGATCAGTGATAAAGTTTACTATTCCAGAGTTATGAGGACATGAAAGATTATGGGAGATTGTCTCATGCCCTACTGAGGCGTCGGTGTGTAGCCTACATTGAAATAGGACATCATGGGCTAGAGCGATAGTACAGCAGGTAGGGCATTTGCCTTGCACGAGGCTGATCCGGGTTTGATTCCCAGCATCCCATATGGTCCCCGAGCACCGCCAGGATTAATTCCTGAGAGCAGAGACAGGAAGAACCCCTGAGCATTACCAGTTACCCAATAAAAGAAAAAAAAAGAAAAGAAAAGAAAAGAAATAGGCCATCATTTGATCATTTGCAAATATTGATAAGAAATTTATTTCTTCTAGTAAATCTTTTCCCAGTAGTTTCCCAAAAGCCACAACTGAATCACTACCAACTTTGCAAAGTCCTTTTCATTTATTTATTTTTAACTTAATTTTATTGTTTATAAAGTTGTTCACAATAGTTCATTACAGATAATATCCAAACAACAATCCCAGCATCGTGCACCTTCCCACCACCGTAAGAGGAACATGTGTGAAGATTTTTGTATTTCATCCTGGAGCCATTGAAGCCCTTGTATAGGAGATTACAAGCATGAATGTTTAAAACCCAAATAAATGTGTGCTCCTTTTGGTATATCAGTGGACTAGAGCATGAGGGGTCGCATTTTCACAAATGAAGATGCACTTGTGCACTCCAGATGTCTGTCTCTCTCTTCTGGAGCTGTATTTCATAGTCTCTGGGTCAGGGCCATTGATGAGATTACATGGCACCGGGGGCAATTTGTGGGTGTGACTGCCGCACTACTGGAAGACTGGGGAGCCGGGGTGAGGAGGCCCAGTCCAGATCCGAGCGGGCTTGGAGATCTCAGTCACGGGTCCCGCCATCCTGGGATTTTCTGCAGGTTCCCTCATAGGTGAGGCTCATCTGAGCTTGTGGAAAGTGGCCTCAAGCATGGCTGCACAGTTGGGTTCTGGAGGTTTCTGGCTGTCAGGGCTCTGCTGGGGCAGGGAGGGAAACCCAAACCCGCCCCTCTCCGAGTTGCCCAGATGAAGACAGACTGGCACAAGGTCAGGACATAGCAAGTCTTTTTTTTTTTTTAATTGAACCATCTCGAGCTACGGTTACAAAACTTTCCTGTTTGAGTTTCAGTCATAGAATGATCGAACACCCATCCCTCCATCAGTGCACATTCCCCTCCACCAACGTCCAGTATCCCTCTCTTCCCTACTACCCTTCCCCCTGCTCTATGGCAAAGTCATTTTTAACAGTGAGTACTATGGTTAAGTTATCAGGAACAGGTGGTCCACAGAACATTTTATTTCCAAAGGGTTCTGCAAAAGAAATTTAGATAATTGGGGCTGGAGCAATAGCACAGTGGGTAGGGTGTTTGCACGTGTTTAACCCAGGTTTGATTCCCAGCATCCCATATGGTCTCCTGAGCACCACCAGGGGTAATTCCTGAGCAGAGCCAGGAGTAACCCTGTGCATCCCCAGGTGCGACCCAAAAAGGAAAAAATAATGTTAGATAATCTCTCTAGATGTATTTTGACCTTCAGGTCCCTAACCTCTTTGGATTCTCTGTCTTTTCATTGAAATACACTGGGAACACCTGTAAAAGTGATCAGAGGTGCCCAAAAAAGCCTTCACCCCCTCGGAGAGCCCAGCAAGCTACTGAGAGTATCCCGCCCGCATGGCAGAGCCTGGCAAGCTACCTGTGGCATATTCGATATGCCAAAAACAGTAACAATAATGGGCCTCACTCCCCTGACCCTGAAAGAGACTCTAATATGGCAGCATTGGGAAATACGAGTAAGGAGAGGCAACTAGAATCAGAGGGCTGGGATGAATGAAGGCAGCTCAGGCAGGTCTGTGGCCGCGTGGGTTACGGAAGAAGAGTGTTACGATCACCACAGAGATTGGGCCGTGAGTCTGACAGACACCCCAGGTGCTGGGTCTGCTTCCAGCCCTGGCCACTGCTGATTGTGAGGCCTGAAGCTGCAGTGACCACCGGGCAGTGTGAGCCCCAGGGGCCAGCTCACCCTCCCCGAAGCTGGGCTCCGAGTCGACAACAATCCCTTCGTCATGCTTAAGGAGCTGGGCCAGGTGGAGCCCCCATAGTCTCTGGTCTGGTTCATTTGGAAAGTTCACACTTTCCCCCATGATTCTAGCTGAAGGTTTCTCCTGTCTGTTCTTTCAAAGAACCAGATCTTGGTTTCACTTAATCTTGTATTGCTTTCTCGGTTATTAGGATAATGATTTCTCCTCTAGGTTTTATTATTTCCTTTTCTTCTACTATGTTTTGGGTTCATTTGTTGTTCTTTCTCTATTTTTCCTAGATGTGTGGTTATCTTAATTGGGCTTTTTCTTCTTTTAGGCTCATATTACTTTATTTATTAATAAGTTCCTGGGATAATTTAAAATTAATTTTAATACAGACATAAACCACAAGTGTTGGTACAAATAGAGTTAAAGTTGAATAGATAGCAAAGCTCTAATATAAAAATCAGTAAGCATAAAAATCAATTTTCAATGTTAATTGTTTTTTCAGATCATGGGGTTGTTAAGTCCTTGTCTAAAAATTTATTAAACCATTCACCACCATTGCACCTTGTGTTCCTGTTTTTGTTTGTTGAGTTTAGCCGGCATCTGTGTTCCTTGTCCATCTAAATTTGTGTGCTCCTGTTGAAAACATTAACAGGCACTGTTTCCTCACCTGGCATTTTCAGGCACTGGGGTTGGAACCCCCACTAAGGGCCACATCTTGGGGTGCTTCTGGGGGGAACCCCGTGGTAGTTTTTCCTCCCGGCAGCTGTGAAGGCTTAGGAGATGGGAGAGGAGGGGATGACCCAGGACACAGCCCCAGAAGAAAGGACAGAACAGTCTCATGCCGGGCAGGGACCTTTATTGTTCATAGGATCTAGAACCGCCCTCAGCGACAAGTGCAGGTGGCAGGTGGGGACAGGTGTCCAGGGTGCTTCATGGCCAGGGGTCTGGGCCCAGCAGCGCCGCCTGATTCTTAATCTGCTGGGAAAAATGATTCCATGTGAGACCTCCCTCCCAAGGTCAAGTCAGCCCCCAAGTTCACCCTTCGCCACCCCCTGATGGAGACACTGGAACCTGTGTGATGACACCCACATGCTGACACTGGACAATGCCCCTGGATATGAGGTGGCATGGCAGGTGGTTGTGGGGTGTCCTGTGGCCAGGTGCAGGTCAGCCCTGAGAGCAGGGACCTCCGAAGGGAACTGTCCTCTGCCTTGGCCCCTGGTCTCTCCCTTTCGCTCCCCAGGAGTTCCCACCTGTGGGCGTCCTGCTGGGCATCAGGCTGGGCGCTAACTGGACCTGCTGTAGGGCTGGTAGCAATTCATCTCCCCCTTGGGCGCCCCTCGGATCCAGCAACAGTTGAAGTTTCGGCAGTTCCTCCTGTCCATCCTCGGGATGAGCGTCATGCAGGGCTTCTTGGGCTCGTACTCCACCTGGCACTGCTCCGCCACTGGCCCAGACAGCCCGGTCAGCCGCCAGACCACACCCAGGGTCAGCCGGGACACTGCCCACGTCAGACCCACCCTATGCCCATGGGTGGGACCCGCGACTCTGCAGGGCAGCCTGAGGAGGGGCTGCTCCCACCCTCACACCCAGGGCCACGGATATTCCAGTTACCCCCATTACCCAGGTCCCCACAGGCGGGGCCCAGAGGAGGGTCCCTGCACCATCCCTCACTGACTCTTCTCTCAGACCGGGAGTCTGGGACTGTCCTGCGCCCTCTCGCTCCTCAGGTGGGCCCCTCTTCCCGCACACCCAGCGCCCAGGCTCACGCCTTCCTCGGTGTCGCCTGCCCCACCCACCCCGCCCTGGGCTCCCTGAGAGCAAGACACAACCCGGCCCCTCCACTCTGCCCTGCCTGTCCTCTCCCCTCACCAGGGCGCAGACTCCTCTTGGGGCTTGAGCTCTGGAAGGCCCCACCCAGGGCAGGGTCTCCGTGAGCTCAGGGTCTGGGCTGAGGGGTTGTGGGGGCTCTGGGGAGATTCCCACAGGTACCAGGAGGGGACTCCTGCCCACCACACTGTGGGGGAACCACCTGACCCCGCCCCAGTCTTCCATATGCATGGCACCTCAGTCTGGAAGCTGCAAAGCTAAGTGTCACTGGTGCCTGCTGAAGACAGTGGCCTGGGACGCCCCTGCCCAGAACCCATAAAGACACCCACGGAGCTCATGGAATATTCTAGCAAATCACTAAGGGCAGCCCAGAGACCAGGCAGTGGCCAGACGAGTTCGAGGGCTCTGTATTCCCACTCTGGCCCAAGGGACATGAACAGTTGCTTGCTCTTGGAGTCGCGGCTTCCTTGCTTGGGACAGGGACGACTGACCCAGCTGGTCACTCTCACCTGTACTTGCATCTGGGGTATGATTATTGGGGACAGGTTTGGGTGCTTTGCCTGAGCCTGGACATGTGTTCCCCCCCCCTCACCCCTGTCCTGTGCCCAGACTGCTCCAGCCCTACTTCCTGCTGAGGTGGACTGTATTTGGGCACTCACGTGTGACCTTGTCCTTCAAGAAGTAGGCATTGCAGGTGAGCAGAGTGGACGCCAGCAGGAGGATCAGCCCCAGCACTCTGCCGTCCATGGTGGCCACACGCTGGCCCCAGGTCCAGCACCCTTTATACTTATGTGTGCACAGACTCAGCCCGAGTGTCCAGCCGGCCCTGCCCTTGGCCCCGCCCATGGCTCCTCCCTGCACAGCCCCAGCCTATGCTCAGGGCAGCTGTCCCCCAGCTCTGCCGGCCGACCCGGCCAGGCCCGTGACTCAGCCCACGGGCACTGAGCAGTAGTTGCTCTGGGCCCCTCTGCGGGTCTCCTGCCCTCTCGTTGTGGGACAGCCACGTTCTCCCGTGGGCTGGACTCTCACTCTTCCTGCCAGAGGCTGAAGGGCACCTCATGCCTCAGGCTCTCAGCCCAGTCCTGCTGACTGGCGTCTTTCCAGAACATTCTAGGCCAGAGACACTGCTGCCCATGGGGAAGCTGCCTTCAGCTTTGCCAAATTTGCCATCGCTAAGTCAGTCAATGGACACTTATTTAGAGCAGCGGGTCACTGAGAGGAGAGTGACCCATGTTCCAGAGGGAAGGCAGCCTCAGAGCGTCGGAGCCTGCAGAGCTGGGCCTCAGTTCCCCTGCCCTGGCCAGTGTGGGGGACTATGGGAAGGTCACAGCCCAGACAGGGTTTGGATGGTCTCCCCCAGATGGGCATCGTGTCCTCATTGTGCAGTGATGGGACCCAGGGGACCCTCCCAGTCAGGGACCCTAATTTCCTCCCAGGTGAGCAGAGGTGCCCTGTGCCCTCCGACACCCAGGCCATGGACACTTGGTGCTGTTCTTCTCCTCCCCTACAGCGTCCTGACCCCCATCTCCAGCTCCTTTAGGGCTGCCCCCCTGAGCACTGTGACCCCTCCCTTCTGACCCTTTCCTCCCCTTAGGGCAGGTCAGGGCCCAGAGCCTCCCCAACACTCTGCTGTGGGCCCAGCCCACTCCCCACTCGAGACCTTCCTCACCCCAGCCCCATTCTCACGTCCCATCCCGGCTTCCCGCCTGAGCCTACAGGGGCTCACACAGGGCACCTGAGGCCTGTCCTGCCGGTGCTAGGGGACAGCCAGGGACACTGATGCTGGGAGCGTGATGGCAGAGCTCTGTGTGAGCCCTGAGCAAAGGGGGCTGCTGCCTCCAGCTCCATTTTATAGACAAGCTAATAAAATCTACACAATTATGCCTCCCAATTTGGGATGTAACCCATTACATCCTGTTCTTAGATGCAGAGTGTAAATACCAATCAATTTGTTTAAGCAGAATGTTCTATAATTAATGGGTGATGGTAAGACATGATTGTCATAAAGGATAGATAAAATATAACATCCAATGGGCAAATAGAAAAGAATACTTGGATCAGTGGTAGAGTAAAGTTCACTGTGTCAGAATTAGGAGGACATGGCTGGTCAGCGGAGATTGTCCTAGTGAAGGGGCAACAGCAGCTCCTCTGAGGCTCAGAGTCCAGCGCACAGTAATGCAGGACACTCATTTGCAAATATTGATAAGAAATTCAGTTTCTTCTACCAAATCTTTTTCTCGTAGTTCCCCTAAAGTCTTGACAAAACCACTACCAACTTTGCAAAGTCATTTGCAAGGGTGAGGCTTATGGTTGGATTATCAGGAATGTGTGGTTCTCAGAATACTTTATTCATTCCCAAATGTCTCTGCAAAGAAATCTTAGATAATCTTTCTCTAGATGTATTTTGACCTTTAAGATCCTAACCTTTCTAGCTTCCCTGTCCTTTCCTCAATATTTTTGTCAGGAATCTCGTGAAGAGAGGTGGGGGCCACCTTCTCCTTCTGCTTCCTGATGTTCAGAGGTCGTGGAGATGACCGTAGAGCAGAGGCAGTGAGGGGCCGACACAGAATGGCATCTCGGCCGCAGGTGCTGCTCGCTGGGTGGAATCCCAGAGTGACCGACTTCATGACAGAGGAGCCACGGGGCCTGAGCAGACTGGGACCCTGTCCCGGCAGGGAGCATGGCCAAGAGGGTCTGCTGAGAGGCATCAGCCACTGGTGCCCAGCCCAGGTATTTTATCTGAGTCTCAGCACCCAGAGTGAGCCTGTGTGGGAGTCTGCAGGGGGCATGGCCAGAAGTGGTTTATTTTATTTTATTTTTATAAAATTGTTCACAGTGATTTATTACATTCAAGATTCCAACACCAATCCCACCACTATTACGCCTTCCCACCACCATTATATCCTATTTTCCCAAGCACCACCCAAGGCCTTCCCCAATAGCAGGCCCGGAATGATTATATTGCTTATTATGAGAATTCACTAAAAAAGATCCAAAAAATTTCCTTAGAATAAAGTGTGTGATGATGGCCACTCAATACCTCTATTGCAAACCACAATGCCCCAAAGGAGAGAGAACAAAAGGGTATGTCCTGCCACGGAGGCGGGTTGGGGTGGTGGGGAATGGGGTGGGGTGGTGGGAGGGATGCTGGGAACATTGGTGGAGGAGAATGGGCACTGGTGGAGGGATGCGTACTCGATCATTGTATGACGGTAATGCAAACACGAAAGTTCGTAAGTGTGTAACTGTACCTCACGGTGATTCACTAAATAAAAAATAAAAAAATAATAAATAAATAAATAAATAAATAACCAAGCATGTTAGGATTGTTGTATCCTACCCTGGAGCTATTAAGTTCTTGTGTAAGAGATTACTAACCTGGTGTTACAGATTATGCCTTAAGTGTTAATATTTTATTAATCGAGATTGTCAGCCTTCTCTCTTCCATCCCATCCAACATGGTGAGCTACTCCTGGTTCATCAGTGTGCAGTGCAGGATGTTCATGGAACAGTGAAGCCAGGCTATTGGCCTGGGGGTGGTTGTGAGTTGTGGCTGAAGTTCCTGAAGCCTCAAAAAGGCAGGGACTCAGCCAGATCCTCTCCCAAGGGTGCCCTAGAGTTTTCTGCCAGACAATCTGTGTGCTAGTGAATTTAGTGGCTTGGATTGCATCTCTTCTGAGATTATTCATGAATCTGGGCCGATGGGTTTACATTGAGGCAGCAGTGGGATGTGGGTTGTGAATTCCTTTTAAATCTTCTAGAGAAAAAGTGTGAGCTCTGTCCTTGAGGTGTACATTGAAATAAGACTGTGAGAAATGAAGTTATCAGATGATTTTTCACCGATAGTTGAATAACTTTATTGGAAATCATTGATGCTTGTCTGAGTAGCTATAGTAATTATAGAAACAAATTGCTAATGTTTTTAGTCACAATGCTAATGAAGTTAAAAATTCTTTGTGAAAAAACAAAAGTTGGGATAAAACTGTGGGGAAAGACAGGTGGAAAAAGCAGGAAGAGACATGATTGCATCAGACAGGATGTGGAAGGAAAAGCCATGTTTGGCAAACTGGGATAGGTTCACAGCAGAGCGACACGAGGAAAAGGGACAGAGGGTGAGGATTTCTCTTAGCCTGGCGACCCAAATCATCAGCACAAATTAGGTTTTTTAAATTGTATTAAAGAACTATAATTTACAAAGTTGTTAATATTTGAGTCTTGATCATATAATGTTCCAGCACCGTATTCACAAAGGTCTGTCGTTGGGTCTGAGGCAGACAGTGTTCTAGCACATGGGCTGCAAAGTCATTGGTGATAGAACCTTAGACATTAAGGTTCCCCCACCCTCCTCTCCACTCTCGTCTTCCCTTCCCCAGTGTGTCCAGCTTCCCACCCACCCCACCTGACACCCGACAGGCACATTTTTAAGTTTGGGTACTATAGTTCGTGTGTGTAGTTTGGGTCTCGTGTTTTCAATGTTGCTGACTGTGTTTTTTCAATATTTCAGAAGAGTTTAAAGAATAAAGACACTAAGTTTTCCCTGAAGGTCTGCTAGAATTCACTAGTATACCCATCTGGACCAATTCTTCTGTTCTTGGGAAGATTCTTCCCAAGAATCTAATTACTGGTTTGACTTTTTTACTGGTGACTGGCCCGTTAAGGTGGTCTCACTTCTCCATGTTCTGTTTTTTGGAGCTCAATGACATGATCCCAAGTATCTGTTCATTTCTTTTAGACTCTCCAGCTTAACAGCAAAAGCTGTTCAGAATAACATTTTATGCCGTGGCTTTCTGGGGGGTCTGCTGTAACTCCTTGTGCTCTCTTGTATGTTGGAGACTTGGGACCTTCCAGACTGTTCATAGTCTCCGGCGGAGGGCCCAAATACACGTATGCAGTGAACTTGCCGGAGAAACCGTCCATGCAAGTCACCGACTCTGGTTCAGTGACGAAGTTTATTTGGGGAGAACAATAGTTACACGGAGGCCAAAGGAATGTGATACGTGCGGGGCCTGGGACGGGAGAAGGTCAGGGTGTGACTACATGGGAAGGAATGCTGTACATGGGCACCTGGCGGGAGGCGGGTCAGGTCTGTGGCTGTGTGGGTCATGGGGGATGAGTGTTACAGTCTCTACGATCGCCGCAGAGATGGGGCCGTGAGTGTGACAGACACCCCAGGTGCTGGGTCCCCTTCCAGCCCCAGCCGCTGCTGATTTTGAGACCTGAAGATGCAGTGACCACCGGGAGGTGTGGGCCCCAGGGGCCAACTTACCCTCCCCAAGGCTGGGCTCTGAGTCGCCCATGATCCCTTCATCATGCCCAGGGAGTTGGGCCAGGTGGAGCCCCCGTAGTCTCTGGTCTGGTTCGTTTGGAAAGTTCACACTTTCCCCCATGATTCTAGCTGAAGGTTTATCCTGTCTGTTTTTTCAAAGAACCAGATCTTGGTTTCACTCATTCTTGTATTGATCTCTCAGTTATTAGGATATTGATTTCTGCTCAAAGTTTTATTATTTCCTTTTCTTCTACTATGTTTTGGGTTCACTTTTGTTCTTTCTCTAGTTTTCTGAGACATGTGGTTATGTTATTTGTGCTTTTCCTTCTTCTTCTTTAGGTTCATTTTACTTTTATTTATTTATTTATAATTCATGGGATAATTTAAAATTTATTTTAATGTAGACAAAACCCACAAATGTTGGTACAATTCAATTCTTGAATGAAAATTGATTTATAGGGGCTGGAGTGATAGTACGGCAGGTAGGGCATTTGCCTTGCACTCCACCAACCTGGGTTCGATTCCCAGCATCCCATATGGTCCCTTGAGCACTGCCAGGAGTAATTCCTGAGTGTATGAGCCAGGAGTAACCCCTGTGCATAGCCAGGTGTGACCCAAAAAGCAAAATAATAATAATAATAATAATTGATTAGATAACAAAACTCTAAGATGAAAATCAATTAGTATAAAAATATTTTTAATGTGATCATTGTTTACTCTGATCATGGACTTGTTAAGTCCCGGTCTAAGAACTTATTAAGCCATTCGCCACCATTGAGACTTCTGTGTTCTTGGTTTTTTTTTTTTGAGTTTAGTCAGTTTCTGTGTTACTGGCCCATCTAATTTTGTGTGCTCCTACTGGAAGCATTAACATCTGAAAATGCTGCGGTTGGAGCCCCCACAAGAGGGAGCACGTTGGGGTGCTCCTGGAGGAGACCCCTGCTGGATAACATTGGTTTGACCTTTCTCCTCCCGCAGGGATTTTAGATTTATTGAATTGCTCCCACCACAGTGCTCCCAAGGCACACCCAATTCCAGCTGACACTCCGAATCCTCTGCCTATCTTTAACCTCTCCTTTGTGCTCATGTTCCCCTCTCTGTTAATCACAAATATCCCCAAATCAGATCCTGTAATTTGCAAAGTCAAATTCTTCTGCAGGCTCTGGATTTTTATTTGTAAATGAAAGAATGCTTTTTTCTTTCCTTAATGTCTTTTGCATAGTTTATTTTAGAGCACTGTCCTTTTTGTATAGACAAGGAAGAGAATTAAGGCTGTGCTCCTGTAACATGGGAGTTAATTAACTCCAAATAATATTTGCTCCTGGGCATCCATCAGATTGACTTGATTTAGGCCTCAGTTGCCCTTACTTCCTAACACCCCCAAAAGGAGGGTCCTGAAAAGGAACATGGATGGACCCAGGGAAAGCCGTAAGCTACCCTGGCATTGAAAAGGGACAGGCTATATGCCATAAGAAGTATAATATGTTAAGAGCAAGGTATGGAACAAACTGACATGACCCAAAAAAAGAAGTGATTAAATAAGGCCTCTGCTGCGGTTAGGAAAGACTAACCTGGCTGAGGACTATATCTGGGATACATAGCGAGATGTCCCCAGGAAGAGCCAACCTTTAAACTTAATATATCTCTTACTGTTTCCATACAACATGACTAGAAATATTATTAAGAGGTAAATTTCAGATGATTGTTTAAATAGATTACTAGCAAAGGAAAGGAAAAGCAATAAGCCCTTAGATGGAATCCTTAGATGGAATCCCAGCAGGAACCTAGAGTGCTGAGCCCCTAGATGAGATTCTGTCCTTGCATACATCCCATGGAGAGCTTCCCCTGAAGGAAGGACTTTACATCATTTTTCATGATAATATTCAGCAACTCCGTGTGTAACTGCTGCCCCAACCCTTCATGATTTCTCTATAACTAACCCTGGGAGACCTGAATAAAAGGTCACTGATGATCAACCAACCGGTGGCCCCGTTCCTTTGTTCGTCTGTCACGGTCGGCCAGTCTGGGGAGGTGATTCTTGGCCACAGAACACACCCACACTTGAACCACAGACGCCCATGGGAGTTTTCCCTCCTGCACCCTTTGTGAAGGCTGAGGGGACGGGTGGGACAGGAGAGACCTGGGATGCAGCCCCTGGAGGGAAAAACAGGGCAGTCTCTTGCTGAGCAGAGCCTCAGAGACCAGCCAAAGGTGAGGAAGGACGTTCATTAAGAAATCCTCGCCCGTTCCTCTCTGGAAAGAAAGATGGCGGCCGCACGGGAGCCTTGTGGAAAGCGGGTTTGAGCCGGGCTCGGGGGGGGAGCAGCGGGGACCTCATGGGAAGGGGGGCTTTGTGGGCCGTCCCCCACGCCCCACCGGGGTCGCCAGCTGCCCCCCACGAGCGGCTCTCCGGCACGGCCACGGCCCCGGAGGCACAAGGACTTAGCACAGAGAACCAGCCGCTTGGAGCAGAAAAGCAAATGGACTTGTGTTGATCCGCGCCACCAAGCCTGCCCGGAGGGGGAAGGGCGTTGACCAGCCCGCCCGTTCCTCTCTGGAAAGAAAGATGGCGGCCGCACGGGAGCCTTGTGGAAAGCGGGTTTGAGCCGGGCTCGGGGGGGGAGCAGCGGGGACCTCATGGGAAGGGGGGCTTTGTGGGCCGTCCCCCACGCCCCACCGGGGTCGCCAGCTGCCCCCCACGAGCGGCTCTCCGGCACGGCCACGGCCCCGGAGGCACAAGGACTTAGCACAGAGAACCAGCCGCTTGGAGCAGAAAAGCAAATGGACTTGTGTTGATCCGCGCCACCAAGCCTGCCCGGAGGGGGAAGGGCGTTGACCAGCCCGCCCGTTCCTCTCTGGAAAGAAAGATGGCGGCCGCACGGGAGCCTTGTGGAAAGCGGGTTTGAGCCGGGCTCGGGGGGGGAGCAGCGGGGACCTCATGGGAAGGGGGGCTTTGTGGGCCGTCCCCCACGCCCCACCGGGGTCGCCAGCTGCCCCCCACGAGCGGCTCTCCGGCACGGCCACGGCCCCAGAGGCACAAGGACTTAGCACAGAGAACCAGCCGCTTGGAGCAGAAAAGCAAATGGACTTGTGTTGATCCGCGCCACCAAGCCTGCCCGGAGGGGGAAGGGCGTTGACCAGCCCGCCCGTTCCTCTCTGGAAAGAAAGATGGCGGCCGCACGGGAGCCTTGTGGAAAGCGGGTTTGAGCCGGGCTCGGGGGGGGGAGCAGCGGGGACCTCATGGGAAGGGGGGCTTTGTGGGCCGTCCCCCACGCCCCACCGGGGTCGCCAGCTGCCCCCCACGAGCGGCTCTCCGGCACGGCCACGGCCCCGGAGGCACAAGGACTTAGCACAGAGAACCAGCCGCTTGGAGCAGAAAAGCAAATGGACTTGTGTTGATCCGCGCCACCAAGCCTGCCCGGAGGGGGAAGGGCGTTGACCAGCCCGCCCGTTCCTCTCTGGAAAGAAAGATGGCGGCCGCACGGGAGCCTTGTGGAAAGCGGGTTTGAGCCGGGCTCGGGGGGGGAGCAGCGGGGACCTCATGGGAAGGGGGGCTTTGTGGGCCGTCCCCCACGCCCCACCGGGGTCGCCAGCTGCCCCCCACGAGCGGCTCTCCGGCACGGCCACGGCCCCGGAGGCACAAGGACTTAGCACAGAGAACCAGCCGCTTGGAGCAGAAAAGCAAATGGACTTGTGTTGATCCGCGCCACCAAGCCTGCCCGGAGGGGGAAGGGCGTTGACCAGCCCGCCCGTTCCTCTCTGGAAAGAAAGATGGCGGCCGCACGGGAGCCTTGTGGAAAGCGGGTTTGAGCCGGGCTCGGGGGGGGAGCAGCGGGGACCTCATGGGAAGGGGGGCTTTGTGGGCCGTCCCCCACGCCCCACCGGGGTCGCCAGCTGCCCCCCACGAGCGGCTCTCCGGCACGGCCACGGCCCCGGAGGCACAAGGACTTAGCACAGAGAACCAGCCGCTTGGAGCAGAAAAGCAAATGGACTTGTGTTGATCCGCGCCACCAAGCCTGCCCGGAGGGGGAAGGGCGTTGACCAGCCCGCCCGTTCCTCTCTGGAAAGAAAGATGGCGGCCGCACGGGAGCCTTGTGGAAAGCGGGTTTGAGCCGGGCTCGGGGGGGGAGCAGCGGGGACCTCATGGGAAGGGGGGCTTTGTGGGCCGTCCCCCACGCCCCACCGGGGTCGCCAGCTGCCCCCCACGAGCGGCTCTCCGGCACGGCCACGGCCCCGGAGGCACAAGGACTTAGCACAGAGAACCAGCCGCTTGGAGCAGAAAAGCAAATGGACTTGTGTTGATCCGCGCCACCAAGCCTGCCCGGAGGGGGAAGGGCGTTGACCAGCCCGCCCGTTCCTCTCTGGAAAGAAAGATGGCGGCCGCACGGGAGCCTTGTGGAAAGCGGGTTTGAGCCGGGCTCGGGGGGGGAGCAGCGGGGACCTCATGGGAAGGGGGGCTTTGTGGGCCGTCCCCCACGCCCCACCGGGGTCGCCAGCTGCCCCCCACGAGCGGCTCTCCGGCACGGCCACGGCCCCGGAGGCACAAGGACTTAGCACAGAGAACCAGCCGCTTGGAGCAGAAAAGCAAATGGACTTGTGTTGATCCGCGCCACCAAGCCTGCCCGGAGGGGGAAGGGCGTTGACCAGCCCGCCCGTTCCTCTCTGGAAAGAAAGATGGCGGCCGCACGGGAGCCTTGTGGAAAGCGGGTTTGAGCCGGGCTCGGGGGGGGAGCAGCGGGGACCTCATGGGAAGGGGGGCTTTGTGGGCCGTCCCCCACGCCCCACCGGGGTCGCCAGCTGCCCCCCACGAGCGGCTCTCCGGCACGGCCACGGCCCCGGAGGCACAAGGACTTAGCACAGAGAACCAGCCGCTTGGAGCAGAAAAGCAAATGGACTTGTGTTGATCCGCGCCACCAAGCCTGCCCGGAGGGGGAAGGGCGTTGACCAGCCCGCCCGTTCCTCTCTGGAAAGAAAGATGGCGGCCGCACGGGAGCCTTGTGGAAAGCGGGTTTGAGCCGGGCTCGGGGGGGGAGCAGCGGGGACCTCATGGGAAGGGGGGCTTTGTGGGCCGTCCCCCACGCCCCACCGGGGTCGCCAGCTGCCCCCCACGAGCGGCTCTCCGGCACGGCCACGGCCCCGGAGGCACAAGGACTTAGCACAGAGAACCAGCCGCTTGGAGCAGAAAAGCAAATGGACTTGTGTTGATCCGCGCCACCAAGCCTGCCCGGAGGGGGAAGGGCGTTGACCAGCCCGCCCGTTCCTCTCTGGAAAGAAAGATGGCGGCCGCACGGGAGCCTTGTGGAAAGCGGGTTTGAGCCGGGCTCGGGGGGGGAGCAGCGGGGACCTCATGGGAAGGGGGGCTTTGTGGGCCGTCCCCCACGCCCCACCGGGGTCGCCAGCTGCCCCCCACGAGCGGCTCTCCGGCACGGCCACGGCCCCGGAGGCACAAGGACTTAGCACAGAGAACCAGCCGCTTGGAGCAGAAAAGCAAATGGACTTGTGTTGATCCGCGCCACCAAGCCTGCCCGGAGGGGGAAGGGCGTTGACCAGCCCGCCCGTTCCTCTCTGGAAAGAAAGATGGCGGCCGCACGGGAGCCTTGTGGAAAGCGGGTTTGAGCCGGGCTCGGGGGGGGAGCAGCGGGGACCTCATGGGAAGGGGGGCTTTGTGGGCCGTCCCCCACGCCCCACCGGGGTCGCCAGCTGCCCCCCACGAGCGGCTCTCCGGCACGGCCACGGCCCCGGAGGCACAAGGACTTAGCACAGAGAACCAGCCGCTTGGAGCAGAAAAGCAAATGGACTTGTGTTGATCCGCGCCACCAAGCCTGCCCGGAGGGGGAAGGGCGTTGACCAGCCCGCCCGTTCCTCTCTGGAAAGAAAGATGGCGGCCGCACGGGAGCCTTGTGGAAAGCGGGTTTGAGCCGGGCTCGGGGGGGGAGCAGCGGGGACCTCATGGGAAGGGGGGCTTTGTGGGCCGTCCCCCACGCCCCACCGGGGTCGCCAGCTGCCCCCCACGAGCGGCTCTCCGGCACGGCCACGGCCCCGGAGGCACAAGGACTTAGCACAGAGAACCAGCCGCTTGGAGCAGAAAAGCAAATGGACTTGTGTTGATCCGCGCCACCAAGCCTGCCCGGAGGGGGAAGGGCGTTGACCAGCCCGCCCGTTCCTCTCTGGAAAGAAAGATGGCGGCCGCACGGGAGCCTTGTGGAAAGCGGGTTTGAGCCGGGCTCGGGGGGGGAGCAGCGGGGACCTCATGGGAAGGGGGGCTTTGTGGGCCGTCCCCCACGCCCCACCGGGGTCGCCAGCTGCCCCCCACGAGCGGCTCTCCGGCACGGCCACGGCCCCGGAGGCACAAGGACTTAGCACAGAGAACCAGCCGCTTGGAGCAGAAAAGCAAATGGACTTGTGTTGATCCGCGCCACCAAGCCTGCCCGGAGGGGGAAGGGCGTTGACCAGCCCGCCCGTTCCTCTCTGGAAAGAAAGATGGCGGCCGCACGGGAGCCTTGTGGAAAGCGGGTTTGAGCCGGGCTCGGGGGGGGAGCAGCGGGGACCTCATGGGAAGGGGGGCTTTGTGGGCCGTCCCCCACGCCCCACCGGGGTCGCCAGCTGCCCCCCACGAGCGGCTCTCCGGCACGGCCACGACTCCAGGACACAGAAACCAATCTCTTAACTAGCTAACTTTTAATAGAAATTCTTCCAGGGTCAATAAGTAAAATAGCAGAAATTCAAAACCGCGCGGCCGCTATCGCGGCCGCGCGACATCATTTTATTCTTAAACCAAGTTGTAGAAAGCAAATCATTTCACAACGCTGTTTCAGCATGTCTGATTGGGGGGGGGGTGGGTCGTAAACTCTTAACAATAATTGTGCATCTTCTATCGAAATAATCTATCTAGTCAAAGTAGATAGAGTATTAACTAGAACTCATCTACCTCACAAGAATTGGGAGGGGTGGGAGGTGGGGGTCTATTGGGGTTCGGGGTTAAAAATGAGTATTGGTAAAGGGAAATGTGTTCGGTATCTACATGACTGAGACCTAAACCCGAAAGCTCTGTAACTTTTCCCACAGTGATTCAATAAATAAATAAATTATTAAAAAAAAAAAAAAAAAAAAAAAAAAAAAAGAAATCCTGAGAAGAGGGCCTGGAGCAATAGTAGAGCAGGTAGAGTGTTTGCCTTGCACGTGGCCAACCGGGGTTCAATTCCCAGCATTCCATATGGTCCCCAGAGCAACACCAGAAGTAATTTCTGAGTGCATGAGCCAGGAGTAACCACTGTGCAACGGTGGGTGTGACCCAAAGGGCAAAAAAAAAAAAAAATCCTGAGAAGAAAGTTTCTCCTAGCAAATCTTTTCCCATGTGTTCCCCTAAAGCCAGGGAAGAAATGCCACTAACTTTGCAAAGTCATTTGCCAAGGTGAGCATTGATGTTACCTGTACCTCAATGTTACAAGTTACTTGTCAAGGGTTCCTTCACAGAATACATTGTTCTCAAATGGTTCTGCAAAAGAATTAAAAATCTATTAATCTATTAATCTAAGATTATACGTAATCTGTCTCCAGACGATTTCCCCCCTTAGTACTCTAGACCCTGTTAGCTTCCCTGTCATTCTCCCAATATTTTTGTAAGGAGTTTTATGAACAGCGCTGCTGGTGCACCTTCTCCATCTTCTTCCTGATTATTTCAAGGAGATGGTCGGAGATCAGAGACAGTGAGAGGCCTGAGTCTCAGCCGCAGGCACGGCTCGCTGGGTGGAATTATGCAGTGACTGACTCTATGACAGAGGAGGCACAGGACCTGGGCACATGGGGACCCCGTCCCAGCAGGGAGCACAGCCGGGAGGCTTCGACTGTTCCCTCCCCAGGACAGAGCACACATCCGTGGAAATTCAGGCTCTGTTTCTGCGCTCCCAGCCAGGCCTGCAGCTCCTCTGTCCTGAGGTCTGAGCCCTCGTCTTTGTGAGAAGGAAAATTTTGGGGAGGGTCACACCCAGCAGTGCTCAGGGGTTACTCCTGGCTCTGCTCTCAGGAATCACTACTGGTAGTGCTCGGGGGACCATATAGGATGCTGGGAATCGAACCCGGGTTGGCTGTGTGCAAGGCAAACGCCTTCCTCCCTGTGCTATCGCTCCAGGAAAATTTCTCAGGGTCCCTGTTGCACTTGTTGAAAGTCATGATTTCCTGAATTTTTAATTTTCGTGGCAACTCTGTTCTCTGCCAGACTCATTCAAGGTTTTCCTGTAGACGTGTCTGAGCACAAGGCATGAGAATGACCTGATAAATGACAGAATTCTTGTAACTCAGAATGACGTAGGCTGCAACATTTGAGCAACTGTCCAGAACAGAGATGCCAAGGACAGGCCTGGTGAACGCACTGCCGAGAATAGAGCTAGGGTCTCTGCCTGCAAGGAAACGCCCAACTTCTGCATCCAAGGAGGTTGTGTAGAGATCTGGTGACAACACTGACATGAATAAAGTCATCAGACTACTGAGTATAGCCACACCAACAGACAAACTTCAGCAGTCTTATCTGAGAAAAGTCTGCAAGAGTTGAATACAGCCCTTCCCTTGTTCTTCACACAGTTCACTGGGCATGTTGCAGGCAGAAGGGAGGGATCTGAGGAGAACGAAGTCTGAGACCGGCTCTTTCCAGAAGCTGTGGAGACCTGGACACACACAATGGACCCATCTCCAGAACCTGGAAATCCAGGGATGCAGAGTTCTAGGCCAAGTGCAGGAGGCATCCTGAGGGGAGACGGGGCCGGACTCCCTGGAGGGAGGCCTCCCTGCAGGCACAGAGACCAGGTGGAGCATCTCAAAGACCATCCATTTCCCCCAACTCTCTTGCCATTTCCCCTAGCAAAGGACTGGTGGGGCAGGTTGGGCATCTGTGAAGCCAGCTTGAGGCCACCCTCCCGTAGTCATGCCATGTTTGTCCCGCACGAACACTGCTCTTCAGAGCCAAGAGCTAAATCAAGACACAAGCCAAGCAGCTGGAATTCATGGAGAGTATCATGGTAAGTGAAATGAGTCCGAAAGAACAGGACAGATACAGAATGACTGCACCCATTTGTGGAATATAAAAAACATAATAGGAGACTAACAACTAAGGATAGGAGAGATAAGGGCCAGAAGGATCGCCCCATGGCTTGGAAGCCAATCTCATGTGCTGAGGCAAAAGGCAGGTGGGATGGAGAAGGGACCACTAAGTCAATGATGGTTGGAAGGCTCACTCAGGATGGGAGATGCGTGCTGAATGCAAATAAGGAACCAAACATGATGGCCGCTTAGTACCTGTATTGCAAGCCATAACACCCAAAAGGAGAGAGAGAGTAAGAGGGAATGTGTCTACCACAGAGGCAGGGGGTGGGAAGGGGTGGGAGTGGCGGGAGGGATACTTCGAACATTGGTGGTAGAGAATGGGCACTGGTGGAGGGATGGGTACCCGATCATTGTTTGACTGAAATGTAATCACGAAAGTTTGTAAGTCTGTAACTGTATCTCACGATGATTCATTATACATATATATGTATATATATATATATATGAAAATGAAATTCATGGATACACCAGTGCTCCGTCTGAAAACTCCGGGGCACTCTAAGGATGGGGCAGGCCAAGCTCTGCCCTACCCAAGGTCCGGCAGTCGCACCCACAGCCCAGTGCTGCCATCAATGAGGGTTCAGTGAGAGTCTCTGCAGATTCACCCATTTCACAGATCCCGATGTTTCCCGTCGCAGCCAGTACTGGCATTCAGCAGGAGTACACTGACTAGACGGGAAAGGAACTTAGACGCAACTAACCTCCACAAACACAGTCAGTAACACAGACCGCTCAACTAGCAGTGAACAGCTTAGTAAGTCTGATAAGACTTAGCCACCCCAAGGTGAGACAGAACAGGTTTTGCCACGCTTCACAAGTTTACTTTTAATAAGGTATTTTTG
The DNA here is from genome assembly GCF_029834395.1 of Sorex fumeus. Lineage (NCBI taxonomy): Eukaryota > Metazoa > Chordata > Mammalia > Eulipotyphla > Soricidae > Sorex > Sorex fumeus. The sequence continues at coordinate 4,893,212 of NW_026606098.1, read as the reverse complement.
ATAATTTCTTTAGCCATTGGGTTGTGACAGGAAATATAAAACAACTAATTGTGTGCTTGATAAGGGGACAGGCTTGGGGTGGTTGGGAAAAGAGGGACAATGGTGGAGGAAAGGTCATTCAGGTGTGGGGTTGAGGCTGGGGTTGGAACATCAACCCTGTATTATGAACAACTTTGTAAACCATGGTGATTAAATAAAGAAAAAAAATAAAAATGTAATGGCTTTGGGGGACAAATAAAGCCAACCTGAAGAAGGAAGTGCTTGTCTGTGCAACTCATGGCCACATGTCACTGGCTCTGTGGTACTGCATGCCTGTGTGTAACCGTGGGTGCCCGCAGCTGCCCTTGGGGTTAGCTCCCTCCCTCCCTCCACTCTGGAGAAGCCCGTGTTCTCTCTCCAGCACATTTCTTACCTTACCTCTTTTTGTTTATTTTTTTATTTTATAAAGTAGTTCACAATATTTGATTACATTTATTATTCAAACACCAATCTCACCACCATGACACTTTCCCACCACCATCTTTTGGGTGTTTCCATCCCGAACCCCAATCCCTGACCAAAGCAGAACCAAAATAATATAATATTTCCCTCTCAAGTTGGTTGCCTCCTACTTTGAATCCCCTCAAATGTGGTGTAGTGCTCTTGGAGTATGGGTAGGGTATGTCCTATGAAGTGTCGCATTTGCGGCCACATGGTCCAGGGAAAGGTTCACTCGTGGGTGAGGCTCAGCCCAAGCGTATGGACAGCAACTGTGAGCAGGGCAGCGGTTGGGTTCTGGAGGTCTTCAGCTGCCAGGGCTGGATCCCTTAGGGCAGGGAGGGTTCTCACTCACCCCCCTCTGGGGCACCCCGAGTGAAACAGCCTGGCGTGGGGGCCGGTGGCACCTTACCTCTTTTCTTATCTCCCTTTATTCCTCAATAAACTTGTCATACTTCGTTGCTCATCTCCTGAGGTTATTCCCAGAGAGGGAAAGGCCAGGGACCCAAGAGGCCAGGGGGAGGCTAGAACTGGCCCTCCTTTCTCGCAGAGAGTTATTCCTCACCCCAACCCGAGGCCACGGCTCGCAGAGAAATTGAGCAGTGGGGATCAACTCCCGTGTTGCGCAGGGAGTCGGTCCTGGGTGGCAGAGGCAGGTCAGGAGAGAGTGGCCGTGTCTCTCCTCCACTTCACATAAGTCACCTGGAGCCACCAGCATCAAGGGCTCCTGGGTTTGAGGCCAGTGGGATCCCAGGTGGGACACACGTCAGAATTTGCCGTGGGCCTTGCTCCGTGCGGGAAAAGAAAGTCGGTCCTACCCGTTCCCAGGCCTTTTGGGACCTTGCTTTTCTTCAGAGGATGGAGCAATAGCACAGTGGGTAGGGCATTTGCCTTGCACACAGTGGACCCAGGTTCTATTCCCAGCATTCCATATGATCCCCCGCCAGGAGTAATTCCTGAGTGCAGAGCCAGGAGTGACCCCTGAGCATCACCAGGTGTGACCCAAAAAGGAAAAAAAAAATGAATTTCAGGAGAAGACAAGCAGTGAAGCAAAGAACAGGTTTTATTTGGAGGCTTTAAAGAAGAGAGAGAGAGAGAGAGAGAGAGAGACATGCTCAAGAGAGAATGCGGGCTTCTCCAAGGCAGAGAGAGGCCCTGCACACAGCCCAGCGTTAGAGGTGGGAGCATGAAAGTCCACATCCCAGGCAGGGAGATGAGGGCACCACAGGTGCTCAGACACCACCACACGTGGACACAGGACGCACATGGGCTCGTGCACTTCCTCTGCTCAAGTTGGCTTTTTTAGGGATTTTCCAACCTGGGGCTTCTCCCTAGGGTAAGAGTGTTGCTAGGGTGGTTGCCAAGAGGCAGAACTGGGGGGGGAAGGGGATGGACTTGGACGTTCCCTTACTGGCCTTTGCTCCCCTGGAGCTTCTCTCAGGGTGGGTCAGCCCTCTCAGGGTTCGTGCCGGCACCAGATGAGGGTCTTACTGGCCATCAATCCTGTGCTCACAAGACGAGTCCTGCAGCCTCTGGGCTAGTCGTTTTCCTCCTTCCAGTCATTCACTGCCCTCCCTGCCCGCCTGCTGGCTGTGCCACTGCCCACCCCCCCAGCTCTGACCACAAAATCCCAAACCCTTTCTTCTGAACGGACTGCAGCCTGTGGATCTTGGGTACTTCTGCCTTGGCCTGAACCCCGCTGGTCTCGCAGCTGCCCCCAACTTCAAACACAGCCCAGCCGGGCTGAGAGGGACACGGGGGGGGGGGGGGGGGGGGGCGGCGGGAAGGCCACGGAGGCCCCAGGGGGACACAGGGAAAAGGCTGGAGCAGATGTGGGCACTGTCAGCACTGCCAGGGCTGGCAGCGCCTGTCCCGCCCTCTGCTTCCTGCCAGACACCTGGGCAGTTCTGGGTCCAGGAGGTGGGGCGGCCAGGGTGCGGGTGACCGGCCCCAGCACAGCTGCTCCTGGGCTGTTTGTCCTCCTGGACACCCAGATGTCCTGTCCTGGCCAGTCCTGGGGGCAGGATCCCTATTAGCCGGTCCCTGGGATGGAGCCAGCTGGGCCAAGAGGCCAGTGTCCAGCCGCCTGGCGCTGGAGCGGTGCTGGCCCCTTTCTGGACTTGGCTTCTGTGCACGAGAGTGGGCAAGGGGGTGAGGTACACGGGACAGAGGGGGGCGGCTGGAATCAGGCCCCTGGTCTGCTGGCCGAAACCAGACTCCTCCTGCCCTCCTTGCAGGGACGTCCTCTCCTCCAGAACCCAGGCAGGGGGCGCCCACCACAGGGGGTGTCCCCATCAAAGGGGACCCGGCCAGTCGGGAGTCCAGGGGGTGTCCCCACCACAGGGGACCCGGTCTCTTCGAAGTCCATGGGGTGTCCCCACCACGTTCATTCTTACAGAGAACAGGCGGGCGAAGGCCGCTGCAGGTTCCCCTGTGTGCTGAAAGGGCCCGGTCTGGAACATTCTGGAAGATACAGAGGCCGGACCCAGGAACACCCCAGCAGAGGGCGCCCGTCCTCTGACGCTCCCCTCAGAGTAGCCGCAAGTCTGGCCGGTCGGTTTCTGAGGGGACAAGCCTCTTCCTGGGTTTGGGGTGGGGTCTGGGTGGGGCCGGGGAGGAGGGGGAGCTGGATCGAGTTGGGGGCGGGGTCGGGGCAGGGTTGGGGCGGGGCGGGGCTGGGGCGGGAGGGTTTTCGGGGCGGGGTCTGGGCGGGTTGGGGGCGGGGCCTGGGACGGGATTGGGTGAGTCACGGGGTGGGGCCAGGGCGGGGTGGGGCGGGGCCTGGGGGCGGGGCCTGGGGCGGGATTTGGTGAGTCACGGGGTGGGGCCAGGGCGGGGTGGGGCGGGGCCTGGGGGCGGGGCCGGGGTGGAGCGGGTCGCTGGGCGGGTTGGGGGCGGGGGTCCCCTGCCTCATCCTCCCCGACCCTCCCATCATAAGTTCCCCTCAGTGAGTCCACCAGGGCATTACAGGGCGGGAGCCTGAGCCCTAAGGCGCCCAGGCGGGGCCTCTCCGGGTCCGCTCCCCTCAACCAACCTGAGACTGTCCGTGTGAGACACCGCCTCAGTGTCCGAGGACCATCGCTCTGGATGAAGAAACATCGTCCCTCACAGCCGCTCCGTCCTCTCCCCTCAGGCCGCCCTGTCCCCTCCCTTCACGTCCTCTCCCCTCAGGCCGCCCTGTCCCCTCCCTTCACGTCCTCTCCCCTCAGGCCGCCCTGTCCCCTCCCTTCACGTCCTCTCCCCTCAGGCCGCCCTGTCCCCTCCCTTCACGGCCGCCCCATCTCCCCTCACTGCCGCCCCGTCCTCTACCCCCTCAGGCCGCCCCGTCCTCTCACTCTCCCTCGGTTGTTCCTTCTGGGACACCCCGATCTTCTGCCGAGTCCTTCCTGAGGCGCAGATTTTCCTCTCAGCGGCCTTTCCCCGGCTACTCAGGACGGCCCTAATAGTCACCCAGGAAAGTGCCTGCAGGCACCCAGGACCCGCCTGCCTGGCCCGGTCCCCTGGGTACCGGGGAAGCTCTAGGGCGAGGGCGTACAGGGAGGATGTCACCCTGACCCTGCCTCTGCGCTTGGCCTATCCCCGCGCCTCCGTCTCACTGCAAACACCCCTCAGTCCTGGACCCCGGTCCCTCCCCAGCCCTCACGTAGTCCCAGCCAGAACGGAAGCCTCAATGAGGGAGGCCAGCATGGCGCTCCCCCTCCTCACCTGTAATCTGGCTATGGCTCGGCTCGGTTAGACGAGCAGTTCCAGAACTCTCCCTGGAGTCGCCTCCCGCGGTCCCCACACCACGCTCCTGTGGCCCTGCGCGCCTTGAGCATGTGGAAGCGACCAGCCAAGAGCGGACTACACCCCCGCCCCCAGCCACAGCGCAGCAGGTGGGGTGCAGGGGAGGGACCTCGGAAAGACAGACCTGCAAGTGTGCCCACACCCTCCGTAACCAGAGCTTTCCAGAGGAGGCAGGAATTTAAGCTGAGGAGAGCCTCCCGGTGGGGTTAAGCAGAGACACAGACCCCAAGCTCCACTTTCTCACCCCACATTCTCACCGGACCTGCTGGAAGGAAGGGGTCCTGCATGCTATAACTCCCACCCTGAAGGCTGGGAAACCATCTCCTTCCTCACCGGATCTGTACGATGACCTCTCTCCCTCTCTCCCTCCTTCTCTCCCCCCCTCCACATCTCCCCCTCTCTGTCCCTCCCTCTCTTCTCTCTCTGTCCCTCTCCCTCCCTCCCTCTCTCTCCCTTTTTCTCTGTCTCCCTCTCTCTCCTTCTCTCTTCCTCTCTCCCTCTCTTGCTCTCCCTCTCTCTCTCTCTCCCTCTTTTCCCCTCTCCCTCTTTCCCTTTCTCCCTATTTTTCTCTCCCTCTCCCCCTCTCTCCTCCTCTCTCTTCCTCTCCCCCCCCCTCAGTTTAATCATTATTAAAACCATTATAAAGTCATTCGTGATTGGGTTCCAGGCACAGAATGTCCCAACACCCATTTCTTCATCAGTGTCCATTTGTCCCTGCCAATGTCCTCAGTTTCCCTCCCGTGCCCTGTTTGCCTCTAGGGCAGACCCTTCTTTCTTTTTCTCCTTCGTAGATCACTGCAGCACTGTCCCCAAAGGGTGGGACCAGAGCATGGTGCTTTAAGGCCTTGGTCACCTATCTGTACTGCAAATCATAGTGCCCCAAATCAGAGAGAGAGTCAGAAGGATGGTACCTGCCACAGAGGCAGGGAGTGGGGGTTGCAGGTGGGACACTGGGAACAATGGTGGTGGGAAATGGGCACTGGTGAAGGGATGGGTGCTGAGCATTGTGACTGAAATGTAATCATGCAAGTTTGTAACTGTATCTCACAGTGACCCAATAAAGCTTCTTAAAAAAAATAGGATGGGGGGAGGATGGGGGGGTGGGAGGGATACTGGGATCATTGGTGGTGGAAAATGGGCACGGTGGAGGGATGGGTACTTGATCATTGTATAACTGAAACCCAAGCATGAAAATTTGTAAGTCTACAACTGTAAGCATGGTGTTTCACTAATAAAAAATTTAAAAAATAAAATAAGGCAGTTGTCCTGGTCTGTCGTGACTGACCCTCTGCCTCCTGGCTCACACTTGACTCTGAACTCACTGAAAATGCTCTGCTGGGGCCGGAGCAATAGGACAGCGGGGAGGATGCTGGTTGTGCACGTGGCCAGCGCGGGTTTGATTCCCCGTCACCCCATGGGATCCCCTGAGCCCCTACAGGAGTGCTCCCTGAGCACAGAGTCAGGAGTCAGCCCTGAGCACTGTCGCATGTGCCCCCCCCAAATGAAACAAAACAGAAACAAACGGGAACCCCAAAACTTGGGTTTGCTGGGCTTGTTCTGGCAGGGGAGGGGGGCTTCCCACACTCCCTCGGCCCACCAGATGCAGAAAGGGACACAGGGCTGGGCGCTGGGGAGGGGACGGCCACCCACTGTCCAGGCTGGACCAGTCCAGTCGCTCCCTCTGTTGGAGGCCTAGGCCACTGCTCTCCCCTCCGCAGTGCTGGGCCCCTGCCCAGTGGCTCCCTGGACCTCCCTCGAACGGTAGGACCCCCAGAGCCACCTCTCTGCCTCCTTCCCAAGGATCCCCATGCCAGCCCCCTCGGCACAGTCAGGCTGCCTGTTCCTGGGGGCCAGCGGGCGCGGGTGTGGGGGAGCCCAGGCGGGCGCCCCCCCTCTCTGATAGGGAGGCGACAGCTGGGATTCAGGCGTTGTAGCTGCCTTGACAGCACATCCCAGAGCCTATCCCAGAGCCCGGGATGAGCAGCCCAGGTCACTGCTGGGTCAGCCCCGTCCGGACCTCCGGAGGCTGGGGCCGGTCAGTCTCCAGTCAAGCCTGGGGTCCACCGCGGGGTGTGGGCACTGGCTGCCCCTCTCTGGACACCTGTGGTCTTGCAGTCCCTCAACCCCTCTCACTAGCCTCCCCGACGTGCAGGTCTCAGGTGCGGCCACCAGGGGGAGCCCTCAGCCCGGCCGCTCACCAGCAGGGACACTGGCCTCGTCACCACAGGGGTCCTGGCACCCAGAGCAGATCAGGGGCAGTGCAGTGAGATTTAATGTGCACGTGGGGTGGGGGGTGGGGCGGGTTAAGGGGCGCGACCGGGGCCAAGGGTCCCGCCGTGTGCTGGGACGGGGTCAGGGTCTGTATCCTGAGCTAAGGAACAGAAAAGGGGTGGGATTAAAATGGGGGGGGGGGATGGCCACTGGAGGGAAATAGAAGCAGAGATTCTGGAACATTCTGGAACATTCCAGCCACAGCAGTTCCAGGGGCCGGTGCCCTTGGGCTGGACACCAGGCTGGACAGGGCCTGCGGAGAGGTGGAAAGGGGGTCTGGAGCCCCATCCAGCCATCAGCACTGCGAGGACGCGGGGACATGGGCAGGGACAGGAGGACACAGGGAGATGGGGACATGGGGATGCGGGTACACGAGGACACGGGGACACGGGAACGCAGGGCCGTGATGGGTGTGCGGGGCTTGGGCACGGCTCACACACTCTCCCTCCGTCACGTCCCCATGCAGGCTGGCCCCCACCCTGTGACCAGGTCCTCCAGCAGTGCGGTGGGTGGGGGGTCGCCTGGTGCCTGCCCGACCCCCCTCCCCCAGCTGAAGATGGAGGCCCCTGCCCCTCCCCACAGCGGCCGTAGAAGACAGGGCCAGAGCCGCCTCAGGCCACTTGCTCACTCACGGGACTCCCCTGGGCACTCCCAGCAGCCAGCCCTCCTGGGCTCACTGTCCCCCAGCCCCCCAGCCCCTCTGTGGGGGCCCCTGGGTGGGAATCACAGAGAGGGTGGCAACCAGCCCTGAGGGGAGCAGAGAGAAACGGAGATCTCAAAATACCAGCTTTATTGGATCGATGTCACATTTCCAGAAACGGCATCTAATCTCAGAAAACAACGGTTAAGTCTGCAGAAAATGCAGGTACAAATCCTCAGGAGAGCGCTACAGGAAATGACGAAGCATGTTGGGGGGTCTGCGTGGACCCCGCGAGCGAGGGCGGCACAGGCAGGGGCCCGGCACGTCCCTGGCGAAGGTTTCTTGCATTGACTTTTGCTTTGGAAGGAGGAACAGAGGAAGAACAGTGGCGTGGCGCCCAGGGCTGCCCCGACGCCCACCCACACCCAGGCGGGCGCCACGGCACAGTGCAGACCCCAAGCTTGGGGGATAAATCCACCTAGGCTCGCACCCGTGTCCTATCAAGCAACCGAAGGAGTCGTCGGCGGGGGTGGGGTGGGGGTGACGAGGCCTCAGCCCCCGGGGGTGTCGTGAGGGAGGGTCCCAGGGACTCTCAGGCCGGTCACCCCGACTTCCAGGAGCCCGGCAGCCTCACCAAAGCCCCGCGGCAAACACGGCTTTCCGGAACATTCCACGAGGAGGGGCCCACGCAGGGCCAGTGACGGTGTGTGTGGAGGGGAGGGGGTCCCTAAGCCCCCCAGCTGCTGCAGGGGAAGGAGGCGGCATGGGGGAGAGAGACGAGCGGAAGGTCACAGCATTCTGCATTTGGTGACGTTTCTCTCACCCGCATGCGTGGGGCTGGGGCTGCTGACATCGGGGACCCCAGGAGCAGCTCACAGGGGGGCGGGGGGGGGCGGGGCATCTCCCCAGGGAGGAAGACCCCCAAAAGTGGAAGAAACGCCCAAGGCCATGGCAGAGCTGCCCTCAGACCCAGCACAGACCCCACGGCAGCTACCCCTGCCTCCTGGAGCTTTGGGGGTCCCGGCAGCCGTGCCCAGGGTACCCCCCTCAGGGAAAAAGGGCTGGGGGTCAGGGTAGGGGTCTCGGAGACAACCAGGCACCATTTCCCTAGGGCTAAGGGAGGCCCCTGGGCACCCAAGGAGCCATCCAGGGGGCCCCACACCCCCCACAGGATGTTCAGCGGCCTCTGACCCCTTCGCCCAAGAGGGGACAGGAGGCCATATCCCGCTGCCCCCCGAGGACTGCGGGCTTCTGCTGGGTGAGGGTCCCACAGGATGGGCTGGGGGGGGGGGCACACCACAGCACCCCCACTGGTGCGCCCCTGTCTCCCTGTCTGCCCATGCCAGGCCCTGCTCTGGTGAGGAGAGGCCCCGAGTTCCCCCCAACCCTGGGGTGCAGCTCGGGGCCGCAGCAGATGATACCGCAGCTGCCAGGTCCGACTCCCAGAGAACCTTCCAGAATGTTTCCAATCAGAAGCATTTCAACGCTGACCAGGACAGAGGGTCCCATAGGGTGGTGCTAGACCTCTGCAAAGTCTCTGAGGGGTCAGACTCGCTGCCTGGGGGCTGGAGCGATAGTACAGCGAGTAGGGCATTTGCCTTGCACGCGGCCGACCCAGGTTCGATTCCCAGCTTCCCATATGGTCCCCCGAGCATGGCCAGGAGTAATTCCTGAGTTCAGAGTCAGGAGGAACCCCTGTGCATCAACAGATATGACCCCCAGAAAAAGCAAAACACAAAAACAAACAAACAGACTCGCTGTCTGGGACCGGCTGCCTTCACTTTCTGGAATGTTCTGGGACTGCGATTTAATGGAGCCTCGGGGCAAGAAGTAGGTTTCCTTCCTTCTCAGAGTCGTGGGGGTACTCAGAGGGGCTGGAGACACCCCACTGTAACATCTTTCCCAGATGTCTAAGGGATGGGCTGTACACCTCACTACTCACTCCAGCCACGGAAGGCCTGGGGGCCTGAGGGGGGGAGGCTGAGGGCCTAGGGGTGCTAAAGGCCAGGGAGACGGCCGAGGGCCCTGGCAGGGGGGCAAAGCACCCGGGAGTAGGAGGGAGCAGGGCCCTTCCTGGCTTCACATGGCCGCCTTCCCCAGGCTGTGCCGGGCCCCCTCTTGGAGTCCCTGAGGGGACGTGAGGGGTGGAGACAGGGGACAGAGGGGCTGAAGAGACCCGGGTGGACTCTCCTCGGTGCCCTGCAGGGGCCGGGCACCAGCTGTGCTTTGGGGAGCTGGAGCTGCCCCTGCCCAGAAGGCCCCGCCTCAGGGCCAGCAGCCTTGCAGGGGTGGGGAAGGCACCCCATGGCACCTTCCCCCTCTGCACCCCCAGGCCCGCCCCGAGGGCACCCCAGCTCCCGGTGGGCAGTGAGGAGAGGGGATGCGACAGCCAGGAGCAGGGACCCCTGGATGGTCCACGCCCAGAACAGGTCCCGCCCCCCCTCCCCTGGTGACACCAGGCCTCCTGGCTTCACAGACCAGCACGGGCTGCCGGAGGGAGGCCTCTCTCTGCCCTGCAGGAAACAAGTCTGGGACCAGCGGCAACCCGGGTCCCCTGCAGTGTTCACGGGACAGGAAGGAATTGCAGGACCCACACAGTCCGTCACAGAAGCTTCTAGAAAGGAGGGAGCCACACACACTCCCCCAGCCCTAGCTCCCTCAGTCCCTGCTGTCTGGCCCCCGCAAGGGGACTGGCCAGATGCCCGGACCCCAGCTCAGGGGGAGTTGAAAAGGGGAGGGGGGAGCGGGCATCACCGTCACTGAGGCAAGATGAAGGAGCTCAGAAAATTAAGAAGCAAAAATAAAATAAAATAAGATAAAATAAAACAAAATGTATTTGCTCAGGTGGGAGCGTGAGGAGAGTGAGCGCATCAGCCGACGGCGTCCGGGGGCTGGAACGGGCCCCCCGGCCTTTGCTCCCTCATCCTACTCCTGCCCAGCCTGACTGTCCAGCCGTGCTGCACGCGGGCACCAAGACAGAACTGCCCGCGGGCACGAGAGCTGTCCACGCCGGCCTCGCCCCTGAGGACGGAGCGGCCACTCGGCCGGAGGCTGACCCGCCCGCCGTCCAGGGCGGAGGGACTGTGTTTCCCGGCTGCCAGAGTCCGGTGCCGCAGGTCCCTTCCCTGCGCTTTTCCTGTGGGGCGCGGCGGCCCTGGGTCCATGGGCACAGCCGGCCGCCAGGGTTCCAGAAGTTTCCTTTGCGGCCAGAGTCTGCCAAGGGCGCCGCGGCCTTTACCTCTCGGCCCGGATCTTGTAGCGCAGCACAAAGTAGGCGATGAGGCGCAGAGACACGAAGAAGACGCCCAGCACCAGGAAGTCCAGGTAGAGCTTGGCGTGCTCCACGTCCAGCTCCCGCAGGATGGCCTCCGACTTCTGGAAGTGGCACGTGTCGTCCGCGTCGCAGTGCAGGTCCTCCCGGTCCAGCCCGTAGATGGACAGGATGACGCCCTCAAACCCGTACCTGGGGCAGAGGGTCGTGAGGGGCGCCTGGTCGCCAGGCCCCAAGACCCCCCAAGTGTGACCGGGGCCCTTTGCCCGCCTCTGCCTGGAAAAGCCACTAGGGGAAACCAGGGGCTGACATGGCCCCTCGCCCTAGAGAGGAGACCCCAAGCTCCACAAGCAACACGTGAACCTTGGGGACATGGGCACGCCTGGGCCCGACCCCCATAGACACACAGACACACACACACACGCAGACACGGAGACACACAGACACACAGATACACACACACAAACACATAGACACACAGATACACACAGAAACACAGACACAGACACACAGGTACACACTCACGCAGACACACAGATACGCACACACGCATACCCATGACCTCTGTGACCAACCCATGTCCCTGGCCTTGGGGCCCTGGCGTGTGCCCTCGTGTCGCATACCTGACGTAGGAGATGTAGGACATCCACTGCAGGTAGGTGGGGATCGTGTCAAAGCTGACGAAGAAGCCGGAGAACAGGAGCACAGGGATGGCCGTCACCGGGCCCACGAAGGTGGCCACCTGGACACGAACACACGCTGCAGCCCGGGTTCCCAGGGCGCACTCCCTCCTCCCCAGGACACTCTCTCTTCTCCCCAGGACACTGCCCCCCCTCCCCAGGACACTCTCCCCAAGACAATAACCCTCCTCCCCAGGACACTCCTCCTCCCCGGGACACTCTCCCTCCTCCCCAGGACACTCCCTCCTCCCCAGGACACTATTCCTCCTCCCCAGGACACTCCCTTCTCCCCAGGACACTGCCCCCCTTCCCAGGACACTCTTCCTTCTCCTTAAGACAATAACCCTCCTCCCCAGGACACTGCCTCCTCCCTGGGACACTCCCTCCTCCCTAGGACACTCTCTTTCCTCCCCAGGACACTCTCCCTCCTCCCCAGGGCACTCTTTCTCCTCCCCAGGACACTTTCCCTCCTCCCCACGACACTGCCCCTCCCCAGCACACTGAGGCTCCTTGCCCCTTCCTGCGCCCAGCAGTACCAGAATTTTTCCGTGGCCACAGCTGGCAGCAGGGAAGCCATGGGGTGCGGCCAGAGTCTCGGACCCCGGACCCCAGACCCCAGGGCTCCACAGGCGCTAAGGCTGTGGGCTGCATTCCTGCACTGGGAAAGTCCCGGGAGGGGGTCCCAGGGTAAGGGTCTCTGGGAGGGGGTCCCCAGGAGAGGGTCCCGGGACAGGGGTCTCTGGGAGGGGGTGCCCAGGAAGGGGTCCTTGGGGGGGCGCCCGCGGGGACGTACCTGCAGGGATGTGGATGCTGCCCCGATCAACAGCCCCAGCGACTGGGCCACCAGCGAGGTCATGGTGCCCAAGGCGGCGAACAGCACAAAACGCAGGGCGTCGGAGGGCTGTGACGTCATCCAGTACACGATGCTGCAGTAGGCCACGGGGAAAAGGACCTGCAGGGCGGTGGGGCCGGGAGGGGCGTGAGGGGCCGGGAGGGCTGAAAGGGGCCGGGAGGGGCTGACCTGAGGGGCAAGAGGGGAGGGCAGTGGGGGGCATGAGGGGCCGTGAGCGTGCCCGGCTGAGCCCTGCCCGCGGGCACCCACCTGGAAGGGCACGTCGGCCATGGTCTTGGCCAGGTAGTAGGCCTTCAGGCTGTACCAGTAGTTCAGGTGCTCACGCAGGAACACGCCCATCTCCAGGGGGACTGTGGGCAACGGGCGGGCGTCAGTGGCAGTGGCCCCCCACCGTGCCCTCTCACCCGGACGTGCGCGGCCAAGGGGCAGGGGAGGCCGGGGCACGGTCACCACGGGACAGGCCGCCTCCCTCAGGGAAGGGGCAGCGCCGGACACTCACAGGTGAGCACGGTGGGCATGAGCGCGGCGAACATGAGGAAGAGCATGGAGAAGAAGAGGAAGCCCGAGTTGCTCAGGACCTTCTTGGCCTCGTTGCCGATGCCCAGGTAGAGCAGCCCGATGAGCAGCCCGATGCCGATGTGCGATGTGATGCGCAAGTGCGTCAGGACCTGGGGGCGCGGGCAGGGTTCAGGCCGCGTCCTCCCCACCCCCCCCCCGCCTCCGCACGCGCACACGAGCACGCGTATGTACATGGTGGGCACACGCAGGTCACACGCATGGGTCCACACACACATGCAGACACGGTGAGTACGCGCACATCTAGGCAAGTACGTGCACTTAAGTGTACGTGCACGCACGACGTGTGACATCTATCTACACGTCTCCGCACACACACTGAACACACATCGCGGGAACATTTTGTGACGCTGATTTCCCCGGAATGGGGGGCGTGTCAGGGACCGGGCGCTCAGGAGCCCCCTGGGGACAGTGGCCCCAGTGACTGTGGACCCCCACCTGCCACCTCCCAAAAAGGTGAGGCCATTCTCAGCTCAGCTGGACCAGGCCCCAGGGGCTTTGGGGCTCAGCAGCCCCTGGACTCCAGCCGCCAGCAGGCGAGTGGGAAGGGGGGGTGCCAGGACTGAGGCTGAGGACCTCGGGGTCCCCACGGGGGATAGGACGCCAGGGGCAGGCACCAGCAGCAGCCAGTCGAGAACTGGGGACACGGGCAGGCGCGGGCGGGGCCTCACCGAGTCCCGCATGATGCTGAGGAAGGTCCTTTTGAAGAGGATGCAGAACTGGGTGAGGCAGCTGGCCGAGAAGCTGTGGCAGCTCTCCATAGACGCCGAGTCCTGGGTGGGGCAGCAGGGGGCAGCAGTGAGCCGCCTGCCGGGCACCAGGCTGCCGCCCTCCCACCCTCCCGCCCAGGAGCCACCCAGGCTCACCTCCTCCGAGGGCCGGTGCCACAGGAAGGGGTTCACCTCGGCGTCAGCTGCCAGCTCCCGTTTGTAGTCCGAGTCGCACATGCCGTCACGGACGGCCCGCACCAGCCGCGTGTTCTGGTCGCCGTACTCCCCCGACGCTACCTCCATGACTGTGGAACAACTTGGGTCAGCGCCCATTTCCCCCGCCACCCCTGCCGGGAGCATCCCAGGGCACAATGCGGGCCACCGAGGCGGGACCCTCCACCTTCCACAAACTCGGGCCTTATTCCAGACACCGGGCACTCGTGGAGATGCACAGGGAATGGGGGTCTCAGGGCCCCCGATGGAGCACGGCCGGCCCCCAGAATCACACAGAGACGCTGGGTGCTGGGGTGAGGCCACTGCCCTGGCCCTCCGAGGGCTCCCAGGCTGGGTCAGCACAGCCCCGGGAAGGTGGGAAACACAGCCCGGACCTTGGGCACAGGGGTAACGGGATGGGCAGACCCTGGACACAGGGACTGCGGGACGGGGAGCCCAGTGTGTAGCGGCTGAGTGCTGTCAGCAGGGCAGGGCAGGAGGGGGCAGAGTGAGGGGGGTGGGCTCTGCGCCTGCAGGGCAGGGCCCAAGAGCTGCAGGCCTCGGGCTCCGCCCGGGCAGCGAGCACAGCTGCTGGCGGGAACTTCCCTAGGGGCTCTGGACCTGATGCCAGAGCAGGGTCTCAGCTACCTGTGCCCTGCCCAAGCCCCTGCCCATCCATCGCACGGCTGATTATGCCACGTCCAACACTTAAGCACCTGCAGGACCTCATCAGAAAGGTGGCTCAGTCCTGAAATGTCCTGATTTCCCCTTCTAGAAGTAACTTCCCAGCCTCTGGGGGCTGACAGCAGTCGGGAAGCTGCTCCCCACAACCCCTGGCTGGAGCTCCCGGGATTCCATCCGAGGAAAGCCAGCCCCTCCGCAGGGCATAGGGGGTCCTGAACGGGGACTCCGGTAAAACTGCTCCCCAGGGTAGGGACCCTTCTCCCCGCCTGGCCAGCCCAAGCACCACTTACCAAAGTCAGCAGGGTTGTGGTAGGTCGGGCAGTTCAGGCCTAAATCCCGCAGGTAGGGTACGAGATTCGAGACCTTCCCCCGGTAAACACACTGGCCTTGACTCAGGACATAAAGCTGGCGGGGCAAAGGAGGGGGGGTCAACACCGGCTGCTGCAGAGGCAACAGACCCCGAGACCCCACAACTGAGCCTCCACCCAGCCGCCTGTTCTCCTACTAACTCACCCACCAAGCATCCGCCCAACCGTGTGTCCATTTATCCACCCGCCCAACACCCTTCCACCAGCCCTTCTGTTCGTCTCTCCTCACCCCTACATCTCCCACCCACCCAGTTCTCCACCATTCACCCACCGGCCCACCTGTCCACCCATCCACTGTCAGCCCTTTGATTCGCCGCCGGCTCACCCGTCCAATCCATCCATCCATCTGCCCTTCCACCTCCCCCATCCCCCCGGCCTTCACTCATCCTTCACCCCAAATCCTTCCCCTGTGCTACCCTTGGGCCACGGGCAGCTTCACTCACCCCCCCTCACCCGAGCCTGCCCCCTGCCCAGCTGCCCCCAGCCCTGCCTCCCCTGCCGGCCGAGTGCCCGGTACCTGGTCGAAGAGCTCGAAGAGCTTGGCGCTGGGCTGGTGGATGGTGCAGATGATGGAGCGGCCACCCTGGGCCAGCCCCTTCATCAGTGACACCACCTGGAAGCATGAGGCGCTGTCCAGGCCACTGCAAGGCAGGGGACACCGTCAGCCACCTGCAGGAGCCCCCGGCTGCAGCCCCCAACCCTGGGCCCGGCAGGCAGGGCCAGGGGGTGGGGTCCCGGGGGGCGGCCTCGGTTACCTGGTGGGCTCGTCGAAGAACATGACAGGGGGATTGTTCACCAGCTCCAGCGCGATGGCCAGGCGCTTCCGCTGCCCGCCTGAGAGGCTGCCCGTCCGTGTGTGGGCACAGGGCAGCAAGCCCAGCGCCGTCAGGATCTCCTTGACCTGGTGGGGGGAGGGGGGCATAGAGGAATCAGTGGGACCTGCAGGGACCACTGCTCTGAAGCACGACCAGGGAACCCCAGCACCCTGGGACCCACGCAGCCCACGGAGCAGCCGCCCACGGGCACACATAGGGACAGACGAGGGCGGGAGGGGCCCAGCCAGGCTGCCGCTGCCCGTTGCTGCCTTCCAGGGCCCTCAGCAGGAAGCCCATCGGGGTTTTCGCTCTGGCAAATCCGGAAAAGAGCAAAACCAGGTTCCCCGACCAGGTCCGTGCTGGGGACCCCCTGGGGGCACCTCCCCGAGTCCCTCTGGCTGGGCACCGCCCTGACCACCTCCCAGTCCCTCTGCTGAAGTGGGCAGGGGGGGCCCCGGCTCCCCGGGGGGGGGCAGGAAGCTGGAGCTGACTGTGAGGGCCGAGGGGGCAGGCGGTGCCTGTGCTGGTGACCTGAGCCCAGCCCCAGCGCCCCCAGCTCCCTGCCATCGGGGTCCTGCTGGGAAAACCAGCCGGGCCTGATTCTGGCCCCCATGTCTCGGGGTGGGGGAGTATGATACCCCCTGACTCCACATTTGGCTGTCGGACACCAGCCACCCGAGGGTACAGCAAGGCACTGTGATGAGAGGGTCCCTGTACCCGGAACCACACCTACCAGCCAGTGTGCATGTGTGTATGTGTGCGTGTGTGCGCGTGTGTGTGTACAGGGCATGTGATGTGTACAGGTGCTGTGCATGTGAGGGAGTGTGTGCACGCGTGTTGCTCTGGGAGCAGGGGCATGCGCAGGCTTGCCCTGTGGTGTGTGTGCACCCCCAAACGCTGCTCTCCGTGGGCCCCCTGCGAGTCCAGGCAGGCACGAGTCTAAAGCCCCCTTTGTCCGAGGGTGGTGTGAGGGGCCTGCTGCCCGCGGCCCACCCTGCCCCTGCCAGGGACGGAGCAGCAGAGGGGGAAGGAGGGCGGGATGATCAATCATCCTGGAAACATGTTTATCTTGTGGCTTAAGGACTGGCTGATTGCCCGCCCCAGCCACACGTGTTCTCGGGAGCGTGGGCGGGGCCAGTTATTTTTAAACATGACAAAGCAGCTCCATTGTCACCATCTATAAAACACCTCAGAGCTGTGCTCAGCCTGACGGGCAGAGCCTGCTCCCACTCCCAAAGGTGGGCATCAGGCCCCAGGGCGCCCAGGCCAGGCCAGGTGTCACACTGGGGACCCAGGGCACACATGGCCACCGCCACCCCTACCTGCCGAGGGCCAGGTGACCCCATGGACACTCGGCTCCCTGCGCCCCCTCTGCTCACCCTCAGCAGGGCCTGGCACACACTCACCATCTCCTTCCTGCCCTCGTCCTTCTCCTGCAGCTTCAGGTGTGCTGAGACCTGTGGGCACACGGGCGAGGCATCAAGACATAGCCTGAGTCCCCGCAGGACGAGGCAAACAAAAACCTCGACTGAGGAAGGGTGGGTGAAAAACTGAGCATGGGGGGACGGCTTGTGAGCACAGAATCTGCTTGGCCTTGAGTACCCCACATAGTGGGCACCAGGGGAGTGAGCTGAGCCCAGGCATCAGGGAGACCACCAGCCTATTCAGCACTTCCCGAGCCATCTGCCAGACCTAGTAACTACTACTAGGGTGTGGCAGATGGGGGGGGGGGGCTGACCTCACCATCATGGCCTCCTACAATGAGAAAGGAATGGGGTCTGACCTCACCGTCATGGCCTCCTACAATGAGGAAGGAATGGGGTCTGGCCACACCATCATGGCCTCCTGCAGTAAGGGGGAATGACAGCCTGACCTCACCATCATGGCCTTCTATAGTGAGCAGGGGGAAGGGTCTGACATTATTATGGCCTTCTGCGGGGAGGAAGGGCGGAAATGGGGTCTGACCTCACCATCATGGCCTCCTTTAGTGAGGGAGGTGGGGGGGGCTGACCTCACCATTATGGCCTCCTGCAGCGAGGTGGTGGGACCTGACCTCAGCATCATGGCCTCCTACATTGGTGGCGGGATTATGGGTCTGAACTCAGCAACATGGCCTCCTACAGTGAGTGGGGATTGGGGTCTGACCTCATCATCATGTCCTCTTATGGTGAGGTATTAGGAAGCTGATCCCACCATGGCCACCTACAGTGGTGGGAAGGGGATTATGGATCTGACCTCAGCATCACGGCCTCCTATGGTGAGGTGTTAGGGAACTGACCTCATCATCATGGCACCCTGCATGGGGGAGGTAATGGGCCTGACCTCAGCATCATGGCCTCCTGCATGAGGTGGGGCATGGGGTCTGGCCTCACCATCATGGCCTCCTGCACGGTGAGGTGTGGGAGCAGCATGTCATCCTGCATGATGTAGCAGGACACCTTCCGGAAGCAGCGCAGGTCCCGGGGCTGCCCATTGATGAGCACGGCCCCCTTCATGCCGGTCTCCCTGCGGAGTGAGAGCAGCTGCTGTGCACCCCATCCTCTGGGCCCACCCAGCGGGGGTGGAGCGCCCAGCCTCCCAGTGAGGGGCCCTGGCAGGGCTACTCACCTGTACCCAGCAAGAATGTTCATGAGCGTGGACTTGCCAGCCCCGGAAGGCCCCATGATGGCCACCAGCTCCCCGCTGTTGAACTTGCCGGAAATGCCCTTCAGCAGGGTCTTGTAGCCTGCAGAGAGAGGACACGCTGCAGCTTCAGCACCGTGCAGACTCCCACACCATGGAAGTCCATGAGCGTTCACTGTTCTGTGCTTCAGAGCCCCCTGGGGCACCACTAGCGGGGTCCCCAGCCACGGTCACTTTCAGAGGCCCCGACATTGGGGAATGAGGGAACACGGTCAGGAGGGCCCCCAGCCCCATGGCCACGCCGGGGTGGGGGGGGGCGCTCCTGCCCTCGCTGACACCGTGACTCCCCCTTGCTGCCCCCACCCCGCTTTCCTGTGACGTCCGTCAGTGACAAGTGTTTGGCAGACGCCGCTGCCCTCTCACTAGTAAAACCCTGGGAGCAGGGGACAGCATGCACCAGAGCCCAGCGCACCGTCCAGCCCGGCCCCCTCCCAGCTCTGGTCCAAAGAGCTAAAAATCCCCCACCTGTGTGGGACCCCCCAGCTTCTCCTCACAGCGTCAGATGCTGTTAAGGACAGAAAAACAGGTCCTGGTGAAGACCCCTGACCAGTACATAACTAGGAAACAAATTGGAAGCATCTGAACCCGTCTCCTAGGGCCCCCAGCCCTGCACAGCCCAGGGGTCCCCTGGGAACCCCCCAAATCTGCAGATTCACACAGGGGCCCCATCATACTCTCATCTTTCACGGACAGACACCTGCGCTTCACCTGGCCCAGCTGCCACTGTGGTTGGATGGGGCATCCCTGGGGGCGGCGTTAATGAGACAGCTCGGAGCGGAAGCTGGGCAGGAAGCTCACGGCCCTACGTTCAGGCTCATTACGGAGAGTGAAAAGCCTCGGGAGGGCTGACAGCTGTCTCCGTGGGACCATCAGAGGGACAGATGGGGGGGGGCCGAGGGGCAGCCTCCCCTGCAATGGGGTATCGGTGACACTGGCCACAAACAGGGAACCAGGCCTGGGACAGAGCAGACGAGGACGAAGTCCCCACAGACAGACCAGGAAGCGCCGGGGGCTGCAGAGACCCCTTCTCTGTCTGCCTGAAGCCGGGGGGCAGGGGTTCAGGGGCTGGACACAGGTGGGGCTCAACAGTGGAGAGGGCTTCCTCAAGGCAGTTAGGGACACCAGGGACACAGGTGCGGTGCAGAGGACACTGAGTGTTGTTTTTTTTTTCTGACAAGGGGAGACTGGATACTGAGTCAGTGAAAACCATGGCCAGTGCCGGCTGCCTGGATAAGGGAAGTCCAGCCAGAGCAGGTGCGAGCACACGCCTGTCCAGTCTTGTCCTCCTCATTCCCTCCTCCTCCTCCTCCTCCTCCTCCTTGGGCAGTGCAGAGAAGGGACACGCTCTGTGGGCCACCAGGCCAAGGGGTGCCGTGACGGGGGCTCAGGGAGAGCTCGTATGGGGACGGTAATGCTAAGACATCTGCACGGGGGGGAGCAGAGGGGGAGGAGGGCGTCTGAGGAAGGGAGGGACTCGCGGCAGGGTGGGCAGGCTGGAAGTGCCCACTCTGGGGAGTGGACGCCTTGTGCCGGGGTGCCCACCTCAGGGAGCTTCAGTCTGTCTCTGCACTGCCCTGGCTCTGTCCCCTTCCTGTCCTGCTCTGGCCACCCCATCCGGCCGGGAGGGACCCCACCAACAGCAGAGAGTCTCAAAGCAAGTCAGTCAGGGCTCAGAATCCGCCACTGTCCAGCTCCTGGGCGAGGTGTGACCGGCGGGACGCGGGTTCCTGGCGCCCCACCAGGTGCACCGTCTCTACCTCTGGGATCAGAGCCAGTCCCTGGCGCTCCCTCCTGGCCAGCCTCAGCTCAGGGCTTGCGAGAACGCAGGGAGGACCCCAGAGAGGAGAGGGGCGTGCAAAGGGGCTGGAAACCTCCCCAGGGCAGGCCACCCCCAGCACAACTGCTCGGCCTGCGCATCCATCCCTCGGGCACAGCTCTGTCCTTCAATCTGCCCAGTGGATCTGGGAGCAAACATCTGGGCTCTGACGACCAGCAGCACCCCGCACCCTGGGGTTCAGTTAACACTCACAGGGCAGAGACCCCCACGGGCAGCTCGGAAACTCGTGCCCAGCCATGCCAAGGGAATTTCCACATCCTGCTACACCCCAGCCGCTTCCAAGACACACAGGTCACTGGGGGGCCCACTCGTGGGGCAAGGCCGGCCAGCATGTGCCCCCAGTGGGGCTCATCATCCTCTCAGTCGGTGATGAAGCCCCAGAGATGGCCCCTTAAATACAGGCCATGCGAGGACCGGAATGTTCCAGCCCGTTCCTGTGGCATCTAGCTCCTCAGACCAACTGCAGGGATGGCCCCTGGGGCACGCTGACCCCGCCCACATCGGCCAGCTCTGCCCCCGTCCCTGACACCTGGCGAGTGGGCGCCCTCTGCACCTGTCACAGCTGTTCCCACCCACAGTAGCAGGAGGCCCAAGACCAAGGTAGCGGCCACTCCCGTGTCCGGTCAGGCGGGTGCCCTGCAGGCCTGCTGTGTCCTCTAAACCACGCTGGAGGCACGATGGCTCAGGGTTCCTGTTCGCAAAGAATGAGCGTGGACAGGGCCACAGAGGCAGGGGTCACAGGCCAGGCCCCCGCTCGGCCCAGCACCAGCCCACGTCCCCTCCCGGCGCACGGGGCCCCCACAGCCCCACTCACGGGAACCTCCTGGGGAACAGAGAGCTCAGGGCTCAGGCGCTGGCTCCATCCCTAGCACCAGAGATGGTCCCCCAAAGCACTGCACAGGGCCGGGAGCACCACCGGATGTAACCAAGCCCCACCACCAAAGAAAGAGAAGCACAGGGAGCACTGGGTCCAGAGCCTGGCTCACTGTGGAGGCCAGCGGAGGCTGTGGTTCCATGCTGACCCGTCTCCTCACGGGCAGGACAGTGGCCCAGGCCACCACGCTCCCCGCCACACGGTGTCTCCAGCTCAGGCTCGTCCCATGGGACCACCACCTCATCTGCACCCCTCCCCGCAGCAGCCAAGCGCCCCCCAGTGGCTACAAGCTTCGGAGACCTGGAACCATGTCGTTCATTAGTTCATTCATTTAAAGCTCCAGGAGACACGGGATTCTCAGGATTCAAAATCTCACGGCATGTGTCCCCTGGTGAGGGGTAAAGGGTGTTTTCTGTCGGTGATGACCAGACCGTGGTCCACATTCACATCTGAAATTCCACCAGCCCCTGGGCACCAGGGGCAACCCCTGGGCTCCACCGGGACACAGCACCCAGCCATAGCATGGGGACAGGGACCCTGCCCTGGAGCCTGCCCCTGAGGGACGACCAGCATTGCTCCAAGGCTGGGAATTTCCACCCATGATGGCAGGAACAGAGCCATCACATAAACAGTCCCCTTAGCTGAGCTGGAATCTCCCAGTGCCGTGAGTAGGAGGGGAGGGGACACTGTTGTGAGGGAAAGCCGCCAGCAGGATAGCAGGTGGGGCCTGAGGGGGGCAGAGACCCCCCGACCAGGCCCTGCTGGGGTCTCCCGCCTCCCTCCTGCCACTTCCCAGGGCTAGTGAGGCACCTTCTGGCTGCATTACCATCACCACCATCAGGATTCAAAAGTTAGTCCCTCCCATGTCAGGAGCCCGCAGCCACACTGACCTGGGCTGAACGCCTGCATGCACACACAAACACACTCACACACTCACATACACACACTCACACACATACATATTCATACATACACATACACTCACACATACAAACACATACACTGACACACATACATACACACCACACACACATACACACTCACACACTCATACACACACCACACACACTAACTCACATACACACAAACACACACACACTCACATACACACACATACACACTCATACATACACATACACTTGCACACAAACATACACATACACACACTCACACATACAAACACATACACTGACACACTCACATACATACACACAAACCACACACATACACACATTACACACACATACACACTCATACACACACCACACACACTAACTCACATACACAAACACACTCACACTAACACACCACACACATACATACACATACTTAACACTCATACGTACACATACACTTGCACACTCACGCATTCACACACATACACACTCATATACATACACTCGCACACATACACTCACACACATTCACACATACACACACACACACTCACACAGATACACACTCCCACACAAACTCACACATTCATACACACACATATACACATTCACACATATACACATTTGCATAGTCACACAGACACACTCATACATACATTCACACACTCAGCTACACCATCACACCCTCGCACACACCTGGGCGATCCCATCTGTGCACAGCCCCGTCCTGCAGGCTCTGGGCTCAGGGGCCACCCCGACCTCGCTTCCAGGGAAGCACCCCCAGGAAGCTCTACCAGCTGGGGTCTCACCTCCCCTTCCTCGGCTCCTGCGCCCCCCACCCCCGGCTGGCTGAAGCATCCCTGATGCTCTGGTCACCGGCCTGGCGGTGGGGCTGAGGCGGAACGACAGAGCCCCCATTCCAGGGAAGAGAACAGACCCCATCTGGAGACACACGGAGAAAGTGTCCCAGCTGGCAGTGGGGGGGACCCTGGCACGAATATCCAGATATCTGGATGTTTAGGCCCGTCCCAGAGGGACAGGACAGGGGCTAAGGCACCTGCCTCCCCTGAGCCCACCAGGACTGATCCCTGAGCACAGAGTCAGGAGTCAAACACGCCCCCAAACAGGAGCTGAGGGAGCTGCAGCTGGGTGCCAGGGGAAGCAGCCCGGCCCACCGAAGCCCCAAACCAGGTCCCAGACAGCCTAGGGCAGACACAAAGGACGGTCCAAGGGGGGCGGCGCCAAGGCCCTGTCTCCTGGGACTGGCGCAGAACCCGAAAAGGGAAAAGGGGCAATGCCCCAGAGGCGCGGGGGACGCCCCAGCACTGCCCAAAGGACCACAGGGGCTGGGTGACGGCAGCAGGGCAGCGCCCAGGACTCGGAGGGGCTCCTCAGGGCACCCGGGGCAGAGACCGGGTTTGCCATCACCCTCAGCCGCAGAGAAGGCAGTGCTGGGGGACAGCCATCACTGCTGGCCTCTCTGGCCCCTGCAGGATGAAGGTGATGGGCAGCAGCTGGCAGAGGCTGCACCGCCCCACAGCTGCAGAGTTGCCCGGGGAATTCCTGATCCCAACAGCCACCCACGGGCCAGGAAAGGCACCACCACCCAGGGCCAACACAGGGTCCCCTGAGCCCCACCAGGAGGGAGCCCTGAGCTCAAAGCTGGGCATAAACCCTGAGCACCTCAGGTGTGACGGAGGAAGAGGAGGAGGAGGAGGAGGCGGGGGGGGGGGGGGGAGGGGGAGGAGGAGGAGGAAGGGGAGAAGGGGGAGAGGAAGGAGAAGGAAAAAGAGGAGCAAGAGGAGGGGGAGGAGGAGAAGGAGAAAGAGGAAGAGGAGGAAGAGCAGGAGGAGAAGGGGAGAGGGAGGAGGAGGAAAAAGAGGAAGAGGAGGGGAGGAGGAGGCAGGACTGGCATCCCCCTTGCGGACCCCTCCCCTCCGGGGCTCCCCACCCATGTCCCCGGACACCCCCACGGGGTCAGACGCCTGCGTCCCCCAGGTGCGTTCAGGTGACCCTTTCCAGGAGGGTCCCGGCCGCCCCTGGGCCCCGCGTCTGTGGGACCCGGGAGGGGCCCCCAGCAGGCCGGGAGGGGCCTCGGCGGCCGAGCATCCTCGGGTCCCGCCTAGCAACAGCGGCGCGCGCCAATCCCTCGCCGGGGTTACTCCCGGGCATTGACCGCTAGTAACCCCGGCCGTCAGCGGCGGCCGCCGCGCACTGCGCACGCGCGCGGGAGGGGAGCGGCAGCGGCGGGCGCGCACTCGCGCGCGGAGGGGAGGCGGCGGCGCACCTGCCCGCACCCACCCCTGCATCACACGGTCCCAGCCCGCCGCGCTCGCACCCCGCGCCGGCCACGTCAGGGTGTTGGGGATGTCCGGCCGGCAGGCAGGAAACGGGCCGGTTTCCTCCGGCAGTCCTTGAGGCCCGGAGGGGTGGGGGGCAGGGACCCAGCGGCCAGCCGCGCCCTCACCCCTGCAGGCCAGGGGCGACCCCTGCCCGCGGGGGGCAACGCGGGAGCCCATCACGGCCGCCACCCAGGTCTGGGCTCAGGAAACTCCCCGATGCTCTTGGGTGGGTGAGGGGAGATGGTCAGCCCCGGCCGTCCCAGCCACCACCCTCCCCGGTGGAGAACCCACCCACAGGACATCTTGGTGCAAAGAGCAAGCTGGGTCAGCGTTTGTTTTGCAGCACAAGTTAACCCTTCCAGGTCCAAAATGAAAGAAGCTCCCGGGTGTGTGTGTGGGGGGGGAGGGGGGGAGGCAGGGGCTACTAGGTCCAGCCTCTCCGACCCAGCCTCCGGGTCTCAGTCACACAGACCCCCAGAGCCTCACTCCAGCCTGGGCCTCCTGCGACCACCAGGCCCCCTGGCCTGTGGGACACTCCTCAGCCACTTCCTCTCCCGGCCCCGCCGGGGGCTCCAAGATCGTCCTCACAGCAGCTCTCCAACAGCAAGCTGGCAGCAGGCTCTGGACTGGGCATGGGGGACGATGCGGGCTGCCACAGTCCCCTGATCACGGTGTGTGTGTGCATCCCCCACCACACACCCACACACATACGCGCATACACACCAAGGTTCTTGACCAGAGTTCCAGAAAAGCAGAACTCAGATGGCTGGCTTCAGGATTACTCAAATGCAGATGGACCGAAACCTTTTCCAAGAATCGGACTTGTGCAAACCGGGCACTGGCTGCCCCGGCCACGGCCAGGGCCAGTCACCACAGCTGGAAACTCTCCTGGTGATGGAGCAAGAAGGACTTGATGCAGGGGAGGCCAGGTGGCCTAGCCCGAGGCCTCTAAATATAGGTCTCGGCTAAACGTAATCACGGTGCTGAAGCTGCCTGCACCCTCACCCCAGCTCGGCTGCCCCCAGCACAAATGCCGACCAGGAAGCAGGGCCGGGGAGACAGAAAATCAGCAACTGTGGGCCCCAGATCCTGGCCCCGCTATGAGCAGAAAAGCTGGAACTGGCCTGATGTCAGGAGCTAGACCCTCCACATGCCCGGGCAGTCCGAGCAAGCCCCGTCAGAGACCGGCCTCCCCGCCTGCACCCCAAACAAGCGCTGTTGACTCCACACAGCACAGAGCAGGTGTGCGCTGCCCCATGGCCTTTCCTCGCTCACAAACAGGAGCAAGGCTCGCGTGCCAACAGAATGTCACCTTGGGTCCTGTCAGCCTAAGCACTTGCTCCTGGGCGGTACCTGGACAGAAGAAGTGCACAGAGAGACACACACATTGCAGGGGCTCCAGAAAGGCAGAGCCCCCAATGCCAGGCTAGGGGCTGGATGTAGCAGAGATGTCCTCCAGGAGCAAAACTACCCCTCACACACACATACACACATACCTCACAGATACACAAAGGCACTCACAGCAGAGACACACACACTACAGCAGAGAGCAAACGCAAAGACACCCCACAGATATGCACACACACACCACACACATATCACAGACACACACTCCACAGACACACACCACAGACATACACACACCACAGACACACACACCAGACACAGAGACACACACACCACAGATACACATTATCACAGACACAGATACACCCCACAGACATACCCCACAGACTCACACACCACAGACACAAACATAGAGAACAGACACACACAGACACCCCACAGATACACACCACAGACACACACACATACCACTGACACACATATTACAGACACACACCACACACTCCCCCCCCACACACACAGACACATCACAGACATACCGAGAAAGCAGAGAAGTGCCACAAAGTTGTGTTGAGCCAGGTGTGGGAGGCCTTCCCCCTGCCCCCCAAGGTGACCCTGGACAAAGGAGAAAGGGCCCTTGTGTCCGGGGCCCTCACAATTGCCATCCCATGTCTCTGCCTGCAGTGGGCTCTGGTCTGGCACAGGGCAGATGTGATAGCTGGGGAAAGGGGTCCAGGGACCCCTGGGGTGAACATTCCCCCTGCAAGCAAGCAGCATCTTCTGGGCACTGCTTCCTGAGTTGGGACAAAAGACACCCCCTGTGTCGGGTTCCCAGAGTCCAGCAAGCACACTCTCCAGGACCCCGGGACAGAGCTAGAGTCCCCAGGGGCAGGTGCCAGGGGCAGGAAGGACTCTACAGGGTCTGCCCAGCCTCCCGAGCCCCAGCAGGGGGGGGGGGGGGAGGCAGCAGAGCCTCCCGCCATGGCCAAGGGGGACATGTACAAGTAGCTTCCTCTTGCACCCTGAAGCAAGCCCAAGAAGCACGGTCATCCACTCCCCGGGGGCAGCCTGGTCTGGTGTCCACGGTCTCTGCAGGAGCCCCTCTCATCCCCGCCACACACGGGCTACGGCCCAGACGCTCTCACGGAATCCCCGAGTGCTCCACGGACGCCTGTTCCTCTCATGCCGGTCTGTGTGAGTCCTGAGGAGACCAGAAGACATGACCCTCGGGAGGGAGACGCACGAAGGACACGTCTCACAGTCAGCGGCAAAGCAACACACAGCTCAGCTCCAGAGCCGGGGCTGCTGGCCCGTCCTCTCTCACCCCAGCTCCGTGCGGAGTCCAAGGAGCACAGTGAGCATGGGAAGAAAGTTCTAGAAGCCCAGAATCCATTTCTAACCTGGACTCTACACTAGGAACTCTGGGAGCTTCGTTTCCTTTCCAAGTTTCATGTGCCTCATTCTCCTGACCCTGAAAGAGCCTCGAATGTGGCACTTTTTAAAATTTCAGGGCTAAGACGAAGGAGATGTTACTGGGGCCTGCTCGAGGCAATCAATGAACAAAAGGATGACAGTGATACAGTGATGTGCCTCCTGGAGGGTGGGACAGGATGGCTGATGCCAATCCAGAGGCCTAGAAAGTTCCTTCCTCTGCCCTTAATCAGGGCAAAAGGCAACTGGCCTCAGTGCAGACCGGCTGCAAGGAATTCCCCAGGATTAGTGGTTAAGATGTTCCCTGGTGGCTCTGGGTAGCACGGTATGGCGAGTCCATGCTGGGGGCAGCCCTGGGAGCCCCTCTCAGGGCGAGCATCCTGCGCACCTTACTGTGCCCTAGCCTTCAGCGTCACCGCCCCGCCTGGGACGTGGGTCAGAACCACGCAGGTCCCAGAGGTAAAGAGGCAGAATCAGAGCAAAGAAAAGCTTTCATGGCTGGGGAGGGCTCCCCTGGGGTACTGGGGGCTACACCTGGTAGTGCCCACGAGACCATGCAGGGCCACACTGGGGCCCTGGACACACCCTTTGAGCTCTCCCCAGGCCCTAAACTGTTTCATTTTTTCTTTCCTTTTTGGGTCACACCTGACGATGCTCAGGGGTTCCTCCTGGCTCTGCACTCAGGAATCACTCCTGGTGGTGCTCGAGGGACCATATGGGATGCTGGGGATCAAACCCCGGTTGGCCGCATGCAAGGCAAACGCCCTACCCGCTGTGCTATCGCTCCAGCCCATGAACTGTTTCATTTTATCCATGGAAACGGCTTGGGTCCCCTGAGGGGTGGTCAGTGTCGCCGGAGGACCCCACATGCCCCATGGAAGGGGCGCAGAGGGAGGAGGGGTCGGCAGAGTGGAGACTTACTGCCCCCCAAATGCCCCGCGTGGGCTTCACTGGAATGGCCCAGAGCCCTGGGAAGGCCGGGTGGAAGGTCCCAAAGCGTCCCAGCCTCGGCGGCTGTGACGGCATCGCTGTCCCAGGGACCGGCCCGGCGACGCAGGTACCGAAGCCAGCTCCTCACGGGGAAGTAATTACGCTTTTCAGAGTGGGTAAAGCCACCTGTGGGGTGCACGGTGGCTCCTGGGATCCGTTCTGTCTCTACCAGGAATCTATTACACGATCTCGCTGTCCCCGAAGGCCTCATTAATCAGATGGTGAAATTGTCACCACAATTGAAAATACAAGGTGTTTGCTGAGCGCTGCCCTCAGTGCTTGGCACAGGACAGGCGTCTGAGGCACCGAGAAGAGCCTCCTGGCATCGCTGGCTGGGCCCGAGCCCCTTTCAGCCCGGCCCACGAGGCCCCGTCATCTCTGCCTTATTGCTGCACGAGAATGACGTGGTGCCAGAACCACAGGACCAACTCAGGCGAGAACATCCCACACCACGCTCGTGCCACTGGGCACATTCAGTGGGCAAAGAGGGTGAGGGTGAGAAGGCTCCCTCAGAAAGCCCTGGGGCAGCCGGGGTCTCAGAGGTGGAGGGAAATCTGGATCTGGGCCCAGACTACTGGGTCCCGGCCCGGTTCTGAGCTGCTAGGTCCCCTGGCCCAGTTCCGAGGCTCCTGGGTCCCCCAGCCTGGTTCCGAGGCTCCTGGATCCCCCGGCCCAGTTCTGAGGCTGCTGGGTTCCCAGGCCGGTTCCGAGGCTGCTGGGAGCCCCGGCCCAGTTCCAAGGCTCCTGGGTCCCCCAGCCTGGTTCCAAGGCTCCTGGGTCCCCCAGCCTGGTTCCAAGGCTCCTGGATCCCCCGGCCCAGTTCCGAGGCTGCTGGGTTCCCAGGCCGGTTCCGAGGCTGCTGGGAGCCCTGGCCCAGTTCTGGCACCCCCTGCACTCTCCTGTCCTCACACTCCCTCACCTGTGGCATTCCCCTGTAGGAGATGTCATGGTGATCACACATAAACTTGAATATTTAAAACTGAAAACCAGGCCCCTGGATACCTCGGTGACTAACAGCTCCCGTTGGCCGAGCGCGAGGGCTTGGGTTGGGGCTGTGCAGTGAGGGGGATCAGCCTTGTGGCACCCCAGCTCCGGGGCTAGGCAGGCACCCCAATAAAGCATGCATGCCCACCATCAACAGCAGCGCCAGAGAAGGGACGGGAAGGAGACCGTTAGAAAACAAAAATAGATCAGAAACGATCAAGGCCAGACGCCGAGCAGACGCCTGTCAGGAGCGGCCAGGCTGGGTCTCTCCTTTGCCTCCCCCCCACCCCGGAGCTCAGCCCAGGGGCACTGGCCTCACCAGCCGTGTTGCCTCCCGGTCGAGGCTGGTCACCCCTGGCAGTGCCCAGCGGTGATGCCCAAAGCACCATCGGGAGTGATGCCTGGGGGCCGGGACCCCAGCTGGGACTAGGCAACTAGGCAGCTGGCATCTTCAGTCCTGCTGACCCAGTGGGAGCCCACGGACTCCTGACCACTGTTTGGACGCACACATCCCGGCCCCAGTGACCACAGTGAGAAAAAAGGAAATGCAGAGGCTGGTGGGGTCTGACGCAGACCGGAGCCCCGGCCACTGCTGGGGGCCTCAGACAGCGAGGGCGGAGTTGAGTGGCAGAGGGGGAGCAGGTGGGAGGCAGGACAGTGGGAGGACAGCGACTACACCCCAGAGAGGGACGCTGGAGCTACGCCCACCCCCGCGGGCTTTCACTGGCTTGTCCTGAGCGGGGATCCTTAGTTGGGGAAGTCGAGTCCAGAGGGAGCCCCGGGACCTGGTTTGCAGGAAGCACTTCAGGGTCTCCCTGGCTGCAGCCCCGGGAGGGGGGCGGGGTGCCAGGCTCCAGGAAGAGATGGGCAGGATGCCCCGGTGTCTGCTTGCTGAAGGTAGGGATGGGGACAAAGGGCACAGGGGGCGGGAGGGAAGAGGCAGGGGCGGAGGGGAAGCCGGCAGAGCCTGCGGGTTGGGAAACCGGTCACAGGGCCTCTTCCCTGACTCACAGCAGCTCCCTGGGGCCCACTTCCTCCTCCGCCCCTGGCTGAGGTTACTACAGGGCAAGTGTCTGGCTGGGACCCACCGGGCCCAGCTCCCAAGGGGGCCCCGGGGGATGGGCCGCCCGCCGAGGCCCCTCTCTACTGAGCAAGCAGCCCCTGTGCCGGGATTGGGTTTGTGGGCGCAGGTGGGGCGGGCAGGGGGAGACCCCTGGCCATTCTCTTGCAGACACGGGTGAGCAGGCGCGGGTTGGCCTGCAATGCTGGCCACTGAGGCCTGAGCGCTGCAGGCAGCCTTTGCTACTGGAACAAGCTGGGATGGGTCGCCCACGGGAACCTTTTTAGCAGAGGGCTGTGCCCCAAGGCCACAGACAAGGCGTCACCTCGGGGGCTCACACCCGCACATGCTACTGTTCCAGGCCATAAGATCTCCCCACGGTGAGCTCGAAAAGCCTCAAGTTGGCGGGGAAGGAGGCCCCAAGAGTTTGGCCCCTGCCACCGCTGGGCGAGGCCTGGTAGCCCCTGGGCACCGCCACTGGATGGATCCCTGGCCCCCAAGCCCCCTGGTGCCCCCAACACAAACCCGCACCTAAGCTGAACGCTCAGAGGGCCCCAGCAAGGCCCCACCTCGCACCCACCACCCGTCTCTGCCTTAACGGACACAGGAATGTCCTCTGGGCGGTGAGGGAGGGCGGCGGTGCCACCAGCCAGCAGCAGGGCTCCTGGGCCCGCATGACCCCTCCACAACACTCTGACTCACAGCACCCAGAAGCCCCGCTGGGGGACACAGAAGAAAGGGGGCCGGGGAAGGAGGGGAGAAGGGAGAACCGTGACTGGGAGACTCGAGGCCTTCAAAGGTCAGGGGCGCGAGGGCAGGAGACGCTCAGGTTCCCTTGACCCAGGGCAGTGAAGCGGGGGGAGGCTGACCCCTCTTCCTGGGGGTCCCCCTGCCCACCCCATAGACGATGGGAGCTCCAGGGCAGAGAGAGAGAGAGAGAGGTGAGCCCGGCACACTCGCTCCACACGTTGGCAGCCAGAGAGCAGGCAAAGGGGCGCAAGGCCGTGGAAAGAACTCAGGGCTGTGGGGGTGCCCGGCTGGCATTTGGCCTGCTCCACCCACCGAGACTTCAGCCCCTGTGAGGAGAGGATGGCCAGGAACACCATCATGGGGGGAGGGAGCATTGAGATACACCAACAGCCCACCGGGAGCACCGGGTGGAGGAGGGGGGGTTGGAGCAATAGGACAGCGGGGAGGGCGCTTGACTTGCGACACTGCTGACGCAGGTTCAAACCCGGGGTTCCCTGGGCCTGCCAATCACAGCAGGCCGCCCAGTCAAGGGGACGCCCGCTGGGCAGCTCAGCCCCAAGCTCCCCCCGACCCGAGGGCAGCTGGGCTGCCGGGTGGGGGCGAGCGCCAGCCTCTCACCTTTCTTCCGCCACCAGGGCCCCTCGGGCACCGAGTAGGACAGGTCCTTGAACTCGATGTTCACGGCCGCCCTCCGCGGCAGCGAGGAGAAGCGCTGGGCCTCGGTCAGCGTGTTGTCCACCTTCTTCAGGTGCCCGTTGAGCAGGTCCGTCTCGGTGGGATCCATGCTGCTGGACACCACCTCGTCCACCGACACGCACACAGACTTGGGCTCCGTCATTGCTGCCGAGTAGCTGCTGGCATTCTGGGGAGAGAGCAGGAGGCCACGGGTCAGGGGGAACCTGGCGGGCTGGGGGCTGGGGGTCGTTGGTGGCTCCGCTTCTACGCTGCAGGGAAGCCGCCTCTCATGCCCGCGACGGTCAGACACAAATGTGCCGGCCAGGCGGGCTAGGACTCCCGACACCCATCACACAACCACTCCTGGACCCCGGGAGCCCACAGAGTGAAGTGCTGGCCACGCAGAGCCCGTCTGTCCACAGCCCACAATGACAAAGCCCAAGAGATACACCCAGGGGGGGTCCGCGGAAAGGCATATGCCAAAGAACTTATTTTTCACTTATTTATTTTTGGGCACTTGGGCCACACCCAGCAGGGTTCCGGGCTGACTCCTGGCTCTGTGCTCAGGGATCACACCTGGAGGTGCTCAGGGGCCCTCTGGGGTACCGAGCAGGCCGGCCATGCGCAAGGCCAGGGTCTCACCTGCCACTCTGGCCCCCAAAGGTCCTATCTGAAAGCAGCTCTGAAGGGCCGAGAGACAGACCCAAGGTTGGCACAGCGGCCTGACGGAGCCTCCGTCCATCCCCAGCACTGCATGTCCCCTGGAAGGGCGGCTCTGGGGGACTCTAAACTTTAAATAATTAATTACAAAGCTCCTCAGACATCCACCAAGTTCTCCAGGGCCAGAACCCCTGCCCTGCCCCCACGCACACCCTCTGGTTCCTCTCCACGGCATGGCTGGGGGCTGGGGGTAGTGCTTCACTCTTACCATCATAGAACAGGGCAGGTAGAGGGGCTTGCTCCAAGACCCCCGAACGCAGGGCAGAAGCTACCCCAGAATCGGAGTCATCTTAAAGAACAAAGAAATGAAGGAAACCAGGCCAGGGGCCAGAGAGATAGCCCGGTGGGTAGGGACTTGCCTGGGACGCGGCTGCGCCGGGCTCCATCCCTGTACCCTTGAGGTCCCGGAGCTCCACTAGGAGTGACCCTGGCACTGGCTCTGCAGCTGACCCAAGGGCAAGGGCCGGGGTAGGGTGGGGTCACATTCCCGCACAAGAAGAGGGTGGGGTCACCCACACGCCGACCTCTGGGGGCTCTCCTGGCCTGGGCGTGAGAACGTGCCCTGGCCCTGGGCGGAAGGAAACTGCCCGCAGGATGAGCGTGTCCCGGCCACGTCCGGCCAGCGCTGCTCCGGTGAACAATGGGGTCCTGGCCCTGCCCTGCCCGACTTCCAGCCACACGCCCGGGGCAGCCTGTCCCCCTGCTACGAGTGTGCTCGCCCAGGAGGAGGGGAGGGCCATCCTGGGACAGGGGGCAGAGCACAGGGCAGCAGGCAGAACGCCGCCCCCGCCTGGTGCTCAGGGCTCCCCAATAGCCAGCCTGTCCCCTGGTCGGACCAGCTCTGGGTCCTGAGGCCCCATTCAGCAGGCAGGCTTGTCTCTGAGCCCGGGACCCCTGAGTGTGGGCCTCGGGGGACACCCAGCCCTCGCACCTCCAGTTCCAGCCCCATTCCCTCCCGACACCCCCACAGGGGCCTCTCCCGGGGAATCTCCCTGGTGTGCACGCCCCCAGCGAGCACCATAACAGGGGCATGACGGGCGCTGGCCATCACTGCACACAGAGCCTGTCTCCCTCCCCCTCCGTTGTTACTCAAGCGCCTGCAAACCAGGCACCAGGGGAACTGCGTGGTTCAGTGGTCGTCCCCCGAGACCTGGCCGATGCCCCCAGATGCTCATGTTCAGCAGATGCAGGCATGACCCCTCCCCGAGGTGGGGGGTGCCGCTGCAGAGTGGGGCCCAGAGGTGTCCTGGCCCAGGGTGCCAAGGAAGTGAAACCCAAGCGGAGATTAGCGGGTGAGTCGGGCGAGCTCAGTGGGCGGAGAACACGGGACACACACAGAGCCACGGACCGGGGTGAGGGGGACCGTGGGGCCACAGAGGGACACGGGTCCATGCACAGGGCATAGGGCTGGCCGGGCTGGCTAAGGGGTCAGACAGAGAGAGAGTGAAGGGGAGGGGGGGAGGGAGAAAGAGAGATATCTTCGGGGCGCTGAGGAACCTAAGCCAGGAAGAAAGGGGGGACGGTGAGGTGCAGTGGGAGAAGGACGGTGGCCTTAGCCAGTGGGGGACCTGGTCAGGCCACAGGGTAGAGCTGGGTGACCACGAGGTCAAGTGCACATGACCAGGTTCAGGCCAGTGTGCCCGAGATAGCAAGGCACCCTTAAGCCAGACTGCAGACTCAAAGCCTCTCCCTGGCTCCACAGTCCTGGGGGGCGGGGGAGGGGGAGCCCCAAAGGGTCAGCGGACCCGCCCAAGGTCAGCCAGGAGCAGCCTCGTGGGCCCAGGGCTGCCGCCAGCCAGCACAGTTCCTGCAGGTTGCTGAATCTCCTGCAGAGAAGAAGGAAGCGACCCTGGGAAACTTCCAAGGAGGGGGCGAGGGGGACACAGAGACCCCCGGGCACGCTAGGCATGACTGCCCTCACCCAGCTCCCCGCAAGGGTGCAGCCGTGTCCCTCAGAATCAGCCAGCTCTCTGCAAGGTCCCCAGCGATGTAGGTTACAGCCACCTCGCCCTCACTCCTGAGTTCATTAAAAATGAAACAGATGCATCTTCCTCCTCATCTCTCCCCTTGCACTGCCGGCTCCGTCCTCCCGGGCCGGTCATCAGCATTGATCGTGAAGGAGAGGAGTCGGCTCGGGGTGCCCCCTCTCACGCCCCTCTGGGGCAGGGTGAGCAGACATAGACATACAGACAGCCGCCTGTCGGCTGTGGAGGCCCTGGCGGGTGTGGGGCCAGAACAGCCCCCGCTGGAGGCACAAACCTGCCTCCAGCCCAGCCAGCAGGGAAGCCACCCCAGCAGCCCGACCTCTGAATCCCTCTCTCCCTGTTTGTCGCTGTGGAGTTC
Organism: Sorex fumeus; assembly: GCF_029834395.1. Lineage (NCBI taxonomy): Eukaryota > Metazoa > Chordata > Mammalia > Eulipotyphla > Soricidae > Sorex > Sorex fumeus. Next base: position 4,858,937 of record NW_026606098.1, on the reverse strand, counting down.
CCCGGGACCCCTACCCAGGTTCCTGGATCAAGAATCTTCTGGGCCACTCCTGAGAAGTAACCCAAGCATCACACTCAAACCCAGGGGCAAAGGCGGCGGGAGGTCCCTGAGGACAAGCAAAGGCACTGTGGCCGAACCCCGCTGCTGAGTCTCAAATGTCCCCCACCAGGACCCTTCCCACACAGATCAGGGGCGCTCATGCAGCCCCCAGCTCCCCTTGCAGACCTCCCGCCCTGGAAGCCCTGGGACCCCAGCCAGCAGAGCTCAAGGGCTATATCTCTCAAGGGGTCTCTCCGGAGTACTTAGATACAATCTTTAAATGGAAAACAAAATTGATGGGGGAGGTTTCCAGGAAGGAAGAGTGGGGGGAAATGACTTTCCAACAAAACACTGTTGCTGGCTCGCTGTTCACCCACCTGAGTTCTGGGGCTGGGTCAAACCAGAAACGTCACATCACCGAAATCTAGAGCCCAAACAAGCAAACAACCTCAAACCTCCCAAGCCTCATCCCCCCGCGCCAGCGGACCGTGGCTGCATTTCCAAAAGGCCCAGGACCGTCTGGCCTCCACAGTACCCGAGAGTTTCTTTACCGGACAACGAGCCTCTCCTGGGTTCCCCCAGATCAGCGTGAATGAGGAACCGGGCAGAAACGGGCAGCCGGGACAGGGGCTGCCCCACGCCTCCTCCTCGGGAGGGCAAATGGCATCACCAGGAGGGGCTGCCTCGCCCGGCCTCCGGTGCGAGCTGGACGCCAGCAGCCGCGGGAGAAGGGCAGGGGGCCTGGCCCGGTTCTGGGGGCGCACCCCGAGCCTTACATAAGGAGCCTGCGGCCGGGATGCTACAGTAACCTGTTTGGAATCCTCGGCGCAGTTGGCAGGGCTGAGCATGCGCACAAGCAGGCACCGTTTTTTTTTTCTCCTCCGGCTCCAGGCAAGAGGTAACTGTCGGTCAAACCCCGCTGCACCCTGCCGGCTCCCAGCGCAGGATGCTAAAAATGAGATCCCGGCCGGGGGGGCGCGCGCGGGCTCGCGGCCGTGGGAAGCGGGGAGCGGGCTAGTAAACACACCGACAGGTGACGCGCGCGGCGCTGCTGGGCCGGGCCGGGCCCGCGCGAACCGAACCGGGGCCCGAACCCGAGGCCAGCGGTCCGCTCCGTCCCTCGCCGGCCCCGAGCGCCCCCGCCCCGGCCCAGCAGCCCGCCCGCCCGCGCGGGGAGCATCCTTCTCCCGCCGGCGCGGCGCGGGGACGGGACCCCCCGGGCGGCTCCCGGGCGCGCAGGACGCTCCCACTCACCATGGCGGTGCCGACCGAGAAAGCGGCCATCAGACAGGCCATGCCCCGGGGGCGGCGGCGGCGGCGGCGAGGACGAGGCTGCGGGCGGCAGGGACGGGCGCGGGGACGGCGCGGGCACGAGGCTGCGCTCGCTCCGGGCTCGGCGGCTGAGCTCAGCGCGGTCCCCGGGAGCCGCGCAGGCCCCGCCCCGGCCCCGCCCAGGCCCCCGCCCCGCGGCCCAGGCCCCGCCCCCGCCCGCGCCTCGACCCGCCAGGCCCCGCCCAGCCCAGCGCCTCGGCCCGCCCGGCCCCGCCCACCTCCTCCCAGCCTGAATACCCCGACCCCGCCCACTTCCCTCACATCCGTCCTGCTATTGGTCGGCGTGCGGTCGGGGCGGGGCCGGCAGGTGCTCGTGTTCTTGTTTTGCTGGTTTCCAGTCCTGGGTGCAGCTAAGTCCTGCTCGCTGTCCTCACCGCTGCACCAGTCCCGGAAGGCCCTGGGTTCGGACACTCGCTAGACCTGAACCAGCACGGGCCTGGGCGACCCACGGGAGTTCCTCTGGGACAGCGGGGGCCCTCTCCCCACACACCCGACCAGGAGCCAGCCCCGCACGCGTGTTTGTGTCACAGTGCTAAAGGGGTCAGTGCTAACAGGAAGCGAGATGGAGGGACAGCAGCCTCTCCTCTCCCCCACCCCCCCCCCGCCCCTCACCCCCGCGCCTCTCTGCCAGGTGGGAGAGCCAGACTAGAGAGGGGTCTCCAGTCCTCCAGCCCAGCAAGGTACACACTCAGACAGACACTACTACAGGGCGTGAGAGAGTACTAAGTGCTGGATACTAAAGGGGTACCTGGCGGAGACCCCACAGCCTTTGTCCACCCTGCCCCACCCCAACAAAGGAAGACAGGAGAAGGTTTGGGAGGCCCTGTAACCGCAAGAGGAGCAACACCCGCTTTGGGCCCCGATTGGAGTATCAGGTGACCGGCATCCTCTCAGACCCTTCTCATACACCGTGGGGCCAGGTCCCAGGGCCACGGCGATCGGGCATTCTTTGCCTGTTCTCTGAGGCCAGAGCTTTTGTTCAGTGGTTCACATGTTGGGGCCACATCAAGGAATGTGTTTCTTTTCACCGCGGGCACACCTGAGTCACCTCCACAGGATCCTGAGGGTAAGTGAAGTCTCCGCCTCTCCCTCACCTGGCAGGGAGGCCCTGTTTCCCTGCCAAACAGGTAATTAGACCCACAGACCTGCAGGGACAGCCAAGGTCTCCCCCCAGATCAGAAGAGGAGAGGAGCACCATGTTCAGGGGACAGCCTCTTGGAAGCATCTGGCCTCGGGTCAAATACTCGCCTCCCCTGACCATGTGTGGGACCCCCAGCGTTGCGTTTTCAGGGCCCAGGCTCTGTGCTATGGGTCTGGGGACACTCTTTGGGCCCCGAGGTTCCGGAAAGAGGATTCCAGATGCACAAATAGCCCAGGGGAGAGTTGAGGTTGAAAGACAGAGACAGGCAGACAGACAGACAGAGATAGAGAGACCTCACGTCTGCAGCTGGGCTCAATAGCCTGGGCAGGGAGGACAGTGGGCTGGCAAGGGAGGCCAGCACTCTGCAGGGGGTCCTGCCCCCAGGGGCCTATGATGTGGTCTGGAGGTGGCCCTGGACATGGACTCCACCTCTACCCTCCTCTTGCTCGGGAACACACAGGCCCCTGCCCTCAGCTCTCTGCCAGAGCATCCAGACTAGGCAGGTGGTCAAGTCCTCAAAGGACAGGCAGTACTTGCTGGGCTCCCGCGAGTGACCAGGGTCAGTGCCTGGAGCTGAGGACCCATTTGGGGAGACAGGTGAGGCGAGTCCTGGGCGGGGGGATCCCTAGGTGCCTCCTATGGAAAATAATGTGAGTCAAGGACTCCTGACCCTGCCCCCCAGCCTAGCCACCACTTCCCTCCTGTCCCGAGGAGGGCCAGTGGGCACCGTCAGCCCTGAGGATGCTCAGGGGCCACGCTTCCGCCTGGCCAGCTTGAGGCCGGGAGTCTGACCCTGCCTCAGGCGCAAATCAGCTGCTGTCTGGTCCGCAGGTGCCACAGGGAATTTTCCGGCAACTCAGCGGCCAGGCATGCGTGAACACAGGGGAAGGGGGGAGGGTCCCTCGAAAAAGTACTCCTTCCCCCAGACTGTGTACTAGTACTGAGAGGGTCCCTGGCGGAACCGCCCAGGCTGTGGAACACCGGCGTATGCAGAGGGGACGAGACAGGTTCTTAGCACAGCCAGCAGGCCCATAGAGCAGACGCAGCCCAGCTTGCACAAGGCTAGCGGTCCGGTCCCGGAGATGAGGAAGGTCCGGGGTTCCAGAGTCAGACCCCCAGGCCAGGGCTGGCCCTGTGTCCCGGCTCTCGCGCCCTCTGGGCTCGGCCACCCATCTGCCGCCTTCGCTCTGGGCCAGGCCAACTGCTCACGGCCGCATGGCAGATCCGGGCCTGCATGCTAGCGGCTGGCCGCCGGCCACTGGCCAGGGCAGTGCCAAACACCAGCTGGCCTGGCTGGGTCACATGGGCCTCGGTGGAACATGACGACAGATTGGGACACTGCCAAGGCCGCGCTGGGGTGCTCTGAGCCGGTGAGACCCAGGCTGGGCCTTCTGGGGGAGGCCCTTGCAGGGTCACTGGGCGCCCCTCCTGTTTCTTCTCTCCCATTTCCTCTCATTCCTTCTTTCCCTCTTTCCTTCCTTCTTTCTTTCTCCCCAGCACGGGATCGAGTCCAGGGCCACACACAGCGGCGTCAGCTCTGCCCGCCTGGTGGGAGGTTGACCCAGACTAGGGGAAGGCCACAGCCCCACGCCTCCGTGTCCGTGCCACACGGGCCCCCTCCCTCATGAGTCTGGACCTCCCAAGACCCCATTTCCTCCGGGCCTGAGCTTCTTGGGGCCAGAACCCCCAGTCCTGCCCTGTTGGGGCCGAGGAAGAGAAACCTGAAGAGCTTCATGCTGGCCCTTCCTCAAAGCTGCCAGCAAATGGCCCAGACAGTCCGCTGGAGGGCTGCCTTGCGTTGGTTAGTTGGGGCCACACCCAGCGGTGCCCAGGGTCACTCCTGGTGGGCTGGGGGACCATCTAGGCTGCCAGGGATGGAGCTATGGTCAGCCACGAGCGAGGCCAGCACCCTCGCTGCTGTGCCGTAACTCCAGCTGCCGTTCCTGAAACTGTGAACATCCCCCCCCCACCCCAGGCTCCCTCCTGACTCTCCCTCCCGCCACCCCCGAAGTGCGGTGGTGACTGAGGTCTCCACCTATAGCTCTCAGCCTCACCTCGAGGGCGACCCCCAGGCACAGCCATCAGCCACGGGTGCTCTGTGGGTGTCTCGGAGCCCCCAGCCCCACGACAAACCCCCGTGCAGCTCCAAAGTGTCTGCGTGCCAGCCTGGCCCTCAGCAGCACCTGGCCAGGGTGGGCTTAGGAGCACCAGAAGCTGTGTGTGCTTCCTCTTTGGAAAATGCCAAACATTCCAGATCTCCCCTAAAGGTTCATGGGGCACAAGGGGCCTCGCACCCCGCCCAGTGCGGCCACTCCAGGCTCCTGAGGGAGCTATCCAGATGGGCTGTCCTCCTCCCCCCAGGGCCCCAGTGCTCCCAGCCCAGACACAGACCCCGGCCAGGGCTCTCCACCCCCATCCCTGCACTTCCTGTTCCCTGTCCCTGCCCCCAGGGAGGCCTGGGCAGCCCCCACATGGGTCCCAGTTCTGAAAGCAGAAGTTCAGTCAGGGAGGTTCACTTCTGAGTGTCTGGAAACTTCTGAAACTTCGAAATACAAAGACCCCAGGGCCAGAGAGAGCACAGCGGGGAGGGCACTGGCCTGGCACGAGGCCGACCCAAGTTTGATTCCTGGCACCCCACCTGGTCCCCGAGCACCACCAGGAGCCATCCCTGAGCACCGTTGGGTGTGGACCCAAACAACAAAAACAAAAGAGAGAGAGAGAGAGAGAGCCCGAAAGGAGCAGGAAATTCTCAGAGACCCTGCTCAGGCCTCTCCACCCCTGCCCCCAGCTTCCAGGCCAGAGGTCGCCCTGTTTCAGATGTGGGGTGACAGCAGCGAGCAGCCCGTGGGATGAGTGCCTAGCAGGCACGTGGCAGGGCAGAAGGGACGCCCTTTACTCACCCTCGAAGCAGAAGTAAAAGACACGGAAACAAGCCAATGTGGGGTGGGGGCCCAGCGGGCACAGGGGAGATTCAGGGGCACAAGCCTGCGCCAGGAGCTCCCGCCTCAGCCACCCCGAGCCTCGGAGGCCCCAGACACCTGGAAATGCACAGGGGCAGAGACCCTACCCGGACACTGTGCTCTGCTGACCGGGAAGGGTCAGGTGCCACAGGGGTGCCACGGGGATGCCACGAGGGTACCACGGGGGGTGCCAGGGGCTGTGGACCGACCCCCGATGCTCACCACCCCTTCCCTCCCCACACCTCCCAACAGCTGGGGGCCGCACTGGCAGCCAAGATCCAGGGAGCCCCAGAGAGACCAGCCGTGGGCCAGAAGGAGCAAGTCCATGGAAACGAAGTTAGAGTGGGCCAGAGTGCAGGCTCAGAACCATCCTCAGAACCTCCTCCTCCCCTGGGCTCCCTCAGTCGTGGGTAGACCCGCCCCCCACTGTGGCATCTGTGGGATGGTGGGGGAGGGAAGGGGAGCCTGTTCCAGGTTCTGGAGCAGCTATAACTGCTTCCCAGCAGGACAACTCAGCACATACCCAGCCTGGGCTTCCTGAAAGCCAGCAGGAAGGAAGCCGGTTCCCAGCCACGGGGGGCTCGGCTCCAGGACCACGTGGTTTCCTGGGCATTGCTGGGACAGACTCTGAGCACCAAATACCAGCAAGTACCTGAGAGTCCAAGTACCACCGAGTGGCCCCCAGACAAGAAAAAATAAACATGCATTCTCTCTCTCTCTCTCTCTCTCTCTCTCTCTCTCTCTCTCTCTCTCACACACACACACACACACACATATAACACACACTCATAGACTTGTATGTGTATAGACACGCTCACACATGCGCACACATACACACACACCCAGACTTGTACATAGACACGTTCTTATATGCACACACATGCACGTACACTCAGACTTGTACTTACATACACAGCTCACACAAGCACACACACTCACATACACAGCTCACACATGCGCACACACGCACACACACATACACACATACACACACACTCAGAGCTGCACTCTCCTGATACAAAACTAACTGGGTTCTCCAGGAGCCACAGAAGTCCGGGTTGAAACGACGCCACGCTCAGACTCCGAGACCAAGGTGCCCACCTGTCCAGTGGCCTGGGGATGACAAAGGCTTCGAGGAGCCCCTGTGAGCATGCAGGGAACATGGCCAGGAAGAACGCGAGCGAGAGGGATGGGGCGGCGGGCTGTGAGGTCAGTGACCCAGACACAGAGCCAGCTGGGCAGGAGGCCAGAGGGTGGGGGAGGCGCTGGGGTGAGAGGAAGGAGAGAACCGGGGCAGGAGAGACCCCACCCAGAACCCCTCCCAGAGACAGGACCCCGACACCCTGTTCCCCCTCAGGCAGGCGCTGGGGTAGGGCAGGAGCTAACAGCCGGCCCTCTCAGACGGTCCGACGTGAACCAGAATCCTTCAAACTCCCCGGACTCGGCAAGACTCACTGGCAGGGCCCAGAGCTGTAGGTCGGAGAGGGTTTCTGTCTTCCCCACAACCCTTTTAATGTGGGGTTCAGGATGGCTTTGTCTGGGTTTCCGGTTCTTATTTCAGACGCTCTGGCCGTCTGCTCTGAAGCTTCACCCGCACTAAGATGCGGCGTCTGTTGGCGACAGCGGCTCAGCCCCTCTCACCACCCTCTCCCTGTCATCTGTTCTCTTCTTCCACGCCTGCCTCGAGCATTCTGGTTTTCTCTCTCTTTAGGAGCCCAGCGTAGGCTTTTCTTGCTTTTATTTATATTTTCGAAAGAACAATATTTGAATTGTTCCTTCGTATTGTTTCGTTTGTGTTCCGCTGTCATTTCGCTCCACTCTGACTTTTTATTATGATTTCTTCCCTTCAATATTAGCCTTTGGTTTTGGTTTGGTTTCTGGATTTTTGGCCACTCTCTGGCTAGTCCTGGCTCTGGAGCTTGGAGACCACTCCCCACGGTGCTCGGGCGAACACACAACGCCCACATGCAGAGCACGTGTTCCAGCCCGTGGGGTCATCTCCCCAGCTTGTACTCGTTGTTTTTTGCCGGTTTGCTGTAACTGCAGGTTAGACTGTCTCTTTGAGACCACCCTCATCCACTATAGCCCCCATCACCAGCTCCCGCTAAGCACCACTATCTCTGTCTCCCAGGTCTGGAAGCTGGCACCCTCTCTCCATCGCTGCCAGTTTAGTCCTGGGTCCTCCTGGACCAGCCGCCGAAAAACATGTGGTGTAGTTTTTATATCTTTGAGGTTTTCTTGATTTTCTTACTGTGGTCAAGTTATAATTCTGTAGCATTTGATAAAACAAAAGCATTTGGCTTGATTTCAACCTTTGTAAGTTTATTGATACTTGCTCATGTCCCAGCATGAGGCCTGTCCTTCACAAAGTTCCATGGGCACCTGAAAAAAAATATAAATTTCACTATTCAGGGCAAAACTTTTTAGAAATTTGTATTCTTTGCATCTGTTCCACTTCTCAGGATGTTATTTTCTTAGTTCTCTGTTCTCTTGGATCTGTCCATAATGGTGAACAGTGGGAAAGCACCCCCGAATCTGTCAAAAGACAGAAGCCTACAGTTGAAGAAGTTGAGCAAATTCCTAATAAGAAAAATCCAAATAAATCTTCAAGATGTAGCATTGTCAAACTTCTGGACACTCAAAGGCCCAAGAAGAAGTCCTAGTGGTTGTGAAGGGGTTATTAATTCTGTTTCAGAATTTGTCAAAGGTGAACATACCCCAGAGAATGTCTACAGGAAGTTCTACCAATGTTAAAAAAAAAAAAAAGGTCAAAGAAGAGAGTTTCAAAGGTCAAAAAGGAAAAAGACAAATAAAGCTATCAGTGAGGGAGCTGGAGCGATAGCACAGCGGGTAGGGCGTTTGCCTTGCATGCAGCTGACCCGGGTTCGTTTCCCAGCATCCCATATGGTCCCCTGAGCACCGCCAGGAGTAATTTCTGAGTACATGAACCAGGAGTAACCCCTGAGCATCACCGGGTGTGACCCAAAATAAACAAACAAACAAAAAAGCTATGAGTGAGTCCTTAAGATAAGAATTTCCTCCTGTGTTGGGTGGTTACAGCTAAACCTGTGATGTTGTCTGATGGGCTTCTGGAGAATGAAAACAGAGGAGACGAGAATATAGAAAATACAGCATGTGCTCAGGCCCAGAGGAGGTGCCTGCCAGGGCGGGGGCACGGGCACGTGGGCAGCTGGGCAGTGGGAAGGAGGAAAAGGCCCGTCGTCACGAGTGCCATCCCTGGGGCTGTCCCCTCGTTCTGAGTGGTCGCATCAGCTGTATCTTGGGATGCAAAGGGCATTTCCCCCAAAAGGACATAGCAGTGAGTGTTTTAGGAACCAGACCAGCCCCCTAATTCACACAACTGGAAACTGGGTACCCAACCCTGAGGGAGACAGACGGACGGACCACACCCGTGGAGACGCTCAACTCTTCCCAATCGTCAGAGAGCCCCGAATGGCTCGTCAACATGAGGACAGTGTGGGCACTCAGCAACACCCTGCAGCACAAGAAGGGTCCCCCCACCCCCCGCGCGCCCCGCATGCCCAGCTGCTCCGAAGGCAGCTGTGGGTTTCTTAGCACCTAGCATGTGCGGGTCGCGGGCCCAGCCTGTCCCCCAGCATGCCCAGTGCATCCCCCGGCTGTGACCTTGCCATGCACGCCGTGGCCTCCCGGGTCAGCCGTCTCTTCCCGAGACCACCAGCCCCCACGGCCCTCCTGAGCCAGCAGCTGCACTCTGCCCCGAATGAGGCTCAGCTGGAAATGGCCAAAATCATGCCGCCGGGGAGCAGGCGAGCATGGTCAGGGGACGGGATGGTGGATGTGGTTGTGGAGGCCAGGGGAGCGCTATGGACGATCCAGACCAGAGGCCTCACTGGGGGCCCAGCCACGTGCACTGTGGCTCTCCTCTAGAACTTATTCAGAGGGCAAAAAGTGGACTGAGGGCAGTGACCAGCCTGGGGCACCTCAGGAGCCATGATGCCTACCCCAGGGTCCTGGGACGGCCGCACTGAGCACACAGACCGGGAGGAACAGGACTGAGCGGAGGATGGACTCAGGATTTGCAGCCAGGGAGGTCTGTGCTCCAGCCCAAGACGGCCTATGAAACTACAGTTCATCTCCAGTGCAAAGGCTCCTTTATCTTATGGGTAGGGGTGGTTTGGGCCACTCCTGGTGGGGCTTCAGGGGGCCCAATCAAGGTGCCAGGGACCCGACCCGGGTTGGCTGCGTGCGTGCACTATTGCTCCAGCCCCAAGTCATAGGATGGTCTTAAGTGGTCTTAAGTGGTCTACCTCTGGGGTGTAGACGGGCTGTCCAGGGATGGTCCTGGGACAGGACAGCCACCGCAGGAGAGTGGGGGGCCCTCAGGGAGGGACAGGAACAGGAGGTGGGCACACAAGTCCAGCTAGAACTGACCTGGGTATGTCACATGTGTCAGCTGACGAGCTGAGGCCAAACAGCACCAGGACGTCTGTCCACCTTGGTGTACGTGTGTGCATGTGTGCGTATATGTGTGTGGTATGTGTGCATGTGTGCGCGCGCACGTATGTACTTGCATGTCTGTGTGCATGTTTGTCGTGCGTGCATCTGTGCACACACATGTGTGCACCTATGCACATGCATGTGTGCACACACGTGTACTCTTGTGTGCGTGCATGTATGTGTGCATGTCTCCTCCCCGCAGTGTGAGACCCGCGGCTTCCAACCTTCCACACCTGGGGACGGCGTGGAGTCGCAGGCGGGTGACTGAAGGCCGTCAGTCTGCTGTCCACTTGAAGGTCACGGGAGAGCAGATGGTCAAGCTCTCATCGCAGGGAAGGCAGGTGGGCGGCCACTGGGTGATGGCAGCAGCTGTGGTAGCCCGTCCCCAGAGCCACCTGCCCCGCAGGGAGTAAGGGAGGCAGGCCAACGGGAGGGCAGCACCGGGGGCTTTCCCAGAAGCCCCCCACCCCCAGCAGCCCCTGACATTGCAGCACATATGGGAGAAAACCAAGTCACAGACACGCCATCACGGCACCACCCGGGCCACGCTGCACGGCAAGACTTTCCCTTTCTAGAATGCAGCTGACCACATCTACCGAGCTCATGACCCCTCACGCTGATCCTGAAAAGCATTTGTTGGGTAAGAAGCGTTTTGGCGGTGACTTGCCACACGCCCGGGTGCAGCCCTGCCGGGCTCCCTCCCCAGCACTCAGACCTCTCAGGGGCAGCCCTGGCTCTGCAACCAATGAGGAGGCAGCCCCAACCTTTATCAGGACAGAACTCGTGCAGGCACGAGGGAGCCCCCAGCCACACACCCAGGCTCGGTCTCTGCGCTAGGCTCCAGGAGAATAGTTCTAAAATAGGCCTGACGCAATCCCATGGGTAACGCATTGCCCAATGCCATGGTCGCTGCAGAAAACAGGAAGCAGGAGAGGTTACTGTCGGGCAAGGCTGCTCCTACCGCAGCCCATCTGGCCACGGATGCCGGCCTGTCCTGCCCTCTGCACCTGGCTGGGAGCTGGCCTCACATCTGTTCCCCGGGTGGAAGGCATTTTGTTTTTGTTTTGTTCCAAAGTGAGCCACTGTGTTGTTATTATTATTGTTATTATTATTATTATTATTTGGGGTGGAGGGGGCCAGGGACAGTTGTCAGGACTCACGGCCGGCTCTGTGCTCAGAGGTCGCTCTCGGTGGGGCTCAGGGACCGTGTGTGGTACTGGGCAAGGTCCTGTCACTAGACTGTGGCTCCAGCCCTGGGTGCGCCTGTTATTACATGGGAGGGGTTACGGCCACACACACCTGGCAGTGTGCAGGGGTCACTCCTGGCCCATTGCCCAGAGGGGCTCCCGGGACACTCTGAGGACCACACGGTGCCAGGGATCAAACCCAGGCCTCCCACCTACGACTCAATCCTGGGCCCCCAGAGCAATTTTGTATTTTTATTTGATTTCAGAATAGGTTAGGCATGTGGTATGCCATCCTGCTTGTGATGGGGCATCATGCAAACATGAGCCCCTCTGGTGCTCCCGGCCCCCATGACCTGTTTGTCTTTCCCTTACTCGGGACGCATTTGGCACTTTGGATACGATGGTCAAGGTCCTCAGAACAACAGTCAGATGAAGGAGCCTCTTGGCACGGAAGGGTCTAGAAGGGCATCAGCTGCTCACGTGGGTGCCTGGTCATAGGAGCACAGATCTACGGAGCCTTGGGCATGGGAGGGGCCGGCAGCGTTTTGCAGGGGTCCCCACGGAATCACCAACTCCTCACACCGCTGAGCACCAGGTGTCCACCCGGGCCGCTGTGGGCTTCTGCTTCCTAGAATTGTGCAACTTGTCCGAGATGACACAGCCGTGATGTCCCCGAGCTCAGACTCAAAACAGGCGCTGGGCGGGCAGGCTCGTGCCCTAGTTCCCTCCCAGGACCAGGATTCTTCGAGCACTGCTGTGCTGTGTTTACTGATGGTGGGTGTGCCAACCCCCCCCCCTTAGGGATGGCGGGACCTTGCCCGTCCCTCTGCTGTGCTAAATGACCTCCATCCCCAGCACGGGAGCGGCTGCGCCTCGGACCCCGAGAGTTTCCTCGCCCATCCTCCTATCCCACCTTCTTCCTCTTTCCTCTGTCCTGGGGCCATGCCCAGTGGTGCTCAGGGCTAAGTCCTGGCTCAGGGGTCACTCCGGGCAGGCTTGGAGGGCTCTGTGTGTGACAGGGACAACACTGGGACCAGCTGCATACAAGGCCGGCGCCCCCTCCCCACAGTATTGCCTGTCCGCCCCCCTCCCCCCACCCCGCAGTCCCCCCACAGCCTCATCCTTTTCGTGTGATAATTGCAGGGGATCTTGCTGAGTCTAGGAGCAGTGGCTGTCAGGTGTCAGCAGAGGACCTCCCTGTCCCCTGGGCAGCTGGGGGTTGCACCCACTGGACACGCGCGTCCCCTACCTCCCCCCACCCCACCTGGGCCAGTGGCTCACCCCCGCCCCGACATCTCAGGCGGAGTCTCTGCACCCGGGAAAGAGCCCTGGGCTTCCCCCTGAGGCTTGGCTGCAGAGGCCAAGCCCGTCCCAGCCTGGCCCAGACACGTGTTTCTGCTGTGTTCTAGATCTTTCTGGTATGGGGAGGAGGAGCTGCTCTCTCACCCACTTCCTTCCCTCCGTGAGCCACCGATGACCCAAGCTCACGCTTGGGTTCTGGTTCATTCTCGCTTCTTTCCATCCGTGGGTTTTCTCGTTGCTTCTGTTGAGGGCAACCGCCGAGAACAGTGCCGGGCTGAATGAGGGGCTGAGCGTGGGGCAGGGGAGCGAGGACCAGCCCCAGGGCCCTCGCCGGCACCCCAGAAGAAGAAGCGGTCCAGCTTCAAGTCTAGACTTGGGCACCTGCACGGTCCCTGGTGCTACCCAGACCCACCAGGGCCTTGCCAGGCTCCAGGAGCGTGTGGAGGTCTGGGGCAGGGGGTCCCTGGTTACGCCGACATGACTGCCCAGCAGCGTGACCTGGAGGACAGACAGCCCCGTGTCCCGGCCATCTCTGGCCAGCGTTTGGTGTTATTATTTTTCGTTGTGAATATGACTGTCCAGAGAGGCACAGGTGGGCGTCTTGGCCCCTTGCCCCTCGGCGGCCGGTGTCAGCCGCAGGGTCCCTCCACGCTCAGCCCCGTGCCCTCGGGTCCGAGTGTGGCCTCCTGCCTGTGCTCTGGGTATGCGCCCTGCCCGCTGCTGGCCCCAGCAGGGGGGACAGGGGGGCAAACCCAGAGGCTTGTCTCCCGCATGTGTTTTCTGTCTGTCTGTCCTGCCACTGGCTGTCCCTCGCTCCTCCTTGTCCCCCTGCTGATGTCCCTCTCCCTATCTCGACCGGCTCTTCCTAATGCCTGGCCCTGTCTGGGTCCCCCAGCCCAGCCCGGCCAGTCTGGGGTCCTCGGGGTCTCCTGGGCCATCCGAGCCGCTACTCGGCTCCCTCTGGTGGCTTTTTCCGGCTTTTTCCGGCCCTGCTGGACGCTCCTGGCCTGGCTTCCTGCGGTCTATTCTCAGCACGCCGCTGGAGAGCTTCTGAGGCCCCTTTGGCGCGCTCTGCCCTTTGAAGTCTGGCTTCTGACCAGGCAGGTCCCTTCCACTGCAGAGAGGAGGGCTCCGCCTCTGCTCCTGGGGCGCCGTCACCTCTCACCCACTAGGGCCTGCCCGTCCTGTGTGCCCCTGTCTCCGCACGCCCAGGCGCCCGGCCAGCAGACGACGCTGCCAACCTTCCTTTAGCAATAGCTACACCATTGCCTCAGTCACGGTGATTCACCGTGAGCGAGCAGCCAACTCCATCCTCCCACGGGCTATGACCCCACCCTGGGGAACGTCCAGTCTGCCTTGGCTGGGGCCCGTGGGGCCGTCAGCTCACCCAATAACCCCATCCAGGGAGCAAAGAGGGGCATGAGGGGTCTGTTGCAATGGGCACACACTTTCTCCTCATCAGGCCAGAGGGCTCCGTGGGCACAGCAGCTGGCCGGAGGAAGGCCGTCTGCTCCCACCCGTGGGAGCTGGGCAGCCTATAGGTTTGCCACAGGGAGGGTGGAAGTAATGGGGGATAATTCCTTCCTCCCGTCTTGGCCGCCCACCCGGGTCTGGCGACGCGGTTGGTCCCCTCTTACCCACTGTCTTGGCACCCAGGAGCGGGGCAGTCGGATCCCTGTGCCAGTTGGGGTCTAAAACTGGAGATGGGGGCCTTGAGCGGTGCTGGGGGTCCCGAACCCGGATGCTGCTTGCTTTGCCCTGCCCTCCCCGGGGACGCCCTAGCACATACCCCGGGGCCCTGAGGTGTCCAGCCCCCGGGCCAAGCCAGATGGTCTCTGGCCTCTGCTGGCCCCCCTGTGTGGATCATGTGGCCGCCTGGAAAAGCTGTTCCCCACTGTCCTCTGTGGTCATCTCACACGCACTGTCCCCCTCTGTCCCGGTGTCTCCTCAGCTCGGGCTCTGTCCGTCTGTCTATTCGTCTTCTTCCACTGTCCAGCCCGTGGCCTCTCCCTCCGAGTTGGGACAGTCGTGGGCATTAAACCCCGTCAAAGGAAGGGACAGCCAGGGGTGGTCAGTACCACAGACCACTGCTCGGACACTCCTCAGCTGGACCCTGCAAGGAGTCACTGCCCAGGTCCCTGCTGGCCACCCCCTCCTGGGGGTGGCTGAGCCGGGTGAGTACAAGGTGGCCCCAGGACCATGAGACCATAGTGAGGAGGGGCACCCTGAGAAGCACTGATGGCACCCTGGCGCCCGGCTCTGCCCTTCCCTGCGCTGCTTCCTGTCCCCCACACTGCGCCCCCCTCCTGCCCTGGGGACATGGCTGGTGAGGGTCCAGACTCCCCCACGTGCTCTCTTGAGTGCTCCTGGGGGCTCACTCAGGCCATGTCCCGGATTCACGCACACACACGCACACACACACACACACACACACACACACACACACACACGCACACACCAGCCCGCACCCCACATACTCTGCAGCCAACTCAGGCTCCCTCTCTCCAGGACCCCAGGATGAGGACTGGGCTGGGGGCAGCACCTCCAAACCCGACTGCGATTAAGAGGGCAGTGGGCTTGTCCAGCACCATCCCCCATCCAGCCTGTTTCCCACCAAGTCCACTAAACATGGGTCCGAGTCCTAACTTGACAGTGTCCCTGAGGTCCCCTTCCCTGCCCACTTGGCGCCCGTACGCACACGGGCTACACACAGGTCTCCCCCAGCTTGCATGGGTCACCCCACAGCTGTGAGTCTCTTCAAGTCCAGACTGGTCCCCCTAGCCAGCCACATCCCCCCAAGACCTGCAAATAAGGGCCGCAGGAGGCCCAAGAAGGAGCCCCCCAAAAGACCAGGTATTGGAGACACTTCTGAGTCTGCAGAACTGCCCCCCTCCCTGGGCCGGATGCCCCTAGTCTCTCTCAGACCGTCCCCAAGCTCCCACCTGCACTCCCCTAGCTCTGCCCCCTATGGCTGTGGTCTGGTGGCATCTGCCCACACCCGCCCCGGGGGCCTGTGCAGGCACTGCCGTGTCCGCTCACTCTGCCTTAGCATTTGCGTGCAAGGTGGGCAGGCCAGGAGGACACGAGGCATGGCGGGGGGGGGGGGGGGGGGTCTCTGCTCCTGGAACGGGAAGTAAAGCAACTGCCTCATCTGCGG
The DNA here is from genome assembly GCF_029834395.1 of Sorex fumeus. NCBI lineage: Eukaryota > Metazoa > Chordata > Mammalia > Eulipotyphla > Soricidae > Sorex > Sorex fumeus. The sequence goes on along the minus strand of NW_026606098.1, from coordinate 4,843,340 downwards.
CCCAGGCACCGCGCCAGCTGTCCTGCGGCTTCCTGGTGAGGCAAAGGTCCAATGGGCGTAGGGACTCTGGGTCCGGCAAGGAGAGGAAGTTGGGGACAGCACTCATCCCCGATAGGGAAGGACCCCGACCATGGGCAACCTTGGAGGCACAGAAACCAGAGCTTCCCAGGGAAGCAGAGACATCAGGGGGGTGCACAGACCTGGCCTGGGGGTGGATTCTATCTCCATAAATCCTGGGGCCTCCTGGGCAAGCCCTGGACATGCCCACCATCCCTGGCCATCCGCGTAACCAGCAGGAGGCAGCCAGCAGGGACGGGCCCTGGGGCAGAGGCGCCAGAGGCGGAAGTCAGGAGCTGGGCGGGTGGGGGTGGGGGTGGGGGGGGCGGGAATTCCACGTCCATGGAGCCCAGGGTTGCTGTCAGACACGCCCACGTCACGGTGGACCGACCAGGTTCAGGGGTTGGACAGTGGATCTCAGGGGCAGAGAGCAGCTTATAGCCAGGAATGCTCTGACTCCCAGAAGTCATGCAAAGGGTGGGTGACTGTGAGGGGGCCGCAGAGCAGCGGGGGGCCGGGCTCAGCAGGGTGGGGGGGGCCCAGAAGGATGCTTTGACCATGCCAGGGAGCAGCCTCTCAAGGCTGGGTCTTCCAACTCGGACGCCCCACCTCAAACACTCTGCATCTCGACCAGATTCCGAGGGCACCCAGAGCGCCCGGCCCTTGCCTGCATCCCAAGGGCCTGGCACCCTCACTCCGGTGGGAGCTCCGTGCCCGGGACAGCGTGTCCGGTCCTGGCAGTGCCCGCGGGGGTGGGCGGGCCATTGTCGGGCGTCTCGGAGGCATTTTCCCAGAGACACGGGGTTAGCTTCCCAGGCCCCCCATACAAGCCCGGTTTTGTTCCATCACTGCTGTTCTCCGGGCTCTGAGCTGTGGCCCTCGGGGGCTGCTCCGGGGGTCGCCTCTCTCTGTCCCTCTGAGCCGTCTCTGAGCTGCAGGGGCGGGAGCGGGCGCTTTCCCGGGTGAAGGCCGGGCTGGGCGCCGTATTCTCTACATCTTCTTCAACGTCTTGCTGCACCCCCCTTTCTAGATTCCGGTTGGGGCAATATGACTTATTCACTTGTTTATTTACTTCTTGCCTCTCTGGGCCACACCAGGCGATGCTCAGGGGTCATTCCTGGCTCTGCACTCAGGAATCACTCCCGGTGGGGCTCGGGGGACCCTGTGAGGTGCCAGGATGGAAGCTGGCCTGGCTGCCTGCAAGGCTAGCGCCCTCCCCACAGTGCCCTGGCCGATCTCGTTCCTTCTCACAGCCGGGGAGTGTCTCACTGTGTACAGTTTCCAACGCCATCACCAGCTCTCGGACACCCGGGTTGTGTCCAGATTTCAGCCATCAAGCCACAGTGGACGCAGGGGTGCTGAGGGCCTTGCTGAGTAGTGATGGGGCCCTTGGGGTAGATTCCAAGAACTGGAGTTGCTGGGTCACATGGGAGTTCCAGTCCCAGTGTTTTTGAGAAACGACCGTATTGTTTTCCCGAGAGGCCAGCCAGCCCAGGGGCCATTCCCACCAGTGGTGGGGGCGGGGCCCTTTCCCCCAAACCCTCATCAACAGTTTTGTTCTTTCTTTAGTGTGTATCTCATCAGAAAAATATTTACAGATCTAGCATAAACCACAAAAACACTTACTTTGAGACAAATTTTGAAGACTTTATTGTGACATCCGCCCACATTCAGTGACGTGAACCCCCATATGGGGTCTCGGTCCACAGTTTAAGAAGTTAGGACTTAGGGGTTGTCCCTGGACAAAGGACCCCCAAGAGCAGAAGCCAGAAGGAAGAGATGGAGTTGGCTGTGTCCCAGCCCAGGTGGCCATGCAAATGTACGGGGATCATCCAGCCTGGTAATTCCTGGAGGGGAAGCCTCAGTGCACCAAGAAACAGACAGACATGAGGAGCCAGCCCGGAGGAGGACAGGAGAGGCAGGCATTGGTAAGGTGGCCATTGCCCTCATTTCTCCTGCAGCTGGCCCACATTAGGGAGCTCTGGGGTCCCAGGCACCGTCCCCGCCTGGCTGTCCCCAGGCAGAGAACCCTGCAGCCTTGCTGTTTCAGAGTCCTCTGGGGGAAGTTGTGCTCGCCGAGCAGTTGCTCCCGGCTTCCAGGAGGCCTGAAGGCAGCACCAGGCAGGGCCCTGCTGCTGAGCACAGCCCCTCAGCTCACCAGGCTCCCAGCCCTTGCCCAGGCTGTGTGTCAATGGTTGAGACATAAAAGGACACTTGGCTGCTTGATTTATAGCCACGACCCCTGCAGCAGGTATATGTGGGTGTGAAGCTTTCCAGATGCAGCTCCGAGGTGCTGGTCCTCACTGGTCTCAGGGGGACCCTGACCCCAAGCCAGCTGGGTCCGTGGGCGGGGGAGGGGCGTTCAGACTCACGGAGCCCCACTGAAAGGGCTTGATCCTACCCTGCCGCTCTCCCTGGAGATGGGGGTGCTGGCCCAGCAGCTACAGGGAAGGGGTAAGGAGCAGCTGATTCTCTCACGACTGTCTCGGCGCCTATGGAACCCACTGCAAATCTCTCGTAGCTTTTCAATTTATTAGAAGAGGTGTAACTCACAGAAAGCACTATTCTTTTTAAATAAGTGGATAGAAATAGATATTGGATATGAATGGATGGATGAGGAGATAACAGAGATGGGAATTGATGGACAGATGAAAGAACAGACACAATATAGGCAGGTAACAACAGACAAATGGAGAGAAGGGAGATGGAGGGTGGGCAAGTGGATAGATGGATGGGTGAGTGGGTAGGTGAGTGGGTGGTTGGATGGATGAGTGGATAAATGGATGGATGGGTGGATGGATGGGTGGATTGGTGGATGGATGGGTAGTTGGGTGGGTGGATGAATGGATTGGTGGATAAATGGATGGATGGGTGTGTGGATGGTTAGATGGATGGGTGGGTGGATGGATGAATGGAAGGATAGGTGGATGGATGAATGATTTGGTGGATAGGATTGATGGTGAATGGATGGGTGGGTGAATGGGTGGATAAATGGATGGATGGATGGATGGATGGATGGATAATGGATGAATGGATGGGTGGATGGATGGGTGGGTGGATGGATGGGTAGATGGGTGGGTGGGTGGATGGATGGATGGATGGATGGATGGATGGGTGGGTGGATGGATGGATGGATGGGTGGGTGGGTGGGTGGATGGATGGATGGATGGATGAATGAAATTGTGAATGGATAGATGGGTGAGTGGGTGATGGACAATGGACAGGTGGATGATGAAAAGATAGATGGCAGGTAACAGATGGCAGGAGGATGGGTAGGTGGGTGAACTATTGAATGAAGTGGTAGAGGATGGATCATAACCAATGAATATATTTTTCTTTGGGATCACTCCAGCTGTGCTCAGATTTACTAAAGGATCACTGAGCTAAAGGATTACTCCTGCTTGGCTCAAACTCAGAGGACTATGTATGTGCTGACTTTACTCGATGCCATCCTTCCTGCCAGCCCTCCTGCTGGCCCAGCCAGCCCTCCCTCTCGCCTTCCCAGGACAACCCCGGGAGGAACTGCTTCGGTGACTGACTGGGGTTCCTGGGCCAGCAGGGGTGCTCCTGGGATGTAGGGTGAGTTGGTCCCCTAATATTAGGCTTCTCAGACAAGATAGCTGAGGTACAGAGGGGTCTACAGTTGGTTCAGGGACTGGAGAGGGGGGTGGGGGTCCTGGTCCCATCAGTTTCCTTCATCACCCAACTATGCATCCTCTCAAGCTCGAGCTTCATCTGGGCTGGACATGGGCAGAGTGACCGAGAAGGGCTTTTCCCACGTGGTCTCCATGGGGTCAGCAGGAGCTGCCTGTGATGGCTTGCCGGGGCCACCATAGATTTGGGAGTGTGGGACCCTCTTCTCACTCTCCGGGCCCTTGCTCAGGGGTCACTCCTGGAGGTGCCGGGTGCCCATGTGGGCAGGGGACAGCTGTGCTCAGCCTCTGGGCTCTCACCAGCCTCCTCTGTTCCAGCAGGCGGCCACACCCAGCCGTGCTCAGGATTGGCTCCCAACTGTGTGCTCAGGAACCACTCCTAGTGGTGCCCAGGGTCAAACCCAGGGCATCTGCACGCCAGGCAAGAGCCTTCACCCCTGGCACTGTCTCTCTGGCCCAGGCTAGTCTGAACACGTGTTTCTCATGTCCCAGAGTGCCTTGTCTGGTTCCAGGAAGGATCGATGCCGCTCTTTCCTTTCTCCGGGGCTCGTGGGTTTCTCCCCATAGTAGTTTGTCTCTAAGAAATTTGACCAACAGGGTTCTGAGCATTAGTGCAGCCAGGAGGGCATGGCAAGCTTGGGTTCAACCCCCAGCACCCATGAGATCCCCGGAGGCTCGCAAGGAGTGATCCCTGGGCGCAGAGCCAGGAGTCAGCACCGAGCACCTATGGGTGTGCCCCCACTCCGAAAAAAAGGATGCACAAGCCAGCATGAGAGACAAAGGAGAGAGGAATCAGCCGAGACAGCGGCCAATCAAGGCAAGGTGACCCTCTGGGCTACCGCGTCCAGGGCTCAGAGCCACTAACCACCACCACGGCAGACCAGCCTCCCTCCCTCCCTCTCCCCAGCCTCCTCCCTGGGTGGGGGGGGGGGAGCAAGCAGGACAGGACAGGAGCCTGCGGAGCGGAGCCAGACTCACCATGGACAGAGGAATCTGGAAGATTCCATGCCTCCCCCTGGGGCAAGTCTCGACAGCCCAACCTTCCTCCGGCCAACAGTAGGGGCGAACCATGTCCCCCGTTTCCCGTGCAGCTGGAGTTATGGTAATGAATTCTAAATGAAGAGATTTTTTTTTAATTGTTTAGGTTTCAACGAATTTGGAAAATTGTCGTCATGCAACGTTCTCAGATGTCGGTGCGATTAAATTACAAACCGATCACGGAGACCTCTCCAGAGTGCATCAGGTGCTCTCCGCGGGGACTCCGGGGCCAGGGGGAGAGAGGACAGAGAAGGCCCCTGTTCTGCACGCCGCCGGCCCCTGCTCAACCCCCGGCACTGCAGACGGTCCCCAGAGCCATGCTGGGAGGGATCTGTGAGCACAGAGTCAGGACTAAGCCCTGAGCACCACCGAGTGTGGCCCAAAGAAACTGAGACAGGGAGAGAGAGAGAGAAAGAGAGAGAGAGAGAGAGAGAGAGAGAGAGAGAGAGAAGGAGGGAGGGGTAAAGAGGGAGAGGGAGGACGGAGAGGGTGAGGGTGAGAGAGAGAGGGTGAGAGAGAGAGTGGGAGACAGACAGACAGACAGACAGACAGACATGAGGGGAGGAGGAGTAGGGGAGGCTGAGTGCCCTGCATAGCCAGAACCCACGGCTTCTAGTGCCACCACAAAAGCCAGACTTAGAGGTGCCGCTCTGTAAAAGCTATTAGAAGAGACAAGCTCTGGCCAGACTGATGGGGCAGGGGCGGGCAGAGGGGAGAAGTCAGAACTAATCCAAATGGAGCAGCGGAGAAAACCCAGGCGTGCTGGAGACAGCAGGAATAACGTTGTGGCTGGATCTGGCCGTGGGGACTCGGAGTACTGCAGAGAAGCCCGGAGCAGAGCAAGGGCTCACACAAACCTCCAGTCCCGCCATTCCAACCCAAGCCGGTCCCTATGTAGCCCCTCCGGCCAGCCAGCCAGACCGGCTCCCGAGACGGGCCAGACCTACAGTGACGGTCACCCGCCCCTTCTGCAGATCCTCTGAGAGCAGGGAGGCGCCATGCGTGTTGGTGTGTCCTTAGGAACACGCGGTATAAGCCGGTCAGGACACAGCCCTCGCGCCTGGCTCGCTCAGGCTCACTGTCCACAAGCGCACAAGATCCCCCAAGCTAACCGCAAACACCAGGGAGCATAGAAAAGGGGCAGGGAGGAGTCAGATGCTCCCAAGGGCTCCAGGCACCCAAGGGGCGCAGTTCCCTAACAGGGAACTGCAGTGAAGCAGGACCCATGTCATGGGGGATAGGTGGCATGTGGCCTCCCATGAACAGCGTGGAGGACAGAACTTCCAGCATTTTCCCCGTGGGAGCTCATCCTGGGTAGCGGCAACACTCATGGCAAAGGTGCATGACATCCCGAGAAACTGTCTCTGTCACTTGGGTGCTTCTCTCGGGGCCTGGACTAGAAGCTCGGGGTCCTGCATGGCTGTGTGAGCTCAGTGCAGGTGGTGGGGTGGACTCAATCCAGCCGGGGCCATGGAGCAGCCCAGGGGCCTCTCCCCACTCCACGCTCCCAGACATCAGCTGGACTTGGGGTGAAGCCTATTGGTTGGCGTTTTCCGGGACCCGCATTCCATGAGGGGAAACGTACAGCGGCCACTTGACAGGACACTGTGGGAGCTCCCAACTCCCTGGCGGGTCCCGGGGAGGGCCAGCTTGTCACCCTGAGCTCCTCTGCTCATCCAGATGCCAGTGGTCCCTGTGCTGGGTTTGACAAGCTCAGATGCTGAGCCCAAAGAGGACATTCGGCTGAGCCCACCCTGTTCCCCGCGCTGCAGCTGAGGGGCAGCCAACACAGTCCTGTGTGCTGGGGTGGGGGACAGGCAGAGCCAGACCCCCCCTCTCTCTATCTCTCTCTCTCTATCTATCTCCCTCCCTCCCTCCCTCCCTCCTTCTCTCCCTCCCTCCCTCCCTCTCCCTCTCTGTCTCCCTTCCTTTCTCCTCTCTCTCTCTCTCTCTCCCTCTTTCTGTCTCCTCTCTCTCCTTCCCTCCCTCCCTTTCTCTCCCTCTCTCCCCATCTCTCTCTACCCTCTCTCTCACACACACTCTTTAGAGCATGTGTTGTGATGAATCCAATTCCCTGAACGTCATTCTTTTTTGGGAGGTGGGGGTGGGGGCCAGGGACTTATTAACTGGTTCCACCGCCCGGGAAGGGCTCCTGGGTTCCTGGGTTCTCATTCAGGATGGGCTGAGTCAGGCTGTGTCGTTCTAGAACATTCCAACCCGTCTTGAGAGCAGAGGAGACAGTGGCACTCCGTGTGATGGCATGGCTGGGGTCTCGGGTGACCTTCTGGAAAGTTCTGAGGAGCCCCAGGGGATGTTTTCTGAAGAGAAGCCCTGCCCGGTTCTCCTGAGGGTCGGGGTAGGGAAATGAACACTCTACATCCTCTCGTCTGGTCTGTAGGGTCTGGGTTTGAGGTCCCCCACCCACACCCCACAGCTCTCCACACAGACGAGGCCCAAACAGAGCCCCAGCAGGCTTGTCCCCACACCCTGGCCTGCTCTCACACCCACCTCGGGGTGCTGGGCTCCTCGGCCATGAGACTGTTCAGATGACATGAGAAGGCCCCGTCATCTCCGCACCCACCATCCTGGGAGCCGCGGACGAGAGAGACTCAGGGAGCTGCAGGCCTGCCCGGGGCTTGGCCTCTCTGCTGCTCCTCTGAGGTGCTGGGGCCCAGGCGTCAGACTGCCCTAGGGCTGGGGTTCCAGCCTCGCAGGGAGGGGCAGGGCGCTGGTCTGGAGCCAGCTGCTGTATCGAGCCCAGGGCTTTATAGCTCTGGGGTACAGCGAGTGTGAGGAACAACAAAGACAGTGTGAAGAGTCAGCCACGGGCAGGGCTGCCCACCCCTCCCCGGGCACCAACACCGTTGCCCACACCCACACAGCACATACGTGGCCCCCTCTGTGCCCCCAAGCACTCACACAGCGGCCCCAAATGAACTCAGGCAGGAGGATTTGCAAGTGTGACTTCGCACTGGGAAGAAACTTTCCATTAAAGGCGGATGCATTAAAGACGCCTCTTTCGTAGGCTGGAGGAGGGTGTAAGTGGCTGATGGGGGGCCCGGAGTGATGGCACAGTGTGTGTGTGTGTGTGTGTGTGTGTGTGTGTGTGTGTGTGAGTTTGATCCCCAGCATCCCATAGAGTCCCCAAGCTCACCAGGAGTGATTCCTGAGTGCAGAGCCAGGAGGAACCCCCGAGCACCACTGAGTGTGACCCAAAGACCAAAACATAGGTGGATGAGGAAATCTTTGTATACTATAGGACACATTTTTGACTTTTTTTTCTTTTTGGATCACACCCGGCGATGCTCAGGGGTTACTCCTGGCTCTGCACTCAGGAATTACTCCTGGCGGTGCTCGGGGGACCCTATGGGATGCTGGGAATCGAACCCGGGTTGGCTGCGTGCAAGGCAAACGCCCTACCCACTGGGCTATTGCTCCAGCCCCGGAACATTTTCAACATGAACCTTTTTCTGATCCTGCCGACATTGCCAGAGCCGGGGAAAGGGCAGCAGAGCAGGTCTCTGGGAGGGAATCTGTCTACACCCACAGAACATGGATACCTGTGTGCAGGAAGGACAAAACAATTTTATCCTACACCCGTGGAACAAGTCCATGGCCCCAGCAAGATGCAATGTCCACTCCCTTCCCGGACACCCCCATGGCCTTGTCATGTCCAGCGCTAGCTCAGCCACAGAGAGGTTTTTACATTTCATCCATGGCTGGCTGCCTCAGTTTCCCCATGAACTGGAAGCAGTCATACCCAGGGCGCACGAGCCGTAGGTCCCTTGCAAGCTGGCCAGAGCATCACCCAGATGTGTCTCCCCCTCTACAGTGTCCCTCGGTCCCTCACGCCCCCCCTTGCCCATACACCTGCGTCCTCCAGGTGTTTTGGAGACCCCCCCTCCCCGCAGACCTGGGCTGGGAGGGACTGGGGAGGGGGCGCGTCCGGGCAGGCTGGCCTCGCTGTCTGCCATCTGTTCTAGAATTTGTATTCCAGCCGCCGCGCTGTCCCCTGTGCGGGGCGGCAGTCCGGAAGCCAGTGAGTGGGGCTTTTGTCGCAGCCCGTGCTCGAGCTCAGTGCTAAGGTCACAGATGAATAGATATTGTTTGGGCTCTCAAGAACTTTATTGTCTCACGGGGGAGAAAGAAAGATAAATAAGATCAGCAGAAAAAAACGCTGTAATCACAGAGCAAACAATGTCCCGCAGGGGACGGAGGGGGCAGAGGAAGCCGGGAGGCGGTTTCTGTGTCATTTCAGCATCTCGTGCTAATGATATTTTGGTTGGAGAATTATTGCTCCTCTAAAGTGTGATTTTAAGGCGCCTGAGTCTGCGGGTGCTGACCGCGTGCCGTGGGCTGCGGCTGGGCTGAAACCACCGAGGACGGGAGCACTCTGAGATGAGCTTCTTCCCTTGCGATGGGGCCACACGGCGGCATTCAGGGGCCACTAGGGCGCCGCGGACGGGACCTGAAGCCTCCCTCGTGTCCCTTCACTGGTGCCAACCTCCCGGCCCCGGCTCCCACATGCTGTCGTGAAACGGGCCCCTGTTCTCAGAGGGGGCATCTCACAAAACACGGGGCGATTCCAAGCACGTCCCGGAGAAAACAAGGCAACAGAGCAGCCACTAAGCAAACAGGGATGTGCCACCGTGAGTCAGCAGCGGACTAAAAAAAGAAGTCATGGTTTTAATTTAGCCTTAATTTCGGCCAAAGACACAGTCCAGCCAGACCAGACCAGCTGCACATTGGGCCATAATGCACAGCTCGGGGTGCACAGGGCAGGTCTGTTACCAAACCACAGGGAATTGATAAAAATCAATAACAGGACGTCTGGAATATTCCCGGCATTTGGAAATTAAGTGAAGTGCTTCTAGATAACCATGGGACGAGGAGAAATCACCAAGCTGGTCAGTTGGAAGATAATTAGAGGCGATCGAGAATGAACCCACCACATAGCAAAACTGTTGGGCGCAGCCAAAGGGTGCTGGGAAAGGTATTCACGGCTTCCAGAGCTTATGTAAGAAAAGAACAAAGGCCACAAAGTGATGGTGGAGTCTGCAAGTCAGGGATTCAGAAAGACAATAAAGACCAAAGCAAGAAGCAAGAAAACAACGGCAGAAACTAACAAAACAGGGGGAAAAAATGCAGTGTCAGTGAGCTGGAACAAGCATTGGGCAGGGGGCGATGTAATGGGTAAATCTCCAGCCCCAAAATAAGAATTAGAAATTTCTAAAAAGATGATTGATCAAAAATCAGGAATTGTAAACAAGCAGTACACAAATACAATCATCCTGGAAACTATAAACAATGAAAAGAGTCATACAGAATATTGTGGATACATTTCTGCCAATAACTTAGAGTATCATAATGATTTTCTTTTTAAAGATAACCCAACTACTGGAACTCAATAAATAACCTAATCATCCCATTCCTCCGCCCCTCCCTGAGAGCCCAGCAAGCTACCGAGAGTATTTCGCCCGCCCGACAAAGCCTGGCAAGCTACCCGTGACGTATTCAATATGCCAAACACAGTAACAAGTCTCACAATGGAGATGTTACTGGGCCCGCTCGAGCAAATCGATGAACAATGGGAGGACAGGAGAGGACATCCCAGATCTACTGAAGTCATTGAATTAGTAGTTTAAAATTTCCTCCAAGAAAATGGTAATGGTTTCGTTGGTGAATTCTACCAGACATTTGGGAAGAAACAAATATCGACTCTGCAAGAGCACTCCCGCAAACCCCCCAGCGCTCTGTGAACCAACACACCAACTGTAAAGTTCCTGGGGAAGCAAAGGACTGAAAATAACCCAGTGAATCCACAGTGAATAATTGGAAGGACTCCCGGGCTGGAGCTGGAGCACGGAGGGAGAGGAGGGCGTGGCCTTGTTCAATCCCCAGCACTTGGAGCCCCACCAGGAAGGATCCCTGAGTGCAGAGCAGGACTCATCCCTGAGCATCGCCGGGTGTGGCCCCAAAACTGAGAAAGTAAAATTAAAATAAATCAGGTGAGGGGACTCCTGAGGCTTTCGGGGGTTGGGGTTTGAGCTGCCCCTTGGTGCTCAGGACATTTCGGAGAGGCGTCACTTCCTCTGGTGTTTGAGGAACCATAGTGGGGCCGGGGACTGAACTGGAGTTGGCTGTGGTTTGATTTTTTTGAGACTCACTTGGAGCTGCTGTGACAGGGGTCGAGTAATCGTACAGGGCCTCGAGCCCCACCAGGAGGGATCCCTGAGCACAAAGCTAGGAGTCAGCTCTGAGCACTGTAGGGAGAGATCCCTGAGCACAGAGCTAGGAGTAACCCCAAGCCCCCCAGCTATGGTCCCAAACCAGACAAGAGCCCCCCAGGAAGCGGCTGTAGTGAGGGCAGCAGCCTCACCTGGCCGCTTCACCTGGACAGCTTGGCCACAGAGACGCTGCGGTGACCCTGTGGGGCCAGGAGGCCGAGCAACAGGACCCCCATGGGAAGGGGCCTGGGGTCCCCATACACCGTCTGGGGCTGCCACACATGAGGCCATAGCTACACACATGAGTTCCCCAGCCCCGGGAAGAATCTCTGCAGCTCAGGGCTCAGGCCCACAGGAGTTTCTGCACAGCCGCAAGGACAAGGCCGCCGGCCACACTGCCTGGCCAGCGGGATCTGCTGGAGGCGCACAGACCCCTCCAGGGCCCCCGCTGAGTCCCACATGGGCTCTGTGGGGACAGCCAAGGCCCAGGGGCCACAGGACGCCCTGGCTGCGTATCCTGGGGAGCTCCTGGTGGCACGTGGCCTCCCTAATGATCTGGACCCACACGTGGCCCGTGGGGTCTGAGGCCTCCCTGGAGGTTCACATCTGCACCTGGCCCATGGTGGCCCATGGAGCCCCCAAAAGTCAGGGGAGCCACGTGCTGGGTGCCATGTGTCCTGGCCAGTGGGGGCTTTAGTCGGGACCATCCAGCAGCAGGAGCGGCCAGCAGGGACGGAGGCTAGACTGCCCAGCTGGGAGGACCCCGCACCCGAAGGACCCCGCACCCAGCAGGAGCTGATGAGATACCGGCTAGAGCCACTGCAGGGGCCACCAGCCCCTGGAGCTGATTGCTGGGACCCCACACTGGGGGTCTTGCTTCGGTCCCTGCCTGTCCTGGGGGGTCTTTGAAAGTGAGGGAAACCAACCCAGGACTGTAACAGAGGCTGCTGGCCGGCGTCCCCTGTGCAGTCACTGGGACAGGACTGTGTCTCCCCTATCCCTGCACCCGTACCTACTAGTGGGACCTGTAACCGTCTATGACATCATTTCCTGCCAGCAGTGTGCCTGCCACCGGCCCCCCCCTCCCCGCCAACCCGGGCCCCTTCCCTCAGGGAAGCTGAGTGGTGGGGGCCCTTCCAGTCCCCAGGGCCAGTGGGGGCACAGGTGGGGGGTCAGGCCATGAGCTGCCCGTCCTTCTGCTGGGGTGGCCTCCACACAGTCCTCAGGGACTGGGCCCCTCCCCGCGGTCCTCAGCCAGCTGCCCGGGAGACTCAGTGTGGCTCCCTAATGCCGAGGACCCCCACGCCTTGGAGTCACGGGGGTTGGCCTGCCACCTTGCTCAAGTGACCCTAACATTGCTCGGGGACCATACGTGGTGCCAGGATCAATCCAGGGCCAGTCATGAGCAAGGCCTCTGACCCTCCGGGCCCTGGTCTGGTTTCTGCCTATTCTGGTCACATCAGCTCCCACCCCCAACACACGGCTGCAGGATTTCATGACCGACTACAGGTTCTATTTTATTTTATTTTATTGCACAGCGGTAGGGCGTTTGCCTTGCGTGCAGCCAGCCTGGCCGAGCCGGGTTCGATTCCTCCACCCTTCTCGGAGAGCCTGGCAAGCTACCGAGAGTATCTCACCCGCACGGCTCTCCCTGGCAACCTACCCCTGACGTATTGAATATGCCAAACACAGTAACAACAAATCTCAAAATGGGACGTTACTGGGCCCGCTCGAGCAAATCGATGAACAACGGGAGGACAGTGTTTGTTTTTGTTAGCACAGCGGGTAGGGCGTTCGCCTTACACGCGGCCAACATGGCCGACCCGAGTTCGATTCCTCCGCCCCTCTCGGAGAGCCCGGCAAGCTACCGAGAGTATTCGATATGCCAGACACAGTAACAACAAAGTCTCCAATGGAGACGTTACTGGGCCCGCTCGAGCAAATCGACGATCAACGGGAGGGCCTTTACCTTTACCTTTTATTTTATTTTTATTTTATGGGGGGATGGTGCATGCCTGTTGGTACTCAGGGCTTACTCCTGGTTCTCGAGCTCAGGGATCACCCCAGGAAGACTTAAGGGACCTTATGTGGTCCTAGGGATTGAACTCAGGTCAGAGTCAGTGGCTGGCCCCTAAGCTCATGTCTCTGCTGCAGTTCCTGGGGCCGGCTGGCTCACGTGGAGCACCTGCCTTCTGGTGTGAGATCTCGGGCTCTATCCCCTACCACTCACATGCTACGTGTGATTCTGTCTCTGCCTGTGACCCCCAGACTCACTGTGACCCTGCCAGGAGATGGGGTGACAACGCCAGACAAACAGAGGGCGGGGGAACGCAACAGACAGGTCAGCGGTCGGCGGCCAGCCGCGTTTCCATGCACGCGGGAGCTTCTGGAGCTTTCAAAACGTCCATGGCACCGGTCACGGGAGCCAGTGACACTCTCAGAGGCCCCTTCCCGTCTCGATCAGGAGAAAGAGGTGAGGACACCAGCCCCTGTGGATCGCCTGGGTCAGCCCACCCAGGACCCAGGCCCTCTGCCGGCTGAGGGTGGAAAGGGCTGCAGCGCCACCTGCTGGTGGTAGCGGGAAGTGCATCTTTGGCCAGCTTGCCGGAGGTACCGATGAAGACCCGTCCACCCCTCAGCCTCCTGTCTGGCTCTTCGTCCCCCACTCTCTCCAGCCCCCAGACGCCCGACAGGCCCTCCTCCTGCAGCCGCCACCACCTTGGAGATCTTCCAAGGTCCCCACTCCGAAGAGCGGCAACCTCAGTGTGCCCGTCTGTCAGGTGGGCGCAGAGGGCCATGTCCCCAAAGGCGAGGGGAGCACCTTCCCAGCCCAAGCCGCGTCCCCTCGGTGCCTGCTGCAGGCCCGGGGCCGCAGAGTCCTTACAGTCCTCCAGGGCTTCTCCATGTCCCCCTGAAAAGCTGCGTCTCATCTCCGTGGGAAGCCGGGCAAGAAGAGCCGCTGGCCAGAGCAGGCTCACCGGGCTGGTGCTCGTCCCCTCTCGGGAACAGGAAGTGATGGCACAGCCAGGTCAGGACAGAGACTCGGCCCCGAGCTGCCACGGTCCTGCTCCTGGGTCGCACAGGGCAGCCCCCAGCTCTGAGGGGCCACAGGAGCACGGTGTGGGTGGGCAGACCTGGGAGGGCCAGCACACTGGACAGAATAGGCGCATTCCCTAGCACGGCCCATGGGGACAAGGCCTCACCCTGTCCCACCTGGGCTCACCCACGTGTGTGAGTAGGTGGCACCTGTTTCTGACTAAAAGTCTATTTTCACGACAGTGAGAAGGCTTGAATAAACGCCAACTAGAGATATCTGTGTGTGAGTTTTCCGTGCCGATGGCATCCTTGAGTCACTGCTGTGTAAATAATAATATTCTGGTAATGCAGGGGGGGAAATCACAAAAATAACATTAGCAATATATTTATGATGGATCTAATAAAAGAATCTCAAGGACACTGTCAAAGATGTTCAAAAATATTGAGTGTTATGTATTTGGTGAGGGCCTGGAGGAATGAACGGACAGACAGATGGATGGGAGAGTGGGTGGACAGGTGGGAGGGTGGGTAGGTGGATGGATGTGGATGGATGGATGGGTGGGTGGGTGGGTGGGTGGGTCATTGCGGGGGGGGGGATGACGGGGTCATGGGCGATAGAGCCAATGATAAGCATGACCAGAGAGGCACTGGACCAATTCGGGGGCTGATGGTTTGGGGCTCTCTGGGCTCTTGGTGCTGACTTGGAGGAGGAATGATGTAGGCAGGCAGATAGGAAAGATAGGAAAGGCCCCCTCCCAAGACAATGGTAATAGATTCACTAGGAAGTCATAGCCTGACCTTGCAGGAAACCAGGAGCTAAGGCCTGATAAGACCCCACCTGGCGTCAATCTGTAGCAGACCCTGAAGAGGCTGGACCCCCTTGACAGAAGCTCCAGCAGGAACCAAAGGAATTTCAAAGAAGACCATCACCACTCCCAACCCTACCCCCTTGGCAACCTCCTTAGCAACAGACTCTGACCTAGGTAGGAGCTGCACGTGGGAGCAGGTGGGAGCAACCCTATAAAGGCCACCTTGAACAAAGGAACGGCGCTTATATGCTGCTGTGCCCACATGGCCGAGGACACGTGTTGCCCGCATCTCCCCTCTTGAGCTATGGACTTTCCTGTCTAATGCTGGGGTGTGTGTAGGGCTCCCTTTGCCCTGGGAGAAGCTCCCGTTCTCTCTTGAGCACATTACTCTGTCTCTCTCTCTCTCTCTCCCTCCCTCCCTCCCTCCCTCCTCCCCTTCAAACCCTCCAAATAAAATCTGCTTTACTTCACTGTTTGTTCTACTCCTGAAATTCCTTTCTGCGAGGCGAGACAAGAACTCAGTAACCCTGGGTCCTGGGTGGCAGAGGCAGATGGGGGGAAAGTGACCATCTCTCTCTCTCCTCACTTCACATGAGTCACCCATGGGGCCCACCGGCATCAGGAAGAGGCACTTTGTGCGGGTTTGAAGAGCCAGTGTGTGGGCTCCGACCAGCCCTGGCTCTCTGCGTCCTGGGACCGGGCAGAGGCAAGTTACGCCTCTCTGGGCTCCAACGGGCCCCGAAGCAGCCTCCCAGCCTGTGGCCACCCCTGCCCTCAGCCTGGGGTCCCCGCTCTAAGGGCCGGACAGCAGACACTGCTGCATGCCCCGCCCCCCCCCCCGCCTCCTGGAGAACAGAGCTGACCATGGGCACAAGTGGCCAGTCTGCAAGGACTAGAGGCAGCGCCCTGGACGCATCATCTTTATTGTCGGGGGTGGGCTGGCAGGAGGGGTGTGGGTGTGGGGCTGGGTAGGGGGCTGGCAGGGGCCACGTGGCCACACGGATTCTGCCAGGTGCCATCCATCTGTCTGTCCCCTCCTTCTCAGGCTCCACCTTCTGGGACTGGCCATCCTCGGGCACTCCTGCCTGGCCGCGCTTGGGGGGACGAGACCCAGATGCAGCATGGTGGTGTCCATCCTTCCTGGGTCACCTGGGCTTGGGCCGACACCTCTTGGAACTCCTGAATGAATCAGGCACTGATGCGACACTCAGCCTTCTCCGGGTCACCCGGAGCAGGGGCACGGGGTACGGGGGCGTCCACCCAGATCACCTGGGGACTGACAGGGCCTGAGAGCTGCTCTCCCAGGACCCTGAGCCCGGGTGGGCCCGTGGCCGACCCTGAAACAGTCCTTACGGCTTTGGGGGATGGAGAATGATCCCACCGGGGGCCCCAGCACAGACCCGGGTGCCCACCTGCTCTGCATGGCCCTATGGGCGGAAGTCGTGGTAGCCAAAGCCAGCGGGCGGGACTTTGAGGTCGTACCCGCCGGTCACTTTCCGGCGGCGCTGGACAAGGAGCACAGCCAGCCCAGTCACCGTGACCAGGGCAGCCACCGTGGCCAGGACCAGGGAGCTGGCCCCCAGGCCAGGCCACACGGCTGGAGCATCTCCTGGGGAGAGAAGGCAGATGCCAGAGGGGGCATGGCCATCCCTGCCCTGAGCCCCCCAACACCCACCCCCCGAGCTTCCCGGAAGGGTGCAGGCCAGAGTGGACACAAGACCAGCTTCAGGTATGCCCAGGGGCTCCTGCTCCTCTCTGCCCTGCACGCGCCGGGTTCCAAAGGCCGCCGTTCCTGCTGCAAAGGACTCAGGGCTGTGGGCGACGGCCAGGGGCAGGCCAGGTGAGGGCCCCTGACCTGACCCCAACCCTGACCTGCCCCAGACCCTGACCCTGACCTGACCCTGACCTGACCCCAACCCTGATCGTGACCTGACCGTAACTCTGACAGTGACCCTGACCTGATCCCGACCCTGATGCTGACGCCGACCCTGACCCTGACTGTGACCCTGACCTCATCCCAACCCTGACCCAATCTTACCCCGACCCTGATGCTAAACCTAATGCCGACCCTGACCCCAAACTGGACCCCAACCTAGACCCCAACCCGGACCCGGACCCTGACCTGGCCCCAATCCTGACCCTGATTTTGACGTTAACCCGGACACTGACCCTGACACTGATCCTTACCATGACCCTGGCCCTAAACTTCATCCTGACCCTGACCCTGACCCTGGCGCTGGCCCTAATCCTCATCCTGATGCTGACCCTGGCCTTGGCCCCGGCGCTGACCACTGTGTCCCCATGCCCTCTGCTGGGCCACCAAGTGCTCCCACCTCAGAGCACAGCCACCACCATGACTCTCTCCGAGGTGCGGCTGCTGGGAGCACAGACCCCGGGAGGGAGGGGTCAGCCAGCCCCACCCAGGCGAGCAGCCTTGGCCACTCACAGGGCGTCCCTCCCACAGGCTCACTAGATACTCAAGCCACCTTGAAGGCATGTGGGGATCAGATGGGTGTGAGTGAGGGGCTGGGGAGACAAAGAGGAAGGAGGGAGGGAGGGGGAGGGAGGGACTGGAGGGGAGGGGAGGAGGAGGGAGATGGCGCAAAGAGGAAGGAGGGAGGGAAGGAGAGACGGAGGGGAGGGAGAGGGGGAGGAGAAAGGGAGGGGTGGGAGAGGGGGAGGGGGAGGGGCAAGAGGAAGAGGAGGAAAAGGCAGGCAGTGAGCCTCACTGCTGGGCTCTTCCGGGAGCACCCCACATCCTGGTGTCCACTTGCCTTTCGAGCACGTGGAGATGTTACTGGGCATCACTCCTCATGGTGCCCGAGACCGGCCACCACTCACCTTCCGCCCGAACGAGGGGCCCCCAGGATGCCTGGTGGGTGGCAATGCCGTCCCCAGTCCTCAGTGTTCGGACATTGCTGCAGTCCTGGGTGGGTCCGGATAGAGCCCCCCATTAGCTGGGGGGACAGTGGGGACTGGCAGGGGGTGCCCTGGGGTTGGGTGTGGGGGCGTGACCCGATGCCCATCGGGTGGCCTCACCCTGCTCCCACACCCAGCTCCTCAGCACAGTGGGGCCACTCACTTTCCAGGGACCCTGACTTGCTAAAGGACAGGAGATGACATTGATACACACATGTCACACACAACATATACACACTCACATATACACACATGGTCACACAACATACATACACTCATACATGCCACACACCATCACACACAATATACATGCACACACATATACAGTCATATGTGACATACATGCACACTCACACATGATCACACATGCACGCACACTCAAAAAACACACGTGATCACACAACATACATGCATACTCACATATACACACAGACATACACAACATACATGCACACAGTCACACATGACATACATATGCACTCATATGAATCACACACAACATACATGCACAATTACACATAACACACAGACATAATCACATATATACATACTACATGCATACACCCACATGTGTAATTGCATAATACACACTACATGCATACATGCTCACATATACATGCCACACACATGCATACTCACCTACTTGCATATACACACCCCATGCACTTGCACAAATATATGCACACACACGTGCACACCACAAACATGCCACAATATGTGTTCACATACTACACTGTATCCATGCATACACACACACGCCAATCCCTCACATCCACCCCTCAAATGTATGCACACGTACACCCCACGCTTGCACACTCACACACGCACATACACCCACACGCACGGCATGCACGCCCTCACAGGCACACACGCTCACACACACTCCCGGACAGACACACACCAAGGGTGGGTGGAGTCAGGCTGCGTCCTTCTGCCTGTTTGGGGACGTGACCCCAGCGCTGAGCCCGGGGGCCAGCAGGAAGGGGGTTGTGAGAGGCGCCCCGGGAGTCCGGACAGAGCCCGGCCACCAGCTGGGAAGGCCCCCACTGGCCTCTTTGGGCAACCCTGGTTCTCCAGGCGGGCGCCCACCACCCGGAGGGGAACCCCCACCCACAGGCACCCACCACCCGGCAGGGCGCCCCAGGCGCGTCCAGGCAGACGCGCAAGCGGCAGTGCAGGTAGACGAGCGGGTTGTTGACGAAGGAGAAGATCCTGAGGCGGAACCCGGCCTTGTCCGAGCCGCCGTTCTCCAGCAGGTCCGTGTGCGCGTCGGGGACCGGGCAGCTGCGGGGGGCCTGGGTGGTGAGCAGGGGAGCGCCTGCCCGGCGCGCCCCCGCACCCCGCGGTCTCCCCGTTTCCCTCCTCCCACCTGTTGTTGATGAAGCGGAAGGTGCGGGGGTCGCGGGCGTCGTGGCCGGGCGTGGCCCAGCACTCCAGCAGCACCACGCGGAGCCGGGCCTGCCGCGGCCGCAGCCCCACCTGCACGCGCACGTGCGCGCGCGCCGACACGCTGTGGTTGGGCAGCAGCGGGGAGTCGCCCGCGAACACCTGCATCTCCGTGACGAACCGGCCCGTGCCGTGCAGGTCCCCGGCCCCCGGGAGCTCCCTGCAGGAGGGGGGTGTGGGTGTGCTTGGGGCGCCCTGCCCCCCCGCCCCGGGCACCACCCCCTCCCCCCTCCCCCCTGCCGCAGGACAGCCTGGCTGCAAGGTCCTGGCAGCGGCCGCCGGCCGTGGGGGTTCAGGTCTGCCCAACAGAGGGGCTGGGGGCACAGACTGGCTGCAGGCAGCTCAGGTGGGCCGCGGGGCCCCTCCCCGGGACCCCCGAGAGTCTGCACGGGAAAAGAGGTGCACAGCGGCCGCTCACCCCCACTGAGGGGTGTAGCTGGAAGACACCAGGAGATGATTCCGGAAGGCGCAGTGCACGGGACTCAGGATGCGCAGGTGGTGCATGACGCCGCCCGCCGACGGGCCGCTCCTCAGTGTGGTCCTCACCTCCGTGCTGCTCAGGTTCTGGCGCAGTCGGGAACGTGAGCTGGACCCCCCAAGCACAGACCCCCCTAGTGCTGCAGGCTGGCTGGTTCACTCATGGGGGCGTGCTGGCTTGCAAGGCGAGGTGGTACGTGTCTGGGGGTCCCGCACTGGCACCACCCAACCCCACTAACACCTCTGAGTTCCTCCGGTCCCTCTTGCTAGCCTCAGTCCTGGGGTAGTATCCCACCCCTGGCCACTCTGACTATCCCTGCCCCAGGCCCTTTGCACCTACATCCTTGCTGGTAGAGCCTGTGGCTCCCTGCAACACCCCCACCCCGTCCCCCTACAATCAAGTCTCTTCTGATCCTTGGGGCCCCGCAGGCCCTGGAGGACCCGGCCTTACGCTCTGCACCACTGTCCCGCACTGGCCCCAGCCGGCCACCAGGAGCACGTGTGTGCTGTTGGTCTGCGTCACGCCGCAGGCCGGCTGCCCCAGGTACAGCGAGGACTCAGGGACGGCCTCCTGGCGCAGGAAACGCCTCTGGATGGCGACCCCGACCCTCTGGATCTCACAGAGGATGGACACGGCCGCCGCCAGGCTCAGCCGTGGGGCAGCCCCGGATGCTCCTCCCACAGTGCTCATCAGGGACTCCGAGGGCCCAGCTGTGTGGGCAGGGGGGTCACCTGCAAGGCGGGAGGAGGCAGGAGCTCAGGGGGGGGTGTGCCCTGACTCCTGCAGCTGCTGAGGGGTTCCACAGCCCCCCACGATCTCCCGCTCCTCTGGGGCTGTGCCCTCCCCTGACGCTCAGACCCTGCGGGCAGCTGCCCCCGCCCAGGGGAGAGGGGTGGGCCAGGGCCTGGTGTGAGGGCTCAGCCCGTCCCTGTGTGAGGGTCTGCCCGTCCCGCCCTCGGGTGAGGTTCAGCCCATCCCTGTGTGGGGCTCAGCCCGTCCCCGTCCCCTGGTGAGGCTCAGCGTCATTCCTGGCCTTCCCCGGCCGTCAAGAGGCAGAGCCAGGTCACAGAGCCCCATGGACCCCCGGAGCCTGTCCCCGTGCCACCGCTGGGGTCTCGCGGTGGCGCCACCGCCACACTCTGCCCCCTGCTGCCTTTATCGTCAGCTGGAAGGTGCCTCTTTCAGGAAGTTCTCCCTGATTGCACAGGTTGTGACCGTCTGTGTCCCCGAGCCTCCTGCCTCTGCCCTTCTCTACCTATGACTGTGTCGGGGGCAGATATGGGTCCCGGCCGTGGCTACTTTCCCTGATGGCAGAGGCCCCTTCGGCTCCAGCCAGCTGCATGAGCCCCCAGGTCAGAGAAGGGCTGGGTGAGGAGAGCCAGGGCTCTGCAGATGCGTGGAGCCGAGGGCGCCGAACACACGTGTGTGACACAATACGTGTGCCACCGCTTTACACACATAAGCCAAGTGCACATGTGTGCATGTGTGCATGCTTGTATTTGTACATGTGTGTGCATGTGGTATGCATGTGCACATGTGTGTGCATGTGTGTGTGCTTGTGTGTACCTGTATGTGTGCATGCCTTTGTGTGTGCATGTGTATGCTTGTGTATCTGTGTGTATGCATATTTATGCATTGTGTACGCATGTGTGCACATGCATGTGTGTATGTGTGTGCATGTGTGCATATGTGTGTGCACGTGTGTGTGCACGCACATGACACATGGGTCAGGAACGTGCCCAGGACATGGACATTATGGGGTTTTTCCAGGGGAAGGCTCTGGGGAGGGACCCCGGGACGTGTCGTGTGTGCTGACAGCTGTCGGGGGCACAGATGTGGGGCTGTCTGTTACCTTCACAGGGCCTTCCAGAATATTCCACGGGGCTCTCAGCTCCACCAGCACAGTCGCAGGTGAAGGAGCCCAGGGTGTTGTGGCAGACGGAGCCGGGCCTGCAGTCATGGTCCCCATGCACACACTCGTCGTGATCTGCACAGAGGGGTCACAGAGGCAAGGGCATGTCAGGGGTGTGTGTGTGTGTGTGTGTGTGTGTGTGTGTGTGTCCATATGTGTGTCTTTACGTGTGTGCATGTTTATGAGTGTGTCTGAGTGCATGTGTGTGTCGGTGTCTGTCTGTATGTGTGTGTCTGTGTCCATGTGTGTCTGCAAGCAGCTGCCGGAGGCATGGCTGGGGACAGTGCTGAGGGGCGGCTTGAGGTGGTCGAGCGGTCCCCGGGCGCTGCGGGGAATCTGGGCACTGTCCTGCTGCGGCTGCAGGTGGGGTGGACGGTCTCACCAGGGCCCCGAGGGACAGCACAGCAGAGAGGGGAGGGCAGCTCCCTTGGGCACCGGTGACCTGGGGTCAGTCCCCGCAAGAGAGACCACTGAGCACTGCAGATGGCAGCCCCCTAGACATGGAGCCACCCAGGCTGGTATCTGGGGCTGCAGGACGAGGTCCTGCCCTGGGCCCAAGTGTCCGGGCGTCCTCCTGAGGGCTGGTGCCCGCCCCATGCTGCCGAGCATTCCAGCCTCCTTGGGACACACACGGCAGCGGGCAGTTGGTCATTCCCTGCTCCCCTGTCCAGCCGCACTGAGGCCGTGTCCAAGACCTTCAGGGGAGGCCCAGAACAATCCTCCCCAGGCCAAAAGCATTGTTTTTTTGGGGGAGGGGGGCTCAAGAATGACTCCTGACTCTGTGCTCAGGGATCACTCCCAGCAGGACTTGGGGGACCCTGTGGGGTGCCGGGGATCAAGCCTGGGTCAGCAGCACGCAGGGCACTTGCATTGGCCCCTGTCGCGTCTCTCTGGTCCAGGATCATCTTTTTTGGGGTTTTGGCTTGAATCACACCCAGTGGAGCTCAGGGCTCGCTCCTGGTCCTGCTCTTAGGGGTCACTCTGAAAGGGCTCGGGGGACCAGGTGGGGTGTCGGGGATTGGACCTGGTTTGGCCACAGGCAAAGCAAGGGTCCTCCCCGCTGTCCTGTCACTCTGGCCCCAGGACAGAGTTTTTTTTAAATCTCCCGCCCCTCTTGGTAAGTGGAGGCAGCTGCCCCTGCGGCCCCGCCTCCTCTGCGTCTCTTCCTCATTCACAAGTGCCCCAGCGCAGGCCCTGTTGGAGGCTCAGCCCACGGAGCCCACCCAGACAGGGCACACTCGGCCCTGAGGGCACAGGCTCCGGGCAGGGGTATCTGCGGGCCCACCAGGCTGCTGCCGACAGCGCATGGACAGGTCAGTGCTGCCCTGGGCTCCCGGCATGTGTTTAGCAGCCTAATCGGAGCCACCAACATGATGCCAGCGGGCAGAGCACAGGGCCAGGGATGGTCCCCTTCAAGAGTGCTCGGTGGGTCTGAAGTCCCTCCTGCGACTTCCTGGTCTACCGGGTGGGGTGGGGGCAGGCTTGATGGGGCTTAGGGTACATGGGGGGCCTGGGAGACTATGCGGGCGTCAGCATGTGCACCCTGGCTCTGCGCCAGCCCCTGCCTCTCTATCCAGCTCCCTGTCCCTGCCCCCAGAGACCATGGCAAGACCTTGCAGGCCCCCCACAAGCGACCCCTACCCCGATGAAGGTGTCTGCCCGGCCACCTCCAGGCCCTCACAAGTGACCCCTACCCCCGATGAAGGTGTCCGCTCCGGCCACCTCCAGCAGCGAGAGGCCACGGAAGGCGGCAAGGAAGGCGGCCGACACCTCGCGGACGTCCAGGTGGGCGAGGACCAGCAGGAGAAAGTCCACCACGACGCTGCCCCCGGAGAGGCCGCTCACCCGCAGCAGCACCCGGCCCGCGTCCATGTGGCCCTGCATGGCAGCCGGCAGGGCCTCGCGCACCTGTGGGGTGACACGGGAAGGGCCACACCCGGTCACCTGCGGTCAACGCAGCCCGGGCCTGCCAAGAAGGTTCCCACCTCTGGGGTCTGTCAACAGGCACTCTCCCTGCATGGGACCCGCGGCTCCCAGGTCAGTCTCCTGCATGGGGTGGGCTCGCGGGACCCTCACTCAGTATTCTCTAGAACATTCCCTCCCTGTTCTCCTCCCATTCTTCCTCCTGCTTCCCGCCAGCCCGCAACAGGCTTTGAATGCAAGTGCACACACAGACACACGTAAACACATATACATACACACGCATACATACACATACAAGCACACATGCACACATACATACACACATGTATACATACATACACACATACATACACATACATACATACAAACACACACGCACACACATACACACATAAACACATGCACACACATACACAATACACACACAGACATACACATGCATACACATAGATACACATACACATATACACATACAGACACACATACACACAGATATACACACACCACACATACACTCACATACAAACATAAACACACATGTATTCACACACATACACACAAATATACATACACACAAATATACACACTTAAACACACTCATACACACACAAGTCACATACACTACCCATATACTCAGACACATACTCATGTATGTGCACTTGCACTTACATACACACATACACACTCACACACTCTCACATACACACACACTCACACAGTACACATGGGCACGGGCCGTGTGCTGAGACAAGGCTGGGCATGTTGGGCAGTGTCCACCTCCAGCCCAACTGACTCTGTTTCACCAGCAGACGCTGAGCCACCAGAGGGCCGCGCCCCTGCCAGGCCTGGGCCAGAGCCACAGACAGAGAAGCTGCTGCAGGCACCAGTAGCAGGGGTTGGGGGCCTGGGCGGGGGTCGCTATCAGGAGCTAGGGGGCAGGGGTGCAGTGTGCGGTTCCAAGGCGCTACCACACCTCGCCACCAGGTGGCGCTCCTGCCACCCACCTTTTGCCCTGCCCTGCCCTGTCCCCACTGTGCAGTCCCATCCCGCCCTCCTGCCCGCCCCACCTTGTTCTTCCCCAAACAGCAGAGTGAGAAAGGCTCCTGGCGAGGTGGATTCCCACCCCAGGTCTATCGTACTTCTGCTGCCCCCCACCCCAGCCCACTGGCCCTGCCAAGGGAACGGTGCTCCCGTTCCCCCACGGACCCCACGGGGCCAACTCCAGCCAGGGGTCTGGCCATGGACTATGGCCCATCAGAGCGCCCAGATTCGGGACAGAAACAATGGCAGTGACCCAGAGAGGGCTCCCCGGGATGGAGAGAATGTTCCGGAATCAGCCGGTTGGTGCTGATGAATGCTCACTGTAGTTGAGGGTGTCCCCAAGTGTGGGTCACCACACTTTCTTGTTGGTGCTCCCTAGTGGTGCTCAGGGTACAGGACTGTGGGGAGGGGGGGTCCTGCTGGGCTGGCTCGGCCAGGTGAGGCCCCAGGGCGTGTGCTGGGGGTTTCTGGCCCACCCCACAGTGCTCGGGAGCTCAGGATCCAGCCCGGGGCCACACGTCCAGCCAGGCCTTATCCTGGGGCAGGCCCAGGCGTGGGCGGACCTGGGCCATGAAGGTCTAGCCAGGCCCCCCATAAGCCCCACTGCTGTCCACACACCCTGCATAGCTAGCGGTGGTTTCGGGCCCCGGCTGAGGGTGTGGGAGCCCCGCGGCTCCCACACGTGTGGGTGGACCTGGCACTCAGGCCTGCGGGGAAGGGTTGCAAGGATGCAGGAACCCTGTGCCCCAGAACCAGGCCCCCCTGGCGCCCCCAGAACCAGGTACCCCCAGTGCCCCCAGAGCCAGGGCCCCCTGGAGCCCCCAGAACCAGGCCCCCCTGGCACCCCAGAACCAGGTACCCCCAGTGCCCCCAGAGTCAGGGCCCCCTGGAGCCCCCAGAACCAGGCCCCCCTGGCGCCCCCAGAACCAGGTACCCCCAGTGCCCGCAGAGTCAGGGCCCCCTGGAGCCCCCAGAACCAGGCCCCCCTGGCGCCCCCAGAACCAGGGCCCCCTGGCGCCCCCAGAACCAGGTACCCCCAGTGCCCCCAGAGTCAGGGCCCCCTGGAGCCCCCAGAACCTGGCCCCCTTGGCGCCCCCGGAACCAGGTACCCCCAGTGCCTCCAGAGCCAGGGCCCCCTGGAGCCCCCAGAACCAGGGCCCCCTGGCGCCCCAGGAACCAGGCCCCCTGGCCTACCGTGCCCAGGAAAAGCTGCAGGAAGGCCCGGTGCTCCCCGCTGCTCGCATTGCTGAGGGCCTCCGAGAACTGGACGTTGGCCACTCGGACCCGGCCCCGGAGTGTGCGGGCAGCTGCAGGGAGAGAGCAGGGAGGGCCGGGCTGTGCGTCTAGGCTCACACACATGTGCAGCCCGCCAACTCCAGAGGGCGTGGGACAGAGCCCAGGTCTAGGACAGAAGCTTCCAGATGATGCTCCATGTATCCTGTGTGGGTGTGCAGGGACTACGCACGTGGCTCGCCGGCAGGATGGTTGGAAAGCACGTGGGCAGTCGCGGGGGCAGGCCTGGCCACCCTAGGGAGCAGCCCCTCCCACCCACCCCCCAGGTCCTGCAGGGCTGTTTGGACACACTTGACTGCGCTCAGGGGTCACTATTGAGGAGTCAGGGATCACCTGTGGTGCTGAGGGCCAAACCCAGTCAACCAAGTGCCCACCCCTGTGCTGTCCACCCAGCCCTCAGGCCTCCCAGATGACCCTACCTGTCCCCCAGGTGGCTGTACCTGCCCCCCAGGTGGCCGTACCTGTCCCCCAGGTGGCCGTACCTGTCCCCCAGGTGACCCTACCTGTCCCCCAGGTGACCCTGTCTCCCAGGTGACCATACCTTCCCCCAGGAAACCTGTCCCCTCCAGGTGATGGTAATGGTACCTGTCCGGACTCTCATGTGCACTCTGGAACTTTCTACTCCGCACGCCTTGGCCAGGATCTCCAGCAGGTACAGGGCGCCAGGCTCCAGGCCCGCCAGCATGACCTTGGTGTTGGGGGTCTCCAGGTGTTCACGGTCCCCCCAGGGGGAAGTCAGGGTGATCTGGAAAGTGGGGCGCGGGGCCAGATCTGCCTCCCAGGCCACGTGGAAGCCGGTGCCGGTCACATTGGAGATGGTGATGGTCCCGAGAGCACTGGGCACTGGGCGACAGTGAGCAGCCAGGGCCAGGCGTGAGAGACCCGTCCCAGGGAGGGGACGGCTGCTGGAGCCCAGGTCTGGGGACAGCACAGCCACAGAGCCTGGGTGGCCAGCCCTGCCAGCCCCACCAGCCCCGGCACCAGGACCCCTGTCCCGCTCACCACAGGCTGGGGGCCCCTGAGACTGCAGGGGGCGTGTCGGGGGCGGCTCTGAGGGGCTTGAAGGTCCAAGGTCCAAGTTCTGTGGCTTCGGGGGCTCCAGAGGTGCCGCTGGTGGGACCCACGTGGGCCGGCTGGGCTGCCATGTCTCGTGGCCCGTGGGCCCCTGGGTGGGGCTGGGCTGAAGGGTGGGTGTGGCAGTGGCGTTGGGGGTCGGCCAGTGTGGGGCCCCCTGCTGGCCACCAGTGACCCCGGGCAGAGTGCAGGAGGCTGTGCTGAGCTCCTGGTCACCTGTGGCCTGGCCAGTCCCCATGCCCACGGCCCCGCTGGACACCTCCACCTCCTGGTCTGTGCTGGCCCCAGGCAGAGGCCCTAAGGTCCGGGACAGGCCTGATGCAGGGATGCCCCGAGGGGGGCTGGGGCTGGGCGCCGAGACGGGGGTCTCTGGGCCAGGTGCTGTGTGTGTGCTGACAGCTGGGGTCACCAGGCGGGTCCCGGGGGTCTGCGCAGCTTCACTGGGGCTGACTGTGCTTCCTGCAGAGAGACCCCTCAGGCAGGCCTGGGCTGACAGGAGACCCCCGTTTCCTCCCTGCAGTGCTTGGGGCTGACTCCTGGCTCTGTGCTCAGGGATTCTGTGTGGTGCCAGGGATCCAACCCCAGGTGGCCATGTGTAGGACCAGTTCCTCAACCTCGCTGTTGGGTGGGCCCTGAGGTGACCTCAGGAGGGAGTGATGCCAGGAGGGAGGTGACCGTCAGAGAGAGGTGACCCCAGGGAAGGACTGACCCAGGAGGGAGTGACCCCGGAGGGCGGGGGCTCTGGGAAGCCCGGGGCCTTGCCACCCCTCCCCCCCAAGTCCTGGTGAGCCCTCATGCTCTGCTTCCTCATCCCCCCGACTGAGACCCATGGGGACGAGACCGAGGGGTGGGGGCTCATGAGGGGCAGGGGCTGGAGGTGTCTGGGGCACTGGGCGACCAGTTGAAGGTGACCGTGGGCCCCAGGGGCTGGCTCACCGGTGCGGACGGTGAGTGCGGTCGTGCCGTTGGCCCCGCAGTCTGGGCAGCTGATCTTCACCCCATACATCACCCCGGCCTCCAGCCCGGCCACCTCCAGGGCCATCCCCCTGGGCTGGGCCGTTCTGAGCAGGCGAGGCCCCTGGAACAGCTGGACACAGGCCGGGCGGGGGCGGGCAGAGCCCCAGCCCCAGGACAGGTGGAAGCTGGTGTGGGTGATGTTGCTGATGAGGGCGTCAGAGATGGGAGGGCAGTCTGGGGATGGGGGACAAGTCAGGGGGGTGGGACGGCTCAGTGGGGTGCGCTGGGTAGCCGGGAAGAGGGTTAGACCCCATGGTGCGCCTGTGTTCTACCCCCATACGGCCCCCTGAGCACCAGCAAGTATGGCCCCCAAACTAAAAATTAATAGTAATAGCTAAAAACTACTTTGGACAAACTGGCAGGCTACCGAATGTAGCCTGCCCTCACGGCAGAGTCTGGCAAACTCCCCATGGCGTACCCAATATGCCAAATACCAGTAACAATGATGGGTCTCATTCTCCTAACTCTGAAAGAGCCTTGAATGTGGCAGTTTTTAAAAAATCTCAGGGCTAGGATGAAGGAGACGTTACTGGGGCCTGCTCGAGGCAATCGACGAATAACAGGATGGTCGTGATCGTGATCGTGAACTAAAAAATAAATCCTAATACAACCAGACTGACAGCCACCAGGTTTAACGCCAGCCGGCCACGGCGCTTGGGCAGGGACGCCACCTCCTGGCTGCGCGGGGAAGTGCACCTGGCATGAGCAGATCCCAGCCCATGGGCAGATGGGTGCCTCAGGGACTGCCTCCACTCGGGGTCCCAGCACCCCGGGATGGGCAGGGCCTCAGCTGTCCTGCCCCGATGACTGAGAGCCCCCAGGCTGGCCTCCAGCCGTGACCACTGCCTGGCAGGCCTGGGGGGCGGGGCGGGGGGGCAATTGGACGCCTGGAGAGGGAAAGTAGAGGGATGGGGGGCAGGCCTGGGGGACCGGGGCTGGCCCAGGCCAGGAGCCAGGCTGGACACAAGGAAGGACATGGACGTGTGTCCACACCTACCATGGGGAAGCCATGCATGGTGCGAATGGACGACGCTGATCACCAGCGTGACCCTAGAATCTGAGTGGGGGCCCCAGTCCTGGCCTGCCCCGCCCCGTCCTCCTCTGAGATCTGTGCTCATGTCCTGGGGGGCTGCCAGGCCATCCCAGCTCCTGCTCCTGGGGTCTGGATGCTGGTGAGCCCAAGCCCATCCCCCTCCACCAGCCACTGGCATGAGACCCCCATTTATCTCCTCTCTGCCTGGTGCTCGGTGAGCCCCAAAGGCCCTGTCCACAGGGCTGGACTCACCCCTGGGCCTTGGGTCCCTACCTCTTGGCTGCCCAGCTAAGCCACTCCCTGGGCTGTGACACCCCTGAGGGTCTCCCTCCCCCCCCCCCCCCCCCACACACCAGCTCCCAGACTGACCCACGTGCCCAGGGACGGGTCATTCCCACTGTCCCTGCAGGGGGCACTAGTGGGTTCTGGCATCTCCCTCTCACTGCTGGGACCCCCAGTGACCGCACCGCCCAACCTAGGGTGCAGGACGCAGGGGACAGCAGATGGCCCCGGCCCCTGCCCCCACAGGCCCCTACCTGGCCCGGGGCTGCCCAGCGGCTGGCAGTGATGGGACCCCTCCGTGTTCACACACAGCTGTCCCACCGTGCAGGTGCAAAGCTCCTTGTGCAAACATTCGTCCACGTCTGTGGGAGAAGGAGCGGGCAGAGCTTACTGCCAGGCCCCTCTTCATCCCAAGAGACAGGGCACGGGTGCGGGGCCGAGGGCAGCCATGGGAGGGACGCTGGCCCCGGCCCCTGGAGGCAGACCGGATGCTCGGAGCTGACCCGGGCACCAACTGGCCACACAGCGGCTCAGCCAGGACGAACAGCGCCCCCTGGCACCCTGAGCTTGGGTCCTGCAGGATGTCCGGTTCTTTCTTTGTTTCTGAGCCATACCCAGCGATGCTCAGGGCTGACTCCTGGCTCGATGCTCAGGGTTCACTCCTGACAGTGTTTGGGAGACCATGTGGGGTGCTGGGGACAGAGCCTGGGGGTTGCAAGGCCAGCGCCACCCCCTCCCCCCCTCCCCCAACGTGCTGTCGCTCCAGCCCAGGGATGACCAGTTCTTGACCTAAGATCCCAGAAACCGTCCCGCCTCTCGGGTAGATGCCAGGGACCACCCCAGTCACCAAGCCCCTCCCCAGACCCTCTCCCAGTGCCCACTGAGCGCGCGTCCCAGGGTGTCCCCTCCACCCTGTGACTTTCCACATGCCCGACCTTCCACATCCCCCAGACACCTCCCGCGTCAGTGGTGTGGTTCTCAGGGGGGCTGGACCCTCCCCAGCCCTGGGGACCTGCGCTAAGCTCTGGAAGCCAGCGTCTACCCGCTGCCCCCTGCCGGCACTGCCCAGCCCAGCCCAGCGGGGGCCCACCTTGCACCCCGACGCGGATCACTTCGTATGCCCGCTTCACAATGGCATCCAGCGCGGTGGAGACGGCGGCCAGGGGCAGCGGGTGGCTGAGGCCCAGCAGCAGCTGCGAGGTCGTGGTCGCAGGGTCCCCAGCGGCCGAGTGCAGGGGGTGCACCGTGCAGTTCAGGGGGCGCAGGGCGCTGCTGACCTGGGGGCCGGCAGACTGTCAGGAGAACTCCCGGAGCAGGGGGACCCGGCGCCCACAGAGACGGGACACGCTGCCCTGCTGCCCAGGAAGGCAAGGGGAGATGGAGCAGCCCAGGGGAGTGTCAGGGAGTAGGGGGGATGGCGTGGGGGGGCTCCCTGGACACCTGAGTGTGGGGTTGGGGCCCTCCCAGGGGAAGGGGCCGTGGGCCGTGTCTGTGCTCCCAGTGGACTGCAAATCTCTGGAGACGGCAGCCCCACCCCCGGCCAGCTCTGAGCCGCGGTGGACAGCACCGCAGACCCAGCAGAAGCTGGGTGGGTGGGCAGGTCTGCAGCCTGGCTCCCCCACACGCTGACCCGTGAAAGGGCTGTCCACACATGCCCAGACAGGAAGCCGCTTGCTGTGGGAGCCGGCCGCCCCCAACCATGGCGAGCCGGAGCCCACCTACCGTGGCATGGCCAGGCCCCCTACCATGGCGTGTAGCAGCCTCGCATGGCTGCGGAGCTGAGGGTCCACCTGCTGCAGCTCGGCGAAGCTCATCTTCACCAGGAAGGTCACGTTGTACCAGGATGTGCCCGGGGCCTCCTGCATAGCTGCCCAAAGCATGGCCACTGAGGGAGGGGGCAGGAGCCGTGGGGGGCCTCCAGCCCGGCTCTCAGTCCTCAGATAATGTCCAGCCCCTCACTCTGAGGGAGGCTCTGGACCCCACCCTCCTCTGCACACTAGGTCCGACACCCCTGCATCTAGTGGGCTCCCAGGACATACTCCCTACCTGGAGGCTTGGGGGCCACACAGCCTGGGCCACCAGGCAAGGGGCAGCACTTCCAAAGCCCAGGACAGTCCATGTCCAGGCTGCAGGACAGGGCGGCCTCACCGCGCCCCACCATGGGACAGACCCCGGGTCTCGAGGCGAACTCCAGGGAGCGGTTCAGAGCTGGAGCAGAGAGGGGGCCGAGGGGGCCGAGGGGGCCAGGGAGGGGTGGGAAGGGGGCAGTGAGGGCCGAGGAGGGAGTCAGGAGGGGGTGGGGAGGGGTGAGGAAGTGTGGGAGTGGGGAGGGGAAATGCGGGAGGGGTAGAACAGGCAGGGGTGGGGAGGGGCGGCCGTCACTGGTTTTGAAAGCAGAACTGCATGTGTGCTGGCTCCCTCAGCCGGGGACCCCTTTCTGACCTGGGGGTGCTGATGGGTCCACAGTTTAACAGCCACTCCCAGCCGGACATCAAGAGGCCAGTTGCCTTCACCATCACGTGGCCTGACCACTATGGGCCCAACCCCCTGGCTGAGGACAGTCCTACTGGACCCAGAGTGTCCCCTTCCCTGGGCCTGTGGAGCCCAGGCGGGCACACCCCTCACTGTCCTGAGCACTGTTGGGCCTGGGGCGTGGGAGAGCAGCGTGTGCATGGCCGGGTGCGTGGGTAGATCATGCTGTGGCCACAGGCCTGAGTGGACACAGGGGTCCCTGGAGTGTCCGCAGGACAGCGCATCCCAGAGGAGGCTGAGCTCGGGCCCCAGGCATGGCGGGGGAGGGACTGCCAAGGAGAAGCTTCCAGGAGGTTCCAGGGCATCTGGTCTGGCATTCCCAGCCCCTGGTGAGCCATGGGAGTGTGGGAGAGGTGGGCAGGGGCACCCTCGTCCCGGGACAGGGAGGCCTCAGGACAACAGCTGGGCAGGACAGTGACCTGTGACCCCAGAAAGGCTTTCTGGGAGCCGGGATGCTTGGGGGTGGGAGGCAAGAACAGAGCAGGTTTCTAGAATTGCAAGGTGGGGGTCTCTAAGGTCACAGGGTGGGGTCTCTAGGGTCACGGGGTGGGGAGTTCTCATGACACTTCCAGGCCCCGGAGTCCCCCCAAAGGCAGGCCGGGGCACCCTCAGATCTGCCCTAGGCCCCAGGAACAGTCTCAGTGGAGAGCTGCCACTGCAGAAAGATCTGGAAGCTCAGGTAGGAGAGGGTCCAGCATGCCGCTCCAGGGACCATGGGGTACCTGCCCACCCCCTGTCCGCTCACGCAGGACACAGGGCAGCCGGGAGCCGAGGGGGTGCCCAGCCCCCCCCGCCCACTCACGCAGGACGCAGTACAGGCCGAGCTGCTCGAAGCCCTCGCAGCAGCCGGTCACGTGCCTGGCCTCGGGGATGCCCACAGCCCGGTACTGGGTGCTGTAGACAGTCTTGGGGCAGCGCCTCCAGGGGATCCAGCCGCCGCAGGGGGTGAGGGTCAGGCGGGGTGTCCGCACAGCCTCCACCTGCGGCACGCGCCGGGTCTGGCTATAGTTGCAGAGTTGGAAGCCCAGCAGGGACAGGCCTGTCTCTGGCGGGGGAGAGTGGGCGAGAGCTGGAGGTCGCACGCCCGTGATGCACGTGTGTCCACATGCACACACGCGTGGCTCCTACACGTGTCCACACACAGAGGCATGAACATGCATGTTCATCTGTGTATGCTCCATGCTCACTAGGGCACACATGCCCGTACACATGTCTTTACACGTGTGCACATGCATGTGCGTGTTCCTACACACGTCTCAGGGCACAAGAGGAAGGAGCAGCGTCTGACCCCCCCACCCAAGACTCACGGATGGACACAGATGTTGGTCCCAGATGTCCCTGGGGGGCTGCCTGGAGGATGGACCTCGGAATCACCCCCCCACTGACCCCCTGGGCCCCTGGGGTCCACTCCATCATGTCCCCCCGCCCCAGCAGGCACCCAGTCTCCAGACTCCCGGGCCTCACGGTGGCGGGATTGGAAGTGAGGCCACAACACAGGGACCCGAAGAGATGAGGTCAGCTGGGGGTGGGGGGCAGTCCCAGAGGCCTGAGGCCTGATGGAGGAGAAACGGACTCAGATGCGCCCGCGGGGGCATACCAGTGGCCCCAGGGTGGCCACAGAGAGGGTGAAAGAGGATCGGGGTCCTCTGGACCCAGCCCTGACACCACTCCCCCTCCCGGCCTTCGGGCAGAGCCGCTTGCCCACAGGTCTGTGGGGGGAGCAGCACCAGTGGGTTTGGGAGTGACCCGCCCTGGCACGGCTCTGGCACCATCAGATGGTCACCTGGGCCCAGCTGCCGCAGAATGGGTGCCCAGGGTCTTTTCCCAGGCCCTCCTCTCCCAGGGCAGAGGGACGCCTAGGGCAGCCTCAGTGAGAGCATGCTGAGGGTCCCGCCCAGTGAGGCATAGGACAGCCAGGGCGCCCCACAGCTCTGCCCCTACAGCTGCCTCGGCCTCGCCCCCGGTCAGTCTCGAGAGATGCTAGGGGGGAAGGGGTCCCACCACCACCTGAGAGCCCGCATCCGAAGGCAGCACCCAGACCTGCGCCAGCAGCAGCATCCAGGGCCCCACCACAGCCCTGCGGGCCGGAACCCGCCTCGGAGCCCAGGGACCCCTCACCTGTGAAGCCACTGGCCCGGCTTGAGCCCAGGGCACAGAGCAGCAGGAGGAGCCCACAAGCCCCGAGCATGGTGGGTGCAGGCAGAGATGCGAAGTGGCCGGGAGCTGGCCTTGGGTCCCTTATAGGACCGGCCAGGGCGTCCCCTCCCCGGCGGACTCTCTCGGGGTGCCCCCTCGCTGCCCCTTCTCTCTCTGGCAGGAGGACCGGTGTCTTTGAGGGCACAGGGGTCCCCAGCGGCCCCTTCCCTAGCCCCATCTCAGGTGACATGCTCTCGGCTTCAGACCCCAATCTCATGCCCCACTGGGCAGCAGATCCTGTTCCCTTATCTCTGGGCACTTTCAGGTAGAGAGACCGACAAAGTGGCCCCCGGCCCCGTGGGGACAGGCCCATGAAAGGCCAGGCTGTGTCCGGGCCCGCCGCACTGGGACTGTCTCAGGACCTGCATGGGGGAAGCAGTGAGGGAGCCTTGGGGGGGGGCAGGGGGACCCCAGGACAGGCTCCCGGCCCTCCCTCCCCCAGCACTGCAGGGAGCTCCTAGCCCGGCCAGCCCTGCGGGTCCCCGGCTCATGTTTGGCCGTTGCACCTTTGGAAACCTAGTGTGGCCCTTTTTTGTTTGGCCGTTTTGGGGTGGGGGCTCCCCAGGGCCCAGGAGGCCCGGCGCACCCACCTCCCCCCCCAGTGACTTTCAGCTAGCCAGCAACCGCAGCTCAAAGCAACAGAGGATCAGATGCTGCAGGGTCCCCCGTAGGGCTGGGGTCGGGGCCGGGGCGGGGGGGGCACCCTAATCCCTCTGCCCTCTCCCGCCCCCCCCCCAGCACATTGATCCCCGTGGCCCCACATGAGGCGGCAGCAGCAGTCTAGGAAACTGGGGTTTAGGGTGGGGTCTCTGTCTCGGCCTGGCCAGGGCACGGGGCGGGGGGGAGGGGGAATGGAAGGGAGCCAGAGGCTGGGGGGTGGACAGGGGAGAGCAGGTGGATTTGATGTCCACTTTTCTGCGGCCGCGGGAAGGTGACCGTCCATCGCAGAACCAAGGCTTGGCTGCAGTGGCCTTGCTCGGCCGCACACCCTTGCGGGAGGCTCCTGGTTGTCCCCTGGTGGCACCTTCACACCAGGAAAACCATCTCAGCTGAGAACCCCCAAGGCGCCTGCTGGAGGCTGGCTGTTGTATCATGAATGGTCACTGCTAGGAGGCAGTGAGGCGTGAGCCAGGACCGTGATCCATTTAACCCTTCACAGGCCCTCAGCTTCGCTCCCCCTCTTCCCACCAGCCTGGGAAGCAGCTCTCTCGCTCTCAGTGTAGAGTCAGAAGGTCTTGGGCCCAGGGCTAGCACGGAGACACAGCACTACCCTTCTCTCTGCCCACCTGCTCAGGCTCCGACCTGAGTGCACCAGGCCCAGAGTCCCACAGTCAGGGCAGGACCTGGAGACAGGGCAGTCCCGGGAGAGTCGGACACTGGCCTGATACCTGCTCTCCTCTGCCACTCACCACGCGGGCTGTGGGACCAGGGTCAGGCCTCCTGCCCTGTGCCTCCCTCTCCCCCGCATTAAAGCAAGACGAGCAGTGCGGGAAGCCGAGGTCAGTGAGATCTTTAGTCAGACTCAGATTCACACACTCACACTCACTCACACTGACACACACTCACACACTCACCCTCACACATACTCACCCTCACTCACACATTCATCCTCACTCACATTCACACACTTACCCTCACTCACACTCACACTCACACACTCACACTCATACAACTCACCCTCACGTACTCACCCTCACTCACACTCACACATTCACTCCACACTTACACTTACTCACCCTCACACATGCACACTCACCCTCACACTCACAATCTCACAACTCACCCTCACTCACTCACACTCACACACTCACACTCACACATTCACACTCACCCTCACATACTCACCCTCACTCACACTCACATACTCACACACTCACCCTCACACTCACACACTCACTCCACACTTATACTTACTCACCCTCACACATACACACACTCACACTCTCACACACTCACCCTCACTTACATTCACATTCACACACACACCCATATACTCATACTCACATACATATTCACATACAATGTTCACACACTCACTGATTCACAGTGAGATCTTCACTCTCATACACAATCACACATTCAGTGACATCTTCACATACACATTGAGATCTACACACACACTCATACACACTGACACTCAGTGAGATCTATACTCACACACACCCTGACACACTCACAATGAGATCTATACTCACACTCACACACTCGTACTCACGCACTCAGTGAGATCTACACTCACACTCGTGGTCAGTGAGACATTCTCCAGTGTGTGCTCACGTGTGTTGTGTGTGCAAACACATCAGCTATTTCAGCTATTGCTCCCCTCTGCATACCTGCAAGCGCATTCTTTTGTGTGCACATGCATGTGCCCGCCATGGACATTCACAGACACACGAGTGTGCAGGGGCAGTACCCAGGGCTCCGTGGGCACACACCCATGTCCCAGCCTCCAGGGTCAGGCTCTGCTGTGAGCATGTCCAGGGGTGCAGGGCAGCCGGAGGGGTGGGGTCCTGTTCCCCGCTTCCCCCAGCATGGCTCGCCCTGGTCTCTCACACCCCTGCCTTCCAAGGGGAATTCTCCTCAGAGCTCCGTCCTGGGCCCCCTGGAGAGTGCCGGGTGCAGCCTGGCGGGCCCAGGACGGTGGCTGCGGGCGCCTAGGTACAGCCAGGAGCTCAGAGGGGTTCCTGGGTCTCTGTCTGCACCATGGGGCTCCCTAGGAGGAGGGAGCCCACCCTTTGCCCGGGGGTGGGGTTTAGGGGGGCCCAGGACTCAGGCTGCAGCAGCTCCTTCCCCAGAAGGCACCTGATGGGCCGGGAGAAGCCATCCCTAGGGAGACAGGGAGCAGAATTGTCTGTGCTGAAACAATCCTGATTTTAAGCCTTTAAATTGATCTCCTGCACCGACAACCCCCCAGGCTGTGACAGGGCACACTGGGCTGGGCTGCACCCCCTCAGGGTGATGAGTCAGAGGTCTCCTGGGGGCTGGAACGGGCTGCTCACAGTGGTGCCTGCTCTGGGGATGGCCCTGAGATGCTCCCACTTGAGTCCCCTCCCTGCTGAGTGACGCCTCTGCTCCTCCCACAGGCTGGACATGTGGGTCACATGCTGGAAGAGATGGTAGGAAAAAACGAGCATCGCAGGAAACCTTCAGGTGCCTCTGCTGCTCTGGGGTGGCCCCCAGCCCCAGCGTCTGCGGGGACGCTCACCTGGTGGTCTGGACCAACACAGGCCGCTCAGAGTCAGAGGCCTCTTTTGGGGGCGGGGCGGGCGTCCTATTTCTAGTCTGTTTCTAGTTTTTTGTTTGTTTGTTTTTGAAGACTAAGATACATCAGTGGCTGGGTAGTGCAGTGGTAAGGCACTGGAGCCAGCCTGGGTTGGAGCCGGGCGAGGAGTGAAACAGAATGCTTCTGGGCCGGGCCCCAAAACCAAACTGCAGGGATACATCACTGGAATTTATGAAGCAGAAACGCCTATCCTGTGACTCGCCTTCATCCTCCCCGCGTGTGGACTCTGACCGTTCCAGGGAGACATTCCCCATGCAGCCGTGATGCTAGAGAACCAGCCTCAGAAAGGTTCCCCCAAACTCAGCCTGACGGACACTCTGTGGGATGGTTTGGGGGCCACAATGGGCGGTGCTTGGGCTACTCTCAGCTCTGTGCTCCTGGGTGATCCCTGGCAGTGCTTGGGGGACCTCAGGGGGCTGGGGGGACTCCAGTCCTCCTGCACAGCCCACTGAGCCCCGTCTCTGCCCTCCCACCCCAAGGACAGACGTCACACCTGGACACAGCAGCTCCAGCCGGTCACTGGGCAGGTGGCACGGACATCACAGCCCCGTGTCCAGGGGGCCCGGGAAGACGTGCCCCCTCGCCCACGCCATGGTCAGCCCAGTTCCAGCAGAGCCTGAGTCTGTCAGCGATCACAGAGTCAAGGGGATGGCGGGGACCTGCGCAGAGAGCAGGACAGTGGACCCTGGCCCATGTCCACGCGCACTCCCTGCCCAGGCTCCAGAGAAGGGAGAGTGGAGGAGCCAGCAGGGTCCCAGCCTGGCCCGGGCAGCGCAGGAGGGCACGGAAGGGTAGGGATGCCCCCTGCCACCTGCTCTGACCCGAAGCCAGCTGGGCTCTGCCCATTCTCTGCCCTGGTTAGAGGCTCCAGGTCGGCCGCGGCTATGGGGTACTCCGAGGAACAGCAGCCTGGCGCCCGGCATTCTCCGTTCCAGACCCGGGATGCAGGAGAGACCAGCTGGGCAGGCCCAGCCGGAGTGACGTGCACAGCTGGGAAACGGGGCGGGGGAAGTCGGGTGTGGGCACCACCCTGGGGACTCCTGCTTCTAGAAAACCGGCCTCTGCCGGTCTACCCACCGCCGCTGGGCCCCACTGCCCTATGGCACAGTTGAG
The DNA here is from genome assembly GCF_029834395.1 of Sorex fumeus. Classification (NCBI taxonomy): domain Eukaryota; kingdom Metazoa; phylum Chordata; class Mammalia; order Eulipotyphla; family Soricidae; genus Sorex; species Sorex fumeus. The sequence continues at coordinate 4,804,978 of NW_026606098.1, read as the reverse complement.
CTTGTGGTGTTGTGCAGTGACTCGATCGCATCTGAAATGTTGGTAGAGTGTCGGTGTTGGAACGGTTGGGGAAGCCAGTTCCAGGGGCGCCTGGTCATCAGCCACTGGACCGATGAACGTGTGAACTCCGACCCAGAGCACGGTGCCCTGTTCCCTGCTGGGGGTCCCCAGGGTGGTCCCTACATGTGTCCCCCTCCAGGCCACAGGGAGTGGCCAGCTCTCGAAAGAGCCGGGGCAGGGCAGAGAGGGGCTGTCCACTCCATGCAGTGCAGGATGCAGTGTGGACGCGGGACGTGACCGCCACGCCCGATCATCCCAGGAGGAGTCTGGGTGAGCCTCGTGGCCCAGACTGAGGGTCCCAGAGCAGTGCCAAGTCCCATCCCAGCACCAAGCAGGGACTCCAGGGCAGCTCTAGGCGGGGGCACCCCACCTGAGCCGGAGGGGTGGGATCAGCCTTAGAAGATGCTCAGGGGGGCTGCAAGGGGTAGCCAGGCCTGTGTTCATGCCACAGAGCAGCACCTCTGTTGGGGAAGGGCCTGCCCAGGACAGCTGGAGCCTCGGGTCGGGGGTGGGGGCGCCCAAATCTCAGGACAGGGTGCACCTCAGGCCTGAGGATAGGGGTGAGGCGGCCCTGCCAGGCAGCCCCCGACTTCATCCAGGTGGCTCAGCCCAGATCCAGGCTGGCCGGGCTTGGGTAAGAGTCACCCCTGGCCGGAATTGGGAAAGCCGGCAGCTGGCTGGGTGCGGGGGAGCCGGGGACAACAGGCCCAGGCCTGCCTTTGTGGGCCGGCAGCCTGCCCAGGGCCAGCGCATGCCGTGTCCCATCCCCCACCATGGCTGAGGCTCAGGGTCAGGCCCTGGGGCCTCGCGTGCATGAGACCCTAGACCCAACCCAGGGCCAGCACAGCCCCCACACACCTGTCCACTGCACCCCACCTGGCTGCCACCCAGAACTGTGCCCTGGGCTGGCCCTTTGCTTTCCCAGCATCGTCTCCACAACCCACAGCAGACAAGGGGCGCAGGAGCCCACCCTGTCTACGGCTGAGCTCGCTGTGTGAGGTTTCACCCAACCCTGTGCTCCTAAGTTCCCACGCAGCCTTGGCCAGCCTCTTCTAGACCGACTGTTATTCAGGCAACACTGACTTATTGCATTATCACAGGGTCAGAGCTAAGGCAAACGCCGGGGTTCCTATCAGCTGGCCTCAAGACAGAAAAACATTGTCCTCGTGGCAGAACAGTCTGAGGGGAAACACCCCACACAACAACTTCACAGAGCTGAGATGGCCACGAGACACTAGGCTGTGGCCAGTGCAGCAAAGTGGCTTCTGGAGCGTCAGCAACCACGGGGACATCCACATTCCAGGAAATAGGGAGAAAGCAGCAGAGGGAGGTGAGGTGAAGGTGTGACTGTGAGGACGACCTCCCAGGATTGCTTCCGCGTGCCATGCCAGTGGAGGACCCCGACAGCAGGGGTATGAGGGCGGCTCAGAGTAAGGTCACCTTGGCCAGCCCAGTATCGGATATGAGCAACTGACACAGGCACAGTCTGCGAGCACATGTGTGTTTATAGACATGTGCAGATACACATCTTTAAGATCAGTCTTCCTAGGCATGAGCAACAGGACAGCAGAAACTTGCATCACACACAGCCAACCAGGTCAGAGTCCCCAATTCCTGCCAGGAGTCAGCCCTGAGCACAGAGTCAGGAGTCATCCCTGAGCACAGAGCTGAGAGTGAGCCCCGAGCACAGAGCCAGGAGCCAGCCCTGAACACAGAGTCGGGAGTCAACCCTGAGTACCATCGGGGTTTCCCAAGGCTGGAAATGGGGCCCAGTGGCCGGCACAAGTCCCTCAGGCCAAGTCCCTGGGTGTGAGCTCAGGTGCCACAAACAACAAGGAGCTGGCAGAAGGTGGGAGGGGGACTCTAAGTGGACAAACTCTGGGCACATGAATATACCCAGGGTGTGAATGGATGTGGCTCACTGCCTGCAGTTTCTATCTTCGTTGTCTATGCACCAACATCTCATTATAATGAAAGAGAAATCGAGAAGTTCTACATGGAGCTAGAGAAGTTCTATAAAGAAGACCACACCTTCTACAAGATCATTGTGGTTGATTTTAATGCCAAGATAGGACCGAGAAGATCAGCTGAAGAACTTCACATCGGGACCCATGGCCTAGAATGGAACGAACAGGGTGAGAGACTGTCTGAGTTCATCATGTCGACCAAGACCATTCATGGTAACTCACAGTTCCAGAAGGCAGAATCTAAACGATGGACATGGGAGTCTTCCGGTGGACGATTCCACAACAAAATAGACCACATCATATTAAATCGACGGTTTTGCCTGACTGATGTCGCTGTTGTCCCAAAATTTCGAACGGGATCGGACCACCGTCTCCTTCGTGCAAAATTCTACTTCACAGAGCGGGGAGAAAGGGCTGCAAAGTTCAAAAAGAGAACTCCCAGAATGACCACCAACTGGGAACTCTTTGGTACTATTGCGGCAACATGGGAAGATGCCATTGTTGACAACATTGACGAGGAATACGATCGACTGGTTCAGCACCTCCATGAATGTGCGAGGAACGCCAAGAGAGAGATAGCCACAAAAAATCGCCTATCTTCGAAAACTCTTGAGCTAATTCGCCAGCGTGGTTTGGCGCATGCCTCAGGCAACCGCAAGCTAACGTCCGAGCTTGCAAAGCAGTGCAGAGATGCGATCAAGGAAGACCTCAAAGAGAGAAGAGCAGAAGTACTGGTAGATGCGGCAGAAGCCGGGAAAAGTATTCGTAACACCCGCCTGTCCTTTGCCAACTACAAGACCAAGATGACTGCCCTCCGACGTCCTGATGGATCCATCACATCCTCCAGAATGGCAATGGAGAAGATTATCCATGACTTCTACTCAAATCTCTTCGATAGCCATGTCCACTTGCCGACATACCAAATTCCACAGGATGGATATGTCGTTCCCAATGTCCTCCCTTCCGAAATCCGACACGCCATTTTGTTGGTAAAGAAACAAACAGCACCCGGCCCAGACAAGGTCAGACCTGAACACCTGAAGAACCTGCCGTCAGTACTCATCAATACACTGGCTTGGCTCTTCACTCGCTACCTGTCTGAATGCAAGGTTCTGTTCCAATGGAAAACCAGCAGGACCGTACTACTGTTCAAGAAGGGAGACATCCATGACATTGGCAACTATCGCCCAATCTGCCTATTGTCTGTCATCTACAAGTTGTTCACTTGAGTCATCCTAAATAGGATTGGCAGAACACTAGATGAAGGACAACCATGCGAGCAAGCCGGGTTCCGCAAAGGATTCAGCACCATTGACCATATCCACACGATAACCAAGCTCAGTGAGGTTTCTAGGGAGTTCAAGATGCCGCTCTGTTTAATGTTCATTGATTTAAAGAAGGCCTTTGATTCTGTTGAGACGGAAGCAGTCATTGAAGCCCTAGCCAATCAGGGCATTCAAGCCCGATACATCAGGATCCTCCGTAGCTGTATTGCGGATTCATTACCAGGATCTCACCATTCTACAAAGAAATGGGAAGGAATGGGAGTGAAGATAGATGGTCGGCAACTACACCACCTCCGCTTTGCTGATGACATTGTTTTAATAACACCAAACATCAGCCAAGCGACACAAATGCTGAACGACTTTGACCGTGAGTGTGGAAAGGTAGGACTACAGCTGAATCTTACAAAGACAATGTTTATGAGAAACAGCTTCGTTCCTGACGCCCCATTCGCTCTCAACGGAACGACCATCTCTGAATGCAACAGCTATGTGTACCTAGGTCGAGAAGTCAACATGACAAATGACCTGGCACCCGAGCTGCGCAGGAGGAAGAGAGCGGCTTGGAACGCTTTCAAGAATGTCAAAGAAATAGCTAAGAGGACGAAGAACCTCCGGCTCCAGGCACATCTCTTTGATTCCACTGTTCTTGCTGCATTAACATATGCCTCAGAGACCTGGGCCCTACGCAAACAAGATGAGAACGCTATTCAGGTCTCCCAAAGAAGAATAGAAAGAGCTATGCTTGGAATATCACGTTTCACTCAAATGAGAGAAAGAATCCGGAGTTCTGACATCCGTCGACGATCAAGAATCAGGGACGCTGTCTCATTTGCCAAGGTGTCGAAAATCAGATGGGCTGGTCACGTAATGAGATTTAAAGATGACTGCTGGACTAGAGCTGTTACCGACTGGATTCCACGGGATGTCAAAAGACCGCGTGGTCGCCCACCTACCAGATGGTCAGACTTCTTCATCAAGATGATGAACGATCGGTTTGAGGCCCTTCATGTTCCCGGAGCGAACATATGCCATTGGGCTACACTAGCACGCGACAGGGACAAATGGAGACGTTACTGGCGCCCACTAGAGCAAATCGACGACTAATGGGAAGTTAAGTGATTAAGTGAATGGATACATGTATGTGTGTGCACATACGTGTACACAGCTAAGTGTAGGCATAAATGCACAAGCAAGTCTGCATGTGGTACATGAATGTTCCCACATGCGTGTGTGCATGTGTATATGTATGCATGCGTGTGTACACACACATGAACGCACTATGTCCCAGCAGAGAGACTCCTTCCATGATCTGCCGGTAACTGTCACTGACTGTTGCACTGTGTGGGCATGGGCCCTCTCTCCCTAGCCCCCTACGCCCAGCACGCTGCACGCCAGCTTCCCAGGCCATGTCCTGGCCCCATGGACCCACTCCCGTCTTGCCGTCACCAACCCTTCTTGGGGTCACAGGCTCACCTCTCCAGCTGCAGCTTCTGTCCATGGCAACCTCGGGCACCCCAGCCTCTTCTCCACATTGAGGGCATCTCGGCCTCCCCTGCTTCTCCCCCAACAGTAAGGACTGATCCTGCCACAGTGTCCAGCTAGTAGCCACCACAGAGCAGAGAAGACCCTGAGGCCTTCCCCTACCACAGGCCTCCAGGCTGCTCATGGTGCCAGCTCAGTTCCACATGACCAGGAGGTGCCAGGGTGGCACCGGTGCCTGCGTCTTCAGCGGGTGCTCGGACAGGCCTTCACACCCAAGATCCACCCCTGGGGCAGCAGCATGGGGGTCCTCAGCAGCCTCCCCACTCACCTGAACCTCTGGAGGAGCCCCCAGGCAGGGTGGCAGGACCCCCTTCATCTGAAAAGAGGTCCCCACATGTTTGTGGGGGAGTAGTCTGGTGCCCCATCTCCAAAAAAAGAATCCCCAGAGCAGCACCTCCTGACCTGACCCAGCAGCACTCTGGGAATAGGGAATTGCAGGAGGAGGAGAACGGGGCGGCGGGAGAAGGGGAGCGTGAAGGGGATCCGGAGGACCCTGGTCTGCAGAACCAGCACGGCAGCCCTGGGGCACAGGTGCTGGCTGGGACAAGGCCACTCCTGTCCCTGGCTGCCCTGGAAACACCACCCAGGGCCAGACACGTGGTTGCTGGATATGAGCCTGTGGGTCCTCCCCAGCACCCTGTGCACAGAGAGTGGACAGATCCTGTGCCTTGTGTCCCGCCCAGCCTGCGTGCAGGGGCTTCCTGCACACTCTGGTTCCCAGTGCAGGCCGGGGTGGACGAGGCCCGGGAATGGCTTGTGCATGAGCACTGGTGCCAGGGCCAAGACCCACAGGGGGGTGGGTCAGCTTGGCACCCTACGACACACAGGCACCCTGGGTCCACTGCCGGGTCACCCATACCCTCCCTACACCAGCTCCGGTACATGGAGAAAGGTCAAGCAGGGCTCTGGGCAGCGCCTCCTGACCTGACCCAGTACAGACTGCTCTGGCCCTAGGAAAGATCAGAAGGTGGGAGGACCAGGAGGACAGGTGCGTGGCCAGTACCGCCCACAGCCAGGCATCTTGCACTCCCAGAGCTGGACCTGGTGCTCCTTGGGTCAGTCATGCTCTCTGGTCAGCCATGCCCTCTGGTCAGACGTGCCCTAACCTCTCAGCCGTGTACTCTGGTCATCTGTGCCCTCTGGTCATCTGTGGCCTGACCCCTCAGCCGTGCCCTCTGTCCAGCCATGCCCTGACCTCTTAGCTATGCCCCCTGGTCAACTATGCCCTCTGGTTAGCTGTGCCCTGACTTCTCAGCTGTGCCCTCTGGTCAGCAGGGCCCTCTGGTCAGCTGTGCCTTGACCTCTCAGCTGTGCCCTCTGGTCTGCCAAGCCCTCTGGTCAGCTGTGCCCTGACCCCTCAACTGTGCTCTCTGGTCAGATGTGCCCTCTGGTCATCTGTGCCCTGACCCCTCAGCCATGCCATCTGGCCAGCCATGCCCTGACCTCTCAGCTGTGCCCCCTGGTCAGCCATGCCCTCTGGCCAGCCATGCCCTGACCTCTCAGCTGTGCCCTCTGGTCAGCTGAGCCCTCTGGCCAGCTGTGCGCTGATCTCTCAGCTGTGCAGTTATTCCCCTGGCGCAGACGAGGGAGCAGGTCCAGGTGGACAGAAGCAAACCCCCGGCATGCCCCAGGCCGCCCACCAGCTGCAGTGCCACACCCTCTCCCTGCTGCTGGCTGCCCACAGCAGGCCCATAGCACCCACTTTCCTCACTTGTCAGACGTGTCCCTCACAGATAGCCTTCCAAGGAACGGCTCCTTCCAAGGTGGACCTGCAGCGTCGACCAGAGGTCTCACTCTTCACTCTCTACATAGCCCCACGATCACACCGGGTCCTCCAGGACTGTTCCTGCCTCTGGAAAGATCCCCGACAGAGTGAGCCTCTCCACAGAGCCAGCACACGACTCCCTAAGAGCTGCTCTCAGGAAAATGGGCATCCACGCTTGGTCCCTGTAGTCCTACCTATCCGGCCCTCAGCAGCTGTTGGCAGTGCAGGGGCCCATCCCTGCCATCTGAGTAGCTGCCTGCCGGCACGTCTCCAGTGATGCCACAGGACACCCTGAGAGTTCTCCAGCGGTGACACACCAGCACCACATACTGCCAACAGGCTCCCACTCACTGTGTCCTCAGCCAGGGGACTTAGCTCCAGAGGCAAGGTCCTGAGACCGCCACCTCTCCGCTCCCAGGGCCGCTCTCCTGGCCATCTCTCAGGAATGGCCTGTTTTTTATCGAGCACAGAGTGGGAAGGAGTTCTCTGGCCTCTCCTGTTCTTGCTCCGCGCCTGCACGGAGCATACTCCCTGTCAGCCACACACTGCTCTGGGATGCTGCGGGCACAGCTGAGTGGACAACGTGCAGATGGCAGAGGCTGATTCTTGGACCCCAGGTCACTCCATCAAGAAGGTGAAGCCCTGGGGCTGGAGAGATAGCACAGTGGGTAGGGTGTTTACCTTACACGCGGCCGACCCTTTTTCCATTCCCAGCATCCCATATGGTCCCCTGAGCACCACCAGAAGTAACTTCTGAGTGCAGAACCAGGAGTAACCCCTGTGCATCTGTGCATTGCTGGGTGTGACCCAAAAAGCCAAAAAAAAAAAAAAGGTGAAGCCCACAGCCCTGGGACTGCAGGTCCCCACCCACCCCAGTCACTCAGCATGGTGGTGAGGGACCCCGCCTCCCCAATCTGCCTGTGTGTAACTGCATCTGGGGGGCTCTGAGCCTGCCCTCCATGCCAGGTGCACTTAGGGAAAGTGATGGCCAGATCAGAACAGTTTCTCTGGTGGCTGTGGGGGACACACTTACTTACTCGGGCTTGGAGGGGCGGGCGTGGATTCTCAGGACAGAAACCTGCGTTTCAGCGGGCAGTTTGCATACAGCCATATGGAGGCATCTGTGCTCTCGAAGCATGTGTGGGGCTGAGCAAGGGACCAAGTGTGCTTCCGGCCCCTTCCGTTGCGGTGGTGCTGGGCCCAGGGGGCTGCTGTAAAAGACGGGGATCCCCTTCTCTTTGTGCGGAACTCAACTCAGAGAGAAGGAGCATGGCAGGCGCAGTGTTGAAAAGCAAGGCCACGGTATGCAAGGCCAGAGTCATGGTGCCCCCCACGGGTCCTCTGGGATGAGATGAGTGCATGGCAGGCAGCACTCAGGAGGACTCCTGTTTCCCACTCCCCTTCCTGCAGCCCGGGCCAGATACTCAGGTTCTGTCTGGTCCATCCTGTCGTTCCCCTGACAGCTCCTGGGGATATTCTCCACAGGCCCAACTGGGATCTTCAAGATGCATGTGCCCCCACAGGGAAGCCCTCTGCCCCCCCCCCCAGGCCTCAGAGGGAGCTGCTGGGTGCTGTGCCATGCCCACCCCTCTTCCATTTCTAAGTGTGAGGCCCTGGCAACACGTGCCAGGCTGGGAAGCAAGCACAGAGGAATGGGGCCTCTATTTTTAGCAGCAGACACTCCGTGAATGTCACGGAACCAGACAGCGCACCGAATCGATTGAGTCACATTCGGGGGGGGGGAGCGGAGGGGTGGGGGTTCCGAGCGGAAAGAACAGATGAAGTCATCTGACCCAGTTCTGGCGAGCGCGCAGACTCCGCGCTCCCCACAGTGATGCCCCTCCTGCTCTCCAGCCTTCTGCTCAGTGGGAGACACCCAGGGGGGGCATCTCAGCGGGAGGGCAGAGACACGCCACAGAGGACAGCGGCAAGCACACCCCTAGACGGGACGGGAATGTGTGGCTCTGACTGCTGGTTTCAGTCGGTGACTCACGTCCTGGACCAGTGTCAGCTTCTCCCTCACGAGACGAACAAGCATGCAGGGAAGGCTCCGGGAAGCAAAGAGGGAAGGGGAGGGGTGAGGCCAACGCGAGGAACTCTTCTGGCCCTGTCCTGGGTCAGGCCGGCTCAGCTCAGAGAGCTTCAGACAGACCCACCTGATGAGGACCAGGCAAAGCAGCTGGGGTCCCGCAGCGGCCGCAGAGCTGGGCTGAGAACAAGCGTGGGGGTAGCGTGTACAGGATTGGCACACAGCCCACCCAGCTTCACTCCCCGGCATCCCAGACAGTGCCCTGAGCACCACCAGGAGTGATTCCTGAGTGCGGCAGAGCCGGGGATGGCCCTGAGAACTGCCAAGTGTCAGAAACAAAAACCACTCTGGGGTGACCTCCCCACATTCTGGGGCCACATGTAAAGCCACAGTGCCATGAGAGAGCACCTGAACCCCAGCTGCCGAGGCCCGAGACCATTTCAGAGCCAGCACCGCCCCCTCTCCCCACCCCCTCACCCTCCGCCCCATGTCTGGTTCACGGAGCTGCTGAGCTCAGCCCACAAGTCCTGACTCGCCCAGCTGTGCGCCTGGCCCAACTGGGAACCAGAGCCAGGGTGCAGGGATCTTGATTTCTCCCCGCAGTGCCCCATGCTGAGCTGTGCCGCTAACCAGTACTGTGATGCTGATGGGACATGGGTCAAGAGAGGGGGTCAGTGGGGGTATGGGAGTCAGAGGGGTGAGAGAGAAGGGCTCAGAAGGGGTAAGTGGGGTCAGAGGGGGCGAGAAGGAGATCAGGTGGCATGTGGAGGTCAGAGGGGGTGAGAGGGTAATGTCTGGGGTAGGGATCACCCCTTGTCTCACACCTCTGACCCCCTCACTCATCAGGCACAGGAGACACCCAGAAGCTCTACTTCTGCCCCTCTCCACTCCCCAAACTGGGACCAGAAGCACTGCACACTGTATTTTTGGGGTCGGGGGCTCCCTATCACCAGGGCTATACCTGGTGCCGGGCCTGAACCCCCAGGCAGAGGCGTATGTGGCCGACCCATGAGGCTGGTAACAGGTGTCTACAGAGCGAAGGCTGGGTCTAGGATGCGGGATGCCCCAGGGTGTGGGCAGCTGAGTACCAACAGGCTAAGCCTGACATCTGGGCACTGGTAGCCCATCCACAGGTGGGAGGGGCCCCACAGACCTTCACCCTGAGAGGGGGGGTGGGGACTGACAAGTGTCAGCAGAATCAAATGGGGGGCATGACCCAGGGGATCCCCGGGCAGGACCCCACGTGTCTGTGGGCGGACGGGAGCTCCACAGATGCTGGCATGTGGCATATGAGCACATAGAACCTTAGCGCTCCTGGGCCCCCAGAGCCAAGGAGAGCCTGACACCTTCTGCTTCATGTTTGTCTTTATATTCAGCGGGGGAAGAAATCATTTCATTTATGACGCCTTGTGTGGGACCAGAGAGAGAGGACAGGGGTTAAGGTGTTGGCCTTGCATGCATCTGACCCGTGTTCCATCCCTGGTACCACACAGTGTGCCCTGAGCACAGAGTCAGGCATGATCTCTGAGCATGGCTGGGTGTGGCCAGACCTCTCCCCGCGCCCCCACCACGCACACAATTATCAGGCGAAAGGGATCATTATTGGAAAAAGCTTAAGAAGCCCCACTATAGACAGAGGGTGTCATTGCTGGTTCCAGCATGATAAAAGTCAAGGTTCGGAAGGATGACTTGACTACCTTTCGTGTCTTAAAAATGTTACTTAGACCAGTGGTTTTCAGCCTTTCTACACCTGTGGGCCAGCACCTGTCTAGCACATGGTCCACAACCATAACCAAGGCGGGAGATGTATAGTTTCAGTTTCAGTCTTTCTACAGCTGTGGGCCAGCACCTGTCCCTGGAGCAGGGGTGATACTGCATAGACCAAGCACAGGTGGGCAGGAAGGGGCCAGCCTGGAGGCGCAGGTGGAAGCAGCAGCCAGGCAAGTGGTGCATTAACAGCAGGCAAAGGCAGCCTGACTTTGGTCAGGGCAGGGGTGCCCATTTCTGGTTCAGACCACTGGGAGGGGTGGGTCACGAGAGGCTGAGGTGCCCATGGTGGATCCAAGGAAGAAGGCGCTGAGAGAGGCCAGATCAAGAGAGTAAGGTGGCACAGCCAAGTAGGTGTGAAGATGCTGAGGGGGTGGAACTGGAATGGAAAGTTCCTGCTGACCTGAGCAGACAGGGCCATGCAAATGGAAATGACCCCTGTTCCCACACACATCCCAAGGGAGCTTCACCCAGACAAACAGGAGCTGGAAGAAGAGGTCAGATTGTGGGGGTGGGGGGTGCTTTCTCACTTGTGAATGGGGGTAAGTATGAGCTGCCTCGCTCAGCCTTTTCACAGGTCACCCCTCAATGGCTTGGCCATAGCTGCCTTCTTCAAAGCAGGCAGCTCTGCTCTGCTCCATTCAGTTCAAAATAGAAAGATGCTTTTCAAAGGCTTTATATCGCTGCCCTTAACTCGGGGCACTCGTGTCCACATTTTTTTAACGGTCAGCGGACACATCCATTTCACATTGAGTCCTCTCAAATTAGGACTTTCTCGAAACAAAGAAAAGGATGATAAGAGCTGTTAATTTTGGAGTAAGGCTTGTTGTCTTTAACAAGCCCTAGTGGAGGCAAGACGATCTCCTACACACACACCTCCAACAGGCAGTGCGCTTTGCCTTTGAAAACCCACCTTGGGGCCGCAGGGATAGTACAGTAAGCCGGACGCTTGACTTGCACGCCGTGGGCGCAGGTTCGATCCCCGCAGTCCTTCCAGGAGTGATCTCTGCGGCAGAGCCAGTAGCAAGCCCTGTGCGCCGCGGGCCGTGCCCCTGCGCCCATCCTCTCCTCACAGAAAGAACGTCTGGAGCCTGGGCGTCTGGAGCCTCCGCGCTAAGCGCTCCCTGGCCCAGGCTTCGGGTTCTCTGGTTCCAGCGGAGCCTCCCGCCGCGGTAACGGGCATTTCCCACACGCCAATCCCCTGAGGTGACGGAGCGCCAGGCGGCTTTCCCGCTCGGTGGAAAGGCGACATTCGTGCAAGAAACCTACGCCAGGGTCTCAGGGAGGGACGCGCGGGGCTGCCGGGGCTCCCAGGAACAGCCGAGGGCTGGGGGATGCCAGCGTCGGGGTACGGGGTCACTAGGGCGCGGGGGCCGGCGGGGACAAGCAGGGGCTTGGGACCCGCGAGCGGTGCACGCGGGGCTGACGGGGCGGGCGCGGGGCGACGGCTGACAGGACGCGAGACTGACGAGGCGCGGGGCTGACGGGTCGCGGGGCAGGTGCGAGGCTGACGAGACGCTCGGGGAGGGCGCGGGGCGGGCGCGGGGCTGACGAGACGCTCGGGAGGGCGCGGGGCGGGCGCGGGGCTGACGAGACGCGGGGCGGGCGCGGGGCTGACAGGACGCGGACTGACGGGACGCGAGGCTGACCGGGCGCGGGGCGGGAGCGAGGCTGACGGGGTGCGGGGCTGACAGAACGTGGACTGACGGGACGCGGGGCGGGCCGGGGACCGACTGGGCGGCAGCAGGCGGCTCACAGCCGGTGCGGACGCGAGGCGGAAGCGCCCGCCTGGCCCCGCCCCGGCCCCGCCCCCAGCGGCGCGCGCCGCCCTCGGCCCGCCCCCCGGCTCCCGGCGGCCAATCCCCGCGCGGCGCACGTGACGAGCGCTGCCTGCGATGACCTCATCCCTGGTGTGGGATGACGTCAAATTCAAGATGGATGGAATCACAGCGGCAGCGGCGGCTGCGGCGCGCGCGAGCCGAGTGTGAGCCGAGCGGGGCCCGGCGTCCGCTTCGGGGCTGAAGGCCGGTGAGTAACTGTCACGCCCCTCGCCCTCGGGGATCCGTGGGGCCCCGGGCTGGGCCGCGGCCGCCCCGCCAAACGCGGCCTTTCCTGACGTAACTCTGAGGTGATTTCTCGCCGCTTTTTTCTCGCCACCCGCGGGGCTGCGGGCGCCGGGCGCGTCTGCGCGTGCGCGGGGACCCGGCACGCGCCGCGCATGCCCCGCGCGCCCACGTCGCCGATTGTGCCTTCACACTGCGCATGCTCCGTGCCCGCACTGGGCCTCGCCTCGCGCACGGCGCATGCGCGCTGCCCTCACTGGGCTTCCCTGGCCGCGGCCGGGTCCCCCACGGGGGGCTACCCCGGCCGGCAGCGCCCGGGGAGCGGCTGCGCGGGCCCCCGACGCCCGGACCCCGAGCACGCCATGACCCTCTCCCCGCCCCCCGAGAGCCGGGACGGGCGGGGGGGCCCCGCCGCGGGAAGCCCCCGGCCCCAGCCTGCGGCCCGGGAGCCCCCTCGGGCCGGACCCCCCCTTGCCACGTCGGGTTCGGGCCCCGCCCCCGGGGGCTCCCGCCAGGGGTCCCGCTCCCGCCCGGCCCGCCCCCCTGCAGGCCCGGGATTGCAGCGTAGTCCCGTGATTGTCCAGGGTGGCCCTGAGTCACCGCGCAGACCCCCGCAGGACGCCGAGGGGCCGGCCGGGAGATAGACCGCCCGTGGGCCAGTGCTGGCGCCCCCGCCCCCGCCCAGAGAGTTGCCAGTGCGTGCCCAGAGCCCCAAGATAGCGCTGTTCAAAGCAGGGAAGTGGAAATGGGGCCGGGGATTCCGAGGAGTCACCTTACGTTTAATTCGGTTTTTTTGGCCTCCAGCACAATTTGTCATGTGGATGGTTTATTCATGAGGAAATGAGAGTGGGGATGGCCAGAACCCCGTCCCTGGGGTGTTTGGGCCTGGAGACCCAGGGCCGGGTTGGGAGGCTGTTGGAGCTGCCCTAGAGGGGAGTCTGGGGGGCGGGGATCCATAGCAATTTCAAAGCTGGGTTTGACGAGACGGTGGGAGGGGAGGTGTCTGCTTTGGGGTAGGGGACAGGGCGCGGCTGGCCTCCTGAGGGAAGTGGTCAGGGGGTACCACAAAGACCCAAGTCACCAGCACAGGGCTCAGCAGGCAGACGTTGGCATCTGCTGTAATCACCAGAGCCACGGAAGCCTCCAAAAGGAAAGCTGCCCGCGCTGGGCTGCGCCCCCCGTCCGGGCTTCAGCGACTCCAGCCCTGGGTGAGGGTGTGTGGAGCGCCAGGGAGACATGCACGACGGCGGGTTCCTAGCAGTGCCCATCCAAGCTGCAGGCGAGTGACGTTTACACAGAAGCCTTCACCAGTCGCCAGTCCAAAGGAGGAGGGGAGAGAGCACAGATGGTGGAGTCAGAACGGGGCCGACTCCCGTGTCCGCAGAGTGTGGACCTAGCCAGGAAGTGGCAGGCACACCAGAAACCCCGTGGAAGCGGGCAGCAGAGGGCCAGCTTTGTGCAGGGAACCCAGTCACAGCGCCTAATCTCCACTCTGTCAGGAACCGGGTGGTAGGCTGCAGAGAAGTCAGCGTGGGTACCGCAGGAGTTCTGCCTGCCAGGGACCCCGTGCATCCCTGTGCTCACTGCTTGGTGGAGAACAGGGCCCTCCCTGTTTGCGCCTACATTGTCAGGCATAGATGTGCAACAGCCACGCTCGGGGACTCCTCATGGTTCTGGAACCTAGAGTCTAGGCAGAGACTTCCCAGCTGGTGTGCCGATGGGCCCTGCTCCCGTGTCCTCCGCAGCCACACTGCTGGTGTCTACCCCGGCCTCCCCACAAGGGCACAGGGTCAGCTTAGGTCAGGAGCCACCTCAAAACCTTGCGTCACTTTCATTATTTCTTCAGGGGCCTCATCTCCAAACCGTTTCTCTTCTCGGGTGCTGGGGCCCTGGGCAGTGTGGGGTTTCGGGGGCAGGGGTCCTGTCTAGCCCTTGATGGGCTCAGCAGAGGAGTTAGAACTGGAGGCCGTGATGGTTCGGCTTGGGCTGTGTTGGGGGCAGGGGGCCTGGGTCCTTGCAGATCAGGTCTAGGAAAATCAAAGGGTGCAATGGGGTCCCTGAGAAAAGGCGCCTGGGGCTGCCAAGAGGAGGGCAGATCTGCTGAGCTGAGAGTCCCTTGGAGCCGACAGCCATTGCTTTTATAGTTTTATCTCATCTTCCCGTCAGGCTGGGGTTTCATCTCGGCTTTCCCACCCTGTGTCCCTGCCCTGCTCTCGGCCCGAGCAACCCACCTGCCACCATGCCCTGTGGTTCCTGTCGCACAGTCCCGCTTCTCAGCTGTCCATGTCTTTGTTTTTCACCTGCTGGAGCTCACTGCATCATGGAGGCCTTGTTGGGCCTGTGTCAGCCACCCCTTGGTTGCAGTTCTTGGGGACCTGCAGTGGAAGCTGTGCATCCATGATGTGCTTCACGCGTGTTTAGCGAGCTGCCTGTGTGTACCGCCCTGTGTGTGCTGCTCTGTGTATGCTTCCTTGCATATACCGCCCTGAGTGTGCCACCCTGTGTGTGCTGCTCTGCATGTACCGCCCTGCATGTCCTGCCCTGCGTGTGCCACCCTTTGTTGCTGCTCTGCGTGTGCCACCTTGTGTGTGCAACTCTGCGTGTGCCACCTTGTGTGTGCAACTCTGCGTGTGCCACCCTGTGTGTGCCACTCTGCGTGTACTGCTCAGTACATTCTGCCCTGTGTGTTCCCCCCTGAGTGTGCTGTTTGGTACATCTTGCCCTGCGCATGCTTCCTGGCCTGTGCTCTGGGCATGCTTACGTTGCTCTAGGCCCTTCAGCTGTAGGCACAGCCCTGCTGGCTCTCTGGAACTGGAAAGGGAAGGTCTTGTAAAGCTCGAGTCGCATTGAGGCCTAAGGTGCTGCTGGGGCGCGGGCACTCGGGGAACAGGACCACAGTGAGGCCTGAGGTCAACAGTGGCCCTGCACGTCTAGCCTCCGTGCTCTTCCCGGACATGCCCCGCACTCTGTGTTTGCCCCACCCTCATCGGGGCCATGCTGCTCCCTGGACTGCCGGCAGCTGAAGGGAGCCTGGGGCCCTGGGCACTGTCCCTGCAGCAGCTCTGGCCTGTGCAGATGGAGCCCTTATTGAGGGAGCGGGCGAGCTTTGAAATCTGAGCGGTGATGGCTGCTGGATACCGCATTGTCACCCCGGGCTCTGTGATAAGGTCGTGCCCAGCTTCCTGTCACCATATCACAGATCAGGAGAGGGGACTGGCTCAGGGGCAGGCCTGCTCCCCCCTTCGCTGCCCTGTGCTGCCTTCTCTGCCCAGTGGCATGGTTTGGACTGGCCCAGTTGACCATGGAGGCCCAGAGGCTTGCACGGCCTGAGGTTGATCTCTGGGTGTTCTGCCGTGATGAGGCAGTTGCCTGTGGTCCTAAGGGCCCTAGCCCAGGATGATCCAAGCCTCTGGTGCCCGCCTGCCTTTGAGACTTGATTGCTTCCTCCTTACCTGCTTCCTCAGCCCTTGCCCGGCTCCTGGGTGTCCTCAGCTGCCCTGTGCCCTGCACCTTCTGCTTCCATCCCCCTGAATGCCGGGGTTCCGGTGCTGCTGCTGCCCCATCTGCATGCCCTAAAAAGTCTGAAGTCCCTGCAGCAGTGATCTGATGTTGCCACAGGAATACTTTGAGGCTGGGGGCGGGGGGCACCTCCAAGTGTTGGGGTGCAGGCTCTGCTTCCCGGGGGCCCTGAGCACCACCAAAAGCAGTTCCTGGGCAACAGGCAAGCTCTGGGTGTGGCCCAAACACCAAAAAAGGAAAAGAAGACAGCATTGAATCAGTTTCTTCTGAGACATGGCTTCCCCACCCCTCTGAGCATTTATGGTCTGAGATAATTTTCTGGAGTCTGGCTGCAGAGGGCTTTGTGGTAGAGCAGAGGATGGGCCGGGGCAGGCCTCCTGCAGCGCTCGGCCCTGGGACCTGCGGGCGGGCGCTTCTGAAAAGCACCCAGTGGGAGGGCAGAGTGGAGCCTGAGGGTGCTGTGAGGGCCACATGAGCGCCGATGGCCCACATCCCACTCACCTCCCTCCCACGTGGTGGGTGTCTGTCTCCCTGGGCGTGCGTGTGTGTGTGTGCGCGCGCGCGCGCACACGTGCTCCTGGAGAAGCAGCCGCCAGCCAGCCACCGGGCCTACGGGAGCCTGTGGGACAGGAAGAGAGGAAGGAAGTAGGGTCTGCCTCACCATGCAGGAGGCGTCCTGTGCACCAGGAGCTCCTGCTCGTGGCGGCTCTTATGCCATGTGAGCATCCTCTGTGTGTGTGTGTAAGGGGGCCAGTCCTCATGATAACGGTGGAGAATCCCCCACAGAGGCCGAGTGCGCTTCACAGAGTCACAACCCAGCAGCGGCCTGGCCAGAGCTCGGGAGGGATGTAGGGGCGGAAGCCTTTGCCTGCAGCTGCAGTGTGAATCTCACACCGTCTCTCTTGACCTTTCAGAAAACAAAATGAACTAGAAGCGCCGAGGCAGGATCTGCGAGAGCCGTATGCGAGGACCCACGTGGTGAGCCGCCGCCCCGCTTCAGAGTCTGGGTGTCCTGGGGTTGCCTCCAGCTTATCCTGTCAGCCCTCCCGGGCCGGGCTCCCGCGGCACACCCACGGAGACCAGGGGTGGCCGGGGCTGGGCACGGCAGGGGGCAGCAAGTGGGACGACGCATGCTTGTCTAGTGTGCTCTTCCCTGCTCCACCTCCCGCTGCCAGAGGTTCCGAGGCATCAGAGCGAACTGAGGCATGAGAAGTTGGCACGCCCGGTGGGCAGCTGCCCCCTTCCCCCTCCCGCTTGCCTGATCTCGTGCCAGACAGCCCTGGCGATGTTGGCCTTTACCTGTGCTCGTGACATGACAGTTGATCTGGTCACTCAGGCAGCTGGGCTCAAACTCCGCGTTTGGAAAGAGGGTCGTGGGCAGCTGGTCCTGAGAAGGGGCCGTTTGCAAACACTGGTAACTGGGTTGGTTGGAGGGGTAGGAGTGAGACCCTCCCCCACACACGGGTGAGGAGCGTGGCTGTAGTTGTGTCTCTGGCTGCCAGGGGGAGGGCGGCATGTACGCCCCTTAGGGGCCAGAGCGTCCTTGTCCGCTCCCCTCATGTGCCAACCCAGCATGGCGCCTGCTTGTCTCTGTGCTGGGACACGCGGCTTCTGGCCTGGGAAGTGCCCTTCGCCCCTCCTCCTGCCTCCTGCCCCCAGAAGCCCTCCAGCCTTCCCTGACCTTCCTCCCTGCTGGCTCCGGGCCTCACCTGGTGCTGAGCCCACTGGAGCGTGCTTGCAGTGTCTGCTGACAGTCCCACGCACGGGCCCGTGCTGGGCAGAGGACACCGGGCGCCTGTAGCAATGCTGGAGTGAGCCACGGTGACCCAGACCCTGGCGCTGCACAGAGCTCACCTGAGATTACCCGGCTCCGGTCTGTACCACAGGGGCTGGCGGGTCTGGAGTGGGCGGTCTCAGCTCTGCTCTTTCCTGTCTGCAGTCTTGAGCGAGCACGCAGCTCCTGCCTCGGTTTCCTCTGTGCATGAGGGTGCTGCAGTTGCCAGCCAGTGGCCACCAAGGCTCACAGCAGACTTGGGGCTTCTGCCGTGGGGGTCAGGCTTGTGGGTACTCAGTGGAGGGTCAGCGTCGTCACCAGCTGAAATCCCAGCGGGGTCTCAGCACAGAGTGCCAGGGTCGCTGGCCAGGCCACATGTACAGACTCTTGCCCCGAACGTGAGAGCTGAGGTTCCCGGACTCACAGCGACTTAGAGCAGAAGGAGACATTGGCAGCTTGGGGCCAGCGGTTGCTCCTGTGGGCGCAGGGCACGACCCAGTGCTCCAGGGCCAAAGGCCTCGCTGGCTTGTCCCCACTGGGCCCTCGGCCCATGTCTGTGGTTTCTTCCCTCGTGTCCGTCCTAGTTTGGGTTCCCCAAGAGCCAGCCCTGAAACAGGATCAGGTACAGACATGTACTTGGGAAATGTCCCAGGAAGTATGAGAAATGGTGGGAGAAGTGGGAGGTGTGGTGGGGGTGCACACAGTGTCACTAATGTGTGGTGCCTGCCCGCAGGGGGCGTCCGAGCCGAGGCCCCAAAACACTTCCCCATTCTACTTCGTCTTCTGAGAGGACGCCGGGAGGTGGGGGCATCCTCTGCTCCCGCTGTCCCTGCCGCCACGGTGATGCTGCTGAACATGCGGCGCTGGGTGACTGCTCGTGGCTTTACACAGGGCCATGACCCCGTGAACCCTTAGGACGGTGTGTAGGACTGTTCACTCGGGGTTGGGAAGTTTTAAGTTTTGCTTTGAAATGAATGTATGCTTTCCTGTCGGTTGACACTCGATTTATACCCAGTTCACAGGCATATGTGCCCTGGTCCCACAGGATATTCTCCATGGGAAGGGGCCCACGTGGGGAAGCCTGAACCCCTGCTCTCGGGGGTTCTGTCCAGTTCCCTGTTCCTCATCCACGGCCACCCCCCCACCCGTCTCCGGCACCCCAGCAGTGACCTGGGAATGACCTGGCCACGCCCAGCTTCCCCCCTCCTCCTCCCTTCCCGACTCTTGTCCATGGTCCCTTCTAGCTGCCAAGCCAGGCAATGAGTGTCTGACGGTGACGCCGGCCACTGCCTTGACTTGATCTGGGGACTCCCCACCCCCCCGTCCCTCGTGCTCGGACTGTGACGGGGAACTCTCCTGGGCTCCCCATACCGTCCTGCATGGCCCCTTCCTCCTCCAGCCTGCTCTGCATGGGAAGTGCCTGGTTCCGTTTGTCCCTGCAGAGTGGTCTTGTGTTCCACCGGGAAGGCTGAGCAGCTGGCCCTCATGCTGTCCGTGCTGCCCCTGGGACGGCTGCCCCACTCCCTCCTCTCCCCATCCGAAGAGACCGTGATTCCCATAGACGGCATAGTAGGGCCAAGGCAGTATGGACATCGCCCAGCAAGAAGGAAAAGGGCCTTGATCAAGCCGTCCAGCGGGGTGCTGGGAGAGCGGCAGGACAGGGCACAGCGGCTGAGTCACTCGCTCCCTCTTCGGAAGAACCTGGACACTGGCTGGCCAGGTGGAAAAGAAACTGGGCAGGGCACCAGCCGCCAGCCCTCAGAAGGGGCCCCACACTCCAACGGCCTTTATGAACTGGCTGTGGGGCATAGCCCTGCAGGTGCTTGCTCCCTGCCTGGCCTGCTCGCTGCCCCCAGCCTGGGCTCTAGATCCTGGACACGTCACCCTCAGTCGCCGGCTGTCCTCTGACTTGGGCTGACTCTGGAGAGTGTGTGCCTGTGTGTCCGTGGCCTGAGCGAGGGCAGCATCCGGCCAGCAGAGGGCAGGGGCACCACCCAGTCCCACCTGCTCTTGGCCACCAGGTCTTATCTGCCCTCTGACCAGATGGAAACTGGGAGCCATTGCATTTGGGCCACCTTCACACAGACCCAGGAGTGGTGGCGTTTGGTCTAGGCCTCTGTGGCAACGTGCTTGGAGGAGGAAACTCTCCGAGAGCTGGCAGTGTGTCCACGGGAGCAAGAGAGCCTTGCTCCAGCCTGGGGAGCACGATTGGCCACGCGAGGGCTGAGCTGCTCCAGCGGCCTTTCTTTTCCCGCTTCTCCCAGTTCCCACGGCTACAGGGGCCTGTGGGGGGGGGGGGTGTCTTTCCCGGAGTCAGTCCGTTTCCCTTCAGAATAGACTGGGGGGCTCCGAGTAGCCTCTCAGTGAATGAGGGTTCTGTCCAAGTGACCTGGCTCATGGCCATGTGGAGTGGACAAGGGACCCGCTGCACAAGTGTGGTGGTATGGCGTGGACAAGGGTTCCACGGTGCAGTGTGGGGTATGGCATGGACAGAGGGTCGGGGGCATAGTGTGGTGGTGTGGCATGGACAGGGGGTCTGGCACTGTGGGGGGTGGTGTGGACAAGGGGTCCATGGCACAGTGTGGGGGGTGGCGTGGGCAAGGGGTCTGGCACAATGTGGTGGTATGACCTGGATGAGGGACCCGTGGCACGAACCTTTGCATTTAGCACTGCTCCCAGTGCACCTGCTTCCTGGAGGGAGGGGATGGTGCCGGGTCTGTGGTCTTTGGTTCCTCAAATTCCTCCCTCTTGGGCAGAGGTGACCCCCAGCCCGGGAGACTTGCTGGTTATGTGTGATGGGCGGGGGTGGCCTGCCGGGAGGGGCTTCCCCTCGCTCGCCCACCCCGCCTCAGCCCTGCCTCTTGTCTTCCAGCGCCCGCCATGGAGGGCCTGCTGCACTACATCAACCCCGCGCACGCCATCTCGCTGCTGAGCGCACTCAACGAGGAGCGCCTCAAGGGCCAGCTGTGCGACGTGCTGCTCATCGTGGGCGACCAGAAGTTCCGCGCGCACAAGAACGTGCTGGCCGCCAGCAGCGAGTACTTCCAGAGCCTCTTCGCCAGCAAGGAGAGCGCGGCCCAGAGCGTGTTCCAGCTGGACTTCTGCGAGCCCGACACCTTCGACCACGTACTCAACTACATGTACTCGTCGTCGCTGTTCGTGGAGCGGGGCGGGCTGGCGGCCGTGCAGGAGCTGGGCTACAGCCTGGGCATCTCCTTCCTCACCAACATCGTCTCCCGGACCCCACAGGCGCCCTTCCCGCTTTGCCCCGGCAGGAGGGCGGCGGCACTGGCGGACGATGAGGACAGTGGTGCCCAGAAGAGAAGCGTCATTGTGTGTCAGGGCAGGAGCGAAGCCCCCAGCCACGCGGCTAGTCCGAGCGCGTCTGAGCTGGGCCCCGGCCACCGGCCCTCCCCTAGCGCGGCGGCCAAGCTCAGCAGCGGGCCACCCCAGGGCCCGGCACCCGGGGACCCGTCGCGCGCCGTGGTCTCACCCGAGCGCCCCTCCGCGGCCTACCCCAAGGCCCTGGAGCACATGGGCACTGCGGAGGAGTCCGGTAGGGGCAGCCCCCTGAGACGGGCCCCGGCCGGGCCCGACAGAGAGGGGGCCGGGCCTGAGAAGCCGGGGGCCGTCGGGCCTCTCCCCAAAGGCCGAGCCCTGGAGCTGGCCCTGAGGAGGCCGCGCCCACCCGTGCCACCCCTGCGGAGCGCGTCCGAGACGCCCTACCTGCTGACGGAGACGGGCCGGGGCGGTGGCTCGGCCGAGGACCGGAACCTGCTGTACTACTCTAAGCTGGGGCTGGTGATCCCGTCCCCGGGCGCTGCCACCCCCGGAAGCCAGAGCATCGACCGGAGCGGCCCGCTGGTCAAGAGCTTGCTCCGGCGCTCCCTGTCCATGGACAGCCAGGTGCCCGTCTACTCGCCCGCCATCGACCTGAAGCCTTCCTCGGGTGTGCCTGCTGCCCTGGGGGACACGGCGGCCACCATGCGGTGCGGCCCGGTGCACAAGGCCGCCTTCCCGGAGTGCGCCGAGATCACGGGTGTGAACGCACGGGCCCCGACCCCCCAACCGCACCGCCTCCGCTCCTTCAGTGCCTCCCAGTCCACCGAGAGGGAGGCCCCGCCGGCCTCTGAGGTGCCCATCAAGACGGAGCCCCGCAGCCCGCTCTCGGACCCTTCCGACATCATCCGGGTCACCGTGGGTGATGTGGCGGCAGCCGGCTCCAGAGACCTCGCCCTGAAGACAGAGGACGACCCCAAGGCCATGAGCAGGCTGCCCGCCAAGAGGAGGTTCCAGGCTGACCGCCGGCTGCCGCTGAAGAAGCTGCGGGCAGACGGCCACGGCTCCCCCGCGTCCGCGGAGCCCGCGGAGGGGGCCGCCAGCCCGCCTCTCCTCGACGCCAACTTTGCAGAGCCCCATTCGCCTCGAGATGCCTTTGGTGAGTTGGCGGGAGCGAGGCCCAGCAGAAAGTTTAAGTGCAAACACTGCCTTAAGATCTTTAGATCCACCGCCGGCCTTCACCGGCACACTAACATGTACCATAATCCGGAGAAGCCGTACGCCTGTGACATCTGTCACAAGCGCTTCCACACCAACTTCAAAGTGTGGACCCACTGTCAGACCCAACACGGCATAGTGAAGAACCCGTCTCCGGCCGCTAGCTCACATGCCGTCCTGGACGAGCGGTTCCAGAGAAAGCTGATTGACATAGTGAGAGAGCGAGAGATTAAGAAGGCCCTGGTCCTCAAGCTGAGGCGCGCCCGGCCGGGGCCCCAGGGCCAGAGCAGCTCCCCCACGCCCGCCATCAAGAGGCCCCTGCGGCCGCGGGCCAGAGGAGCATACGTGTGCCCGCACTGTGGAAAAGCCTACCGCTTCCTCTCGCAGTTCAAACAGCACATAAAAATGCACCCGGGCGAGAAGCCCCCCGGCGCCGGGCGCGGGGTCCCGGCCCGGGAGGAGGCGGCGCGGCCCGGCGCGGTAGGCGGCGAGCAGGTTTACGCGTGCCGCCTCTGTAATGCTGCGCTCTCTTCTCTCCTAGAGCAAGGCCCCCACGAGCGCCTGTGCCGGAACGCCGCCGTGTGCCCCTACTGCAGCCTTAGGTTCTTCTCGCCCGAGCTCAGGCGCGAGCACGAGGGCCAGTGCGAGCACAGGAAGCTGACGTGCCTGGAGTGCATGCGAACCTTCAAGTCGGCCTTCAGCATCTGGCGGCACCAGGTAGAGGTGCACAACCAGAACTCCATGGCGCCGCCCGACAGCCTGGACCACAACGGCGAGGCCGCCGCTCCCGCCACCGCCACCACCGCCGCCGCCGCCACCACCACCACCACCACCATGGCGGCGGCGGGTCCCCCGCGGCCACCCGGCCCACCCAACCATGCCACTGCCGCCGCTGCCAAGGATGACCCGGTTTTCAGCGACTCCTCGGAGCACGTCAACTTCGACTCGGAGGACTCCTGCCTGCCCGAGGACCTCAGCCTCTCCAGGCCACTCAGGGTCCAGGTGAAGGAGGAGCCGGCCGAGGAGGTGGAGGACGAGGCGGTGCCCGCGCCACCCACGGCGGCCCCCGAGGCCCCCAAGGACTCGGGCGCAGGCAGCAGGGAGCCGGGCCTGTGGCCCTGTGAGAAGTGTGGCAAGACCTTCCCGGCGCCCAAGCAGCTGGAGCGGCACCAGGAGCTGCTGTGCTCAGTGAAGCCCTTCATCTGCCACGTGTGCAGCAAGGCCTTCCGCACCAACTTCCGCCTCTGGAGCCATTTCCAGTCGCACATGGCTCAGGCCGCCGACGACCCCGCCGCACCCAAGGACCCCGACACCTGCCCCGGGCCCACCAGCTCACCCTCACCCCCACCTCTGCCCCCGCCCCCGCCGCTCCCCAAGATCCAGCCCCTGGAGCCTGACAGCCCCACAGGCTTGCCCGATACCCCGGCCCCTGCCCCCGGCGCCACCGCCGCCGAGAAACTGTTTGTGCCCCAGGAGTCCGACACACTCTTCTACCACGCCCCGCCACTGTCCGCCATCACCTTCAAGAGACAGTTCATGTGCAAGTTGTGCCACCGCACCTTCAAGACGGCCTTCAGCCTCTGGAGCCACGAGCAGACCCACAACTGAGGCCGCCCGCTGCTTCCTGGGGTGGGGGACGGGGCACCGTGGACACTCCTGTCTGTGGTTCAGGGAATAACTGGGCAAGTATTTCTTCTTGGGTTCTCTCAGATACTGACCGGTAAGATCTCAGCCATGTTCTCAAGTCCAGAATGCATCAGGAGTAAGCGGGGTCATTGCAGGACTGAGTTAGATCTTAGAATCTCTAGCAATAAGAAAAAAAAAAAAAAGAAACCTCAACTTGAAAATGTTATCCTGACACTTGATAAAAAAAAAAATCAAATATTGGGTATTTTGTGGTCACGTAGAACTTTTTTTGTTATACGAGAATTGTGAGGAATTTAAATCAGCAATAGGTTTTTATAAAATAACAGAGACTTGCTCTTGGGTCGTTTACTGTAATTACTGGAGAAAATTTGGGAAATGTAAATCCCCTGATTTCCAGAGGCCCTCAGGGGAGATGGGGGGGCTTGCCATGTTCAGTGGGTGCTGCCGCAGGTCTCGCCCTGGGCACCAAGGGTCTCTGCCCACCTGGGGGTGTCCTCCCAGCAGGGCCTGCACTTATAATTCCCGCACTCCACGCCCGACTCCAGCCGCCCTGAGCCATGACTCTAGCCCCGTGGCCCCCTCCCCACGCTTTCTAGAAGAACAGGCCAGGTGCAGGCATCCAGCCGTCTGGAGACCTGTGTTCTGTTCTGTCTCGGGGAGGGTTGGCCCTGGGAGAAACCCCCCAGGTTCTGCTCGCTGTTCCCTGTTCTGTTTGGGCCTGGGGGTCTGTGCGCTGGGACTGTTTCATACCAGTTGTGACCAAAGCCTCTGGGCAGTAGCAATCTGAAGCTCCTGGGGGTTTCAGAGGGAGACTGTCGGTGGGGCAGCATGAGATGTGTCAGGGTGGGAATATCCTTTCTAGGAGCCATGCCATAGGACAGCGGGGAGGGGCTTGCGGTGTACACGACTGACCCGGGTGCCGTCGCCAGCACCCCACATTGTCACCCCGAGCCCCGCCAGGAGTGACCCCTGAGTACGGCCAGGTGTGAGGGCCCCCACCCGCCACTAACCCTCCCTAGGTCCTGATAGGATGGAAGGCTCTGAGGTGAGGGTCCACAGGGCCTGGCCACTGACGGTGACTACTGGCCTTGGTGTCCTCTGGCACCGGAAGTCTTCCGGGGGGAGGGGGTGAATTTAATGGAGAAAGGGAAAGCAACACAGTTGCCAGTCACTGCTGGTGTCTATTTCCAGGAAGAAATCTATGCATCTGAGCGACAGACAGGCCTGTGCAGTTGTGCACAGTGTGTGCAGTTGGCATTGGTGCCACCTTTACTCCCCTGGCCCCGGGCCCGCCCCGGCTCCACGCCTGTCCCCCGTAGGGCCTCAGGAGTTCCGGGAAATTCAGCATCCCAAGACTTGAAACTTTAGGCTACATTTCTGAGGATTTTTTCTAATAATGTACATCCGTAAAAACTATTTTTGATCTAAATAGAAGCTCTGCTTACCTGTTAGATTTTTAAAAAAAACTTCCAGTTGTTTTTTGTCCTTCGTTCACTTTTTCGTGTAGGCAAGGAACAGAAGATTTCAAATAAAACTTTTGAACCAAAAACATTTATAACACAGTTGTTTTTTCTATTACTTTTTTATACTGTACCTTAAAAGCATTAGACTGAAAGTTTATTTTGGTGGTCAGACAATTAAAATATGCTTCCACTCGTGTAACTATTTTAAACGTAAGAGGTAAAATAATGGAAGACGTCAATGGCTTTACTCGGTAAACTTTTTTAAGGAGAGTTGATCTCGGCCAGCAGACGCCTGGTGTAAATTGGAGCTGGCCTTTCATTGTTGCAGCCCCAGTTACTAAAGATATTCTTGTAAATGTTTTTTCTGATTGTAATTAATTTTTGGAGATGTAGAAAGCTTATTCCCGTGTAAGTATTCAGGATGCCTGCTTTTTTTATGCATTTGTGGAAAGAATGTAAGATGTTTTAATATATTCTTTGTTCATCTGAGCTTGTTATTGAATCGTGTCCTTTCTGGGTGCCTGTGGGAGTGTCAGCCCCATAAGTCCCTGGGGTTTTAATCAAAAGAAGCAGTCGATGGAGATACAAAATATTGTTTGATGTGGTAATAACATTTTGAGATAATCCACGGTTCACTTTGAAAACACGTGGTTTCCGTTCCTGCTCACGTGCTCCCTGAGCACTGCAGGAGGTGGCCCCAAGCCCCAAGAATAAATAGGGTTATACATCGGCATTTTATCAGCAGTTACAAATAGGAGTTCTGGCCCACTGGGGTCCGTGGTCAGTGGGGTGGGGTTGGGGTGGGGGGGGTTGTCCTTGGTGTCAGGAGGGAGAGGCCGGAGGGAGCTTGAGCTTTCCTCAGGTCCTGTCCTGCTGCCATTCACTCAGGAGCAGCCCTCCCTGCCCTGGGGCCGGAGGTCAGGAGAATGGGCGTGGTGGGGGAGGCCCCTTTCCCAGGACACACCCGCCCCGCACCCAGCCCCGCATCCCACAGTCCTGCCCTAGCCGGGCGCACCCCAACCAGAGGTGTGACCCCAGGAAGCTGTGTCCTGTCCACTAGCAGCGCCCATGGGGGCCATGTACAAACAGGAGCCTCTGGGCCAGGGGCACCCTCGGCGGACCCCCAGCTCCTGGCTTTGTGGAGGGGGACTTGACACCTGGCTGTCTGCAGCTAGGGCTGTGAGCCTGGAGCTCGGCAGTGAGGGGGTGTCCCTGGACCTCCGAGAATGGGACCCCTCCAAGCATCTCCTGCCCAAGCTGGCCCCCTGCCCGCCCATTCCTGCTCCCACTCGTTATTTTTTTCTCCTTTTAAGTTTTTCAGAAGCAGCTGCCAACATCCCTGTAGCAACTCTGCCCTTTGAAGAGGGAGCCCAGAACCTGGGGCCAGCCAGGGTGTGTGTGTGGTGGGGGGGGGGGGGGGTGGAGCTGGGGAGGGGCCGGATAAGGACCCCACGATTCCCCAGGGTGAGCTCAGTCTCTGAGTAACAAGCAGCAGAAGGTGTGCTCTCCAGCATCTGAGGATCCCCACATGCACGGGTCTAGGGGTTCCAAGGGGCAATTTCAGACCATGTCGAATGTCTTTAAAATGTTGGAGGCTTAGGGCTTGAGTGATAGCACAGCGGGTAGGGCGTTTGCCTTGCATGCAGCCAACCCAGGTTCCATTCCCAGCATCCCATAGGGTCCCCTGAGCACCGCCAAGAGTATTTCCTGAGTGCAGAGCCAGGAATGACCCCTGTGCATAGCCAGGAATGACCAAAACAAACAAACAAACAATTTTAATATTACTAAAAGTCATAGAGGGTGTCAATATTTAGCATCTGCAATGTTACTCTAGAACTCAAACACTCCCAGACTTAGGGGGTAGTTAGGGGTCCCACGCAACCCCTCCCCGAAGTCTCCTGGGATAAAGAGATGTCCCGTCTGTGACCCTGGCCCATGGGCACATGAGGGGCGCTGAGCATCGGGGCTGGGGTGGGGAGAAGCTTCTAGGCAACTCCCCTCAGTGTCACAGCTGTCATCCAAGCACTATTCATCCTTTTTCTCCCCATGTGAGATGTGCCAAGACGGCAGGCTCAGAAGATGGGACAGATTTCTTGGGGCCAGTCACTCCAGTCAAGAGTGAGGCCAAGGGGGTGGGAAGCAGACCTGCATCCCAGGGGCCAGGCTTGCCATGAGATAGAGATTCTACTCTGCTGGGACTTCTGAGGAGTTTAATCCTAAATGAAATCCAACAATGACTCGATTCTGCCGCCGAGGCCTGTGACAGAATCCGCTCTGTTCCTAAACCGCATTGCCCCTGCCTAACAAGTAAGCATTATCCCGTGCTCCCTTTGAAGCAGTCTCGGATTAGTCTGGAATGATGGCCTTCTGAAAATCAGTGGTGACCACATGTGACCTGGTGGAAAGTCTGCGTGGAACCGAAGGTGACCCCAGAGCCTGGAGTTCAGCCATCTGAAGACAGTGAAATGCTTTGGTTCCCAAGTGGGCCGAAGGGGAGGGGCAGTGCTGGGCCGTGACCCTTCTTTCGACTGCCCCTTGTCCCTGGGAGCCGGGAGACAGAGGGACTGAAAGAAAGGCCCGGCACCACCTTCTAGAGCTGAATCCACGAGAAGAGCCGAGGGCAGAGCAGACCAGTACTTTCCAGGCTCTGTCGGTGTCATCTGGAAGGAGCCTGGCGGGGGTACGGATGGCAGAGTCATTTGTGCAAAGGAAACGCCGGGATCTCAGATGATGGCTGGGTGTGCACACATGCGCACATGTGTGAACATGCGTGTGGAGACATGCACACACGCACGCACACACATGCACACTCCAGCCTCCCTCCTGACAGTCCCCTTGCCCAGCAGATGTGGACAGTGCAAAGGCCCCCCCCCCACCCACGCGCCTGCCCCTCCAGCCCACTCCCCACTCGGCAGCACCCCCTTACCTTCCCTCCTCCCCAGTCCCTCAGCTGAGATGGGCAGTACCAGCCCCTGCGCCCCCACCATGTTCAGGGGGCCAGGAGGGGCACCCCCATTTCTCCGGCTGAAGAGCAGGGTTCACACGGCTGAGAGCTGTGGGGAACAGCAAGACAGGTCCGTGGCACTGCTGTACCCCGCATCCCTCCTGGAAATGGCTCTTCCTCTGTCCCGTCTCCTCCAAGCCTGGCAGGACCAGGGGCTGCCCCCCAAGCCCCTGCTTGCCTGGGCATGATTTCTGGGTCATCCAGAAGCTCGAGGACTGGCAGCTTTGCCCATCCCAGTGCCTTGATAACATGCATGAACGAACAATGAAATCATTTCAGTACAGACATAATGCAGATCTCCAGCCTCCCTTGCAGCCCCACCAGCAGGGTGCCGCAGAGATGCCCAAGGCCAAGCCCCTCCTGCAGCTGCCCCTGAGGTGAGCCAAGTCCCTCCCAGATCAGGCACCTCGGAGGGTCCCAACTTGCTTTCCAAGGGGCCAACAGCACGGCCAGAATGGGGAGGCACAGGCCCCACTCCATCTGCCCCACCCCATCTCCTGGCTTTCAGACTGGGGGAAGGGGCCACTCCTGGCTCCTGCTTGCGGGGGGGGGGGGGGGGCTCTATGTTCTGGGCGTCAGACCTGCAGACACTTGTCCACCCTTCTTCCTCTCATGGGCTGACTCCTCCACCCGGAGTCGGGGGCACTCTGGCCTCTCCTCGTGTGGCCGGGCTGAGGCTCCCATTCCTCTGGGGCCCCAGAACTTTGTGGCGTCCCCCCTCGGGCATCTCCCGTGGCCTTGCAGAAGGAATGGCTCGCGGGGTGCCCCCCACTGAGGGGGACCCCGGGCAGGTTCTGACCAGGTGCCCCCATCCCCCACAGAGCCCAGCTGACTCTCCACCCATCCACTGGGGAGGGACTCCGGGAGCACTGGGAAGCCGGTGGGTCCCAAGCCCTCGCGGACAGGTGTGGGCTGCTCCGAGCCAGGACACTCGGGAGAGTTTACCGTGCCAGAGCTTCCCCATTGCCCTGGCACGGGGTCTCAGTCCCAGGGGGCATCCATGGAGGCAAAATGCTGCCCCCACCCAGCATCTGGGACCAGAGCTGGCAGGCAGGGGCCAGGCAGGTGTCTCAGGACAGGGCCTGAGATGGAGGCGCGTGGGACAGAGGAATGTGTGAATGAGTTAGTGAGTGAATGAACTGACACACACGTGGGTGAGAGTCCATGAATGAGTGAGAACGTCTGTGAGAGATACGGGGATGCATGTGAATAGGTGAGGGGGGGAGGGATGAGCATGGGCTAGTGAATGAGGGAATACTGCAGACATCTTCCTGCCGGTTCTGGCCACAAGAGCCAAGCCAGGGGCTCTGCTGGGTCTGACTCAGTTGCCCCCTCCCCACGGACCACCACCTTTAGGTCTAGTTCCCTCCAGGCTTCCCTCCTCTTCTGTGTCCTGTACTGGCCTGGGAGGGTCACAGCCCCTCAGCAGGTGTGGGGACTCAGTGGTCACTCCGTCAGGACGGGCAAGCAGGGGAGAGCTGGGGCGGACAGTGCTGGCCCTGGGCGGTGGTGCATTCTGGCTTCAGGCCCACAGCGCCATGTGCCGTCGGCCTCTCCCTGCTGCTGGCCCCCGCACCGTCCTCCAGAGTCCCTGCCCTGAGCCTCGTGTGTGTCAGGCTCTGTGCCCTTTGGTGGCCAGGAACCGTGGCACTGGACAGCGTCTGCTCTGTCCCTCAGGCTCTTGAGGGCATTTGAGTCCCTCCCCTCGACTCCTCACTGTCCACGGGTCCCAGCGTGCTGTGGGAGAGTGGGCCCCGTCCCACCCATTCGCCCCTGCCCTCTCTGGGTGTGGACACGGCCAGGGGCTCAGCCATGTCCAAGCAGCCCCACCCTCGGGCTGGGAGCCTCCTGTGAGTCTCACTGGCCTCGGCGTGGAAGCCCGGGTGGAAATGTCCCCAGGGGTCCTTCTTGATGTCGCGGCCACACACCTGGACGGAACACATGGTGTGGCCGACCCTCCCGCCAGCTGGACTTGCGCCTAGCCAGACTCACAGTGCCCAACCTCCAGGCTGTCCCGAAGGTGACGGAGCGGGAAAGAGGCTAGACACCCAACACTGTCGGGGTGACGTGGCAGGAAGAGCCAATGGGGGAGCGAGAAACCTCAAGTCAGTGGCCTGAGAAGAGCAGCCACAGGCCTCCGTCGAGGGTGGGCGCCTGGGAGGCCAGTCTCCCCTCAAGGCTGGACTCTTCCTGCGGAGACCACAGGGACCCTGGCTCCGAAGACCCCGCTATCACCGTGGAGTCAGTCGATGCTCGTGCTCGGGCCTCGGCCTGTTCTGATGGCCGTGAGCCCCTCCTGCCGCGAGGAGCCATCTCTGATCCACGCGGATTTGGCAGGAAATGCCCTCGTGGTGGCTGCGGCGGGCGTGGGGCTCGGGCTCTGCCTTGCAGACATTTCCTATGTGATGGTTCGGGAATGCTGCATCGTGGAAGGCCACCGAGGGCAACGTTTGCTTTGGATGCTTCTGGGACGGGAGTGGGGGGTGCATCTTCTCTGTCCAGTGTCCCTCCCAGTGACCCTTGCCGCAGCTACCCACACCTGGGCATTGGTGGTGGAGGAGGGGACTGGGAGGTATGCCGGGCAGAAGCCCCGCCCCCCGGCACACACGCATGCGCACGCACACACATGCGCACGGACACGTGCACGCACACGCACTGGACACCCCGCTGGCAGCTGGACACTCGGGCACCGCCCCATGTTCTCTCGGACTCCACACAGATTCCTCCATCCATACTGGAGTTCCCAGTGGGCGGGGCCACTCCAGCGGACACCCAGCTCCCCCGCCCCCTGCCTGCAGCCATACTGTGTTGGGGTCAGACTTGGCACCTTGCAAAGTCTCCAAAGCCCCATTTAGGTCTATCTGGGTCAAACCCTCCGGCCAGGAGTCTGTCCATCCCATCGGCGCTCTGGCGCTGTTCCTGGCTGTGCTCAGGAGCGCTCCCTGGTGGTGATCAGGGGTCAGGCACGGTATAGGGATGAAGCCTGGCTTGACTGCATGCAGGCCAGTGCCTCCATCCGCCCTGGCCCTCCAGCCCTACACAAGGCTCTCCCAGACAGCAGCTCGGCCTAGGGGGTGGGAGGGCACCTGCCTAACGTGTGCCCCGCATGGGTTCAATCCCGGCACTCCACCTGGCCCTCTGACCCTGCCAGGAGTGATCCTCGAGCATTCCCAGGTGTGGCCCCAAAACAAAACCAAACAAGACTGAAGCTCGACCTGCTCTGAGACCCTGGCCGCATGCCCAGCCGTGCGGGGGTGGCACCACCTCAGAGCACCCTCCCCACCTCCTGGTCACAGAGGTAGCACCCCAAAACATTCCATATGTGGGTGATCAGGAACGCATTCACCCACACACTCTCATACACACTGACTCACATTCAGTCACACACACACACACATACACACACTCATACACCCACACACTCTCACATACACTAGGCACACACTCACACACACTCTCATACAGATACACTCACACATACCAGTTGCACACAAACACACACACCAAGCACACACATGCACATACACTCATGCACATACACCCACACACTCACATACACTAGGCACACACTCTCACACACACACTCATACACATACATTCACCCATACCAGTTACACACATACACTCATACCAAGCACACACACTCATGCACATACTCTCACACACATACACCCACACACTCATATACTCTAGGCACACACACACTCTCATACACATACGCTCATACATACCAGTTATACACATACACTCACACACACCAAGCACACTCACACACATACACTCACACACTCACATACACGAGGCACACACTTTCACACACACACTCATGCACATACACCCACACACTCTCACATACTCTAGGCACACACACTCTCATATACACTCACAAACTCTCACATACACTAGGCACACACTCTCACACACACACACTCATGCACATACACTCACACATATACACCCACACACTCTCACATACTCTAGGCGCACACACACACAACTCTCATACACATAGGCTCACACATACCAGTTACACACATATGCTCACACACACCAAGCACACACACATACACTCACACACACACATACACACACACTTTCACACTTACACATAAACTCACATATATACACTCATACTATACGTGCACTCTCTCAGACTCACACCCACACATGCACCACTTACACTGACACACACACATATACATACACTCATTCACATACACTTTTATATATACACTCACACATACACTCACAAATATATACTCACACACATTCACACAGACACTCATACACACACATACACACACACGCAGACACTCGCTTACACTCACACAAACACACACACCTCGGGCCCTTCTCTCTGGGAACTGTCATCCCATTATCATCTGGGAAGTGTCAGGTGAGTGTCTGCCTCACCTCTGTGACCCTTGAACTTGGGCCACCCTGGAGAGGGTGGGTGGGGCAGGAGTGACAGGTGCGCCCCATGCCCGAGGGGGAGCTGCAGAATGAAGTCAAGTAGGGTAGAGCACGGGAGCACTGGCCATGGCGACATAGGAGCACCACTACAGTCCGAGGGAGGTGCCATCCTGGCCGAGTACTGGCCCCCGGCCCCTCTGGCTCCTGAGTCAGTGCTCACGCTCTGTGACTCACCCCAGAGCCCAGCTGACCCTGCACGGCCACATGCCTCTGCCTCACGCCCTGGGCTCCGGGCGCCAGTAATGGCCTGCCAGCCTCCCCGCCGTCCCCGTCCCCGCAGACAGCGCCCAGCAGGCCTTTCTGTGTGTCTGGCTCTGGGCCAAATCGGCCCAGTGGGAGGGAAGCCAGGACATGAGGGGAGCCGAGAGCTTCGGAGGGTGGTCCCTGTCCACTCCAGGCCGCTCCAGCTGCGCTGGGACCCCAGCCTGGCAGGTGTACCCTCTGTCCCGGCTGAGTCAGCCTCCGTCGCTGCACTGACCCAGGGCCCTGCAGGTTCTGCTGAGTGGGGGCAGCGGCCCCGCCCGTGGACACAACTCTCTTCCAGGAGTGCGTTTCAGTGCTGTGTGTGTGTGTGTGTCAGGTGAGTGTATGGTATGTGTGTGTAGTGTGAGGTGTGTGAGTGTGTTTGTGTGGGCTGTGGTGTGTGAATGTGTGGTATATGTATTGTGTGAGTGTGTGATGTGTGTGGTGTGTGGGTATGTTGTGTGTAGTATGTGAGTGAGTTGTGTGTGTTGTGTGGGATATGTGCTGTGTGGGGTGTGTGAGTGTGCTGTGTGTGTGCTGTATGTGTGCTCTGTGTATGGTATATATGTGGTGTGTGTGAGTGTGTGTTCTGTGTGGTGTGTGCCTTGTGTGTGTTGCGTGTGTTACATCTGTGTGGTCTGTGGGTGTGTGGCCTGGGGGATATGAGTGTGCCTTGTGTGTGTGTGATATGTGTGGTGGTGTGTGAGGTGTGTTAGTGTGTGAGTGTGTGTGATGTGTGTGGTGTTGTGTCAGGTATGTGTGAGTGTGTGTGTGATGTGTGGTGTGTGAGGTGTTAGTGTGTGTTTGTGTGTTGTGTGTGGTGTGTGAGGTATGTTAGTGTGTGTGATGTGTGTGGTGTGTGTGAGGTGAGTTAGTGTGTGTGAGTGTGCGTGATGTATGTGGTGTGTGTGAAGTGTGTTAGTGTGTGTGTGTATGATGTGCATGGTGTGTGAGGTGTGTGAGTGTGTGTGATGTGTGGTGTGTGTGAGGTGTGTGTGTGATGTGTATGGTATGTGTGAAGTGTATGTGTGTGATGTGTGTGGTGTATGAGGTGTGTGTGAGTGTGTGTGTGATGTGTGTGGTGCATTGAGGTGTGTGTGTATGATATGTGTGGTAGTATGTGAGGTGCATTAGTGTGTGTGAGTATGTGTGATGTGCGTGGCGTGTGTGTGATGTGTGGTGTGTGAGGTGTGTGAGTGATGTGTGTGAGATGTGTGTGGTGTGTGTGAGGTGTTAGTGTGTGTTTGTGTGTGGTGTGTGTGAGGTGTGCAAGTGTGTGGTGTGTGGGTGCAGTGGGAGTGTGTGTCTTCCCTGGCCCCTCTGTGCATCTTCTCATGCTGCTCCCAGCAACCGGGGATGCCAGTGACGGCTGAGTGGGGACAGCGGGCGCCTGTGGAGAGACCCAGCTGAGTGTTTTCATTCACAAGCTGGTCCCGCCTCGGGTGCATGTTGCCAAAACCCCAGGGCTTGGGCAATGCGTCACGTGGAGGCTTCCCCGGCACCTGGCGGCCCGAGGCGGGGCCCATCTGGGTCACATTCCTCCAGCCGCCTGGCATGGCCGCAGCTTCCAGGCACCACGTCACCGGGCTGGCCCTGCCCGCTCGGCTCATGGCTGCGTCACCGGGAGTCCAGGGCACAGCCTGGCAGGAAGGGCAGCTCCCCGATGCCCTTCTCTGGTGCCCGGCCTCCTGGACCTGCAATTTGGGAACAAAGCTTGGTCCCTGCTGGCCACAGCCCACTCAGTCCCCCACAGTGCCAGGACTTGCCCTGAGCACAGAACCCCAAGTAAGCTGCAGCATCCTGGACGTGGCCCTAGGACAAACAGGAAAGAGAAAGTGGGGCCCTTGGTCCCCAGCTTACGCCTCTCTCCTTTCCCTAGAATTTGCTGGTTTCCTTAGAATAGATTGGGGCCCCGAGAGGGAACTCAGCAGGCAGGGTGCTTGCCCCGAACACAGCCAACTGGGTTCAATCCCCAGCATGTCGCATGATCCCCTGAGCCCTGCAGGAGTGGTCCCCGAGCACAGAACCAGGAGTCAGGCCTGGGCACTGCTATAATAATAAAATTAAAGAAATGAAATGGATGTTAAGAATATAGATGTGGGGCTGGAGTGATAGCACAGCGGGGAGGGCGTTTGCCTCGCACGCGGCCGACCCGGATTCCATTCCCAGCATCCTATGTGGTCCCCCGAGCACCACCAGGAGTGATTTCTGAGTGCAGAGCCAGGAGTAACCCCTGAGCATCGCCAGGTGTGACCCCCCAAAAAAAGAACATAGATGCGGGGTCTGCCACTTGTCCACTGTGGGCTTGGGAAACGACAGGAGGGACACGAGGGTGTGGGTCCACCCCTGCGGAGCCCCCTGCTTCAGTCCCGCACCCAACGGAGGCACAGAAGTCCCTATTTCAGCCGTGAAGGCAGGCGTGAGACCTCCGGAGCGGTGGCCGCCTGGCCTGACACCCGGCTCTGGCGTGCTGACTTCTGACGGGGCTCCGGGCTCCCTGCGCCACCCCAGCAGGCAAGACAGGAAACAGAGCATCACGTGGGCACCCCAGATTGTGGAAATGACTAAGCCCCGGTGA
This sequence comes from Sorex fumeus, assembly GCF_029834395.1. Taxonomy (NCBI): domain Eukaryota; kingdom Metazoa; phylum Chordata; class Mammalia; order Eulipotyphla; family Soricidae; genus Sorex; species Sorex fumeus. The sequence continues at coordinate 4,769,301 of NW_026606098.1, read as the reverse complement.
ACGGGGCCAGGGAGACTGGGTCAAATGTCCCCAGAGCCCCCTGCTCAAGGCCCCAGACCTACGGGGCATTCCGATGAGGGATTTCTTGAGCGTCGTCCCCTGGTGCCTCTGGAGAGGACCCCTGCCGGGAACACCCTCACCCCCACCCCACGGGCCCAGGGCCCAGCACAGGGCCATCCCCGCCCCTCCTCCTCTTCCTCTCCACCCTCTTCATCTGTCACCTGGCACCACCATCACCGTCAGCTCACCCTCACTGCCTTCTCATCCTCCATCACTCTCGTCGTCATCATTGGTCCTGCGTTAGCATCCCTGCCCCACCGTCTTCTTCACCTTCCCATCCTTGGTCGTCATCATCACTACTTCTTTTTCCAATCTGCATTGAGGTGCCACAATTCGCGGTTACTTTAATGAAAGCTCCGTGTTCTTTCCTGCTTGCACCCCGGAGGACGGGCCCCCTCTCCCCACTGTGTCCCGGATGCTACCACCCGCACCAGTGCCCGGCTCTCAGCTCTGCCTCAGCTCTGCCTCTCCTGTGCTCTTGGGATCCTCTCTCTCTCTCTCTCTCTCTCTCTCTCTCTATATATATATATATATATATATATATATAGTTTTAAATGGTGTTTATTTGTTTTGTTTTGGTTTTGTTTTTGCTTTTTGGGTTACACCCAGCGATGCTCAGGGGTTACTCCTGGCTCTGCACTCAGGTATTACTCCTGGCGGTGCTTGGGGGACCATATGGGATGCCAGGGATCGAACCCAGGTCAGCCGTGAGCAAGGCAAACGCCCTACCTGCTGTGCTATTGCTCCAGCCCAAATGATGGTATTTTTTTTAATTCAGAAAAACCTTATTTATTTTTCTTTCCTTTTCCTGTGTTTGAGTTTTTTCCCCCTATTTCTGCTTGTGATTCATGATTCATTTCAGTTTTCAAAGAGTTGTGGTCTGTGAGGATAGTAGGATAGTAGATACAGTTTCTATCTTCGATTTTTGTCTGGTGTGTTTGTTTGTTTGGGTTTTTTTTCTTTTTTGCTTTTTGGGTCATACCTGGTGATGCTCAGGGGTTATTCCTGGCTCTACACTCAGGAATTACTCTTGGTGGTGCTTGGGGGACCACATGGGATGCTGGGAATTGAATGCAGGTTGGCCGCGTGCAAGGCAAACACCCTACCCACTGTGCTAATGCTCCAGCCCACAGTTTCTATCTTCTTGATTTTATGGGGACGAGTTTTGAAACCCAGCCTGTGTCTTGGCGAATGTTCGAGAAGCTTTTGAGAAGAGCATGTCCTCAGCCCCTTAGGGCCTGCCGTATATCTGCTCACCGGCTCCAGAGTCCCTCCCCTGAGGCCAGTACTTCTGGCTGTTTTGCCTGGTTGCTCTGTCCAGCATGGATCTGAGTGTCAGCGTCTCTGGCTACTGCGTGGCTGTCTGTCTGTCCTTCCAGTCTATGAGCCATGGTCTGGAATATTTGGCTGGTCCCTCCTGGGTGCAGATATGTTTAGGAATGTGACTTCCTCCTCAAAAACAGACCCCTTGATCACCGAGAAAGACCCATCCCTATTCCTCACAGCCTTTTTTTTTATACTTTTGTGTTTTACTTGATTTTTTTTTCAAATTTTATTTATTTCTTTATGTTTTGGCTTTGGGGCAACACCCAGGGGTGCTAGGGGTTACTCCTGGTTCTGTACTCAGGAATCATTCCTGACAGGCTTGAGGGACCATGTGGGACACTGGGAGTCATACCTGAGTTGGCTGGGTGCCAGACCTAACCCCTGTGCTATCACTCGCGCCCCTGTCCTCTTGTATCAAGCTTTATTTAAACACCAATTTGGGGCTGGAGTGATAGTACAGTGGTATTTGCCTGTATTTGTAGGGCATTTGCCTTGCATGCAACCAAACTGGGTTCAATTCTCAGCATCCCCTATGGTCCCCCAAGCACCAGCAGGAGTGATTCCTTAACGCATGAGCCAGGAAGAAGCCCTGAGCATCGCTGGATGTGACCCAAAAAGGAAAAGAAAAAAAAAGATTTACCAAGTTGTTCAAAATAGTCATTTTAGCTTTTTAATATTCCAGCCCCAACCCCACCACCAGTGTGACCTTGGTCCACCAGTTGCGCAGGCGCACCCGTCCGCCCCCTTAGCTGCACAAAGTGATTTACTTCCCATTGCTTATTCCAACTGAGGTCTCACAGCTGTGCTGCTCAGTCGCTGTCCAAGGGGTCGCTGTGGCTCGGTGCCAGCTGTTTTCCCATCGTTGTTTGCGCCTGTTGCAGAATGAGCTCCTGCCTAGCTCCTATCTTGCTGCCTGTGCCCCTCCCAGGCTGGCGACCCTGGGAGCCGAGTCCCTGCTGCCGCAGCGTAACCAGTGGCATCTTTGAGGCGACTGTCTGCGGACGAGACTGTCTCCAGCCTGTCTCTGAGCCTGGGGGGGGCACCATTGCTCAGGGCATCTAAGAGGGGCAGCTGGCTCCCACTCTCCGCCACCTGCCGCTCTTGTCCATCCTTCCACCGTCACATCTGTCCTGCTGCTCTGTTCTCCTCATCAGTGAGTCCCAGCCCCTGCGCTGGCTGAGATGAGGGAGTTTCTTTAAAGAGCAGGGCAAGTTACTGGCTGTCACTTCGCAGGTGTGTGTGCTTGCCAGTTTGCCTGTCCTCTAAAGAAGCTCCTTTAATGCTTCTTGTGAGCTCGGTGTCAAGACTCTGAGACCTCAAATATCGTCACTATCCATGACAACAACAGCACCTTCGTCTTCATCTTCTTCATCATTCCTCTCATCAGAATCTTCTTCAGCATCTTCATCTGCATCATCCCCACCCACCCCACCCTCATCATCATCACCCGAGTGGCTGCAAGGGAGGAAAAGCCTCTACCCTGAGAAACCATTTAGAAATTTCTTACCCCTCTCCTTTCTCCTGAATTTAAAATAATAAATGGGACCTTTAATACAATTTGACATAACTTTAAAATCATATCCCAAGTTTAGGGGCGGGAGTGATAGTACAATGGGGAGGCCAACCTGGGTTTCATCCTTGGCTTCGCGTGTGCTCCCCAATCCCTGCCAGGAGTGAGCCCTGAGCACAGAGCCAGGAGTGAGCCCTGAGCACAGAGTCAGGAGTGAGCCCTGAGCACAGAACTGGGAGTGAGCCCCGAGCACAGAGCCAGGAGTGAGCCCTGAGCACGGAGTCAGGAGTGAGCCCTGAGCACAGAGCCAGGAGTGAGCCCCAAGTACAGAACTGGGAGTGAGCCCCGAGCGCAGAGCTGGGAGTGAGCCCCGAGCACAGAGCCGGGAGTCATCCCTTAGCACAGAACCAGGAGTGAGCCCTGAGCACAGAGCCGGGAGTGAGCCCCAAGGGCAGAGCTGGGAGTCAGTCCTGAGCACAGAATCGGGATTGAGCCCTGAGCACAGAGTCGAGAGTCAGCTCTGAGCACTGAGCCAGGAGTGAGTCCTGAGCACAGAGCCAGGAGCAAGCCCTGAGCTTACTAGGTGTGGGCCCAAAAACCAACCCCAAATCCCCAATCTTAGGTCAAGTGTTTTAAACCCCTACTGCTTGACCCAGAGGTTCTGAATCATTTCTGCCCTGGGTATTTGTGACTCTGTGTTTGGCCCTGGAACACAGTGACACGGGGTGTATTGATTAGGCCCTAAATGTAGAATGTCATGCCCGGACTTCCAGGGCCAGGCTGGGGAAGCTGTCAGCTGACTTCCTGTCTGGAAGCTGGGTGGGGAGGCACGCAGACTTCCAGCGGGCAGGTGGAGGAGATGCAGCTGGAAACTCGCGTCCACACAGGAGTGAAAAGGGCTGAGGAAACCTTCTCTAAATCAAAAAGGGAACAAAGGCACCTTTGTGCTCGACCCCTCACTGCCAGTTAGTTCCTGGAGAACGTTTCTCCTCGGAGGAACTTGGAAAAGAGTTTCGTTTGATTCCTCCCTGTGCTGTGGGACCCACCTGGTCCAAGGTTCACAGCCATGCCCTCTGGAATATTCCATGCAGGTGGCTGCCTCTGGTGGGCCCTAGGACGCACTGGCTGGCCCCTGGGGAAATTTGGTGGACACCGTGTATGGACAAAATGCTGGTCTTGGGGCTGGAGTGATAGCACAGCGGGGGGGGGAGAGGGGCATTTGCCTTGCATGCGGCTGACCTGGGTTCAATTCCCAGCATCCCATATGGTCCCCTGAGCACCACCAGGAGTAATTCTTGAGTGCAGAGCCAGGAGGAACCCCTGAACATTGCTGGGTGTGACCCAAAAAGAATAAAAAGGGCCGGAGTGATAGTACAGTGGGTAGGGCGTTTGCCTTGCGCGTGACCCACCAGAGTTCAATCCACGGCATCCCATATGGTCCCCCCAAGCACTGCCAGGAGTAATTCCTGAGCGCAGAGCCAGGAGTAACCCCTGAGCATCACTGGGTGTGACCCAAAAAGGAAAAATAACCTAAATAAATAAATAAATAAAAATTTAAAAGTGGTCTTTCCGTTTGCTGGGTGTCCTATGCCTGCCACATGTTTGATGAACAGGACCACGTGAGGGTCACAGAGTCAAGGCGATTGTGGGTTTTTTCTTCACGGTGCCCCTAGGCCACAGCTCAGCCCATGCCTTGCTCGGCCTGCAAGCCTGGGCTGTAGCTTTTTGCCCCTCCACGGGCTTCTTTCTCGGGCGTAATTCAATATCCCTGTGTTTACATGTCTGTGTTCAGTTTGTGACACGTCTCTAAGGGACCCTGTGGGGACAGCAGGCCTGGGGGCCCCGCCCCATCCCACAGGAGGGAGACTGGTTCTACCAGTCCCACGGGGACCAGAGAGGGGTGTCCCGGGTCCCCAGCAGGCCGAGCCTGGCACATGCTCACACGTGCCTCCTTCGCGCCCCGGGTATGTGGTTTGCCCAGTCCGTCTGGCATCGATCTGGCTCTGGGTCAGAGGATAATGACCTGTTTCCTCCAGAGAACAGATGCCAGAGACAAGGGGTGACACCCCAGCTTTACAGGGGCGCAAGCTGGAGGAGAGCAGAAACCCACCCCAGGCATCGTCTCCACTTTGGAAATACCCCTAAGGCTTGTCCTCCTGCCCCCCGCTCCCTGGGGCCCCCAGACCTCACCTCCCCGCCAGCTTCCTGCTCCACCTGGCTCGGCTCCAAATGCTTTCCTCCTTCTCAGAACAAACCAGGGCCCTGGAGTATGACCCCCTTACACCTCCTGCTGTCCCTGGCCCTCACCTCCTGGCCCCCAGCAGGAAGGACTGTCGTGGTGAGGCCCGTTTCCTGTCTCACTCAGCTCCTCCCTCTGTACGACCCTCAAGAGCCCCGATCTGTCACCTTCCAGCTGGCCACTGCTGTCCTCCTCTCTTCCGGCCCCCAGGACTGGGAAATTCCACTTTCTCACGTGACCTGGGAGCTGCCCCCTGGTCCCTGGGTTTCTGTGACTCGGGCAGGTACTCTCGGGCAGTGCCTGCCTTACACTCTCTCACACCCTCGAACCTCGAACCTGGGGGCTGCTGTGCGTACCTCAGACACCCTCCCACCCACCTCACTCTGTCTTAGGAGCAGCCGTCTCCCCGGAGGGGTCCAGGGCATCGCATCGCATAACAGGTGTCCTCATGGGGCCAGAGGGATGGGATGTTGGGGACGGCACTCACCTTGCATGCAGCCAACCCAGGTTTGATCCCCAGCCTCCCTTATGGCCCCCTGAGCACTGTCAGGAGTGATTCCTGTGTGCAGAGCCAGGCGGAAGTCCTGAGCATCATAGAGTGTGGCTCAAAAACAAACAAACAAAAAAAATAGCTGTCGGCAGAGAAACACATCTGGCCTGTGGGCCAGGGCCAGACTCTAATCTCCATCTCCCATCTGCCCAGCCTCCCAGTCAGCAGGTTCGAGGCTTCTCTTCCCCAGCCCCACAGCAGGGAGGGGTGGGAGGAAGTAGGGCAGACCCCCGCCACCTGTAGCCAGTGCTCCCCTGACACCCCTGCAGACCCACAGAACTCATGAGTGAGCGGAGCGGGAGAGCTGAGCCCTAGACCCTCCAGCCACCATGGACATGTGAGGCTTGGGGTTCAGAGTGTGCCCAGGCGGAGGGGCAGGGGCAGCACACGGACAGACAGATGTGTGCATATGCACTCAACACATACATACCACACATGTATACACACCCCCCACCCTGATCCACACAGACACATACATATTCACACACCACACAGACACCCCCATGTACACACACCACCACACAACCCATCCACACATATACACCACACGTATAAACAGACACGTACATGTACACACCCATACATAGGCACACTCCACACATACAGACACACACAACCCATCTACACATATACATACCACACTTGTATACACTATACACACCCCATGGAAACACACAGATACACACCGCAAATATATATGCACACTCTTACACCACACATGTGCACACACACAGTACACATGCACATACACACAGGCACACATATACATGGATATGCATGTACACATGTATGCATGTACACAACCACACATGCATAGATGTACATGTATACATTCACACATACATATGGGTACACATGCATACACATACACACGCACACCAGGGCTCACATATAGCAGCCACAGTAAGAGTTGTTTAGTGACCCCTCCCACTCACACACACTGGTGAGCTGGGCAATGGGGTAGGCTCTGGGTACTCGGGGGCTTCTCGGGACTTTCCAGGGAGTGAAATCCAGACAGGCCGGCTGTCCGGCAGGCAGCAAACTGAGACACCCTTCAGGGACACAGCTCGGGTCCGTGTGTGCACGCCACCTCGCACCCGTAGCCACACACACGGAGCCTGCGCAGACCCTTGCACACGCCCTGCACGCGCGCGCACGCACACACCCACACAGGTGTGCACATATGCAGGCGGGCTCCCCCTACACCCAAACGCGCAGCCGAGTCCGCCAGCCTCACACAAGCCCTGAAGCCCTGGGGTCGGGGTGACTAACTGGAAAGTCCCGCGAGCGCGCGTCGCGTCGCCACGCCTTAGGGCCTGTCCGCGGAGCCGGAGCCGCCGGGCCGCGCGCGCACGTGGCGGGGCCGCAGGCGAAGGGGTGGCGGGGCCTTTAAGGGGCGTGGCCGGAGCGCGCGGTCCCGCCCTCTCCCCGCCCCCCGCGCTCCCAGGCCCCGCCCCGCCCCGCCCGCCCCGCGCGGCGCCGGCCTCCTCTGGCCACTGCGGGGCCGCGGGCGGGACGCCCCGGGGCGGCGCGCGGAGGAGGAAACGCGGCGGGGCCGTGGCCCCGGCCCTGCTCAGACGCCCGAGTCGGCCGCGCCGCGCGCCGCGTCCGCAGTGGCCAGGTGTGCGGGTGGCGGGCGGTGCCGGCCACCCCCGCGCCCCCCGCCAGCCCATGTCCTGAGCACGCCCGGCGGGCCGCGGGCTATGCGCCGGCACCATGTCCCTTCTGGGCGCGTGGCTTGTGGAGGTGCAGTGGCCGCTCCTGGTGTCGCTCTTCGTGGTGGCGCTGGGCACCGTGGGCCTGTACCTGGCGCAGTGGGCGCTGGCCAGGGAGCCACGGCCGGCCCCGCGGCTCACGGCTGAGCGCGCAGAGGGGCCGCGCCCCGAGCCCGACGCGCTGCTCGCCTGGATCCTGACGCTGGACAGCTGGCGCAGGCAGTGGCAGGCGGCCTGGGTGAGCGCCCTGAACCAGGAGGCCCGGAGGAAAGGGGTGAGTGCGGGGTGCTGCGGGCCGGGCTGGGCGCGGGCTGAACCCTCCCCGCACGTGAACCGCCCTTGGCAGTTAGTTGCAGGAAGGTCCGGCTCCTGGGTGGGACCCGACTTTGTGGTAGTTTAGTTCCCCAGGCGCGGGGGTGGCCGGGCTTCCATCCCAGGGACTTGTCAGAGGCACTTGGACCCGCCCTCTCTGGAGCCCCAGTGGACCCAGGTCCCCAGTGGACAGAGCACTGTCTGCCTGCCTTGTGAGGCAACCCCAGCCCCTCTGGGTGCCTACTAGACCCCCAGTGCGCTTCCCTCAGCATCCCCAGAATCCCTGTGCCCTCCCCACGCGGGAGCTGTGGGATGTCAACATTCCTTCGGATGAGAAGACTGAGGCTGGTGGAGTTGAGTCACGCACTCTGGGTCGCTCAGCCTGTGGGTTGCAGAGAGTTGCGGAACTCAGCTGCACCCACTTGCCTGGACCCCCAAGCCCCTGGCCTCCTGGCCACAGGCAGGCTCTTCCCTCTGGCCAGTGACCCAGGTGCTGTCATTTCTCTCTGAAGACATCTCAGTGCGATCACAAGCTCCAGCAGCAACTGGTCCCACTCACCATCTTCTGCCCGGACCTCAGGCATTCACGGTCCTGTGAGTGTTGCCCATAGGACACCCTGTGCACCCTAGCTTTGGACCCATCAGCTTCCAAACTAACACACATCAAAGCCTCATGGACACAGTCCAGGGGATGGGCAGAAGCTCCTGTCCCAACGGCCCGTGCCAGGCCCTTCACATCACAGCCTCCATGTGGACGGGCAGGACAAGGGTCAGGTGCTTGCCTCACACCAGCTGGTCCTGCTCTCATCCCTGGCACCACATATGGGTCACAGAGCCAGGGGTGACCCCTGAGCACAGAACCATGAGTAAGCCCTGAGTACTGCTGTGTTATGGCCAATCACTTGCGAGCCATTGGCATTCATGCCTCAACCCTGGCCTCCAGCTCCAGAGAGGAAACACAGGAGTTCAGGCATTTGCCTGGCACGAAGCTGACCCTCACTCGATACTTGCCACTGCATGATCCCCTTAAACGTTGTCTGGAGTAGCCCTCCCACCCCCCAAAAAGGAAAGGCTCTGTCCCCCGGGCATTCTGGTCTAAACTGTGGAAGGGGCCCCACCCCATCTCTGTGGGAGCCCCAAGTGTGTGGGAACCAGCCCAGCTGTGTTTTCTCATAAAGCTGCTGTATTGACCACCACTGTCCAGCACTGGGTACTGGCCTTGAGTCCAGAGCAGGCTGCCGGCAATGGGGCAGTCCTGCTCCGAGTGAGGGGAACCAGCAGTGGGTGCATGTCTGTGGGGTCTCCCCCTCTATCCCTGGACTCCCGCGTCCAACACTGCTCTGCACACATTGGGACGACTGACCTGGGCTCTGAGGCCCCAGCCCAGGCCGCTGGGGCTGGCTGCTGTGTCCCTGTCCCTGGTGGTACCAGCTGCAATATTGGATGCCCAGTGTGCTAGGGAGGAAGGAGGAGGTATCCCACCCTGCTATGGGCTCTGGCCGCTCAGGTGAAGCTGGGAATGCCACTGGAAGACCCAGGGGCTTCAGAGAAGTCCCTGGACACCCACCTGGGGCTCGGAGGGTTTTGCTCTGGGGCAGAAGGGACCTGGGGATTATTGGCATGTGTGGTTGGCCCTGTGCTGTGGGGATACAGGCATTTGCCCGGACCCCTGCTGGGATGTGCCTTCCCCACCCCTGCCAGGACACGCCTACTACGTCTAGTTCAGAGGTCTCAGCTGTACTCAGTGCAGTGTGGTGGCTAGTTCTGTGGACGCCACCAGTTGGGCTGCCCAGCTCGCCCTGGGCACATAAACTGGCCTGGGTCAGCTCCCAGCGGGAGGGTTTGCAGACAGATCGCATCTGGGGTTCCCGCTCTGCCCCTCTGCTTGCCCTGCCCGTGTCCCAGTGTGCCACTGACGATCTTCCCGTGATGGCCCCACAGCCTCCTCTGCCTCCCCTAGCTCGAAGCCTGCTAATCCCTGATTAGGGTTGATCCGCGCCCAGAGACCAGCGGCTTAGAGGCCCCCACCCCCGGTCCTGTTTCTCTCCACCTGGCTTGGGGGGGGTGAGTGGGGGTGACCACCTCTCCCTGGTCACAGGTTGGGGGGCTGGGTGCCCTGGGCGAGCTCACACATCGAGGCACCTGCAGTGCAGGGAGGGTGCTGCGCCCAGCCTCTTGCTTCAGGGCAGGAGGTCCCTGAACTCTTGCTGTGTGACCCCAGCCCTTGGGGGGGTGGCGGAAGCTCTGGCCCAGCTTAACCTTGACCTTGACCCCAGGTTGTCCCCACAGGAAGTGTATTTCACTTGGAGACCCAAATATTTCCTCTGGAAAGTGTGTGCTGTGGACAGGTTCCCCGTCATGGGTCCTGAGGACGGGCGTGCAGCCCCCACATCCTGAGCAGAGTGAGCGTGTGGACACTGGTCGTCATGCCCTGTGTCCTTTAGGATGAGGCAGGACAGGGACCTGGAGGGGTTGGGCTGTGTTACGCTCCCCCCAGCCCTGGAGGCATTTCGTGCCCCCACAGCTGAGAGTCACCGTGAGAAGCCACAAGGCACACGTCCGCCCCTAAGCCCCCCACCACAGTCCCCTCCCCCTCTCGTCCTAGTCCCTGAGAGCCCGGAACTGGCCTGGTCACTGATCTAGCTGCTTAAGCCGGGGAACGGTCGCCTGTTCTAGCCAGTTGGGCTCAGGTTCCTGCTTTGTTCCCTGGTGTTCACACTAACATCGGCAGCCTGGTGATGGTCCCCGCCCCACAGAGCCGCCCGGGAGGTTCTGGGGTCACTGTCCCACTGTCTCTCCAGCCCTGGAGCCAGCCGGCTTGTCCACCGACCACCCCCACTCCTGGGCTGGACAGTGCCCTCCAACAGGCTGGCACTGTATGGATTCTGCGTGGCTCGGGGGCTGAGCTTGTCAGGAAGCTGGCCACCCAGACTGGCAGTGCCCACCCTTGGGGATGGCCAGGGCCATTGGTGTCTGTTGTCTGGGGCCCGGGGTTTCCTGCGGACCAGTGTCCTCAGTCGCATGACCAAGACAGGGCTCATGTGTGGTCTGGGGAGAAAAAAAGCAGAGATGCTGTTTTCTGGGAGCGGAGAAGCTGTTATTAATAGTGCTGTGACGCGCAGGACAAACCGCGGCACGCTCTGGGCTGCCCGTGGACTCGCCAGAGCCTCAGCACCCTGGCCCAGGCGGTGGCCACAGTCACAGGCAGCTGGCGGGAATGGGGCGGCAGCCCTGGGCCAGGCCCTGGATCTGTCCCGCACAGAGACCCGGCATCTTCTCTCGCTCAGACTCCAGGTTCCTTCCTGGGCTGGGCCTTCTCAGCTGTCTCCGCTCCAACCTAACCTTTCTCCTTATTCCACATCTGGAAACTTCGCAGGCTTAGCTCATGGGTCCCTGGCCCTCCCCCCGCAAAGACGCTGTCCTCACCCGCCCCTCCGTCAGCCCCACCCAAGCCGGCTCTCCCTCGTTCCTGCATCTACTCGGGGCTTCATTCATGCGCCCCTCTGCCCCCCACCATCATGAGCTGGCCCAAGCCCCGGTGTCTGCAGAAGGCCGGCCCCTGGGGCCAGGACAGCTCTGTCGCCAGAGGGGAAGACACCGCAGCGATGTCCATTGTGCTGCCCAGACCCAGGCCTTCCCCACTTGGGAACCTGCCAAACTCGAGCAGAACAAGCTGTGGAACATGCCTTGTTTTGGCCTCGTCACGAAGCAACAGCGTTAAAGAGAATGCTGATGACTGCACATTGTCACTCTGCCGCCCAGAACAAATGCAGTGGTGTCTCAGCCGCCTCCCTCAAGACTGGAACGCTGGGGGGGGGGGGGGGGGATGTGGAAGGAAGAGTGGGTGTAGTGTTAAGGTCAACTCAGATGCAGCCAAAGCTAACTTCCACTCCCGCCCGCGGGGAAGGGGCTGGGAAGGGCTGGGACTGTGGGCGGCCAGGCAGCTTGGCTGGCTGGAGGTCACATTCCAGCTGTGCCTTACTAGCTGTGTGACCTGGGGCCAGGTCTGACCTCTCTGTGCTTTATCTGTAGAAGGGAATAAATAACTCAGAGTTCAACCGGGAGAACAGAATCCACCGGGAGTGAGATAAGCTTTTAGCAAACCCTCTGTCAAAGCCAGGCTTTCCCTCTGAGGAAGTGCCCTTCATGGTTTTTATTTATTGCCAGTTTCAGAATTACAACAACAACAAAAAAGTTGTAAAATAATTGTACAAATAATTGCAAGTTTCTCCCCTTATATTCTGTACCTAACCTTACTTAACCAAAGCTCTGGGATCATAACCATGGAATTAGTATCATTATAATGTTACTATAGTTTTTTTATGAGAGCATTATTAACATTGTCACAATATAATACATTAGCATAGATTAAAAATTTTTCTGTAATTTATGTTCCCTATGGTAACTATTATAATAGCACAGAAAATTAGCAGTTTGCTGTGATTCCTAATACAGCTATAGTAACATTGTCACAGTAGAGGAAGTTAATAGATACATTGTTATTGTAATACAGAGTAGGAAATAATAGTAACACTGACAATAGGGGAAATTAACCTAGTGCTAGTATAATTCATAGTTGAGTGACATTAACACTAGCAACAGGGAAGCTGGAATAGACATTGTCACTCATTCACCTGGAGTGATTGCAGAAGCTCTAGGAGATTTCAGAGATGCAGTACTATCTTGCATACTAGAGCAGAAGGACATTGTAACAGCATCAGAAGTTCTTGCAGATACAATTTTACTATAATTCAAGCACCATTATTAACACTTAACAGCATAGGAAATTATAGCCTGCATGGCTGTGAATCAGGATGGAGCAGTGTAAACATTGTAACAATGCAGAATGCCATATGGATACAGTGTTAGTGTCGCCTGTGGTGAGTAATGCTAACATTGTCACAATGTAGCAGGTCAGGAGGGGCGCTGTTACTGTGATTCACCGGAATGCGCTGCTCTGGGCAACAGGCAGGAAATTGACATTGGCTGGAGTGTCTGACATTGGACCCGCAACTTCACAGGTTCCCACCCGCATCCTTTCATTGTTCCTGAGGCTAGCCAGGGGCTCACAGGCTCTGCACAGCCTCTCCCGCCATCAGGAAGTTTTCCTGTCTTGCCTAGTTCCTTATCACCTTGATAACACTGGAGTGCAGGGGGTTAGTTTGCCAAATGTCCCTCAGTTTGGTGTCATTGCACAGTTGGCTGAGGTCACCCATCATGGAGCCTGTGGGTGGCTGTGGCTCAGAGTCCATCTGCAGTGCTCCTGGATGCTCAGCTTGGCTTGCAGCCCTTGGTCGGTGTTTTCAGGGTCTCTCACTTATCTCACTGTGCTTACACAGAGCCACGGGGGATGCTTCGAAACCATTCATGTCTAACTTTGATTCACTGATTTTCACACCTCACTGATTTTTTTTTACATGTTTATCCAGTCTGCAACAGTTATTTCTGGGGTGTTTGCTTAAAAATGGTTTGTTTCCGATTGTCTGTTTACTTGGAGTTCTGCAAGAACTGTTGTTTCTCCCCCATCTGTTTATTTACAGCAATATGTAAATCACACACATGGGCTTGCACGTGTGTGCATGCATGAGTGCATGTCATAGAGACATGTTAGGCTTTATGTAACTCGTGCTGCTTACAGTTAGCAGCGTATCACTGGCAGCTGGGGTCTCATGGCTCCTGAACCCCTTCGGTACACGGCAATGGTTGGTGCTTGTACATGCTCTGACATAGGCAGGGGCACTCCCGCATTTCTTGTCTGTTTCTTCTCTCCCCATCTGCTTCTCGTGAGCAGACCATCCGTACATCTCGGTCTGCCCTGGTACACACTCCAGCTTCTCACCAGGCTCCCTGGGGCCCTGAGGAGAAGCACATCCAGGACCCAGTGTGGCTGACGCTCCATCGGGCTTTGCCTGAGTGTGTTTGGTCGAATCTACTTCCTGCCCCTTTCGACAGTTCTCACTCACGCTCTGTGTTGGGCCCCCTGGTTCGCATTTTGTGTGTTGTGGTTTGCGCCCTGGTGCCTCCCACGTCATGACTGAAGACCTCGCCCCTCTGTGCAGTGATGCAGCACCCTCCTTGGCCATGGACTCAGTTGCCCCAGCGGCTGGGAGTCCATCCTGGGGCACTTGTGTGGGTGGTGGCCTCTGAAGACCCTCGCGGCAGTGCTCCAGGCTGTCCCTACATGCCGGCTGTGCTCCCGGGAGTGCTGTCTTGCTTTTGTCTCACTCCAGGCTGACCCTGTCACTTCCCAGTTCTGGGGGTCGGACTCTGGCTATGTGGTCAGCTCACAGGTCCTCCAGAAACCCAGACAGCGCGTCAGAAAGGGTGTCTCAAGCGTGACTCGCTGGCGGCTTTCCTTTGAGGGACTCCTCCGGCCATGACATTGCATAGCAGAATCTCGTCAGAGTTCCACTCCACAGGGTACCGCCATGTCAGGGCATCGGGGTGTGGCACAGCCATGCATCTTTCGGCCCACACAGAGCAGGTATTGTGCTGGGCACTGGCCTAGCACCTGGGTCCCTTCCAGCCCATGGGCCGGTCTGCTGCCTGGCACCAGGCTCTGTGCTATCTCATCCCCTCTGCCAAGGCACCAAGCAAAGTCCTGGTGAAGCCAGCCTCTCACATGAGTGCTGGCTGTGGCTCTGATGGACGCCCTCATCTTTCCAGTGGAGCTCATGCGTTCACACCCTGACGACGTTGGGGAGGGGGTGAGGTCGATGTTGCTGAAACGGGGTGAGGTCAGCAATGACCCCGCCAAAGCTTGCCTGGTGCCTTGGAGACTTCATCATCAGGAATTCCTAAGAACCGGCCTCTCGCTGACCTCACAGCTCGCTTCCTGGGAAGAGTCCTCAGCCTGGCTCCTTCCCGCTCGGGGCCCTTGGAGCAGCCTACCTAGGGCGGGCTCTGAAGTCTCAGCACTGTGGGGAGGGGGGGGGGGATGAGGGGCTGCAGATGTGTGTTCCCGGACCACCCTGCAGAGTGCCCCTGACCATGATGGGCTGCACCTGAGATTTGATTGCGTGTCTTGCACATGGACCCAACCAGACATGAGTTGACTTGGCTGCAAGGAGATTGTGGTTGTTGATTATCAGGGAGGTTTGCAGAGTTGGAGGCGGAGGAGAACCCAGAAGTTTGAGGGTGGCGGGGGCAGTAGCCAGTTTCTCCAGAGAGCCCAAAGCAGGAGTCCTGACTTGTGTTTTTGGGCACAGCCACCGAGCTGCCCTCTGTCCCCCGCCCCCACTGCACACACACACACACACACACACACACACACACACACACACACACACAGCCACACAGCCTCATATTCCTAGGAGAGGAAGGTAGGTCCTAGACCATGTCACGGTGGAGGCTGAGGAGGCGACAAGGGGACACGCTGTGTGGGAACTGGGGGGGCCATGGACTAGCCGGCCCTGCAGCTCTCCAGCAACTGGCCCCCCGCACACCAGGACCCCACTCTGTGCCTGGTTGGGTTCCCGGCCCCCTGCTCCCCTGCTCCTCCACCCCCTGAGCTGGGCCATTGCCCCATGTACGCTCGGGGAATACTGGGCTTCTAAGATAGGAAGTGGCAGGCCAGCAGTCGTGTTGTATGACCTAACCCCTGACACCTCCTCCTTTCCAGGGCCCCCTGGATCTCACCTTCCAGGAGGACTCCCAGAAGCAGCTGTTGGAGCTGGCAGTACAGCGAGTTGCCAGCACGACCAGGTCGGCACAGGAGAAGGTGAGTTGGGCTAGGTGGGGACACTATGTGAGAGCTGATGTACAGGCACGGACACACATGTCCCCTGGGCTCGGGGGAAGGACCTGGAGCAGCACAGCCAGCATGCCTTGTGGATGAGGGCACAGGGCTGAGGGGAGGAGCACTCCCAGAGGACTCCCAGAGCACTCCCCAGAACACTCCTTTGGAGCACTCCCCGGAGCACTCCCTGGAGCACTTCCAGAGGACTCTCAGAGCACTCCTGGAGCACCTCCCAGAGGACTCCCCAGAATACTCCTTTGGAGCACTCCCTGGAGCACTCCCAGAGCACTCCCCAGAACACTCCTTTGGAGCACTCCCTGAAGCACTCCTGGAGTGCTCCCCAGAGGACTCCCTGGAGTACTCCCTGGACCACTTTCCAGAGGACTCCCCAGAACACCCCCAGAGCACTGCCTGGAGCACTCCCAGCCCTCAGTGCAGGACAGCCTTCCTGCCTGTCCACATGATCCAGTCCTATCTGAACTGATGGCTGGTGATATCAGGGCCGGGTGCTAGGCCTGGGGGCTGGAGAGTGACTGCAAGCTCAGGGTTTCCTTGCGGCTGAAGAGAAGTCTCATGGAGGCCATGGAAATGGGGCTCACATGGTTGGATTTGGCGAGGGATTAGGCCCCAGGGAGCACAGGCTCAGGAGTCCTGTAGCCCTGCGCCACCCCAGCCCTGGGGGGTGGTCTCTGCTCCACCTCCAGCTCTGCATCATTGCACTCTGGGGTCACCCAAAGGTGTGGCCCGAGGGACATGGCCCTGTGGTCAAGCATGTGCAAGCGTGTGTGCATGTGAGTATGTGTACGTGAGTGTGAATGTCTGTGCATGTGCGTATGTACGTGAGTGCATGTAACTATGTAAATATGCACGTGTGCATGCACACGTGGATATATACGTCAGTGCACATGTATAAGTGCATGTATACAAGCAGGCATATTTGTGTTTGTAAATGTAGGTGTGTACATATGTGTACGTGTGTGCCGTGTACATGAGTGTGCTTGCATGTCCATGTATGTGTGCACGAGTAGATGTGTCTGCCTTCCGGCCCACACCAAGGCTACAGGTCCCCTCAGGAGGATCTGTGTTCCCCAAGCCTGTGTCTTCTGCTGCTCGAACCCGCCTCCATGCTATCCTCCTTCCCCCTGCCCTGGGGAGTTTGCTCCCACACATGTGCCCATGAAGGGGCTGGCCTGGGTGTCAGCCCTGCCAGGCAGCTCTTCTTTGCGCAGGCAAGCCCTGGAGGGGGGGGTAGAGGGGGGAGCCCCGGTGGCTGCGCTCGCCCTCACTGAGCCGAGGAAGGTGCCTTCACTCAGGTCCCTGCGTGAGTTTGGACGCAGCATTGGTCTGGAATGTTTGTGTCCTCGGCATGAGCTGGAGGGGTCCCAGAAATGCGGGTGCTGCTGTTCTGGGGGTCACTCGCCGCTAGTGAGGCCCCAGAGGTTCTGGGGAAGCAGGAGAGAGGGGGAAGGAAGTGGCGCCGGCCGGAGGGGACATGGGCTTCCTAGAGGGCAGCACCCAGAGCCCACATCTCAAGTGGACACGGGGTCATCCCAGGATGGGGGGCACCCACTTGCCTTTGCAGAGTCGGACTCAACCTGCCTCTCAAACAGTCCCGGACCTAGTGCAGCTGAGCGTCTCGCGAGGGTACTGTCGGGCTGAGCGTCTTGTGAGGATGCTGTCGGGTGGAGCATCTCAAGAGAGTGCCGTTGGGCTGAGCGTCTCATGAGGGTGCTGTTGGACTGAGCGTCTCTCGAGAATGTCGTAGGGCAGAGCATCTCGCAAGAGTGCTGTCGGGCTGAGCGTCTGGCGAGGGTGCTGTCAGGGACCAGCTTACGTGGCCCCTGTGGCCTCTCCCCGGCCTTCTGTCCCTCAGGAGCTTCTCAGGAGGGCCCAATGTCTCTGGCCTGTGCCAGCACCTGCTAGAGCCTGTGCCCTTGAAGGGGCCCCGCGTACTGCTTTCTGGTGACTTCCGGCTGCCAGCAGGGGCGTCTTTAGTCCCAGCTCGGGACTTCCTCCATCCTGAGCACTCCACCATCCCCTCCTGGATGATGCATCACACTGATGCCATCCCCACCGCAGGCAGTGGCCAGGGGAGCCAGGAGGGTGGCCAGGGTCTGTGCATGAACCACAAGAAGACGCTCCGGCAGCGTTGGACTGGAGCTGTCCCTAGTGACCAGCTGTTTCCAGGGAGCTCCTCACTCCTCTCTTGCCCATTGTGCAGAGGGGGGAAACTGAGGCAGAGCGGCCAGCCACTTAGCCAAGGCCTCTGGCGAGAGCTCTTAGCTGCAGAGGCTGTGACGGAACCCGCTTTGGCTCCTGGCAACCAGCCCCCATTGCTGCGCACGGGTGCGGGTAGTCAGTGTCACTGTGGGAGCGAGAAGGGTCTGGTGTTCTTGGGGTTAATGCTGAGGGCTGCCTGGAGGAGGTGCCACCATAGAGTCTCTCCAAGGGAAGCTAGAGCTCTGTGCCTATGTGATGGGCGGGCTGGTCTCCACAGAGGAAACATTCATATAAAAGTAGCAGTTGATGAAAACTGCCGGTGCCAGAGTGTTGGTTCTGGGAAGGCCAGAACCCCGAGTGTCCATGACACCCAAGGAGCCACACGCCGGGCGCCCGCACGCAGCAGGGGAGGGTGCTCGAGTGCGGATGGCATGGGGAGGGCTGTGTCGTCCGACTCAGGGGACTTCTGGGGGCTCGTCCTGTTCTCTGCAGCCCCCGGCAGCGCTGCGTAGGTACAGGCAAAGGCTGTGAGGCTGCGAGTCTGCACAGCCCCAGTTTGTCCCGGGCAGAAACTGGGGGATTGTTTGTTTTTCTTTTCCTTTTGGTTTTTAGGCCGCACCCTGTGGTGCTTAGGGCTTCCTCCTCTGCACTCAGGGATTACTCCTGGTGGGCTTGGGGTACAGTACGGGGTGCTGAGGATGAAGCCAGGTTGGCCACTGGCAAGGCAAACACCTTCCCCCACTGCACTATCACTCAGATCCCCTTTTGGGCCCCCTAATTTTTTTTTTTAAACCTTGGCATGGCTTGCAATTCCAAGCACCGCACAGACCTGATGTTTCTGTAGAAAATGTACCAGGCTGTGGAGTTGTTTGGCACCATGTCTTTCCGAGCACAGGCCATGCCCGGGACTGGCATTTGCTTACTTTTTTCTCCACTATATTTTGCGATGCCAGGAATGAAACCCGGGGCCTGGCACAGGGCTCGGTGAGTGCTCGGACACCAAGTGCCTCCCTGGCCTCTGGTCATTCACCACAACAAGGCAGCCCCCGCGACGGACATTCTTTTTTTTTTTTTCTTTTTGGGTCACACCTGGCTATGCTCAGGGGTTACTCTTGGCTCTGCACTCAGGAATTACTCCTGGCGGTGCTCAGGGACCACATGGGATGCCGGGAATCAAACCCGGGTCGGCCGCGTGCAAGGCAGAAATGCCCTACCCACTGTGCTATCACTCCAGCCCCATGATAGACATTCTTGGCTGTGGACAGTGCTCCCGGATGTGTTGTTTTCCGTGGACTCTGCCCCGGAGTCGACTCGTGTTTGATGTAGGATCTGCACATCCCGGAGAACGTTTGTGGGTGACACCAGCCTGGACTTATCAAAGGGGAGCACTGAGGGGGGAGGGAGGGTCTCCTCGACCTCAGCTTAGGGCTGTGTGACTTCATAACTGAAATACAGACTGCGTGTTAACACACAGCCCCGTGGACACACTGTCCAGGCTGGGCCCCGGGGCCTTGGGGGACATGGGGATGAAATTTGTGGCCATTCTCAGAGTGGGGGAGGAACTGGAGCCCTGGCAGCCCCAGGTGACTTGGATCAAGGTGCGTGGATGGAGCTTACTGAAGGTTTACTGCCGAGGACTCTGGGTGGGCCGCTCCAGTGAAACCTGGGGTAGCCAGGCTTCACATTTGGGGGCTCCGAGTCTCGATCCAAGTTTCCAGGTCAGACCTATGTCTGTGAGTCCCCGGCCGAGCCTGAGGCGGGAGATGGAGAGAATGCTAGCAAAGAGAGAGGATGCAAGAGCAGAGGGGAGAATGCATGAGCAGAGAGGTGGGGGGTTCGATCTCCCCTGAGTGCAGGAAAGACACAAATGGATCAAGGGTCAAATCCGGGGCTGGAGAGATAGGATGGCATCGAGGCGCAGCCTGGCGGGAAGCTGAGCCTGGCTTGATCCCAGCCAGCTCGTTCCTCAGGCACCGCCAGGACTCAGCAAGCACAGAGCCGGCAACAACCCTGAGCACTGCTGGCTGTGGCCCCCAAACCAAACAGATACGGTTGGTGGGATGGAGAGAAAATGCAGCAGCTAGGACACTTGCTTACATGCAGCCAACCTGGGTTCAGTCCCCAGATTCCTGCATGGTCACCGAGCACTACCTCTGGGGTCCCACTGTCCCCAGGCTTGACAGCTCTGCGCGTCCTGCTTGCTTCCTCGTTGACTGGCTGCTGACTGGCCGCCGACCCCCAGCCAGGATCACTGCTTCCTGGGAGTGAGGTCGTGAGAGCCTCAGGCCCAGCTGGATGCAAAGGGTCCGGCGGTTTCTTGCTTGGATTCAGGCACAAGGAACCCATCCATATTGTCAAATTCCAGTTCACTTCCTGTAGAAGGTTCCAGAGAACTAAAAAAAGCAAAGAGGTCAGACTCAGAGCTCTTTGTTTGTTTTTGTTTTGTTTTGTTTGGGGGGGCCACACCCGGCGGTGCTCAGGCCTCACTCCCGGCTCTGTGCTCAAGATCCCTCCTGGTGGGGCTCGGGGGACCATGTGGGTGCCGGGATCGAACCCAGGCGAGCTGGTGCCAGGCCAGGCCCTCCCCGCCGCTCCGTCTGGCCTCACGCTGCAGAGCCCGGCCCGGGGACGGTTTCCTGCCCTGTCGTGCTGTCTCAGAGCCAAGCTCCTCCTCCAGCACCCAAAACGCTCCTCCAAAAGGGACTGTTTACAGAGCATTTATTTTTAAAACAAGTCAACGGCATTTCTCAGGCAAACATTTTTATGTTCCGACCTTTTGTGACCCCTGGCACTGCGGTGGCAGGGGCGGGCCGAGAGAGGCCACACCTTCGCCTTCTCCAGCCTCTGACTATGCTCCAACCTCTGCCAAGCTCAGTGCTCAGGGTAACTCCTGCCTCTGTGCTCAGGGGTCCCTCCGGGTAGTGCCGGGGGACGTGATGGGGTCCAGTGCATGCCGGCCATCTCTGCCCCCCCCCCACGCCCCCGCACTGTGCTTGTTTGGCCTTGTGGGGGCCTCAGTGGAGCATGTTTCAGGGTTTGCTGATTTTTGTGATTTTGTTTGTTTCCTGGGTGTTGTTATGTGATCAAGCTAGCCACTCCAAGGTGTGGTGTGTGCTGGGGGCTCACACATCAGTCGTGTGCTCACAACGGCTGCACTTGCCCAGGGGCCGCACTTCTGCACACACAGCTGCATCTCTCCAGGGGTTATGTTCACGAAGGACCTCATCCCCTTAGGTGGTGCTTACACACCCTTGCTCTGGTGCTGTGCGTATGTGTGCATGTGTGTGTGTGTGCGTGCATGTGTATACGTGTCTGTGCGTGTGTGTATGTGTGCATGCGCATGCATGGGTGTGCCTGTAGGTGTGCCTGTGTGTGCACATGTGTGTGCATGTTTTTTGCATGTGTGCATGTGTGTGCTTGTGTGCCTGTGTGCACATGTGTGCGCACGTGCATGCGTGTGTGTACATGTGCTTGCCTACATGTGTGTGCATGTGCGCGTGTGTGTACGTGTGTGTGCACACATGTGTGTGTGTGCACATATGTGTGTGTATAAATCCTGTTCACCAGGCCATCAACAGCAGAGCTTCCAGTTTCACTCTGGTGCCCATGGGACACTGGAGATCGGACGTGCTCTTGGCCCTGGGCTGTCTCCAAGGCCCATGTGGGTGTCACCTTGTGACCCTGTAACATTTTATATGCTTGGAAAACCGTGAGATGTTAAGCATGCTCTGGTAGACGTACATTCTCATGTTCTGGCACGAGAACAGGGTGGGTCCCACCACCGGGTGAGTCTACAGCTCATTTTCTCCTGAAGGCTCTTTAGGGGACTGTAGGTATCTAGTCTGAGCCCTGAGACCTGGGGAAGCAGAAGGTTGAACTGCAGGGCTTCGAGCAGAGCAGCCCAGCCCACGTGTGCCTGGCTGTGGGGAGCACGGGCTGTGCCCCCAGGACTGGCCTGCGCCCACGCGTCCTCCCACAGCTGCCCCCTTCCGCCTCCTCCAGGTGCTGTCCTGCCTTGTGGTCGGGAAGACCCTTCAGTTTGCGGTCAGCGTGGCACCAGCCCCGCCGGACTCTGGGCCGCGGCTGTATAGTGTGCAGCTCTGCCCGCTCCATCTGAAGGTACGGGGCCCCAGGTGCCCGGGCACGGCCAGCGGAGGTGCTGGGTGGGCTGAGGGCTGCTCCTGAGTGTGGGTGGTCTCATCAAGGGTCTCCGGCATTGTCGCTGTGTATCTCAGGATGTGGAAAGAGGGAGCTGCTGTGGCAGATGCCCCCTACACACACACACACACACACACACACACACACACTCATACATGCAAGTGTGTCTCCACAGGCAGGGGAGTCTAACAGCAGGGGTCAGGGTCGGGCATGGACTTGGCGGGGATAGGCCCCTGGTCAGGCAGGGAGGGCACCAGCCTTAAATGAGGCTGACCTGGATTTGATCCTGGTACCATCTGATGCCCTGAGCCTGACCAACACTAGTCCCTGAGCACAGAGCCAGGAGTTAGCCTGAGCACCTCTGGTTATGACTGGCTGGGCGTGCGGGGGGAGAATCCCTGTTAGAGGTTCAGAAGCTTGACTTCGTTCTATCCGTGTATACGGGAAAATGTCTCAGTTACACGACTAGGTCACAACTGGGCTATGTGGTTGTTTCTGTACCAGGCAGAGTCTCACATATTCCGTGTACTGTACACACGTGTGCAGACCATGTCTGCACCAGGCAGAGTCTCATGTGCTCTGCGTGCTGTGCGCATGTGTGCAGACCATATTCACAAGGACAGCCACCACAGACATGTTCCTGAATCTCCTACGTGCCTGAATCTCAGCCCCCTGAGGACATTGTTAACAAACTGGGCTTCTGGGTCCCCTTCCAGGGGGGCGGGGGGTGCCCACGGTACAGCTGGCCTGGAAACAGCTCCTCTGTGTGTGACGTGTGGCTCCCTGTGGCTGTCAGGGGAGGGGACACGGGGGTCTCAGCTCAGGGAGGGGGCAATGCCTTGCTTCTTTGTAAATTCCTATGGATGAACCACACTTCCAGTGACTCTTCTGAGAGCTGCCCGCCCCTGTCATGTACTGCCAGGCCAAGGGGTGCCCCCACATCTGCAATTCTCTGCCTGATGCCAGGGCGAACCTGGGGGAGCCTTGGAGGGCCAGTCCCGGACTCACATGCCAAGCATGCTCCAGCCCTGAGCGCCTCCCCCCAGGCCCAGTACTCACTCTGTGAACACTGACCAGTGGCCAGGAGTGGCCGCCCAGCAGAGTGTCCATGCTGGCTGAGGGCTACACTGTTGGAGAACCCCCCCCCCCCCATTCTGGGCAACATTGCCCCATGCAGTTTCAGGACTGCTGTGCCCACAGCGGGGGCCTCCTCCTCGGGGAGCAGATACAACCCGTGGCCGTCCCGATCTGTGTCCAAGTCCAACCTGCACAGCCCACGAGGGCACAAGGGGTCTTCAATGCCCACTCAGTCCATGCGTGACCAGGCCTGACACCCAGGCCTGATCAGACCGCAGGGGCCTCCAGCACCCAGCACCCAGTCACACAGAGGGAGGTGCTGGGGGGTTGCGGCACCCATGAGGGTACAGGGGGAGGGCACGGGATGAGGGGGCCTCCTTTCCACTCAGAAAGAACACTGGGTGCTGAGTGGCTAATAAGTGAGCCCATACATACTAGCCACATGTGTGTACATGTATGCACACACGCATGCATATGAACATATACATGGACACATGCACACAGCTATGTGCCCATGTACACATTACATGTGCACACTTTTGCACAGTCACATACCTACATGTATGCATATACATGTACACGCATATTCATGGGCATGTGTACACACCCCACACACACTTATTTCTGCATATATGCACACACATGTGTACACATAGCCTGTGCGCCCACACACCTACCGACCCACACACATGCATGTGCGTGCACACCCCCTTCACATGTGTACACATGCCCGTCAGGGCTGGACTTCCTGCAGTAATGTTCGTTTCTTCAACCAGCTGGAGCTGCACCTGAAGGAGAAGCAGGAGGATATCGGGGTCCACTGGTCCTTTGTCTGCGCCCCAGAGCTGGCCATCAGCGTGCAGCCCGTGACCCTGGAGGTGAGTCATGAGTCTGGTGGTTCCTCCTTTCCTGGAGAAGGCATGCGGGGGGGCACCCGAGGCCGGCCCCTCTGGGCAGGTGTCTCCCAAGGTGATCTTCCTTTCTCATAGCCCAACTTGGCCCACAGGGCCTTTGTGGCCGGGGGGCCAGGGCCA
This sequence comes from Sorex fumeus, assembly GCF_029834395.1. Classification (NCBI taxonomy): domain Eukaryota; kingdom Metazoa; phylum Chordata; class Mammalia; order Eulipotyphla; family Soricidae; genus Sorex; species Sorex fumeus. The sequence goes on along the minus strand of NW_026606098.1, from coordinate 4,745,362 downwards.
GGGCAGGTTGTGTGGCACCATGGGTCTGTTCCCTGGAACATTCCAGATCCCTGACAGCCCTGCTCTGCCTCTCCGAGCCTGCTGCAGCCCACTGCACCCACACTGCTCGTCTAGCCACGGGGACTTCCCTCAGGAGGGCCACTTACTAACTGCCACGGGTCGCTTCAGGGCCAGAAAGACAGGCCAGCACAGTCAGTCGGGAACTCTCCTTGCACATGGCCAACCTGGGATCAGTCCCCTGAGCCCCGTCAGAACAGGCACAGAGCCAGGGGTCAGCACAGTGGGGAGGGCACCTGCCTGGGTTCTGGCCCACACCTCGCATGGTTCCTCTCCAAGCACTGCCCGGAGAGATGTCTGAGTGCAGAGCCCAGAGTGACCCCTGAGCACTCCTGGGTGAGGCCCCAAAATAAACAAACAAACAAAACTTACAAAAAAAAAAAAGTTAGCCTTGAGCACAGCTGGGTGTGGCCCCAAGCCAAACAAAAAGTCATCTCAGTTTTTTTTTTCTTTTTGGGTCACACCTGGCAAAGCGCAGGGGTTACTCCTGGTTCTGCACTCAGGAATTACCCCTGGCAGTGCTCAGGGGACCATATGGGATGCTGGGAATCGAACCCGGGTCGGCCGCGTGCAAGGCAAACTCCCTACCCACTGTGCTATCGCTCCAGCCCCAGCATCTCATTTTTCAAGGCCTCTTCGCACAGGTGATTTCACAGTGACTAAGTCTGAGTGAAGAGCCATTCCTCTAGCTTGGACACACACATGCACATGCACAAGTACACATTCACGCCCACACACGCGCTCACACACACACATCTATGCATACACATGAATGCACATATACACGCACTCACGCACATGCATGCTTACGCACACACACACACACACGCACACGCTGTGGGTTTTCTCTCACCTCTGGCTTGTCCAGCTGACAAACACTTAGCTGCATGTCCAGGCTGACCGCACTGTTGCGTGTCCAGCTGGTCCTGCTCATGGCTGTGTGACCGGGTCCCCACCCCCACCGACAGGCCACTGTTCAGGCAAAGTTCATGAACCATCGATTGGGCAGACCCAGGGCATGAGCAGCTGGTCCTGGTTCTGGGTTCAGGTAACCCAGATCGCAGGCTGGGGCCTGTGTCACATGACCATCCGGCTCCGGGGTCCAGCCCGTCCATGCAGAGTGTCAGGGCTGCTTCTGATCTGCTTCCAGCATCTGTCGGCTGTTCCTGGCCACCTGCATCCCTCACACGTCAGCTGCCGCTTCTGTTTCTGTCCCTCCCGGCGTCCTCCGCATGAGCCCCCTCGTGCCCTCCTCAAGCGTGCTCTGCATCCCTCCCCCCATGCCCCTTGCTGTCTCCCCTGAGAAGCAGTTCTGGGGATGCCTGTGGACCTATGACAGAGCTGGGGCCGCCCCGTCCCGGGCCCCAGGTGTCGAAGGTTGGAGGGGCCTGGCAGGGAGCAGCCCAGACCCAGCCTGCATCTCTTGAGGGGGGTAGCTCTGGTTTGGACAGACACACAGAACTGGGTGGCCCTTCTCCCTAACACATGTAAGTGGAACCGGGGGTCGGGTCCTGGGCCCTGCTTGCCAGGCAGGTGATTGGTTTAAATTACATTTTCTTATGAATTGTTTATTCGAGGGCCATCCCGACTGGGGCTCAGGGGCTGGACAGCCTGGCAGAGCCTCTGTGGTGCCAGGGACTGAACTGCGGTCGCCACGTACACGGCCAGTGCCTTAACCTCTGTGCCATCAGTGCCAAGACCAGATTTTACTGATGGGGTACTTGTTTTTTTATTGGGTTTTTTTTTTTTTTTTTGCTTTTTGGGTCACACCCGGCGATGCTCAGGGGTTACTTCTGGCTCTGCACTCAGGAATTATTCCTGACAGTGCTTGGGGGACCATATGGGATGCTGGGAATCGAACCCGGGTCAGTCACGTGCAAGGCAAACGCCCTCCCCGCTGTGCTATCGCTCCAGCCCTATTACTGGTTTTTATTTTGAGCTCATACCCAGCTGCGCTTAGGCTGCTTCTGGTTCTGTGCCCAGAAGTGACCTGTGGTGGTGTTTGGGCACCGTATATGGTCTGCCACGTTCCGCGTAAGCACCATGAACCCCCGACTGGCTGCAGCTCCTCTGCTTAGTTTTGGGGAGACGGCTTGGGTCTACCCTCAGTGGTGCTTTGAGGGCTCTTCTTGGTTTTATATTCAGAAGTTACTCATGGAGTCCAGTAGGGAGGGCACTTGCCTCCCACGTGGTTGACCCAGGTTTGATCCCCAGCATCCCATAGGGTCCCGTCCCCCATCCCCATTGGGATTAACCTCTGAGCATCACTGCTTGTGACCCCAAAACTAAAAAAAGAAAAAAAGAAAAAAGAAAGAAAAAAACAGAAGTGACCCCTGGCTGTGCTGAGACTGTATGAATGGGGGTCAGACCGGAGCGGGTGCCTGACCCCCAAACTGTCTTTCCGAGCAACATCAGGGGTCTTGCCCTGAACCAGCCCCGGCTCTGGCCTTCATGTCTTCATTCTCTTTCTCTCTCTCTTTTTTTTTTCTTGTGTTTTCATGAACTTCAGTATTTTAAATTTTTTAAAATGTCTAGTGTTTGGTGCTAGAGAGATAGCACAGCAGGTAGGGCGTTTGCCTTGCACGCTGCCAACCCAGGTTCAATTCCCAGCATCCCAGATGGTCCCCCGAGCGCCACCAGGAGTAATTCCTGAGTGCAGAGCCAGGAGTCAGCCCAGAGCACATCGAGATAAAGCCCTTTCCCCCATCACCCCAACACCAATGTGTGTGTGTGTGTGTGTGTGTGTGTGTGTATGCGTGTGTGAGTGTGTCTCCCTCCGGTGTCACGTGATAAAGAAAAACATGTATCTGGTGTTTAGGAGAGCAGTGTGGGGGAGGGGGGTGCTGGCCTGCTGGCGATCTGATGCTCTGCCACCTTAAGCAGCAGGACCACGTGACAGTTTCACCACACCCCTCCCTGGCCCTGGGGTCTGCAGTGGACTCTCAGTACATGCGACCTTCTGCCCCTTGTGTTCTCCTGCAGGCAGGTGCCAGCCACACCGAGGCCGTGTCCACACAGCTCAGGGACCTTCTGAGGCAGCTGGTCAGTGCCGCCTCCCCATCCCTGGTTCTGAGCGCCAAGCCCGTGGACGCCAGGGAAGTCCAGGTATGCCTGCCCACTGGGCCTGCCTCCGCCTGCCCCCCCTGCCCTGCCCCCACCTGTCCTGCCCTCGCTGCCCCCCCCTTTGTGAATAGCCCCAGGGTGAGGGATGGGTGGAACTTGAAAGGGCCAGGAACCCAGATCCGGGCTGGATGGGGGCAGTGCTGCCCAGCAGCCATCTTGAGCTCCCCCTTTGGGGTACAGCAACCTGGGGAACTGGTCAGCAGGAGGGTGTCCCAGAGTCCCTCCCCCCCAAATGCCCACGCCCCTCCTCTTGGAGGTTCAAGACTGTGGCAACGCACATATCCCTGAACCCCGAGGAGGGGCCCTGAGCACAGAGACAGGAGGGGCTTGAGCACAGACAGGAGGGGCCCCCAGCACAGAGACAGTAGTGAGCCCCGAGCACAGAGACAGGAGCGAGACCCGAGCACAGAGCCGGGAGTGAACCCCGAGTGCAGAGCTGGTAGTGAGCCCCGAGCGCAGAGCCGGTAGTGAGCCCCGAGCACTGCCTGGGGAGGCCCCACAGCAGAATGACAGAGACTCCCAGGCAGGGCGAGGCGAGGGTGTTGGGTAGGGTGCCCCCTCGAGCCGCTGTCTCCCCGCCCTGCAGAGTCGGCGGCCACCCCCACCTTCCGCGTCGCAGGAGTCCTGCCCGCCCAAGCCGCCCCGCGCCCACGAGCTCAAACTGCAGGTGAAGAACATCTGCGCCTCGTTGCTGTCCGCGCCTGCGCCAGGTGGGGCCCAGCCCAGCTTGCAGTCCCCGACGAGACTGCAGGAATTTGAGGGGGGGGGGGTACCCGCAGCAACCCTGCTCACGGTCTCCCGCTTCTGACCAGCCTCTGCCTGGGATGGGAGCACAGCGGCAGTGCCCAGGTCTCGGGGGGAGGGGGGGGCGGGGAGGTCCGAGGAGCAGCTCAGAGTGAGCTGCCGGGCGGCCCCCTCTTGTACCCACTTCTCCCCTCGAGGGCCCCTGGTGGCCCAGCAGCTGTGGCTCTGGGCTGTGAGCACTGGGCTGTGAGCAGTGAGGGCCGGGTCTGCAGGAAGCACACAGGTGCCCCCTGCCCATGTCTGCCGGTGGGTCCCCCAGTCTGAGTGTCCCACACGCAGTGACCCCGAGCACGGGTGGCAGAGCCCGGGAAAGGCCTTCAGACCAAGACGGGGATGTGGGTAGGACTCAGAGCCCTCCCCAATGCTCAGCAGCCAGCCAGAGCCATGGCGGGGCGTGTGTGTGTGTGTGTGTGTGTGTGTGTGTGTGTGTGTGTGGAGGGGCATGGTCTTGAAGCTGTGACAAAGCCCCTGAAGGGTGCTGGTGCCTGTGTCAGGGCAGGGGGAGGCACAGGTGCAGGAACAGCTGGAGGAGCAAGTGCCCGGGCATAGCAGGGGGTACACCTTAGCCCTAGAGGAGGAGGGGGAGACCGTGGGGAGGGGGAATGACCTGGGGGTGGGGATGTAATGGGGGGAGGGGCGAAACCCGGAGGAAAGGGAGAGACCCAGGGGCCTGGGGGAGACCCCAGGAGAATGTGAGGTTCCAGCACCCAGGTCCCCAGGCCCACCCCTGTCCTTTGCTTCCAGGCAGCCCCAGCCCTCGCTGCATCCTGCAGCTCGACGACCCGTCCCAGAAGTTCTCCAGCACCCTCGCCGCCAACAGCAGAGGCCTCACCTGGGAAGAAGAACTCACCTTGTGGGTACAGGGGTCCCACCGTCATGGGCAGGGGTGCACCATGACCTCGCCCATTAGGGACCACCTGCGGGGAGGCCCCTACCTGAGCTCAGTGGGATCCCTGCCTGGTGTGTGGCATGGGGACCGGGTCCTCTCTGCCACCTCCCTGTCCCTGAGCCTGCGTGCCAGGGAAGCCACCGCTGCGGGCAGAGCAGCAGGGCATGGGGGGCAGTGCCCCTGTCTGCCTGAGAGTGGGCCAAGGGGAGTCTTGGGGGGCATGGATGAGGAGGTGACACGGTGACAGCAGACCAGAGACGCTCACGGCTCACACCTGGTGGGACGACTGGTCTCAGGGAAACCTGCTGGGGACGGGGGGCAGAGGAGCGAATAATGTTCCATGTACAGACCCTGGGAGGTGCTCCAGAGACTGAGTCCCTGGTCCTGACGTCAAACATCTTAATTAGAGCAAGATCTCTGAGTGCTTCTTTAGGGGACAGATCAGGGCCAGGGAGACAGGTAGCACAAGAGCTAAGGTGCCTGCCTTACATGTGACCACTACTGCTTCATCCTGACACCCCGTACAGTCCCCTGAGAAACCGGGAAGTGATCCCTGAGCACTGAGTCAGGACTTAGCCCCGAGCATTGCCAGGCGTGGCCCAAAGCTCTTCCCCAAAGGAAGATGAATCACTCTAGGTCATACATTCCAGACACAGGCCTTCTTAAATGAGATAAGGGTGCCCACTGTTTTGTCATACACGTGGTGGTTCAGGGGGCTGGAGCGATAGCACAGTGGGGTGGGCACTTGCCTTGCACGCAACTGACCTGGGTTCGATCCCTGGCATCCCATAGGGTCCCTGAGCACTGCCAGGAGTAATTCCTGAGTGCAGAATCAGGAGTAACCCCTGAGCATCGCTGGGTGTGACCCAAAGAGCAAAACAAACAAGTGGTAGCCAGTGCAACTCCATATGAAAAAGAAAGGATGGGAAAGTAGGACTCGTCATGGCCTGGAGGTCTTAGAAGCTTAGAGAGAATCAGAGAGTTACAGTAATGATGGAAATAAGGAATAGAGAAGCCAATCAAATTAAGTGAGGAGACAAGTTTCAGAATTCAGTTGTTTCCTGGTACTTAAATAAGAAGACAACGGAATGGAAGAAAGTGCTCGGGGCGGGGACGGGGACGGGGGTAGGAAGAGCTTTGTGAGCAAAGTAATGACAGCAGATGGGCACTTCTTAGGAAACTGGCACCAGTTCTGAATTCAAGACTCGCAGGTGAGAAGTGTAGAGAAACTTGTGATGAGACGTCAGAGATGATGCAGTGCGTGAGCTTAAGCTAGAGGTTGTTTCCCGCCTCACGGATGGGGCGAGGGAGAGAGGAAAGGCTGCCGAGCTGCTGTGTGTCGGGACCCCATTCTGGGAGAGAAATCTCTCTTACCCTATCACTGCCCTATCGTGGTATCCGTGCAGTGATAGGCCCCGAGATATTTGGCAGGTCTTATGCCAAACAGTTTTTGCAAAAAGGGTATGGCCACTGAGTGACACTTTAAAAAGAAATTTTTGTGTGCCACTATTATTGAAAACAAAACAAAAATCACAATTGTGAACTATGACCTCGGGGCTGCTTGCTTAGGCACCAGCTACAGAAGCCCCTGCCCCCCAGCCTCACCCCCAGCCATCTAGGATGCTACCAGGTGCCCCTTAGAAAGAGAGGGCAGGGCTGGAGTAATAGCGCAGCGGGTAGGGCATTTGCCTTGCATGCAACCCTGGTTCCATCCTCAGCATTCCATATGGTCCCCTGAGCACCACCAGGCGTAATTCCTGAGTGCAGAGCCAGGATTAATTCCTGAGCATTGCTGGGTGTGACCTAAAAGCCAAAAAAAAAAAAAAAAAAAAAAAGAAGAAGAAGAAGAAGAGTCTCGCTACTGGCACAGAGACATGCATGTCTCTTAGTGGACACAGCTTGTAACAGAGATAGAGCTCAGCTCACTGGCGTTTCGCTTTTTTTTTTACATCACTATAAGCTGCCCTCCTTAATCCAGGAACTACTCACCAGGGGAAGTTCATTTCACTAGTGAAACAGCAAAATCCAGTGTTTCTGTCTGCACAGCCCCATGCCAAGTTCTCAGTGACCTCACATGGCTTGAGGCCATGGGAGTTGATTCACGAACACAACATCTTTTCAGCATCTCCCAGAAAGTTCTGTTGAGTAGTTTCTGGGAGACACGGCTGAAGAGATGTGCAGGGCAGGTGTCGGCAGGTGTGGAGTTTGGGGTTATAAATCTGCTTCCTTAGCCCTGGTGATTTGTGTTTATTTCCCATAGTGAGTTGAACGCCAAGTCGAAGGAGTTGCACCTCCAGATTTCAGAGGATGGGAGATCCTCAGAAGGTGGGTGTCCGGTGGGGGGCAGGTACCTGGGTCAGCCGGGGAGGTGGGTGGGCAGGGTCAGGCCCTGATGAGTGCCCTCACCCTCATCCTTCCTGGATCTTCGCTACCGAGTATTGAGGTGAAAGTCCACCCCCTTATTTACAAAGCCGAACATTCTGGGAAAGTTTATTTAACTGGTGCTCTGGATAGTTTGCTTTAAAAACAAATAACCTACAGCTCTTCCAACAATTCTGGACTTGAAGAAGCTGTCCTCAACCCTCTCCCCACAGTCAGCCTATTTTTAAAGGGAAATCAGCCGTGGTAAATCCATTAACAAAATTGGCCCTCATCACTGTTACGTCACACTGGGGGTATGAGGCCCATTCCTGCTTGGTGCCCCCGGCCCCATCACCGGGACCTGCTGCCCCCCTGCTCTGCCCTGTCGCCTGGTCAGCCCCGCGTCCCTGGCATCCAGCCGGCTTTTTCTTGTCAGCGACCGAGGGTCTAGGTCCAAGGAAGCGGCAGTTTGGCCGGAAGCTGCATGGGGACCATGGGGACGTGCGCGTGTGTGACGGCAGCTGAGGGCTTCGATTTTTAAACCCCCTGAGTCCTGATCCGTCAGGACGGGGCCCTTGCGCGTCTCTCCAGCACTGAGGCCAGCGGGCTTACAAGAAGGCCAGTGTCTGGCTAAGCAGAGTAGGGAGTCTGAGTCTGGGTTCCAGGGGTTGTAGGCTGGGCTGGGAGAAGCAGAAGCTCCAGGAGAGATACTGGTGTCCCAGAGAGAGACGCTCCAGGTACCAGCGCCCAGCATTGTGGGGCCAGTGTGCCAGCCTTCCTTAATTCCTGTGTCCTCGCCTGCGCTCTTACCCGCCCACTGTCCCCCAGGCTGGCGCTGGCCACACCCAGCACACAGACACACCACACAGAATGTGCACACGTACAACACAGACACATAGCACATGGTAAGCAAGCACACAACCCAGATGCAGGCACACAAAACTGCAGATAGCATGCGTGTGTGAACATAACACCCCAGCACGTGCAGACTGCAGCACGCATGCAGGCACTGAACACGTGTGCACTTGACACACGCCTGTTACATGCACACAACATAGTATACAGTACGTGCCCCCAGGACACCCCCGCAGGCTCTCCCACACACTGGTCTTCCTGATGGGGGGTGGGCGAGTGTTCCCAGGATGAGGCTTCTCCCTTCGGGCACAGTCCCCGCTGTCCTCCGGGCCACCCACCCTGCCCCCACCTCCCAGCTCCCCCTCTGTCTCCTGGCGCTGTTTGTTCACCGATTCGACATTGCCGAGGAATGGGGCAGGTCCAGTTTTCCACGCGTGGGCCGGTACAGTCCTGTGTCCTGTCTTGCAGCACTGTTGGTGGCCACCACCGTCCCCCTGGACTTATTCAAGAAACAGCCTTCAGGGCCCCAGAGCTTCCCACTGACCTCCCTGGATGGTGCCGTGCTGGGTTCCGTCTCCGCGGAGGTAGGCCATGTCCACCAGCTGGGGGAGGAGGGATGTGTCCTCCCTTGCGTCCCTCGGGGTGACCCTGGCGGCCGCAGAGGGCTCCCCGCAGAGGGCTCCCTGCTGAGCGCGGTTGGGCCTGGTTCCGGGTGGCCTCAGCCCTGGGAAGCATTTCCCGGGCCCTTCCCATGGGATAGGCCCAGCCCTGGGCTGCCCGCAAGCGTTCCCGCGCGAGCTGGGACAGGGGAACGGGCAGTGGGTGTCCACTCACCTGATGACAGAGATGGACAGTCAGGGCTAGCGCAAAGGAGGGGGCAGGGCTTGCTGGGGTGGGCGGAGCAGAGGTGGGTAGAGCTGTGGGTGGGCAGTGCAGGGTGGGGACGGGGCCTGGAGGGCAGGGGATGGGCGGAGCCTGTGGGCAGGTGTGGGGTTCCGGTGGGCAGGGGGCGGGATCCTAGTGGGCAGGGAGGGGCCCTGGTGGGTGGGGGGGCGGGGGCTTTGTGGGCAGGGTGGGGGCGGGGGGATGGGCAGAGTAGGGGCGGGCCGGTGGGCATGGTGGGGGCAGGGCTTGGTGGACGGGGGAGGGGCCCTTGAGGACAGGGGGCGGGGCTTGGTGGGCAGGGTGGGGGCGGGGCTTGGTGGGCAGGGTGGAGTGGTCGGGCAGGGCCTGACGTGGCCTGGGTGGACTTGTCCAGGGAACTCAGCCCCTGACTTCTCCGCAGTTTTCTTATGTAGAACCCGGCGAGGCCAAAACCTGGACCTTCCCCGTGCCGGTCCCGGCCACTACGGTGGAGAAGGACCGCATGGTGATGCCCTGCGGCACCGTGGTCACCACAGTCACCGCCGTGAAGACCAAGCCTCGCTTTGAAACCGGCCGTGCGTCCCCGCCCAGCTCGGGTGAGATGTGTGCCAGGCTGCCGGGGATTCGCCAAGCCCCCCAGCCTGAGCAGCTGAACTCGGCTAGCAGACAGCGTCTGTCTCCTGCCCCCTGCCCCTGTGCCCACAGATGAGCCCAGGGTGCCAGAGTCCCAGGGGCCGGACCATAGGGAGCTGGGGGAGGTCACGCCCAGCGCTGTCCAGGTCTCAGGGCTGTCAGGGCTAGGGCAGGGCTCTCTCCGACCACCTGAAATTAAAACCCTTAAAATCAGTAAAAGTCAGCTTCCAGCCAGACCTGGTCCATTTCAAGGAGGGGTGACAGGGACCGGGGCTCTGAGGCGGGAGGGCCAGGCTCACCACCCTCCCTCTGTCCCCCAGCCTCGCCCCTGAGGACACCCGTCAGGGTCAGGGTGATCGAGAAGGACATCTCCGTGCAGGCCGTGGCAGGCCCCCGTGCACCGGTCAGCAAGACGCTGTCCTCCTCAGACACAGGTGCGAAGCTTCCTGACCCCAGCCCTGCCCCAGTGTGGGGGTCTGAGTGCTTTAAGCATGCCCCCTGCGCTGTGGCCCATCTTCAGGGTCACCGCAGCAGTGGTGACGGCTGTGGGGCTCAGTGGGAGGAGCCTGGGACGTGCCTCAGACCCCAGCCTCCTGTCCCCTGGTACCGCCCCTTGCCAAGGCCTTAGGGGTCCCTGGGGTCCGGAAGCTGCTGACTCTCCCCTCCCCCCTACCCCCCAGAGCTGCTGGCACTGAGTGGCTCAGACCCTGTGGCAGAAGCGGCCATCCGGCAGCTCAGCGAGGCCTCTCGGCTGAAGCTCAGGTCCCCACACAAGAAAAGTACCATCATCATCTCGGGGGTCTCCAAGGTACGGTTGTGCCCCTCCCAGCAGCAGCGCCCCCCTCCCCGGACTGGCCCGAGCATCCGGAGAGTTCCCATAAGCCTGGGCTCAGGCTGGTCCCTCCCACGCGGGGCAGAAGCTACTCCTCACTCCCTGGCTGGGGCACCCTCTTTCCTCCTAGCCCCCGGAGGTGCACCCAGGCAGGAGACGGGGGGTGGGGCCGGGTGAGGAGGAGACAGGGGGTGGCAGGGGAAGGTGAAAGGTGGGTTTGTGCTTGTGGGGCCCCCGAAAGGTAGGCTGGGGGTGTCCAGAGATCATGCCGCGAACCCGCCCCTCCCCTCCACTGCTGGAATTAGCCCAGAATGATCATGGGAAGTCCCAGGACCCAGCTGGGCAGGAAGTGGCGCTTCCCTGGGTGCACTTACTGTGTCCAGCAGCCCAGGGCACTGACGGGATAGGGCAGGAATGAGTTTCCTTAGGTTTTGGGGATGTGCAGAAGCTACACGGGGCCTCCCTGAACCCCCTCCCAACCCTCTGCCATTCTCCCAGGGTTGTGTGTATCCTAGCATTCCCCACTCCAGCCGTGCGGACACAAACACACCACACACACATACACACACATACACACACACACACACCACATGCACACACCACACACGCTCTTTCTCTCTCCCTCTCACCCTCTCCCTCTCTCTCTCCCTCTCTCCTCTCTCCTTCTCTCCCTCCCTCTCTCCCTCTCTCCCTCTATCTCTCCCTCTCTCTCCCTCTCTCACTTTCCCTCTCTTTCCCTCTCTCCTTCTCTCCCTCCCTCTCTCCAACTCCCTCCCTCCCTCTCTCTCTCCATTTTCTTCTATCTCTCCCTCTCCCTCTATCTCTCCCCCTCCCTCTCTCCCTCCCTCCCTCTCTCTCTCCCTCTCCCTCTCTCCCTCTATCTCTCTCTCTCTCCCTCTCCCCCTCTCCCTCTATCTCTCCCTCTCCCTTTCTCTCCCTCTCTCTTCCCCTCTCCCTCCCTCCTCTCTGTCTCTGTCTCTGTCTCTGTCTCTGTCTCTCTCTCTCTCTCTCTCCCACTCTCTGTCTCCTTCCCCTTCTCCCTCTCTCTCCCTCTCCCATCATAGCTCCTGCCACCAGCTCCCTCTGCTCCCGCTTGAGTCCCCAGCTGGGAAAGCACTCATGTCCCTTGCCAGGTGCCCCCTCGGTCCCGCTGGGTGGGTGTGGGCCTCGGGGGACAGGAAACTTCTGTTGCCCTCAGAGCAGATGTGAAGAGTACACAGAGGCTCGGCTGCCCCCTGTCCCATGCCCGCATGCTGTCCCCGCACCCGGGGCGTGCCCACTCCCTGCCCATCTCCCCTGCCCACGGCCAGACCAGGTGGGGCGGAGGGGCCAAACGCTGCTCCCGCTCCCCCCGGCAGCCTGCCGGCATCGCCCACCCTGACTGCTGCCAGGCCTTGCCCTGCAGGACCCCCCCTCACTGTCCACTCTCCCCCAGACCTCTCTATCTCAGGACAGCGAGGCCACCCTCATGCTGGAGTATGCCGCGTCCATGGACGGCGCCCGCCAGGAGTCCGGCCCGGTCCTCCCGGGGGCCACCACCACCCAGGACTCACCTGAGGGAGCCACCCTGGTCCCAGCCCCGCCGTCACCCGCCATCTGAACCCTCTGAGGCCACCATTACCGAGCTCGACTCCCGGCACCCCGAGAAGGACCTTCCAGCAGCAGCGTGGGATGGCCGGGCCCCCCTGGATTCCGAGAGGGACCGGATCTCTGAGAGCTCTCTGAGTGTCTCCGAGCCAGACGCCCCCAAGAAGCATAAAGGTACCACCCAACCCTTACAGCACTGGGCTCCTGGGCCTTCAGCCATGGGTGCCTGTCCATGGCAGAACCTTCCAGAACACAGTGGGCAGCCCCCAGGAGCCCCTGCAGAGCGTCTCTTTGGGGGAGGCATCACGGTTTGACCCCTAGTGACCCCCAGCCCTCACCTCACGGCCCTCCTGGCTGAACATCACTCTGGTGGGCCCCGAGCCCCCAGCACTGCTGGGAGACCCCAAACAACGAAGGCCACTGCAGGGACCTAGCGCAGGGACACAGCGTCAGGGACACGGGGGTCGCTCAAACCATGCTCCAGGCTGTGGGCAGGGGCTCCCCAGGAGCCACCCACACCCCACGGTGCAGGCTACTGGCGCGGGCTCTCAGACCCTGCCCCCGAGCGTATGGACGGTAGGGCCCTGGGCGGGGGGGGGGGGGGGGGGGAGGGCAGGGCTGCTCAGAGGCCACTGCCCAGCCACTTGGCTCTGGCCGCGACCAGGCTCCAGCGGGGACTCTGGCACCCAGTGACACTGGCTGGCTGGCACCATCAGGCTTCCCGGCCACAACTGACCCAGAACTGATCCGGGTCGGGAGAGCAGCAGGCGTGGTCCCATGGCCAGCCTCAAAACCCCCGTAATGTCTGCGCCTTCCCCCCCCCCCCAAGCCGTGTCTCATCCGTCTTGTCTCTTGTCTCCCCCTTGGAGGGCTGAGGAGGAGGCTCAGAGGCCAGACTGCAAATTAGAGAAGACAGAAGGGAGGAGGCCGGGGGTTGGCCCACCCCTGAGGGGTGTGCCCTGGCCCGCCCTGGCTGGGGGAGTGTCTGACTGAGCCCAGTGTTTGGGGGGGGCACTGCCCTGCCCCCTCCCAGTGCTCCTCCCCGGGGCCCCCCAGCTCCTGCAGTGGCAGGATCCTGCAGGCTGTCCCTGCTTGAGGCCTCCTGGAGCCTCTGCCCTGCCTGCGTAGGGCCAGTGTGGTTCCACTACTCCCAGCCCAGCAGGATGGGATGTGGGGGAGAGTGGCCGCCACACTTAAGGGGAGGGAGGGACAGTCCAGGAGGAAAGGCACTGCATTTGAATGTGGCCAACCCAGCCTCAATCCCCGGCACTGCTGAAGGCCCCTGAGCCTTCCAGGACTGATCCCTGAGCACAAAGCCAGGAGTCAGCCTTCAGCACAGAGCCGGAAGTCATCCCTGAGCACAGAGCCGGGAGTGAACCCTGAGCACAGAGCCAGGAATGAGCCCTGAGCACAGAGCCATGAGTCAGCCCTGAGCATAGAGCCGGGAGTGAGCCCTGAGCACAGTGCCAGGAATGAGCCCTGAGCACAAAGCCGGGAGTCTGCCCTGAGCACAGAGCCAGGAGTCCGCCCTGAGCACAGAGCCAGGAATGAGCCCTGAGCACAGAGCCAGGAGTCAGCCCTGAGCACAGAGCCAGGAGTCTGCCCTGAGCACAGGGCCGGGAGTCTGCCCTGAGCACAGGGCTGGGAGTCAGCCCTGAGCACAGCCAGCCATGGCCTTGAACAGAAGCAGAGTCAGAGCCGTCAGTGTCTTGTGGGAGCAGGGGGTGCCCGGCCCTGTGGCTCTGCCGTGTGGCGAGGTTCTGGCCGTGCTGAGTGCCCGGCTAGGGTCAGCCTCAGAAGGGGCTTGATGAACACAAGGCCCCGGGAGGGAGACGCCAAGCCCCGAGAACCCTGCTGGGGACACGTCAGAACAAAGACCCTCTGTCTGCTGCCACCCGAGGAAGCATGGGATGGGCGAGGCATGGGGAAGGGCAGCCTGTGGGCGCACTGTATGGCAATGTGTGGGTGTGCCCGTGTGATGCACACATGCGGTCACGTGCTGGCCTCTGTGCCTGTGTGTTGCGTGTGAATGCATGTGGATGCTGTGCACACACATGTGTGCTGCGTGTGGCCGTCCTGGTCCAAGCTCTCACCAGCCTCCTTCTTACCTGTCTCCGCTCTCTGCCTCCCTCCTCCGGCACTCGCTTCCTTTACTAAGAGGATCGCTATGCCAACCAGAATTAACTGCCTGCACAGTAAGTTATTTTTGTCTTCTATGTCTCACAAACCCTAATGCTGCCTTCCGCTCGGAGATGCACGGTACCCCTCAGCAGGGAGCCAGGTGCTTTTCTCCCGCGTCCTACTGAGTCACCTTCCCGGCTCCCCAGGTGCCCTAGCTGGGGTTGGCCACCCCCCTCCCCCCAGCACCCGCCTTCCTGTCTCCCTGAGCGTCTGGGTGGGCTGAGCCACCATCTGAGGAGGCTGCCTGAGTATGGCTCTCTCTCTCTTTCCCTCTCTCTCTCCCTCTCCCTCTTTCTCCCTCCCTCTCTCTCCCTTTCCCTCCCCCCTCTCCCTCTCCCTCTCTCCCTTTCTCTCTCCCTCTCTCTCTTTCCATCTTTCTCTCCCTCTCTCTCCTTCTCTCTCTCCCTCTCTCCCTCTTTCCGTCTTTCCCTCCATCTTCCTCTCTCCCTCTCTCCCTTTCTACCTCTCCCTCTCTCTCCCTCTCTCTCCCTCTCCCCCTTTTTCTCTCCCCCTCTCTCTCTCTTTCTTTCTCTCTTTCCCTCTTTTCTCCCTCTCTCTCCCTCTCTCCCTCTTTCCGTCTTTCCCTCCATCTTCCTCTCTCCCTCTCTCTCCCTTTCTACCTCTCCCTCTCTCTCCCTCTCCCCCTTTTTCTCTCCCCCTCTCTCTCTCTTCCTTTCTCTCTTTCCCTCTTTTCTCCCTCTCTCTCTCTCTCTCCCTCTCTCACACTCTCCCTCTCTCCCCCACAGGGCTGCTGGCACCTGCGGGGCCGGTGATGGCAGGAATGAGTTCAGCACGCTTGCAGCTTTCTGTCTGTCTTCGCATCCCTCTCTATCTGCTCATTCTTCCTGCTGCTCTTCCAGCCTTGCTGGAACCCAGAGCGAGTCTCTTCCCTCCCTGCTCCCATCTCAGTGCCTGGTGGTCTCAGAGCATTGGCCGGTCTCCTGGGACTGGCTGCAGGCGCCCTCAGAGCATGCTGCTCTGAGCATGTCAGCCCAGATAGACTCGGTCTCACCGGAGGCCCAGGAATGGCTGAGAAATGAGGGCTGTGTGGGCCGGGATGGCTGGGCTGTCCCTCTGGGCCCAGACCCTGGGCTGACCATGCCGCTGGGACTTGGACAGCCCCTCCTGCCAGGCCCTGGAGGAAGGCGGGGGTGGACTGCAGTCACGTCCACCCCACACCCTGACCACGTCCCAGGGGCTCACAGAGGGACTGTTTCCCCCCGCTGGAGACCGGGAAGGCCAGTTCCGAGCTGGGACATGACTGGGCTTCATGGGGGCCCCTGATACACAGAGGCCTTCATCCTCTGCCCTGGCCTCTGCCCCTTGCACCTGGCGTCCACCCATACACGTGTCCATTTCCCCTGCACCAGCTCCAGGCCTGACCCCTTGCCCACTGGTAAGACCCTCTCTGAGGTCACATTCTGTGCCACTGGGGGATCAGACTATGACCTAGGTGTCGGGAGGGACCTCACGGCCCCTCCATGACCCTGCCCCCACTCGGACCTGGTGCCTGGGCTCGCGGGGGGGGGCTAGCGGCTGCCCCCTCCCTGCCATGAACGCTGGGCTGGGGGGACACTGGGGCCACTGGCCAGGTCAACCTCTTGGATTCTCCGCTTCTCCCACGTCCGCTGCTGAGTGGGGGTGCCTTGGCCACCAGGCTTTTCGGGGTCGGTGGGGCTGGCCTGCAGCAGGGGGTTGGGAAGGATGTGTGTGGCCGCAGAGATGGGGGTCAGGGCAGGAACAGCAGAGACAGGCCCTCGGCCTCCTATTCCTTCCCCGTGGGGACCCCAGCACCCCGCAGACAGCGTCCTCCTGAGTGCTTGTCTGGGTCCAGCAGGCCACCGCTGTCCCTCCCTACTGGGCACTGCCCCCTGGCCCACCTGGACCCGTAGCTTGATTTCTGGGCTTCCTGCAGGGCCCTGGTGCGGAAGGGCGCGCGTGTGTGTGGGGGGGGGGGGGGTGTTACCATCCTGGGGTGGTCAGGCAGTCTGGCCACACCTGGGCCACGTCAGCTGTGAAGTGCAGAACAATGCCCAGTGTCCACTGCCTTTCCCCTCTGCCGTCCACGGGTGGGTGAAGCTCCTGCAGCAGGTGCATCCCCGAGGGCTCCCTGTCGCCTCCCCCAGGGGGCTGGCCTGGCCCGAATCCACGGGGTGGCAGTTGCTGGGTGCAACCTTTGCCCCCCCCCGGCCCTGCCTGTGATGGGGTGGTCAGGCCGAGAAGAGCTTCCCCCTGGGATGGACACTCGTGGGCTCGGCTTGTCTGTGTGCCATGGCTGCCATGGTTCTCAGTCTGTTGTGTTCACCCCCAGGACCAGCCCCTCTAAGGAGGTCGGCCCGCTGCCATTTGGACAGCTCGGAGGTCAGCTGAGACAGGGCTGGCAGGATGACCCAGTGTAGCGCACTGGCCTTGCCTGCTGCCAACCCCGACCCATCCCAGCACCGCCGAGCATTCCCCCCCCCCAGCCCCGTCCTGAGCACAGAGCCAGGAGTCATCCCTGAGCACTGCTGGGAGTGGCCCCAAGCATAGAGAGCTGTCACAGGCTGGTCCAGGCCCTGTCCCTCTGTCCATCTGTCTCTCGGCCCCGGGCTACCCTTCTCTTCCCCCTGTGGCCCTGACCCATGCTTGTCCTTGCAGGAGGAATCTTCCGGAAAAGCGCCAAGCTGTTATTCCGCCGGCGGCACGCACACCGGGAGCCAGGTATGAGCCAGTCCCACCACGACCTGGCGTCCCTGCAGCCCGAGGGCACTCGCAGGCGGGGGGCCACCCTGGGCCGCCTCCTCAACAGGAAGCTTCTGTCCCGGCACAAGAGCAAGAGCACCGTGAACGGAGGCTCGGCAGAGCCCTGCGCCTAGCGCCCACCCCGCACCCCTCATACCCGTTCCCGTGGGCAGTGGCTCCTGCAGTGCCCACGGCCACCGAGTTTCACAGGAGAGTCCGCCTGAACTGGAGAACATTCTAGCGAGGGTCGGGGACCAGTGGCCGGGCGGCGACTTGGCCTCGAGGGATATTGTCGTTGGGGGTCCACGCTGGGCCCTCATGAAGAGGCGGCTTCCTCTCTGCCATCACTGTGAGCCACATACTGTGCTGGGGCGTCCTCTTCTGGGGTGGGGGCCGGGTGCCCCACGGACGCCCCAAGCCTTTGACACTGCAGCAGCTTCTGCACACACCACGCAGCACTTTGCTGGGGCCCCTCCCCAGGATCCTACGCCTCTCGGCGGCGGCGTGGGCCCTTGGGACCCCCACAGGGCAGCCTGTGCCCCGCTGGGCTTCCCCGGCCCCCAGGGAGCTGCCTTGGAGATAGGGAGGCCAGGCGGGAGGACGTGATGGAAGACATCTGTCTTGTTCCCCCCCCCCCCCCCGCACCCCTGCTCGGAGCTACAGTGAATGAGACCTATCCCATCTGGGGATTCGGGGGTCCAGGGGACAGTGAGAAAGGGGTTCTCAGTGCACACTACGACTACGACCGCGGGGGACAGTGTTCACTTGGAATGGGCTGGCAGTCACTGAGGGTCTTCAGAGCTGGTGTGGACCCTGGACTGTGGTTGCAGATGTGAGACCCGATGACTCCCCGCCCAGCTGCCACCTCACTCTCCTGGTTGACCCTTGAGCAGATAATTCAGGGGCCCGGAGCCACTGTGAGCAAGAACATTTGTAAAACCTGAGTAGCAAAGTTTCTTTCTGGGCGGGGTGCAGCTCAGTGGTAGTTTTTCCTTTGCATGCATGGAGCCCTGGGTTTGATCCCCAGCACCCCTCCGCCCATCCCCCAAACCACATTTAAAGGCACATTCAAAACCTCTTAGGTGTCCTGGGAGTGCCCCAGTGATTCTGAAAATGACTCTAACCCCTCACCCCCATACATACAGTTCTAAGAAATTATTTCCCTATTTTAATCATGGAAAACCAGCGCCTGGGCTTCCGAGCTAGAGCCCAAGGCTGTCCCGGCCGCTCACAGGTGAGGGGACACCCAGCCCTGGAGTGTCGGGGACACAGAGAGACTTGGCTGACTTGTGGGAAAGTTTCAGCTTCAGGGGCTCCCCGATCCTGCTGACCCCTGGGCAGCCCGTCCTCGTGAGACGCTATCTGCCAGGGCTCTGCTCTCCCTCCTGGAGGCACCGGAATCCCCATGTCCTGGCAGTGAAGCGGTGAGACGGGCTTTGGGTGCACAGGGAGCACCTGCCTCAGGCCCAGGGTGCTGGTGCGGGAAGACCCACGTGCCTGACGGTCAGCATCCCCGAGGTCAGCCCTCTGTTCAGACCCTTCGCCCCTGGCCCAGCCCCGCCACTCTCTTGCCGAGGGCCTTCCCATTCCTTGGGAGCGCCACTGTGTGTGGCGGGGGGTTGACACCAGGCCTCTAGGGAGGGATGAGATGCAGTTCTCAGTGTGTGTGTGTGTGTGTGTGTGTGCGCGCGCGCGCGCGCGCGTGCAACGCACACAAGTATGTGTGTGAGCGTGCATGCACCCGACTGTGCGTGTGTATTTTCAAGTAGCAATAAGCATGTAGGATCTCACTATGATGGTGAAAACCTGCCGTGAAGAACACGGCTTAGACCGAGCACTTTAGATCTAGTCTCAAGGTGAAGTTCTAAACTAGCCCCGTCCCTGCCCGTGAACACCAACCTCAACAGGCCCCCAGGATGCCCGGCTGCCAGCCAATCCCAGAGCAGCTCTGCTGGCGCCTCCCCAGGGCCGCCCTGGAGACCTCAGAATGCTCACGCTGAGAGGGAGCCATATGCTGGCAGCTCCCGGCCAGGCCCGAGGGGCATGGGTCTCCGGTTGGAAGTGCAAAGCTTCCGCTGCCAGGCGGGCCCGGGGGTGCCAGTTCCTCTCCACAGCTCCCCTGCCCGCCCCCACGCAATCACCAAAGCTCCGGCTCAGGGACGCGGCGCCTACGAACCCGCAAACTCAGGTTCCTGCCCTGCCAGGCATCAAGGAGGCCTCAGAAAGCCAGGCCGTCGGTGCAGGGGCTGCGGGCAGGGTGGGCATTGCGGGACCGACACTGATTGTATTCGCCTTCCTGCCCAGCCGGTCCCCGCGGGGGCCTCTGCGGCAGGGCTGCATGGAATAAAGGTGCCCGTGAACACCAGAGGCTGGGCTGCTTCGTTTCTGCTGCCGACTCGGGCATCGTGAGACCCCTCTGCCGCCTTGCTGTCTTGGGCTCCTGTGCCGCAGGGCTGTTCGAGAAAGCTCACTTCTCAGGCGGAGGAGGTAGGGGGAGTGTGCCAGCCAGGCACCAAGTGGCTTGGGTGCCCCCTTAGTGGGGCAGCACCAGGGGACCCAGCCCTGGTACCATCCCTGTGCCCCACCTGGCCTTGGGAGGGTGGCAGCAGAAGCCACAGACTCCGGGGGGTGGGTCCACAGCCTGCAGGGCTTGGGCATGGACCACGCTTGTCTAGTGGATAGAGGACGCGGTGGGTGGGCAGTGATGGGTCTGCACGCATTGTCTGCCCCACACCTGCACATGGGGATACCGGGCCCATCTCCTGCATCACTGCTGGGCACAGAGGGACAGGCAGCTGGGTCACCCGGAGCCCAGTCTGCTTTGCACTGCAGGAATGTTCTAGTAGATCAAGTCTAAGCCCCCGGCCATGATGCGTGGCCTTGTTGGCAGGGTGAGCTGGGCTTAACATGCTGGGCACTGCTGGGCATGAGAGCCAGGAGGGGGTAGAGAGGACAGCCTCCCCTGCACTGACCCCTACTCAGTGCTCCCTGCTACAGGTAAAGGTAAAGGTAAAGACCAAAGTGAAGGAGGCGCTGGGCAAGACCGCAGGCAGGGGCTGGCTTTGCACATGGCTGACCGGGTTTGATCCCCAGCATCCTGGAGGGTCCTCTGAGCCCTGCCACGAGGGAACCCTCCGTGAGCACAGTCAGTAGTCAGCCTTGAGCACCTATGGATGTGGGAGAGAAAGAGAGAGGGAGAGAGAGGAAAAGAGGGAGAGGGGGAGAGGAGAGGGAAAGAGAAGGAGAGAAGGAAAGGGAGAGAGGAGAGGGAGAGGAAAAGGAGAGAAAGGGAGAGAGGGAGGGAGGGAGAGAGGGAGGGAGAGGGAGAGTGAGAAACTGGGGAGGGGGGTGTCCCATTCTATTACACAGACTCACAGACTCCACCTGGCTCATGCCTGAAGGGCCTAGCCCCACACACAGCTGACAAAGTGCTTTTATAGGTGGGCACAGGTCACACGTTTCTAGGGAAACGTTTTTCACTGAACATACACAATGGTTGCCAACGTAAGGTAAAGGTAAAGGTAAAGGCCCTCCCGTTGATCGTCGATTTGCTCGAGTGGGCCCAGTAACGTCTCTGTTGGAGACTTTGTTGTTACTGTGTCTGGCATATCGAATACTCTCGGTAGCTTGCCGGGCTCTCCGAGAGGGGCGGAGGAATCGAACTCGGGTCGGCCATGTTGGCCGCTTGTAAGGCGAACGCCCTACCGCTGTGCTATCGCTCCAGCGTGGCTCTGATATACTCAATCACTGCTACCAGCAGAGGTTAGATGACTCATATGAAGTTCCGTGTGGACATTTCCGAATTATCTTCCGTGACCCGGGGCCTGGTCCTGACCCTGGGGCAGGGTCTTTGCCTTGCATGAGGCTAACCGGGGTTCGAATCCCAAGGTACCTAAGCCTGCCAGGAGCGATCCCTGAGCACAGAGCCAGGAGTCAGCCCTGGGCACAGTCGGGTGTGGGCCCCTGAAGAAACCGTTTCTAGGATCTCAGGTCTGTTCTGAGAGCAGCCCCAGCCGCTGGGGCTGTTTGCACATCAGGACGTGTAGGGGAAAATGGTGTCTGTTGGCCTCCTGCCCAGCTTCCAGCTCTACCAGCGACCTATTAGTTCTTTGGGTTAAAAAAAAAAAAAAACACAAACCCAAAACCCCTATTTGTGTCACATGAGACAGTGCTCAGAGAACAGCTCATCCTGGGCTGAGGCGATAGCACAGTGGGGAGGGCATTTGCCTTGCACGTGACTGACCCGGTTCGATTCCCAGCATCCCACATGGTTCCTGAACACCACCAGGAGTAATTCCTAAGTGCAAAGCCAGGAGTAACCCCTGTGCAACTGCTGGGTGTGACTCAAAAGGCAAAAAAAAAAAAAAAAAAGAACAGCTCATCCTGGTGCCCAGAGCTCACGCTGCACATCCCACCTGTCCCCCAAGCCCACCAGCAGGATTCCTGAGTTCAGAGCCAGGAGTGAGCTCTGAGCATTGCTGGGCATGACACAAAACCAAAGCAAACAGGTCCCTGAATCCTTTTTGGTTAGGAGTGAGAAGCGAAGCGGGGGGGGGGGGGGGGGGGGGGGGGGAGGCGGGGGGGAGGGAGAATTATGAGGAGTCTCCCTTTCCCTTCACCCGCTAGCCAGTAACCAGGGTGTTGTCTGTGTGAAGGACACCCTCACAGCTGCGGGTCCTCCCGCTGCAGAAACTCCCCAGCCCATGGAAACTGGCTGTAGACTCCGTTCCTTCGCGAGGGAGAACTCTGGAGTCAGGGTAACGCTCCACTAACCCCAGCCGAACCTCTTCAGGTTGGGTGAATTGGAAGAAGTGGCACTCAGCAGTGAGCAGGACGCCTGCACAGATTTGTCTGCTGCTTCTGCATGTTGGGTGTGTGTGTGTGGGGGGGGGGGGGCAGTGAGGGAGGGGGCTGTTCTCAACCACTCTGCCCTGGATACCTATTAACCCCAGTCTTAACAGAAGCTTGTACCCCAACACTGGGCTGTGAAACATTCTCAGTCTCACTTTTGCCAAGTTGGGTACTTCTAAGCCAGTGTGGGGGTGCCTGGGAGGTGGGGTGCACTGCGGCAAACGCCAGGGCAGAGAGAGGGCGTGTGTGGAGCACCCCTCAGGTGCTGCCGCTCACCCAAGTGGCCAAAGGGAGGAGGCACCAGTTGAAAGTCCACCAGCAAGGGAGACACAGGTGGCATCCAAAGTCACAAAAACCATCTCTGACACAGAAATTGTCGTGTGAGTCGTGTGTGTGCATGTGTGTGGCGTGTGGTCACACTCCCCGAAGTGCTCAGAAACCCTCAGTCGGTGCCAAGGTCTGGCGCTGGGGAGGGAGCCCGTCCCGATCAGCCCAGGTGTCTCTACCCGTCCCCTGTCTGCTTCCTGCGCGGTGACTCCAAGTCTGCTCAGAAAGGCCGGCTTCACTGCCCGGCCCGGACCTGAGTCTTGTGGACTCAGGTGGCTCCGAAGAGCGGTTGTGGTCATTCCCTGTGTTCTGTCCGACTTCACTGGGCGGAGGACCGGGCAGCGCCTTCCCCTCAAGCAGAGAAGCCAGGACAGAGGGGACACAGGGCCCTGGCAGCTCCCTGTGGCCTGAGGCACCTGACCTGGAGGTGGGCAGGGGTGGGAGCAAGGCCAGGGGGGGTCTCAGTGGCCTTACCCGGGGCCAGTAGCCTGCAGGGCCGAGTTCAGTTGGGAAGCCCCCACCGGCCCCTCTGCTCTCGCTCGGGGGGCGGGGGAGCTCAGCGCTCGGTGCCCGTTGGCAGGGTGGGCCGGGTTGAGCACGCTGGCACGAGGACCGGGAGGCCCAGGGCAGCGGGCCCCCAGCTGCAGGGCAACTGGGGTTGGGGCCCAGCGCCCTGTGCACCCGGGCTGGACCCGTCCTGTGCACCCGGGCTGGACCCGCTCGGTCCAGCTCCACCGGGCCCCGCGGCCCCCGCCCGCTGCGCCCCGCGCCGTCAGCCGGCGCCAGGGCCCCCAGCACACGCCGCCCGCCTGCCCGCGCCCCGGGAACTACAACTCCCAGCACGCCCCGCGGCCGCCCCCCGGCTTCCGGTGCTGCGCAGTTTCCGGAGCGGATCGCAACCCGGAGTCGGGATCCGAGCCCGCTGTGCACATTCCAGGGGCAGGTAAGGGCCGGCGCCCCCCGCGCCCCCGCCGCGCGCGCGCCCCCCGGCCCGGCCCGGCCGTCGCCGCCCGGTCCTCGGCGCCGCGCCGCCCGCGCCCGCGCCGCCCGCTCCGGCCGCCAGGCCGCCTGTTCTTTGTCGCAGTCGGGCCGCGGGCGCGGCGGGCGGGCGGACCCAAAACCCGGCAGGATTCCCGGAGCGCGCGGGATCGGCCGCGGGGACCCCGCCTCGGCCCGCCGCCCCAGCCCGCGGGGGCCCCCCGCCCGCCCCGCCGCGCCGCGCCCCCGCCCGCCCCCGCCTGCGGGGGTTCCCGTCGCCGGGGGTCCCGCGCGCCCAGGCCCGGCCGCGCCGCGCGCGCGGGGACGCGGGGGCCAGTGGCCGCGGCGCGCACGGGCAGGTGCACGCGGGCCGCGGGCTGGTCCGGGCCGGGTGTCCGCCCCGCCCGGGGCCGCGCGTCGCCCGCCCCCACCCCCGGGGCCGCGGCCGGCACGTGGCCGGGACCCCGCGCGGGGCTCCACGTGCCCGGCGCCCCGGAGGTCGCGCGTCGAGACGGCCCGATGCGGAGAGGCCCGCTCGGTCCGGGCCCGCGCCCCGATTCCTGCGGGCGCCGTCTCCCGGGGGCCCACGCCGGAGGCCTCGGGCCTAGGCGCCTCCCCAGCACGGGGTCGTGGGGCCCAGTCTGGACACTCCCGCTATCAGGTCTTCGCACTGGCAGCGTTGGATGGAGGGAGCGCGCCCCCCCCCCCCCCCCCCGTTGGCGGGAACCGCGCCGCTCTAAGCGGTCCCTCGTTGCAAGCGGGGGTCTCCCTAGCCCGCCTCCCCCCGGCCCGGTAACCAGGGCCCAGCACATGACCAGAGGCCACGGATGGGGGCCACCGTCCCAGGGAACATTCCTTCCCCCCCCCAAGAACATTCTAGTTTCTGCATGGCTGACTGCCTTGGCAAGGCACAGACCCATCTGGGACCCTCAGGGAGTGGTGAGGACCTAGTGCCTCTGCTGGACAAGGAACAGACAGACAGTCAGGCAGACGGGCGAGTTGCTCCCGTCAGAAGTGACCTGCTGAGTTCTGTATTCCCTGTCCCCGCTGGTCTGAGCTGTAGCCTCCCTGACCCCTCATTTCTGTTTGATGTGTGGGTGACCCCGTCCAGCCCCCTCCCCCCCCCCGTGCCCCGCCCCCAAACATGTGCTGGTCCAGACACATGGGGCCTCCTTTCAGGGGAGGGCATGGGCCTGTAATGCTGGAGTGGGGGGTCACTGTGGACAGAGGGCAAGGTCCAAGCCCGGTGTGCCCTCACCACTGGGGCAGGGTGGGGGTGTATGACAGGACCCCTACAGAGCTGGGGGTGTACAACAGGACCCCTACAGAGCCAGGGGTATCCCAGGACCCTTACAGAAGTGGGTTGTGTCCCAGGACCCCTACAGAGCCGGGGTATGTCCCAGGATCCCTACAGAGTGGGGGTATACGACAGGACCCCTACAGAGTGGGAGTGTATCCCAGGACCCCTACAGAGTGGGGGGTGTATGACAGGACCCCTATAGAGTGGGAGTATACAACAGGACCCCTACAGAGCCGGGGGTGTGTCCCAGGACCCCTCCAGAGTGGGGGTGTATCTCAGGACCCCTACAGAGCCGGGGTGTGTCCCAGGATCCCTACAGAGTGGGGGTATACGACAGGACCCCTACAGAGTGGGAGTGTATCCCAGGACCCCTACAGAGTGGAGGTGTATGACAGGACCCCTATAGAGTGGGGGTATACAACGGGACCCCTACAGAGCTGGGGGTGTGTCCCAGGACCCCTCCAGAGTGGGGGTGTATCTCAGGACCCCTCCAGAGCTGGGGTGTATCCCAGGACCCCTACAGATGGGGGTGTGTCTCAGGACCCCTACAGATGGGGGTGTGTCCTAGGACCCTAGGCCCCACAGGAGCCCCCCACAAGGCAGGATGCAGGCTCAGAGCTCAGTGCATGGAAATGAGAGTCCTGAGCCCCCCCCCCCCCCAGCATCTTCAAACAGCCCCTCTGGGCTGGGGGTGTTGCCCTGGCTGGAACCACCTTTCCTGAGTCTTCCCACCAAATTTCCCCCTTCAGCCAGTGCCTCTCTTCTTCCTGCCGTCCGGGGCAGCTGTCGACCTAAGAGTGTGGATCCCTGTGCAGTGGTGTGAGCCTGAGGAGGGGTCTTGGGGTCCCCGTCTCCCGTCCCATCAGCAGGCTCTGCTTGTCGGCCTTGGAGGCGGACCCTAGTACGGGGGTGTGATCCCAAGGAGGAGTCTCGGGGTCCCCCTGCCCCATCTGCTGACTGAGGAGGGAGGTTCCCCTGCTCGCTCTGGGAAACAGACCCCAAAAAGTTGGCTGCCTGGCTCGGGTGGGGCCAAGGGCCCCCAGTTAACCCTGTCCCATGCTGGGGGCCTTTTTGCCCCCACAGACACTGGATTTGCCAGGGCACAGTGAGGATCAGCCTGAGGTTCTGCTCTGCTGAGTTCTTGCTGGTGCGGGAGAAGATGGGCCCTGCTCCTCAGGATGGTCAATCACGGGCCGCCCAGGGCAGGCGCAGCACTGGGCCCAGTGGGGTCAGCACCCCATCAGATGAAAAGGCTTGGGGGACCTGCTGGTGGGGGGACACTGAGTCTGTCCTGAGGCAGGGCAGGGGGCACCGAGGGTTGCACCCACCATGGACAGGAAGGTGTGCAGGAGCCCCAGGGCTGGTTTACAGGGACTGGCCAGAGCCATGCGGGTCTGCATGAGGAGACAGACAGGCCTCCTCAGAAGGGATACGGCAGGATGCGCGTGCGTGTGACTGGCTGAACCTGTCTATGTGCCAGTGTGTGAGAGTGAGAGAAAGTGAGTGTGGGTGTGTGAGTGTATGAGGTACACGGGAGGGTATGTGAGAGTGTATGTGAGTAGAATGGGGTGTGTATGTGTGTGTGTGTGTGTGTGTGTGTGTGTGTTTGAGAGAGTGTGTTTATTTTTTTTCATAGTTTTATTTATTTTTCTTTATTTATTTATTGAATCACTGTGGGAAAAGTTACTAAGCTTTTAGGTTTAAGTCTCGGTCATACAATGATCAAACACCTCTCCCTTCACCAGTACTCATTTTTCACCACCAAGAACCCCAATATACCCCCCTCCTACCCCTCCCAATGCCTGTGTGGCAGATGATTTCCACTTAACTCTTCTCTACATTGATTACATTCATTGTTTCGACAAAAGATGCACCATTATTGTTTAGAATTTCCCCCCCAACAATCAGAATTGCTGAAAAGGCATTGTGAAATACTTTGTTTTCTATAGCTGGTTATGAGAATCATATAATGATATTGGATTTCTGCAAAGAGCCAGATATTTACGAGATTGGTTTCTGTGCATCTGGTGTTATGGCTGTGCCAGAGAGCCACTCATGGGGGGCAACTCGTGACCTCAGTTGGGCATGAAGGATGAGCCGGTACCGCCCCCCTTCCCATGAAACTGCAGTTGCCCCGTCACCGCCAGGCTTTCCAATAAGCTCTGAGGAGGCGGCCACCTTGCTGTGGGCGGGGGGAGGGGGGAGGTGGAAGGGAGCAACACCCTTTCCCTCCCAGGGAGGCATGGCACCGGAGTTTAACGCATGGTCCATTCACTTTTCTGCTGCAAGCTGCTGGGCTCTGGACTAAGTCCTTTTGCCTCTGGAGCCATGGCCGTGCTGGAGAGCCGCTTATGGGGGGCAACTCATGACCTCGGTAGGGCGTGAAGGATAAGCTGGTACCGCCCCCCTTCCCATGAGACTGCAG
The DNA here is from genome assembly GCF_029834395.1 of Sorex fumeus. Taxonomy (NCBI): domain Eukaryota; kingdom Metazoa; phylum Chordata; class Mammalia; order Eulipotyphla; family Soricidae; genus Sorex; species Sorex fumeus. The sequence goes on along the minus strand of NW_026606098.1, from coordinate 4,718,574 downwards.
TTGCCCCGTCACTGCCAGCTCGTACCTGGCTTTCCAATAAGCTCTGAGATGGCAGCCACCTTGTATGCTTTCCAGATGCATTTCTGCCAAAAGCCGCTGGGTTTTGAGATTTGTTTCTGAGTCTCTGGGATCATGGCCATTAATCAGCTTGATCAGGAGTCAGAGAGGCCATTTGTAGGCGGCCATTCAGGGTCTCACAGGGATGGGGAGGAAAGGGCCAGTTCCACCCCCATCTGGTGAGGCTCTGCCTGTCTCGTTACTGCAGGCCCAAACCTGACTGTTCAGCCTCTGGAGGATGGTGGTCACTGGGCTGCCAAGGGGAACAGGCCAAGGCATGAAACCTATTTTCACCTGGAGTGGCCCAGCCCCAGTAACCTACTGCAGGAACCGAACGCATTTCTGCCAAAAGCCTTTGGGTTCCGACATTCATTTCTGAATCTCTGGGATCATGGCCGTTAAGCAGTTCGATCAGGAACCAGAGAGGCCATGCCTCCAATTATATAGCTGAACTGGAGGTGGTTTTTGGGTGTGTCTCAAACCTGACTTTTGGCTGTTTACTTTCTTGGTAAACTTTGCCCCAAGTTTTTGGGGTCTGACTAAAGGCACAGCAGCAATTTTGGGTTATCTGAAAGTCTAACGGTGTCATCAGGCTGCTGATATACTTGCTTCACAGGTACAGATTGACCTGCTGGCGGCACTGTACCCCCGAGAGTGTGTTTAGTGTGAGTGACAGTGTGTGTCAGAGTTGGAGAATGAGTGGGTGTGTGAGGCAGAAGCGTGTGAGTGTGTGTGAGGGTGTGCAGCCTCCTGCAAACACCTTTCTCCTTTGCTTATTATTCGCCACACCAAGCGGTTGCTGGGACTGACTCCTAGCTCCGCACTCAGGGATCACCCCGGTGCTGCTCGGGGCCCCTGTTTAGGGCTGGGGATTGGAACCCAGGACTGCTGTGTACAAGGCAAGAGCCTCTCTTGGTTCACTCGCCTTTGGCCCCTCCTTTGCGTTTTCTTTGCAAGTGTCCTGGAGGTGGCGGGTCGCTGAGCACAGCTCTGTCCTCGAGGTTACAGCTCTGCTGGGAGCGTTTGCCCGGCCTGCGTGGATGACCCGGGTTCCGTCCCCGCACACAAACCAGTCATCACGGTCTTTCCCGTCCCTCCCGCAGAGAGCAAGACGCCGTGGTGGGGACCGAGCCACCGAGCCCCTTTGCATGGCCAGCGGAAGGTCGTGGCTGCCGGAGAAGACTGCTGGCAGCCCCCTGGACTGCTGTGACTGGGGGACAGGGCGGCCGTCCACAGCCTCTGCCCCCTGGGGTGGAAGCCAGCACCTGAGGTACCTGCATGCCCACAGTCACAGCAGCTGCAACATGGGTGCCACCCTCCTGTCCCCCAGCCCCCGGGAGGAGGCACGGGCATGTGGTACAGTGGCTCTCAGCTTCAGGGTTCCGCCTGGGCACACCATCACCTGCCACACCCCTTTCCCATGGCTGGGTCTGCCCTCCACCAGGATGTTCTCCAGATTGCCTCCTGTGGAGGGAGGGTGTGTGTGTCTGTGTGTCTGTGTGTCTGTGTGTCTATGTGTCTATGTGTCTGTCTGTGCCAGCTGGGGAGGAGTGATTGTTCAGTGCCAGGCTCAGGGTGCCCCTGGGGCTCTTAGTACCACGGCTTGCCTTGCTCTGGGGGGTGGTTCCCTGGGTGAGCCTCAGCTTGTGACCCAGGCCGGGAAGGAGGGTTTTGTAAGAAGCCACATTGTCGTGCGTGATGTGAAAGGTGTGTCAGAGCTTCCAGGAGTTCTGGAAGCAAACCAGGCCCCAGCCCAGCCCTTGGCCACCCCACTGCATGCCGCTTTCGCCAGCACCCTGACCCCCGCTGCAGGGGCCCTGCTGGGCCTTGTCTGCCCTGGTGGCCTTAAAAGCTCACCAGTGCCCACACTCGCTCTGTCCCTGCCCGCAGGTGTCCGCCATGGCCGAGGAAGGCAGCGAGGAGATCCTGTTTGTCTGTAAGTGTGTTTCTGGGGGAGGGGGCCCGGCCTGTCTGGGAAGAGTCCAACCTCTCTTCTTCAGATTTCAGAAGCCGTTTCTTTCTCGGTAAATCCTAGAAGTATGATTTACCTCTGGAGAAGTAGCCCGTGGTCGGGTGGGGTATGGACTGAAAAGGATCCCTTTCCCCAGTTGTCCCGGCACAGGGCACAGGGAGGGGGGTATGGGTTCATGAAGGTGATCCCAGCTCTCAGAGAAGCGGGCTGGCTTAGAACCTGGGGGGTTGAGCATGGCTCGGGTGGGCTGCGTGACGCTCCTCCTGATGCCCGGGCCACACCCCGTCACAGCCTTCATCCTTGGGGGCCACTGCTGCCCCCCTCCCTCCCGCCTCCCCCACCAGGCTCATGGCCACAGATGGCCTCTGGACCATGGCCAGGTGACGCAGGATGTTGGTTTGCAGGGTGTGAGGACTGCAGCCAATACCACGACTCCGAATGTCCCGAGCTGGGCCCTGTGGTCATGGTCAAGGACTCCTTTGTGCTCAGCAGAGCCAGGTGAGTGGACCCCATGGACCCGTACCCAGGCCCACCCACTGGGCCGGTGTCCACCCAGGCAAGAGCCTGGCCACCATCAAGACGCACCAAGGGAGGGGGAGGGCAGCCAGCTGGGGAGACACGTGACGGCGCTGGACATTTAGAACCTCTGTGGCTGCCACCTGGGTATCCAGGGGCCCAGGACAGCAGGGCCTTCATGGGGATGTCCCACACTGGTCCAGCAACCAGGCTACCCCCACTCCTGACGGGTGTCAGGCCACAGCATGCGCCCTGGGTGCATGCTCCCCAGGTCTGGGTTGACAGACATCTGAGGGGGTGCTGGTGGGCCAGGGCGGGGGGCCTCACTCACATGCTGATGCAGGGGTGGGCAGAGCTTATGGAAGTGGGCAGCTGGGCTGTGATGGCCCTGGGTCCCGCTGCACGGCCACTTTTGACCCTGACCTGAGCAGCCCAGCCAGCAGCCCCTGTCCTGCGTCCTGCTCAGGCAGGGGTGGGGGAGGCCTAGAAGCTGGGGGCGGGGGGAGCTGAAGGAGGCTGCACCTGGCAGACTTCAGGGCTGACTCCTGCCTCTGTGCTCAGAGCTGACTCCTGCCTCTGTGCTCAGGGCTCACTCCCGGCTTTCTGCTCAGGGCTGACTCTTGGCTCTGTGCTCAGGGCTGGCTCCTATCTCTGTACTCAGGGCTCACTCCCAGCTCTGTGCTCAGGGCTAATTCCTGCCTCCGTGCTCAGGGTTCTCTCCTGTTGGGGCTCAGGGCACCATATGCTGTTGTGAGGTTTGAATTACGGTGTGACTGTCGGCCTTGTGTCAGACCAGGGCCTTCCCCCGGCCCGATCATCTCAGGTTAAGAGCCCTGACCTTAGAGGGACTCCTCCTGCCCCTCCCACCTGTCTGCCCATTCTCCTGTGACCGCCTCATGCTGACAGACAGGAGTGTTTTCCCTGGGGACCTGCTCAGCTGTTCTGGGTTGCCTCCTGGAGCCCTTTCTGGCACCCTGTAACCCACAGAAACCAAGTTGTGCAGGTGGGCCCAGGATGGGACGGGGCGCTCTCTGGCGGGTGCTACCTCTCTCCTCCAGCACAGCCCTTGGCCTCACTGAGACCACGCAGTGCCCCAGCCGGAGTCCCTGAGGCCTCTCCCTTCCCGCAGGCCCTGCTCTCTGTGTCACCTGCCCTGTCACCCCAGCAGTGGGACCCGCGTGTCTGTGGCTCAGACAGGGCTGTGTGGGCTGGCCTGGCCCTCAGGTCCTCAGGGCCCGCCGAGGGCCTCATCTGTCCTGCTGACCTCTCTAGGTCATCCCTTCCCTCCAATCTGGAGATCCGGCGACTGGAGGACGGGGCAGAAGGCGTGTTTGCCGTGACACAGCTGGTGAAGAGGACGCAGTTCGGTCCCTTTGAGTCCAGGAGAGTTGCCAAGTGGGAGAAGGAGTCTGCATTCCCGCTGAAGGTAAAGACCCTGCTCCGCCAGACTGTGCACCCTGGAGTGCAGAGCCCTGTTTAGTGTGTTCCCCCAAGCCCCGCCCCGATGGGTTTCAGCCCAGCCCCTGGTGGGTTTCAGCCCCGCCCCTGATGGGTTTAAGCCCCGCCCCTGTGGGTTTTTAGCCCTGCCCCCTGATGTGGTTTCAGCCCCACCCCTGATGGGTTTCAGCCCCGCCTTGTGATGGTTTCAGCCCCGCCCCCTGATGGTTTCAGCCCCCCATGGGTTTCAGCCCCGCCCCCTGAATGGTTTTAACCCCACCTCTGATGGTTTCGGAAGGGACAACGAGAACCATGCATCCAGCCGGGTGGGAAAGGAGCTCCTCTGGGAGATGGGGGCTGTGGAAGGCCCCTGCCAGCTGCCTGAGAGGCGGGACAGGGCCCGCCTTGGGCGCGTGGCCCCCTTTTCTCCGGGAAGCCGGGCGTGGATGGGGGCAGGGAAGGAGGCGGCGTGCGGGGGAGAGTGGAAGCCTCCCACTCCCGTGCTCAGGTTCCTGGACGTACCCTAAGATGCCCATCTGGGGGGCTTCTCTGCGCAGTCTCACCCTGTACCTGCCCCTCAGCTCCCTGCTTCCAGGGTCTCTGTGCTCCAGGGCTCGACCCCCGGGGAAAGCAGGGTGGGTGGGGGCTCGGCGTGGGCATCGGGGCGCCCTGTCCCTGCCATCCCCGCTGGGTGGGCCTCAGGGACCCGGCCTACGCCCTGCAGGTGTTCCAGAAGGACGGGCACCCCGTATGCTTCGATACGTCCAACGAGGACGACTGCAACTGGATGATGCTAGTGCGGCCAGCGGCAGGCGCCGAGCACCAGAACCTCACGGCCTACCAGCGCGGCTCCGACGTTTACTTCACCACACTGCGGGACATCCCACCGGGCACCGAGCTGCGCGTGTGGTATGCCGCCTTCTATGCCAAGAAGATGGACAAGCCCACGCTGAAGCAGGCCTGTGCCAGCGCCCCAGGTACGCACGGTGCCACCCCTCTGCCCGGGGCGTGGTCAGGGCCGCCCCCCACTGCCCCGTGGGGCCCCGCCCCTGCTGCCCTGGCCCTCTGCTGACCTGGGGAACCTCATGGTGTTCCTCAGAGTACAGATGTCCTGCAGAGGTGGACCGTCCGTTTGGCTGTGGGCAGCCCCTTTCAGGGGTCCTGAGTGTCTGCTGGAGGCTTGCTCAGGCTGGGGCTGGGGCCTCGCTCCCCCCACCCCCTATCAGACCAGCCCTTGCCTCTGTGCAGTCCCGGGTCTCGGCCGACAGACGGGTGGTGGGGTTGGGGGCAGGGGATCCATGTGGGTTCCACCGGGCCTGTGGACCCCTGAGGACCTGACGCCTCAGGCATGTAGCCACTGTAGGCCTTTACCACCTCTCCCTTTCGCCCCCACAGCTGCAGGCACCCCCGAGAACAGTGCCCCCACGGACTCGGAGCCCAGCCACTGGGGGTGCAAAGTGTGTGCGGCGGTCTTCACGGAGCTGCAGCTTCTGAATGGTGAGGGGCACTGCGGGGGAGGGGGGACCACCGCCTCCCACCCAGGCCAGCACACGTGGCCCCTGCCAGCTCCACTCTGAACAGCCTGGCCAGGTGCCGAGCTTCCGTCCCCAGGCAGAGGCCAGCCCTGCCCCGCCCCCCAGCCCTGCTCTCAGCTGCCCACAGGGCTGTCCAGAGAGGGCATGGTGGCCAGTCCCGGGCCTCCTGGAGCAGGCATTCTTAGGCACGAGGCCCCAGTGCCCTGCTCCAAGCCTTTTCCTCCCCCTCCCCCGGGCCCCCATCCCACTGTGATGGTCAGTAGGGTTTGAATGTCACCGATGTCCTGTCTCCAGCTGTAGCAGTGCTGCTTTTTGCAGGGACGTTTTAAGGCACTGTGACTTTCTTTCTTTCTTTCTTCCTTCCTTCCTTCCTTCCTTCCTTTCTTTCTTTCTTTCTTTCTTTCTTTTTGCTTTTTGGGTCACACCTGGCAATGCATAGGGGTTCCTTCTGGCTCTGCACTCAGGAGTTACTCCTGGAGGTGCTCAGGGGATCATATGGGACGCTGGGAATCGAACCCGTGTTGGCCGCTTGCAAGGCAAACGCCCTACCTGCTGTGCTATCGCTCCAGCCCGGGCACTGTGACTTTAAACGTGTGGTGGGACAATTCTGGTCAGGGATTGCTGTTGTCCCCCACCCCCACCCCCTGACCTCTGCTCCCCGCCACAGTGCCAGCACCGGCCCCTCCACTCCCAGCTGAAGTTGGTCTGTCTGGGTCTAGCTTGTGGGCCATTGTCCACCCTCGAGAGCAGTAGAGGTGGTCACTCTTCACTCTATATTTTTTGTTTGTTTTGGGGACACTCCTGGCGAGCTTGGGGGACCATATGGGGTGCTGGGGATTGAGCCAGGGCCAGCGTGTGCAAGGCAAACGCTTCTCCCTGCTGTCCTACCCTGGCTCCCTGAGTCCCGTGGCTGTGCAGGTACAGGGTTCGTGCGGCAGTGCTGGGCTTGCGTGTGTGGCCAGTGCCGGGAGCCGTCTCAGGCGTGTGTGGCCGGGCCCCTGCTGCCCCAAACCTTGCTCCCTCCTGGTGCTGTGGCCATTGCTAGGCCCTTCCTGGGGCAGGGGCCACCAGGGTCCTGCTCTGCCCTCCCCATGCCCCCCGCACAGGCATCCCGGAGGAGCTACCGAGCAGCATCTCTCCCGAAAAAATTGCTGTGGACGTTTTTCTTTTTCTTTGTGACTTGCCTGGACTCTCAGACATGCAGGGCGGGTCCCTGAACCTGTGGGCAGGGCCAGCACCCCGGGCCCAGTGTGCAGCCTCCGCCTGCATGCCCCCGCGCCCCACTGGGCCAGGCTGGTCACAGGCCCCACAACCTGGTTAGAGTGGATGGCCAGCAGGGCTCTGGCCTGTGTCTCTGCTCTCCTGGGGAGTTTCACAGGCCGTTTGTTGACCACTGAGGGACTCTGCCCCGAGTCGTCCGCTCTGAGTCTCCGTGGTCTGTGCAGCTGTGTGTTCACCACGGGAAGTTCGAAAAATACAGATCCGCTCAGTCGGGGGCCATCATGGAGCCAGGAATCCCCGGCCTGTGCCAGGCACCAAGGCCCCAGCCCCGCCCGCTGCAGCCCCTGGTCCTTCCTGCGTGCTGGAGCCAGAGCCCTCGTGTTCTCTGCAGCCGGAGGATGGCCCCTCACTGCCTGTGTCCTTGCCGTGTTCCCTGCAGAGCATTTGTTGGGTCACTTGGAACAAGCCAAGACTGTGCCTCCGGCCAGCCAGCACACAGCCTCCGCAGAGAAAGGGCCTGAGGGCCCCCCCGGGGAGCCGCCCCCTGCTCCCAAGGGCACTGGGAGCCCCAAGGAGCAGAAGAAGAAGCCTCGAAGGGGGAGAAAACCCAAAGGCTCAAAACCTGAGCAGCCGCTGGTCATCGTGGAAGGCAAGGGGCCTGCAGGTGGGCCGGGGAGGGGCGCAGGTGGGCAGGGAGGGCTGCAGGTGGTTCCCCTGAGGGAGGAACCGGTAGCTGGGGCTGTGCCTGGCAGTGTGGGTGTGCTATGGGAGCCCAGCTGGGTCATCTCTGCCTGGCAGGAGCTTCCTTGGTGGCATCAGTGTGACCCTGGGCCAGACAGTGCCCCCCCTTGGGGGCTCGGGTGCCCGAGAGTTCTGAGAGCCCCCAAGCGCCACCCTCATGTGCCCACACTGGCCTTCTGCGGCCTGAGCTGCTATCCCCTCGGCTGGCCACCTGCCTGGGCTGTGGTCCCTCCCTGCCCTGGTGACAGCACGTCCTCCTCCCCCCCCCCCCACCCCGCCACAGAGCAAGTGGCCGAGATCGTAACTGAGGTGCCCCCAGACGAGCCGGTGCCCGCCGCGCCCGACGAGCGGATCATGGAGCTGGTGTTGGGGAAGCTGACCACCACCACCACCACCGGTGACCCCAGCCCCGGGCCAAAGTAAGTGGAGCCTGCACCATCCTGGGGACAGAGCGCATAGAGTGAGGCCTGCGGAGGGAGACTAGAATGTTCTGAAGCAGGAGTTTAACTGAGAATACTTGGAGACAAAATCGTCTCATGGGGTCAAATGCACTTGACATAGAATTCACCACTTCCTCCTCGCAAGTACTGTCAGGGAGCCAGCCTCTCCAGCCATTTCTAGAACTTTCCATCTCAACAGAACACCTGTGCCCATTACAAACAGAATACCTGCAGTCTCGGCCCCACCACCCACTTCCTTTCTTTATGGGAACATAGAGTGTCCCTGGGCACCCACCACCCACTTCCTGTCTCTGTGATGATGCAGAGTGTCTCTGGGCACCCACCACCCACTTCCTGTCTCTGTGATGATGTAGGGTGTCCCTGGGCACCCACCACCCACTTTCTGCCCCCTGTGTGGGTAGTGTTTTGTGCCTGTGGGCTCCTGGCAGGCGTGGACCTGTTACTGTCTCTCAAGCCTTGTACCTGCTATCTTGGGGTCACCATGATGTGGTGCTTCTGTGGCCCTCTTCCTTCCGTGGCCAACGAATGTTTGGCGAGGCCGGGGCCTGCTCTGTCCCCCTCCACCCTCTCTGGGACCCTGGGGCCTCCAGCTTTCCAGCTCAGACCCTGGGATTGGAACTTCTTGGGTGCAAGCACCCTTCTGTTTTACTTTCTTTTCGAGAATGAAGCAGAGACGAATGACAGTGAATCTGTTGTGCTGGCTGCCCGTCCCTGAGGGCCCTTTCTGGGGTGACCTGCCACTATCCAAGGCAGACTCAGGATCGTCAGGACACGCTCCTGAGTGAGCCCCACTCTCCCTCCTGCGGGATGAGGAGGAGGGCAAAATTGGGATCAGTCAGTCGAGGACCCTATGGGGGCGGCAGAGACAGGGCGGCTCGGCCTACCCTGGGCTCTGCACCTGGAGCACTGGATTGAGAGACCTTGCCACGGCTGGTGTGGGCTTGGGGATGCTGAGAGCGCCCCTTCTGTCTGCGTCCTTCCAAGGGGATGGCAGCCTGGGGTGTCCCCGCCCGACCCGGCTCCCCACGTGATCGCCAGGTTCCCCCATCATCCCGGCGGGCCCATCGCCCTCAAGAGGAGCCTGATCCTGTCGAGCCGCCACGGCATCCGGAGGAAGCTGGTGCGGCAGCTGGGCGAGCACCGGCGCGTCTACCAGTGCAGCCTCTGCAGCAAGACCTTCCAGAACAGCAGCAACCTCAGCCGCCACGTGCGCTCCCACGGTGAGTCCCACGGGTGATCCCGGGGAGCCCCACTGGCCCACACGGCCCTGCAGCGCCCCAAGACCCCCTCCCCCCCATGCCTGTGGCCCCCAGGGGACAAGCTGTTCAAGTGCGAGGAGTGCGCCAAGCTGTTCAGCCGCAAGGAGAGCCTGAAGCAGCACGTGTCCTACAAGCACAGCCGGAACGAGGTGGGCGGTGCTGGCCTCCGTGGCAGGGGGCACCTCGGACATGGTGTGCATCTGGGGCCTGGCGGGAGGGGTGGCTCCTCCCGGCCTCCGCTGAGAGAAGAGGAGCAGACATGCCCTGTGGAAGCTTCTAGAGGGACAGTGGGCTGTGGCCGCACGTGGCTCACGCATGGCCTTGCGCAGGTGGATAGCGAGTACCGGTACCGCTGCGGCACCTGTGAGAAGGCCTTCCGCATGGAGAGTGCGCTCGAGTTCCACAACTGCCGCACCGGTGAGCTCCCAGCCTGCCCTGCCCTGCCCTGCCCTGCCCTGCTCGGGTCCTCCCAAGTGCCCCCTGGGGGCAGCTCTGGCGCCTGCAGCGTGGCCTGCTCCTCACAGTGCTCCTCCTGGGGCCCCCTGGGGGCAGCCGCTCCCCAGCGTTGGCTTGCAGGTGTGACGTGGCCCCTGTCTGGGCCCTCTCCGCCTGCTCCCCCTGCCCCTTCCCGTGACACGGTCAGCCAAGGTGACCACCGGAGCAGGCGGGGACCCAAACGGGCGCCCCTCCCTGAGAAACCAGCGGGCCGGCCCAGGTCTGGGAACTGGTGTCCTTCCTCGGCCCCTCTGAGCAGGGCTGGGGCAGGCGGAGGTGTCTGGTGCAGTGGGGCTGCAAGAGGCCGCTGGACCAGCCTGTGTGCGGGCAGCTGCTGCTCCCCACCCTGGCTCAGCCACAGCAGGCTCAGGATCTGCAGCATGGATGGAGGACAGCGTGGAGGCAGCCCTCCTGCCTCGCAGACCTTGAATGGGCACTCTGGGACTTGCCAGCTGCCCGGGGCTCCCATGGGGGGCGGGGGCTGGGGGTGCCCTGTCTGCAGCTGGCCAGCCCTGCTCAGCCTCCAGACCACTGAGGGGGTCCTGTCTTCCCATAGTCCCCAGGCTCGCACCCCTGCCTGCCCGGTCCCGGTGTTGCTTGTCTGTCTTTGGTTGCTATGGCTCCCGGAAGCGCCAGGACCTCCGGGGCAGCAGGACACGGAGGACAGGGTAGTCCCCTGGTGTGACAGCTGGCCCTCAGCAGTCTGCTCCAGCCCTACTAGCACAGGAATCACCTGTATGAGTCACCTGCACCTGGCCAGCAGAGGGAGCACCTGTGTGCATCGCCTGCTTCTGGCCAGCAGGGGGCACCCTCGCACCTGTACTTGCTCAGAAGGGACACACCTCCCAAGGGGGCGTCCATCTCCCAAGTGGTACCCTGTGTCAAGTGCTAGGCTGACAGGGAGGTGTTTGCGGGTGGCCATGGCCATGGGGGCCTGACTGAGCCTCTTCCCTCCACTCTCTTCCTCTCTCCCTTCCCCCCTTCCCTTCTCCTCTCTCCTCCTCTCCCCTCCCCCTCCTCCCCATCCCTCTCTGCTCCTGTGCTCCAGACGACAAGACGTTCCAGTGTGAGCTGTGTTTCCGGTTCTTCTCCACCAACAGCAACCTGTCCAAGCACAGGAAGAAGCACGGCGACAAGAAGTTTGCGTGCGAGGTGTGCAGCAAGCTCTTCTACCGCAGGGACGTCTTGCTGGACCACAAGCGGCGCCACCTGGAAGGTGGGCAGGAGGCGCCCGTCCTGCGCGTTTACGGGGGCCTGGGCCGCGGGGCGCCCTGGCTCCTCGGGTCGGGGGTGGTCTGGGCTTTGAGATGGGTCCCTGGCAGCCTGAGGTGGGACGTTCTGGGGACGCTGTGGGATGGCTCTGAGTGGAGCCCCTAGCTCCTCTGGCTGCTCCCTGCGAACGCAGACCACAGGTTTGTGCCACAGGCTCGTGGCTCCGGCTGTCGAGTGAAGGAAAGGAGGGGTGGGCCTTGGGGGTCAGTTCTGGTGGGTAGAGGGTGTGTAGGGAGCTGGTAGTCAGGCCCAGGCCTTAGGGGACTCCCTGGGGGCAAGCGGGGCCTTCCTGCCCTTCCGGGGTTCTCCACACCACGGACCTTAGGTTAGGGGGGCAGCCACAGGTGGGCACAGACGGCACAAAAGGCTCTTCCTGGCACCGGTCCCCCAACCCCCAGCCCCTTGGGTGCTCCCGAGAAATGCAGCAGCTCCCCTCGGCAGGTGTGCGTCGGGTGAAGCGTGAGGACCTGGAGCCCAGCGGTGAGAGCCTGGTGCGCTACCGGAAGGAGCCCTCGGGCTGCCCTGTGTGCGGCAAGGTATGGCCCCCAGGAAAGGCGCATGTGTGCAGCCCGAAGCCCGCAGCCCGCAGCCCTGCTCGCGGCGCTCCTGTGGGGGTCAGACAGCCGGGCCTCTCCCTGACACATGAGCCCACAGCGCCTGCTCGAGCCATGTCACTCACTGTGGTGGGCAGCCTGGGGCGTGGGGTGCCTCTGCGTGCCCGTGCTGGGGGCTTCATGCCTGGTGCTGGGAGGCGTGGGATGCCCCCTTCATGCCTGCTGCCCGCAGGTGTTCTCCTGCCGCAGCAACATGAACAAACACCTGCTCACGCACGGGGACAAGAAGTACACCTGCGAGATCTGCGGCCGCAAGTTCTTCCGCGTGGACGTGCTCCGGGACCACATCCACGTGCACTTCAAGGTCTGCGCCTGCCTGGGGCGTGGGCACTGCCTGCTGCCACCTGGGGGGCTTACTGGGCAAGTCCCCTTGCATGTACCTGCCCGCTCCGGGTGCCCCGGGAGCTGAGGGCCGGAGGGAAGAAGAAGCCCTGGCAGGGCCCCACAGAAGGAGGGTCTGGAGCGCAGTGACCGCAAGGAGGGGGTGACTGTAGGGAGGGGGTGACCATTAGATATGGGGCCCGGGGGAGCCATCTCGGGGGCCATGGTGCGTCTGCAGCAGGCCCTGCCCATGCGGCCCCGGCCTTAGCCCCTGCCCGGCCCTGCCCGCAGGACATCGCGCTCATGGACGATCACCAGCGGGAGGAGTTCATCGGCAAGATCGGCATCTCCTCGGAGGAGAACGGTGACGACTCGGACGGCAGCGCCGACTCAGAGCCGCACAAGTACAGCTGCAAGAGGTGCCAGGTAGGCGGGCCGCCCTGGCCAGCCGGGGCGGGGCTCGGGGCGCCCCTCCCGCCCCCAGCGGCCGCCCCCGCCCCGACACCAGCACCGAGGTGCCTGTCACGCAGCTCACCTTCGGCCGGGGGAAGGAGTACCTCAAGCACATCATGGACGTGCACAAGGAGAAGGGCTACGGCTGCAGCATCTGCCACCGTCGCTTCGCGCTCAAGGCCACCTACCACGCGCACATGGTCATCCACCGGGAGAACCTGCCTGACCCCAACGTGCAGAAGTGAGGCGAGGCGGAGGTGGCTGGGGGGCGGGCCTCTGGGGTGGGGCTTCCTGGGTATAGCTGAGGTGGGTGGGGCGCTGGGGGTGGGGCCTCTGGGGTGGAGCTGGGGGCGGGGCTCTGGGGGCAGGTCCTGGGGGGGGGTTCTCAACAGTGTCAGCCCTGCCCCTCACCCTTAACTGAGGCGCTTCTTTTTTTTTCTGGGGCCCAGGGCCTTGGCGTCTTGGCCCCAGCCCTCCTCCCTACTGCCTGGCTCTGCCTGACACCCCCTCAGTTGTTGGGGGCCCCAGTCTGGGACTGCCCACCCTGACCCGAGTCCCTTGCAGGTACATCCACCCCTGTGAGATCTGTGGGCGCATCTTCAATAGCATCGGGAACTTGGAGCGGCACAAGCTCATCCACACGGGTGGGTCCCTGCAGAGTGCCGCCGGGCATGCCGGGCTGTCACTGGATGTCTCTGGGCTATCCCCAACTGTCTCTGGGCTGTCCCCAGCTGTTTCTGGGCTGTCTCTGGCTGTTTCTGGGCTATCTCTGGACTGTCTGGGCTGTCTCTGGCCTATCTCTGGGCTTTTTCTGGACTGTCTATGGACAGTCTCTGGACTATCTCTGAACTGTCTCTGGGCTGTCTCTGGACTATCTCTGAACTGTCTCTGGACTATCTCTGGACTATCTCTGAACTATCTCTGGGCTGTCTCTGGACTATCTCTGAACTGTCTCTGGACTATCTCTGAACTATCTCTGGGCTGTCTCTGGATTGTCTCTGGATTGTCTCTGGCCTGTTTCTGGGCTGTTTCTGGACTGTCTCTGGGCTGTTTCTGGACTGACTATGGGCAGTCTCTGGACTATCTCTGGGCTGTCTCTCGGCTTTGTCTGGGCTGTCTCTCGGCTTTGTCTGGGCTTCTCTGGGCTGTCTCTGGATGTCCCCAGGCTGTCATGGTGTGGTGGGCCCAGGGCCCCACGTGCCCTACCCCAGCCTGGAAAGGCCCTGGAGGCGACCCCAGAGCCCAGGGGTGTTGGGGCTCCCAGCGCCCCGTGACGGCAGGGGCTGAGCCTGGTGCTTGCAGGGGTGAAGAGCCACGCGTGCGAGCAGTGCGGCAAGTCGTTCGCCAGGAAGGACATGCTGAAGGAGCACATGCGTGTGCACGACGACCTCCGCGAGTACCTGTGCGCGGAGTGCGGGAAAGGTACGGGCCCCTGGGCGCCGGCCCCCACGCCCAGCCGCTTCCTGCTTGCAGGATGTTCTAGCAGCTTCCGTGCCAGCCTCCGCTTCGGCTCTGCTGGTTCTGCACAGCTGCCCGCAGTCCTGGGCAGGTCGGGCGGGGGTGTTCGGAGGCCCCTGCAGCTGGGCCTGAGCCTGCCAAGGGCTATACAGCTATGCCCCATCGTCCCTGCTGTTCCCTTTCCCCGTCCAAGTACTCAGATGAGATGGGGCGCGTTCAGGGTGGTGTGGCCCCAGACGACGTTCCCTGCCCAGGAACCCAGTGTCAGCACCTGTCCCTGCTGAGTCCCTGGCTGTCCTGGCTGCCGTGTGGCCACCCCATGCTGGTCTCAGGCAGGGCTGTGCAGCTGTTCCTTGTAGACCACCAGACTCGCCGGCCCTTACCCCAGTTTAACCTGTGCAGGGACCTGGCCACTCAGGGATTCCTGCCTGGGCATCTCCCACCACCCTGGAAGACCCATCCTGCAGACCGCCCTCACAGGCCCTTTGATTCAGGAGCAGAACCAGTACCCCTCCTCTTTTCCAAGTCTCCCCTAGAAACGGTCTTCCAGGGCCAGCCCACAGTAAGGAGGCCCGGCAGCAGGGGTCACTGTGCCCGAAACACCTGGCACCTGGGGAGACCGCTGCCCCTACCCCGCCCCGACCCTCGGGCCTCAGAGATAGGCACGGGAAGTCAGGCTTTGAGAAATACCGGGTTTCCCCAGAGCAGGTCATCAGCGTGCTGCAGGTGGCATCGCCTCCCGCAAGGGAGAGGGTGCCCGGTGGACTAGTGGGGAGGATCGAAGGGCGGATGCTCACGTGTCCTGTGGCCAGGTAGCCTTTTCCTCCAGGAAAGCTGCCCGGTGCATGGGCTGGGCTGGAAAGTGAGGATGGCCTCTTGGCCCCTCGGTCCGCCTGCTGGGAGGGTAGCTGGCAGGCCTGCAGACTTGGGCTGTGCAAGCTGGGTGCAGTGGGAGGCCTGTGGCTAAGTCCCCGAGCCTGGGAAGGGCGCCATGCCTGGAGAGTGGACCTGTGCCGGCGCCAGCCAGCGGGGCGGGAGGAAAACCAGGAGACCACAGGGCCACTGCCCACCCAGTTTCCCCCGAAGGCCCAGGCCGGGGACAGGGCCAGGGCCTGATGCGCGGGTTCCGCAGGCATGAAGACCAAGCACGCGCTGCGCCACCATATGAAGCTGCACAAGGGCATCAAGGAGTACGAGTGCAAGGAGTGCCACCGCAAATTCGCGCAGAAGGTCAACATGCTGAAGCACTACAAGCGGCATACGGGTGAGCCGCTGTGCGGGGCCTGATGGGGCAGGGACGGGGGCGGGACTGGTGGGCGGGGCCTGGGGCAGGCTGGAGGATGAGCCAGATGGGGGCCGTGCCTGGCAGCCGAGCCTGATGGGGTGGGGCTGGTGGGTGGGCCTGCAGGGGCCAGGGGTGATGGGCGTGGCTTAGCAAGAGCAGATGGGGTTGATGGGCGGGGCCGGCACTGGTGGGCGTGGTTGTGGGTGTGGCCAGCCTTTCATTGGGCGTGGTTGTGGGTGTGGCCGCCCTTTCATTGGGCTGGCTGGTAGGCGTGGCCTGGTCGTGTGGGCGAGTCTGGATGATGGGAGGGGCTGGGGTTGTGTGCTTGGGCAGGTGGGACTAGAGGCGTGGCCTGGTCTCAGGGTGTGGTTGGTGTGGGTGGGGCCTTCTTCCGCCCTGCCCTCGGGAGGGGCTGGGAGTCAGAGTGCCAGCATCTGCCCTGCTACCCGGGGCTGCAGAAGCCGCGATCTTTGCGCAGACCCGGAGTGCCATGAGTGCCGGGACGCTGCCCATGGCTAACTTGCAACCTACCCTTGTCCTCCTCCCTGTTTCCACTCCATCTGGTGTTACTCGGCCCACGTAGGGACCAGCACACAGTCCGCCTGCCCTCCAGCTCTGCCCCCCACCCCATGGGCCAAGCTCCCACGTGGTTCCATGTGACCCAGTGCAGGCCTGGGTGGGTAGGGAGGGTCACTGGGTGTATACTCCCCAGGCTCCCCAGCTCTGCACTCCCGGACGTGGCCATCGGAATCCGAGGGGCCCCGGGGTGCAGCGGCCTGCGTGGCCCAGAACTTGGGACCCTGCGGTCACCCCCGGCTCTGGGCAAGACCCCTATGTCTCAGGCTTCTTGGTGTGGTGCTCCTGAGGAGGTGGGACGACCCCCTCGAGACTGGGCAAGCCCAGGGCCTGTGTGTGCAGCTCTGGAAACAAACAGAAGCAAGCTCAGTGGACACCTGAACGCACTCTATGTGCCTTGGGGGACCCTGGTTATCTGGACACAGCTCTCCGGGACCAGGAGGTGGACTTGGGCATTCTGGGAAGCCCAAGGCCTGTCCCCACGGCACGACCTAGTGATGACCGGGCCCCTGTCCCACCCGCAGGGATCAAGGACTTCATGTGTGAACTGTGCGGGAAGACGTTCAGCGAGAGGAGCACCATGGAGACGCACAAACTCATCCACACGGGTGAGCCTTTGCTGCGGGATACGGGGAGGCCACTCCCAGGTCCCTGCGTCCCTGGGCTGGCCTGACGTCTCCCTGTCTTCCTCTCCCCCCCACCCATCCCGGCAGTGGGCAAGCAGTGGACGTGTTCCGTGTGTGACAAGAAGTACGTGACCGAGTACATGCTGCAGAAGCACGTGCAGCTGACGCACGACAAGGTGGAGGCCCAGAGCTGCCAGCTGTGTGGGACCAAAGTGTCCACGCGCGCCTCCATGAGCCGCCACATGCGGCGCAAGCACCCCGAGGTGAGGCTCGCCTCGTGCTTGCCCCGCCCACTGCACCCTGAGGTGAGGGCCTGACTTGCCTCCTGCACCTGGGAGTGGCCCTCAAGTGGAGAACACCTGCGCCACCTGCCCCAGGGAAAGGGGACTCGCCCCTATCACCAACGGGGTCACTGCATGGCGTCCGGGAGTGACCGGGAGGGAGGGAGGCACAGAGGCACGCACCCCTCATCTAGGGCATGCAGTGACCCAGGTGCTTTAGACCGAGGCTGGCTGGGGACAGGTGAAAGGTGCTGCCTACACCTGGGGTGTGTCTGGGTAGGAACGCAGGGGGCAAGAGCAGGCAGGGGACCCTGCGGGCCACGGCCCAAATGGCTCCTTCGGGCTCCCTCACGCCCCCCCCCCATACCACGCCAGCACGGATTGCGGGGTCCCATTTTGCTGTGTTTTCTTACTGGAAGGAAGCACCCCGGAGACCCAGGGGCCAGAGCAGAGCCCCATAGCTGCTGGCCTCAGAGAACTTTGGGGAGTCCTGGAGCAGGGGGGCAGCAGGAAAGCTGGGGTCCAATCAGCCCTGACGGTAAGGAGGGGCTGCTCCACCCCAGCGCGCTGCTCTGCCGCAGGTGCTGGCCGTGAGGATCGACGACCTGGACCAGCTCCCGGAGACCACCACCATCGACGCCTCCTCCATCGGCATCGCACAGGTGAGCCGGCCAGCTGCTCTGCTGGCACAGCCTCTTCCTCCCAGCACCCCGATGGACTGCTCTCACCCATCCCTAGGACCGCTCTCACCCGTCTCTAGGGCCACGTGTCAATGCCCAGATGGTGGACTGGCCATGGCCGACTCCATCCTTTGTGCTGGGTAGTGATCTGGGAGGCTGCTGCACCCCCCAGATGCAGAGGGCATGCCGGCCCCCCCCCCCCCCCCGAAAGAGAGGCTGTTGGAGGTCTAAAGGCCTTCTGGAGGTCAAGCTCCTCCCTGTCTCTGGGGCCTCTGGGGTTTGTCTTCAGGCTCAATCCCCCGATCAGACCAGGCCCACCCATGTGACGTTCATTCCACTAATTTGGTTGGGATTTGAAGCCCCTCTTAAACACACCTTCCTGGGGCTGGAGAGACAGCGGGTAGGGCATTCACCTTGCACACAGCTTCCCGGCACCATTTAAGATTCCCTGAGCCACTCCTGCGTGCAGAGCCAGGAGTAAGTCCCGTGGCCTCAGACAACAGAAGAGAATAAACAAAAATAAGTGAGACAGGCTGTCACAGGTGGCTGATGAGGTGGGGAGCGAGGGAGGAAGCCTGAAGGAAAGTCTCTTCCCCAGTGCTGGCGTCAGCTCTGAGCACCTGCTAAACGGCACGACGCTCAGCCCCCGCCCAGAGAGCCGAGTCCTTGGGAGCCCTGGACTCAGGCTGGGCTGCAACTGGCCCCTACAGGGAGGGGCAGGCCGCTCCCACCCCCTTTCCTTCCGTTCCTCGCAGGAGAAGAATTTCAGGAGGAGGTGCAGTAAAACATTTACTTAAGAGTTACGTGAGGAGAGAGAGAGAATACTTGTTCTGGAGAGAGATGGGTTTCTCCGGAGCAGGAGGAGGCTAAGTAGGAGGGTCCCAGGCTGTCCTGGCCTGGGGTGCGCACGTGGGGAACAGTGTGGGTGCCATCGTGGGAAGCCTTGCACTCTGGGGGTCCTGTCTGATTTTCATCATGACCTTTCGAGTCTCCTTTCTGGAGGGTCCACCCTTCTCTGGGGGTGCCTCCGTTTCTCCAAAGAACTCAAGATTCGTAGCCTTGGAAATTCAAGAGTTGAGGCCTTTGGGCTACTTTCAAGGCTGGATAATTTTTTTTTTTTTTTGGGCTTTTGGGCCACAAAAAAACATTATTCAGGGTTCCTCCTGGATCTGCCCTCAGGAATCATTACTGGTGAGCTCAGTACCATCTGGGATGCTGGGATCGAACCCAGGTCAGCTGCGTGCTGTACTGTGGCTCTGGCCCCGGGGCTGGGTCACTTTTTAGATCTTATTTCCCAGAGCTCATGCCCAGCCCCAGGCTGGAGCGATAGCACAGCGGGTAGGGCATTTGCCTTGCACGCAGCCAACATGGCTGACCTGAGTTCAATTCCTCCGCCCCTCTTGGAGAGCCCGGCAAGCTCCCTAGAGTATCTCACCCGCAAGCTACCCATTACGTATTTGATATGCCAAACACAATAACAACAAAGTCTCACGATTGAGACATTATTGGGCCCGCTCGAGCAAATCGATGAACAATGGGAGGACAGTGACAGTGACATGCCCAGCCCCAGCCCTTTGCCTGAGCACATGCCTCCCCCAGAGCTTCTGGCCTGGGTTTGGCCACACACATGTAACAGATGGTTTCCTGGAAGCTTTGGAGAAGTCAGATGCAGGGAGCAAAGTCACTTTTGATGTCTCAGGAGTATGGGGCGGGGGGTGGCGTGTTGGGCCGCCGTGGCCCCTGTCTGCATTCCAGCTGTCTCCTGGGCCCCTCGCCTGGTCTTCCCTCTGTAAAGGGCTTTGTTACCTTTGTCAGTGTTTGTTCCTGTCAAGAGTGTCAGTGTCACGGTCCCCGTGGCTCGTGGTCCCATCTATCCCATGTTTGGGGATTGCGCTCTGTGCACAGTGCTCATGTGTGGGGCACTTCATGGCCCCGAGAATGCTGTGCTCCCACCTCCATGTCCAAAGCCCAGGGCTGTGCCCCGGGAGGGACTAGTTCTGGCTGGTCACTGTGCTGCTGGCCTGAGGCCAAGTGAGCCAGAGTGAGCCAGCATGCATTGGGTCTGGCCTGGTGGCGAGTGAGTCAGGCCATGCACCATGGACACTCACAAAGACCCCAGCCCAGTCGGGGGTGAGTCGGGCCACGCTCCGTGGACACCCACAGAGACAGCCCAGCCGGGGGTGAGTCAGGCACTTGCTGTGGACACTCTAGACCTCAGCCCAATCGGGAAAATCAGGCCATGTGCCGTGGATTCTTAGAGACTACATCCCAGCCAGGGTGAGCCAGCCACTTACCACGGACACTCAGAGATCACAACCCACTCTGGAAGTGTCAGGTCACATGCCGTGGACAGACTCCAGCCCAGTCGGGGGTGAGTCAGGCCACGTGCTGTGGATGCTCACAAAGACCCTAGCCCAGGCTAGACTGAGTCAGACATGTGCCGTGGACACTCAGAGGTCCCTGCAGATGGCCACGTGGTCGTGGGGGGGCAAACCCCTTTTGATCCTGGTTGTTTCCGCAGAGAAGGCCACACTGTGGCTGTGGGCCTGCTCCCAGCTGGGCCCAGACCCTCTCGTTCCCCTCCTTGCTCACTGTTTGCTCCGGGTGGGTCTGCGCACAGGGCCGCCCTCCCTGCAGGCAGGGTCCCTGGGCTAGAAACGGGGCTGTTGGGGCAGGTTCCGGAGGCTACAGGCCTCTTGGTCTCTGGGCGCAGGTGGTCAGAGGCTGCGTGAGCCAGAAGGCCCAGCACCCTGCTGCTCTGGCCAGGCTCATCATGGTAGCCGGAAGTGGGCTGGATGTGGAGGGCATCCAGCAGCATCATCTCCTTTGGATGGGTGGCGCTGACCCGCGATGGCCGCACTCCTGTCCCCGCGGCCCCGAGCACATAGGGGCGGTGGGTAGGCGGCGCTGACCCAGTGACCACACTGTCTGCAGCCCGAGCTGAGCACGGAGCCTGAGGAGCCAGCCGAGGGCAAGCAGGCCAAGGCACGGCGCACCCACCGGCGCAAGCAGAAGCCCGAGGAGGAGGCTGCGGCGGCGCCAGGGCCCGAGGACCCGCCCTTCAGCGACTTCTCGGACAAGGAAGCGCCGTTCACAGGCAGCGTTGGGGATGAGACAGACTCAGCCGTGCAGAGCATCCAGCAGGTCAGCAGGGCCCGTGGGCAGAACTCACAGGGGCCTGCGTCTGGGCGGCAGCGGGACCGTGGGCAGTCGTGCCCTGCATGCACGGTCCATGCGTAGTCTCGCCTGTGCCTGCGGAGGGTCCCACAGCTCTTCCCGGACCCTGGGTCTCAAATTGGGGTGCTCCAGACTCATGCCCAGGAGGAACCCAGCTTCTCGGGAGGGGGGGAGGCATGACCTGGGGCCTTCTGCTTCCCCTGGCCTCTGGGGAGATGGGAAGTCCACGCTGGCCAGAGCCGCCTCTCTCTGCGCCTCCGGCTGGCCAAGTCCACAGCTCAGACCTCTGCCCGTAAGTGGACTCCCAGTGGCATGGACAGGCGCCCCCTCCCCGGCTCTTCCCGGGTGGGCAGATGCAGCCCGGCAGGACGCTCATGCCTCCGTCCACCTGCCCCTCTTTCCAGGTGGTGGTCACTCTGGGTGACCCGAGCGTGACCACGCCCTCCAGCTCGGTGGGCCTGACCAACATCACCGTCACGCCCATCACCACGGCCACCGCGGGGACGCAGTTCACCAACCTGCAACCCGTGGCCGTTGGGCACCTGGCGGCCCCCGAGCGGCAGCTGCAGCTGGACAACTCCATCCTGACTGTCACCTTCGACACGGTCAGCGGCGCCGCCATGCTGCACAACCGACAGAACGACGTGCCACTGCACGCGCAGCCCGAGGCCTCCAACCCGCAGTCGGTGGCGCACTTCATCAACCTTACCACGCTGGTCAACTCCATCTCGCCGCTGGGCAGCCAGCTGGCCGAGCAGCACCCGCTGGCCTGGCGCCCCGCGCCGCAGACAGACGTCTTGCCGCCGCCGCCACCGCAGGCGCCCCCGCCGCAGCCCGCCGCACCCCAGGTGCCGGCCGAGCCGCAGCCGCAGATGTACAGCTACTGACACCGGGCATGGGCAGCTAGCGGCCAGTGGGGGTCGGCGGGGCGGCCAGCGGCGTGCAGCGGCACTGGCGTGCGGGGGCAGCCGGTGGGGACGGGGTTTTGAGCCCTGAGGGGTGGATACCAATCCCGAAAACATCCCCTGGTGCCGATGCGCAAACGTGGGCAAACATCCCCCATGCGCAAACGCCCCCACGGGGCCCAAGGATGCCCCGTGGACGTAGCCAAGCGGCCAGCACCTGTCCCAGAAGGCAGGAAGGCCCCTGCCCAGGAAGGGCAGCCGAGGCTGGAGTGGTCACAGAGCAGGCTTGGTGGGGATTTCGGGGTGCGGAGCGGGGACCCAGAGTTTCCCCGGAGCTGACCTGTGGGGGTGGGTCTTGTGTCGGCCGGAACTGAAGCAGCATGCCCCCTCCAGTCTAAGTTGGGTGGGGTTTGCCCCGTGGGCCTGGACGTGCAGAGCCCCAGGCCCCAGCGGCCGTGTGGCCCGGTTCCCAGCATGGTCCACAGACACGGATGACCCTCTGTCCAGGCCGTTTGTGGTGCTGAGCCTTCCCCAGCCCCCTCCCGGAGCCCCCCGGCTGCTGAGCAGGGCGAGGGATCACGTTGTCTTTCTGTCGAACCTTAATTCCGAAGCCGGTCGGTTGCCTTCCAGGCGGACGGTCCTGGCCGCCCGCAGCGGACAGCACGGCTCCCCCGCCCTGGGCTCTGCCTGTGCAAAACGACATCTATGCCTTACTGTGTCCTGGGCCCCGGCTGGCCCTGTGGCACTGGAGAGGTGGTCTCAGAGAAGCAGCGACTGCTGTGATGGGCATGATGCGGGCCAGTGTTTCGGCTGGTCCTGCAGCTGGGAGGGTCTGTCCTGTGCGTTCCTGCCCCCGCCCGGCCATGGAGGCGCATCCCCCACCAGGACCCTCCCCTCTCCCCTCCACCCACCTGCTTTGTTCCTCCACCCCCCCCTCCCCGCCGAGCCAACAGCCAGAGACGTTGAACTTTTTATTTATGATAATTATTTTTTAATGTTATTTATGTATGAAATTGAGTGCTTTATACATAGTCATTTCCCCCCAAAGGAACCGGGGCCAGGGGAGGTCTATTTTCTGAAATAACTGTCTCTAGCCTCCAGATACCCGGGGGCAGGAGCCTGCAGAATCACCCAGAGCATCTAGGTTCCCTGTGATGTTTTCTTCTAAACATCACAGGACGGTTCTTCTGGGTTCTGCGGGTCAGGCAGTTTCGTGCAGGACCCTGAGCGGACCCAGGCCCTCTCCTCCCGCCTCTTCCCTGTGAAAGAAAGGCCTTGGAGATCACAGGTTTATTTTTTTACAGAAGTTGTTTTTGTGCCTAGAGTTAAAGAGTGCTTCAGACATTTGTGAAGGTCCTATTTTGGGTGGTGTGGCCCCAGCTTGGTACCCCCTCCTGGTGATAGAAAAACGACCGGCCACCGTACGGCCTCTTGCAGTCGGAGAACCCAGAGTGAAAATCAATCGTGGCCCTGTTGCGCACTGGACAGACTTGGCCTCGGGGTGTGTCAGAGTCAGGCGGTTGTGTGGTGTCAACTTTGTGTTTGCTCAGTTGAAGCAAAGTCAAAAAGTCCGGCTCAGCCCTAAAGTTGGTGGATGAGAGGTCGGTCCATGCATCGTGCGAGGTTTTCTGGTGGAAACTCCTTCCCCATTCGTGAACCAGTTCTAGGTGCCCACCTGGGCCCTCGGGCCTGGCCACCATGGCCATAAGCTCTGTGAATCCGTCTTTGTTTTATTCTAAATTAATAAATCATGAGAATTTATTCCCAGCCCGTGATTCCATGCGTCTGGTCTGGCTCGGTGCCACTAACAGGAGTACCGCCAAGCTTCACCTGGGGGGGTGTGGGGGGAGGGACTGTCTCTATGCCTGGTGCTACCTTGCTGTGCTCCCAGCAAGCCACTCTGAAGGGTCAGGTGCGGATGCACCCTGCCCTGCCACCGTGTTTCCAGTTTGTGGCAAGAGGTGCATCTTGCAGCTACCCCGCGCAGTGGCAGCATCCATAGCTGCATGAAAAGGTGCCAGACGGCTTGGAGAAGCCAAGTGTGTCCGGGCCGTTGCTTGGCATGAAGCTGAGTGAAAGTCGCGGGGATGTGGGTTTCTCCAGAGCAGGCTGTCTTCTCAGCTGCCTGTCTCAGAGGTTGGCGGACATGGGATGTTTTGCAAGCGGTTCTAATTCCTACTGCCTGCTCCCTCTCTGGAGCCAGAGATGTTCGCATTGTGTGAAATGTTCCCCCAAGAACCTGAGGAGTCAGGACTCAAGTTCAGGGCAACGGGCAGGGCACTTGCCTTGTAGGCGACCAAGTCAGGTTCACCCCCCAGCACCCCATCAGCCCCCCCTGAGCCCCTCCAGGAGTATTCCCCAAGCGAAGGAGTGCATCCTACGCTCTCTTGCAGTTGGAGAAACCAGAGAAAATCAATAGTGGGTGAGGCCCCAAAGCTAAAAGATCCAGGAAGGCTTATCATAGCAGGTGGAGAGACCGAAGTGGGGAAGGTGAGTGTCCAGAGGGAAGGCCTAGTGGACCGTGTTTCTCTGGGGGTGGGGGAGGAGCGGTGAGGCGCTCAGGCCCTTCCTGACCTTAACTGTGGTCCAGATTTTTAGTGCGGGCTGGAAACCAGGTCCTGCCAAGGGCTCATTCATGTGGCAGTGGCCCACCACTTATCTATGGAAGAGTTCTCTTTGCTGATTGGCCCGGAGCTCTCATCGCTGATTGGCTAGAAACCTTCCTCTTCTCTGATTGGCCCGGATTTTTTTCATTGCTGATTGGCTAGGAGCTTTCATCTTCTGATTGGTGAGGAGCTCTCGTCTTTGCTGATTGGCTAACAGTACCCTGCAGCCCAGATCTCGCTGTCCTGGGGTGTCTCAGGGCTTATCCTAATGCCCCCAGGGCAGGGCCTAGCCACTTCTGGCCACCGCCTGGGTGGCCCTCATCACCAGAGGATGAGTCCAGAGGCCGGGGTGCGTGAGGTTGTGGTGGGGGGTGGGGGCCCAGCTGACACTCTCCACCTAAGCGCCTGTTCCTGCCTCCAAGTGGGTCCCACTCTAGCACAGGCGCAGGGCACCCAGGCCACTTCCCTCTCGCAAAATCTGGTGTCTGCTTGGACAGCGTTTCCGGAGTGTCCCTGCCCTGCCAGGCATCTCGCCAGGCTGCGCAGCCCCAGAATTAGCTGCCCTAGGTGACCTGGACAAAGCTGGGGGACATCGGGACATCCCGTGGAGCTGGCCATGTTCCTCCCTGGGCAGACAGCTGTGGCCCCCAGGACCCCCATGTTGGAGAAGGCCCTGAACCAAGGATCCGTTCCTTCAGAGGAAAGTGCCCAGGGTAGGGGTCTCTTAGCTGGGACAAGCCACCTAATTTCCCTGCCCTGTCCAGCGCTCTGCCACAGAAGGGGTGGAAACCCCAGGATATGGCTCTCAGTACATGCCCCTTGGGGGGCACATCCTCCTCCTCAGACCCGGGACAGAACTGGTGGCCAGAAAATGGTGGCATGGCCCCTCACCCCAGCCCCCTGCACATGGAAGAATCAGAATCCAGGGGAGGGGGCACTGCTCTCAGAAGCAGACTGCCTACATTTTAGGGGTGGGCACCAAAAACCGAAGCGGCACACTTTGAGAAGTGGAGAACTCAGTATATAGTCACCAGACCCAACCAGCTCAGGCTCCCAAGAGGGCCCTGAATGAAGGTGAGAGTTGTATTACTTTTTGTGTTTGTGGCTCATTCCCTGTCCTGTGATCCCTTGTCACCACCGCTGGTGACCAGGAGACACAGCCAGAGCATCACAGCAACCCGGCAACTTGGTAACCTGAGCAGAGCAAGGGCTCAGCCCCCACCGCCCCCTGCCCCCCACCCTCCCCATAACACCAGCAGTAGCTTCAGAGTCTGGAGGAAAGGAGATGTGATTGTAAGTGAGGGCATTTCTCCTAGGGGAGTCTTCAAGCACCAGAGGCTGAGGGTCAGCACAGCACATGGCTGCAGACCCTGAGGCTCTGACTGCAGAGACGCAGGAATGAACCGGAAATGATGCCTGTAGGGAGAGGCGGTTAGACGAGGATCTGAGAAGCCAGTGGTTCTGTCTGGAACGACTCATTCTGAATCATGAGACTGTCCCAGCACACCACGGCACAGGCACCTCACACTCTGCACACACCCTACTACACATCACACATCACACGCCACACATGTCACATATACACCACACACCTCCCACGTATTACATATAGCACACTGCACACACCCACACACCATGTACTCTATGCACCCTCACAATACACCCCCACAGACCTTAGACACCTCATACACACATATACACCCCACATGTATACCACAAAGCACATTTCAGACTTCACACATTCTACATATACCACATACCACACACTCCTCACTCCTTATACCATGTATCCACACACTTTGTACACAAAACACAGCCACACACCTCACAGCCCACACAATGCATGTAATCTGCCTCAGACACTTCACTCACCTCACCTCACACATCTATTTTCTCCCACGTGCACAGCACACACAGAGCCGTATCACAGCATCATATGCACGCACGCGTGCACACACACACATACACACACACACACACACACACACACACACACACATGCTCTTGAGCCCTGGCAATCTTCATGTTCCCTGCAGTCCACCTTTGTTTGCCCAGGAAGGTGCGGAGTGTGAAACCCAGATGTGTGTGTAACTCTGAGACTCTCTGGGCAGTGCTCTTCTGAGCACTCTGACCACAGAGCGGGCCTGCTGAATGACCCAGGTGTAGACTCCTCAGGGGAAAGAGCAGGACAGGCTCGGACACCACTGGGCTGTCTGTGCGGGGACCACAGGGCAACACAGAAAAGGTGAACTGGGATCAGGGACAGGAGCTTAGAGTCCTCGCCCTATCCCGGGCCCCCAAACTCACCTGCTCAAATCCTTGCCCCCCCCCCCACCCCGCGACCACGGGGGAGAATGGGTGTGAGCGCTGGAGGAGACTGGGCAGGAGGACTGGGGGGGTGAGGGGTGGGCTGAGTCCGCATAAGAAAGACCCCAGGGTCAGCGCTTCCCCCTCCCCCCCCTCCCCGCAGCCCTATGCCCGGGAGGAGCGCGTGTCGTGGGCAGCCCGCATGTCCAAAGCAGTTACACTTCCGGTGGCTTGGGTGTGGGGGGCGGGTCCCTGGACCTGGGTGCGGGGAGGGCGTGAGACCATCCGGGGGTGCACGCGTCCAGAGCAGTTACGTTTGGGATGGCTCTGCGGGGTCCCGGGACCTGGGTGCTGGGAAGACATGAGTCCGTCCGGGAGCGCGCGCGTGGAGGAAGCCCTGGCGCGATGGGGCGTGCGCTCCCTGGACCAGGGTACCAGGCGACATCCATCCATCCATTCGCGGGGCTAGGACGCCCAGCAGTGCGCCGCGGGCCCGTGTCCTCCTCGCTATCGGAGCCCACTCCCCAGCACCCCCCCGGGCCCCTTATTCACCGGCAGCAGCGCCGGCCCCGGGTGCTGGTGCCGTGCGAGGCCGTGAGAACCAACCGCACCTGCGACAGCTCATAGGCCGCTGACTCAGCGCCCAGCCCCGCGCGTCTGGCGGCCCAGGCCTGGCCCAGCTGCAGTTTTATAGCCCCGAGCGCTGTCTGAGGCGCCCCTTCCCCCCAGCTCCCAGCGTGTCCCCATGCTGTGTGTGTGTGTGTGTGTGTGTGTGTGTGTGTGTGCGCGCGCGCGCGTGGGCACCGCTTCGTGCCCTGCTCGGGTTCAGAGCAGGGAGCGGCAAGGCGAGGTTTGCCCCTTGCCCACGCCCTGCTCCAGGCTCAGCTCCTGCCCCGTGAGGGCCGGGGGCACTGGCTGCCCGCAGCTCCTGACTCTGCAAGCCTTGGAAGCCCTTGAGGTAAGACAAGGCTCATCATGGTGTTTGCTCATCCGGGTTTGCCTCCATACATCACCCTCTGCCCCCCCCACCCCTGTGGGCCACTCCCCAGGGGACAGTGTGAAGGGACAAGCTATGCTAGGCATGGCACCCAGAGCTCCCGCCCGCTGGAAGGCACCCTCACCCACCCTGAGACTTACTTGCCTTTTGTTCTATCCTTGATGACAGGTTCGCTGTGGGCAGCTGGTGAGAACCTTCACGAGGCCTCGCTTTCAGGGGCAGATCAAGGAGGGGGCTGGAGCGGGTGGTCTGCGGGGGTCCTGCTGGCCACCAGGGACCCTGCTTTGTAAATCTGTGGGGGCGAGACTCAGGGGCAGACCGGCCGTGGCCTGCCAGAGGCTCAGAGGTTTCTCTCTAAAATGCAGAATATGGTGCCAGAGCGATAGCACAGGGGTCGTGTATGTGCCTTGCTCATAACCAACCCGGGTTCAATCCCCAGCATCCCATATGGTCCCCCAACCCCGGCCAGGAGTGATTCCTCAGTGCAGAGCCAGGAATGACCCCTGAGCATCACTGGGTGTAGTCCAGGAAACAAAAACAAAAACCAAAGAAAACTCAGAGTCATTTTTAATAATAAAAATGAAACTTTTCAAAATTGGTGCCATCTAGCTAATGCCTTCGTCAGAAAACAGTGCTTATATTTAAAAGTACTGCCAAAAATAAGTCATCCCAAAAATTTCTTTTGGGGGGGGGTGGATGGGCGGAATGTTAGTACAGTGGGGAGGGCACTTGCCTTGCACGCAGCTGACATGGGTTCCGTCCCCAGCATCCTGTATGGTCCCTGACCATCACCAGTAGTAAGTCCTGAGCACAGAGCCAGAAATAACCCCTGCGCATCACAAGGTGTGGCCCAACAAACAAAATTTCTTCTGGGGCGGGATGATAGTACAGTGGGCAGGGTACTCATCTTGCGTGCAGCCGACCCAGGTTTGATGCCCTGCAACCCTTATGGGCATCCTCCAGGAGTGACCCTGAGCTCGGGCAGGTGTCACTCAACACAAAGCAACAGCAACATCTTGCTGCTGGCCCCATGAGCACTTCTCCATCCTTCCTGGGCTGGCAGTGAGTGTGGGGACAGCTCGTGCCCACATCGGGGGCTGTAGGGGTGCAGATCTGGGCACTGGTCTCCGACTGGGGCTCCCACCTGAAGTGCTCTAAGAAATTCCACCCAGAACCTCTAAACCCCGAGCTTCTGACCCAGCGTGTCCCCATAGGTCCTGACTTGGGCGGGGGTGGGGGGGGTGTCGGAGTGGGCTCTGGGTGCTTGCCCTGTCTTCACAGGCCCTAAATGCAGTCGCAGTCAGATAGTTTGCCTGTGCGGGCCCAAAGTGAGGGAGGGCACTTGCTCTAGGGAAAGAGAGAGTGTGGGAGGGGCGAGGGGGGGGGGAACCCCTACAGCCCCGGATGTGGGCACGAGCTGTCCCCACACTCACTGCCAGCCCAGGAAGGATGGAGAAGTGCCCGTGGGGCCAGCGGCAAGATGTTGCTGTTGCTTTGTGTTGAGTGACACCTGCCCGAGCTCAGGGTCACTCCTGGAGGATGCCCATAAAGGTTGCAGGGCATCAAACCTGGGTCGGCTGCATGCAAGATGAGTACCCTGCCCACTGTACTATCATCCCGCCCCAGAAGAAATTTTGTGTGCTGGGCCACACCTTATGGGGTGGGGTGGGCGGCTGCTGTTCGGGTCAATGCGTGGGCTTTTGCTTTCTTTGTTGTGGATTTTGGGTCACACTTTGTTCCCAGCTCAGTGTTCAGGGGTCATTCTTGGCAGTGCTTGGTGGACCAAGGAGTGGTGGGGCTGAACCCGGGGCTCCACCCCCCCGCCAGCTGCCTCACCCCACTGTACCCAGTCTGGACCTCACGGTTGATTCTGAGCCCCTGGTTCCTGGGTTGTTGGAAGGCTGCTTCCCTCCCCCAAAACCTCTCCTGCTCCAGGTGTGGGCATGCACGAGGCCTGGAGCTCTTCCCTGGAGCCCCCAACACCGTATGTAGAATGTGCAGTTCCCTGTGGGGGGAGGGCATGTCTGACTGAAGGCATTCTGGGGGGGCAGTCAGGCTATAGTGCACAGCAGACCCCAGGGCACATGCCCCACCCCCCAGGGTTAGGGCACCGTCCTCAGCAGGGGAGACTGTCAGGATGAAGTTTGGCCAGAACAGATGATGGGGTGCAGGACCCGGCTGTAAGAGGAGAGGAGAGCAGGGTCAGGGTAGCACCCCCAATGGTGGGCTTTGAGGAGAAGCTGCAGGGGAAGGACAAATGCTCTGGGAGCTGGTCTCCAGAAGGGGAGTTCATGGGGGACGTGGGCACTGGTGGCGGGGAGCGAGCACTCTGGCAGGGGTGTGGTGCCAGCCCATAACAGGGAACCTGTCACGAACAGCCATGGATAGCCTTGCTGCGAATACTGGAAACTGTGATGCCTCAAAATAAAAATTTGTCATGTGCCTTTTAGCCATTTGGATTTCTTCTTTGAGGAAGTTTCTGTTCATTTCGTTGCCCCATTTTTTGATGGGGTTGGATGTTTTCTTCCTGTGGAGTTCAACCAGTACCTTGTATATCCTTGATATCAACCTCTTGTCGGATGTGTATTCGGTGAATATCCTTTCCCATTCTGGAGACTAACACCTTAGAGTGGCCGAGATTAGTACCAGGAATTTTGCTCCATGGCTTGGAGGCCAGCCACACATACTAGGGGAAAAGGGAGCTCAGATAGAGAAGGGAGCACCAAATAAAGGGTGTTGGGAGGATCCTCCCAGGATGGGAGAAGCATGCTGAAAGTAGACTCTAGACCAAACATGATTGCCACTCAATGCCTCTTTTGCAAACCACAACACCCAAAAGGAGAGAGAGAACAAAAGGGAATGCCCTGCCACTGAGGCAGGGTGGGATGGGGGAATGGGGGGTGGGAGGGATACTGGGACCCGTGGTGGTGGAAAATGGGCACTGGTGGAGGGATGGGCACTCGATTATTGTATAACTGAAACCCAAGCATGAAAATTTATAAGTCTACAACTGTACCTCACAGTGTTTCACTAATAAAAATAAAAAAATAAAAATTTGGGGAGGATGACATTTGAAAAAAGCCACGAAGCGTTCCCTTGCCCCCCCTCCCCCTGCAGACCACCAGCTGTGGGGGGGGTTGGGAACGCGGGTTCCTTCTCCCAGGATAAATACTGACTTGGCTCACCCCTGCCTTCCGCGCTGCCCGCGGGATTGGAGTGCCTGGAGCTGGTATGTTGGAGAGTCAAGGAAGAGGACAGTCATTAGGTGGCTTTGATCTGTGTCCCCTGTGGCCTGGAGGCCCTGTGAGTGCCCGAGGCAGGCCATGTGCATGCCCAGCTGGGAAGGCAGCCCCAGCCCCTGCCAGCTCCTCCTTGGGAGCCCCTTTCCAGAAGCAGGACTGCCCCATTTTTGTGGAATGCGTCGGTGGCTCACTGACCTCTGATCTGCCACTGTAGCTAAGCGAGTGGGGTTCGCTGAGCTCTGAATCCACAGGGAAAATGGAGAACTGTGGTGCGCTCAGCATTGCCTGTGGGCTAAAGCAATGAATCAGCTGGGGAGGGGGGCCTGTAACCGACCCGAGTTCCGTCCCCTAGGGTCCCCTGAATGCTGCCGGAGTGACTCTGAGCTCAGAGCCAGGAGGAAGTCCTGAGCAAAGCTAGGTACTCAGAGGAAGTTATCCCTGTCTGTGGAAATAACCCTTCTCTGATGCAGTTACATTCTGATGTTTGGGATTTTGTTTGTTTGGGGCCACATTTGGGGTGCTCAGGGCTTCCTCCTGGCTCTGCACTCAGGCATCAATCCTGGCAGTGCTCAGAGGACCATATGGGGTGCCGGGGATAGAACTTGGGTCGGCCGCATGCCAGGTGCCCTCCCCGCTGTAGCATGGCTCAGCCCTCCATTCTGATGAATGACCGGCTCAACACAGGGCATGCTTGCTGTGTCCATCATTTAAAAATTCTGTGGATTAGTGCCCAGGGCAAGGGCAAGGGTCTAACCACCTTCTCCCATGATGCACAGCGGCCCACTGGGTGGGCAGCGACTTCCTGGCATCCAAAAGTCATGACACGGCAAGCGGCTCCCCCCTCATGAGCAGGGCTCAGCGGGGACGCGGGTGACGTATCACCACTGGCTCTAAGGACAAGAGACAGCCAGGAGTCCCGTCTCAGAAATGCCTGTCCTGGTCATGTGTCGCCAACTTTCTTCAAGGCTTTGTGAGAACTGAAGCGTCGGTGTGGGCGGGCCATGCTCTCTTCAAGCGGATTCGGCCTCTGCAGCTGTCTCACACAGGGGGACGGGTCACAGGGTGGCACAGACCTTGTCGGGGGGAACAGGCTCCAGCGGGGCTGGAGGGGGGGACCCTGCGTCTCGGTGCCCCAACCACGTGTGTAGCTGCCAGGGAGAGCGGTGGCAGCAAAGGCAGGAAGGGGAGGGGTGGAAGGTCAGTGCCAAGGGCTGCAGGACATGCACCTACTGTCCCCGGGATTCTGGGCACTGAGGGCTCAGGGGGAGGGAGGCACCCTGCCCGCCCCAACACAGAGCAGGAGTGCCCTGGGGGCGCGAGCTGTGAGCGGGTGTTGGGCTGGTCCCTGGGCCATCCCGAGCCAGAGGCAGTGGTGTGGTTCCCACGCAGAGCGCAGAGGCTGCCCCGGGCGAGTTCCCTTGAGAATCTGGCAGCGCCTGCAGGGTGTGTGTGAGAACGTGAGCCTGGAGAATTCCTCTGCAAACACAGAGCCCCGGGAGGGAGCGAGGCCTTGGCTGGCGCCTGCTGATGGGAGCCCCGATAGGGACCCTGCTGGCAGGACGGGGAGCCTGGGGTGGGCATGACTCATGGGCTGGGGGGCGGGGGTCCCAGCGGGACCTTCAGACACAGGTGCTGCTACTGCAGCGGGGGCAGCAAGGGCCCCTTCGTGCTGGGCTCGCGAGGGCCTGCCCAGACAACTCACTCTGCGCTCTCTCCTCTCCCGGAACCCCGTGGGGCCGCACAGCAGCAGGAAGCGGCTCTTTCAGAGACAGCAAAGCAGAGATGCCCGCACCCGCAGAGACCTGTGGGTCAGAGACAGGGAATGGGGGAGGGTGTACGTGTGAGTGTGTGTGTGTGTGTGTGTGTGTGAGAGTCCGTGTACGAGTACATCTGTGTGTGTGCATGTGAGTGTGTGTATGAGTGTGCATATGTGTGTGCATGTGTGAGTGTGCATGTGTTAATGTGTGCATGTCTGAGATTGTGCATGTATGTGTGAGTGTGTACATGTGTGAATGTGTTTGCGTGTGAGTGCGTGTACATGTGTGTGTGCAGTGTAAGAGTGTGTGTAAATACACGTGAGTGCAGTGCATATATGTGTAAATTCATGTGTGTGGTATGTATATGTGTGTGACATGCTGTGAGTGCAAGTGTGTGAGAATATGTGTCACTGTGTATATGTGTGAGTATGAATACGAGTGAGTGAATATGTGTGTAATGAGCATGTGAATGTGTGAGAGTGTGTATCTGTGAAAGTATTTGAGAGTGTATGTATATGTGTGTGTGAATGTATAAATGTGTGAAGGTGCGTGTATGAATGTATGAGTGTGAGTGTGTGTATGAGTGTGTATGAATGTGTGTATGTGTGTGTGAGTGCACATGAATATGTGTGCACCAGGGATCTTCCAGACACAAAACCAGAGTGTGTGATGTGTGTGTAGCTGAGTGTGTGGTACCTGTATATGTGCATGTGTGTACACATATGTGGTATATTTATGTGCACGCACATGAGGTATTTATGGTCTGTATTGTGTGTATGGTGGACAAGTGTGGTGTGTATATGTGTGTGACATGCTGTGTGTATTTCATATATGCTTGTGTGTAGTGTGTACATGTATGAGGTATACTAGTGTGTACATGTGTGTTTTGTGCATTATATATGCATGTGGTATATATATGTTCTATGTATTAGAGTGCATGCAGGTTTGTGCCTGTATGTGTGGTATGTGTATGGTATGCATATGTGGTTCATGCACTGTGTGTGTGCATACATGTATGATGTGTGTGTGTGTCCACAGGCCTGCAGGCGAGCTGACATAGCCACAGGCGCTGGAGGACCACAAGTCCATTTCTCCTCCTCAGAACCACAGGCTGGGCCGGGAAAGGCGGCAGCAGGAGGAGCCGACCTGTCCCTGCAGGCCTTCAGCTGACTGCTTGAGCCCAGCACCCTGGCAGGCAGTCTGGGGTCCCGGTCGAATTAGCTCTCTGCCCCCCAAAGCAGACCCATTGGCCGGTGCCCACGAGGATTTGGGTTGAGTGGTTTGGGGCAGAACAGGGACCCTTGAAACAAAACCGTTGGTGTCATGGACCAGGCTGCTTCCCGGCCGGGGACCAAGCCTCCAACTGTGTGTGGCGCGTCCCCTCGAAGCAGTTGCAAGTGGCCATCGGCTGAGCTCCGGGAGCCCTGCCCACCCACACACCCAGTCAGTGCCTCCTGGACATCCCGACCTTGTGGGTGCCCAGCTCTGGTCACTCATGTCTCTCCTGGCCCCTGTGCCCTCCCCCTTGTGCACACTTCCCTTTTGTAAGGACACTGGTGTCGGGCGGCTGGGCCCACGCTGGTGGCTGGACCCAGTGAGCCGTGACCCCTGCATATGCCCTCTTACGCAGGCCCCGCCCACAGGCGCGGGAAGGGCCTGGGTGTCTGTTGGGGGACACAGTAGCCACCCCACAGGGGCATCCCAGCTGATCCCCTCCCAGTCACTCCTGGGCAGTCTCATGAACAGGCTGTACCTTGGACTCTCCTCCTCATTCTGTCCTCTGATCCCATAGGACCACCTGCTGCCTCCACCCTCGGATTCTCCTATGGGACCATTTCCTGCCTCCACTCTCAGATCCTCCTATAGGGCCATTTCGTGCCCCCACCCTCGGATCCTCCTATGGGACCATTTCCTGCCCCCACCCTCAGATCCTCCTATGGGGCCATTTCCTGCCCCCATCCTCTGATCCTTCTATAAGACCATTTCCTGCCTCCGCCATAGGATCCTGAAGGACTACTTGCTACCTCCACAATCGGATTCTGCAGGACATCTGCTGCCTCCACCCTCAGATCCTGTAGGACAATCTGCTGCCTCTATCCCCAGCACAGCCTGGCAGCCCCCGTGGCCCGTGCCAGCCCTGAGCGGCCCTGTGCCCGGGCGAGTCTGGGAGTGGCTGCAGGAGGCCCGTCTCTGTGCTGTGTTCCCAGGGGCAGGGGTGCTCCCCCACAGCAGGGCCAGCTCTGGGCACTCTGCCAGCTGTTCCCCGGGGAGCTCGGTGGGCCACCCCGCAGCCTGGGGGACACTAACCAGGAGGAGACATGGCCTCTGGTCTCCCACCTGCTGTGCCCCAGCCCCGTCTCTGCGACTCCTGCACCCCA
This sequence comes from Sorex fumeus, assembly GCF_029834395.1. Classification (NCBI taxonomy): domain Eukaryota; kingdom Metazoa; phylum Chordata; class Mammalia; order Eulipotyphla; family Soricidae; genus Sorex; species Sorex fumeus. The sequence continues at coordinate 4,683,945 of NW_026606098.1, read as the reverse complement.
GCAGGTCAGGGGGCACAGCCCCTGCATGGCCACTGGGGCCAGTCACAGCACAGGTCTGCTCTCTGCAGTGGGACAGAGAGCCAGGCCCTGCCCCAGGGCTCACAGGACCTTCTGTCCTCAGGGCAAGAGCCTCAGCCTGCTGCTTCCCAGACAGGGATGGCGGCTGGCCTCCTCTGGCTGTCCTCCTGGGCCTGCATGAGTCCTGACTGACTCTGGAGAGTTTGGAAATGGCCGTACTGGGGGCAGGGCGGGGGGGAGGGGTTGGAACAACTGGGTGGCGGTAGAAGCCTTGGGTGCAGTTGGTTTGGGGTGCATTGTTTTCTCGTTTGCCTTGTGCGCAGCCGGCCCGGCCGAGCCAGGTTCGATTCCTCCGCCCCTCTCGAAGAGCCCGGCAAGCTACCGAGAGTATCTTGCCCGCATGGCAAAGCCTGGCAAGCTACCCGTGACGTAGTCAATATGCCAAACACAGTAACAAGTCTCACGATGGAGATGTTACTGGGCCCGCTGGAGCAAATTGATAAACAATGGGAGGACTGTGACCGGTTGTTTTCTCCAAGAAAGTTGATGTTCCATTAAGCAGGCACTTGTTTTCGTTTTTACCCCAGGGAGTGTTTTGTTTTGTTTTGTTTTGAAAAGAGGGCGGTTGGCCACATAAATTGTAGGAACTTGTGCTCTAGAATTATATTATTTAAACTTTTTATTTTGAAATTTTCGTATTTGTTATGCCAAACACAGTAACAACTGTCACAATGGAGATGTTACTGGGCCCACTTGAGCAAATCGATGAACAACGGGAGGACAGTGACAGTGACAGTGATTTTGAAATGTTATTGTAGGCAGTGTGATACTGTCAGTGATAGTACTGTAAGGGTTTCATGCACAGAATGTCACCCTTACGCCGAGAGTCCACTTCCCCCCACCTCAAATCACCACTAGGTAAGCTCAGCTGTGTAGACCAGTTCACACACTGTGTTGCTCTGGACCAGTTTGTTATACCCTTACTGAGCTTCTTTATGTCCCATCTGCGAGAGATCATTCTGTCTGTCCCTCTCTCTGACTGACTTCCCTCAGCACCATCCTCCTCAGACCATCCATGTGCTGGCAAACTGCATGACTGCATCTTTTCTTTCTTTTTTCTTAATGTCCCCAGTTTCCCTCCCCTGCCCCCACAGTGCCTATAGCAGGACTTCTCTTTCTCCCTCTCTCTCCTTTTGGACATTGTGCTTTGCAGTACAGACACTGAAAGGGTATCTGGTATATCCTTTTACCTGCTTTCAGCACTCAGCCCATCTTTTCTTATAACTGAGTAGTAGGATTCCTTTGTGTGTATGCACCATGGATTCTTCACCCAGTCTCTGTTCTTGGACTCCCAGGTTGTTTCCAGGCTTCAGTCATTGTGCATAGAGCCACAGTGAATACGGGAGCATTTTTTTTTTTTTTTAGACAAGTGTTAAGCAGCTCTTGGGCTAGATGCCAAGAAGTGGAATTGCTGGGTCATACGGAAGCGTCCGTCTTAGTTTTTTTGAATTATATTGTTCTTCAAAAGGGTTGAACCAGGAGACATTCCTACTGGCAGTGGTCACCTGGTCACCTCTCTGGGAGGCTTATGTTCCTGTGCCAGTGGTTGCCGGGACTCCCCTCTTTCTTTTGGGTCCCTCCCCAAGAGCGACACTGCCATGCGGGGCGAGTGCTGGGCTTGCTGGGGAGCTGCCAGCCTGTTAGCCCAGGAAACTTTGGCACTGATGGAGGCGAACAGTCTACGTGATGGACCTGGGAGGGGGCAGTGTGCAGGGGCCAGAAGCCCAGAAGGGCTCACTGACACGCACCGGTACCCAGCAGGGCCCGGGGAGGGGAAGCCTGGCAGGACCAGCCAGGCCAGATGCAGCGGTCACCTGCTGGGTGGAAACACGGAACCTGCCCCAGCACGTGTGTGACTTCCGGTGTGGGTGTGACCTCCCGGAGGGGCGTGGCCTCCCGGAGAAGGGCGAGAACTTGAAGCCAGCCAGCATTACCCGCATCTGGGAAGACGTCCAGGAGGAGGCGTTATTGAGCAGTCAGGAGTAGGTGAGGGCCACTCTGGGTCAGGGCCCAAGTGCCCTGGGAAGATGAGTGCCCCTGCTTATGGCTAGGCTGTGGGAAGTCAAGGCCAGCGCTGGGCCGGACCTTGGGGTGCGTGGGGGAGCACACTCACCAGCCGGCCCCCCCATAAACACGCGATGACCCAGCCCCGTGCCCGTGAGTTTGCAGCGCAGGAATCTGCCCGGCCTGGCTCCCGCGTGGGGCTGGCGTGGGGCTGATGCGAGTCACACCGGCACTGGGACCCAGGAGGTAGGGGTGGGGGCGGTCACCGAGGGTTTGTAGGTGAGGATGAGGTGACAGAGAGAGATTGGGGGGGGCACTGGCCAGGCTGGAGGGGACAGCATGACCCAGTGGGGAATGACCCATGACCACGAAGTCCAGTGTCCATGAGAGCCAGTGGGGAGTGGGGGCTGGGGCCTGGCTTCTCCAGAAGGGGCAGAGGGGCCTTGGCCTCCTCAGCTGTCTGGCTTCTGAGTCACATGACAATCCTGATGCCCACCCCCTCTCCCCCCAGCCCTGTGAGGGGTCCTGGTCCACAAGGACATCTCAGGCCCCCTCACCCCTGCAGCCTGGGGGCTTCCAGGACTCCTTGACCAGCACCTGCTCTGAGGGCTATGGGGAGCTCCCCAGGGTGGGGCTGTCCTGGGGGGGGACCCCGGGGGTGCAGGCAGCAGCTGGGTGAGGGGATGCAGTGGGCTGCGGAGAGGGACAGGGCAGAAGGGGCAGGAACGTGACCATGAAAGGCTCAAGCAGAGCAACAAGGAGCCTCAGGAGACCCCCCTCTCCAGGCTGGCACATGTGGGCTTGGTGGAGGGTCGGGCAGCTCCCAAGCTGGGGGCTTGTGGGATACATCCCGGCTGCTGGGGGTGGGGGGTTGGGGTGCACCAGGGGTCTCAGGGCTTCCTCCTGACTCAGTGCTCGGGTCACTCCTGGTGGGCTGTGGGGGGTGGAGAGGCCAGTGCTGGGGATGGGAGCCAGGGCCAGCGGCATGGAAGGCAGCAGCAGCACCTTACCCGTGGTACTGTCTCTCCCGCACCTTTCTGACTTATTTATTTATTTATTTATTTTGGGTCACAGCTGGCGATGCACAGCGGTTACTCTTGGCTCTGAACTCAGGAATCACCCTGGCGGTGCTCAGGGGACCCTATGGGATGCTGGGAATCAAACCCGGTTCAGCCGCGTGCAAACGCCCTACCCGCTGTGCTATTGCTCCAGCCCCACCTTTCTGACTTAAAAAAAAAAAAACATAGTAAGAACCCACCCCCCCATAAGAGTTCATCCCTTTCTTCTATAAAGAAGAATAAATAATTGTTAAAAACAAAGCAAAATGAAAAGCCGGAGAGGTAGCACAGCAGATAAGCTGTTTGTCTCACACATAACCACCCCGGGTTCAATCCCAGGCATCCCCTATGACTCCCTGAGCCCACCAGGAGTGATTCCTGAGCACACAGCCAAGAGTGACCCCTGAGCACTGCTTGGCATGACCCGTAAAACCAAAACGGAACAAAACAGAAACAGAGACGGAGGGCTGGAGTGATAGTACAGAGGCTAGGATGCTTGCCCAGCACGTGGCAGACCTGGGATTGATCCCTGGCACCCCATATGGTCTTCTGAGCACCACCAGGAGTAATTCTTTAGTGCAGAGCTGGGAGAAAACCCCAAATATGACCTGGTGTGGCCTAAAAAACAAAAAAGAAAAACCAAAAAATAACAAAGGGTAAGTCCCGAGTAACCTTGAACTCCCTCTCGGTTTCTTTCCTGTAGCCTGGGCAGGGTGGGCTTTCTCCTGTGCACCCTGGGGGGGGGGGGGGCTGCTCCCCCAGCTCGCTCTGGTCCCCTCCCCCGCCAACTCCATCGGCTCCAGCCGGGCGCAGAGACAGCCGCAGACACCGCATAAATATTTGCCCAGCGCAGCGAGCAGATGATGAAATGAATAAAATTGGCATGTTTTATTGCGTGATTGGTGGCCCGTGACTCATCGCTGATGGAGCACTTGGGGAGGTGAGCCTCGAGTTGACGGGCCTCTACGACCGAAGTGCTGGGCTGAGCCCCGGGCTCGGCGCCCGTGCGTCCCCCAAATGCTGCCTGGGAGCGCTCACCGTCGAGTCCTTCCCTCCCGTGGGTGCCACGCGGCGGCGGCTCCCAGCCTGCAGCAAGCCCGCACAGGCGCGGGCCGAGCGGCGGCCGGGAGGGGCAGCGGGCTGTTTACAGAGCGCGAGGCGGGGAGGCCCAGGAGAAGCCCCGAGAAGCGCCGGGGACCCCCTCTCCCTTCCCGGACGGCCCCAAGCGCGGCCCCGACCAAGACTCCGCTCCCGGCGCGCGTCCCTGCGCGCCCGTGAGCGCCTTCCAGCCAGCGGTCCTGGGAGCGGGGACCTCTGACCCAGATGTCGCTCTGGGATCGGAGCTCACCTGCTGGGAATTTCCCCCAGGTGGAGACCCAGCGCTCCTTTTCGCAGAAAAGTGTAAAGAGATAAAAAGCCCGGGGCTCCTGCCGGCTCCACTAGGCTTTAGATCAGCCCCGCGGGTCATTGAATGAAAACAAGCGAATTCCAAAGGGGGAACTTGTGTGCGAAGAAGCCAGAGAAAGGAATCTCAGGCGGTGGGGCAAGGTGGGAAAAGGAGAGAGTTCCCAAAGGTCATATCCTGCGCCACTCCCGGTGCGGACACCGAGGGGCTGGGAAGGAGAGGCCGGGCGTGGGGGGCGCTTGGATAGATCCCTCTTTCCCCAGCGCTGAGCCAGTCCTGAGCACCGCTGGGTGTGACCCAAAATCCAGAAAGGAAAGGGAAAAGGAGGGGGGAAGAAATGGGAGAAGGGAGGAAGGAAGGAAGGAAGGAAGGAAGGAAGAGAGGGAGGAAGAAAGGAAGAGAGGGAGGGAGGGAGAAAGGAAGGGAGAATGGGAGGGAGGTAGGGGAAGGAAGGAAAGAAGGAAGGAAGGAAGAAAGGAAGAAGGAAGGAAGGGAGGGAGGAAGAAAGGAAGGAAGAGAGGGAGGGAGAAAGGAAGGGAGAATGGGAGGGAGGAAGAAGGAGGGAGGAAGGGGAAGGAAGGGAAGAAGGAAGGAAGGAAGGAAGAAAGGAAGGAGGAAGGAAGGAAGGAAGGAAGGAAGGAAGGAAGGAAGAAAGGAAGGAAGGCAGGCAGGCAGGGAGGGAGGGAGGGAGAGAGTGCCGCGAGCGGCGGGCCGGCCCTGCCGGTTCTGGCCCGGTGCCAGCAGCGCTAAGTCCACGCTCTGGCCCAAGGGGAGCGGAGGGGGGTGTGTGGAGTAGGTGGGAGCACGTCGGCGCCCACTCCCCGCGGCTTCTCCTTCCCCCCCCACCCCCACCTGCAGACAGCCGGGCCGGGCCGGGCCGGGCCGGGCGGGGCGGGGCGCGCGGCGGAAGTGGCGTCGGCGGGCGGGGCGCGCACCTGGGCACCTGGGCGGGCGGCGGCGGCGGCAGAGGTGCGCCATGGAGGGCGACGGGAGCCCGTGGGCCCTGGGGCTGCTGCGCACCTTCGACGCGGGCGAGTTCGCTGGCTGGGAGAAGGTGGGCTCGGGCGGCTTCGGGCAGGTGTACAAGGTGCGCCACGTCCACTGGAAGACCTGGCTCGCCATCAAGTGCTCGCCGAGTCTGCACGTCGACGACAGGTCGGTGGCCGGGGACGCGGGAGCCCCGCGCGACGCGGGTCGGGCCCGGGGCACTCGGACGCCGGCCGCACCCCTGTCCGTGCGGGCTCCGGGTGCGCCCCGAGGAAGGCCCGGGCGCGGGGCGGGGCGCGAGCCCTGGGCCGTGTCCGCGCGGCCGGCCGGCTCGAGGGACGCGGGGGCTGGCTTGGCGAGCTCCGGGCGCACGCGGGGGCTCCTGAACCTCGGGAGGGCGGCCGGGGGCATCCACGTGGGCCCGGGGCGTGGGAAAGGGCCTCGAGGTGCAGCCTGGTTCCGGAGGTGGGGGGGGGCGGGGCGGCCAGGTGCCCACGATCGCGCGTCCCCCGAAGGCGCGTCCGGCCCGGCCGGGCCCTGCGCTCGCGCTGCTGCGGTCTGCGCCCGGCTTAGAGAAATTGCTGTGTTGGGGATGTGGGCTTTGTCGGTGAGTTTAGATTGCGCCCGAGCTACTTAGTAATTTAGGCTGGAGCACAAATTGGTGTGAGACGGTAGTTATTTGGGTCGGAAGCACCACCGGCTTGGCCCAGGGAGGCATTCCGGGTGCCGCTGAACCTGGCCGGGCCGGCTTGGGGGTCTCATTACGCCCGGGGTGTCCCGGGGCTGGGTCCCGGCTGCCTTGTTTTTAGGCCCGGCCTCGAGGGAGGAGCCTTGCCTTAACCCGCTTTGCGGCGGCAGTACCGCTGGCCCTCCTTCTCAGAGCGGGCCTGGGGCTGCCCGGTGTCCACCCCAGGGGCGGTGGGCACTGGCTGAGAGGTTGGAAGGTTTACAGCAGCCCGGGTGGGTGTGGGCGGTGGTGTGTAATTCTGTTGTGGGGATTGGGGCAGTGGTAGGAACGTGCTCAAGGAACCTGTGTCGTGTGGGTTGTTGCAGGCAGGGGGTTGCAGTAAGCACCTGCTCTGAAAAGCGTCATCCTGAGGGCCTGGGGACATAGCACAGAAGTGAGGGCACTCCCCTTGTACCGGCAGCACCGCATAGGGTCCCCCGAGACCCCACCAGGAGTGATCCCTGAGCACCCCGGGCATAGCCCAAACAACCGGAAAGAAAACAAGAAGATGGTCTTTACTGACCCTGCCTAGTGAGGGGAGGGGGCCCCAGAGGGCGGAGTGGCCCCCTCCCTGCGTTTCCGTCTCCCCCTACACACAGCCTGGCCTGTGCCGCATGCCGCCCGGGCATGCAGCAGAAAACAGGCGACGGGTACAGGGCCCCTCCGTGACCCAGCACGGCTCCCGGTGGCTCTTGGTTGTAAGCCTGAAGTCAGCTGTGCTTCTCTGAGACTCGGGTTCCACGGGCCCATCATGGAGCCCCACAGCCCCCACCTTCCCCAGGTCCCAGGCTACCGGCCCCCCTGAAGCTTCTCCGCTGCCGGGAGGGGCGCTGTGCTTGTTTTGCTGAAATCCAAGCTCCTGGGAGCGGGGCCAGGGCTGTCCTGAAAGTGAGCCCCTGTGCTGGGCCTCGGCCCTCGAGTGGGTTTGTTGCTGGGGAAGGTTTGCGCTTCCGCTTCTCCTTTGGGGCGGTCCCAGTCAGCACGCATCTGACTCACTGCGGGAATCTGTTATTTCCAGCCTGTGGTGCCCGGGGTCTGGGTGGGCTGCCGAGGAAGGCGTCTTTGTGCCCTGGGGATCAGGGAGGGGGGTGCTCAGGAGGCCCCCAGTGGTGCCCACCCAGAACAGGCGGATGGAGATGTGAACTGTGGGCCCAGCTCAGGTCCCGCAGGAAACATCAGCCCCCGTGACCAACCCAAGAGCTCCCAGAGGGCTGCAGGCTGTGCTTGGTCCCATGAGCCGGCTGGGAGCGCTGGGTGAGTGGCCGGCTCTGGTGGTGGACCCTGGCCTCACCCCACCTCCCTGCTGCTGGCAGTGAGGGATGGGAGGGATCAAGTTCTGGGCTCCCGTGCAGCCCCAGCCCCTCCCTACACCTCCCCGTGGGAATGGCCTGGGGTCCTTCAGTTGGGCCCGTGCCAGGCTGCAGGGGGCCAATGGGGGCCTCCCGGCCCCTCCTCTGTACCACCTCTGTACATAACAGGCTGCCCTGGAACCGCACTGTGTTTTGGGGAGAGGATGGGGTGTCTGGTTTCAGATAGACATTAGGGATTGGTTGGGGGCAGAGAGGTGTCTGCCAGGGTGCTTACAAGGCACAGGTGCTCTCATCAGCCACGGTGGGGGGGGGCGCGTCTGGATGCCCATCTTGGGAGGATGTGTGGCCAGTGGAGTCCAGTGGTGGGCACTGTTTCTCCTCAGGGCAGACGGCGTGCCACAGGGCCTGTCCCCCACCTGGGTGCAGAGGGAGCTCTGAAACAGCGGCGGGCGCGGGCCCAGCTGCAGGCGAGCCCCGGCACATCCTTGGGCTGTCGCTGCAGAGCCTGCAGTCGGACAAGCCCAATTCTTGTCAGTTTTAAAAATAGCAGTGTGGGAACCCCTCGCTGAGCCTGGGAACGTAACTGGAGGCGCACAGAGCGAGCCCGGGTGATTAAAGCCGCTTCCGCTGCCACCGTTCCCAGGTGCTTCCCAGGCGGCCCAAGCCTGCCGGGGCCCGAGAGATGCCTCAGAGATGCCTCGGCCGGGAGGTGCCGGCCTTGCGCACGGCCCTCCCGGTTCTGTCCCCCGCAGCCCCCTTGGGAGTCATCCCTGAGTACAGAGCCAGGAGTGAGCCCTGAGCACAGCCCAATGACACCACCCCCCCACCCCAAAGCAAAAGTAAAAATTAAAGTAAACAAATTAACCCCTGCCAGCTGGGATTTTTGCCCAGGCAGGGCTGGCTGTGCTGGGGCCCTTCTTGTTCCGGAGTCGAGGCGGGCTGTGCTTTGGGGACGGGCGCAGCAGAGCGAGCTCCGTTGTGCTGGTTACTGGTGCCAGGGGTCCCGCGGTGCTGGACTTCATCCCCGGGAGGGCTGCTGGGCGCTGCTCCTGCCGGCTGGAGGGACCCTGGGGACAGATCGCAGCTCTTTCCGGGCTGGAGTGAACTAGCCCTGAGGAGGCACCTTTCTCCACGCCAGCACTGGCCCCCAGCTGCTGAGGTTGCTTAGGGGGGCCCCCAGCACCTGGGGGTTGGGACCATCTCACTCACTCCAGGAAAACCATCAGGACTGAACCTGCAGATCCAACAGACACATGAGCCCCCAGGGGCCTCCTGGACCCTTGGCCCTGGGCAGAGTGGCTGGATGCTCCTCTCTGGGAACCCCAGCAGGGCCTTCCTGGCCCGTGCCCAGCACCCCCAGCTGCTTCCTCAGGGGGAAGATGAGCCTTGACTGGGTCTTTCTGGGGCCAGCAGGGCGCTCAGAGAGGGTGGCTTAAACCCATTACTAGGAAACCAGCTCTTCCTGGGTTGGTGGTGAGGGGTGGGTGTGGGCTCCTTTCTGCAGGTTGGGGGTGCAGGCCTGGCTGGGTGGGGTGATCAGGGTTCAGGATCTTCCGGGGGAGGGGCAGGTGGCCTTGGGGGCCTTTTCCCTCCTCACGGGCCAGTTCCCTGGGGTGGGGGAGGGCTGACTGAGAAATGCGCCTGAGTCCCCAGCTCCCCCTTCAGGGGGCTTGCACGGGACCCCCACACCGTCCCCCACTTTCTGTGTGGGGCAGGGGTGGCCCAGCCCACAGGTGCTCAGCTCTGCCCTGCGCAGGTTAGTCAGGACTGGGCCTGCTGTGCGGGTCTAGGGGCTGGAGGGGGCATTTTTCTGTTTGTTTCATCTGGTTTGTCCCCCCCCCCCCCCCCCGACGGCACTGCAGGCAGAGGAGGGGCCCTTCTACTCGTCTCCCCCAGCACAGCAGTGAGTTGCGTGTAGGGAGGGAAGCTGTCAGCCGTGACGGTCCCCAGTGGGTACGTGCCGCTGTGCCGTATCAGTGCGTTGGGGGGCTCCCTGCACCTTATCAGTGCGTTGGTATGATTCTTTGCACCTTATCAGTTTGTTGAAGGGCTCTCCAGGTCATAGACCCTGGGACACAGTGGGGGGTAATTCTGTGTCTCCTCAGGGAACTGTGTGTATTTTGTGGGGGCTTCTCCTGCAGTACTAAGGAATCACTCTTTGAGGTGCTTTGGGGGGACCTTCTTGGGGGCCGGGGCCGGAGCCCAGGTTGGCCATGAGCAAGGCAAGTGTCCTCCCTGCTGTATCGGGGCATAATGAGGCCTCCCAAGTCTCCCTCTGGATCCTACCCCCCCCCCTCGACAGCAGCCCCCTGAGGAGTCACTGGATCCCCACAGGCAGGTTGAGAGACCCGGGTGGGGGCTGGGCCCGGGGACCTCCTCTAGACCTGCCTCCCCCCAGGACTGTCACTCTCAGTGACAGGTGTCATGCTGGTCTGTCGGGCGCTGGTCTTGCCGCTGGCTGGGAGGGGGGCAAGTGGGGGGCAGGTACCTCTCAGATCTGGGGCCCCCACCACAGGTGTGCATCCCCCATGTGGGGGGCAGGGGGCGTTGCTGAGCCACTCCAGCAGGCTGCCGGTTCCCAAACCTAACGGGTCGTGTCTGGGCATGTGGCTCTGGAAGTTTCCTTATTAGAAGCAGAATCCCAGCGCTGCTGGAGCCTGGACCCCACTGGCGGGGTGGGGCATGATGGAATTTCTTTGTTCACGTAACCTTGGGCAAGGTGTGACCTTGGCTGTGTCCTTGGATGCTGTGCCAGAACCCTGTGGACGCCCGGAGTCATTCCCCCAGAGCTAGCGAGCCCGCAGGCGAGGAGGGGGCTTCAAGGCAGGTGTGTGTCTAGCCCTGGGGGTCCGTGGCCCTGGCTAAGACTTAGCTTCGGCATGGGGACACAGAGACCTGTGCTGGGGGGGTGTCCACGGAGACCTGTCTTCCTCGTGCACAGTGGGATGGGATGCACACGCACACATGCGCATGCACACACACGTGCATACAAATGTACATGCACACACATGCTTTCACCCCCCCACTCAAATGCACACACACATGCATATGCCCACACATGCATGCACACATATACATATATATCCCCCACGTGCGCACACGCATGCACATACACACGCACTCACACCACCACATGCACACACACGTACATATCTCCCACATGCACACGCACACGTCCCTCAGCATACACCCCTCACAGGCCCGCTCACACCTCTCTGGCCATGGTGGGTGGCCACTGTGATGCGGGGCAGAACAGGACGATGTGTCGCAGCTGTGGAAGGAGGGACCTGGGGACGCTGGCGTCCTCGTACTGGGTGCTTTTCGGGGGCTGGGGCCCACCGGGGAGTGGATGGTGGTGTGGGTGACAGCGAGGTCACATGCATGGGCCTGCCTGGGTTTAAGGACGGGGCGGAGATCTGGAGTGGGGGCCAGTGGCCGTGACCCTGCCCGGGGGCCTGAACTGGAACCCGGTCATCCCTCATGGCTGTCTCTTGGGTCCCCCAGGGAAGAGATTGTGGGAGACCCCACCCCAAAGGCACCCACGGGCCCCCTCTCCCTCACCAGCCCCCCACGCAGCTGTGTCTGAAGGCTCTGGAAGGACGGGGGTAGGGTGGGCGGCTGGTCGGGGTCGGTGCTCCCCTCACACCTTGGCCCTCCGCAGGGAGCGCCTGGAACTCCTGGAGGAGGCCAAGAAGATGGAGCTGGCCAAGTTCCGCTACATCCTGCCGGTGTACGGCATCTGCCGTGAGCCCGTGGGACTGGTCATGGAGTACATGGAGACGGGTTCGCTGGAGAAGCTGCTGGCCGCACAGCCGCTGCCCTGGGCACTGCGCTTCCGCATTGTGCACGAGACGGCCGTGGGCATGAACTTCCTGCACTGCCTGTCCCCGCCGCTGCTGCACCTGGACCTCAAGCCTGCCAACATCCTGCTGGATGCCCACTACCACGTCAAGGTGGGCTGCCTGTGCTGCGCTGGTTTGTGCTGCGCTGGTCTGGGGGTTGAGGGGGAGCACTGGGGGTCGGAGCTGCGTGGAGGGGGTGTGGGAGGGGTCCTCAGCAGGGGCTTGGCTCTCGCTCTGTGCGGAGTGGGTTTCTGGGACAGGCTGGAGTGGGGCACAGACGCAGACAGCCCGAGTTGGCCACAGAGTCCCTGTCTCTCTTGGATGGCCTCCGTGTCCAGCCTTCCGTTCCTGTTGGGGTGGGGGTGGGTTGTCCTGGGTTTCCTCGTGGGGTGATGCACGCACTCAGGGAGTCTGACCGCGGGATGGGGGCCGTGGTGCAGGCCACATCTGCCCTCCACCAGCTGCTGGCGCCCACGGGAGCACTCCCTGCGGTGCTCGGGCTCTCAGACCAACTTTGGCCATGAGCAAGGCCAGCGCCTGTCCCGCTGTGCCAGCCCTGAGAGCCCAGCCTCTCTCTGACTCAGCAGACCTGAGCCCAGGTGGATCAGTGGGGTGAGCAGGGTCAGCCGTGGCCCCTGCTGCAGGCCCCCTGGCCCTGGGTGGGTCAGCCTCGGCGAGGGGGGTCAGCCATGCCCCCTGCTGCAGGCCCCCCTGCCGGAATATGAGGAAGGCGCTGATTCAGGCGCTGTCTCCGGTACACCTGTGCATGGCTCTCTCTCCGTCAAAGGAGGGGTGACCTGCTGCAGCCCCCTCCTGGCAGCGGGCGCGGTGCCCAAGGCTGCTCGCGGGAGAGGAGCATTTCACTTTGAAGGATAATTGCAGGTGACCTGGGAGCGGGTGTCTCCATGCACGGAGCCGGGGTCGGGGTGAAGGAGGGGTGGGAGCCTTTGATCTCCCACCTGCAGCTCCATGCAGGGAAAGGGCAGAGAGGGGCTAATGACGGCCTCGGGCGGCCCCCGCCCTGGAGGACACGGCGGGGGGGGGGGGCGGGTGGTGGGACTCTAGGGGTCCCTGGGTGCGGAAAAGCACGAAGGTGGAGGAGCATTCTGGAATCTCATTTGTGTCTGTTTGTTTCTGAGTCACTCCCGGTGGTGCCCAGGCTTACCCCGGCTTTGCCCTCCCAAGTCACCCTGGCAGTGCTCGGGGCACCATGTGGGATGCCCGGATGGAACCTTGCTCGGCTGCGTGCCAGGCAGGTGCCCTACCCGCCATTCTACCACTCAGGTGCTGTTCTGGAATCTTCAGGGAGGCTAGTGGGAGCCTGGAGGTGCTGCAGACACCTGATCCCCCAGGGGCCTCCACGAGTGACCACTGAGCACCGGGCCAGGAGTGAGCCTGCACACTCTGGTGTGGCTGCCAGATCAGCGCGCATGTGCACACACACACACACACATTCACACTCACACATGCACGCTCACACACAGGCTTATACACATTCATGCTTGCATGCACACATTCACTCACACTCATGCTCATAGGCTTACACATACACACACACACTTCTCTCTTTCACGCACACTCACACACTCTCATTCTCAAACTCACGCACACTCACACGTTCTCACTCACTCTCATTCTCACACTCACACACTCATTCTCACACACTCACACACTTTCACTCTCACACACACTTTCACACACCCACACACTCTCACTCTCACACACACTTTCACACACTCACACTCTCAGTCACACAGTCACACACACTCTCATGCTCACACACTGCCCTTCCTGAGGGCCCCGGTGCTGCCCCTGCGGCCTGGGTGTTGGCGCCGTGGTGTCATGTGGGCTGGCCACTCTCCCCTAGAGGGTCCCTTCCAGGCTGCTAGGCTTCCATCAGCTCTCCTGTTCACTTACGGTTGCTCTCTGCTGCCCAGTGGACCCGCAGGCCAGGCCTGGTGGCCATTCTGGGCTCCTGTCCCATGATGGAAGGAGGGAGCCCCAGGCAGGGGCCCGGTGCCTGTCAGGGGCTCGGGGTAGCCCCTTTCCTGGCTCTGCCCATGTCTCTGGTCAGTCACCCACACAACGCAGTGGGCGGCCAGACAGACTGACCATGGGCAGTGCCGGTGAGGATGCGGGGTCTGTCGGGGCTGGTGATGCATGTGACGGGTCGGGCAGGAAAGCAGCTCAGGGTCCGCACACGGGGCCTCCCTCTACCCCAGATGGGCCTGGAGGACATTCTCAAGCAGTGGACACTCACTGACTTTATTCAGTTTTTGTTGTTCTGCAGAGCGGCGGGTTGAGCTGGTGCCAGCTCTGCCAGGCAGGTGCCCTGCTGCTCAGCCCCAGACTCCGACACACGAGTTTGATTTTTTTTTGGGGGGGGGTCACACCCAGCGATGCACAGGGCTTACTCCTGGCTCTTCACTCAGGAGTTACTCCTGGCAGTGCTCAGAGGACCATATGGGATGCTGGGAATTGAACCTGGGTTGGCCGCATGCAAGGCAAACGCCCTCCCCGCTGTGCTATCGCTCCAGCCCCATGAGTTTGATTTTTTATTGGGGTTTTAAGGACCATACCCAGTGGTGCTCAAGGCTCACTCCTGGCTCTGTGCTCAGGACTCACTCCTGGCACTGTGCTCAGGGCTCACTTCCGGCTATGTGCTCAGGGTCACTCCTGGCTCTGCTCAGGGCTGACTCCTGGCTCTGTGCTCAGAATCGTCTCTGAGTGACCCCTGGGTGGCTGCCCACAGGGCTGTTCCCCATGGTACCGGCTCCCTAGCCCGGCAAGCCCAGTTCCGGCCGAGCAGCGCCCACCCAACCTCAGGCCTCCGGCTGCCCCTGGGACCCCGAGCGTCAGCCTCCGGGGTCTGGTACTGGCCCCCACTTGCTCTCATCCAGCTGGACCGGAAGTGGGGATGCCAATGGGCTGTGGGGTGCTAGCAGTGGGTGCTGGGGTGCCGCTGTGAGGACTGGGGAGGGGAGGGTGGGCGCCAGTTGGGGTCCCAGGGACTGGGCGTTCCAAGCTCGCACACGGATGCCATTGCCTTGTCTTGGCGTCTGCTCCTTGTCCTGCCCCCAACTCCATCTGTGGCAGGGGTGGGAGTAGAGGGTCGGCCACAGCGAGGGGTACGTGGCCACAGTCCCTCACGCCCGCTGCCATGTTCTCTGCCGCCGGCTCACCCAGTCACGCTGTAGAGCCGTGGCTGGTGAGTCCCTGCCCGGCCTTCTGGAGGGCAGCACCCAGGCCCAAAGACCCCCACCATCAGCCCCTGTGTGGGTGCCCCTGCAGCAACCGCTGGCCCTCAATCCCTGCAGGCACCTTGTGGGGCACAAGGGGCTCAGCACGGCCTGTGCGCCTCCGAGGAGATGGGGGTCTGGGTGCCAGTGGCTCCCCTCTGCAGAGGACCCCCCGGGTGCTCCATGGCTCGGTCTGCTCGGGAGTGGGGCCCAGAGAGAAGGCTGCCCCACCCGCCGCCATCGCTGTCCCTGCCAACTTCTCCTGTCCCTGGGCTTGGGGGCTGGAGCTGGACGCGCGTTGGGGGTTCAGGGTGGGGTCCCGGGTGGGAGCATCGGGTGGAGGACAGCTGCCGGCTGCCTGTTTTGTTGGCTTTAGCGGGGAGGCGTGTCCGCCCAACGTGCCGCCACTTGCTGCTGCCCAGCTGGCGGGGCGGGCGGCCCGACTGGCTTGTCTGCCTCCCCACGGCCTCGCCTTTCCCGTTCTCCGGGTGCTTCTCCCGAGGGGGCCCCGGGTGGGCCTGGCTGCCGCGGCCTCCTCCCTGGGGATGCGCTGATGGTGGCGTCTCCGCCTCTCTGCCTGCACAGATTTCCGACTTCGGGCTGGCCAAGTGCAATGGGCTGTCCCACTCGCACGAGCTCAGCATGGACGGGCTGTTCGGGACCGTGGCCTACCTGCCGCCCGAGCGCATCCGGGAGAAGAGCCGGCTCTTCGACACCAAGCACGATGTGTACAGGTGGGCGCCGCCTCCTGCCCCGCCCTGCAGCTCATTCCTGGAGGAGGGAGGGAGGGAGGGAGGGAAGGTGCCTTGGGAGCACTTGAGCCCGAGTCCTGGCACACTCCCTTGCCTGGCGTCCCCGCAGCCAGATAACCAGAGCTGGGCCCGGCCCTGGGCGGCGTTGGCCCGGCTGGGTTTGAGGAGAGGGTGGGGCTCCCCGTGCTTGTTTTGCACCTGCAGCCCTGCTGTGCCCCCACCTGCCAGGCTCCCCCACCTCGGGGCTTTCCCTGAGCCCCACCCTTCTGCCAGCTCTGACCCAGGGATCCCCACCCTCTGGGGGCAGCATGGGGGGGTGGTGGGGCAAGCCGCAGACCCGGGCCCTCCTGGTGCTGGACCCTCAGCTGGGCGTCCTGGGACTGCCTCCACAGGAAACACATCCTCGTTCCCGCCCCCCCCCTGGAGCCCGTGTGGCTCCTCATGAGGGCTCGGGGTCCATGGCCTGTGCAGCACATACGTGGTGCTCTCCCTGCACCAGTAAGCACATGCATGCAGCACCCACCACCAACCAGCACACACATGACCACCCACCAACACACATACAACTGCCCACCACCTGCCTGTGCTCACTTGTGATTCTCACCTGCCAGGACTCACCTGTGACCCCTGCCCGCCAACGCTCACCTGTGACCCCCTCCCGCTAATACCTTTGACCCCCACCCACCAGCAACTCTGCCTCCCACCCGCCAACACTCACCTGTTACCCCCGCCTGCCAATGCTCACCTGTGACCCCCCACCCATCAACACTCACCTGTGACCCCACCCGCCAACACCTCTCCCTCCTCCTCTACCCCCATCACTGCTCACCAGTGAGCCCCACCTGCCCACCTGCCGGTGCTCACCTGTGACCCCCCCCCCACCCATCAATGCTCACCTGTGACCCCCCCACCCAACAACGCTTACCTGTGACCCCCGCCTGTCAACACCTCTCCCTCCCCCTGTCCCCCGCCACCGCAGACCTGTGACCCTCACACCAATACCTGTGACATACCCCCCTCCCCCGCCAACACTCACCTGTGATTTCCCCCCTCAGCTTCGCCATCGTCATCTGGGGCATCCTGACGCAGAAGAAGCCGTTTGCGGGTGAGTGTCTGGGTGGGCAGGGCAGAATCGGGAGACTCGGGCACCGTGTTGGGGGGCCCCGGTGTGCGCATCACGGGCTGCTCTCGTGCCGCTCTCCGCGGTGCCCGCTGGCAGGGCCGAGCGGGCTGGGCCGGCTGTGTCGGGCTCAGACCACAGGCTCCACCTCCGAGCTGAGCACTTTCACGGCGCCCCACGCACGTCTCCGTTGTGTGGTTCTGGAACGTTCCATCATCCCGCAGGCACACCCGTGCCCTCGACCTCCCTTCCAACTTTCCTTCCCCGTGGGTGCTAATGTTTCTCTCGGGGCTTTGCCCATTCTGGAGCACTCCAGTTTGCTTCCACAGGTGCTGGGGGCTTTCTCCTGGGTCGTCCTTGGCATCACGCCTGGGGGCTTCAGAGTACTGGGGGGAGGCGGGGCCAAGCTCCAGCTGCGCACAGGCCTGCACCTCAATTCCCGTGCTCGCTCTCCCTCTCTCCTTTCTCTCTCTCTCTCCTCTATCCCTCTCCCTCTCCTTTCCTCCCTCCCTCCCTCTCTCCCTCTCTCCCTCTCTCCTCTTCCTCTCTCTTCTCCCTCCCTCTCTCCCTCCCTCCCTCCTCCTTCTCTCCTCACTCCTCTCTTCTCCCTCCCTCCCTTCCTCTCTCTTCTCCCTCCCTACCTACCTCCCTTCCTCCCTCCCTCCCTCCCTCCCTTTCCTCGCCCCCTGCACCCCCTGTGGTGTGTTCTGACACTTCCAGATCCTGCTACACAGGCCATGTGGTGCCCTGGCCTCTGTCCCCCGTTGCCTCGGCTTCCTGTGGCCAGTGGAGGTTTTCCTTCTTTGAACTATGGGGCATGCGTGTGTGTGGAGAGGGGGTCCCTCTTCCTGGGCTGCTGTGTGCGGGGCAGGAGCAGCCGTTCCATGGGTGAGCACTGTAGTCCGAGTCTCACCGGCCGGCCAGCCTGGGGCTGGGGAGAGTAGTGGGTGCTGAGGGCCTCCGCAGAGGGCAGAGCGGGGTGCCCGGGCCTGGTGCCCTCTTTCGAACCTGGCAGTATATCTCCTTCCCTGCTGAGCTGGCTGTCCAACCCCAGGAACCACCCAGCATGTGGTGGGGGACACGGGGCCATCCATGTCCCCTGCCCTTGGTTCGCCCTCCCTAGCCGGGTGTCCATGTGGCCCTGCCAGGGCCCCTGACTCTCCTCCCTGCTGCCTGCAGATGAGAAGAACATCCTGCACATCATGGTGAAGGTTGTGAAGGGCCACCGGCCGGAGCTGCCGCCTGTGTGTCGTGCCAGGCCCCGCGCCTGTGGCAGTCTCCTGCGCCTGATGCAGCGCTGCTGGCATGGGGACCCCCAGGAGCGCCCCTCCTTCCATGGTGAGCCCCAGGGCAGGCACAGGGGCCGGGGGTCGGGGGACTTGGGGTCCTGCTCCCCTGACCCAGGTGTCGTTCCCCAGAGATCACATCCGAGACCGAGGGCCTGTGTGAGAAGCCGGATGAGGAGGTGCCCGAGACGACCCCGGACCCCGAGCCCAGGACCGAGGTGAGGTTGAGGGTTGGCCGGGTTGGCTGGCCAGGGGCTCACGGCCTGGTACTCTTGGAAGCCAGTGCCAGACCCCGTTGGGCTCTTCAGGGAGGGAGCGGCAGGGACCTGTCGCCCAGCCCCCTGCCCCGCCCCCCTGCAGTCTCCCTGTGCCCAGTGCTCACGTGCACCTAGGTGCGACCTGCACCCGGGTGGGGTGAGGCGGAAGGTTCATGGGGCTGTGTCTGCCCATATATGGGCATGTGTGCCAGGCGGGGGCAAAGGTGCCAGGCAGGTGATAGCAGACGCAGCCCCGCCCGGCCAGGTGTGACTCTGCACCCCAGGTGTGTGGCAGGCTGGGGCCAGAGACCCCATGCTCAACCCGGGAGGGGCGATTTCAGTCCCCGGCTGCTCCCGCACCCCACTGCTCAGCGGGGAGCCCAGAGCTGCTGGCACGTGGCGCCCGGCATCTTCCTGCCCGCATCTCTGCCGCCAGACCCCCGTCATGTCTGCCGGGGTTCAGCCCTGGGGCTGCGCCGCCTCCTGCTGCGTCCCAGCCCCCACCCCAGTGTCAGTGCTCGTGTGCGTGCAAGTGTGTGAGCAAGTGTATGAGTGGAGGAATGCGAGTGTGAGTGGAGGAATGTGTGCACGAGAGAGGAAGAGTATGTGTGAGTGTGAGTACGTGTGCGAAAGTGTAAGAGTGCACAAGAGCGTGTAAGCTGATGAGAGGTGTAAGCGTGTGTGTGTTCCCGGTGCCTCTATGTGTCCGTGTGTTGGCCCTACACACTCACTCATGCTCTCTCATCCTCGTACACTCATTTGCACACCCTGGCACACTCACATACATGCATCCTTGCACACTCACCTTCTCGTAGGTACTCTCACACGCACTCTTACACTCTGCTATAGCCTCACACTCACGCACTTACACATACACATGTGTTTCCGTGTGTGCGTCCATCTGTATATGTATGTATGTGTCTCCATCTCTGTGTATCTATGTATGTTTCTCAGTGTCTGTGCATTTGTGTATATGTGTCTGTATGTGTGTTCCTGCGTGTCTGTGTGTCTGCCTACATATGTATACATGTGTCCCTGTGCATCCATGTATAGATGTATGTGTGTGTCTGTGTATAGACGTGTGTGTCTGTGAGCGCTATGTACAGACGTGTCTGTGTGTGCCCTGTGCCCCCATGTGTAGACATATGTGTGTGTCTGAGTGTCCCTGTACAGGCGTGTGTGTGTGCCCTGTGCCCCGTGTGCAGACGTGCATGGCTCAGCTCTCTGTCTCCGCAGGCGCCCGTGTCCACGCCCCTGAAGCGTGCGTCTGCGCCCCCGTTTGACGACGACTGCAGCCTGGCGGAGCTGCTGTCCCAGCTGGACTCAGGCATCTCGCAGGCACTGCAGGGCCCCGAGGAGCTGAGCCGCAGTGCGTCCGAGTCCCGCCTGCCGTCCGGCAGCAGCGACAAGAGGCTGTCGGGGGTGTCGTCCGTGGACTCGGCCTTCTCCTCCCGGGGCTCTCTGTCCTTGTCCTTTGAGCGGGAACCTTCAAGCACCGGTGAGTGGCCGGTGGGGGCGGGGGGCGGGGCGGACAGTGGGGTGAACTCTGCCCCTGGACCCGCACTCGCTGCCCTCTGCTGCTGCCCAGCAGCCTGTGGGTAACCCTGAGGTGTCGGAACGGTCCCGAGTCCACTTTGTGCCAAGGGTCCCTTCCTGCCTTGTACACCCAGCCACGCCCGTGTCAGACCCCAGAGGATCCCTCTGGTCTCTGCGTCTCCCCCTGAGCTTTGCGGTCGGGAGGTTGCTGAGCTGTGCCCGGCCAGGGACTGCACTGTGTGGGCTGTGTCTCACTGTGTCACCACGGGCACCTTGGAACCCTGAGCGGGTGCCCCTGGGTTGTCTGCCCTGTGGGTGGCCACACAGGGAGATGTGCTGGGGAGATGGGGCTCACGCAGGCAACACTGGCCACATAGGCCGTAACCACGTGGGGGACACGGGCCACGTGGGGGGCTACCCCATGAGAGGCACCAGCCACGTGATGTTGGGGACGCCTGGCTTGGAAGGCTGCGGGTGGCGGCGGCCGGTCTGACTCTCTCTCACTGCTCTGCCCGCAGACCTGGGCACGACGGACGTGCAGAAGAAGAAGCTGGTGGAGGCGGTGGTGAGCGGGGACACGGGGCGGCTGATGAAGCTGCTGCAGCCACAGGACGTGGACCTGGTGGTGGACGGGGGCGCCAGCCTGCTGCACCTGGCGGTGGCGGCGGGCCAGGAGGAGTGCGCCAAGTGGCTGCTGCTCAACCACGCCAACCCCGACTTGGCTGACGGGCGGGGCGCCACGCCGCTGCATGCGGCCGTCGAGAGGCGGGGGCGCGGCCTGCTGGAGCTGCTGCTGGCGCGCCGGGTCAGCGTGAACGCGGCCGACGAGGACCGCTGGACGGCCCTGCACTTCGCCGCCCAGAACGGGGACGAGGGCAGCGCGCGGCTGCTGCTGGAGCGGAGCGCGGCGGTGAACGCGGCGGACGCCGAGGGCCGCACGCCGCTGCATGTGGCCTGCCAGCACGGCCAGGAGGCGGTGGTGCGGGTGCTGCTGCGGTGCGGGGGCGATGCGGGGCTGCCGGCCAAGGGCGCGTGGCTGCCGCTGCACTACGCCGCCTGGCAGGGCCACCTGTCCATCGTCCGGCTGCTGGCCAAGCAGTCGGGGGTCAGCCTGGACGCGCAGATGCTGGACGGGAAGACGCCCCTGCACCTGGCCGCGCAGCGCGGCCACTACCGCGTGGCCCGCCTGCTCCTCGACCTGCGCTCAGCCGTGGACGTGTGCACATTGCTGGCGCAGACGCCGCTGCACGTGGCCGCCGAGACGGGCCACACCAGCACCGCGCGGCTGCTGCTGCACCGCGGGGCCTGCCGGGACGCCGTCACCGCCGAGGGCTGTACTGCGCTGCACCTGGCGGCGCGCCATGGCCACCTGGCCACGGTCAGGCTGCTCCTGGAGGAGCGGGCGGATGCGCGGGCGCCGGGGCCGCAGAACCAGACGGCGCTGCACTTGGCCGCCACCGCTGGCCACACCGAGGTGGTGGAGGAGCTGGTGCAGGCGACCGGCGGACTGGACCTAAAGGAGGAGCCGGGACTCCAGGCGCCCCCTCGGGCCTCCTGGGGCCGGCCCCACGCCACCGCCACGGAGACCCTCAGCAGACGCGTGCGGTTGCATGGCCCCACCCCGCTCCTGCGGAGAAGCAAGACCTAGGGGTGCCGCGGGCATGGGGGCTTCACGCAGGGACCCCCGGACTCTGCGGGTGGTGGTTGAGTGGGCCGGCGGCCAGGCTGGCTGCTGGGGCTGGAGGCGTGGGCCCTGTGTGGCCCTCTCTGTGGTGGAGGGTGTGGGCCTGAGCCGTCTGCTCCGAGAGTGACCAGCACTGGCCCACGGGCGCCGACTGGGCCTACCCAGGGCTGGCTTGGGGCACAGAGGCCGGGGGGGATGCTCATACCCCCGCGATTGGAAGGGCCCAGGGACTGTGGGCTGCGAGGCCAGCCCTGCCTGCGCCCCTGCCCTGTGCAACACCGCTGGCCCCAGGAGAGTGGACAGCGAGTCCTGAGCAGTGGCCGATGTCATGTCTGAGAGCTGCGACCTGGTGGGTCAGCCTGCATGTGGGGCAGTGGGGGATCCCTGGGCTCGGCCAGCTCTCCTTATGGCTTTCAGCCGCAGACATGTTACTTGTTTTTAAAACTCTGGAGCCAAAAAAAAAAAAAATGTAAATGTCCCGGAGGATCTCTGGAACCTTCTTCGTTTCAGAGTCGGGAAGGGGTCACCTGTGAGACGAGTCCCTCTGTCATTCCCCTCCATCTGGAGTCTCGGCAGGGTGGCGTTCTGCGTGGGGCTCTGTGCATGTGGGGCGTGGGACCCTAGGCTTTGGGGCGTCCCCAGGCGCTCTCACAGCTGCCACAGTCACGAGGTCACAGCTTCTCTGTGGCGCACTTGGATTTGGGTCAAAGAAAAGCCCCGTAGACATGGGCAGTGGCTGCAGCCTCCTCCCTGCGCCCGTGACCCATGTGGGGGCTTGTCTCGGGCACGCGTGTCCCACCATGGGGCAGGGGAGGGGGGTGTGAGCCTACTGTGTGTGGCCTGACGTACTGTGTATGTGGGTGTGAATCTGGACACGTCCTCATTTTCCAGGACAGGAGATGCCCAGACTGTGGAACTGGCCATGTTTTAATGGGCCTTGGATCTGTACTTGTGCTGTTGTATTCTACAATGTCAATAAAGTGACTGTTCTTCCCTTTGGACCTTTCTCCTTTTCTGTTCTGGTTGTTGGGTCACCTCTGGCTGTGCTCAGGGCTTACTCCTGGCTCTGTGCTCTGTCCTCCTGGGGGCTCGACACCGGGCTGGGTTTTGAACCAGGGTCTGCGTGCTAGGCACACCCCCTCCCTGCCAACCTCCCTCCCCATGCCGGAACTCCGTTTGCTTCGGAGCAAGCTCCTGGTACCGTGTCAGCCCAGGTTCCTGTGTCCACATTGCTGCGGGCCTGCGGGCACTCGGAAGAGGCTCTGAAGACCCGAGTAAGATCTTCTAAGTGTTGCTAGGCCTATCTTTTGTTGAACTTCATACTTTTGAGTATTTTCTTCGCCTGAAGCGCTGGGATGTGCAGTCCCGTTCACGGTAGGTGCCATGTGTCCAGCAAGCAGAACCTCACACAGGCCAGTGTCCGCTGCTGCCACCGTGGCCTCAGCACCCCCGGCCTGCTGCCTGCCTCGGTCAGCTAGTTCTCTGGACGGGATCTTGCACTCAGGGATCATTGCAAGTTACAGACAAATGAGAAGAATGCTTGGAACTTTGAATTCTCTTTACCTGGCTTTCCCGTTTGTTTACATCTTTCCTCACTTGGTTGTATCATATGTAATGTTTTTCTCCTGTATTATCTTTCATCTATCTACCCAGCCATCCATCTAACCACTATGCTACCCATCCACCCATCCCTCCATCTGATCCCCCTCCCCCTGCCTGTTAATCCGACCTTCCATTCACATCCATCCGTGCACTCACTGCCCACCACTCATCTACCCATGGTTCTCCCATCTTCCGAGTAGTGCTGACAACATTGGTGTGTCTGTCCCCTAAAGAAGGACCCCTCCCACAGAACCACCAGAACCAGCAGTCCATATGCGCCCAGCACGGCTGTCTGAGTCACGAGGCTTTCCCCAGTTTCCCTGAAGCTCTCAGAAGTGTCCTAAGCCGGGACTGGAGCGATAGCACAGCAGGTAGGGCATTTGCCTTGCACTCGGCTGACCCGAGTTTGATTCCCAGCATCCCATATGGTCCCCCGAGCACTGCCAGGAGTAATTCCTGAGCGCAGAGCCAGGAGGAACCCCTGAGCATCGCCGGGTGTGACCCAAAAAAAAGAAGTGTCGTAAGCCTGCCTTGAGGGTGAGGGCAAGGGCAGTTGGAATAGAGAAGGGACCACTGTGACAGTGTGACAGTGATGGAGGGAGTCACTCTGGGTGGGAGATGTGTGTTGAAAGGCAAAGGACAAACATGATGACCTCTCAGTATCTGTATTGCAAACCAACCATAATGGACAAAAGGAGAGAAGGGGGGGGGTGGGAGAGAGAGAGTCTGCCATAGAGACAGGCTGTGGGGGGAGGGGGAGGGAAACTGGGGACTTTGGGGGTGGGGAGAATGCACTGGTGGAGGGATGGGTGTTGGACCATTGTATGATTGAAATCCTGTCAAAAGTTTTGTAACTCTGTAACTCTGTATCCCAGGTGGTTCAAGTTTTAAAAAGTATCCTTCCGAGCTGGGAAGGGTCTAAAGGGCCAGCAGGGCAGAGACCTGGCTCCAGCTGCCACTCTGGCTGCCACAGTGGTCTGGCACCTGGAAGGCCACCCTGGGGAGAGCTGGTCACTGCGAGCTGCCCTCCATGGGCTCCTGTGGAGGGCACCTTGGCCTGTGCCCGTAGAACACTAAGCTCCCTCATGAATGTGGGTTGTTCCATTGCTCTGCGCTCCTGCCATCCTCATGTGTTGGGGTGGACACGGAGTCCACTTGGCATGGTCGCCCTTGGAGGCCCCGCCATGCGCTGAGAGTGCTGCCTGGGCTTCTAGGGAGGAGGGATGGAGGGAGGAGGGGAAGATGACGGAAGGAGGAGGGAGGGGTTTATTTAGTCTATTCTGCGTGGTCTACAGTTTCCCTTTCCACTGAGGGTTTCTGGAGGAAGAGGGCCCACAGGGCAGGGGGAGTTGGGTGGGGACCCGGGGCCTGTCTCTCCCTGAGGGGACTACGAGGCTGGAGGGCGGGGCTCTGCCTGGTGCCTAGCTGTGTGGTGGCCAGTACTGCATCCGAAGAGTGGGCGGCCGTGCTTGTACCGTGGTCAGCACTGTGTCTGGAGAGCAGGCGGCCGTGACTGTGTGGTGGTCAGCACTGTGTCTAGAGAGCAGGCGACCAGCAGTCAAGAGGAGGCGGGGCAGGGCTGCACCCTGGGGCCTGACCTGCCGTCTGGGGTCGACCCCCTCACTCCAGCAGCCCCAGGTTGCCATCTCTGCCCCTGTGGGGGCTCCCCCCATCCCGGGGACGCTGTTCTTCCTGCCACCCGCCCATGGGGATGCTGCAGTTCGTGGTGGTGAGTAAGTGGGTGCAGCTCCGGGGAGCCGGTTTGTCCTGCCCGTCCCCCGCCCAGGCCCGGGGCCTTTCCCGCAGCCGCTCCTGGGCTGCCCTGAGCACTGTCCCCCTCTGTCACTCCCCGTCCGCCCCTTCCAGTTTGGGGCCTTTTTGTTTTTTATTTTATTTCAGGGGGCCACACTGGTTGTGCTCAGGAATGAGTGGAATGGGGGGGACAGGGGGCAGGGGGACAGAGAGCTGGTGCCCCACACTCCGCACCCTGTTTCTGTGAAGTGCCTCAGAAACGGTCTGGTGGTCTTCAGGGCGGGGCATCTGGTGACAAGGAGCAGGGGGTCCTGCCCTGCCCACACCCTGGGAAGGACGAGGGCTTTCTGCAGCGGCCGGTGGCCTTCTCTGTCCCTGACCATCTCCCACTCCTGCAGACTCCACGGGGAGGACCCTGCCGGGTAGGGTCTGCACCCTGGGTGTGGGGCAGCTCGGGGTAGCCCTGTCTCGCTGAGAGCGGCAGAAAAGAACATTCCAAGATGGGAAGCATGGTGGGGGACACCTGGGCAGGTGAGGGGCAGCTGGCATGAAGAACAGTGTAAGGGCAGCCGTGGTCTCTGTGGTGGCCTTCATGGGCTAGTGGAATGTCCTGTGGCTGTCCAGTGCCCTGTGGCCAAGGCCCACAGCAGCGGTCAGGGGTCCTGCAGGGTTACGTGACCCAGAGGGAGTGTCGTGGGATCTGACCACCTGGAAGCTGGGGGTCAGGGCTGTCACCCTCACATCCACCACGAGCCCCTCCCGGAGGCAGTGTGGGGACAGCGACTCAGACAGTGATTCCCCATGTCAGGGCTCCTGGGGGAGCAGGGGCTCGGGGAGGGGGTCTGAGCATGTCCCCGACAGTGCAGATGGAGAGAGGCGCTTTTGATTTGATTTGGATTTTAAGCTTTATTTTTTAAAATCCGTTTCATTCATCTATCAAAATGTTTTTAATTGGATCACTGAGATGCACACTTACAAAGTTGTTCACGATCTGGTTCAGCCATCCGGTGTGCCACCAGGACACGTTTCCCACTAGCAGTGCCCAGGTTCCTCGCTGGCCTCTGTGGCAGGCACTCTTCTCTCTCTCTCTCTCTCTCTCTCTCTCTCTCCCGCCCCCCCTCTCAGAAAGGGTTTTTGAAGCACGCGGCTCTTGAGGCTGCTGGCCGCAGACCTTGGGCAGAGCTGCCCGTCTTCTGTTTGTGGGGGGAGGGGCACTGATTAGACAGCACCTGATTAGACAGGGCCCAGGGCACCGAGGAGCCCTGACCCCCTCCTCCTGGTCCTTGGTGTCACACGGCTGTCCTCGCCACCCTCCCTCCAGAACAATGCTGGAACAAAGGCCTGAGCTAGCCAGAACTGACCATCTGGTCCCACTGTCCAGCCCTGCTGCCCTGGTCACTGAGGCCACGAGGGAAGACTGAAGCCTCCCAGGCCCCCGTTTAGTAGGAGAGGGTCGCCCCCAAGGGTGAGGCTCAGGGAGGATGTGCTGGAGAGGCCGGTGCTACCCTCCCCGCCGGTCCCCAGCAGCCGCTCCTGCTTCTGCGGCACATTTGGGCCCCGTGTCCCGTCCGAGCCTGTCGGGGCCTGTCCCAAGGGGCCGCCCCGATCCTGCTCAGCTCCCGGAAAGCCGGGGACAGGCAGGTCACCTGGGCCAGGCAGGGCCGGGGCGCTGGGGGCTGGGGCAGGTCAGGGTCGGGTACCGGGGGGCCAGGGTGGGCGGGGTCTCATCCTCACCAGTGGGGGTCACAGAGCTGGGAGGTGGGCAGCAGGTCTGGCCTTTATTTTTCTTTTTGAAAAATATTTATTTATTTGCTTTTTGGGTCACACCCGGTGATGCTCAGGGTTTACTCCTGGCTTTGCACTCAGAAATCACTCCTGGCGGTGCTCAGGGGACCATATGGGATGCTGGGAATCGAACCCGGATCGGCTGCGTGCAAGGCAAACGCCCTCCCCGCTGTGCTATCTCTCTAGCCTCAGGTCTGGTCTCCTGCTGGCCTGGGTGTGACCGCAGCCCCAAGGGTCTCCGCCTCCGCTCCTGTCTTGAAGCTGCCTACTGCCCCCACCCAGGTCTTGTCAGCTGACCAGCACCCGGGGGTCACCCGGGACCCTGCACAGCCTCTCACCCTCATCTCTGGGATGGTCCTGGCCCCGCTGTCTCCCTCACGCTCAGCTGCTCTCTGCCTCCTCTGTCCTGGGTGCCCACCGGCCTTTGTGGGAGGACGGTGTCCCCTGTCACCTGGCCTGCCTGGGACGAGAACGTTTGCGGCCCTCGGTGCAGGGAGCAGTTGAGGAGACAGGGGACCAGGTCTGCACTGGGACGCAGGGCCCAGCTTTCTTGGGTGCCTGTGTGAGAAGTCCATGTGTCTTGGAAATGGCAGGACCATGTGCATGCATGTGTATGTGCATGTGTGTGCATGCATGTGCATGCGTGTGTGTATGTGTGTGTATGCAAGTCATGCCTGTGTAGGTTCTTATGTGCCTATATGTGCACATATATGCACACATATGTGAAAGTGGGCACATATGCATCACATGACACGTGTGTGCGTATTTATGCATGTATGCACATATACAGCATGACTGCATGTGTGCACCTGTGTGTGCATGTATTCTTGTGTTCCATGTACGCACACCTGTGTGCATGTGTGTGCCATGCATGCAGTCCTGCTTTCCAGAACTCTAAGCCTCTGGCACTCCAGGTGCAAAGCAGCTTTCTCTGGAGGCAGGTGCCAGCCCAGCCCAGCGGGGAGTGGCTGGAGGGAGGCAGGGTCTGCTCTTCGGTAGTCTGAGGGGTGCGGGTCCGCTCGCAGGCAGGGCACAAGCCTCAGCTTGGAGGGCAGCCTTGGGGAGACCCCAGGTCGGTGCCGGCCTCCCGGACCCTCAGCCCATGCCTTGGAGTGCCACCCACGGTGGGCAGAGGACACAGAGCTGAGTGGTGTGGTGGGATTCCAGCCGGTAGGCCTCGAAAGTTGGAGTGGGCTCGAAAAGTAGGGGGTCCAACCAGGTGTGTTGGGGGGTGAGGGAGCGGGGAGGGGGCAGGGTGTGATGAGGGTGTGGGGACTCAGTGCATGTGTGAGTCTGCCTGCTGGGGGATTCTAGAACATTCTGACAGACGGAGGCGCCTCGGGCCTGGGGCCCATGCACTGGCACAGAGCTGCCCTTCCCTTCCGGGCCTCACCCCTGCCTGGCTGACACTCAGGGCTGTGGCCTTGGGGCTCCCGTGGCTGAGGGGCACCCAGGGGGCAGGGCTGGAAGATTGAGGAGGGAGGCTCTGACCCTCCTCTGACTTCCGACCCTTGAACCCCAGCAGGTGTGCTGTCTCCCAGGCAACCAGCACCGTTTACAAACAGGCAGGTCTGGCCCTGCGTGGCAGGTGTGGAGAGTGCCAGCGCGGAACTTTATCTCCAGCACCTGGGCAGGAAGGTGTCGCTGAGGTGCAAAGACCTGCCTCTGTCCTTGGGGAGTCAGCAGGGCGGGTGGGCGTGGCGGCCCAGAACCCGCTTTCCCAGCACCCCAGGGAGCAAAGCTTCCCCGGCTCCCCAGGTCTGCAGGGAGCACCTCCAACTGGGAGGCTTCCTTGGCTTTCCTCAGGGTGGCAAAATGACTGCAGGGGCTCCAGCCATCATATCCTTACAGGCCATCCACTCAGGAAAGAGGTGGCCACGGGCTGCTCTTCTCACAAGCCTTTGATCTTAGGATCCCCTCTCGGCCCAGCAATCCACTCAGTCCCGGCCCTGGGCCCCGGTGAACGTGGACCCCAGCCCCCCGCTCCCTGGCCGGAGCCCAGTACCAGCTGGACGGTGGGGTCTCTTGCCTGCTCCCCCGGGGTGGGGATGAGAGGAGCAGGGCCTGGTGTGCTGACCCCTGAGAGGTGCTATGCTCTGTCATGGGGCATCTCACGGTCACCTGGACAGGAAGGAGCTGCTGTTGGGGAGGCCCCTCCCCACAGATCCCCAGTGTGGAGCAGGGGTGTGGGGGGCTGACCAGGGCCCTATGGGGGTCTCACCCTGCAGGAGCTCAGCCAGGCTTTGCAAGGGGTACGGAGCAGCAGTGCATCCCCGTCCCTGCTGGCCAAGGCCCATCCCCCCGGCAGGGGGAGAGCCCAGAGGGTCACCTGGACCAGCTGGGGTGTGTTGGGATGAAGATTATGGGACCCCCCAGCTCCGTGTCCTTTTGGCCTGGAGTTGGGGTCTCGGCTGCCTGTGGGGGGCAGGGTGGGGGCTTTCGTGCCGGGACCCTCCTGACCTGGCTCAGGGTCTGGGTCCTAGCAGGGCTGTCCTCTGCTGTGGGACCGGCTAGTGACTCACGGGCCAAGCAAACGGGTCCACCCAGCCCTGCCCTCTGACACAGTGGCAGGGGAAAGAGGTTTGGGAAATAGCCGCAGTCTGCAGAAAAGGAAACCCAGGGTAGACCCCCAGGCCCACCCACCGTGGAGGGTGCTGACCGCCTGGTGATTCCCCTTCCCCCGCTCCCCGCAGGATACCACCAGGTGCAGGAGGGAACGCTGGAGGTTCAGAGTGGGGGCGGAGGTGAAGACCCCAGAGAGCAGAGCCAGGGCACCCTCGGCAGGGCCCCTTCACTGTGGCCCCCGAGGTCCCCCAGGCCCAGTGCTGGGCTTTCTGGGTGGTCTCGTGGGCTAGGAACTAGACAGGACGGTGGTCTCCTGTGCGGGGCTTAATGGCTCTAGGGTGGATAAAACAACCTTCACACATTTTCACACATTTTTCTTTAAGGAAACTTTTTGGGATTATTTTTAACGCATTAGATAACGAGCCACATAAGGCAAATAATTTAGGGCCTGCTTTTGTGACAGGCTTGGGTGATGGTGGAGTAATTTGAAATAATGGCGGTGGGGAGGTATAAAAGATTGGTGCTGCAATATTGAATGTAATAAATTACTGGGAACTTCTTTATAAACATAAAAGAAAATTGAGGAAAAAAAAAAGGATTAGAGACGACCCTCAGAAGGCGGATGAGAGGAAATGAGCTTTAGCTGCTGGCCTGTGCTGCGTCCGGTGACCAGAGGGCCAGACCTGACTGGGCCTCGAGTAGCCCCACATGCGGGGCTGGGAGGCTCCTTCCTGCAGCCTCGGCTTTTGGCAGGGGTGAGGCACTTTGTCTGACCAGCGCTGGCCCTGGACACGGTGAGCCCCCACTTGGGACAGTGAGCCTCTTCCCGGCTCCCGGGCTCACCGGAGTCCCTGAATTACTGATGAGCCCTGCTCATCAGTCAGGGCTGTAAAATAGGCAGTTCCCAGCACCGAGGGCGAGGCCCGGGGGTGGGGCGCCTGCCCTGCAGGTGTGAGGCTCTGGGTTGGGTCCCCGGAACTGCCCCTGTGGGAGGGCCACTGGGGCAGGTGGGGGTGGGGGGGTCTTGGGGCCACAGAGAGTGCTGCCCAAGGGGAGCCGTGTCCACACCCCAGCAAACCACAGCCCCAGCACGTTGCTCTCACTGGGGGCTCGGAAGGCTCAGACCCCACGCGCTAAGACCCCTGCGGGGATGAGGGCAGCAGGGCAGGGTCTCTCGCTCCAGGTCTCTGACTGGACACACGGCTCAGCTCCAGGGTCCTGGGCTGCGGGTAAGAGCCAGGGGCCACAGTACCTCTCCCGGGGACTGAGGGCACCCCCAGCCCCCCCGCCCGGGGAAAGCATAGGGGGTGCAGGTGAGACAGCATGGCGTGACGTCCTCAGGGCCAAGGCCTGACCCCGCGGGGTCTGGGTCGGGGTCCGTCTATGGGCAGCACTGAGGGTAGGGCAGCTTCCCGCTACTGCCAAGCTCTGCCTGCAGGCCGGGGCTATTTTTAGCAGATGCACAGGCATCCTGAGCAGCCTGCGTGGGGGATGGGGCGCGCGGGGGGGCGGGTCTCCCTGGACAGACGAGCCCCCACACTGCAGCCTCGACCCCATCCTGGCCTGGGCACTTGCTCACGTTCCTGAGTGGCTGAGTCAGCCCCCGCTGTGCCTGGGAACAGCCCGGGCCTGTGTTGGCCAGACCCTGCTGTGCGTCCCAGCTGGGAACATCTGTCCTGCTGCTCCTGGGCTTCCTCCCTGGAGCCCAGTGGGCTGTAGACGGCACATGTGGTGCCGCCAGGCTCCTGTGGGCTCCAGGCTCATGCTCAGATGCTGGCTGGCACTGACCCGTCCCCCGTGTGCTGGAGGCTTCAGCTCCTGCATCTGTGCTGGATCCAGGGCACTGGACACCAAGGGTCTCCGAGGCTGGTGCTTGCACTCGAGGACACCTGAGACAGGAGGAGGTGGCATCCTTGCAGTGGCCTAGATAGAGGTCATGATGGACACTGTCCTCGCCCCCTGAGTATCTGTGCAGGGTCATGGCCTCCTGGCTGCTGGGTGTCCAGGTATGCCAGCTGGGAAGGGGCTGGGACAAGCTCCTGGCCAGGAAGGGTTCCGGGCCTCTCAGGCCCTTGGCACACGCCAGGGTCTCAGCAGCTGCGTCCGGGTTTAGGAGGTTGCAACGTGGTGAAACGCATCTCGGAGGCCAGCAGGCACCCCAGAGAGCAGGGCCCCAGTCCCACGCAGTGTGCCCTGAGCACCCCGGGACAGGTCCCCGAGCACAGAGCCAGGAGTTGCCTGAGTATGACTGGGTGTGGCCCCCAAATGAAAAAATAAAACAGGCAAGAACTGAAGCACTAAAGTAGCTCATTCCAGGCCCTCTGAGTCTACCAGTACCTTGTAGACAGCATTGGGGGCCCGAAGCCACGTCCCCCAGGGCCCCTCCCCGCCCTTCTCTGCCTGCTCAGCACCCCGCCCCGCTAGTCTGCAGTGCAGTCTGTCCAGTCTGCCCCCTCAGACCCTCTAGGAGAGCATTTCCCGTCCTCTCCCTCGTGCCCTTTCCCGCAGGTGTGCCAAGTTCACCTACCCACTGTTTGTTCCAGGCTGCAGGAGGCTAGGAACAAAGCCAACACAAACACCTCGAGTGTGATTTTGCTGTAAACACGGTTTTATTTCTCGGGGAATTGCCTGGGGTTAGGGCCAGAGAGCGGATAGCACAGGGGTCACAGCGCTCACCTGGCACGAGGCCAAGCCTGGTTCAATTCCCAGCACTGCATAGGAGTCCCCGAACCCCGCCAGGAGTCACCCCTGAGCACAGTCAGGAATCAGCCCTGAGCACCGCCGGGGAGCAGCTCCCAGCATGCACACACACACAACACACACACCTGTTCTTAAGAAGGGAAAGACAATGCTGGGGCTAGAATCAGGCAGTTGGTAGCAAACGCAGGCTTCAGAGAAATCACTCGCTGCTTTCTCTAAGGAGCTGTTCCCTTTTCATGTTTTTTTTTTTCCCCTCTTAATTATATATATTTTGGTTTTCGGTTCACAGCCACCAGTGCTCAGGGCTTCCTTCTGCTTGGTGCTCAGGGGTCACGTCTGGCCATGACCAGGGGCCCTGCGGGGTGCAGGGCCAGCCTCTCCCCCAGCTCTTATCCCTCTGGCCCCTGCATTTTGTTGGCCATATCCAGCGGCAGCACCCGGCTTTATGCTCGTGCGTGGGGGTTATTCTGGGGTGTGTTCTGGGGACCAGGTGGGGGCAGGGATGGGACCCAGCTCTCTCTCACCCCCAGTGCCTTCTTCCTTGGTCACATAATTCCACCCCCAGCAAGTGGACCCAGACTTGAGGTGCGGTGAGCGGTCGCTGTCCTGGGCGGCAGCTGAGGGGCTGAAGAGATAGGGCCCCTCTCTCCGGGGCTCTCTTTCCTTTCTTTTTTTTTTTTTTTGTTATATTTATTTGGATAAAGTAAAGTAAAGTAAAGGCCCTCCCGTTGATCATCGATTTGCTCGAGCAGGCCCAGTAATGTCTCCATTGGAGACTTTGTTGTTACTGTGTTTGGCATATCGAATACGTCACGGGGAGCTTGCCAGGCTCTGCTGTGCGGGCGAGATACTCTCAGTAGCTTGCGGGCTCTCCAAGAGGGGCGGAGGAATCGAACTCGGGTCAGCCATGTTGGCTGCGTGCAAGGCAAACGCCCTACCGCTGTGCTAATCTTCTCCATTGCCATTCTGGAAGATGTGATGGATCCATCAGAACGTCAGAGGGCAGTCATCTTGGTCTTGTAGTTGGGGAAGGACAGGCGGGTGTTATGAATACTTTTTCCGGCTTCTGCCGCATCTACCAGCACTTCTGCTCTTCTCTCTTTGAGGTCTTCCTTGATCGCATCTCTGCACTGCTTTGTGAGCTCGAACGTTCGCTTGCGGTTGCCTGAGGCATGCCCCAAACCACGTTGGCGAATAAGCTCAAGTGTTTTTGAAGACAGGCTTTTTTTTGTGGCTATCTCTCTCTTGGCGTTCCTCGCACAATCATGGAGGTGCTGAACCAGTGGATGGTATTCCTTGTCAATGTTGTCAACAATGGCATCTTCCCATGTTGCCGCAATAGCGCCAAAGAGCTCCCAGTTGGTGGTCGTTCTGGGAGTTCTCTTTTTAAACTTTGCAGCCCTTTCTCCCTGCTCTGTGAAGTAGAATTTTGCACGAAGGAGACGGTGGTCTGATCCCGTTCGAAATTTTGGGACAACAGCAACATCGGTCAAGAAAAACTGTTGATTGAATATGATGTGGTCTATTTCCTTGTGGAATCGTCCACCAGGAGACTCCCATGTCCAACGTTTAGATTTGGCCTTCTGGAACTGTGAGTTACCATGGATGGTCTTGGTCGACATGATGAACTCAGACAGTCTCTCACCCTGTTCGTTCCATTCTAGGCCATGGGTCCCGGTGTGAAGTTCTTCAGCTGATCTTCTTGGTCCTATCTTGGCATTAAAATCACCCACAATGATCTTGTAGAAGGTGTTGTCTTCTTTATAGAACTTCTCCAGCTCCATGTAGAACTTCTCAATTTCTCCTTCATCATAATTAGATGTTGGTGCGTAGACAACGAAGATAGAAATTGCCTGCAGTGAGCCACATCTATTCAACTGTAAACATCTGATTCGGGTTGTTAGGCATTCGAATGAATCAATGCTCATGGCCAATCAATGCTCATGACTTCTACTCAAATCTCTTTGATAGCCATGTCCACTTGCCGACATACCAAATTCCACAGGATGGATATGTCGCTCCCAATGTTCTCCCTTCCGAAATTCGACACACCATTTCATCAGTAAAGAAACGAACAGCACCCGGCCCAGACAAGGTTAGACCTGAACACCTGAAGAACCTGCCATCAGTACTCATCAATATGCTGGCTCGGCTCTTCACACGCTACCTGTTTGAGTCCAAGGTTCCGTCCCAGTAGAAAACCAGCAGGACTGTACTACTGTACAAGAAGGAAGACATCCATGACATTGGCAACTATCGCCTGATCGGCCTATTGTCTGTCATCTACAAGTTGTTCACTTGAGTCATCCTAAATAGGAGTGGCAGAACACTAGATGAAGGACAACCAAGCGAGCAAGCCGGGTTCCACAAAGGATTCAGCACCATCGACCATATCCACATGATAACCAAGCTCATTGAGGTTTCTCGGGAGTTCAAGATGCCGCTCTGTCTAACATTCATTGATTTAAAGAAGGCCTTTGATTCTGTTGAGACGGAAGTGGTCATTGAAGCCCTAGCCAATCAGGGCGTACAATCTCAATACATCAAGATCCTCTGTGAGCTGTATTACGGATTCACTACCAGGATCTCACCATTCTACAAAGAAGTAATCATTGATGTCAAGAGAGGGGCTCGGCAGGGTGGTACCATTTCACCGAAACTCTTCAGTGCCACCCTCGAGAACATCATGCGACGACTGGAATGGGAAGGAATGGGAGTGAAGATAGATGGTTGGCAACTACACCACCTTCACTTTGCTGATGACATTGTTTTAATAACACCAAACATTAGCCAAGTGGCACAAATGCTGGCCGACTTCGACTGTGAGTGTGGAAAGGTCGGACTACAGCTGAATCTTACGAAGACAATGTTTATGAGAAACAGCCTTGTTCTTGATGCCCCATTTGTTCTCAACAGAACGACCATCTCTGAATGCAACAGCTATGTATACCTAGGTCGAGAAGTCAACATGACAAATGACCTGGCACCCGAGCTGCGCAGGAGGAAGAGAGCGGCTTGGAATGCCTTCAAGAGCGTCGAAGAAATAGCTAAGAGGACGAAGAACCTCTAGCTCCAGGCACATCTCTTTGATTCCACTGTTCTTCCTGCATTAACATACGACTCAGAGACCTGGGCCCTACACAAGGATGAGAATGCTATTCAGGTCTCCCAAATAGGAATTGAAAGAGCTATGCTTGGAATATCAAGTTTCACTCAATTGAGAGAAAGAATCTGGACCTCCATCGATGATCAAGAATCAGGGATGCTGTCTCGTTTGCCAAAGCATCAAAAATCAGATGGACTGGTCATGTAATGAGACTTAAAGATGACCGCTGGACTAGAGCTGTTACCGACTGGATTCCACGGGATGTTAAAAGACTGCGTGGCTGCCCACCTACCAAATGGTCAGACTTCTTCGTCAAGACCCTGAATGATCGGTTTGAGGCTCTTCGTGTTCCTAGAGCGAACAGATGCCATTGGGCTACACTAGCACGTGACAGGGACAAATGGAGACGTTACTGGCGCCTGCTCGAGCAAATTGCCGATTAACGGGAAGTCAAGTGATCAAGTGATATTTATTTATTGAATCACTGTGGGAAAAGTTACAACGCTTTCAAGATTAAATCTTGGTCATACAATGATCAAACACCTTTCTCTTCCCCAGTACTTATTTTTCACCACCAAGAACCCCAACATACCCCCCTCCCACCCCTCCCAATGCCTGTGAGGCAGATGATTTCCACTTAGCTCTCTCTCTACTTTGATTACATTCATTATTTCGACAAAAGATGCACCATTATTGTTTAGAATTTCCCCCCAACAATCAGAACTGCTGAAAAGGCATTGTGAAATAATTTGTTTTCTATAGCCAGTTATGAGAACCATATGATGTCACGCAGCCGCAATAGCGGCCGCACGATTTTGTATTTCTGATATTTTACTAGGTAAGTCTGGAGGGATTTCTGCCAAGAGCCAGATAATTATGAGATTAGTTTCTGTGTGTCTGGTGTTATGGCTGTGCTGGAGAGCCACTTGAGGGGGGCAACTCGTGACCTCAGTAGGGAGTGAAGAATGAGCTGTCCCGGGGTTTTCTTGCTGCTGTATATCTTTTAGGATAACACTCTTCTCATTTGGCTTTTGGGCGGCATTCAGCAGAGCTTAGGGCTGACTCCTGGCTCTGTGCTCAGCCATCACTCCTGGCAAGGCTCTAGGGGCCATACAGGGTGCCAGGGATGGAACCCGGGTCAGCCACAAGCTAGGCCAGCGCCCTCCTAACTGTTCTGTGGCTCCGCCTGGGAGCACTTTTCTCTTTCCTGGGGTGTGTCGGGGACTTTCCTGACCCATCTCCTGGCATTGCAGAAGAAGAGTGTGAGGGTGGTGAGACCATGCGGCACATGTGGGTCTGCTCAAGAGCTGCTCGGGAGAAGCTTTGCTCTCACCTTGGGCAGGTCCGGGACCGTTTCTGAGCAGTTGTGAGGACGGAGTCCAGAGCACCGGGGCTGAGTTCACTCTCCTCAACTCGAAACACTGCCCCCCACACCCCACCCACCAGCCTCATGGCTTGTTTGCTCGATTCTGCTGGGTCCAGTTGCAGGGAGTCAAGGTGACCCCAAGGCACCTGGGGCCAGTCATCATGAGGGTCAGCAACCCGACTTGCACAGAGGCGCCTCCTTCTGTCCATGAGCCAGGGCCTTGGAGAGCCCCTCCAGGGCAGGGACATGGGGTGGCCATCTCTGGAGGGGACTGGAGGCCACACTGGACCCCGCGGAGGAGGAGGACGTGATGCTGCAGAAAATATTTAGATATGAAAATGCCGCAGAAAAAAACCAGCTCCCGCAGCCGGGCTGGGGTGCGGGGCCTCAGAGTGGAGAGACCAGACAGACTGTTTCCGCCACGAGCACCAGGTCCTGCAGGAAAAGTCTCCATGTCCCCCAGGAAAGCAAGACAGAGAGGCAGAGCAGCTTGGCATTCCAAAACACCAGGGATAAGAACAAAAAACTAAACTCCAATCACTAACAATGTTGTAACTGTTTCTCACTGTGATTCAAATAAACTAAAAACAAAAACAAAACCACCCTAATTGTTGATAATAGAAAACTAATGTGTGTGTTCAGGAGGTAGGAACCCCTTGGCAGCCGCAGGAGAGCAGGAGCAGAGCCTTAGGCTTCCTGGGGATGCCGTGGGCTCGTGTCTGTGCCCTTCAGTGAGCTGCCGGGGACGGGGAGGCAGAGAGGCCCGGGCGTGGCGCTGCACCAACCGATCCAGCCCCAGCCCGGAACCTGCAGGTCCTCCTGGGAGGGAAGGACTGGTGGCGGGGGGGGGGGGGGGGGGGGGGGAGCAGAGTGACCTGACGCAGGAGGGACCCGGGACCAAGGCGGCAGAGGTGAGCAGAGCTTCCTGGGAACTGTCTGCTCTGTCGTGTGCAGGGGCTTCCTCCAGGTGCCGGGACATTCGGCCCAGATAAACCTGCCGTGAGGGGGTCTTGCATAGGATGTGTGTTGTTTCTGTGTGTGATGTGGGGGTGTATATATGTGTGAGGCGTTCAGTGTATGTGTGTAGGGGTCTGTGTGTGAGGTGTGCCTCTATGGGGGGTGAAGTTGATTTGTGTGCTGTGTGCATGGTATGTGGGGCATATGTGTGTATGTGTGTATATATGTAGAGTGCATATGTGTGGGATGTCTGCGTGTGGTGTGTATGAGGTGGTATGTGTCGTATATGAGTGAGGTTTGTATGCATACGTGTATGTTCATGTAGGTATAAGCATGTGATGGATATACGTGTGTGAGTGGAGGTATGTTTATAAGCCATGTATGTATGCATACATGTGTATATCCATACTGTGATGTGAAGTGTTTATACATGTGGGTCTATGATGAGAGATGTGTATTCATATGAGTATCTGTGGGCACATATGTGTGCTTGAACATGTGCCTGTGTACACATGCATGTGAGATACATAGATGTGTATACACAGTGAACACATGTGCGAATGTACATGTGTGCAATGTGCATATGTGAGAGTGTGTATGCCTTCACGTGTGGCGTCCGTGTGTTTGTTATATGTGTCACAAGTGTGTATGAGTGAGATGAATATGTGCATATGTGTGAGGTCTATATGTGAGTAAAGCATATATTTTTGTACCCATGTGTGAGGTATGTGTGTATATGCATATTTGAGGGGTGTGCATATGTGAACATGTATTGTGCATACATCTGTGTATGAGGTATGCATGTGTGAGCTTTGTTTTTGCATATGTGTGTGCATTGCATAGGTGTCTGAGATGCATATCTGTATATGTGTGAGCTGTGCTTGTAGGTATATGCGTGCGTGTGTGTATGTGCCTGTAGGGGTGTGCAGTACCTCGTTCCCCATTAGTCAACTGCAGAACTGCTGAAGGTGGCTGCCTCTCAGGACAGGGCTTCTGGGGAGAGGGAGCACTCCAGGCTGAACCTCCTACGCCTTTCCCCTCCACAGCCCTGCCTGTGGGCCTGAAGCCCCTGGGGTCCTGCATGACTGAGGCTCTGGATCACGTCCCACCAAACACCCTGTCCTTCCTGTTCAGAGCAGCAGCGACTGAGCAGTGGTGCCTGTTGGTGGGCCCCTGAGCCATCGTCCGTTTGTCCAAGTACATGGGGCACTGTGCCCCCTGCATCGCCCCTGCTGCTGTGAATGAGGGTGTGAGTCCCTTGGAGTCTGTGCTCAGCTCTCAGGTAGTGAGAGCGGGTGGAGTGGAGGGCTGCATGGCATGGTAAGCATGGTAACTGGCCACGTGGTACGGTAACAATGGTAAATGTGGCCACAGGGATTGGTGATAATGGTAACTGTGGCCATGGTATGGTGATAATGGTAACTGTGGCTCATGGCATGGTGATAATGGTAACTGTGGCTCATGGTATGGTGATAATGGTAACTGTGGCCGCATGTACATAACAATGATAAATATGGCTACATGGTATAAAATAATATGGCTGATAAATATGGCATATGGTCGATGAAGATGGAATATGTCTGATAAATATGGAATAATATGGTGATAAACATGGCTTCGTGGTATAGTAATAATGGCACACGTGGGGACTGGAGAGGTAGTACAGCAGGTAGGTAACCTTGCACATGCCTGTCTTGGGTTCGATTCCCGGCATCCCATATGGTTCCTTGAACACTACCAGAAATAATTTTTTGAGTGCAGATCCAGGACTCATCTCTGAGCATCACCAGGTGAGGTCCCAAAACTAAAAAACAAACAGAGAATCTGGTAAGTGTGACTGGATGTTGTGATAATAAGGGTAGATGTGGCTGTGTGGTGTGGTGACAACAGTAGCTATGACTGCGCGGTAGTAACTAAACGAGGCTGAACAGAGTGTGGTAGCGGGAACGTGGCTGTGTGGTGTGTAATAGTGGAGTGTGGCTGCATGGTGTGTAGTAGTGAGTGTGGCTGTGCAGTACATGGTAGCAGGAACATGGCTGCATGGTGTGCAGCAGCGGTGCACGTGGCTGCCTGGCGTGGTAAAACTCCTGCTCCCTCCATAACCGAGTGTGGGGTTTCTTTGCAGTTGTTGAAGGCTGCACCTGAAAACAGAATGGGGAGAGTGTGGGGGGCTCTCCAGGGCACTGAGACGCTGACTTCCAGAGCTGGGGGCGCCTCGACTCCCTCCTGAGGCTGACAGGGGCAGTGGGAGGTGCGCCGAGGCCAGCGACTCAGAGCAGGGCGTGGTCAGTGCCAGGGTCTTTCCCCGAGGTGTGATCGACATGGTCTCGACCCCCTGCCCGCTGCTGCTCACCAGCCCCCACAGAGCTTGCCATGCGCCCGCTCTGCGAAGGCTCGCGCTTCCCTTGGGATGTTCACTCTGAGCAATTTTGAAACACGCCAACACTAAACACTAATATAGTCCCCCATGGGGGAGGATTTGGTCCATAGTTGAGGTGCTCAGGGCACCAGTGCGATGTTGTGCCTTGGTGGGGATTCGAACCAGGGCCGGAGGGACGCAGGGTGGCACCTTAATCCTGGTACCTCGTCTCCAGCCCAAGATGTTAACTTTTTCTTTAATATATAGAGTCACTTTGTTTGTTTTGGCCACACCCAGTACTGCTCAGGTCTTACTCTTGACCACACACTCAGGGACTAATCCTGTCCTGGCTGGCATCGAGGGACCTTAGGGGACACCAAGGATCCACCCTGGGCCAGCTGCATGCAAGGCAAGTGCCCTGCCCACTGCACTATCTCTCTGGCCCCCAGGATGTTAACTTTTGTTTGTTTGGGGGCCACAGCCAGCAGTGCCCAGGGCTTACTCCTGGCTCTGCACTCAGGGACCACTCCTGGCAGGGCTCGGGGACCATAGGGGTTGCAGAGGCTCATACCCAGGCTAGCCACGCGCCGGACAAGTGTCCTGCCTGCTTCCTATCTCTCTGGCCCTAGGATGTTAACTTTTAAGATTTATTCTCCTAGCAGCTTTCAAGCACTAAGCAGCATTATTAACACAGTCACCAAGGGTTTAACATTAAAAAAAAAAATTGGGAGGCAAGGATTTGGGCCACGCTTGATGATGCTCAGGGGTGACCCCTGCCCATACTGGGTGTGTGTGGACCATACCCCAGGCCTTTGGGGTGCAAGGCAAGTGGCTGACTGCCCATCTGTTGTCTCCAGCCGTTCACATTACCTTTTAAGATCTACTCTCTTAAACAGTTCAAAGAGCTTGGTCAACTATTTTTTTTCCTTCTTTTTGGATCACACCCAGCGATGCTCAGGGGTTACTCCTGACTCTGCACTCAGGAATTACTCCTGGCAGTGCTCAGGGGACCATATGGGATGCTGGGGATTGAACCTGGGTTGACTGCGTGCAAGGCAAGTGCCCTCCCCGCTGTGCTACCACTCTGGCCCCAAGAACAGATTTTTTTTAGGTTCAGAAAAACAAGCGTCAGCAGGGCCGGCCTCCCTGTGACTCGCTGGCCTGAGGCTCACTGGCCTCGGGGAGGGAAGCGCCCCTGGGCGGGCCCGTGTTCCAGAGCGGGTTACGGGCAGAGGCTGGTGGCCACTGGAGTACATGATGCTT
This sequence comes from Sorex fumeus, assembly GCF_029834395.1. Lineage (NCBI taxonomy): Eukaryota > Metazoa > Chordata > Mammalia > Eulipotyphla > Soricidae > Sorex > Sorex fumeus. The sequence goes on along the minus strand of NW_026606098.1, from coordinate 4,643,205 downwards.
CTCATGCTGCCTGGTGCTCTACACACCTGCCTGCAGCTCTGTCTGACTTGCGTCCAGCCTGGGCTGGATGCGGCCACACTTGCTCCTTCTCGAATGCACGTCTCTTGTTTCCAGTGTGTTCTGTCTGGGTGGAGTTGGTGGGCGTCCGGCTGGCTGACATGTGCCCGGGGCCGGCAGCTCTGTGCCCTGCAGATTCCCAGATTCTCTGTGCTTCTGTGTGCTTGGTGGTCAGAGAGGGGCCGACAGGAAACTCATGTGAGCACTTGGCACTGAGCCGGAGCAGGGCTGAGGTGGGGGCGTCCTTCCCCCCTTCCCGGAGCAGGGAAGGGCCCGGGAGTGTCAGCTCTGCCCCATGCAGCTGGGCAGACAACGGAGCAGGAAGGGAGTCTTGGGTGTGCCGTGGGTGCGGTGCCTGCCGTGGGTGAATCCGGTCCGGGCAGCCTCGGGGCCACTGGGCACCGCCGTCCTGCTGACCCCACTCTCCCTGGGAGCCTGGGCAGGGCCGGGCCATGGAAGGGACCTGGGGTGGAGGTGGGTGATCCCATCTCTGTAGCAGTCGGAGTTGGGGCTCTTGGCCGGGTCTGGGGCCCAGGGGGGACGCAGCTTCCTTCGGCCTATGGGCAGCGTTGGGTGGCAGGACCTCGGGGCTTCGGGTGCGCAGACCTTGCTTCCTGCCGCTGTTCCGGCCTCCCACCAGGGGCTGACTCACCTGCCCTCTCCCCTCCCACTGGCCTGGCCAGCAGCTGGCTGGGGGGCGGGGTGGGTGGGGACAGTGGCGGGCGGGGCGGACAGGTGGGTGAGCTGATGTCACCGGCCATGTCGCCCTGGGCAGGAAAGGCCAGCCTGGCCGCATACCAGCCCCGCCAGCGCCTGGTGAGCCGTGATCCGCTAGGACGCTGCCAGCAGAGCCTGAAGGGCCACCTCCAGGGGCGCATCCTGGCCTGGCCCTGCGCTGAGCATGCCTGGGGGCTTCCGAGGAGGAATTAAGCATGTGGAGGGTGAGGGGACACAGGGGGCTCCCAGGGGAGCTGCTGGCCCCACCCGGGGCCACTGAAAGGCATCTCCTGTGTAGCAGCGTGAACGAGATGGCGCCTCTTCCTGTGGTGGGTTCTTGGGAGAATGCTGGATTTGGTTACTGTAGAAAAGTCTCCCGGGGCATTAGAGAAGTGGTGTAGGGGTGAAGGCATGTGGCAGAACCGGGTTCAATCCCCCACGACAGAGGGTCCCCGAGCCTTTACCAGGAGTCATCCCTGAGCCCAGAGCCCAGAGTATGCCCTGAGCACTGCCAGGTGATGCCGAAGGAAATGTGAATGCTCCCTTCCCCTCCCCTCTTCCATCCTCTCCCCTCCCCTCCCCTCCCCTCTCTTCCCTCCTCTCCCCTCCCCGCTCTTCCCTTCCCTCCCCTCTTCTCTAAATCTGAGGGATGCCCACAGCTGGTGTCCTGATGGTCGCACGTGTCCCAGTCAGCACGTGGTGTCACAGCTCACGACTGCCGGATTTCTCCTGTGCTAGCCTGCACTGGGCCTCAGAATCTCCCTCCTGCCTTTCCTCTCCTGCGGTTGGTCTTGCTGGTTTCCGGTCACTCCGGGCAGAGCTCAGGGGATTCCACGGTGCCAGGGATGGACCTCGGCCTCCATCTCTTGGGGCCCAGTTATCTTTATAAAAATTAAAATTTTTTTTTATGTAGGAGTACTACTATTTATTCAGCCACTGATTAGCTGATTGAATTGGGCATGAACTCCACCTTATTTTTTTTTCATAATTTTATTTATTTATTTTTCCTTCTTATATGCATTTATTGAGTCACTGTGGGAAAAGTTACAAAGCTTTCAGGTTTAAGAAATCCAAAATCATGATATGATTCTCATAACCAGCTCTAGAAAACAAAATATTTCATAATGCCTTTTCAGCAATTCTGATTGTTGGGAGGAGGAAAATTCTAAACAATAATGGTCCATCTTTTGTCAAAATCATGAATGTAATCAATGTAGAGAAAAGTTAAGTAGAAATCATCTGCCTCACAGGCATTAGGAGGGATGGGAGGGGGGTATATTGGGGTTCTTGGTGGTGAAAAATGAATACTGGTGAAGGCTAAAAAAATTTTTTAATGAATCTCCATGAGATAAAGTTACAGACTTCCAGACTTTCATGATTACCTTTTAGTTTTACAATGATCAAGTACCCATCCCTCCACCAGTGCCCATTCTCCACCACCAATGTCCCCAGTGTCCCTCCCGCTACCTCCATCCTGTCCCCCTGCCCACCCCCTGACTCTCTGCAGGCACATTCCCTCTTACTCTCTCTCTCCTTTTGCGTGTTATGGTTTGTAATACAGGTAATAAGTGGCCGTCATGTTTGGTGCATAGCCTACTTTCAGCACACATCTCCCATCCTGAGCGAGCTCGGGGTCCAGTTACTTGCTGAGCAAAGGAGTTTCAGACTGATTCTGTGGTGAAGCGGGAGGGAAACCCAACACCGGGACCTGCTCCACATTCGGGACTTTCAAGATTCCACATGCCACTGTTGGCGTCTAATGATTCTCGTCCGTGGAGTTTGAGGAGCGGCCCTGAGCCACCCGCTGTTTCCCGCCTGCCCTGCTGGTGCTCACGTTTCCTTCGTCTCCTCCATGTAGAACCTCTGAAAGTGAGCGCAGATGCAAGCTTCCGCCTCTCCTGAGGCCCCAGGCTGTGCCCAGGCTCCCTTAGCGTGGAGGTTGAGCTTCACTGCCACTCCTGGAAGAGGCGGGGATGTGAGGTGTCTCCGCTCTGGAGTCATTTGTTCATTGTCCTGCTTCCCGGCTTCACTCCCTCCTGGGCCCTCACTTCCTGCGGGTGGAGTCAGCCTGACCACCCCCTGACTCTCTGCAGGCACATTCCCTCTTACTCTCTCTCTCCTTTTGCGTGTTATGGTTTGTAATACAGGTAATAAGTGGCCGTCATGTTTGGTGCATAGCCTACTTTCAGCACACATCTCCCATCCTGAGCGAGCTCGGGGTCCAGTTACTTGCTGAGCAAAGGAGTTTCAGACTGATTCTGATCACACTTGGCCATGCTCCTCACTGTCCTCGAGGGCTGAGGGTCTCTCTGTACTGTTTCACACTTTCCTCGAAAAGGAACCTGGATCCCTCCTGCTGCAAACTAGGGCCAGTGGCAAAAGTTGTCCAAATAAATATTTTTTAAGCATAAGAGAGGATAAAAGCAGTCGAAACCATACATTTAATTGTGTGCTTAAAAGGTGTTTAGAGGGGCTGGAATGATAGCACAGCAGGTAGGGCGTTCGCCTCGCACGCGGCCGACCCGGGTTCGATTCCCAGCATCCCATATGGTCCCCTGAGCACCGCCAGGCTTAATTCCTGAGTGCAGAGACAGGAGCAACCCCTGTGCATTGCTGGGTGTGACCCAAAAAGCAAAAAAAAAAAAAAGGTGTTTAGAGACTCATGCACGTATGATGGCGAGGTTTAATGGCATATTCATAAACCCGTGGTATAATTGTATTCAGGCTGCTCTGTTTGTCCAGCACCTGAGCCATCAAAACACCCACCAGCTTCCTTCGGTAGGAGCTGCCGAGGCAGTAAGAATGCAATGAGGGTGTTGGAGCCATCGCACAGTGGGGAGGGCGTTTGCCTTGCAAGAGGCCAACTTGAGTTCGATTCCCAGCATCCCATATGATCCTCTGAGCACTGCCAGGAGTAATTCCTGAGTGCAGAGCCAGGAGAAACTCCTGAGCATCGCTGGGTGTGATACAAAAAGAAAAAAAAAAAAGAATGCAGAGATCCAAAACAGACTCAGGGAAAGAACAGCTGGCTCATTCTTACTGCCTGACGGTCAATGTCATCATCAAACTGGACACCGAGTGGACACTGGCCTGCAGGGCAGACCAGAAGGGCACTTTCTGGCACTATAGTAGAAAGCACTGTCCCAAGCCTTCAGCCCTTGAGAGCTGGACAAGCCAAGGCGTGGCAGTGAGCGAGGCCAGCTGGACACTCCTGAGGTCCATCTACCGACTCAGACACAGCAGCAAGAAGAAACCCTCTGGGGGCCAGAGAGAGCATCCAGGGCCTGGCACGCAGCTGACCCTTTTAGGCCCTGGCACTGCAGACCCCAGGCCGTGCCACATCTTCACGCCCTGCCCGTGATCTGGGGGCCCAGTGGCTGGGAAGCTTCAATGTGTGTGGGGGGTGGGCCTCCCAGGCCCCAGCTGAAGGCCCCCTCAGGAAACAGGGGCCTGCAGAAAACCCTAACACATCACATGGAGATCCCCATTGGAGACCGGTGCTCTTTGTCCGAGATGGGGTCACTAGCGCCTGGAGTAGGCCTGGTGAGAGGTGGTGGGCAGCGATAGCCCGTCTGCCTAAGGGATGAATCTTAGCCCTTCCCGGGAAGGTCGGGGCCAGGGTTCAGGACTGCTCTGGAAGGACAGTGTGGGGACACAGAGAGCCACGGGTTGGACACCTCTGCACATCCCGTATCTGACCACGGGCTGGGAAGAACCCCCTGAGGTGCAATGACAAGGAAACACAGCAGTCAGGGTTTTGTTATTTGGTTTGGTTTGAGGGCCACACCTGGCATTGCTCAAGGCTCATTCCCGGCTCTGTGCTCAGGGCTCACTCCTGGTGGTGCTCAGGGCTCACTCCCGGCTCTGTGCTCAGGGATCACTCCTGGTGGTGCTGAGGGCTCACTCCTGGCTCTGTGCTCAAAGCTCACTCTTGATTCTGTGCTCAGGGCTCACTCCTGGTGGTGCTCAGGGCTGGCTCCTGGCTCTGTGCTCAGGGTTGACTCCTGGCTCTGTGCTCAGGGTTGACTCCTGGCTCTTTGCTCAGAGCTGACTCCTGGCTCTGTGCGCAGGGTTGACTCCTGGCTCTTTGCTCAGAACTGACTCCTGGCTCTGTGCTCAGGGCTCACTCCCAGCTCTGTGCTCAGGGATCACTCCTGGTGGTGCTGAGGGCTCACTCCCAGCTCTGTGCTCAAAGCTCACTCCTGACTCTGTGCTCAGGGCTCACTCCTGGTGGTGCTCAGGGCTGACTTTTGGCTCTGTGCTCAGGGCTCACTCCCAGATCTGTGCTCAGGGATCACTCCTGGTGGTGCTGAGGGCTCACTCCTGGCTCTGTGCTCAGAGCTCACTCCTGACTCTGTGCTCAGGGCTCACTCCTGGTGGTGCTCCGGGCTGACTCCTGGCTCTGTGCTCAGGGTTGACTCCTGGCTCTTTGCTCAGAGCTGACTCCTTGCTCTGTGCTCAGGGCTCACTCCCGGCTCTGTGCTCAGGGATCACTCCTGGCAGTGCTCAGGGCTCACTCCCGGCTCTGTGCTCAAGGCTCACTCCTGACTCTGTGCTCAGGGTTCACTCCTGGTGGTGCTCAGGGCGGACTTTTGGCTCTGTGCTCAGGGCTGACTCCTGGAAGTGCTCTGGGCTCAGTCCTGGCTCTGTGCTCATTCCTGCCTCTGTGCTCAGGGCTCACTCTTGGCATTGCTCAGGGCTCACTCACTCCTGGCATGCTTGCAGTTCCTGTATGGGGCTGGGAATGGAACTTCTGCTGACTGTGCAGGGCCCTACCTGTTGTGCTATTCATCCACCCTGTGAACACCTTCCCCGGGCCCTGCTCCTGTGCAATCTGTCTCTGAGGGGTAGATGAGACAGATCTCTGCTGCCTCTTGGCCACTTCCCATCACCGGCCTCCTGCTCCTGATCCCGGCAGCTCTAACCTGGTCGCCCCCGCAGCCGGTTCTGACTTGTGCGCAGGTGACGTGTGGCCGTCACAGCTGGCCCCGCTGCATCCTTCCTCTCGCAGTAATGACCCTCCCTGGGCTGAGCCGCGACAGCCACACTCCGGCCCGCACAGAGCAGATAGTATCGCGGTGAGGGTGGGTGCTACCCACGCCCTGATTTCACGCTTCTCCAAAACACCCGGTGAAGTCTCCAGCAGAATGATTGTTCAAATGCTTCACTTTTATTTAATGATTTGAATAAAAATTAAACAATTATTCTAATGAACTTAATTGGCTTTTTGACGGGGAGTATCTGATAACAGGCCTTATGCTGGCATCATTTAACTGTGAAACTGTTGGCCAGGAGCACGCACAATAACACGGTCCCCAGGGCTGGAGGGTGGACGGCGGGGCGGGTGCTCGCTGGCCTGTGGCTGATGCTGCTTCAGTTCCGGATGATGCACACGGTCCCCCGAGCAGTTGGGAGTCAGCCCTGAGCACTGCCGGGTGTGTCTCAGAACTAAACTGAAACAACAGATTAAGCAAAAACCTATCGCCCTGAGTCTGGTGAATGTGCAGGAAAATGTAGGGAGGGAGAAAGGAAATGAATTCAGACATGCTTTGAACCAAACCAAAAGGGTCACTTTGGGGCCGGAGGAATGGTTCAGCGGATGGGGCAACTGCCTTACACCTGTCATCCCTGGCAACCCCAGATGGTCCCCAAGCCCTGCCAGGAGTGATCCCTGAGCCAGGAGTGCTTCCCGAGCTCTGCCAGAGTGATCCCTGAGCACAGGGCTGGGAGGAAGCCAAGTACAACTCAAACACCAAATACCAAGCTGCGCCGAAGCAAAAACCAAACATCTCACTTGGCAGAGGCCAGTGGGGTGGGCCGTACGGGTTCGGCCTCAGTCCTTCGGGGCTATTGGCAGGGAGGGGTGTGCAACTGGTGGTGCTCAGGGCTGACTCCTGGCCCTGTGCTCGGGGCTCTCTCCTAGTGGGGCTCGGGGATCTCAGCAGAGCCAGCTGCATGCAAGGCCAGCACCTCCCCCCATTCTGCCTCCCTGCCCCAGAGCTCGGAGAAGAACCCCAGCTCTGCACACTGCGGGTTGCGGGGGGTCTCGGCTGCCCTGAGCGCTGGCGGGGGGCGGCTCACTGGCTTTCTGCGCACGCACAGCTGACAGTTGACGGGGTTTGGCCTTTCTCTTCGTAACTGTTTTCCGGCTTGTCTGCCAGACTGAGGAGAGGCCCTGGGAGGCCCGACACCACCTGATCCCACCCATCTACAGGGAGAGGAACTGGAACCCACAGCGAGGAAGCGCCCACCTGGGTGGGAGCAGCTTCACATGTGGGAGCCCCTGGCTCCATTCCTGGCATGACTCCACCAGGAGTAGCCCCTAAGCTCCACTGGGCACCCCGCAAGCGAGTGAACAGAATAGCAGAACACGGTGTCTGCATCTCAGAGGCTGCAGGGCCGGCGATGTTGGGGAGAGTACTGGGCTGTGCCCATGGGCTGGGCTGTGCCCCTGTGGGCCAGGCCGTGTCCCCGTGGGTTGGGCTGTGTCCTCTATGGGCCGGGCTGTGTCCCCGTGGGCTGAGCTGTGTCCCCTGAGGGCCTCTCGCTGCTGCTGACCTTGCCCCGGGCCCTAGACCTGGGGGTGACCTTGCCTTGGCTCCTTAAGGCGGGCAGCGCTTCCTTCGTGGCCGGAACCCCAGTCCCTGCTGTGGGCAGCATCACCCCTCACAGGTGCTTATCACCCCAACCCCTGGGATACACTCCACTGTATTTGTGGGGGAGCACCCTGACAGTGCTCAGGGGTCCCTGGCCCTAGGTGGTGCTGGAGATTGAAGCGGGTCATCTGTGCCCAAGGCAAGCGCCTTCTGCCGTGCTGTCTCTGGGGTGCCAGTGGGACCAGCCAGGGAGTCCCTGTCTGTGACTGGATCCAGACAGATGTCAAGCAGCAACCCCCTCCCACTCCCCCCTCCGGAAAGCCTCCTCCTCTCCCTGCCCGGGAGTCAGGGTGATGTTATCCCCAGCGCCCCCATTTGTGGCTCCCAGATAGATGGGGGTTGTTGGCTCAACACCACGACAGGAGGTGGGGGTCGCTATGGGGGTTCTCGTGTGCTCAGGTGGGGAGCTGGGGTGCAACTGTCTGAGTCCCCATGTCCCCTGGGGAGGGGAGGGGCAGCTTTTCTGAGCAGGGAGGGCTGGCCAGTGGCGTGGGAAACACAAGGCACCCTTCGCCCTTCCCTGGCCCCTACGGAGCCGCCCTGTGCCGCTGTCTGCAGGAGGAGTGAGGGGGGAGAGTGACGGCCGGGAGGGGGCCCAGGGAAGGGGCCTGGGCCGAGGGGCCGCATAGCCCAGAGCGCCCAGGTCAGAAGGTCTGCAGTGGGGGAGGGGGTGCAGGGATGGGGACTCACAGGCCCTGTCCTGCCCGCGGGGAGCTTGGCAGCGCCCCACCATTAGGCCGAGCCTCCCCGTGAGGTCATCCGCCGCTAGCAAGACAGGACAGGCCGGAGCTCAGAGCCGGCCCTGGGGCCGAGCTGCACGTGGTGAGGGGCACGAGCACCCCAGCCGCCCCCCGTAGGTTCCCCTTCCTGCACCCCAGTCTGGGAACCCCAAGACCCTTCCGGCATGTGCCGGGGACTGAGGTCAGGCTGGGGCCGGGGAACACTGGGGCCGTGAGCCTGAGGCATGCTGGGCAGAGGCACTGGTGGTGGTGGAAGGGCTGCGGCTTGGGAGCCAGCAGAAACGAAGGCTCGGAGGCGACGCTGAAGCTGGGGTGCGGCTGGAGACACCTCCAGGTTCACCCGGAGGCACTGAGACATGGGCGGCCTTGGTGGCACTGCTGACACCGGCAGCATTGTAGCATTGGCATTGGCAGTGTTGGTGGCACTGATGGCATTAGACACAATACACTCGTGGCATTGGTGGCACTGGTGGCACTGTTGATATTGGTGGCATTGTTGGCACTGGTGGCTTTGGTGGCATTGGTGGCTTTGGCACTGGTGGCGTTGGTGGCACTGGTGGCTTTGGCACTGGTGGCATTGGTGGCATTGTTGGCACTGGTGGCTTTGGTGGCATTGGTGGCATTGGTGGCTTTGGCACTGGTGGCATTGGTGGCATTGGTGGCACTGGTGGCACTGATGGCATTGGTGGCTTTGGTGGCATTGGTGGCTTTGGCACTGGTGGCATTGGTGGCATTGGTGGCACTGGTGGCACTGATGGCATTGGTGGCTTTGGTGGCATTGGTGGCTTTGGCACTGGTGGCATTGGTGGCATTGGTGGCTTTGGTTGCTTTGGTGGCACTGTGGCTCTAGTGGCATTGGTGGCACTGGTGGCTTTGGCACTGGTGGCATTGGTGGCTTTGGTGGCATTGGTGGCACTGCTGACACTGGAGGTACACTGGTGATGCCATTAATGAGTCCTCACCCTCCTGCACTGGCAGACCTGTGCTGCAATGTGGCAGCTGCTGATGGGGCCTGAGGAGCAAGTAAGAACAAGTCCCTCGGAGGTGCTGACACCCATGTCCGCCCTGCAGGGATCTGAGTGACCCCACAGGCACAGGCCCTGGGCTGGCCCCGCGGGAGGGGGGGACCACTGCACGGAGGGGTGGGGCACAGGCTGGAGGAGTAGGTGCAGGCAGAGGGGTGGGGGCAGGCAGGGGGATACGGTTGCTAATTGGAACTGGGGCCTGCTGCGGCTGGGACAGCTTTTTGGCTCTGGCTGCAGTGCTCGCTGTCGGGTGGCTGGGTCATGAGCCATCGGGGAGACAAGTGGGTCAGAGCTAGAGGCGCTGGCAGCCGTCCAATAGCTGGGGACTCCCGCAGCCCGGGCAGCCTGGGGCCTGGGGCAGGTGACTAGACCCCAGTTCAGTGCCCTGGGCCCGGCCATCTGAGCCAGCCTGCAGAGGCGGGGATCCCACCCCTACCCGTGTGAACAGAACTCAGAGAAAGACCCTGATGCTGGGGGGTGTGTGGGTGCAGGGGTACAGGGGTGCGGGGTGTGTGTGGGTGCAGGGTGTGTGTGGGGTCTCCGAGCCAGGGACACCATGGCTGCATCTGGAGCTCAGTACCCCTGGAGTGACGGGGCAGCAGCAGGCACCCGTTGGCTCGGGGCGACCTGTGGCACTCTGCTCTGGAATCGCTCTCCAGGGCTGCACCGCAGGTGCGAGTGCCCAGTGCTCTGGTCAGCGGCTGGTGCTCACACACTGGTCAGCGTTGTGTTCCCCGGCCACGTGTGCCTCGTTCCAAAGGGCCTGTCCAGGCACACTCAGAGGAACAGCAGAGGGGGCGTGGTGGGGGGGGCGAGGGGGCTGCGGGGGTCCGAGTGTCTTCTCCGCAGGGAGGGGATTCCGGGCACTGATCTCCATTGGGTCCTGCCCTTTCTTTTTCTTTCTTTATTTTTTTTTTGTGCTTTTTGGGTCATGCCCGGCGATGCTCAGGGGTTCCTCCTGGCTCTGCACTCAGGAATTACCCCTGGTGGTGCTCAGGGAACCCTATGGGATGCTGGGAATCGAACCCGGGTCGACCGCATGCAAGGCAAACGCCCTGCGCGCTGTGCTATTGCTCCAGCCCCCTGCCCTTTATTTTTCACTTTTCATTTATTTATTTGCCGCACCCGGATGCTTAGAGGTGACTCCTTGCTCTGTGCTCAGTAAACATTTCTGGTGGGTCTCGGGGGACCATATAGGACGAAACCTGGGTCAGCAGCGTGCAAGGCCAGTGCCCTCCCCCTGGACTGTGTCACTCGGGTCAGCTGGCTTGGGAGTTACGTCTCCCAAAGCTTTTGCACAAATGTTGGTCCCCCCCCCCCCCACACACACACCCCTGTATCCCAGCACTGGGTACAGTACTAAGATGGGCAAAGTACTAGAGAGTGGGGAGAGGGAGGGGGCGGGACATCCTCTAGCAGCGGTGTCTGAGAAATTGCCTTTCACAATGAGGTGAGGGTCCAGGCTGGGGCTGTGACCTCCTGCAGTGAAATCAGCAGTGGGCAGAAAAAACCCAGCTAGGGGGTCTGTCAGGAAGGGGAGGCAGAGTGGGGGAAGGAGGGATTGAGGGCACAGGGTGCAGGGTGCAGGGTGCAGGCAAGACCCAAGGGCACTGAGTGTGTGGGACAGAGACGCCACAGGCTGGGGTCACCAGGACTGCCCGGTCACTGTACTCGGGGTCTGCATGGGGCGGGGGTCGCTGACCTGAGGCTTCCGGCTGCCTCTGTCTTCCTCAGGCCCCAGAACCAGAGGAACTGGATTCCAGCGCTGGCCCTGCTGCTCACTGTGTGAACTGGGGCTGCTTACTCAGCCTCTCTGATGCACTCTTACTTCACCCATAAACTGCGGGCGCGCCCTGGGTCCCAGAGCACTCCTTGAACCGGCAGGCTCTGCCCACATCTCACCCTGTGCGCGAGCAGTGCCGCATTTCTCTTGCTTTTCTTTGGTTCTGGAGCACAGAGCTGTGAGGTTATTTCCCAGCCCCGAGGGAGCCAGGGCTGGGCAGTGGGAGTCGGGAGGTCTCCTCCAGGGTGCCTGGTGGACCCCCTCACTTGCAGAGAGAAGGGGCGGTGGTGCCGCAGCTTCTGGGGAACACCTGCAGGGAGGGCCCTGTGGTGTCTCAGAGAGGATGAGGTGCAAAGGCGGGAAGGCTGCCTGGAGAGGGTGGAGGGACGCCCAGCTCTCTCCCCAGCCCCCCCCACCCCCTCCCACCCCTAGCCTCGCCCCCCTCCCCCCCCCCCCCCCCGCCCCCGCGCTCCCGCCACCTCCCCATCCGAGGCTGTGTCCTTGTCCCAAAGGCTCATCAGCTTCCTGGCAAGGCGGGACCGTGGGGAGGGGCAGGGGACAGGGGTTGGGGGGTGGGGGGTGGGGCAAACAGCCCGGAAACCGGCAGGATCTCACCCGGCCACTCCCACTCGAGGAGCAGAAGGAGGCTGGCATGGGCAGCCGCAGAAGGACAGATGGGCAGAGCTGGGGACAGGTGACAGGAGAGAGGGCGGGTTGGCAGAGGCGGGCAGAGGGGGTGTGTGAGGGGGCTTTATTTTATTTTATTTTTGCTTTTTGGGTCACACCCGGCGATGCTCAGGGCTGACCCCTGATCACTCCTGGCGATGCTCAGGGCTGACCCCTGATCACTCCTGGTGGTGCTCGGGAGACCATATGGGATGCTAGGGATTGAACCCGTGTTGGCCATGTGCAAGGGAAATCCTACCTGCTGGACTATCACTCTGGCCCAAGGGCTTTATTTTTATTATATTATATTATTTATGGCTCGCGATAGCACAGCGGGTAGGGCGTCTGCCTTGCACGCAGCCAACATGGCCGACCCGAGTTTGATTCCTCCGCCCCTCTCGGAGAGCCCGGCAAGCTACCGAGAATATCTCGCCCGCACGGCAGAGCCTGGCAAGCTCCCCGTGACGTATTCGATATGCCAGACACAGTAACAACAAAGTCTCCAATGGAGACGTTACTGGGCCCGCTCGAGCAAATCGATGATCAACGGGAAGGCCTTTATATTATTTATATATTTATTTATTTTTTGGAGGGGGGGCATACCTAGTGGTGCTCAGAGCTTGCTTCTGGGTCTGTGCTCTGGGAGCACTCCTGGTGGTGCTCAGGGGACTCTAGGGGGTATGAGGGGTCCAGCCCTGGCCAGCTGCATGCAAGCAAGGGCCCTCCCTTGTGTGCTAGTGTCCCGGCCACGATCTTTGTTTATATCTTACTATGAGCTCCCAGGTGGACACTGGACACTCCAGGCTGTGCTCGGGGGACCGTCTGTGGTGGGGATAAGGCAACGTCGGCTGCATGCAATGCAAACGCCTCAGCGCTGGTATGTCTCTCAGGCCCTTTAGTTACTATTTTTGTAATTGGAACACCCCCCTCCCCCAAAAAAAAATAAAACCCAAGATATTCCTGGAGCGAAAAATACAGCGACACTGAACCTACAGAGCCTGGGAGAGGGGCCTGGGGACAGTTAGTGCGCGGCCACCTGCGGGGGTAGCAGACCCCAAGGACAGATCCCCGGGGACAGACCCCCGTGGATGTGGCGCGATGGAGCGTGGTTGCCGCGTGGAAGAGCTGAGAGGTCAGCCTGGCTGGAGGCCTTGGGCGGACACGGGTCAGGGAGGAGCCCGGCCGCCCGCGCGCGCGCCCCCTGCAGGTCGGGCCTGCTCTCTGCTGGGCTTTTTTTTTTTTTTTTTTTAACCACCAAAGCTGCTCTGGGTGGGATTCCCAGGATCTCCCCTAGAGATGCGCGCCCTGTCTCCGTCCTGCGGGGCATGCGCAGACCCCTCCCTCTCCTCTTTGGAAGCTGCAGAAAGGGGGGACCCTTCGCTGTGTCGTGGTTGAGCCGGTGTCTAGGGGACCCCAAGGTTCTCGTCACCGCGTCTGCCTGTGGCCCCTTCCTGGGCTCAGGAACCAGCAGGACCCGCGGCAACACCCCCCCACCGTGCTCCGGACCCTCAAGCCAGAGACCACCAGGACCCTGCCAGCCGAGAATTGGCTTTGGGGACCCCCTGCTCCATGCCCCCCTGCCCTTTCCCTGGCTGCCACAGAGGTGGCTGGGGGGTTCATTTTGGGGGTCCTTAACGCCCCCAGCCCCAGGAACAGGCCCCTTCGCCTTGGACTTTGCGGTTTCCCTGTGGGCTGAACAGGAAAAGCTGCCACTGACCGGATGGGGAGGGGATGCAGGGGCTTGCCTGGTACCCCGTGGACCTGTGCCCCTAATGTGAGGGGGTCAGATATTGCCCCGCCCCCAGGCATGAACCCCCACATTGCCCCCTGGGGGGGCTGCACCATCACCCTGGTCTGCCTGGAGCTCTCTGGGGCCCCAGTGACCTCCACCCGGGGCACGCAGAGAAAGAGTAAGCTGGGAGGGGAGTCCCTCTTGATGCTAGACTCTTCACTTGGGGTCAAGTCCAGGAGGGTGCTGCCCAGGGCCCCTCTGCCCTCCTGGCTTTCTATTTTCTGACCAAAGGCTGCACAACCCCCATTTCCTCACCCCCACCTCCACAGACCCCCTCCCCACAGCCCCCACATTCCCGCAGCCCCCACAAGCTGACCTGGTCCCTTTCTCTGTCTCTTGGGGGTGACGTAGCCATGCTGGGGATGCAGGACCTGGCCCGCCTGACTCCATTGGCCCATTTCTATGGGGGGGGCGGTGCTGGGCACCCTGGGGGCAGGAAGTCGTGGAAGGAGACCGTGAGGGCCAGAGCAGGGAACTGTGCTGTGGAGAGGCGCGTGGACAGTGTGTGGTGCTGGGCACACCCTGACCCCTGCTGCTGGGTCATCTGGGGAAGAGCTGGGCCCTGGCTGTTTCTGCCCAGTTCCGGTCGGGGGCGGGGCTTCCCTTCTGCTCCCCTCTCCCCCACAGGGTCCAGTGCACCCACACTCTAGCCACGGCTAAGGCTAGCCCGAGGGAGCAGACAGCACCTGCGGACACTGGCTGGGAGGAAGAAGGGAGAGGAGGGAGGGAGGGAGGGAAGGCAGGGGAGAGAGAAAGGAGGGAGGGAGGGAAGGAGAAAGGGATAGAAGGTGGAAGGAGGGGAAAAGGGGGGAAAGGGAAAGAGGGAGGGAAGTGGGGAAAAGAGGGAGGGAAGAAGGGAGGGAGAAAGGAAGGGGAGAGAGGAGGGAAGGAGGGAGGGAGACAGGAGAGCTGGGGAGGGTCAGCCTCAGGGGCCTCTCCCAGGCTGTCCTCAAACGCCTGGCACTGTGCCCAGAGCACCCCAGAAGACCATAAAATCAACTTCTCATTACACACACCGTCCTTGTTAATGAGGGAGGCCTCAGCCTGAGCGCCGGGGAGGGGCCAAGGAGAGGGGGTCTTGCAGGGGCTGAGGGGTGAACTCTGGAGGAGGGGGAGCTCTGGGGACAGTGTGGCCCCCCTGGGTTTGGGGGCTGGGGGGCTTCCTAGGTCCTGTGTCCCACCTGCCTGTGGGCTCAGGGTGGGCAGGGGCAGACACCCCCCATGACCGTCCACTCTCACAGAGACCCCCCCCTGCCCCCCAACAGGCTCTCGGCCCGAGACTCCACTTGAGAGTGCTGGACTGTGGAATGTCTACTGGGGCCTGTTTCGGTTTGTTTTCCAACCCACACCCAGCCATGCTCAGGGGTGATTCTGGGCTCAGTGCTCGGGGGAGCCTGGGCCTCCTGCATGCAGATTGCTCTTTGCGGCTGTGCCTCTCCCTGGACAGATTTCTGTGGGCTCCAGACAAGCCCCTCAGCCTCCACCTGGGTGCTGAGGGGCTGCTTGCTGACCGCAGTACCCCCAACTCTAGCCTCCGCTCACCATCTTCCACCTGGCCTCCCTCTCCTGAAACCTCCTTGGGGCCCCCAGGGAGCTGTCTGTGCCTGCCAGGCCTCCGCTCTGCCCGAGAACACAGGGAGAGGGGTCTTCGGTCCCCCCTGACCCCACCCACCTCAACTCTCAGCCCTGCAGAGGGCCAGCTGAGGGGAGAGGCCCCATTAGGCATCGCCCTGCAGCTGTCCGGATGAGGCTCGGGCTTGGGACCTGAGGTTCGTCTGAGCACAGCTGGGATTGCCAGCCCCTGGCAGAGTCAGCACTGCCATGGGAGATGGAGGGGCAGATGGGTGGGTGGGTGAATGGATGGATACATGGATGGATGGATGGATGGATGGATGGATGGATGGATGGATGAATGGGTGGGTGGATGGATAGATGGGTGGGTGGGTGAACAGATGGGTGGGTGGATGGGTGGATGGATGAGTGGATGGGTGGGTGGATAGGTGGATGAGTGGGCTGATGGATGATGGGTAGATGGGTAGATGGATGGGTGGATGGATAAGTGGAAAGATGGTAGGATAGAAGGGTGGATGGATGGGTGGATAAATGGGTGGGTGGATGGATACGTGGGTGGATAGATGGATGGGTGGATGAATAGATGAATGGGTAGGTGGGTGGATGGATGGGTGGATGGATGGGTGGATGGATGGGTGGATGGGTGGATGGATGGGTGGATGGGTGGATGGATGGGTGGATGGGTGGATGGGTGGATGGATGGGTGGATGGATGGGTGGGTGGATGAATGGGCTGAAGGGTGGATGGATCAATAGGTGGATGACAAACTGTTCCCTCTCTGGCTTGAAGCTTTAACTTAGTATTGTCTAAGGTCCTTGGAAACTCCCCGCTGGAGGCAGGATGCTGGGAAGGTAGAGTCTTAAGTTAGGAGGGAAAGTATGAGAGTAGCTTCAGATGAGACAAGAATGACAAAAGGATCATGTGAAGGAGAGAAGAGTGAGAGGGGCAGAGAAAGTGGGTGAAGTAGACAGCCCAGCAGCTTTGAAGGTTGCCCAATTGCCAGCAATTACCCCTAATAACCCCTTACGGCTCCCGGCGCCTTTCTCCCAAGCTCAAAGCCTTCGGCTGCTGCTCGCCTTTCTCCCAAGCTCAAAGCCTTCGGCTGCTGCTCGGAAGTCCGTCTGAGGGCTGCACTAGGGGGAGGGTTCCATTACTCTGCGCACCACCAGTTCGTCATCATCAGGCAGCAAGGCCTGTGGAGTCAGGGCCAGCTCAGCTGCGCCCCACCTCTCCACCTCCCCAGGAAGCGGGGCCCACGCCCCCTTCTCCGGGGCACACCTCAGAGTTAGAGAGGCCTGACGCTGAGGATGACTGTGAGGCACAGCCAGCAGTGCCTGGCGGGGGCATGGGGGTGCCCCGGCTGGGGGTGGCTGCTGGCTCTGAAGACACTCTGTGTGTTGAGGCTGGAGGGATGGGGAGATCTCAGGACTGAAGCCAAGTTTATCCTCGGGCAGGACACAGTGCAGGCAGCAGGCCAAGCGGGAGACCCTCAGGGCCCTGCTCCTCCACCTGCCCTGGGCCCCCCTCAGCTCCTCGATACCTCTGCCTCAGTCAGTCAAAAGGGTCACTTCAACAAAGCAGCAAACCCCGCCCCAAACAAAACAAAACAAAACAAAACAAAACAAAAACCAAGACCAAATCAAACCCACAACCCCAGCACTGCAGCCAAGAATGCTGGAGCAAGGGCGTGACTTCTTGGCGCTCAGGAGCACCCGGTGCCCTTCTTGAAATGAGAAGAATGTGGAGCAGGGCTGGAGCAGCCAGGGCCTCCGGGGAGTCCTATGGAGACGGGCAGGGGCGAGGCTGCTGGCCCAGCGAGAGCTGCTCCCTCCCGCAGCTTCCCAGATGTGGAGAAGGGAGGCGTGTGTGTGTGTGTGCGTGCGTGCATGCGTGTGTGTGTGTGTGTGTGTGTGTGTTGGGGGGGTGGCTTGAATGCTTGGCTGTCCAGAACCCAGCCTAGGAGCAAGAGGATGAAGGAGGAGCTGGTTGCTCACTCCATGGCACTGCCTGTTCCCCGGAAGGAGGGGACAGTTGACACCTCTAACATGGCCTGTTCCCTCAGAGGCTGGCGTTTCCATGGCAATGGAACTCTGAAAACCAGGGACTCGCTCCACTTCCCTCACATTAGCAGGTGCTCAGTGCTTTTCTATGAAATGGATTGGTGAGGGATGGATGGGTGGGTGGATGGATAGATGGGTAGGTGGGTGGATGGGTGGGTGGGTGGATGGATGGATGGGTATGAGGATGGATGATGGGTGGATGGGTAGATGGGTGGATGAGTGGGTAGGTGGATGGATGGGTGGATAGATGGGTAGGTGAATGGATGGGTTGATGGATGGGTGAGTAGATAAATGATGGATGGATGGATGGGTGGATGGATGGATGGGTAGATGAATAATGGGTGGATGGATGTGTGAATGGATGGGTGGATGGGTGGATGGGTGAGTGGGTGGATGGATGATGGGTGGATGGGTAGATGGGTGGATGGATGAATAAATATCTGGGTGAGTGGATTGGTGAATGGGAGAATAGGTGGGTAGACAGATGGACAGACAGATGGATGTGTGGTTGGATGGATGGATAGATGAATGGGTGTACAGATAAAGGTTGGATGGGTGGAGGAGGATGGGTGGCTAATGTAAGAGAAGTAGAAGAGATGGGTGGGGGTGGTTGGGTTAGTAGATGGGTGGAAGGATGGATGGATGGACCAAAGGTGGATGATGAAAATGGACAGATCAGTGGGTGGGCAGAGGGATAGGTAGATGGTTGTTCAGCTGACTGGAGGATGGCTGGGTGTGTAGGTTGAGGGATGGTAAAAGGATGAATGGAGGGGTGATGGGCAGATTATTGGGTGGAGGGATAGATGGGTGAGTGGGCGGAGGGATGGTGAATGAATGGGTGAATGCATGGAGGGCAGATGGCTGGCTGACTGGCTGGGTGATGAATTAGTGGATCGCTAATGTGTGAATAGCTGGTAGAAGGATGGGTGGACAGGGTGGATGAATAGACAGAACATTCTACCAGATTCTGAGACATTAGGAAGATGTTTGGAATCTTGCCCAAATCCCACTAGTAGGCCATTCCACAGCATGTCTGAAAGAATCAGAGTTTTAACTAGCAACAACAGCTCAGACAGGGACCGAATGTGAGATAGAACAGTTTTCACAAATTTTCTTTTTCTTTTTTTCTTTTTTCTTTTTGGCTTTTTGGGTCACACCTGACAATGCACAGGAGTTACTCCTGGCTATGCACTCAGGAATTACTCCTGGTGGTGCTGGGGGACCCTATGGGATGCTGAGAATCGAACCTGGGTCAGCCGTATGCAAGGCAAATGCCCTACCCGCTCTGCTATTGATCCAGCCCCCACAAAATTTTCTCTTACCAAAGTACTTTCTGATAATTGTATTAGCCATTTAATTGTAAAAACAAAACAAAACTATTTTCCCTGCAATATAAAATAAATTATTTTATATTGTGCCTGCTAAGGGCGCAGGATGGGGAGATTTGAAAAATGGGGACAATGGTGGAGGGAAGGTCACACTGGTGATGGGATTAGTCTTGTGACACCGAACGCCTGTAACAATTATATATATGTATGTGTATATATATATTGATATTGATATTGCTTTTTGGGTCACACCCGGTGATACTCAGGGGTTACTCCTCCCTCTGAACTCAGGAATTACTCCTGGCAGTGCTTGGGGGACCATATGGGATGCCAGGAATCGAACCAGGGTCAGCTGCATGCAAAGCAAATGCCCTACCCACTGTGCTATTGCTCAAGCCCCAACAACTATATTTTGAATGACTTTATAAACTATGGTGTTTAAGTAAAAAGGGAAAGAGTTTGATGCATGTAAGATACCTCCCCACCTTATTTCCAGCACTGGGGTTATTCAGGACTCTGGGGCTGCCCCTTTGCCTTCAGGAGCCCTAGGAAGTGGCAGGGCAGGAGAGGGGAGGGCCGGAGAAAGGGGAAGGATGGGAACTGGGGCAGCCTGGCCCCCGGGCGCCCCTATCCCCCCCCCCACTGGCCAGCTGGCCCCAGCAGGGCTGGAAGAATCTGCCCTGCGGCTGGCTCTGCTGTGCCCCAGGGTCTGCGGTGGCCCCAATTATACCTGTGCTCTCCTTCCTGGCCCTTTCATCTGCCAGGGAGGCTGTGATTACCGGGAGCTGCGGGGTCTGTTCTGGGAGCTGCTGGGAGACCCCCCCACTTTGTGGGTTCTGTGTGGGATGTATGGGGGGGCGGCTGGCTGAGCACCCACAGCTGCTTTTACCTCTGAGCTCTTCTCCACTTCTGTGCTGTGGGAGCTGGAGCTGGGGAGGGGGAAGGGGTGCAGGAACTGGGGAGGGGGCAGGGGTGCGGGAGCTGGGGAGGGGGCAGGGGTGAGGGAGCTGGGAAGAGGCAGGGGTGAGAGAGTTGGGGAGGGAGCAGGGGTGCAGGTGTTAGGGAGGGGGCAGGGGTGCAGGAGCTGGGGAGGGGGCAGGGTGCAGGATCTGGGGAGGGGCAGGGGTGAGGGAGCTGGGGAGAGGCAGGGGTGAGGGAGTTAGGGAGGGGGCAGGGGTGCAGGAGCTGGGAAGGGGCAGGGGTGAGGGAGCTGTGGAAGGGGCAGGGGTGCAGGAGTTGGGGAGGGGGCAGGGGTGAGGAAGCTGGGGAGAGGCAGGGGTGAGGGAATTGGGGAGGGGGCAGGGGTGCAGGAGCTGGGGAGGGGCAGGGGTGAGGGAATTGGGGAGGGGGCAGGGGTGCAGGAGCTGGGAAGGGGCAGGGGTGAGGGAGCTGTGGAGGGGGCAGGGGTGCAGGAATTGGGGAGGGGGCAGGGGTGAGGAATCTGGGGAGAGGCAGGGTGCATCTAGGGGCCGGTTCTGCAGAGACCCCCAGGCCGGCTGTGTGGCTCGGGCGGGCGGGCGGGCCCAGCTCAGGCCTCCCTTGGGCAGTGTTTGTTCTCACTAGTCTCCTGGCTGTTGTTCTAAACAGAAATCTACACGTGTGCCCAAGATCGATTAATTTTTGTTTTTTAACCGACTTTTCTTGAACGCCGAACGCTGGCTTCCCAGTTGTGCACAGGTCAGCCTGAAGCCGCCGGAGTGTCCCGCGGCTGCCCCCTGCTGGCGTTGTCCAGCTAGGTCACACCTCCCTGGCCAGCCATGTGGGGAAGCCGGGGAGGTATGACCTGGCTTCCTTCCGGTCTCTTTCTTTCTTTCTTTCTTTCTTTCTTTCTTTCTTTCTTTCTTTCTTTCTTTCTTCCTTCCTTCCTTCCTTCCTTCCTTCCTTCCTTCCTTCCTTCCTTCCTTCCTCTGTCTCTCTCCCTATACTCCGGAGTCAAGGGTCACCTTGGCATTCCCGTTCACTGCATTGCATCCCCTCATCCCATTATTCTATACACCACAGGCAAGTGGGATTGTACTGTGTTTGTCTTCCTTCTTCTGGCTTCTCTCAGCTGGTATCTTCCTGTTCCAGGGAGGCCGGAGCAAACGGTAGGATCACCTTGTTCCCCGTAGGGACGCAGTATCCACCGTGTCCAGAAACCTCATCTTCATAATCCATTCATTGTCGCTGGAACCTAGGTTGACCCAAATCTTAGCGGTTGTACTGAGGGCGGGCACGGCTACTGGTGTGCATTCGTCCTGTTGAGTGAATGTTTTCAGGCCCAACAGTGGGATTTCTGGATCACACGGCACCTCAGGTCTTAGCGTACTACGAGCTCTGCACACTGTTCTCCACAGGGGTTGCACCAGACGGCATTCCCACCGGCAGCAGGTGAGAGTTCCTCTCTCACCACCTCCCACCAGTACAAACTGTTCCCGTATTTTTGATACGTGCCATTGTCTCTGGCGTGAGGTGGCATCTCACTGTGGTCTCCATCTGGTTTTCCCTAGTAATAAGTGATGATGAGCATTTTTTTTCTGTGCCCACTGGTCATCGGCCTGTCTTCCTTTGGGAATGTTCATTTCTTCTTGGGGCTGGAGCAATAGCACAGCAGTAGGGCGTTTGCCTTGCACGCAGACGGCCCGACTGAACCGGGTTCGATTCCTCCACCCCTCTCGGAGAGCCCGGCACGCTACCGAGAGTATCTTGCCCGCAAAGCAAAGCCTGGCAAGCTCCCCGTGATGTATTCGATGTGCCAAACACAGTAACAACAAGTCTCACAATGGAGATGTTACTGGGCCTGCTCAAGCAAATCGATGAACAATGGGAGGACAGTGACAGTGACAATTCTTCCTAATTTTCATGAGTTTTTGGAACTTTTTTTGTTGTTGTTGATCTTTGTGAGTATATTATATAACCTGCCTGCCAACCCTTTGTCTGATGCGCTGACCACCAGTTGAACGTCTTTTAGCTCGTGCTGTTTTTGCCTGCAAAAAGAGACTTTTCCATCGACAGAGTCCATTTGTTCATTTTTCATGGTTTCCTGTGCCAACGGCATCCTATCATTGAAGTCTCCTTT
The DNA here is from genome assembly GCF_029834395.1 of Sorex fumeus. Taxonomy (NCBI): domain Eukaryota; kingdom Metazoa; phylum Chordata; class Mammalia; order Eulipotyphla; family Soricidae; genus Sorex; species Sorex fumeus. Next base: position 4,621,751 of record NW_026606098.1, on the reverse strand, counting down.
GTGGTTCGAACCTTGGAGTATTCTGCCTCTATTCTCCTCAATGTACTGTATAGATTCTGGTCTGACCTCCAGCCTGGGGGTGCCAGGGGCTGTTCTGTCCTCCTGAGGATCTGAGGTGGGCATGCTGGGGACCCTGATGGGGAACCCTTTTCTGGGCAGAAACTCTGGGCCGCATCTGTAGGGGCCATGGCGGGAAGAGCCTCCCTGAGCGGCTCCCGGGCTGTGAGCGCGTGTGGGCGTGTATGGTCAGTGGCGAGTGCCAGTCCCGGTGAGCAGATCCTCACTGACCCCCCAGGATGCACGTACCCAGCCGCTCCCGCTTCCTGCCACCTCCGACGGTCACTCTCTGGTGCTGCTGGTCACTGACACATTGGGGGCCAGTTAGTGGCGAGTCACGGGTTGGTGGTGGGGGGGTGAGATGTACCCAGATTCTAGCGGGGACTGATGCCCTGAGCGGCCTCCCTCTTAGCTGGGGGCATACGTCTGTATCTCTGGGGCTTGTTGTCCGGAGCCCAGAATTGTGGGTGATTTCTTCCAACCAGGAGAGAAAGAAGTTGGGAATCAGAGCAGAGCCTGTGGGATTTCCCCCCACAAATACCAGCTGAGAAATCCTCTAGGCCAGAGAGTTGGAATTTCCTCCGGGAGGGTGGGGGGTGTTGGTGTTGATGTTGGTGGTGGTGGTGGTGGTGGTGTGTGTGTGTGTGTGTGTGTGTGTGTGTGGTCAGTGGGCGTGGCCTTAGTGAGGCTTGAACAACCAATCAGGGCATCTGGAGCTGTCTGCCCGCCCGCAGTGGATGCCTGGTGTGTGGGTGCCCGCCTCCCTGAACTTCCTCGGCAGTTGTCACCGTGAGTCCCCACTCCAACAGGAGGCCTGGACTCGGGCCTGTGACCTTCTCCAGACTCAGAAATGGACTCGTGTTGGCCTTTCGGGGGGCCTGAGGCATGGCCCTCTGTCTGGGGATGGCTGGGCCAGGCCAGCAATGACAGAAGGCTGCTGTTTCACTTTCCCGGAGATGATGGTGTCGGGATATGACACAGGTCTCAGGGGACCCTAGTTCCAACCCTGCCTCTGTGGGAGCTCCCAGCTCTGCAGGTGTGGACCATAGTGGAGAGAGGAAGGATGTTAAGGCGAATAGTTGAAGTCGGTGGGTGCAGCAGACCAGCTTCAACTCTGCCCGAACTCTGAGGGTGTGGTTCTCCAAGTTGCAGACATGGGATAGAGCATCTTGGAAAATCTGCAATTTGCTCTGAGGGCTGGAGTCTTGGGCTTTGAATGCTGGAGCTGGTGGTCCCATCCCAGGCCCCACATGGTCCTGTGAGCACTCCAGGGTGACCCAACATGTCCCAGCCTTTATTTTGTTTGAAAATGATTATTCGCATGATTTCTTGTCAGTGACTGATTTGAAGTCTCTTTGGGATAGCCCCCTGCCCGGGCTGTGTGTGGGAGTGTCAGACCGCAGCAGCTGGGGTGCGGAGGAGACACCCACCCCATGGCCCGGACCTGCTGGAGGCATGGGTGGGCTCCCACTGCCCCCCACTCCAGCTTTGTGAGTAGTGCTCACACGCCCCAGCAGCCCTGGGAACCAGGTGTGGGCACCCCCAACTCTGGGTGAGAAAATGAGCCTCAGGGAAACTGAGTAACTTTCTTTTTTGTTTTCATTTTGGGCCACACTTGGCGGTGCTCAGGGCTTCCTCCTGGCTCTGCACTTCGGGATCACTCCTGGCGGTGTTCGGGGAATCACTCCTGGCAGTACTCAGGGATCACTTCTGACCGGTGCTTAGGGAGCACTCCTGGCGGTGCTCAGAGCTTCCTCCTGGCTTTGTTCAGGGATCACTCCTGGTGGTGCTCAGGGATTACTCTGAGCATTGCTCAGGGAGCACTCCTGATAGTGCTCAGGGGACCTATGTGGTGCCGGGGATGGAACCAGGCTTGACCACGTGTAAGCAGGTCGACCCCGCCCCCCTGCCCAGCCCATCCCACCTGGGGTCTGAGCCCCAGGGCTGTTCTGTTTACACCATGGCCTGTGAGTGGAGCAGAGGGCGAGTGTGGGCACTTCCCCAGCTCAGCGACGCTCCCAGGACCCCGCGGGGCTGGGGTCTCATGGGAGCAGGAAGCTCTGTTCCAATATCACCAAGTCCTTCCTGGGAGCTGGCTCAGGCGCGGGGGTGCCCCTCCGGTGACCGTGGCGTGCGTGTCCCACTCTCAGCTCACCTGACTCAGCTCCCCACACCCGCCAAGTGGGCAGGAAACTTGAGGGACTTCCCAGGCTCCTGAGTCAGAGGGACATCAGCCCAGGAAGAGAGGCGGGGGGCAGCCGGGGCGAGGGCAGTACAGCTTGTGACCCCCACGCGGCCCCGGTGGTGCTGGGTGCAGGACTCCACAGCTGTCCTCAGGACCTAGGAGGGGACAGTGATCCTGGGGACCTGGCGACAGGATGGGGACACTTCTAATCCTCTCCTTGTCTGGTCACCCAAGATTCCTGCCCAGCTGGAACCGCAGACTGTGACCAGAGGCTGGGATGGCTGGAACCAGAGACAGGAAGGGGGTCAGCCTGCAGGAGGCGTCACCCAAGGGCTATCCCTGTGACAGTGACAGGAGGGGCTGCAGACTAGTGTACGGAGGGGCTGGAGAGAGCACACAGCAGCAGGTGCTGGCCCTGTGTGGGCGACTGATTCAGCCCCCAGTGCTGCTGCAGCGCCCTGAGCCCCATGGGAAGGGCCTTCCAGGCTGTCTGTAAAAGGTCACAGTCAAGCCCAGTGTTCTGCCTGCTGTGATATCACTCTTCCCCCTGCCACAATTTTTTAAAATTTATTTATTTATTTATTGAACCACTGTGGGAAAAGTTACAAAGCTTTCAGGTTTAGGTCTCAGTCATGCAAATATCAAACACCTTTCCCTTTACCAATACTTATTTTTTTGCCACGAAGAACCCCGATAAAACCCCACCCTCCACCCCTCCCAATGCCTGTGAGGCAGATGAATTCTAGTTAACACTCTATCTGCTTTGATTAGATTCATTGTTTCAATAAAAGATGCACTACTATTATTTAGAGTTTACCCCCCCCCCCCCAATCAGATATGCTGAAAAAGCATTGTGAAGTGATTTGCTTTCTACAGCTGGGTTCAAGAATTAAATGTTGGTTTTAGATTTCCGCTATTTTACTTATTAACCCTGGAAGTATTTCTACTGAAAGTCAGATAATTAAGAGATTGGTTTCTGTGCTCTGGAGTCGTGGCCGTGCCGGAGAGCCGCTTGCGGGGGGCAACTGGTGACCTCGGTAGGGCGTGAAGGACGGGCCGGAACGCCCCCCTTCCCATGAGGTTTTAGTTGCCCCCAGACCCCCGGCTCATACCTGCTGTCCACAAGGCTCCCATGCGGCCACCATCTTTCTTTCCAGAGAGGAGAGGGCGAATGGGGCAACACCCTTTCCCCTCCGGGCAGACATGATGGCCTGGATTAAAGCATAGTCCGTTCACTTTTCTGCTCCAAGCTGCTGGGTTCTGCATTAAGTCCTTGTGCTTCTGGGGCCGTGGCCGTGCTGGAGAGACACTTGTGGGGGGCAACTGGTGACCTCGGTAGGGTGTGAAGGACGGACCGGAACGCCCCCCCTTCCTATGAGGTTTTCGTCGCCCCCACACCCCCGGCTCATACCTGCTGTCCACAAGGCTCCCATGTGGCCGCCATCTTTCTTTCCAGAGAGGAGAGGGCGCCCCCTGCCACAATTTTTTAAAGATAAAAAAGTCCAATTCCACTTATTTGCCAAGAAAAAAAAAAGGCATTTCTCCATCAGCCCCACTTGGGCCGCTGCTGTATTGATGATTTTGAACCCAGAGAAATGGTCCACTCTAGCAAATGGACTGAAGCATCTCTGTTCCTGTGCCCCCTCCTCCCTGCCTCTGTGACCGACCCTCGCCCCCACCTCTCCCAAGAGCTCCTGGTGGTGACCCCTCATGTGTTCAGAGGCTCTGCCCAGGGTCCAGGGTCCACTGTCCTGTCCAGGAGCGGAGTGCTCGGCTGTGCCTGCTGCCCCCTGCTGGTGCTCCATGGTATGAGCAGCAGTGAGGGCTGTACCTCTCCCACCCAGCTATGGGGCCCGCTGCTGCCCTGTGAGGGACCCGGCAGGACCAGGGAGCTGGCAGCCAGCTTTGGAGGTGGGAGCCCTGGTCCCAGCCCTGTTACTGCATGATCCTCGAGCACCATGGACCTCCCCCCAGTAAGGAACCTGCCGAGCGTCAGGACCTTCCAGCTGCCGAGGGCCTCCAGGGCAGGACAGAGCCAGGGTGGATGCCACCCTCGGAATGGAGCAGGTGGAAGAGAAGGTGGGGGCTTGTTCCTAGGCCTGGGGAGATGCTCCTTCCCTGGGGTCCATCACAAGCAAAGACAGCTTGGCACCTCGCACCTCCCAGGCAAGCTGGGGTCGTTCTTGCATCCTAATTTGAGAGGGGCCCCATGAGCACTGTTCTCGAGTCCCATCAGAAGCCCTGAATCGAGCTGCAGTTCTGCCAGCTGGGACCAGGCTCAACCAGGGACCATGAGTACCAAGTTGGGCTTGATGGGGATCATGACCACAAGTGAGCTTGCAGGTTCCTCCTGCAGTGGAATCCAGCAGATTCCTCCTACAGTGGATCCGTCCCATAGTGGAATCCAGCGGGTCCCTCCAGCACTCTAGCAGTGGAATCCAGTGGTTTCCTCCTGCAAGGGAATCCGACGGATCCTTCCCATAGTGGAATACAGCAGGTCCCCTCCACAGTAGAATCCAGTGGGTCCCTCCCACAGCAGAATACAGTGGGTCCCTCATGCAATGGAATCGAGTGGGTTCCTCTCACAGTGGAATCCAGTGGGTCTCTCCTGCAATGGAATCCAGCGGATCCCTCTTGTAGTGGAATCCAGCAGGTCCCTCCCACAGTGGAATCCAGTGGGTCCCTCCTGCAGTGGAATCCAGCAGATCCCTCCTGTAGTGGAATCAAGCAGGTCCCTCTCATAGTGGAATCCAGTGGGTCCCTTCCACAGCGGAATCCAGTGGATCCCTCCCACAGTGGAATCCAGTGGGTTCCTCCTGCAATGGAATACAGTGTGTCCCTCCTGTAGTAGAATCCAGCAGGTCCCTCCCACAGTGGAATCCAGTGGGTCCTGAGGCATCAGACTCTGCAGGGCTATATGGCCTCCTGTGAACACAGACCACGTGTGTCTCTCTGCCCTTCCTGGCCCCAGGGCACCTGTTTCTGCCACTCTCAGAGGGTCCCTCCTCATTGAAGCCCCATGTCCCCTCTGTCCCTGAGCCCCTACTGCATCCATGCCTGAGATGCAGTCAGGGCTGCTAAAACTAACACCAGCTCATGGTGCCAGGCTTGGCCCAGCTCGTCCGTCTCACAGGGCAGCCAGACCCACACCCGAGAACTGACTGTGGGAGCCGCCACCAACCTCTGCTGCCCCCACACTACTGGGTCAGTGCACTGGAGATGATTATGCAGAGAGAAAGGGAGGAGAGGCCCCCTCCTGCACCCCATCCTGAAGCCCGCCCGCCCCATGCTCAGGGTCCGAGTCCTCGGCAGCCCAGCAGGTGTCCCTAGGGAGGCGAGGGGCCCAGGCCTGGGAGGAAGGGCAACTCCAGCCCCGCCCTGACCCTCTGCCTGTTCACCGGCTCTGTGCCTGTCCTGGTGCCAGGTGTACGAACCCTGCCACGAACCCTTGATATGGTGATATGACCTTGAGCAAGAACAGAGGCAGCAGTGACTCCAGTGAGTATGGGAAATCAGCTGGGGGGGCTCCTGTACCAGGGGAATCCCCTGGCGGCTTCCTGGAGGTGGTGGCATCTGAATGGAGGTCTCCAGGCTTTGAGAGCAGGCAGGTAGGATGTGGCTCTGAGCTCTCTGCCTTTCTGCATCTGCGTTTTCTCCAGCGAGGACCCTGCAGCAGCGAGAGAGATGCCGCTCCTCTGGACTATTCTTCCTTTCTGCCCCTCGGCCTCCAGACCCAGGTCCCTGACCAGGTCACCTGTTCTCTGAAATGACGTCCGCATAGTTCAGGAACCCACACACCTTTGGCAAATTAATTTTTATTTTGTTTGTATGGGGACCACACCTGGGTGATGCTCAGGGTTTATTCCTGGCTCTGTGCCCTGGGCTGACTCCTGGCTCTATGCTCGGTCCTGACTCCTGGTTCTGTGCTCAGGGCTCACTCCTGGCTCCATGCTCAGGGATGACTCCTGGCTCTGTGCTCGGGCCTGACTCCTGGTTCTGTGCTCAGGGATCCTATGTGGTGCAGGGGATTTAACTGGGGCAGCAGTGTGCAACAAGCGCCTGACCCTGGACTGTCTCTCTGACCCCCTGCAGAAGGCCTTGGGCCTCCCCCCAGCCCCGGGATATTCCCACGCTGTCACTTCTGGGGAAGGGGTCCAGGTGGGGGCATCTGTGTCCTGGACATTGAGTGGCACTTGGCCAGGGAAGGAATTCCCTCCAGCTGAACCTGGCTCTCTGCAGGGCCTCCTGGGAGCATCATGGGCCCGGTGGCCATGGTCAACCTTGGCTGGTTCTTTTTCCCCCCTCTAAGGGTAATCTTTATTTTAATGAAATCAGTTAATTAATTTATTTGGTGTTGGGCCACACTCAGTGGTGCTCAGAGGTTCCTCCTGGCTCTGCACTCAGAAATCACTCCTGGTGGGCTCTGGGGGACCATATGGGATGCCAGTGATTGAACCTGGGTCGGCCTTGTGCAAGGCAAATGCCCTACCCACTGTAGTATCTCTCTGGCCCCTCTGTTCTTATTTTATATATTTAATTTTTAATTTTTAATTTTTTTTTTGCTTTTTGGGTCATACCCAGCGATGCACAGGGGTTATTCCTGGCTTATGCACTCAGGAATCACTCCTGGCAGTGCTTGGGGGAACCCTATGGGATGCCGGGAATCCAACCCAGGTCGGCAGCATGCAAGGCAACCGCCCTACCCACTGTGCTATTGCTCCAGCCCCTGTCCTTATTTTTTAAATTGTTTATTACAACACTGTGATTTACCAAGTTGTTCATAACACACTTGTTTCAGGCCTTCAGTGTTCGTCACCAACCCCCACCACCAGTGTGACCTTCTCTCCGCCACTGCCCCCATTTCCCACCCTGCAGGCAGATGTTTACTTCTTGTTGTTTTAACAACACAAAGGCGGATGGTGCTAGGGGACCTCAGCTCAGCCATAGTCAATTTGAGATCATTGTTGCAACGCAGTGAGGTGACTGACGTCCCTGTGTGAGGGTCTGCCGTGCCTGCTGGTGCTGGCTGAGCCTTCTGGTTTCTATACAGGCTCCTGGAGCTTGGGGAGTTCTGGTTGACTTCCCCTCGGCACTGCTGTGGCCCTCCTGACAGGGCTGTGGCATCTGGAGGTGTTGCCGGTTCAGGAGCTGTAGAGCTGGAACCGTTGGTGGCCTGGCAGCTTGATGAGGTTCAGTCGTGTCTCTGGCCGTCCTAACATCGGATGGGGATGGGGGTGACCGCGGGCTGCTGCGCCTTCAGCAAGAAGCGGAACCTGTCAGCCCCGGTCTGAGAAGGACCCAGAGTTCCCTGTCCGGACCAGCCACCCTGGGAAGATTCCATGGTAGCTTGTTCTTTCCAACACGTGGCACTGGGCCACGTCTCTGCTGGCTGACAGTGTGTAGCCCTCGGCTGTTCCTGGCCGTGGAGGTGCCCCAGTCTCTGTACCCCGTTTCTCCAGAGCCTCCACAGCCCCCTGGGGTCCACCTGCAGAGACCACACGCAGAGGGTCTCTGGGGTCTCGCAAGCAGGGACCCACAGGCTGCGAGCGTGGCTGTCTGGAGCCATGTCAAACCCCGGGAAGGTTCCCCAGGGAACGGGGTGTCGGGAGCAGCCGGCCAGCTCCAGGCGATTGTTGCACAACCTCAAGAATGCAGAGCCCCAAACTTCCTTAACCTGAGACAGTGAGAAAGGCTGAATCAAAGCATCGGCGGGCGCGTGTCTCTCCCATCTCCCGTCTGGCGGTTTCCACTGCAGCACCTTAACCCTCTGGCAGCCATTGTCAGTGCGGCTTCAGAGCTCTGTACCTGTCCCAGGCTCGGCCCAGGCCACCATTGCCGGAAGCATGGAGCCAGCGCCACTCATGGTGGGCTTCTGCCCCCCACCCCCAACCAGGCAGCTCGTCCCTCTGCAGACCCTCCCTAGCAGCGGCCTTCATCTTGTGCCAGCCTGAGCCTGGCCCTCGGGGGTGGGGGCAGCTGGGCAGGGGTTGAGCCAGGCGTTTCAATAGCAGGAGGGTCTGGGAGATGGCAGCAAGGAGGGCACTGGCCTTGCATGTGGACCCAGGTTCAATCCCCAGCATCCATATGATCCCCTGAGCCTGCTAGGAGTGAGTGCCGAGCACAGAGCCGGGAGTGAGCCCTGAACACAGAGCCGGGAGTCAGCTCTGAGCACAGAGCCAGGAGTGAGCCCTGATCACAGAGGCAGGAGTCAGCCCCGAGCACATAGCCAGGAGTCATCCCTGAGCACAGAGTCGGGAGTGAGCCCTGAGCACAGACCTGGAAGTCAGCCCTGAGCAGGGTGGGGCCCACAGTAGCAAGGCAGTAGGAGGCCTCCTGGGGGCGGGGGTGGGGTCAGCCTGGCCCACACCCCAGCCCAGCACTGTTTCTTGGGAAAGACCCCCAGTGTCGGGTGGACCAGTCGGAGCCTGGTGGGCTGGGCAGGAGTTACAGTGACAGCTCAGGATCTGACCCCACATTTGTGCCCGTGGGTGTGGCACTGACCCCTGCTGGGCACATTCTGGATCCTAAGGCTCCTGGAGCAGATCCTCCCTGGTCAGGGGCCCTGGGTAGGGTTAAGGCACCTGACCCTGGGGCAGAAGCAAGTGTGGAAGTGTTATGATAGCCGAGGTCTCGGGTTCTGGGATGGGGGTTCCGGAGTGGGGGTTCTGGAGCAGAGGTTCTGGAGCGGGGATTTCTGAGTAGGAGTTCCGAAGCGGGGTTCCGGAGCGGGGTTCCGGAGCGGGGTTCTGGAGTGAGGGTTCTGGATTAGGGGTTCTGGAGTGGGGGATCTGGATTAGGGGTTCTGGAGTGGGTTCTAGAGTGGGCGCTCTGCTGCAAGAAGGGCTGCTGGCCATTGTAGCCTGCAGCCTGTGACTTCCTGTTTAGTCAGTGTTGCCCCCAGGCTGCTTGGGCCTCGAGGGGACTGTCCCCTTTGGGAAGGCTGTCTCCTGGCCTCTGGCCCTGATGGAGCCTGGCACTGTCCCCACAGGTCCTGGGCTCCTGGGCTGGGCCCTGAGCTCAGCCCTTCCCACCCCAACATCCTTCTGCTGTGAATGGGCCTCTGGGGTCCCCTAGCTTGGGGTTCCTGTGTTTGTTCCGTTTCCATCAAAAGGACCCAGAGCCCCATTCCTGAGGGCAGGGTTGTATGTGGGAGGGGAAAGGGTGAAGCCGGGTGGGGCTGGCCGCTAGTCCTGCTAGAGGGCAGCTCAGTGAGTGCCCAGAGACAAGGCGTTAGCTTTGCATGAGGCTGACCCGGGTTCAATCCCCTGCACTGCATGGGGACCCCTCGACCTCTGCCAGATGTGAACCCAGAGCCCCGCAGGGCTTGAGGGTGAGTGTGGAGGAAGAGAGATCAGAGCCCCCTGGGAGTGGGGCGGGGGGGGGGGGGGGGGAAGGCAGGCCGGGCGTGTGTAGGGCTGTGGTGCAAGGCAGGAAGCCGTGAGTTCTGGGCTCCCGTGGAGAAGCCACAAGCAGGGACAGTCTTGGGGATAGGGAGCTTGCAGTGGACGTCCAGGGAGAGGTGCTCTTGGGCTGCCGGGCCTCCTTCAACCTCGAGACTGGCCAGTTCTCCCCAAGCCAGCCCAGGATGGCAGAGGGGTGGGTGGTGCTGCTGGTGGCTGGCGGACTGTTTGTGGGGCGGTTGAGGGTCACTGGGACTGTGACAAATGCGTCTCCATGGAGGGAGCCCTCGGGCGTGCCCCTGCCTTGGTCTGTGTTGCTTTAAAGTCAAGTCTTCAGCCGCAGGCCTGGCTCCCTGCCCTCGCCTAGATCCCGGCCTGAGTCTCCTTCTTGCCGCGTGCCGGGCCCCCCCCTCCCTGCCGCGGGACAGCCTGCAGCTTTGAGCTTGTTCGCTGGCCACCACGAGAGTGACCACTTTGCTCAGAAGAGCTTCCGGCTTGCGGTCGTGGGTGGTGAGGGGCGGGGGGCTGGTCACATGAGGCAGATGCGACCCTTGGCTGAGGGTGGCCTGTGGGAGGAGGCCAAACCTCGGCCGGTGCCCGTGCTGGTGGCCGGGGGGTGGCTCCACGACCCTCCCAGGGGCTGTGTGGCTGTGGGCGTGTGGCCGCACCCCTGTTCCCTGCTCTTTCCGCCCTTTCGCTGCAGGGCTTCCGGCCCGGGCCTGGCGCCTCCACCTTCCCGTCACACTTACTCTGGGTTGGGGGCTGACCTAGCTTCCACATAGTTTGGTTTCGTTTGGGGTCCACACCCGGTGATGCTCAAGGTCTTCATCCTGGCTCCATGCAGGGTGAGCCCTGGCGCTGCCGGGAAGATGCTGGAAGGAGCCTGGGCCACTTGCTGCAAAGCCATGTGGGGCCACCCCAGCCCTGTGATGGGGGCGGGAGTCTTCTGATGGTCACCTGAGAGTCAGGAGAGCGGGAGTGAAGGAAAAGTGAGGGCAAACAGGAAGCCTGTGTGCTCCCCCCGCCACCAGGGCAGGGGTATGGGCGGGGGGGGGGGGGGGCGGGCTGGGAGCAGGGAGACGGGGAGTCCAGGAGGCTGGGAATGGTTGCCGGTGGCGGGGAGCTAGGGAGGGAGACTCGAGAAAAGTGCTCCCATCGCACTGCTCAGCCCACCCCAGGCCGGCCCCAGCCTCGGCACAGGCAGTGGGGGGGGGGGGGGGGTCTGCCACTTCAGGAGGAGGCAAATGGTGACGAAGGCCTTACTGAGATTGTTCAGGAGGCCGCGGGGAGAGAAAGGGAGTGTGGGCTCGAGGGAACACGGCACCTCCCTAGCGGAGATGGGCAGCAAAGCGGCAGACACGAGGGCGAGCTGCGTATTCCCAGGACACACTCGATGGGAGGCGTTTCGTCCAACTCTCCATATGGCATTTTCTGGAGGTTTTTGTACATGAATGTTCCTCTAGGTGTTGTCAGGGTGAAGGCTAGCCCGGGGATGGCCTCGTCGCCTCAGCCTTGCACTGCTGACGCCTCCCAGAACCTCGTCCTGGCACCGTTGATGGTCCCGTGTTCTCAGTTTCCCCTTGACTGAGGGGTCCTCCCTCCTCTGGGTGGGGGCCTCAGGCTTCCCCATCTGGGTGGTGCCTCAGTTTCTCCTCTCTAAAGAGCTCAGGATGTGTTCTGCGTGTCCTTGGGCTACTTCAGGGCCCGGCAAGATTTATTATTCCCCAAAGTGCATTTCCAGGGTCTCCTGGCCTTTTGGCCTGCAGCAGAGATCCCCCCCCCCCCCCAAGGATGTGGCCCTCTCACTGAGCTGGTCTCAACCATGCCAGCTCACAGCCACTGGGCCCTCACAAGAGCCTTGGGGGGTGTCACCGTTGTCAGTAGGTCTGGTGGCAGGAAGGGAGCAGAGAGGCTACAGTGGCCCCTCCGCCGCACATGGGGGTGGCGAGTGCCAGCCCAGCCCCCACTCCCAGTGGCCGGGGTGCCTGCTCACCCCACCCCCACCCCGCACCCCCACCCCAGGGGGATGCGCTCCTCCCATAACAGCCACATGGCGGGATGAGGATTTAGCCACGAGAACAAATGTGGGCAAGTTGGGGGACAGTGGGACAGAATCCTGGGGGTGGCACTGTGAGGGGTGCCCTCAGATCCATCAGCCCTGTGGGGGATGCTGAGCCCAGCTGGCGGCTAAAGACAGTTTTCCTTGGAATGTTGCATTCTGTGACTCGGGTGCGCCCTGGGGTGGAGGTCACAGTCCCACGGGCTCTGCTGCGTGGCTGGCACAGGCCTTGAGAGCGGTTGGGCCGAGGGCGAGCCTGGCCCTCAGCTGGGTTCCAGCCCTCCCTGCCCCACCACAGGCCGTGTCTCTGCAGGGCTCTGGGTGCAGGTGGCTCTGTCCAGACACCCGAGGGCCTGTGCCAGTCGCAGCCTGCCCATAGGAATGCTGTGGGCTGGGCGCCCGGGAGCTGCCCACACACGTCCCCTGGAGCAGGACCCTCGGACACCTGAGACCAGCAGGATCTGGAGGAGAGATGGAGGGGAAGGGAGGAAGTGAGGAGAGGGCAAGGAGAGGGGGCAGAGGGAAGGGGGGGTGGCGAGAGAGGAGGATGTGGGGGTGGGTGGGGGGAGGAGGTGGTGGGACCAAGTGGCTGCGGTTCGGGGTGGGGGAAGGGTGGGTGTGACTGAAACTTGGAGTAGGGTTTTGATGTTTTGATTTGTTTCTTTTTTGTTTGGGGGCTGTGCTGGTGGTTCTCAGGGGTGCTCCTGGCCCTGCAGTCAGAGGTTGCTCCTGGCGATGCTCAGGAGATCGTATGGGATGCCGGGGTTCGAACCCAGGTGGCCCGTGTGCAAGGCCAGCGCCCTCCTTGGTGAACCATCACTCGGCCCCATGGAACAGGATGGTGAGAGCCGCAGAGACCCCAGGTCGCACGGGGGCACTGCTGAAACAAGGGCCTCCGGCCCCAGGAGGCCAGTATGTATGCACACACGTGTGTGTATACACGCGTGCCAGTGTGCGTGTGTACGCATGTGAATATGTGTGAGTATGTGCATATGTGTGCATGTTTTATACATGTGTGTGGTGAGAATGTATGTGTGGGTATGCACGTGTGTGAGTGTGAGCACATGTGGTTGCATGCGTGTTGAGTGTGTACTATGAGTGTGCACATGTGTGAGTGCACACATGTGGGTGTGCATGTGTGGGTGAATATATGTGAGTGCATATGCATGAGTGGGAATGTGCACATATGAGTTTGTGCATGTGTGAGCATGTGCATGTGTTATGTGTGTATGGTGTGTAAGTGTGTAAGTGTGTGTATATGGTGTGTGAGTATATAAGGTGTGTGTATGTATGTGAGTGTGTATGTGAGTGTGTGAGTGTGTGAGTATGTATATGGTGTGTAAATGGGTGTATATGGTGTGTGAGTGTGTGTATGAGTGTGTGTATGTGTGTGAGTATGTGTATATGGTCTGTGTGTGTATGTGTGTGTGAGTGTATGTGTGTATATGGTGTCTGTGAGTGTGTGTGTATGTGTGTATGAGTGTGTGTGTGTATATGGTGTCTGTGAGTGTATGTGAGTGTGTGAGTGTGTGTGCAAGTGTGTGCATGCTCTATGTCCTGACAACTGAGGAGGGGAGCTCCGTTCTACCCCCACCCCAGCCCTCTCAGAGGAACCCCTGACCAAGACGGGCTTCTGACCCAGATGTGGTCCCTGTGGCTCTTCCCTATCACACACATACACACTACCACACACACAGACATACACATACACACACAGTCTCACCACTCATGCAGACGTACACACACACATATACACACCTTCACATAGACACATATACAGACACATACATTCTCATACTGTCACATATGCACACATTCACACATACACATATACCCACTCACACACATATATACTCATACACATATACACTCTCTTACACCACTCACACAGGCATATACACACACCCACACAAACGCATGCCCACACATACAGACACACACTGTTCACACCAAGACACATACCGACACACCCACACCACACACACTCTCTCGCACACACACACACACACACCTGCACACACACATGCATGCACCCTCCATGCGCCTGTGCTGTCCACACTGCTAGAGACTTGGGAGCAGCAGCCCCAAACCTCACAGTGGCTCCGGGGAAGGGGGGAGGGGGATCACGGCCCCTCCCCACCTGTCCCTGAGGAACACAAGTCATTTATATTGGGTGGAGGGAACCCTGGGCCAAGACCGTCCCCGTGGGCTGGGCACCTGGGAAGCCGTCCTGGTCGGCAGGAGCCTCGGGGTGGAGGCCCGTCTCTTCCCGCCTCCCTCCCCTGGTGGCCTCAGCGGCTGTAAAGCCACGGAAATCGCGGTCCATGTGGAGTGAAGGAGAGCCCTGGGCTGCTCTGCCCCCGGCTCTGGAAGCAGCCAGAACGTTTCCTAGGGTGTGAGTCGGGTCACCCTTGCAGGGACTTTGGGGTCCGAGAAAGCCCCACAGAACCATTCTGCCTTCTCTTGCATCTCAAGCCCAGAGCTGTTGGGGACCTCCCGCTCTGCAAACCCCCCCACCCCCACTGTCCCCTCCGCGTGACCAGGGGACTTTGCCGAGGGCGGGTGGTGTTGTCTTGGGGCCAGCCTCCTACGGGACTCAAGCATACTTTAAGTGTCTGAGATACTCGAGTCTTGGGTAAGCAGAGGCTTATCTCGGATTATTTACCTGATGATAGAAATGGCACTTTCAAAAGTCTTTCTACCACTGTGTCAACATAACTCTCAGGCCAAACGTAAATGATTAACACATTCTTATAGAGGACACGAAAGCCCATTAGTGCCACAGCAGTCACCTACACACGTTCCTCTGCGGTTGCTCCATTTACTCACAAAGTACAAAGGCTCTGAATGTCCCAAAGGAGGCCCGCGCTGCCTTCTGCAGATTAGGGAGCGAGTGGAAACACTCATATTTCAAAGGGTTTTCCGAACACCGATTGTCCGGGGGCCCAGAGAACCTCGAAGTTTTCAGAGAAAGGTTCTTTCAGACCTACAGACCTGGCAGGGCCCAGACGCCTTCCTCCGCCCTGTGGGTGACTCCGCAGAGCTCCCTTTTCTGTAAAGCCCGGTCCCGCGCTCCAGCCTGTGTGCTAATCATCAACCAGAGTTAAGGATCACACTGCAGAACTGAGACCTTCAAGGATGTCACGTGGCCCGTTGCCCAGGCGACGGCTCCTTCACTGGAGATCACAGAACAGGTCGGAGGAGATAGCACACACAAGTAGCTTCTTATTCCGCTGCCTCCAGGGAGCGCTCAGGACAGGGGAGCCTCTCTCGGGACCACCCACTCAAGTGGCATCATTTGTCCTTCCTCCCCTGGGGTCCACAGCCTGGTGGATGGGGCGGTGGAGGGCCTGGGTGTGGCTGGCGTCTCTTACTGAGCGTGATTCCCAGGCAACCGTCTCATCTCTTCCCCCCTCCCCAGCCTACCTCTGCCTCCCCCGGGGCTGTCTGAGTGTGGGCCTTGCTGAGGACCACACTGGGAAATATTGCTGCAAACTCGGACACGGCCGGGGGTTGGCAGCTGCAGAGGCTCAGAATGTTGGTGATGACCCACTGTGGGTGGGTAACAGCTGCTGTTCTGGGCCACTCTGCTGGGTCATTCTTGGCTCCGTATGCAAGAATTTGTGTCTCTAGTCTGCTGTGGGCTGATGAGCAATGTGGGGAGTCGGCCCTGTCCACATTGGCCCCCTCTTCCTACAGAAAGTGCTTTCTCCTAAGAATTGGCCCAGTTGCAATACTCCCTCAAAATATATGCTGACACTCTCTCACTCCCACACATACAGACACACCAATACCCATGCTTACACACTCACAGACACCCACACAAATATACTCAGACACACACGTGCACGCATACATGCACACACACTTGTGCACACCCTATGTGCCTGCTCCATCCACACTGTAGGAGGTTCAGAAGCAGCAAAGCAGCAGCCCACAACCTCAGTGTTCCCCGAGAGGGGACCAGGGCGGCTCCCTGCCTGTCCCTGCAGAATATCAGGAGTGGCCATGAGATAGGGCAGTGGCCTGTACCACATGGGTGCCACTGGTCTAGGTGGGGAAGGAATCAGAAAACTGTGCCTGTTGTCAAAAATATCCCCTTTAATAGAGAAGGGACCACTGAGTCAATGTTGGTTGGAGGGCTCACTCGGGATGGGAGATCTGTGCTGAGAGTAGGCTAAGGACCAAACATGTTGGCCTCTCAGTATCTGTATTGCAAACCATAATGTCCCAGAGGGAGGATGAGAAAGAAGGCGCCTGCCACAGAAGCAGGGGGTGGGCTGGGGTGGGGGTGGTGGGAAGGATTCTGGGGACATTGGTGCAGGAAAATGTGCATGGGTGGAGGGATAGGTGCTCAATCATTATATGACTGAAACTCAAGCATGAAAGCTTTGTAACTGGATCTCACGGTGATTCAATAATAATAAAAAAAAATACCCCCTTGGGGCTGGCAAGATCAGACAGAGGGTAGGGTGCTTGTTCTGGCGGAGAACCCAGCCTCAATCTCCGGCACAATGGATGGTCTCCTGAGCACAGATCCAGGAGGAGTCCTTGAGCATCGCCGGGTGTGACCTAGAAACAGATGGCAGAGCCCAGCTTTGTGCTGTTCTGTGTGCTCACACAAGGGCTGGGGCCCCTTTAGCACGGCAGCTTCGCTTACCCCCCTTCCCATCTCTGACCGGTTCCCACGTCTCACCGTGTTTGGTCTTGCAAGCCTGTACTCAGAGTCTGTAGGCTGGCATGTGGCCGCCGAAAGAACTTGCAAGAGTGAGTCGTGAACGCCGAGCACAAGAACCGGCAGAGTTGTTCGGGAAGCCACACCCACCCACGGTTGCCATGGTGACCCCAAATTTTGGCCAGACATGGTTGGCCGCTGAGGGGCTTGTTGGCTCAGAAATCCTCACACTGACCCCGGCTCTTCTCTGGAACCCCGTGCATGTTCTGGACCTCCCAAACTTCCCCAGGTCGACACCTGCAGAACTGAGAAGTGTGTGTAGAACCGGCCTGGCTCTCCCTAATGCCACCCGCATTTGTGAGCCCTCGCTTTGGTTATCAGCCCAGCCCACCGACACTCTCTCTCACTTCAGCTCGTACTTGCTTGTAGGTTTTTGAGTGGACACGTTGGATTTCATAAATTCCTTCCTGTGGCCATTTATTTCCCTGACTCATTCTCGAATTCTTTCTTGTGGGACGCCCTCCCCAGCCTCCTTCTCCACTGACTGGCCCGCTCGTGTCATGCCGTGGAGCTCTGCAGATGGGATTTTCACCCTTGGAATATCTTGGATGTCCCCCCCCCCCCGCTCCGGGGGAGAGGGGGGCATCACTTTAGCCTGTTTCTCAAAGCAACAGCCCCAGGAAAGGCAATGAGATAAAGGCCATCAGTAGGAGAGTGACGTCACTGGGGCACAGGTGAACCTGGAAGTACTCCTGGGCATTCAGGAGAACGAGGTGGAGCTTTGCGTGGGACGCAGGGAGAAAACTTTATCGGAAGGAGCAAGCTGGTTCCCTGGAAGCACTTTGCAAAATTCCCTGTGCAGAGAGGCATGTCTGTTGTGCTTATGTAATGTGTATACTCCAAGCGTTTATACAAGTTTGAAACATTAAACTGTAAACAGTGGTTATCTAACACCTCCCCTATTCAGTGTATTCTGACGCCCTAAAAGAAGACATTTAAATGGCCGGTTTGTTGAGTCAGGCTCACACAGAGATTGAGAACGATGTGGGCCTTCTGACTGGCGGCAAGTCTGGCTGTTTCCAATGTCCTGCTCCATGGAGGAGGCCCAGTTATTTGTCGGGGGAGATGCCTGAATTCTGGATCAGGTTGTCTGTGTTGCTTAGACTATCACTCACTCTGATGCTTCCTGTAGATGGCAGATGCACAGGTGGGCTGAAGTGTAGTTTTCAGGGCCTCCCGAGGCCAGCAGATAGCCACCTGCTCATGGGTGGAGCCTGGCTCCTGGGCTGGGTGTGGGGGTCTGTCCCCCAGCCCGACCACCTCAGTTCCAGCAGCCTGAGAAGCTCAGGTCAGGGTGTCATGGGGTCTTGAAGCTACTAATTTCCTAGTGTGCCCTCTGCCTTCAGAGTAAAAGCTGCTCCAGAAAAAAAAAAAAGTCCTTCCATAGCTACTTACTCTAAAAATTGTTTTTATAGAGAAGTAAAGAATCACGAATTGATCTGTACTTTTAGTTTAATTCACAGAATAATTTTTGGCTTTCTAATGAGCTTTGTAGATTTTTTATTTTATTTTTTAATATATTATTATTATTAAATTGAATCACCGTGAGAACAGTTGCAAAACTTTCAGGTTTAAGTCTTGGTCATACAATGATCAAACACCTATCCCTTTCCCAGTGCACATGTTCCACCACCAAGAAACCCAGTATGCCTCCCATCCCACCCCTCCCCCTGCCTGTGTGGCAGATGATTTCTACTTGACTCTCTTTCTACTTTGATTACATTCAATTTTTGGACAGAAGACCCACCATTATTATTTGGAATTTCCCCCCAACAATCAGACCTGCCAAAAAGGCATAATTAGATAATTTGTTTTCTACTGCTGATAATGAAGAGCATATGATGTCACGAGGCCACAACAGAGGCCATGCGATTTTGGGTTTCTGGTATTTTAGTGAGGACAGCCAGGTGCGGAGGCAGAAGACTCTGCTCTGTTCTCTTCTGGGAGCAGGGTTTTATAGTCTCTGGGTCTTGGCCATTGATGGGATTACACGGCGCTGGGGGCGATTGATGGGTGTAACACGTACATACTGGAAGATGGGGGATCTGGGTGGAGGAGGCCTCAGTCCCAATCGAAGCAGGTTTGGAGATCTATAAGCCAGAGTATATGATCTCTCTCTATAAAACCCTGCTCCCGGAAGCGTGCGGCCACATTCATGGCCGCATGACATCTTATTATCTAGTTTTTACTCTGGAGAACCTGGCAGGCTACTGATAGTATCCTGCCCATATGGCAGAGTCTGGCAAACTCCCCGTGGCGTATTCAATATGACAAAAACCAGAAACAATGATAGATCTCATTCTCCTAATCCTGAAAGAGCCTCGAATATAGCACTTTTTAAAATCTCAGGGCTAGGACGAAGAGGATGTTACTGGGGCCTGCTCAAGGCAATCGATGAACAACAGGATTACAGTGATACAATGGTATTTTAGTAATTAAGACCGGAGGGATTTCTGCCAAAAGCCACTGGGTTCTGAGATTGGTTTGTGTGCCTCTGGGAAAGGAGCCGGTTGTGGGTGGCAATTCGGGCTCTCATCTGGGCAGGGAGAGGGCCGGCTCCACCTCCCATCCCGAGAGGCCCTGTGCTTCTCGTAATTGCAAGCTCGTACCTCTCTGTCTAATAGGCTCTGAAAGATGGTGGTCACCATGCTGCCACCAAGGGGGAAAAGGCAGGAGGGACAATGCCCTTTCCCACCCAGAGCCACACAGGGCTGTAGCTTAATTCACAGTCCAGAAGCATTTCTGCCGAAAGCTGCTGGGTTCCGAGATTGGTTTGTGTGCTTCTGGGATCAGGGCTGTTCAGGAGCTGGAGAAGCCTGTTGTGGGTGGCAACTCAGGGTCTCGTCAGGGCAGGGTGAGCTTTGTAGATTTTTAATTACACAATGACACACACACACATATATGCTAGACTAGAGCGCATATATTTTATGGACTTCTTTTTGGTTTCTGGGCCACTCCCAGTTGTTATCAGGACTTACTCCTGGATCTGTACCCAGGGATCACTCCTGGTGGGCTCGGGGAACCCTATCGGTCCCCTAAGCCATGTACAAGGCAAATGCCCTGATCGCTGTACTATGGCTCCAGACCCTGTGTTTCTTTCCTACATACTGCACATATTTTAGTGCTTGTAGACTGGGGGTGGAGGGTGGTCTGCTGGCCTGCTCAGGGCTCTGTGTTCAGGAGTCCATGAGGTGCAGGGATGGGGTAGACCAGCTTTATGTGAGGCTTGTGACTTACCTCCTTTGCTACGTTCTTGTCTCCAGCAGGGTCTGTTGGAGGATGAACTCTCTCTCGTGGGCATCCACATTGGCCCTGACATTCTTCTACTGAGTTTCTGTCACTTTGGTTGGTCATATGGTGACCTCTGTAGCCCAGCATCGGGCTCGCGATGGCCCTGGTTGCTCTTTCTGTCCTTCCCGGCAGCTTCCAAGGAGCTTCTGGTCCTTTAAGTGAGTGATGGTATTTTACACCAACCCGAGTTTGATTCTTCTGCCCCTCTCGGAGAGCCTGGCAAGCTACCGAGAGTATCTCGCCTGCACGGCCAAGCCTGGCAAGCTACCCATGATGTATTCGATATACCAAACAGTAACAAGTCTCACAATGTCACTGGGCCCACTCGAGCAAATCAATGAACAACGGGAGGACGGTGACAGTGACAGGGAATGTGATTTTGGGCACTATTGCCAATGGGTTCTCAATGATTCTGGGTCTTTTGGGGACCCCAGCTGGCAGTACTCAGGAGCTACTCGTGGCTTTGTGTTCTGGGCTCGCTCCTTGGTGGTTCTCAGGGGTACTGGGATGGGGTACTCAAACCCAGGTATCCTTCATAAAAAGCTTACACTTGGCCTCTTGGTTGTCTCTCTGGGCTGCCTCTGAGTCTTTGGCTGTTGACTGAGTTCTCTAGATATGAATGTGCAGGAGATTTCTGAGAGTGCTCTCTTGGGGTCAGTGTGTGCGGAGGGTAAGGGAGCAGAATTGAACACAGAATTTGCTGAGCTGTGATATGGCCTCCGTAACCCTGGGGCAGCAGCAGGAGCGAGGTCAGTCTTGGTGGGAGGATGTGCATGCACAGTGCCCTCCCCAACGCTGTTCTCACCCACACAGCCACGTGTCTGCTGGCCATACCTCACAGAGCCAGAGACTGCTGGACAAGTGAGTTTGGCATTTGGCTCTGGTGTCTTCCTTCCTTCCTTCCTTCCTTCCTTCCTTCCTTCCTTCCTTCCTTCCTTCCTTCCTTCCTTCTGTGGGCCACACCCAGAGGTTCGTAGGGCTTACTCTTGGCTCTGTACTCAGGGATCACCCCTGCTGGTGCTTTGGATCACTCCTGGATGGTACTGAAGATTGACCCAGGGTCGGCCACGCTTAAGGCAAGCACCTTAGCTCCTAGGCTAGCTCTCTGGCCCCTGTAACTTCTTTATACGGTGGATGTTCTTTGAGATATGTCAGTTCCAGCAAGCAAGTCACCACTCTGTCCCAGTAACAAGTCAGAAGCAGAACAGATAAGAAAATCATTCAGGAGGACTGTTCTGCTGAGCAGAAACTCATCAGCTCACCCCTCTTCAGGAATCCCTACTCAGGCAAGGAAGCTGGGACTAACAATTGCCAGCGGTTCAGTGTGGAAAAGCTTACTATAATAACTCCAAGGGCGACCCAGACATAGGAAGGTCACCAAGTTTAGTAAATTTGTCTCCTAGAGTGTGTGTATGTGTGTGTGTGTGTGTGTGTGTGTGTTGCTGGGAATTAAACCCAGATGAACTCAAGACAGTGCTTTACAGCTGACCAATATCCCTGAGATCTAGGACTGGAGGAGCAGGAAGGTGAAGAAAGGGGGTGGCAAGTAAACCCAAACTCTCTAGTCCTGTCAAGGGTCTCTTAGGCTGTTTCTTCAACTTCACCAGAGCTTAAGCTGCTGGGAGATGATCTGACTGACAGAGAAAATTCCCAACTCCAGCCAGCTCCCAACATGCCATCCCCCTCAGAGGGAAGGGCTGAGAAGTTCGTGAGAAGGTCACATCCAGACCTGACATAGAACTACACACACACACACACACACACACACACACACACACACACACACACACACCTCACCAATATATTATTAGAAATCTATTTCTAGCAGTTCCCTTTACCTGATGTGAAATGTCCAGCTACCAAGCAAACTTATATGATGTACTAAGAGGTGAAAACTTGGTCTCAACTTATCAAACAAACCTCAGCACCAGACTCACAGACATGGCAGATGTGCAATGATGAGAAGGGGAGTTGAAAAAATTGTCTTAGTGTGTGGAGGAAATGAGAAGGGGCCAGAAAGAGCCGGGAGCAGTTAGACCTCTGATGGAGTGGTTTTTCACACGCTAATTTGCATATGTGATTCTGTTAGTCATTCTACAAAATCTTACATCAAGGCCTGAGATCATCTGATAAACTCTTCTGGGACATGGGAGATTTGATTGGTCATTCCACAGTTACACTCTTACTTTAATTTGCATAGGCAATCAGATCGGTTGTTCCAATTGGATGACCTTATAGGATGGAACCAATCAGAGAGCAGAAGTGATTCAGGGGGCAGAGACACATAAGTATATAAAGCCAGGTCAGTCTATAGAAAGGGCTGGTACTGAGGGAGAAAGAAGAGAAAAAGGAGGAAGGCAATGTGGTGTGAAGACAAGGCACGTCAAGCATTTAATTGAAGAGCCTGGCAAGCTACTGAGAGTATCCCACCCTTACAGCAGAGCCTGGCAAGCTACCCATGGCGTATTTGATATGCCCAAACCAGTAAATACAATGGGTCTCATTCCCCTGACCCTGAAAGAGCCACCAATATGGCAGCATTAAGAAGGATGAGAAAGGAGAGGCTGATAAAATCTCAAGGCCGAACTAGGCTGCCAAAATGAAGAAAGACAAAAATGACTGTCTGTACTTTCAATGCACGTATGCTGGCATCAGATGCATCCATAGAGGACCTGATGGCACAAGCGTGAAAGATCAAATACGACATCACTGGTCTGATCGAGACAAGAAGGCATCAATCACATCACGCCGTTTTCTACACTGGAGAGGAACTATTCCTTGGAACATGCAACAAAAGAGGCGTCGGTGGTGTCAGTGTCCTTGTCAACACGAACTTGGCCATAAGCATTGATTCATTTGAATGCCTAACAACCTGAATCAGACGATTACATTTGAATAGATGTGGCTCACTACCGGCAGTTTCTATGTTTGTTGTCTACGCACCAACATCCAATTATGATAAAGGAGAAATTGAGAAGTTCTACATGGAGCTGGAAAAGTTCTATAAAGAAGACCACACCTTCTACAAGATCGTTGTCAGTGATTTTAATGCCAAGATAGGACTGAGAAGATCAGCCGAAGAACTCCACACCCATGGCCTAGAATGGAATGAACAGGGTGAGAGACTGTCTGAGTTCATCATGTTGACCAAGACCATCCATGGTAACTCACAGTTCCAGAAGGCTGAATCTAAACGTTGGACTTGTGAGTCTCCCGATGGATGGTTCCACAGCAAAATTGACCACATTATATTCAATCGACGGTTTTGCCTGATTGATGTTTCTGTTGCCCCAAAATTCCAAACAGGATCGGACCACCGTCTACTTTGTGCAAAATTCTACTTCATGGAGTGGGGAGTAAGGGCTGCAAAGTTTAAGAGGAGAACTCCTAGAACGACCACCAACTGGGAGCTTTTTGGCTCTATTGCAGCAACATGGGAAGATGCCTTCATTGACAACATTGATAAGGAATACAATCGACTGGTTCAGCACCTCCATGATTGTGTGAGGAATGCCAAGAGAGAGATAGCCACAAAAAAATGCCTGTCTTCAAAAATTCTTGAGCTTATTCGCCAACATGGCTTGGCGTAAGCCTCAGGCAACTGCAAGAGAATGTCTGAGCTCACAAAACAGTGCAGAGAAGTGATTAAGGAAGACCTCAAAGAGAGAAGAGCAGCAGTGCTGGTAGATGCAGCAGAATCCAGGAAAAGCATTTGCAACACCCCCCTGTCCTTCGCAAACTACAAGACCAAGATGACTGCCCTCTGACGTCCTGATGGATCTATCACATCTTCCAGAAGGGCAATGGAGAAGATTATCCATGACTTCTACTCAGATCTCTTCGATAGCCACGTCCACCTGCCCACATACCAAATTCCGTCGAATGGATATGTTGTTCCCAACATTCTCCCTTCCGAAATCCAACATGCCATTTCATCGGTAAAGAAGTGAACAGCACCAGGCCCAGTCAAGGTCAGACCTGAACACCTGAAGAATCTGCTGTTGGTACTCATCAATACACTGGCTTGGCTCTTCACATGCCACCTGTCTGAATGCAAGGTTTCATCCCAATGGAAAACCAGCAAGACTGTACTACTTTATAAGAAGGGAGACATCCATGACATTTGACAGCTATCACCGGATCTGCCTATTGTCTGTCATCTACAAGCTGTTCACTTGAGTCATCCCGAATAGGATTGGCAGAACACTAGATGAAGAACAACCATGCGAGCAAGCCTGGTTCTGCAAAGGATTCCGCATGATCGACCATATCCGCACGATAACCAAGCTCATTGAGGTTTTTCAGACATTCAAGATGCTGCTCTGTCTAACATTCATTGATTTAAAAAAGGCCTTTGATTCTGTTGAAATGGAAGCAGTCATCAAAGCCCTAGCCAAACAGGGCGTTCAAACTCAATACATCAGGATCCTCCATGAGCTGTATTACGGATTCACTACCAGGATCTCACCATTCTACAAAGAAGTGAACATCCATGTCAAGAGAGGGTTTTGGCAGAGTGATATCATTTCACCGAAACTCTTCAGTGCCACCCTCAAGAATGTCATGCGACGACTGGAATGGGAAGGAATGGGAGTGAAGATAGATGGTCGGCAACTACACCACCTCTGCTTTGCTGATGACATCGTTCTAATAACACCAAACATTAGCCAAGCGGCACAAATGCTGGCCAACTTTGACCGTGAGTGTGGTTGGACTACAGCTGAATCTCATGAAGACAATTTTTATGAGAAACAGTCTCATTCCTGACTTTCTATTCGCTCTCAACGGAACGACCATCTCCGAACGCAACAGTTATGTGTACCTAGGTCGAGAAGTCAACATGACAAATGACCTGGCACCTGAGTTGCGCAGGAGGAAGGTTGCGTCTTGGAATGCCTTCAAGAGCATCGAAGAAATAGCTAAGAGGACGAAGAACCTCTGGCTCCGGGCACATCTCTTTGATTCCACTGTTCTTCCTGCATTAACATATGCCTCAGAGACATGGGCCCTACGAAAACAGGATGAGAATGCTATTCAGGTCTCCTAAAGAGGAATCAAAAGAACTATGCTTGGAGTATCACGCTTCACTCAAATGAGTGAAAGAATCCAAAGTTCCGACCTCCATCGATGGTCAAGAATCAGCGATGCTGTCTCGTTTGCCAAGGCATTGAAAATCAGATGGGCTGGACACATAATGAGATTTGGAGATGACCTCTGGACTAGAGCCATTACCGAGTGGATTCTACAGGAGATCAAAAGATCATGTGGCCACCCACCTACTGAGATGATCAGATTTCTTTGTCAAGACCCTGAATGATCGGTTTGAAGCTCTTTGTATTCCTAGAACGAGCAG
Organism: Sorex fumeus; assembly: GCF_029834395.1. Taxonomy (NCBI): domain Eukaryota; kingdom Metazoa; phylum Chordata; class Mammalia; order Eulipotyphla; family Soricidae; genus Sorex; species Sorex fumeus. Next base: position 4,596,671 of record NW_026606098.1, on the reverse strand, counting down.
ACGCCATTGGGCTACACTAGCAAGCAATAGGGATGAATGGAGATGCTACTGGCGCCCACTCGAGCAAATTGATGAGTAACAGGATGTCAAGTGATCAAGTGATAAATGTATACACTTAATAGTATGCATAATTATAATACATTTTATGATTTACATTAAATAGATAAATCCTACATATGTAAAATTTGGTAAGAATGAAGAGAGTTAAGAAAAATTTAAGGAGAGAGCCTGAATAGACATAGAAATATAAAAGTGTGTTTTATCCTAAAGGGTATATTTGCTCTATGTTAGAAAATATTATATTATAGATGATGTTTAAGTGTCTGAATTAATAAGTAAAGGATTATAAAAATTATCTATGAATGTAACCCCCCACTTAATCACATATGCTGAGATTGAAAAATGAAATTTGAATTTGTTATTGTGAACATGTAAAATCCTTTATATTTTATACATTGAAGATAGGACAAACCAAACTTAATCTAGTAGACACTTCTACCGTAGGCTCCACAAGTGAATGCCATATTCAAAGTCAAGTGCTAAGGAATCTAGCTTATAGTATTAAAAAGCTCCTTTAATGCTTTTTGCAAGTCTAATTTCAAGGCTATGAATTCTCTAATCTGTTGCCGTCCATGAAGCTTTACATAGTTCCTTCAGATCTGAGTGGTAGTCGAGCTGGATATGATATTCTTGGTGAGGTGCTCATTTCATTGTACTATATTACTATATATTATATATAATATATTGTATATATTATATATATTCAAGCCATTCTCTTCTGGCTTGTAGAGGCTCATCTGATAGATCGACTCTTAATCTTTGAACTTTCCTTTGTTTGTAAGTTCCTTTTTTGATCTCACTGCTTTCAATATTATGTCTCTATCTTTGATTCTTTTATCATTTTGAGTACGAAGTGTCTTAGAGTTTTTCCTGTGTCTATTTTCACTGGAACTCCTTGGGCCTCCTGGATCTTGGTGTATGGATTCCTCAACTCCGGGAAGTTCTTATCTATGATTTCTTTAACTATTGTTTCTTCATCAAATTTGTTTTTCTGTGTTCAGGGACTCTGATGGCTCTTACATCATTCCTCGTGAGCCCATCCCATAGTTCTTTGCTGTTCATTTCTCTCCAGACTATTTCCCACCTTCTGCTGTTTCTAGCAGTTTCCTCCATCTCATCTTTGTGCTCCTTGATATCTTTTCCTCAGCTTCTGCTACTCAGGGCTTCTGTTGAGTTTTTTTTCATCATTTACCATGCTCCTCATTTCTGCTTATAGTTTTCTCATTTAGGCACTCATGGTTTCCTATGCTTTGTGGACTATTTGTGTCATTATTTCTCTGACATCATTAAACATCCTCACAAGAGTGTCACTAAAGTCACTGAGGATTTACAGAGATGTTTGGGACTGGTAGGGCCTTTAACAGAAGGTTGAGCCTCCTGTTCTTGTGCTCATTCACTGAGCGTGGTGGGCTTCTACAGTCTCCCCCATGGGGTCTGCTGTGTTCCTGCTAAACTGAGGGGGATCTTTGTAGCTAGACCCTGGGGAATCTTGGAGAAACTAGGCTGGAAATTACTCTTTTCCTCCCCTGTGTGTCTTCACCCAGTGACAGGAAGTATAACTGTAAGCAATGTGAAGTCTGATGAGGAGCTGTCATTGAACCAAGTATGTAGACCTGTGCAACAGGAACTGCGGAGCTGGGCCCGTTGAAATGACAGAAGTCAGGGGAGTGCGGAACCTTGGGGGGAAGCACCTACATTCCTTCTGAACAGACTGGAGTTTCAGCCAGGAGATTCACCTACCTGGAAGGGTGGTGCATTGAAAAGAATTCAGGAGCTGTGGAGATGAACCAATTGACGAGAAAATATTTTAAAAATAGACAGAATACTTAAAAAGTGAGACAACATTGAGAGATATAACACATATCTGACGGGAATACCAGAAGGGGAAGAGTAGGGAGCAGAAGCAATATTTGAAATAATAATGACTGAGAATTCCAGTGTGATGTCTAGTGTTAGACATCCAAGTACAGATCCAAGAAGCTCAGGAAACACCACACAGACAAACAAAAACCAAAGAGTTAAAAACTGGGCTAATATTTTGCAAGCTACAGAAAATCAAAAATGAAAAAAGTCCAGAAATAAGCTAAAGGAAGAAGCTTTGTGTAGAACAAAGTTAAGAATGATGGGGCTGGAGAGATAGTACAGTGAAGAAGGTTCTTGTCTTGCCTGTGGTTGACTCAAGTTCAATCCCTGGCACCCAATGTGGTCCCTGAGCCTGCCAAGAGTGATCCCTGAGCACAGAGCAAGGAGTAATGCCTGAGTACCATGAGGTGTGACCTAAAAGCCAAAAGAAAAAAAAAAGAATGACATCAACTTGTCTTCAGTGACTGTGTAAACAAGAAGAGAGTGCAGGGAAATATTGGAAATGCTGAGAGCAAAAAAATAACACCCCATCAAGAATTCTGTGTCCTATGTCATTACCCTTCAGAATGAAAGGAGAAATAAGAGCTTTCTCAAATAACAACTGAGGGGATTTATTGCCAGTAGAACAGCCTTGCAAGAAAGGTGAGCAAAATTTCTTTAGAAAGAAGGAAAAGTATAAAGGTCAGAACCTTTTATTTACATAAAGTAAATTCATGCAAATTTAAGGGCTAAATGAAGGTAAAAAGACTTTTCTTTTCCTTAATTGAATGGGCAAAATTACCAAAATAATACAAACATATACTGAACATCTTTGCTTATGTATATGTGATGTAAACATAAACATTTATATAAGGCTTTTATATATATAGAATACATAATCATTTTAGTATGTATGAACATGCTTATGTATACTTACTCATGTGAAATGATTCATTTATGTTTTCATATTTAATGTGGGATTTCTGGGGACTGGCATATTGTTGGATCTTGCTTTTTTCTCCCTTTCTTTCTTTCTTTCTTTCTTTCTTTCTTTCTTTCTTTCTTTCTTTTCTTCTTTCTTTCTTTCTCTTGAAGGGGAGACTCTCATGGTTCTCAATACTCACTCTGGCTCTGTACTCAGGGGTCACAGCATCACTCCTGGTGGTGCTCAGGAAACCATTTGCGGTATTGAGAAGCAAACCCAGGTCTGCTGCATGCAAGGAAAACACCTCACATGCTGTTCTATATTGCTGGCCCCTGGATGATTCTGATGTTTAGACTTTTTGCACGTAGTGTCAGGAATCAAACACAGAACCTTGACCAGGCAACACTCAACTGTTGAATTGCTGCCCCGGCCCCTCCACCATTTTCCTCCTTGTGTTTCAAGTGGGTAGTTCTTACTTGTCCATCTGCCAATCAACACTCGACTGTGTTTGGTCTACTGACAGCCCACTGAGGCTATCTGTCCATAGTGCTGTGGTTTGGTTTCTCTAGTCTAGGATAACATTATTTTGCCCTTCCTCCCTGGCCACTGGGAGCTTGTGTTTGTTGATTGACCTCCCAACCTGTCAATTCCTTTATCTCCTGATCAGACTCTGACTTGTAAATATTGTCTTTCTCTTCTTACTGTCCTTTGCATGGTTAGGTATTTCAGACCAATTGCTTTTGGTATGGATACAGGAAGACAGCTAAAAGGACAAGCCTGTGGCTTGGGAGTTGATTGACTCCAGTTAATCTGACCTCCTGGACATCTGCTCTCTTGACTTAAGCCTCAGTTGCCCTCACTTCCTAGATCCCCAAGAGCAGAGTCCCGAGGAGGGATTGGATGGACCCAGGGTAAGTAGTGAACTAGCTACCCTGGCATCGAAATGGGTCAGGTCAAAGTGCCCTAATGCTTAACTATAAGTTAAGAACTTGTTCATGGACAAATTCTGTCATGATCCAAAAAATAATAACTAGATTTGGGACCCTGCTGGGGTTAGGAATGATTGATCTGGCCTGAGCACTATAGTCTGAGTTCTGTGGTGAGATGCCCCTAGGAGAGTCACGTATTTGATATGTCAAACACAGTAACAACAAGTCTCACAATGGAGACATTACTGGGCCTGCTCAAGCAAATTGATGAACAATGGGAAGACAGTGTTACCAGGGCTACATAAAATGTTTAGATTAAAATATTCATGAAATTAAAAAAAAAGAAATTTCACACTCTAGTTCCTGTTGGAGTATTTTTTACAGCTTCTGTTTCTCTGCTGAGTTCCTCATCCACTCACGATCCTTGGGCTTACGTAAAGCAGCTGTGACTGACATGCTCATCAGTTGTTTTACTTAAGCTTTGCTCCATCACTGGTAACTGTAGTCTTAACTTTTATACTTAAATCCCAGGCTTGGGTGTATGGTTCACACCTGCTCTCCCAGTCACTCTACCACATTGCTAATCCATTTTTACATATTTTCCCCTTTGACTTGCTCTCAGAATACTTTCTTTAGCTCTACCTTCTATTTCTCTTACTCTCTTTTAAGCTGTTTCTAATATTATGTTTAAGTTGTTCACTTTTTAAACTTTATTTGAACACAGTGGTTAACAGACTTTCATAATACAGTTGTTTTCGGCATTCAATATTCCAACACCCATCCCACTACCTGTGTGACCCTCCCTTCTCCATCATCCCCAGTTTCTTACCCACCCCCAAATCTTCCTCCCTTAGTAGGCACAAAATAATTTTTTTTGCTTTTTTTGGGTCACACCCAGCGATGTACAGGGGTTACTCCTGGCTCTGTGCTCAGGAATTACTCCTGACCGTGCTGGGGGACCATATGGGATGCCGGGGATTGAACTCGGGTCAGCTGTGTGCAAGGTAAACGTCCTCCACACTGCAGTATCACTCCAGCCCTGGCACAAAGTAATTTATTTTGTATTACTTGTTACAACAAACTGGCTGTTGGAATTAACCATTCTTTTACTGAAGTATCGATATGCCAGACACAGTAACAACAAAGTCTCCAATGGAGACGTTACTGGGCCCACTCGAGCAAATCGACGATCAACGGGAGGGCCTTTTTACTGAAGTATCAAAAAATACTTCAGTAAAAGAAAATTTTGTGAGAATTGTTCTATCTCACAGTGGGGTCCTCAAAGTCATTGTCTGGGGGTTTACTGAGCTGCTCGTTGCTAGTTGAACCTCCTGTTATTGTTTGTTTGCTTATTGAACTCAGTTGGTTCCTATGCTACTACCCTATTTAGTCTGCGGTGCTCCTACTGGGCTGTCAGTGTTGTAGAATTTGGAGGTGTTATGTGGCCATGTTTGCGGCTGCATGCTCCAGGAGCCCCGGGAATCTGTGGGGCTGGGATGATTCCTGGTCTCCCACTCCCGAGGGCGCCCCAGAGTCTTCAGCAGAAGGCAGATGTGCCTGTGAGTTTTGGCCGCTTGGCCTGTATCTCTCCCGAGATGAGCGGTGAAGCTGAGCTGTGGCTTATGTGGCATGGCTGAGGGACATGAATGTGGGCAGCAGGGAATTCCAGCAGTATGGGGGGCTGCAGGAAGGCTGCATGCCCCAACCCAAGAAGACCCCAGAATTTTCAGCTCAATCATGGTATACCTGAACTTTATGTCAGCCTGCCATCTTTGCAGAGTTTAGTCACAAACGGTGAGTTGAGCTCTTTGAAGGGCAGCAGCTGCGGGGGTGGGTGGGTGGGTGTGGCCACTGGGTCTTAGCAGGCAGGGCCTTGGCTCACCCCCATCCCGAGGGCTCCCCAGAGTCTTAGCCTGAAGACCAGCGTACCCAGGTGTTTAGTGCCCACTGGTTTTAAGTTTTCATTGCCTGATTTTTTTTTGCTTTGGGGCCACACCTGCTGATGCTCAGGGCTTGCTTCCAGCTCTGCGCTCAGGTGTCACTCCTGGTGGGCTTGGGGGGATCATCTGGGGCGCCAGGGATTGAACCAGGACCAGCTCTGTGCAAAGCTAATGCCATACCTGCTGTTCTACCACTTTGGCCCTCATTATCTGATTTTGAAGTTTCTCTTTTTGTTTCCCTCAGTCGTGTTTCTTTTATTTCAATAAACTATATTTTTACTGTTCACAATTCTTTTATTTATTTAAATAAATCAGAGTATTTTTCTCCTTGCATATAGTCACTGTGTTACATGTCTTCACCCCAGACTTATTTATGCTGTAGCTGGAAGTTTGTACTTTCGATCACCTCCACCTGTTTACTTTTTTCCACCCTCCTCCTGGGACCCATTGTTCTGTTCTGTATATCTGTAAATCTGGGATTTCTTAGATTCCACATGTAAGGGAAATCACACAGTATTTGTTTTTCTCTGTCTGACACATCTCATTAGTCTTGATTGTTTTGTGGTTACACCCAGCAGTACCTTACCCCTGGCTCTGAGCTCAGGGGTCACTTGTAGCGCTGCTCGGGGTACCAAGTGGGGAGCTGAGAATTGAATATGGATTGGAGACATGCAAGGCGAATGCCCTGTCCTCTGTACTGTCTCTCCAGCCCTAAGTCCAGATTGTTTGAAGGTTCCTGTCTGATAGTTCCAGCATTTTGGTTATTTTTTGTGTTCAGTTTTGTTGATTGCTCTCTCTCTCTCTCTCTCTCTCTCTCTCTCTCTCTCTCTGTGGAATTCTTTTGTTTTTTGTTGTTGTTTATTTTTTCATATCTATATTAATGAATCACTGTGAGATACAGTTACAGTCTTACAAACTTTTTTTTTAATTTTTAAATTTTTATTAGTGAGACACCATGAGGTACAGTTGTAGACTTAAAAATTTTTGTGCTTGGGTTTCAGTTATACAATGATCGAGTACCCATCCCTCTACCAGTGCCCATTTCCCACCACCAATGATCCCAGTATCCCTCCCACCCACCCCTAATCCCCCATCCCACCCCGCCTCAGTGGCAGGGCATTCCCTTTTGTTCTCTCTCTCCTTTTGGGTGCTGTGGTTTGCAAAAGAGGCATTGAGTGGCAATCATGTTTGGTCGATAATCTACTTTCAGCATGCTTCTCCCATCCTGGGAGGATCCTCCCAACACCTTTTATTTGGTGCTCCCTTCTCTATCTGAGCTCCCTTTTCCCCTAGCATGTGTGGCTGGTCTCCAGGCCATGGAGCAAAATTCCCGGTACTAATCTCGGCCATTCTTGGGTGTTAGTCTCCTATTTTGTTACTTTATGTTCCCCAGATGAATGCAATCTTTCTATTTCTATCCCTCTCTTTCTGACTCATTTCGCTTAACACGATACTTTCCATTTACAAACTTTTGTGATTACATTTCAGTCTTACAATGATTGAGTACCCATCCCTCTACCAGTGCCCATTCTCTACCACCAATGTTTCCAGTATCCCTCCTGCCACTCCCCCACCCCCCACCCCGCCTCTGTGGCAGGTACATTCCCTCTTACTCTCTCCTTTTGGGTGTTATGGTTTGCAATACAGGTAATAAGCGGCCATCGTGTTTGGTCCATAGTCTACTTTCAGCACGCATCTCCCATCCCGACTGATCCCTCCGACCATAGATAGTGGTCCCTTCTCTATCCCAACTGCCTCCTCCCCCAGCTCATGATGCTGGCTTCCAACTCATGGAGTGATCCTTCTGGCCCTTGTCTCTACTTGTTAATCTCCCATTATGTTACTTTATATTCCACAAATGAGTGTAGTCATTCTATGTCTGTCCCTCTCTTTCTGACTCATTTCACTTGGTGTGATTGCTTTCTCTTGATAATTGATTAATTTGCCTTTGCCTTTGTATCTTTGTGTCTTCTAATACTTTTATTAAATATCATTTTTAAATCTCATGGTCACTCAATTAAAAAATAAAATAAGACAATGGGAAAAAAAGAAAACCATGTTTACAAATTAATGAAAATAAACTCAGAGCCTTTACAGTGGCCTGCTGGTGGGCTCTGCAGTGGGGGCGACTGAGTCACTCTCCCGGGTGTGACTTTTATTGTTGTTCTTCTTGTTGTTGTGACATGAGGGTGCAGAGATTCAGGCTCCAGTGTGGGAGCTGCAGGGGGCTTGTTCTTGGAGATGGCTGGGGATTCCATTCTTGCTGCACCTTAAGTTCTTGGCTGCTCTCACAGTTGGACCCAAGTTGCTCCACACGCCTCCCTCCCCTTGGGGCTGGGGCTGCTCCTGGACTGGGTGGGGCAGTCAGGGGGTTCCCGAGTCCTGGACTAGATTCACTCCCACGGCCCGTGTCTGGGACCCTCCATGCAGGGGTGCTGGGGGCTGGTGGGGGTCACTGAGGCCCTAGACCAGACTCTTGTCCACTGTCTGTGTTAAGGGGTTGGGGGTGAGGCTCTGTGACTTCCTGGTCCTCCCCATGGACCACAAGCTCCACTCTGAGATTAGGGGCTGGTGGTGCGGTTCCTGACCTCCCTGGGAAGGGGCCTGAGGCAAGGGGTCTCAGAGCCCTTTGGTCCCCTCACTGCCCCATGGTGCCCACCCCTTCTGTTCTGCCTCAGGAAGCAGCACCTTGGGCTGCTGTGCTGTGGCCTCTTTTGCCCTCCTCAACTCCCCAAACTCGAGAAGGTCAGACAGTGAGCCAGAAGGAAGCTGCACAGAACATGTTTATTTGGTCACACGGGGGGGGGGGGGGGGGGAGGGGGTGGCTCCCTGGTGGAGACAGAGCAGGATCCTGGGCCAGGGCTCCCCAGAGGGTGTCCAGGGGGCTCTGAGGGATCATCCCCGTCCTGCCGTGTTCTCACTGCAGGCCCAGGGGTCCCGAGCAGGTTTTTGAGCACATCATGCAGACCCTAGAGGCCACCCAGATGTTCTCCCCAGAGGAGGGAGCAGCATGGTCTGCAGTGGAGCAGCTGGGCTGGAGCGTGGAGGTCAGCAGCAGCAGGGAGGAGGCCCGCAGGACATGGGCTTGCAGAGCAGGGTGGGTCCACTGGGTGGGCTGCACGGGGAGGATGACTGGCAGGAGGGCATCATAACCATCATCGGCTGGCAGCTCATGGGCGGCGGGCAGCAGGGAGGGGGCCCGCAGGACATGGGCTTGCAGAGCAGGGTGGGTCCACTGGGTGGGCTGCATGGGGAGGATGACTGGCAGGAGGGCATCATAACCATCATCGGCTGGCAGCTCATGGGTGGTGGGCTGCAGGGAGGGGGCCCGCACGACATGGGCTTGCAGAGCAGGGTGGGTCCACTGGGTGGGCTGCATGGGGAGGATGACTGGCAGGAGGGCATCATAACCATCATCGGCTGGCAGCTCATGGGTGATGGGCTGCAGGGAGGGGGCCCGCACGACATGGGCTTGCAGAGCAGGGTGGGTCCACTGGGTGGGCTGCACGGGGAGGACGGCTGGCAGGAGGCCACCATGACCATCATGGGTGGGCTGCAGGGAGGGGGCCCACAGGACACAGGCTTACAGAGCAGGGTGGGGCCGCAGGGTGGGCTGCATGGGGATGGCTGGCAGGAGGGCATCATGACCGTCATGGACTGGCAGCTGGCGGGTGCACAGCAGGGGGGTGGGCAGCTGGGGGAGCAGCCTGAGGAGCAGCTGGTCTTGCACATGGCGGGTGCTGAGGGCGTGTGGATTGGTGTATGTGTGCTGGCGGAGGGTGGATGTCTGGGCTTCCTTCCCCGGCAGCCTTTATACCCGGTCGTGGGCGTCCGGCAACACGGAAGCTCCCCCTGGACTTCCTCCTGGCCGGCCTCGCACTTCCCCGCCACCCCTTGGGCCACGCGTCCCCAGGTCTGCACCCACAAACAAGCCTGGCTGAAGGGCCGTCTCCCCTGCAAACTGGAAGTTCCGGTTTGAGCTCCCGTGGCCTGGTGGGTTTCTCTAGTCCCCGCTGTGCTAGCCTCCTGCTGGACGTGGTACTGCCTTTGGTCCTGTCTCAGCCTTTGAGAAGACTTGAGCCCACTTGTGATGGGGCCGTGATGTTTCCCAGGACACGAGCTGGCCACCACGATGTGGCAGAGCTGCCTGAGTCACTGTCAAAAGCCTGAGGGGGGCAGCCCACCCCCAGGACTCCCAGCGCCCAGGGCAGCTGTTCAGGGCAGTGTGGGTTAGGGGTTAGTGGGTATAGATGGGCAGTGTGAGTTAGGGTCAGTGGGTGTATATGGTCAGTGCTGGGTTAGGGGTCAGTGGGTGTATATGGGCAGTGTGGGTTATGGAAGTCGGTGGACCCCTCGGCCTGTCCTTTCTGTTTTTTAGACCCTTCGGGCACTCCTGTGAGTGCAGGGTGCTCATAACACATCTCTGGGAGGGCCGTGGGGACGCTGCTCCTGCCCACCCCCTTTGGAGACTGATGGGGACGAGGAGTCTCTGGTGGGTACAGTTCTAGAGCAGGGGGCCCTGCAGAACCAGGGTCAGAGCTGGCCCAGTGCGGGCTCAGGGCCCCTGAGGTGAGGGGCTCCGGGAGCAGTGGTGGTCCCTGAGTCTCTGGGTCACCACTGAGCCCGTGCGGAAACAGAGGCTGGCATCCCCACAGTCTCTGTGCAGTCAGTATAGGCCAGTGCTGGCCTCAGGTCTGGGACCCGCAGTGGCTGAGTCACCATGAGCGTCCCCTGCAGCCGAGATTGCAGCTGAGTCATTGTCCGGAAAGTCCGGGGCGGCCCCTGTAGCATCAGAGGCGGAAACACCATCTTGTCCAGGAAGGACGTGCCGGCTGGGACGCCCGGCAGGGTATAAAGGCTGCCCGGGGGACAGAGCCCACAGATCCGCCTGTCCTGCACCTCGACCTCACCAACCCACGCTACCATGAGCCAAGACAGCTGCTCCTCTTGCTGCATGCCCATGAGCTGCCAGCCTATGATGGTCATGCTGCCCTCCTGCCTGTCCCCCGGGTCCTGCCAGCCCTGCAACCCCACCACGGTCTGCGAACCTAGATCCTGTGGGTCCTCTCCCTGCTCTGTGTCCATGAGCTGCAAGCCTGTGATGGTCATGAGGCCCTCCTGCCCATCCCCCGGGTCCTGCCAGCCCTGTGGCCCCATCATGGTCTGCAAACCTGGGTCCTGTGGGCCTCCTCCCTGCTCTGCGTCCACCAGCTGCAAGCCCGTGATGATCATGGTACCCTCCTGCCCATCCCCTGGGTCCTGTCAGCCCTGTGGCCCCACCATGGTCTGCAAACCCGGGTCCTGTGGGCCCCCTTCCTGCTCTGCGTCCACCAGCTGCAAGCCCGTGATGGTCATGGTACCCTGCCAGTCCCCCGGGTCCTGCCAGCCCTGTGGCCCCATCATGGTCTGCAAACCTGGATCTTGTGGGCCCCCTTCCTGCTCTGCGTCCACTAGTTGCAAGCCTGTGGTGGTCATGAGGCCCTCCTGCTCGTCCTCCGGCCCCTCCGGGGCCTGCAAACCCAAGGCCCTGTAACACCTCTCCCTGCAACTGAGCTTGTGGCCCTGAGGACTCCTCTTGATCCCGCTAATCCCTGGGAGCAGCCCTGTGACTGACCCCTGCAGATCCCCTGGACCTGACTCACCCACCTTGCAGAGATGTCACAGCTCCTACCCCAAGGGGCTCGCCCACCAGTGCTCCCTAGCCCCGAGCCTGGCGCAACCATGTAGTGCAGACTGGGGGCTTCCGGGGTCAGGCCATGCGTGCCCAGCATGAGGGTCCAATAAAGCCCGAGCATGAACCTCCCACGTGTCATCTCTTCTGTGTCGCAGCCACCGTGCCATCCAGGGAGCTGGGGGTGGGGGGCAGTGCCCGTGCCACCAGGGGACTGGGCAGCCAGGGGCCACCCTGGGTGCACTCCTGGCTCAGCTCAGTGGGACCCCAGGCTTCCGTCACCCTCAGGCCGATTGCTTCAGCTCTCAGTGCTCTGGGTGGGCTCAAGGGAAATTGCATGGGGAAGAGGGGAGGCCCAGTGTGAGCTGGTCATGGAGAGGGAAGGGGCGAGTCAGTTGTGAGGGGAGGGAAGCAGGGAGGAGAGTTGACTGGGTGCCTGGGAGGAGAGAGACTGGGGGGCGCGGAGGGGAGCCCACCAGGCTGCAGGGGGGTGGATGGAGGGAGCTCGCCAGGCTGCAGGGGGTGTGTGGAAGGGAGCCTGCCAGGCTGTGAGGGAGATGGAGGAGAGCCCACCAGGCTTCAGGGGGGTATGTAGGGAGCCCACCAGGCTTTAGGGGGGATGGAAGGGAGCCCGCCAGGCTGCAAGGGGAATGGAGGAGAGTCCACCAGGCTACAGGGGGATGGAGGGAGCACCACCAGGCTGCAGGGCCTTTGTAGCATCTCCCCTCTTGGCTTTCTCCAGCCCTTGGGTCCCTCTTGTCAGCCAGGAGAGGCCCCACTCCAGCTGCGCTTCCTGGGTGCTCACAGCACGTGTCCCTTCTCCCAAGGCTGCACTGTTCTAGACTCCAGCCCCAACCAGGGCCCTGCAAGAGAGTTCTGAGGTGCCACTCATGGGGACCATCTCATCTGAGGGCCCTAAGACACAGGCCTCACCAGAGTCCCACCACTTGCACCCATATCTGCAAGCCCATGTCTCTGTGCGCTACTGTCCTTGTGGGTTTGTGCTCCCCTCCCTGTGGGTCAGTGCTCCCCTCCCTGTGGGTCAGTGCTCCCCTTCCTGTGGGTCAGTGCTCCCCTTCCTGGGGTCTGGGCTCCCCTCCCTGGGGTCCGAGCTCCCTTCCCTATGAGTTAGTGCTCCCCTTCCTGTGGGCTAGTGTCCCCTGTGGGTCAGTGTCCCCTGTAGGCTAGTATCCCCCTGTGGGCTAGTGTCCCCTGTAGGTCAGTGTCCCTGTGAGCTAGTGTCCCCTGTAAGTTAATGTTCTACTCTCTCCCTTGCCATGGTTGTGGGTTACCTGGTATTGCAGAGTTAAAGAGTCTACCAAAGGCTAAAGTGGACGCAAGTATGAAGCAGAATTCATTGCTTGGGCAGTCGGGGTCGGAGGGCTGATCCCAGGCACAGGCCCTCGGGTCTGGGGGACACAGCCCTTGGAGAGCCTGAGTGAGGAGGCAGCTGCCCCTGGTGGAGTTGGAAGGGTCTGGGAGGGCTGGCATTGCAGGTGGCGCTCCCCAAGCCCAGGGAGAGCCTTTGGAGAGCAGCAGTGCTGTGGTCAGCCAGAATACAGCGATACTTAAAATGTATTTTTGAAGCCCGAGTGTTTGTCCCTTTGAGATACACCATGGGAATCTGAGAACAGGGCAGGAAATAGACTGGGTGTTAGGTTAAGAAGGCAGGCAGGCAGGTGTCAAGATTACTGGTTGGTAAGATCGTGGGTGCTGGATACTTTGTCCATGGAGACTAGCTGAAGATTTTATCATGGGAAGCATTGAGTTAGGGTCCACCGGGTGGGCATGGTGGGGCGAGGTGGGAACCAGTTGAGATTGTGTGCTTAAGTCCCTCTAGCCTGCCAGGAGGAATTCCTGAGCACCACCAGGTTTTGCTCCAAGCTTTAAAAAAAAAATCATTTCCAGTTAAAGGACAGTGGGGATGCTTGCGTAGTTTTCTGCTCTAGGAGCTGGAGGAGGGAAGGATATTTCACGGGAGAAAAAAGCCACCAATGATGGTGCACTGAGGGAGGTACTGCACAGTTTCATCCAAATGTGAACAAGTTAAAGAGAAGGAAACGGGTTCCAGAGCACCGCAGGAAGTTGCCTGAGTCCGACGGGAACAGGACAGTCAGAGATAATGTCTCTAGCCGAACCGAACCGTCCTGGAGAATGCCTAGAACTGGAGGCAAAGGTGGGGGAGTTGACATTATTCAAGACGCACAGAGTAATTCCAGTCTTGCAACACAGGGGAGTTGGCAGAGTGAGCAGAGTCCTAGGCCTGAGAAGCCTGGAAATGGAAGAGCAGCTCAACTAATTGCTTGGTTCCCTCAGGAAAGTGCTGCTCAGTTTTTATTGTCTACCAGGGATAAAACTATAAAATTACTGGACTGAAGAGATAGAACAAGCGTGTAGCGCGCTTGCCTTGAATGTGGCCAACCTAACTTCAATCCTTGGTCCCCTGAGCACTATCAGGAGTAATCCTGAGTGCAGAGCCAGGAATAGCCCCCTGAGTATCACCAGGTGTGGCCACAACAAACAAACAAACAAACAAATGATTCTGGGACTTAAATGTGGAAAACAAGACTGTGGAAACATGAGGTCCAAGGGAGCTCAGAAGTTAGCTTTGTTCATGGCGTGATCTGACTACAGATTTGAGAGATTTGAGTGTCGTTGGGGTGGATCTGACTGGCGCTTACAACCAATTCTACAAAATACTTTCCAGGAGCCCAGAGAGGGCCAGAACCCACGAAGCCTCCCAGGAACACGGGAAGCGTTTCACGTTTGTGGAGCTGTGTGAGGCGTATACACGTGGCCAGAGAGGAAGATGAACACAGAGAGCAGTCTTCTGTGCCACCCCTTTCCATGTGTGCCAACATGCCATGCCACAAATAGTTTTATAGCTGACGGAGAGAGGTCTGGGTGCATTACTCGCTCTGTGTGTGTGTGTGTGTGTGTGTGTGTGTGTGTGTGTGTGTCTGCCCGTACCTAGATACCAGGGTAGGGCACTTTTAGTTGAAACGATTTCTCGCACTGCCATGCCTCATGGATTGGATTGAATCAACGTTGATTTACTCCTCTTTTTATGTCTTCCATTAATTTTTTTAATTGAATCACTGTGGATTACAGAGTTACAAAGTTATTTATGATAGAATTTCAGGCATACAAGTACAAATCCCTCCACCAATGTCCCCAGTTTCCCTGCTGCTGCCAAGTCTGTCTGTACAGCAGCTTGCCCAGAGTGACCACTGCCCTCCATCATTATCAGAGTGGCCCTTTCCCTGGCCTGTCCCACCTCTTTCCCACCCCTGCAGCAAGCTTCCAACAAGGACAGGTTCTCCTCTTTGCTTCTGTTGCTTTGGGCATTAGTTATTCCCTTACTGTGCTGCTCTATATCCTGCATATGAGTGGGGCCATTCTGTGTCTGTCCCTCTCCCTCTGACCCATTTCACTCAGTGTGATGCTTTTCAGATCCATCCGTGTATCAGCAGATTGCATGACTTCAGTTTTCCTTATGGCCAAGTGGTATTCCATTGTGTATGGTTGTACCATAGCTTCTTTCTCCAATCATCTGTTCTCGGGCATCTGTTCTTTAGGCTACTGTAAATGGTGCTGCAGTGAACATAGGTGCGCAGATGTCTTTTTTGCTGTGTGTTTTTGGGCCCAGGAGTGAAGTTGTTGGGTCATACGGAAGCTCAGTTCCTAGTTTTTTCAGGAATGTCCATATTGTCTTTCCCAAAAGGCTGGACCATCGGACATTCCCATCAGCAGTGAATGAGGGTCCCTTTCTTCCAAATTCTCACCAGCACTGTTTTTTTTTCTTTTTGATGAGTGTCAGTCTCTATAGTGTGATGTGATATTCCATGTATTTTCAGTTTACTATTCCATGATATTATAGAGATTATAGAGAATTTTTAAATATGTCTTTTAGCCATTTGTATCCTTGAGGAAGATTCTCTTCACTTCTTCCCACTTTTTATGGGGTTGTATTTGTTTTGTTTTTTTTGCGGGGGGGAGGGTCACACCTGGCAATGCTCAGGGGTTACTCCTGGTTCTGCACTCAAGAATCACTCCTGGCAGTGCTGCCAGAGACTGGACCCAGGCAACAAGCATCTTACCTGCTGTACCATCTCTCCATATCCCCTAGGGGTTGGATTTTTTTTCTTATAAAATTCTACCAGTGCTTTATTTATCTTGGATATTAATCCTTCATTGGATGAGTGGTGGGGACAAATAATTTCTCCTAGTCTATGGGCTTTTTTTTGGTATTCTGGTAATTTGATATGCAGAGTTTATTAACTTGGTCTCATGGGTTTATCTTTGCTTGCACTTGCCTGGTCAGTGGCTATTGGAATTATAAAAAAAATATTTCAATAAAATAAAATTTGTGAAAATTTTTATATCTCATAATGGCATTACTTAAGCCATTGAGGATTTACTGAGTTCATTGTTGCTAGTTGAGCTTTCTGTGCTAATGTTTTTACTTACTGAGATTAATGGGCTTTTATGCTACTTTTCTACCCAATTTGTGGGGCTGTCAGTATTGATTCTGGAGGTGTTGTGATGAGTTCCAGGAACTGTAGAACTGGAGGCTATTCTTGGCCCACCTCTCTCCCAAGGAGGCCCCAGAATTTTCAGCCTGAAGACATGTGTGCCTGTGAATTTCATCAGCTTGGCATCTCTTCCAAGATTAGTCATGAAGCTTTGCGGCTGGGTGGTTTATGTGGCACAGGCTGTGGTGGGTGGGATGGGCTGCTTGGCTCACAGCAAGAAGGGGGTGGGGTGAGGGAGGCTGCCGCCTGCTCCCCCACCCCCACCTCCCACTCCAAGAAGGGTGCAGAGTTTTCAGCAAAAGACCAGTGTACCTGCAAGTTTTGGCAACTTGGTGTCTCTTCCAAGATTAGTTGAGAAGCTTGAAGCTAGGCTAAATTTTATTATTTCCTTCCTCCTGCCTGCTTTGGACTGCTTTTGTTGTTTGCTTCCCAGTTTCTTAAGCTGTGAAGTTAGGTTCTTTATGTGGGCCCTTCCTCCATCCTGATGAATACTTTATCCAGCAATGAACTTTCCTCTAACACTGCTGTTGCAGTGTCCCACAAGTTCTGGTAGCTCATGGCCTCATTCTTGTTTGTTTCCAGGGATCTTAAGATTTCCTCTGTGAGAATCTGGGAAAAAAAACCTGAGTGCCTGAGAACAGATGACTGGTTAAAGAAACTTTGGTAATGGGCACTGGTGGAGGGATGGGTATTTGATCATTGTATAATTGAAACCCAAGCACAAAAATTTGTAAGTCTACAACTGTACCTCATGGTGTCTCACTAATAAAAAAAAAAAGACTTCCTCTGTGATTTACTCTCTGACCTACTGGTGGTTCAGTAGTGAGCTGTTTAATTTTTGGATGTCTAGTTATTTCTCCATTTCTGTTTGCGGTTAACTTCTATTATTTTCAGTGCTTCATGGTCAGTGAAAATAGTTTATATTTCTATTCTTTGGCTTTGGGGAGGTATGTTTTATGGTCCAACATGTGGTCTGTCATGCAGAATGTCCCGCATGCCTAAGTTAGAAAAGAATGTGTGCTCAGCCTGTGAAGATAGAAGATCCTGCCTATATCTACTAGCCCCCTCTCTTCCATTTCTCCCTTCAAAGCCAGTATTTCCTTGCTGAAATTTAGTCTACTTGATCTATCAAGAGGTAACAGAGTAGTGTTGAAGTCTTCAGCTATTACTGTGTTGCTGCCAATAACCTCCTTCAAGTCTACTTATTAGTTGTTTTAAGCTTTTTAATGGCTCCCCATTAATTGAATATATGTTTAGGAGTATGAGTTCTTCCTAACGTACATATTCCTCAATCATTAAAAAATGACCACCTCTGTCTCTTTGAACTGTTTTGAGCCTAAGGTTGATATTGTCAGATACAAGCTGAGCCAACCTGGCCTTTTTGTGGGGGGTGTTTGCTTGAAATATCATCTTCTGACCTTTGACCTTGAGTCTGTGTTTGCCATTACTGTTCAAATGTGTTCCTTGTGGGCAGCAGAAGTTTAGATTCAATTTTCTAATCCATACTGTCACTCTGTGTCTCATAATTGGTGCATGTAGGCTGTCACTGTTGAGTGAGATCATCATCAAGGAGTTTTGTGCCACCTTTCTGTAGAAGTTTGGCTTGTTTGAGATTTGTTTCTTATCTTAAAGTAGACCTTTGGCTCTCTTTGTAAAGTTGGTTTTGAGTTTGTGAAGTCCCTGAGCTGTTGTTTATCTGTGAAGTTGTGTATTGTTCCTTCGATATAAATAAGTGTCTGCCCGGGTAGGGTATTCTTGGTGAGGCACTCATTTCATTTTTTTTCATAATGTGGCATACTGCTATTTATTTAGTCTTAATTAAGCTGATTGAATTGGGCATGAACTCCACATTACTTTTTTATTTATTCAGAATGTTAATTTTATTTTATTATTATTCTTTTTCCCCCTTTTTTATTGATTCACTGTGATACAGTTACAAAGCTTTCATGTTTGTGTTTCAGTCATACAATCATCAAACACCCATCCCTTCACCAGTGCACATTTTCCAACACCAAAATCCCCAGTATTCCCTCTCCCAACCCTCCTTCCCCTGCCTGTGTGGCAGACAACTTCCCTATACTATCTCTCTACTTTGGCTATATTTGATATTTTGACACCAGTCCCACCACCTCTCAAACCTGCCGAAAGGCAATACTAGATGATTTGTTTTGTATTGCTTGTTATGGATTGAATATAATGTCTAGGAAATTCTGTGTCATTCTCTTCCAGGAGCTTTAGTTTATAGTCTCTGGCCATTGATGAGACTACATGGTGCCAGGGGCAGTTTGTGGGTGTGACTGCTAAGCTACTGGAAAACTGGGGATCTGGGGTGAGGAGGCCCAGTCCTGATCCAAGTGGGCTTGGGGATCTCAGTCATGGGTTCCCACATACCTGGGTTTTCCTGACGGTCCGCTTTTGGGTGATGTGTATACCGTCTTGGGTGAGGCTCATCTGAGCGTGTGGAGAGTGGCTTTGAGCATGGTGATGGTTGGGTTCTGGAGATTTTCAGCTGCTGGAATTCTGCTTGGGTTGTGGAGGGAAAGTCAACACGCCCCCCGAGGCACTCATTTTATTGAGGTGATTTTTGCTTTTTCTCTATATCCCACCATTGTCTGTAGGCCTCATGACATTGTTTGATAAATCTGCGTAAACCTCAAGGCTGGTCCTTTGTGACTTCCTTCATTGATTTTTCTGCTTTCAGTCACTGTCACTGTCAATGTCATCCTGTTAATCATCGATTACTTGAACGGGTGCCAGTAGCATCTCCATTTGTCCCAGCCCTGAGATTTAGCATCATAAACTTTATGCTCTCTCTCTCTGCGCATGCAGCACGCCAGCTGGATGTCCTTGGGCATAATGGTGACACACTTGACCGAAAATGCACAGAGGTTGGTGTCCTCAAAGAGCCCCACCAGGTAGGCCTCACATGCCTCCTAGAGCGCCATGATGGCCGAGCTCTGGGAGCGCAGGTCGGTCTTGAAGTCCTACGCAATCTCGCATGCCAGTAACTGACACGGCAGCTGGCAGATCTTGGGTAGCGCCATGGTGTCAGGCCGGTATCAGTGTGACTTCTTCATGCCACCCATGGCTGGTATGCTCTTGTGGGCTGCCTTGGTGGCCAGCTGCTTGCAGGGTGCTTTCCCACCCACTGACTTGTGCACTGTCTGCTTAGTACAAGCCCTCTCGTTCTTCCCGATTCAGTTGTAGACTCCTTCAGGGTTAGGGAAATGAGACCCATTTTAGCTACTGTTGTTGGCATATTTGGTATGTCACGGGTGGCTTGCCAGGCTCTGCCATGTGGGCTGGATACCATTGGTAGCTTGCTGGGATCTCCGGTGGGGGGGAGATGGGGGGGAAAAAGGGCTGCTTTCAGTATTCTCTCTATCTTTAGCTTCTGTCATTCTGACAGGGATGTGCCTTTGAGTCTTGTAATTTGGAAAGAAAAGACTCTTAGCTGGTACCTTCTGGTTCCTTGAACCTGGTACATGTGCTTTTCAACTCTGGAAGTTTCTCAGGGATGACTTCTTGACTGGTTTCTTCACAGAATTACCTCTGGGCCTCTGGGACCTGATGATTCTTACTTTGCTCCTCTCTAATTCATCTCAGAGATCTCTTGTCTGCTGTCATTTATTTGGAAGCTTTGGAAGGTTTCCTCTATCTTCTGCTTTTTTTTTTTTTTTGCATCTCCTATTGGAGCTCACTGATTATTTCCTCAGTTAGTTACTCTGCTGTCAAGGTCTTCCAGTGAATTTTTCACTTCTTCTACCAAACTTCTTAGTTCTGTCACTTCTGTTGTAGTTTTCTCCCCTATGCCCTCATATCCTCTTGTGGTTTTTTTTTTTGGCCGTCTGTTCCATTCTTTCTTTGAGCTCTTCAAACATCCTTAACATTTCCTCTCTAAGTCCTTGTCAAAGAGGTTCTTGCTCTCTAGCTATTACTAGCTGAATCTTCAGGCCACACTCTTCACTTACTAAGGGTGATGGGGTTCTGGGTTGCCTTCCCACTGTGAGTTCTGTAGTCTAGATGTATTTTTTGTGTGTGTGGATAGGTGATAGGCGTTGTGTGAGCAGCTAGAATGTCAAGGCATGCTCTCTGTGAGATATGAAGAAATGAAGTAATGTGTGGCCATGTACTCTACAGGGTTTCTGACCTGGAGGAGAAATGGTGGCTTCTGAGTGTGGCTTCTTAACCAAACTTATGGCTTCCACTGATAATGTCAAAGTTTCAGTATGGCTTATGGGATTTAACAGTATATCCTTCTTACTATATAATTCATGAGGTGCCTTCCTCCTCCCCTTAAAGATAACTATAACTTTTTAAAAAAAACTCATTATTTATGAGCTTTTTAAGATTCATTTGTTTTATTTTTTTTATTAAAGACCTGTGATTAACAAAGTTTTTGGCAGTTGAGTTTTAGGCATTAATGTTTCGACACCAACCCCACCCCCAGTTCCCCCCACCAGAGCTCCCAGATTCCCTCCGTACCTCAACCCACTCCCATCAATCAACCTGACGGGTACATTGCAAAGTTTCAGTGGCTGCAGCTTAGAGCTCATCTCTTAAGTTTTGTAAGACTCATTCTTGAGAGATAGAGAGAGAGAGAAAGAGAGAGAGATAGAGAAAGAGAAAGGAAAGAGAGAAAAGAGAGAGGGAGAGAGAGGGAGGGAGCGAGAGAGAATTGGCCTGGAGAAGTCATAGATTATGCCAAGATTGAAGAGGATAACCAAAAGAGGAAGAAATGATGGTTGAGATTATTTGCTGGTAGCCTTGGAAAGCAATATTTAGTGTCAGTTATGAATTTTCTCACAGAGCCCGGATGATGGCTACGTTGATTCTGGGCAGCTTCCCGTGAGGGTGGCCCTTGAGCTTAACTGTCACGGCGGTTGTCCAGAGTACTGATGGGTCCTGTTAAGATGAGCTGAAAGAGTGTTTCATCCTGGGGAAGGATTTTCAGAAGTGTCAATAGCCTGGGGAGAGTTTAGGACGCGTGGTTAGGGGACAAAAGAGTTGGGGCAGTGGGAATGGCCGTTGGGACGAGGTGAAGCTCTGGGACTGGAGAGAGAGCACAGCACTAAGGAGCACTCAGGCCTCGCACTCGGCCAGCCCTGGTTTGATCTTCGGCACAGCGTAAGGTTCCCTGAGCACCACCAGCAATGACCCTCGAGCACAGAGCCCAGTGTAAGCCCTGAGCACTGCTGGGTGTGGCCCCAAGCCAAGGTAAACAATGTGAAGCAACTCTGACTTTCACTAGGGATATTGCTTTGCAGCAAAGATTAAGAGGTTTTTTTTTTTTTTTTTTTTTTTACAAGGAGGTGGGCCGCCCCTGGTGGTCCGCAGGGGCGACTCTGGCTGTGAGCAATGCTGCAGGCACCACGGAGATCCCTGACTGCTCTGTTCCACATGTTGGTGTGTTCTAAGAGCCTTTCACCCTTTCTGATCTGGCCCCAGCCACTTCCAGCCACTTCCAACCCAGACGTGGGAAGGTGCCCTGATTGTTTGGCCTCTGTGAGGCAGAGAACTGCGATCAGACTTAGAAGAGAAACACACAGTTCAAATGGCTCAGCACAAACGTTTTATTGTTACGGTAATGGGCATGGTTGCATCAAAGGCCAGCGCTAGCCTGCAGGGACCCTTGGCCTCTGCCCGCCCTCTCGAAGCATCATCGGGTCATTTCTTCTCAGAGAGGGACATGTTCAAGTCCCCCCAGTTCTACTGAGGGTTGCCTACCCGGTAGGGGAGGTTCTGGCTCAGCAGGGGGTTGCGGTGGCCGGGACGCAGCTCAGAGGGCCAGTGCTCAGCAGGTCTTCTGGGCTGAGGCAGGGGCACAGCAGGCAGGCTTACAGGTCGGCCGACACAGGAGGGACACGCTGGACCCGCGGCAGCAGCTGGGTGGGCAGCCGGATGAAGAGGCACAGCAGGGGGGCGAGCAGGGGGGTGGGCAGGCAGGCCGGCAGATGAGAGAGATGCTGGAGGAGGGTTTACAGCAGGGCGAGCACGAGGGGGCCTGGCACGGGGAGCCCCCACAGCACACGGGAGTGCAAGAGAGGGACACACAGCAGGGCGGCTGGCAGGGGGAGCAAGAGGACTGGCAGGGGTCGGAGCAGGGGGAGCCTCCACAGCATACAGGGGTGCAGCACATGGGGGTACAGCAGACGGGGGTGCAGCACATGGGCTTACAGCAGACGGGGGTGCAGCACATGGGGGTGCAGCACATGGGCTTACAGCAGACAGGGGTGCAGCACATGGGGGTGCAGCACACGGGCTTACAGCACATGGGGGTGCAGCAGGCCGGCTGGCAGGGGGAGCAGGAACAGCAGGAGGGGGAGCAGGACCCGCAGCTCATGGGGCTGCAGACGAGGGTCATGCTGGGGGCCGGGGCGCAGCAGCTGGGGGCGCAGCAGCAGCTGGGGGCGCAGCAGGGGGGCGCACAGCAGTTCTCGGGACAGTCGTCCTCCTGCCAGGAGGATTCCGTGAAGGAGTCGCAGGACCCTGGCAGGCAGACCCGGCTGTCATAGCTGAGGTCGCTGGAGCAGATGGACAGGGCGGAGGCGGCCATGGTGGGCGGGTGGCGGTGGTGAGAGGAGAGAGGCTGGCGGGTGAGTGAGTGAGTGAGTGAGTGAGTGAGTGTGTGTGTGCAGGTGCTCCGGCTGTGGCTTTTATACCCCGAGCTTGTGGGGTGTGTTGTCCCTGCAGAGGCTCACGTGCCTCCCTTCCTGGTTGGTGTGTGGAGGCGCTGGCCGGAGACCCCTCATTAGAGGAGTTTGTCCTCCCATTAGCCCAGCTCGTTAAGCCGGGGTGCATGCCACGGGACATGTTGTCCTATCTGTTTTGCCGGGACTCCAAAACATCATGGAAAAAATAAACTAGGCAGAGTTTGCTGGGAACAGATGACTCTCTCATGCCCGCTCCCTCAGCGCTCAGCTCCCATGCCAGAGAGGACCCTGGACCAAGATGACAGCATCGCCCAAACCAAGTGGAGCTTGGGAGGTTGAGTGGTGCCAGGAGTCACGCCTGGCCAGGGGACATACACGCCTGACCGTGTCCCGCAGGGCAGGGATCCCACTGCGAACTCCTCTGCTCAGTCGCACGAGCAGAATTCCTGGCGAACACCCGGAACCCTTCTGCAGGGCTGCTGGTGATGCGTGTTGGATGAGCGGGAATGTAAAAGCCTTTACAACTAAACTCGAAGCAGACACAGAGGAATCAAGCCCAGCACTGGCACATTCCAGGGCCAGAGAGCATGGCCAGTATTCTCTCAGGAGGGCAACCCAGGTTCCATCCCCAACACTACACACGGTCCCCCAAGCAGCCGGTCCCTCCTGAACACAGCCAGGAATAGCCCCTGAGCACTGCCTGATGTGTCCCAACAACACCTCCCCCCCAAAAAAAAAACCCCACCACAAAATAACAAAATTAAAACACTCAAATGTCCAGTAAAGCCATGAAAAGCTCCCTGATATCGTGGGTCAAGTTCCTGAGATCTCAGCACAGTGGTAAGAGCAGCCACTGACTCTGCCCTGAGCCAGGCTTCAGCTGAGACCCTGCGTGCTCTACGTTACAATAGAGGAGACCAAGAGGGAGCAGAGGGGTCAGGCACTTGCCTTGCTCACAGCCAACCCCAGTTCATATTTAAGCAATGCACGGGGTCCCCAAGCCCCGCTGAGTGATTCCCAAGCACAGAGCCAGGAGTAAGCCCCGAACTCCACCAGGTGTGACCTAGAAACAAGCAACAGAAATAATAAATTACAGAATGGATTATCTGACCCATCCTGAAGGGTGTGATTCAGCGGCACCTAGTCCAGTCATGATATCCTATGACCACAACCACAGTCCAGTCCCAGAACATTCTCCGGGCTTTATTCTTTAAAATTTTATTTATTTATTCATTTTATCAAATACAGGCAAAAGCCACAACTGTTGATACAGCCCTAGAGTTGAAATTGATTATGTAACAATGCTCCAAAAGGAAAATCATTACGTTTAGGACTTTAGAACTCAATTCTTTTTGTGTGAAAAATTGTTTTATCTCAACATGGGTTCGTTAAGCCCTTGTCTAAAGGCTTACTAAGCTGCTGGTTGCTAGTTGAGCCTTCTGGGATGTTGTTTTACTTTGTTGAGTTTAATTGACTTCTGTCTAGTTTGCTGTGCTCCTACAGGTATTTTGTTATTAAAGAAGTTGGAAGCATATGAAGTCCAGAGACTTCAGGATCGATCTCTAGTCTGGGCCCATGGGTTGACATGGCGTTGGCTGGGAGAGGTGCATGTGACTCCTCACCTTCCAGAAGTGGGGGGGGGGGAGAGAAGTCTGCCCACCCCCACTCCAAGAATACCCCAGTGTTCTCAGCCTGGGCACCAGGGCACCTACATTTTTTTGCAGTTTGGTGTCTCTGCAGAGTATCAGGGAAGTAGTGGCGCTGGGCGTTTGGCTTGGCTGTAGTGCTGGGATGTGGGTGTGACTGCCGGGGCTTTGGCAGGGCGAGGACTCGATCTGGCCCCTCTTCAGGGCGCCCCAGAGTTTTCAGCCAGGGAGACTGAGTTTTAGTTGCTTGCTTGCATCTCCTTGGAGATTTCGTCATGAAGTGGGAGAGCAGGCTGGTGGGTGAGTGAGTACGGCGGCAGCAGTGACAGTTGGAGTGGCCGTGGGGTTTCTGGGAGTCTGGCAGGTTGTGGGGAGACTGCTCCCCCCACCCCGTGTTTCTTGACTTTAAAAGGAAATTCTGTGGCCCAGAGAGAGTAAGCGCTTGCCTAGCACGTAGCCAACACTGTTCAATCCCCCGCAAAGCACCATTTTCAATTTGCATTATTTTGGGCTGGAGAGATAGGACATTGGGGAGGGCATTTGCTTGCATGTGGCCCACACAGGTTCAACCTCCAGCATCCCATATGGTCCCCTAGTTACCACCAGGAGTAGTTTTTGAGTGAAGAGGCAGGAGTAAGCCCTGAGCACAGCTGGGTATGGCCAAAAAACAAACCCAAAAAATAAATTGGTTTGTCTTTTTGTTGTTGAGTTGTAGGATCTCTTTATTTAATCTGGATACTAGACCCTCATAGAATTACCACCTTATCTCATTTCATGAAGAATCTTTTTAGTTTCTAGATACTGTCTTTTGATATACAAAACTTTCAGAATTTTGATAAAATCTTATTCATTTGTATTTTCTTTGGGTTCTTGTGCTTTGGCTGTGAGAGTTAAGAAACTACTGCCCAGAGGCTGGAGCGATAGCACAGCGGGTAGAGCGTTTGCTTTGCACGCAGCCGACCTGGGTTCGATTCCCAGCATCCCATATGGTCCCCTGAGCACCGCCAGGAGTAATTCCTGAGTGCATGAGCCAGGAGTAGCCCCTGTGTATCGCCGGGTGTGACCCAAAAACAAAAACAACAACAACAACAAAAAGAAACTACTCTCAAACCACTGCCAAAACAAAGATTATGCAGATTGATCTCTATGTTTTCTCTAGAATACTCAAAAAGCAATTTCAGCTTATAGATTTAGCTCTTTGAGGCATTTTAAAAATACTTTTGTAGGTGGTGTGAGGTAGGACTCAATCATTTTGTTGTTGTTATTTTATTTTTTTGGGGGGGGGGGTGGGGTGCCACACCCGGTGGTGCTCAGGACTTACCTCTGGCTCTGTACTCAGGGATCATTCCTGGAGGGCTTAGGGGAGAACATGGGAAACCGGGGCTAGAACCCAGGTTAGCCACATGCAAGGCAAGTGTCAATTGTACTATTTCTCAGGCCTAACCTCAAGTCATTTTGCAGTTAAGTATCCAGTTACCTCAGCACTGTTTGTTACAGAGACTATACCTTATTAAATGATTTTGACACCTTGCTGAAAATCAATTGGCCACAGATGTTTGAATTTATTGTTGGGTTCTCAAACTTTATGCAATTGGTATTTATGTCTATCCTTAAGTCAGTGTCATTGTTTTGGTCACCATGACTTTAATCTTTCCTGCATGATTGTTCTTATTAGCATTCCCTGTATGATACTGACCTGACGTGGTAAATGATCAAACATAGGACTGGCATGATCTTAGGAGGGAAGCTCTCAGTCTCTTACCCTTGAGCAGGGTGTTGGCTGATAGTCTTTCATGATGCCCTCGTTGAGGAAATTCCCTTCTATCCTACGTGGTCTTTTGGTGGGATTGGGGATAAAGTAAATAAAATAAGTGGAATAAGTAGATTCATGATCAGTAATGAAGACCACTATGAACCAACTGGAACTCAGAAAAATACACAAAATGCTCAAGTTAACAATGACTGTACCGGTGATACTGGGGGACATACTTGACTTGGCTCGGGGGAGGGGGTGATGCTCCAGGCAGGGAGTGAGGATTAGAAGCTTGGTTTCCTGCAGGAAAAGGAAGCAGAAGCACACTCTCCACGACTTCAACTATTTCCCAGCCCTCGTAGCTTTTCTTCAATAGTGTAAAGGTTGGGCTGGAGCCATAGCACAGGGGGTAGGGTGTTTGCCTTGCATGCGCCCGGGATCAATTCCCAGCATCCCATATGGTCCCCTGAGCAACGCCAGAAGTAACTCCTGAGCACAGAGCCAGGAGTAGCCCCTGTGTATTGTCGGGTGTGACCCAAAAAGCAAAAAAAAAAAACAAAAAAAAACATAGTGTAAAGGTTGACCTTAGTCAAAAAATTTTTTTTTTGTTCCAACAACTCAAACAACTGGGTTGATTGTGTGATTCCCGCCCCCCCCTTCAATGTCTTAATATGTTGAATTTCATAGACCGACTTTCATATATTTAATCATTATGGCATCCCTGGCATAAATCCCACTTGGTGATAGTTCATAAACATTTTAATACGCTGCTGGATTTGGTTTTATTGTATTTAGTTGCGCTTCTTTCATTTTTATATACAAGGAAAAGAGTGGCCCATTGTTTTCCTTTGCTGCCTTTGGCTCTGACATCAGCTCCCTGCTGACATCAAAGAATGTCTTAGGAAGTCTTGTTGGTGGAAGCCCCCCTACCAGTGAGAAGTGGGGTTACTGGGTGGCTTATGTGACATGAGCGGGGTAGAGAGAGGTAGCAGCCTCAAGAAAACCCACTGCTTCCCTCTCTGCCCACCTCGGTCTTTCAAGGAAGTGCATGGAAAAATCAGGGCTGAGTAGTCTAGGTGAGCCCCTGGACCACCTGGGGATGCTATCAGCAGCAACATTCAAGGTGGACAGGGGGAGAAGGAGGGAATGAGAAAATACTCTTTGCAGGGAAGGAGAGTCAGTCTTCAACCTTACCCGGGCTTTGCCGGTCCCTAGTAGAAAACAATTTCAGGGGGAGATGAATCTTAAGTAGAAAACGTTTCTTGGCAAAGTAAAGCAGGGAAGGAGAGGTAGATAAAGGGAAGTGCTCAAGAGTAAGCACTCCAGTGCTCCAGAACAGGGAGGAAGCAGGACATACGCTGAGCAGTGTGAGCGGGACATACACCCAGGGCGGGGAAACGGGCACAAGTCTGAGACCCACGTCTCCACAGGGACACGGCCCAGCACAGGCAGGGCCAGTTCTGCGGCCAAGGTAGTTTAAATACATTTTGCCCAAACTGCGCCCAACCCCCAGCCCATTGCCAGGTGGCTGCTAAGGAGAGTTGAGAGTAGCTAACGGTTGTCTTCCGGTACTCTCTGCATGGCCTTTGTGGAGCCTCTACACCCAGGCATCCAGCCCTCCCTGCACCCAGGGAATTATGCCCCGTATGCCTCGCCAGTCTTCTCGGACTTGGGTCTTCCATGTCAAGGCTCCCTATCTCCAGGCTGGTTCAGGTTTCCGTTTTCACCGACCTATATTACCTGGCCTCCCTATTTTCCTGCCTGCAACAGGATTTTGTCAATCTTTGTTTTTTTTTTCCTGAGAGATTGAGGAAGGTTGAGATTAATTTCTCTGAACATCTTTTAATTTTATTTTTATTTTTTTCAAATAGAATTCAGCACAGAGGTCATTTTGTAACTGTGAAAGTGGATTTTTCCCGAGCTGGTGGGTTCTTGAGTTGCATGAAAGATTTGCGTTCAAAACTCAGAAGGTTAAGAAGCTGGAGTTTATGACACGGTTCAGATGGATGGTCTGGGTCCCTTTCTGAATGTCCAGGCTCCCGTGTACCATGTCACTCTTCAGTTCCATGCCGCTGTACGGTCTCCTGGTCCTCCTGGTCCTGTCCCTCACCATCTGCTCATTTTTATCAGTGGACACTTTTGCTGTCTGAAACTTTGTCACTGGGCCTTTCCCGGACTCCACCCAATGTCCCAGCTTTACTAGTTTCTGGCCACCACACATGTGAGTGGGTGGTACTCTCATGCTTGTTAAATGTCCTGGGCCTCTGTGCCCTATTGAACACAGCACCCACCTGGGCACAGGCAAGTCCTACCTAACCCTGCAGTCTTCCTGGGCATATGCAGAGGGAGAAGCCTTGGGGCTTCCTTTTATCTGCTGCTGTCTTCCCTGCAGTCATCCTAGTATTTATTTTCTTTTTGTATTAAACCACCGTGAGATACACAGTTACAAAGTTGTTCAATAGTTACAAAGTTGTTCATGATGGTTTCTATCATAGAATGTTCCAACACCCATCCCTTCACCAATGCACCTTTCCCACGGCCAGTGTCCCCTGTTTCCCTCCTTCCGCCCTCCTCCCCACCCCCTCACCCCCCAACCCCCCAGGACAACAGGCACTTTCCTTCTCTCTCCCTACCATTATCTATTTTGATTGGCTCCCTGTTCTCTAGGCTATTTGTTCCACGGGTGAGATTTAAAGTGACCGACTAAAGTCACCTGGTGCTTCTCCTTTCCACTCCCATGGTGTCAATTTGGGGCTGAGCTTGTATTTTGAGAGAGGGTTTTGATTACGGATGTATTCCTGGTATTTGCTATTTGTTTGTTTAGCTTGTCTCATTCTTCTTGAGTCAGCTAACTAAATTTAGATCAAAAGGCATAAGTAGATGGAAATTTAAGGGCTGGAAAAAGATTTTTCATGCAAATAGTAATCACAAGGATATATATATATATACATATACATATATATACACATACATATATCCTTTATGTATATAGCTATATATAATATATATAATATTATATTATATATTATATATATAATATATATTATATATAGCTATAATTAAATTAGACAAAATACACTGAGTCACAAACTATAAAAAGAAAAATTCAGACATTGAATGTTGAGAAAGGGTCTTTATATATATATATATATATTTTGCTTTTTTGGGGGTCACACCCAGCAATGCACAGGGGGTACTCCTGGCCCATGCACTCAGGAATTACACCTGGCAGTGCTTGGGGGACCATATGGGATCCTGGGAATCAAACCCAGGTCGGCCACATGCAAGACAAACGCCCTACCTGCTGCGCTATCGTTCCAGCCCCAAAAGGGTCTTTATATTAAGATAACTGGACAATTATAAATATACTTGCACCTAGCAATGAACTAGCAATGGACAATAGCCGATGGACTGTCCAAATTTTATTAAATAAAAATAGACAGAAGAGGAAAAGGGTTCAGCTGTGCATTCTTGATGTGGGAGCAGGGCTGTGGGCCCCTGTGTTGGTCCGCAGTTTCCAGGTTCTTCAATATGTTCAAGAATGAAAATATTGAGTAATGAATATGTTCAGAGTCAGAGCCAGAAAATAAAAAACTTTATTGAAAAGTGGAAGATTTTTTGCAGCACTCTTTACAATAGCCAGAAACTGGAAGAAACCTGAGTGCCCAAGAACAGATGAATGGTTAAAGAAACTTTGGTACATCTACACAATGGAGTACTATGTAGCTCTTAGGAAAGATGAGGCCATGAAATTTACATACAAGTGGTACAATATGGAAAGTATCATGCTAAGCGAAATGAGTCAGAGAGGGATAGACATAGAAAGATTGCATTCATCTGGGGGATATAAAGTAACAAAATATGAGATTAATACCCAAGAATAGCTGAGATCAACACCAGGAGGATTACTCCATAGCTTAGAGGCCAGCCGGGTATTCTAGGGGAAAGGGCAGTTCAGATAGAGAAGGGAGCACCAAATAAAGGGTGTTTGGAGGATCCTCCCAGGAGGGGAGATGCATGTTGAAAGTAGACTATGGACTGAACATGTTTGCTACTCAATGCCTCTTTTGCAGACCACAACACCCAAAAGGAGAGAGAGAACAAAAGGGAATGCCCTGCCACAGAGGCAGGGTGGGTTGGGGGGGATGGGGGTGGGAGGGATACTGGGATCCATGGTGGTGGAAAATGGGCACTGGTGGAGGGATGGGTATTTGATCATTGTATGACCGAAACCCAAGCACAAAGATTTATAAATCTACAACTGTACCTCATGGTCCTTCACTAATAAAAAAAAATAGTGGAAGAGAAAGAAACTCCAGATGTGGGAAGGAAATCAGTACAGGACTAAAAGTAAGGGGCATTCATGTAAGTACCTCTAAACAAAATTTTGACCTCTTCTGTACTGCTTTGCGTTTCTTACTGATTGACAGGAACATGACAGGGAATGCGAGGGTGGGGAAGAGTGATCCTTCAGGTTCTCTGTATGGCTGAGGTATTGCCCATTATCTCTTAGGTTCTGGTAAGCTTAAGTTGTGGGTTCATTTTGGGGGCAGAATTTATTGTCTTGGAAAATTTATAACTTCGTTTTCTAAGGAAGAGTTCAGGATCTTACAGGAATGTTTACAATGTAGGACAGGATCATGGGAATGAGGGCTGTGTTAAGTTGACAGAGACAGCTAAAATGGAACTGCTGGCAAGGGGAAACTGGGGATTCCTCTTTTAATATTATTTAGAGACCAGTAAGTAATTTCCACTAATAAAGAAAATAAATTGATAATAATAAAACAAGTAACCTGGTGGAGGGAAGAAGACATTGGTGGTGGGATTGGTGTTTGAATGTTGTGTTCTGAAACAACTCTATTAGGAAAAACTTTGTAAATCAAGGTGTCTCAATAAAAATTCCTAGAAAAAAAAACAAGTAAACCAAAGATCAGTATGAAATAGGGAACTTTATAAGCACTACAATTCCAACTCGATGACAGAATACACATTATTCTTAAGTGTACATGAAATATTCTCTAGGTTAGACACATGTATCACTGTATCACTGTTATCCTATTGTTCATCGATTTCCTCGAGCAGGCACCAGTAACGTCTCCATTCGTCCTAGCCCTGAGATATTAGCAAGTGCCACATTGGAGGCTCTTTCAGGGTCAGGGGAATGAGACCCATCATTGTTACTGGGTTTTGGCGTATCTAATATGCCACGGGGAGCTTGCCAAGAATCTGCTGTGTGGGCAGGATACTCTCGGTAGCCTGCTGGGTTCTCCAAGAGCAAGAAATAGACAATAAGAAGTCCACCCTGAAAGCATCCGATCAGTGCCCGATCTCGTCTGATCTCGGAAGCTAAGCAGGGGTCGGATCTGGTTAGTACTTGGTTGGGAGACCACCTAGACACATGTAAAATCATAAAATAAATTTCAGTAAACTAAAACATATTGAAGCCATGCAAAGTTTTTTTTCTAATTAGAATGGAAAATAAAAGTCAGTAGCAGAGAAAAAACAAAAGTTCAGCCACAAAGGTGTGAAAATGAAGTAGCACACATAAAGTGGCCAGTAGGTCTAAGGAGAATCCACAAATCAAGAATCCACAGGGATAAGGTTAGACATTTAAGATTCACAGGGATTTTTTACTGCCCCAGAAAAGTTGTATATTCTACGAAGTAAAAAAAAAAAAAGAAAGGAAAGAAAAACCCCTAAAAACCTAGTTTCTTATTTCAGATTGCCTGAGTATGCTTTAAATTGGATGAACATGAACTTTGATCTGATCTGTGTCCAGGATGGCGTTTTTCAGTGTCAGTCTCTTAGCATGTGTACATCTTTGTTATGTTCGAATTCAAGTATCCTCTTTGAATATAGTTTTGTTTGTACTTTACAATGAGCGATAGCACAGCGGTAGGGCATTCGCCTTACAAGCGGCCAACATGGCCGACCCGAGTTTGATTCCTCCGCCCCTCTCGGAGAGCCCGGCAAGCTACCGAGAGTATTCGATATGCCAGACACAGTAACAACAAAGTCTCCAATGGAGATGTTACTGGGCCCGCTCGAGCAAATCGACGATCAACGGGAGGGCCTTTACCTTTACCTTTACCTTTACCTTTACAATCTATATTTTATATCTTTTTTTATATTCTGTATTAAAATTCCCAGCATAACGGCAAAGAAATTATAAAGGCATCCTTGCCTTGTCTCTAAGCTTGAAACGAAAGCATGTACTTCTCCATCATAAAATATAATGTTACCTGAAAGTATTTCCTAAAGATGCTCTATTTTTTAATTTTTATAAAGTTGTTCACAATATTTGATTACATGTAATATTCGAATACCAATCCTACCTCTGTTATACCTTTCCAACCACCAACTGCCAACCCGAACCCTAAACCCTGCCCCCAAAGCAGAACCAAAATAATTTATTCTGTGTTCCTTGTTACGAATAATCCACAGAAAATGAGACAATAAAAGGTTTCTTGGAGGGGAAAAAAAAGAATCCACAGGGAAATTAGAAAATTCTTTGAGATGAATAGGAACAAACCACAATGGGCAAATCGCCCATGTGACTACAAACACAGGGCTCAGGGAGAAATTGACCTCTATCAGCACTCATATTAGAAAAGAAGAAAGTTTTCACATGAGTAACATAATTTTATATCTTAAAGAACGACGAGAAAAAGAGTAAGCTAAACCCAAGGTTAGAAGAAACAAAAAAGGAAATAAATAAAAAAAAGTTAAAGCACAGATAAGTGAAATAGAAATTAAAATAGAAACTAGAAATCAATCCAAAGGTTTTTGAAAAGAGCAATACAATTTACAAAACTTTACCTAGACTCCGAAAAGAAGAATCAAAGAGTCAAGTCACAACAACCTGAAATAAAAGGGTAGGACAGAACTACTAATCTACAAGTAGGGTTACAAGAAAGTACTTGAACAACTGTCACCAAAGGCTGCAATTAAAACAACGTAAAGAGAGGCAGATGTTGATCTAGAGCAGTGATCACTAACCTGTCACCTTGAATTTACATGTTCTAAATGCACCAATTAAGTGACTAATTTTCATACCAGATTAAAAAACACAACTACGTGTTGTCTGCTAGAAAACTTTGATGACTATCAAGACACATGTAGATTCAAAATAAATAGCTAGAGCTTTTTATACTGTGTTAATGCTAACCAAAGAAAACCAGGAATAGTTGGCTTACTTTTTAAACAGAGAATACTTCAAGGAAAGGGAATATCATGAGTTTAAAAAGGCATTATATATTGAGAGAAGAACCAATTATTCAAAAATGTATAGCAAGTTTGGGGCCTGGATTGATAGTTCAGCAGATAGTTCACTTGCCTTGCACGTGGACAGCCTAGATTTGATCTTTAGCATCCCATATGGTCCCAGAGAGCTGCAAGAGTGATTCTTGAGTGCAGAGCCAAGACTAACTCTTGAACACCATCAGTTGTGGTCTCCAAACCAAATATATATACATATTTATACATATAACTGTCCCTGTCACTGTCCTCCCTTTGTTCATCGACTTGCTCGAGCAGGCCCAGTAACGTCTCCATTGGAGACTTTGTTGTTACTGTGTTTTGGCATATCGAATACATCACGGTTAGCTTGCCAGGCTCTGCCGTGCGGGCGGGATACTCTCGGTAGCTTGCCGGGCTCTCCGAGAGGGGTGAAGGAATCGAACTTGGGTCGGCCATGTTGGCTATGTGCAAGGCAAATGCCCTACTGCTGTGCTATTGCTCCAGCCCATACATATAACTATCTTTAAAATATATCTATCTAACAATAGGACATCAAAATTATGTGAGACAGAAACTATTATACCTGCAATGGAAAATATAAACTCCCAGTTACAGTTGGAGATTCAACAGCTACCTACGTGTGTATGTTTGTGTCTTTGTTTCTATCAAAATGCACAAACCCAGCAGACAGAAAGTCAGAATGACATGGTAGGTGACACAAACATCTTCCTTCTACTGTCAGTCCCATCTATCCATCCACTGCCTCTTCCCAAGAATTTCTAACCCACAGTCATTTTTCCTTTCCATCCAACTGCCTATGGGAGTATGTATCTGGCCTCAGCCGTGTGACCCTTCCACAGCTCTGCCCAGGGGGAGGCTTATCCTGTCTTTGCCTTTCAAGGGCATCTCTTAGGAAACCACCCCCAACCCCATCCACCAATTCTGCTATTCATGAACAAGCCTGGCCTCTTTCTCTCCATCCCGTCTACCCTTATGACTGTGGCTCAAGGAAGGATACTGAGGATACTGGTGCGATGCCTTGGGGTCAGGGTCACCTATTGATGCAGCTTGCTTGGGTGCCCTTCCTCACATGGCGCCATCTCACAGTGCATTGCTTCTGGTCCTGCCCAAGCTGAGAGTTGATGGCCCTGGCAAAATCCACTCTGCTCAGACAGCTTTGGCTATGGCCCTACTCGGTGACCTGTGCTCCAAGTTCCATTTCTACCCTGAGGGCTGAGGAAGTTCATCAGGACCTGCTCTGTATAGCCTTAGACACTGACGCTTTCTGCAAAGGCCTTGTCACATATTTCCTTGTCTCTGATAGCTCCCATCAGGGCAGCTCCTCCAGAACCCGGGCTTCCCACAATGCTCTCTCATCTTAGGCTTCACCCGCTGTGGACAGTCTTTATCTCACCTAGTCTGTGGGCCAATGTCGTGTTCCCTGAGGTAGAACCTGCACTGGTCCTAGAGTGGGGAGATGCCTGCTAGAGGTTGCATAGCCTTGTCTGCGGTGGGAGGACTCCACGCGAGTGCCAGCCCTTCACTGTGGAGGAGACAGATCACCAACGCTCTCCAGAATACTGGGTTCGTTTAAGTCTTACTCAGGCCAGAGAGATAGCAGAGGAGGCAGCGGCTGAGACATTGGCCCAAATCCTCAGCACGACGACGTCAAATCCTGAGCACGGCCAGATGTCACTCCTGAACACAGAGCCAGACATAGCTCCTAGCACCACAAGGTGTGATAAATGATAAAAATTGATAACCAAATGATAAAATTGAGAATGATAAAATTGAGAAACCAAATGATAAAAATTTTTGCTTTTGTGAAGGAATACTACAGGCCACTTTCTTAACCAATGTAAATCCTGAGGCTGGCATTAGTCACTCCTTTGCAACTTGGAGCTTATTTAAGGCTGTTCATGGTAGAAACCCCAAGTGTCCAACATGGAGAATTCACAGATCTTTAGAATTGTATAAACCAGGAGAGTTTCACCAGGGGACTGTTCAAAATTTAGGAATCCTGGGAAGTACTTCAGAGTTTATAAACTAGAAACTATGAATTTAAGATACTGATTGAAAGTCTAATGTGCTCAGGTAGCAAGTGAATTCCACACAGAATTTTTGCTCTAGCATCTGATCAGCGCATTTTCAAAATACAGTCCATGAAAATCTATTTGTCATAACCAAAAGGCATTTGGGGGGATGAAAATGAGACTAATGCCTGTGTGGTTCAAGCAGGCAACTAATAGAAGCTAGGATAATTACTGTCAATTTTTAAACCAAAGAATGGTGCAGAAAACTGAGCTAGAAACTTAATTTGAGTTTCCTCATCTTTCAAAAGAATCCCGGGACTGGAGAGACAGTACATACAACTGCCCTGCATGCAGCCTGACCCACGTTTGATCCCTGGTGTTCCATGTAGGCTCCCAAGCCCTCCCAGGAGTGGTCCCTGAGTGCAGAACCAGGAGTAAACCTGGAGCCCCAAAATCAATCCTAGCATTGCCCATCTAGAGTAGCTGAGTACTGGGAAGTATCGATGCCTCTCTAAGGCCCTGGCAGTGTTTATCTCAGACCTTCCAGTTTATCGTAGAGTCTCTCTTACTGGCCTCTGCTTGTTCTCTGGAGTCAAGATGAAGCCGTTGATCGACTGGGTCTAGATGATGGAGGAAGAAATAGCCCCAAGTCCCTGATACTGGTCTGTGAGATTTCCTAATGGTCCAGATCTCTCTCGGCTACATGATGCAGAAGCTAGGACCAAACTATCCGTGTTTACTTTTGTTTGCAAGATTTGAATGAGAGCTCCACCATCCTCTGCCGGACAGGGCTGGGGAAGAGCACGTTCCCGGCTGAGTGAAGACTGAGCTTTCTGGGTTGGTGGGTCAAGCAGATGCACACAGACCTGCAGTTTCTCTGCATGGGCCAGACTGGTTGCCCCCCATGGCCTGCAGAGATGCACACCAATCCTCTGTCCAAGGTCTGCAACTAGCCTCTCTCATTACTGTTGTCATGGCCCCTTTGTCCGGCTGTTGCTTCTGGGGAGGATAATTACTAGGCACGCTTGTGTTGATTGCAGGGTCCTTTCTGGGGTGGAAAAATTCACACCCAGAAAATTAGCACCAGTGCAGGTGAAGACACTTTGGGGGAGCCAGTTGCTAGCCCGTAGCTGGTACACTTTCCAGAATGCAGCCATATACCACCTCAAGACCGAGGACTCTCAGCAAACAGAGGGCAACCACCCCAAGAGGAGGGCTTGATCCCTTGCCCAGTCCCCAGACTAGAACATCTTGATTATATCCTGCATAAAGTTTAATAACCCGCTTGCAAAATTCCTGAATATTTAATAATCAACTCTCTCAAGCTAGTTAGTCTAGGCCAGCCTGGCTGGTTCCGGAGCACGGCGGTCCCTCGCATGTGCCCTAAGGACTGGCTCTGAGTATGCCCTGCAAAGCCAGCCCCAGGGGTCTGCCCTCCCCTCCCT